>NC_133527.1:49168795-50520670 GCF_048544455.1 Silene latifolia | reverse complement strand
TGCAACACCCGCGACAAAATGGAGATCAGCAGCTCTGTTATTTCACACTGGACACTAAGGTTAGTCGATCGAATTTTCTCATGAATGTGTTCCAGTCGATCGACAATTGTCTTCAGACGATCGACTTTTCTGCCTTGTTTACTCAGCGTATTCCATCTCCTTTAGGCGCAGTTCCCTAAGAACATTTGCCTCTTCTCCGATGAATCTGAAACGTAAACGTGTAACTCCCAACAAAATGACTAGGGACGCTCATCCCAGTTATTCCAAAAACAAACGGTAAAAAGTCCTAAAGCAAACAAAGCAAGCAAAACAAAGTAGCTGGAAAGTCCTTTGCTAATTACAAAACTATTACAAAAACGGGTTGCCTCCCATTAAGCGCTGGTTTTTTTTTTTGAGGTCCCGCTCGATCTTACTTCATAAGTCATCAACAATCAGGTGGCGCACAGCTTGGCCGCTGACTAAATAAAGTCCCCTCAGGATTCTTGACCTTAGGCCACCACTCAAACTTGGCTTTGAAAATAGAAGATCGTCCCGCAGCACAGGCTTCCTCACAATGCTTCGCCTGTGGCCATTCCTTCTTTGCATGCGGCAAGGGATCTACATTCGTTTGCATCGCCAGCCTCAAAAAACGCACCTAACGCACCAAGCCTACCTCTCGAATCCTCCTGGTAGCTCAACTTGTCATGTCCTGCAGAAAGAGATACAAAAGCACGGTCCTTCATCTTGCTCCTAGCATTGGGCGGAGGTGTCATAGTAATAGAAAAACATGACTCAACTGTAGAACTATCAGTTACTACATGGTAAGGTACAACTTGCATAGGTGCCCTATGGACACTAGATTGGGTGTAGGTCAGCTTCTCACCCCCCCCCCCCCCCACTTTAAATGTCAGAGTCCTCGCTCCTACGTCAATAGTTGCACCATCAGTGTGCAATAATGGTCTCCCTAAGATAATAGGGGTATGGTTATCCTCAAAATGTCCAAAATAACAAAATCGACGGGTATAAAGAACTTCCCTACCCGCACAGGAACATATTCCAGGATCCTTAAAGGACGCAACAATGAGTAGTCTGCCATCTGGACAGTCATATTTGTGCATCTAAACTCAGTCAAACCTATATTTTGAGCTAAAGATTGGGGTAAGACACTAATACTGGCACCCAAGTCACATAAAGCATTATCAATAGTATCGGTGCCTATAAAACAGGGGATGGAGAAACTACATGGGTCAGCCAATTTAGGTGGGGACTTGTTTTGTACGAGTGCAATAAACTCCTTAGTAAAAGCGATAGTCTCTACCTCATCAAAACTCCTCTTACGAGACAGAATCTCTTTCATAAATTTAGCATATGAGGGAATTTGAGTAATAAGTTCAGTGAAACGTACCGTTACCTGCATATTCTTTACGACTTTCAAAAACTTCCCGAATTGCTGCTCAACCTTCGTATTCAGCTGCCGGGTCGGAAAGGGAAGCTTAATCGCAATGGGTAGCTCAGCCGCTTTCCTCTGTTTGTCAGAATTGAGGGGTTTTTCAGTTCCATAGGACGACCCATCAGCGATAGGTAACGGATTAGAAACTCCATCAGGCAGAAAAGTCGATCAACTAAAACCACCAGTCGATCGACCATCAACTTCAGTCGATCGACTAAAACCCTCTGTCGATCGACTTTTCTCAGCAATTCCAGCATCTACTTCAGCAAATTTAGTCGATAGACTAATAATACCTGTCGATCGACTTTTCCCAGGCGTAGCAGCAGCTTCCTCAGCGCATTCATCTTCCGCATCAACATCCAGATCCTCAACATTAATATCGTTGTTCACCCGGGGCATCTCTAGTCCATCATATGTAAGACCACTTTGTAGATGTATCGCATTAACGGTCTCATGAGGCTTATCAGGCTTAGACGGCAACGCACCTGGCTGCCTACTTATATTTTGGCTCGATATCTGGGCAATTTGATTGTCCAAGACTTTATTGTGGGCCAACAATTGAGCAATTAGAGCTTCCTGCTTTTGTGAAGCCGCCATTTTCTGTTGTAACATAGCTTTAATGTCCGACATATCACTGTTTGAACCCTGAGGAGAAGGCCGCATCTGTTCAAAATGCTATTGAGGTGGCCTATTAAAGTTCCCTTGTGGTTGATTACCACGATTTTGAGGGATGATGTAAGGATTGGTCAGCGGAGGGGTAGGGTGTAACACATTCTGATTTCTCTCAACGAAGAAATTAGAATACAGAGTACCTTGCTTGAAAGATTGATAAGCATGAACTTGTTCTAAAGTACTCATACATCCAGCTGCAACATCACCATGAGTACCAAATCGCTCATAAGGGACCTCCTATTGAACCAAAGCATTAACTGTCTGTGGCGGACCCAAAGACTAGACTGTCCTCATCTCGGCAATTTGGGCAGTTAGAGCCTCTAACTGAGCTGCAATTGCACTATCCGTACCACCTCCTCTTTTGCTACCTCTTGGATTACCATACTCGGCAGTGTGAGTAGCTATCTGATCAATTAGCTTCCAGGCATTGGTATCATTAGTGTTGTCCTGGAATCTCCCGTTGGCAGTTGAATCAAGTAAGGCTCTATGATCGTCATAGAGCCCATTGTAAAATTGGTTCCAAAGGAACCAGGTCTAGAACCCATGATGTGGAACAGATTGTACTAGTCATTTGAAACGAACCTACACCTCATTAAAGTCCTCAGTAGAACCTTGTTTAAAACTCGTAATCCGGCTTCTAAGGGCATTAGTCTTCTGGGGTGGGAAGTACCTCTTGTAGAATGCAAGAGCTAAAGAATTCCAGTCTGTAATAACCTGAGCTTCCATATCTAAGTCACGTAGCCAACCCACTGCATCATCTCGCAAGGAGAAAGGGAAAAGAGTGTGTTTGACTTGGGCTTGAGTCACCCCCGCAGCAAGGAACGGAGCAGCAGTAACTAACAAACTTTTCCATATGTTTAGCGGGGTTCTCACCAGCTCCTCCTCCAAATAAATTTCGCTCCACCAGATTAATGTAAGATGGACGAATTTCGAAAGTACCCGTATCCATAGTGGGGAGCTTGAATCCCTAGGGAAGAGAGGCAAGGGTGGGCTGAGAATGACTTGCTAAAGTCGACATGATTTTAGTAGGGGAAGAAGTAGATGTGTCTTCCTCTAAAGACTGATTTTCTGCAATAAATGTGGCGTAAGCTGAATGACGCGTACTCAAATCTTCTTCTTGATATATCTCCTTCCAAAAGTTTCGTCTAGCACGGAGACTCATTTCTGGTTCTGGATCAAACGGTATGAGCTCAGACCTTAAAGATCTGGGTATAAACAAAACTAGCACTGAAAGGTTAGAAACGGCCTCAAGGAACACAGGTTCCTACAGATAAGAGACAGAATAAAATGTAACAAATAGAAAAAATGTGTCACCTCCTCGGCAACGGTGCCAAAATTTGACACGGCTGTTGCAACCTATCAAAAATAAACCAACTGGTCTCTAACTAACATAGCTAGGGAAGTCGGGATCGTATCCACAGGGAGGCTATTTGCAATCTAATTATTATGTCTGTCTAAGTCACAAAATTGGGGGTTTGAATTGATTACTAAAATTAAAGAAAAGCAAAGAAGAGAAATTAAGCGTAAGAAAAGAGTAAAGCATATATAGAGAGAAACAACTATGATGGTCGGTTCACCACGGTCGACAACGATCTAAATTAAGGTCAACTGTTAGCAATAAATGGTCTGAAGGGTACTAAACAGGTCCTCTCAGTCCACTATTCGCCCTAAAATTCTAATGTAGCTCTCGCCCTAATTAGAGTATCCTATTGTTCATAGCAAGTCTTCGCCTTTTCCAATCTCTCGATCCAGGTCAAAGTTTAACAAGATAATCAATTAATTACGTACAGTTAATTGAACAAACTACATTAGATGCTACGATTAACGAATAAGACGGACTAAACTGCTAGACCTAAACCCCTAACATATTACATCATAGAACCCCGGATCCCCTAAATCCTAGCACAAGGGATTTAGCTATGCATAATTAAATAAAGAACAACAATTAAAGTAGAAAAGAAAACTAAGAATTGCATGACGGAATTAAATAGATATTCAACTAGCATAAAATGCAGCTAATAAAAACAATAAAAGAACAATAACAAAAATAAAGAACGAAGAACAATTGAAATTACCGAGATTGAAAGGAAAGAATTACAAGTTTAGATCCAAAAACAAAGAGGCAAAGTAACGTAGAAAGGTTTTATGTCTATATCGTGATACCTAATACTGTTAACTCACTCCCTTTAAATAATAAGAAGAGTCAATTATTAAACAAGTAACTAAAGGGATGAAATTACAATTTAGCAAACACGGCCTGGCATAAAAAAAAAGGTCGATCGACTAAAATTCCAGTCGATCGACCAAAGCTCAATTCAACGTCAACAAATTAAGTCGATCGACTATACGAACCAGTCGATCGACTAGAAAAACAGTCGATCGACTAAACAAATATGTCGATCGACTTTTCTGGGGGAGCAGCAACGTCCATTTTATTTCTAACGTGCTTCCTTACGTCTTCCCGCACTCCAAGATGATTGTTTCCAAGCTTAACTTCACTAGTATCCAGATCGCGGCTCCGGGGACAGGTTTTGTTAGTTTACACTCGTTCGGGTCCAATATCTGTAATAAATACAAAATAATCCAAAGTAGCCGATTCATGGGAGTATAGTAGAGAGTCACTACTTTATAAGCACAAAAATGCGTGAAAATGAATAGAATAAATGTATGAAATAGGGACGCATCAACACATACAGATGCTTCCTCTCGGTTCTTTGCTAATGATGGTGAGGTTCTCTCTGATCCTACCACTTTTCGCACTCTAGTAGGTGGTCTGCAGTACCTATCCCTCACCCAAACTGACTTGGCTTATTCCGTGAATAAGATCTCTCATTTTCTGCATCGTCCGACATTCGTGTACTCGGTCGTCCTTAAGCATGTCTTTCGCTATCTCTCTGGCACTCTGGACACTAGTCTCACTATTTATAGTTGCTCTTCGCCAGCTCTCCATGTCTTTTCTAACTCTGATTGGGCGGGTGATCGGTCTGATTATTTATCTACTGGAGCCTCCTAAGTTGTTTTCCTTGGTCGAAATTTAATCTCCTGGGGCTCTAAAAAGCAACGTTCTGTTTCCCGCTCATCAACTGAGGCCGAGTATCGCTCTGTTGCCAACACGTTTGATGAGCTCTGTTCGCTTGGTAATCTCCTTCGTGAACTTCATGATTCTCTCACGTGTGTCCCAAATATCTACTATGATAATATTGGAGCTGCTACTTTAAGTGCTAACCCATTTTTTCACTCTCATACGAAGCATGTGACACTTGACTTCCACTTTGTTCGTAATCAAGGTCAGACTAGTACTCTTCATGTTACGACTGTTCATAATGATGACCAATTTGTTGATGTTTCTTATTAAACCTGTAACACCCGCGCTTTCCTCATATTTAAATAAACTTTTAAGTAATTTTCTATTAAATAATTATTATTTAAAGCTTATTTTTCGTCATAGTCGTATAACGGTAATAATAGTGAAGATTTTAATAATATTATTCTCCGTCTTGAGTTATAGTAGGCTTGAGACGAAAATTCTAGTGGAAACCGACTCATTTTGAGTTATTGGGCTTATCTTGACTCATGGGTCTTTTCCTTCTCTTTTCTCTACACAAAACCCCAACTAAACCCTCACAAATTCATCTCCCTCACTTCTAATTTCTGAAATTCCGCAATAAACATATCACCGTTGTTGAACCTTCTCTTATTAACCCTAAAATCACCAATCTCGTTCCTTTTCGCGCCATTCTCTTCCTTTCCTCATTTCCTTTCTTTCTAAGTAAGAAAGTCACCATTTTCTCACTTATTTCAGAATTTTCATCTTACAAGAATATGAGTTCTTGATTTAATATCTTTATTTTTGTGTTTAGGGGAGAATTTGGACGACTCGGAGGAGGATAGCTACATCATTGATGAGTATTTAGAAGATTGAAGTGCAAAGAAGGTAACGGTGATGGGTTACTCGACTTTTATGTTAAAATTGTGTGGTTTTATGTAGTAGTAATCTCATATGAATGTTGAAAGTTGTATCCTTCATGATTTGTGCTAATTTGGGTGTTGAATAACATGCTTGTTTGTAAATTCTCACATGTTTGGATGAAAACCTCATGCTTCACCTCTTGAATCCGAAATTACCCATTCATATGCTCAAATATGATGTTTTTCCGAGTTAGAATCATGCTAGGATACGTAAACATTTGATGGGAAGCGAGTTTTGTTGGGTTCAAATGGTTTGTATGTCGATTTGCGTCAAACTCGTGTATGCGTGCTCCCAGCCGGTCGACCGGCAGCCGGTGCCCTACCCGGCTGGGAGGTTCCTGTAAGTCTTTGATGCATTATTAGTAAGACGGTGTGTAACACTACGGATTTTCTTTGGTGACTACTCGACCGAGTAGAGCCTACTCGGCCGAGTAGTGCTGTTGTTGTGAGTTGTTTTGGTTCTGCCGGTGAATACTCGGCCGAGTATAGTGAATACTCGACCGAGTAGCGGATACTCGGCCGAGTATAACTTTACTCGACCGAGTATTCGGTCTGGCGAGTATTATTTTGACGGTTTGATTAGGGAGTGTTTAACAATATTTTATATCCCACGTCAGTTTTCAAAAACATCATTTCAACTTCATCATTTCTACGTTAACCCTAATCTCTCCCTAAATCACTCCCTAATAATTCCATAGCTTTGTTGTGTGTGAGATCTTCAAAGTTCTTGCGTATAATCCTTCATCCTACTGTTGGTAAGTTCTAATTATATGTTATTCATATTCGTTGGGGTTACTGTATATTTGTGGAATCGGGAATATGGGGGTTGTGCATTGTGTAATTGTGTTGTATGGTTATGGTATAGGAGAAGACTTCGTAGAGGAGCCTTTCTGATTGTTCGAGTTCATTCCACTGTTGATTTCTAAGGTAGGGTTTCCCTACTCAGTTTACTGTTCTTTGTAAGACATGTTTGTTGTGATTATTGTTATCTGTTGATCATCGGAGTATGGAGATTGTTGTGACGATGTTGGTGTGAGGGGATTGAGATGGCTGTGATGTTATATGATTGTGATTGTGGTGGAGTCACTTGCGGGAGTGGCTTCACACCCTAGTTCGCCCTCCGTGGAACCCGCCACGGGAGGGGATGTGCACATTAAGGGACAGGGATTGTTGTCGCTCGTTGAGGAGCCTGGACTAGGTGGGATCGGTGCGGTCACCCACCGGCGGCGAGGGTTACTGTTGCGATGGGTAATCCCGACGGGGCTACACACTTCGGTGTGTAGTCGGCTCTTGTGGGAGTTTGGATGATTGGGAATTGGTGATGATCGGTTGATTTCTATGTTTGTTTGTCTTAATAATTGAGTATCTCGACCCCGTTGTTGTTGTTTGTGGAATGCGGTGATCCATTCGGGGATGGTGAGCGGGCTTTGAGTGTATTGCTAGTGTGAGCTTGGGGACTGTCTTGGGAGAATTGCCATCACGAGTCATAGCATCACCGTCTGAGTCTTAGTTGGATTTCCTTTATTGTTAGACTTTGGAGTTGTACTTTGTTAAACAGTATTTGGGTTTGGATGTTGTAAACTTTATACTTTACAGTACTTTAATAAATGTGTTCAGTTCCGACGCTTTTGATATGTACTAACCTCGGGCAACCGAGATGGTAACACACTTTCATGGTAGGGTGGTCCTGGTAAGGCACCTTGGTATGAGGGGGTGTTACAAAGTGGTATCAGAGACGAAGATTCCGGCACCTAAACAAATGAATTTAATGAACTTAGGGAGTCTAAATAAAATGAACCCGGGGAGAGTTGTTTGGAGCTACCGCAAAGACTCGGGAGACGTCTCGGAGTCGCAAATTGGCCCTCACTAACTCGAGCCGGTAACATGGGGAAGTGTGATGAGAGTTAGGTTTTGTATGCATATGTATGTGAAGATGCATGTTGGTAATAGTTGATAGTTGAAGGTGTGTGTTGAGAGTTGTAAATGTGGTGATGGAAAAATGGAGGATGTGACGGGTGTGTGAATGTTTGTCATGTTGGAGTTAGCGTATGCATTATTTGTATGCTCATATGATTATGACGTGGCATTAAAGTTCTTGATATTTGAATTGTAGGCTGATGTGATTTTAATTGGCATTAAAGTTCTTGATGTTATGTGTTTGTTGCTGGAATAGTGAGCATGATAGAGAACTTAATACTGTATACCCGTCTATTCTGTGACTCGGCCGAGCAGGGCAGGTACTCGACCGAGTAGGGAGCACTCGGCCGAGTAACCAAGCACTCGACCGAGTATTGTTTGGCAGTGAGTAGCAGTAGCTACTGTATGTGATAACTCGACCGAGTAAGAAGTATACTCGACCGAGTAGTGGCTCCTCGGCCGAGTGTTGTTTTACTCGACCGAGTGTTGTTTTTGAGTTTCTGACGTTCGCTAATGGAGTCGAATACTCGACCGAGTATCTAAGATACTCGACCGAGTGGTCGTTACTCGACCGAGTATGGTTGTATACTCGGCCGAGTGTTCTTTTGGCGGAAAGTTATTACGTTTTGAGTTGTAGGCTTTTGTGTTTACGTTTCCGTGTTTCTTGTCAGTTCAGTATGCCGCCCAAAAGAACTCCCGCGCAGATCCAAGCTTCGGAGATGACTCTTGATGAGGTTGCTCGCATGATTGGGCAACAAGAGGCTCTCCTTGAAGCTCTCAAAAATGTGGGAAAGGGGAACGAGAAGTCGATGGATGTAAGTCAGCTCAGCATCATCATTGCTCGCTTCAACCCTCCCACATATGACGGGGTAGGTGAACCAAAGCTACTCGAGAAGTGGCACCGTGAGATTGAAGCTCTCATGGAAATGGTTAAGTGCCCCGAGGACATGATTGTTGAGCAGGTAGTGTACTACCTAAGAGGAGAGGCTGCAGTTTGGTGGCAAAATGTCAAGGAAGATGCTAGAGCATTTTACCAGGCGGAAGGAGCTATTCCTTGGTCTGGGTTGAAGAGTGCTATGAGAGAGCAGTTTGTGCCGGAGCATATCCGACACAAGATGAGATCTGACTTTGATTCCTTCACCATGACTGAGGAGATGACGGTCACTGACTACTATCATCGGTTTTTGGAGCTATCTCGTTATGTATAAGACATGCAGCTAGGACAAAGAGGTTTGGCTCTCCATTTTGAGAGGGGTTTATCTGTTAAGATAGTGAGTCGTATGCCAGCTGGGGTTGCTACTGACCTCAAGGAAGTGTACCTGAGAGCGGGTCAAGCTGAGAGAATGGTAGATCTCTCAAGAGAGATCGATGAGAGGACTGCTGCTGAAAAGAGGAAGGCTGATGGTGGAAATAACAGTCAAGCGGCCAACAAGAAAGGGAACTTTAGCCATGCTAAGGCTTTTTCTGGGGGAGCTGGTTTCTCGGGAGGATCTCGTGGCTGGGGAAAGTATGGAGGTCGGAGTGTGAGTGACAACTCTAACCTTACATGCTTCAACTGTGGTGGGATAGGCCACAAAAGACGGGAATGCACGAGCTACAAGCCCGGGAATGGTTCAGGAGCTCGGTCAGGGAATTTTTCTCAAGGGACGACTCAGAGTTTTGCTAGTAACCGACCGGGAGGTTCATGGGGCAACAGAGGTGGACAGGGCAACCAGGGCGGTTACAACCGCGGTGGTGGTGGATCTTATCGGCGCGAACAACAAAGACCACTCTCAGATTCGGCAGCCAAGCCAAGTACCTCCAATGCTTCATTTCGGGGTGGAGGACGGAAAAACAAAGTGGAAAGCTCTTCATGATGGACAAGCGGGAAGCACGGGATGATGCTCATGTATTTGGGTACCTTTCTTGTTCATAATGTACCGTCCTTTTGTTTTGTTTGATTCCGGGGCTACACATTCTTTTGTGTCTAAGAGTCATGCTGTGTCTATGGGTTTGGGGAAGTTTGAGGTTGTAAAAGATGATGTATTCATACCTTCAGGGGAGTCTGTGTCGTGTCTCAAGCTGTATAATGGAGTATCCATGGTAGTTGGAGGGGTAGATTTACCAGTAGACCTGTTAGAGTTTCCTATGGATGGATTCGAGGTGATTGTTGGGATGGATTGGCTGGGTAAGTATGATGCCAGGATAGATTGTCGGCAAAAGAGGGTGTCCTTAAAGGGTCCCAAGGGTGTTAGGGTGTCCTATAGAGGGTTTGTGGTAAAGCCTAAGTATAGGTTCATAGCAGTGATGACTCTAAAGTCATGTTTAAGGAAGAAGTGTCCCTTGATTCTTTGTCATGTGAGAGATCACCGAGTAGAGCCACCGACAGCTTCTGAGATATCTGTGGTGAGAGAGCTCGAAGATGTTTTTCCTGAGGAGATACCGAGTTTGCCTCCCAAGAGGGATGTTGATTTCAGCGTGGAGCTTAAGCCGGGAACAGGTCCTATATCTAAAGCACCTTACCGTATGGCACCTAAAGAGTTGGCAGAGTTGAAAAAGCAGATACATGAGTTGCTAGGCAAGGGTTACATCAGGCCTAGTGTGTCACCGTGGGGAGCTCCAGTTCTTTTTGTAAAGAAGAAAGATGGGAGTATGAGATTGTGCATTCATTACAGAGAGCTCAATCGGGTCACTATGAAGAACAAGTATCCGTTGCCGAGGATTGATGACTTGTTTGATCAGTTAAGTGGAGCAGGTGTGTTTTCCAAGATTGATCTGAGGTCGGGGTATCACCAGCTGAGGATAGCAGATGAGGATATTCCTAAAACAGCGTTCCGATCTCGATATGGTCATTACGAGTACGTGGTGATGCCTTTTGGGTTGACCAATGCGCCATCAGCTTTTATGGATTTGATGAATCGGATCTTTACACCGTTTTTGGATAGGTTTGTGGTTGTTTTCATCGACGATATCTTAGTCTATTCTAAGACTAAGGAAGAGCATGAGGAGCACTTGAGGATAGTTCTGCAGACCTTGAGAGATAATCAGCTTTATGCCAAGCTATCCAAGTGTGAGTTCTGGTTAGAGGAAGTGGCTTTTCTGGGCTATGTAATATCTAAGAAGGGGGTATCCGTGGATCCTAGTAAGATTGAGGCCGTTAGGAAGTGGGAATCGCCGAAGAATGTTGCTGAGATTCGGAGTTTCTTAGGCCTTGCCGGCTACTACAGGAGATTTGTGAAAGATTTCTCTACCATAGCGCGGCCTATGACATCCTTGATGAGGAAGGAAGCCAGATTTGTTTGGGATGAGAGTTGTGAGATGGCGTTTCAGACCTTAAAAGAACGCTTGACCACAGCTCCTATCCTAGCCTTGCCAGAGGGTTGTGAGAACTTTGAGGTATATACCGACGCTTCAAAGAATGGTCTTGGTTGTGTTTTGATGCAGGGAGGGAAAGTCATAGCCTATGCTTCGAGGCAGCTGAAGCAATATGAGGAGAACTACCCTACTCATGATCTGGAGCTGGGTGCAGTTGTGTTCGCTCTTAAGATTTGGAGACACTACCTTTATGGAGCAACTTTTAAGGTGTTCTCTGATCATAAGAGTCTAAAGTATATCTACACTCAGAAGGAGCTTAACATGCGACAGAGACGGTGGATGGAGCTGATTGGAGATTATGATATGGAGATCATCTATCACGAGGGTAAGGCTAATGTTGTTGCAGATGCACTGAGTAGGAAGAGCATTCATTCGCTATGTACAGCTATGTCCTTGCTGAAGTTGAGGGATGAGATGTCTTGTTTGGGGATCTTTATGATTCGAGAGGGGGATACGATCGGGGATTTGACGATCGAGCCAGAGTTGTATGAGAACATCAAAAGTAAGCGAGAGCTTGATCCTAAAATTCAGGAGTGGAAGTCAAAGGTAGAGAGTGGAACGGCTTCCAGGTTTTCTATCCATCCAGATGGGAGTGTTCGTTTTGATGGGAGATGGTGTGTTCCTGAGGATGCAGAATAATTGCGGAGAGTGATCTTGATGGAGGCTTATTGCACTCCCTATTCAGTTCACCCGGGTGGTGACAAGCTTTATAGAGACCTTAAGAAGACTTTTTGGCGGCCAAACATAAAGAGAGATGTAGCTGAGTTTGTGGCCAGATGTTTGACCTGTCAAAAGGTCAAGGGTGAACAAAGGAGACCACAAGGTAAGATTCAGTCTTTGAAAGTACCCGAGTGGAAGTGGGAGTCGATCTCCATGGACTTCATTGTGGGGTTACCTAGGTCACAACAAGGTAACAACATGATTTGGGTGATTGTTGATCGGTTAACCAAGTCAGCCCATTTCGTTCCCATGAAAGATACTTGGTCTAAGATGCAGCTGGCATTGGGTTACAGGAGGCATGTGGTTCGGTTACATGGTATACCTAAAGATATCGTTTCTGATCGTGATGCGAGGTTCATATCCAAGTTTTGGCAAGAGCTGCAAGAGTTGATGGGTACGACTTTAAAGATGAGTACAGCCTTTCATCCGCAACCGATGGGTCGGATTGTAACGGACCATCAAGACCTTAGAAGACATCGAGGGCATGTGTTATGGACTTTGGGGGCGATTGGGAAGACAGGCTTGATCTGATCGAGTTTTCATACAATAACAGTTATCATACAAGCATTGGGATGACACCTTTTGAAGCTTTGTATGGCCGGAAATGCCGAAGTCCAGTTTGCTGGGATGATAGTTCCGAGACGGTGGTTTTAGGGCCACAGCTTGTTCAAGATATGGTTGAGCAAATCCAGTTAATTTGGCAAAAGATGAGAGCAGCTCAAGATCGTCAAAAGAGCTACGCCGACTTACACCGCAAGGACATTGAGTTCACGGTAGGTGACAAGGTTCTTTTAAAAGTGTCACCTATGCGAGGTGTTATGAGGTTTGGGAAAAAAGGGTAAGCTAAGCCAAAAGTTTATAGGTCCTTATGAGATTTTGGACCGTGTTGGCGAGGTGGCCTACAGGTTAGCGTTACCACCAGCTTTGGATAGGGTGCATAGTGTTTTTCATGTATCTCAACTTCGGAAGTATGTGAGCGATCCGTCGCATATCCTTGAAATGGAGAAAATCGAGCTTGATGAATCCTTGTCCTACGCCGAGATTCCTAAGGAGATTCTTGATCGCAAGGCTCGTAAGACCCGAAATGGTGAGACGGTCTTACTCAAGGTCCTTTGGTCTAATCATAATGTGGAGGAAGCCACATGGGAACCTGAGGAAGCTATGCGAGAACGTTTTCCTAACCTTTTTTATCAGGTATGTTTAGTTACGGGGACGTAACCGTTGTCTTTTTAGGGGGGTAGGAGATGGTCGCGGTCTTGTTTTGTTTTGTTTGTTGTTTTGCTTTGAGTCGGGATAATGATTTTTGTGGTGACTTGTATAGTTCCTTGGTGTTGTTATATGTGGTTAGTATAGTTTTGTGGCGTAGTGTTGTGCTTTGTTTTATAGTAGAGTGTGAACTTCGGGACGAAGTTCTTTTTAAGGGGGGAAGATTGTAACACTACGGATTTTCTTTGGTGACTACTCGACCGAGTAGAGCCTACTCGGCCGAGTAGTCTTTGTTGTTGTGAGTTGTTTTGGTCGCTTGATGAATACTCGGCCGAGTATAGTGAATACTCGACCGAGTAGCGGATACTCGGCCGAGTATAACTTTACTCGACCGAGTATTCGGTCTGGCGAGTATTATTTTGACGGTTTGATTAGGGAGTGTTTAAGATTATTTTAAATCCGCGTCAGTTTTCAAAAACATCATTTCAATTTCATCATTTCTACGTTAACCCTAATCTCTCCCTAAATCACTCCCTAATCATTCCATAGCTTTGTTGTGTGTGAGATCTTCGGAGTTCTTGCGTATAATCCCTCATCCTACTGTTGGTAAGTTCTAATTATATGTTATTCATATTCGTTGGGGTTACTGTATATTTGTGGAATCGGGAATATGGGGGTTGTGCATTGTGTAATTGTGTTGTATGGTTATGGTATAGGAGAAGACTTCGTAGTAGAGCCTTTCTGATTGTTCGAGTTCATTCCACTGTTGATTGCTAAGGTAGGGTTTCCCTACTCAGTTTACTGTTCTTTGTAAGACATGTTTGTTGTGATTATTGTTATCTGTTGATCATCAGAGTATGGAGATTGTTGTGACGATGTTGGTGTGAGGGGATTGAGATGGCTGTGATGTTATATGATTGTGATTGTGGTGGAGTCACTTGCGGGAGTGGCTTCACACCCTAATTCGCCCTCCGTGGAACCCGCCACGGGTGGGGATGTGCACATTAAGGGACAGGGATTGTTGTCGCTCGTTGAGGAGCTGGACTAGGTGGGATCGGCTGCGGTCACCCACTGGCGGCGAGGGTTACCTGTTGCGATGGGTAATCTGGCAGGGTTACACACTTCGGTGTGTAGTCGGCTACTGTGGGAGTTTGGATGATTGGGAATTGGTGATGATCAGTTGATTTCTCTGTTTGTTTGTCTTAATATTTGAGTAATACTGACCCCGTTGTTGTTTGTGGAATCTGCGGTGATCCATTCGGGGATGGTGAGCAGGCTTGACAGGTATCGCTAGTGTGAGCTTGGGGACTGTCTTAGGAGAATTGCCATCACGAGTCATAGCATCACCGTCTGAGTCTTAGTTGGATTTCCTTTATTGTTAGACTTTGGAGTTGTATTTTGTTAAACAGTATTTGGGTTTGGATGTTGTAAACATTATACTTTACAGTACTTTAATAAATGTGTTCAGTTCCGACGCTTTTGATATGTACTAACCTCGGGCAACCGAGATGGTAACACACTTTCATGGTAGGGTGGTCCTGGTAAGGCACCTTGGTATGAGGAGGTGTTACACGGTGTTTCCAGCCGGTGGGCCGGCAGCCGGTCCACCAACCGGCTAG
The DNA here is from genome assembly GCF_048544455.1 of Silene latifolia. NCBI lineage: Eukaryota > Viridiplantae > Streptophyta > Magnoliopsida > Caryophyllales > Caryophyllaceae > Silene > Silene latifolia. Next base: position 50,505,784 of record NC_133527.1, on the reverse strand, counting down.
GAGTTGTCTGTAAGTTTATATGAAATTTTGAGTTGGTTGTTTTCCCAGCCGGTGGGCCGGCGACCGATGCTCCACCCGGCTGGGAGTTTTCTGTAAGTTTTTGTAAAATTTGAGATTGGCATGTATTCTCAGCCGGTGGGCCGGCAGCCACCAACCGGCTGGGAGAGCACTGTAAATTTCCATTGATTTTTAATATTGGTGTGTTGCCCCAGCCGATGGCCCGGCGGCCGGTGCTCCACCCGGCTGGGAGTTTTCTGTAAGTTTTTGTAAAATTTGAGATTGGCATGTATTCCCAGTCGGTGGGCCGGCAGCCGGTCCACCAACCGGCTGGGAGAGCACTGTAAGTTTCCATTGATTTTTAATATTGGTGTGTTGCCCAGCCCGGTGGCGGCGGGTACCCCCTCCTACTGGGAGTCCCCTGTATGTCTCTTTTTACTGGTGACTTCTAATAATGAGTGAGTTATGCATGTATCTTCTTCCTGATTGATAATTAGTTACTTTAAGACTTATTCATGTTATGATCATGCAAAATCATGGACATTCCCTTTGGACCCAAGTGTGATGATTTACATTGTGTGACGAGTTGACATTCCTTATCTACCCTTTCGGACCTTTGGTTACAGACATGTGTGCCATGTTTCCGGATTGGGTTATCCTTCCACCTCTTCGGACCTTTGGTTACGGACTGTGTGCCATGTTTCCGATTTGGGGTTACTCGACCTTTGGTTACGATCTGTGTGCCATGTATCGAGTCTTGGATGCGGATAGGTCACCGCATGTCGAATCGAGTGACGTCCATTCCGAGAGTCTAGATCCAGGTTTAGACTAGGACCGTATTATGATCGTCGTCCTACCAGGAGGTTGGAGTCTAGGTTGTTCGTCTTGTCCGTCCATTCTTTGTATTTGTCTTACATTTGAGTCTAGTTAATATGTGACAGTTGACCTAATAATTCTTCTCTCATTTGTGTACTTCTATTCCTATTCCCCTATGCTTACTAATCATGATTTTCTTATTACCGTGAGTATCTATTCTTATGCTTGTTTGTTTAATTAAATTCCTAATTACTTGTATTTTGACATATTGTGGCTGGGAGAACCCTGAGTTACTCCCCACTGACTGTGGCTTTCATATTTATTATGAATGACAGGTTGGTGATGAAGCTTAAGTGGGGAAGACCGTGTGAGCTAGCGAGTTTTTACCTTGGGCCTTATTTAGTTATCACTTGATAGACTGACCTACTTTTGAACTTATGTTAATTCGTGGGATATCTTTTCCCCAATAAATAGACGTGTTGTAAACTTAAACTTAACTATCTAAACTTATTTATCGTGTTGGTGATGCCTTGCGTTGGACTTCATTAGAAACCTTAAAAGTTTTAAAAAAATCGTGTTTCCGCCACGATTTACTAGTTACATTTAGTTACCTCAACGAGGGGTGTCACAGTTGGTATCAGAGCCTTTGTTGCTCCCGACGCACACACGTGTACCCCAACTTAAAATTCTTACTTGACCTTGAATAATGAATGAGAGATGAGTAGAACTAAGGACCTAAGTCGGTAGCCTTTTTGTGTATGTTTGGTGATAGGTTCTAACTTGTTTGCTCTTGTGCGAAAAGATGGTATGACCAACCAATGTGGTAAATGCTATCATGCAAGCCCTCACTCAAGTGCTTCCTAATCAACAAAACGCTCAACCCGCTCCCCCTACATATGAAGCCAACCGTCAAGGAAGTTATGCTTGGATTGCAAGTCAACTAGCGAGGAACAAGGCTAGGACCTATGGTGGTGAAGTGGATCCCGTTGCTCTCTCGGAGTGGTTTCGTGATATGGAGAAGAACTTCTCTCTCTTTGATGCCCGAGAGGAGGACAAGGTGAGGTTAGCCTCTCACTTTCTTGTGAAGGAAGCCGATAGGTGGTGGACTTTGACTGGTCATACCGCTACTCAAGACCCCAACTTTGATTGGAACCGCTTCAAGTCACTTGTGGAGACTCGCTTCTACCCTAAGGAGCTCAAACAACAAAGAATGAAGGAGTTCATGGACTTCAAGCAAGGGAAGATATCAATTCAAGCCTACACCGACAAGTTTAATGAACTTGCTCACTATTCCTTTAAGTTCGTGAAAGATGAAGAGGATCGTGTCTACTTCTACAAGAACAAGTTGAATCCTAAGGTGGAAAGCATGGTGAGAAGAAGCTCAACTACCTTTGTGGAAGTTTATGATGATGCTATTTGGGCCGAAAGCTCTTTGAAGGCCATTGAAGAAGAATCCAAGCCCCACTCCTCTTCTCATTCTTGCCGTTCTAACTTTCATGGCAAGAGACCATTTGTGCCTTCTACTCCAAACTATGCCAAAAATAGGAGGTTTGTGCCAAGGATGCAAGACCATGGAGGACAAGAACCAAGAGGAAAAGCTCCCACATCAGCTAATAGGCTTGAGAAGGAACGCAAGTGCTACCATTGTAGGCAAGCTCTACACCCTGGAATTGGATGCTATGGCAAGCCCTTGACTTGCTTTCATTGTAAGAAGCCCGGACATCGTGCCGTTGATTGCCCCGAGAAGAAGGATGCACCTACTACAAATGCTAGGCCAACAGGAACCATCTTTGTCATGAGTCGAGCCGAAGCCGCCGCTCATCCCGATATCATCACGGGTATGTTCTCAATTTTTGATCAACCTTGCCTTATTCTATTTGATACCGGCGCATCTTTATCCTTTATATCTTCCAAGTTTTCGGAATAATTAGCCCTTGAACCTATTCCTAGTAAGGAAACTTCTATATCTTTACCTTCCGGAGAAATGTTCTCTTGTTCCCTTTCTTTCTCCGACATTCCTATCTCTATTTTGGGAACCTTATTCCCCGCTAACCTACTTCGTTTTCCCCTTGAGGAATTCGATGTAATACTGGGTATGGATTGGTTGTCAAAGTAGGATGCAAGATTCAAGTGTAGAGACCAAAAGATTTGCCTCAAGAGTCCGCTAGGCACTCGTGTGTCCTATAGAGGAGTCCGTTCCCAAGAAGGTGTGAAATTGATCCCCGCTTTGAAGTTGATGAGTATGAGGCGGAAAGGTTACCAAATCTTTCTTTGTGTGGTGACTTCTACCCCCCTTTCCTTACCAAAGGTTGAAGAAGTGCCCGTGGTTTGTGAGTTCGCCGATGTCTTTCCCGAAGAATTCTCCGGAATTCTTCCCGAGCGTGATGTTGAGTTCTCTATCGACCTTGTACCCGGAACCGGTCCAATTGCTAAAGCCCCGTACCGTATGGCGCCAACCGAGTTGAAGGAGTTGAGAAAGCAACTTGATGAGATGATTGAGAAAGGATTCATTAGACCTAGTGCCTCACCTTGGGGTGCTCCCGTTCTCTTTGTGAAGAAGAAAGATGGATCCATGAGACTTTGCATTGACTACCGCGAGCTTAACCGTGTTACCATCAAGAACAAGTATCCTCTACCAAGAATTGAAGATTTGTTTGATCAACTCAAAGGTGCTTCTACCTTCTCCAAGATTGATTTGAGATCCGGTTACCATCAAATTCCCGTTCATGAGTCCGATATCCCTAAGACCGCCTTTAGCACGAGATATGGACATTTCGAGTTTAAGGTGATGCCCTTTGGTTTAACCAATGCCCCTTATATCTTCATGGACCAAATGAACCGGATCTTTAGTGAGTTCTTAGACAAGTGTGTTGTGGTCTTCATTGATGATATCCTCATCTATTCCAAGTCCGAAGAAGAGCATGCCGATCACCTTCGTATCATTTTGGGGATCCTCCGTCGTCAAAAGTGGTTTGCCAAATTCTCCAAGTGTGAATTTTGGTAGAGCTGTTCAAATGCGGGCTTGGGCCGGATATGGGCCGGGCTATGAAGGAAAAAGTTGCCCTTAAGACCTTAGTGGGCGGGTCGGGCCTTAATTATGGGCCAATTATTCTTGCCCTTGCCCGCCCTTTAGTCAAAAGTCGTGCGGCCCATGGGCTAATGGGTCGTACCACGAAACTTCAATTTAGATGTTTTATTAATAAAAATATATAAGGCTACCCATTATATAAATATTTTCGTTATATTTTAACCGTTATAGTTTACCTATTATTTTAGCGTTCCACATCCATATAAAATTGATACAAGTTTCTTTGAAAATGTCTTTTTTTAGGAGTTAAAGTAAAGGATTTAAATATTAAACGGGCCTAATGGGCCGGCCCACGAGATTTTCTTGTTGTCCATACCCGCCCATTTAACTTGGTGGGTTGGGCTTGGCCCGCCCTCTTAATTTTTCGGGTAAAAAAATACTTGTCCAAGCCCACGTAATAAGCGGGCTGGACAGGCGGGCCTAATGGGCGGGATGACCCATGAACAGCTATAAATTTTGGTTGTCTAAGGTGTCTTTTCTAGGCCATGTGATATCTAAGGATGGTGTCATGGTGGATCCTTTGAAGATTGGAGTCGTGATTGAGTGGAAGAGCCTAACCGATGTTGGTGAGATCCGTAGTTTCTTGGGTTTGGCAGGTTATTACCGTCGCTTTGTGAAAGATTTTTTCAAGCTTGCTAGACCGATGACTCAACTTTTAAAGAAAGAGACCAAGTTTGTGTGGACCGAAGCTTGTGAAGGTGCATTCCAAGAGTTGAAGAAGAGGTTGACTACCGCTCCCGTGTTGACCTTCCCCGAGGATGGAGATGATTTTGATGTGTTTTGTGATGCTTCTAAGATGGGTTTAGGTTGTGTTCTCATGCAAAATAGAAGAGTTATTGCCTATGCTTCGCGACAATTGAGAGTTCATGAGGTGAACTACCCCACTATTGATTTGGAGTTAGCCGCCGTTGTTCATGCTTTGAAGATGTGGAGACACTACCTCATTGGAGTCCATTGCCGAATCTACACCGATCATAAGAGTTTGAGGTATATCTTCACCCAAAAGGATTTGAATATGAGACAACGACGATGGTTGGAATTGGTGAATGATTATGACTTGGAGTTGTTGTATCATGAAGGAAAGGCAAATGTGGTTGCTGATGCCCTTAGTAGGAAGCCGACTCATTCCTTGAGTGCTGTTCGTGTGCTCCCCGACGACCTTTGTGCCGAGTTTCGTAAGTTGAGTTTACAACTTGTGGAGAGTGTGTTGGGCCTGGAATTTCGCACTACTGACATGATAGAATTCTACCCTGGCCTGACAATCAGGGCAGGTCCGTCAAGGTAGTCCAAGTTTGGCACCAGCAGATGAGCCTAGACTCCCATATCATCTTCAGGGTCATCTTTAGGGTGTCAGGACGTCAAGCTATCAGGGTGTCAGGGCGTCAGGCAATCAGGGTATCAGGAGACAGGCACCAGGCCGGAGAGGACAACGGTCAAGTGTATGGTCAACATTTGACCAAGTCAAGGATAATTATATACAAGATTATTACCACATTAATATGGTAATTACGAGCATATTAATGGTGAAGATTCTGTCATAAAGAGGGAGCATTAATAGGCATTAATGCGCAATAAAGACAGCAATTAAGGAGGAATATTCAGCATTAAGTACAAAGATTTGGCAGCCATTCAGCCTGGCTATATAAGGAGCATTTGATGATCATTTGGCAAGATGAGGCATACTCCAACATATACAACACGCACTACAAGATTACAAGCCACACAACACTTAGAGAAATATTAGAAACATTGTCATTATCATACTTATATTCTCCCAAACATAGTGAAATCCTCTCCTGGCTTGGTGCCCGTGGTTTTTTCCCATTCAAGGGTTTTCCACGTACAAATCCCTTTGTCTTATTATTATTTACTTTATTCGCATTACTTTTATTATTATCAACTCTGCCTAGTCATGATCACGATAATATCGAAACAGGATAATACTAGTTAACCCCCATACTATTCTACCTTGGTCATATTTACAGCCTTGCGCAAAATATGGACAAAACAATTGGCGCCGTCTGTGGTAAAACTAGTTTATTAATCCTACAAAAATGTTCGCAAGATTTTTTCTTGTCACGAGTTTGAGAGCCTTGAGAAAAATTGGTACAATGGTTTTTATAACTCTCGTTTGGAACGAAGAAATGCTAGATCCGAGGGAAATATTACTAAAATAAATCAAAAGTCCTTCCAACGATCATAAGTGTTACAACCTCCGGTGTTGCCTAAGGAGAATTCAAGGGCATATTTGTCACCAAAGAAATTCAAAGATAAGTTTTTCATACACCTAATACATTTTTTACAAAGTATAAGAAATATATCTTAAAATTTTGGCACTTTCTTTTATTCTACGGTGAATTTTCCTAATTATAATGATTTGATGTTTTTAGAAAATGTAACATTAAACTTCAAAGAATTCGGGCCTGGCTGGAAAACTTAGTCCTGACCGGAACAGGCTTCCAAGTCAGTTATGAATAGTATCAGTGCAGGCCTAATCATCATTTCAAGCCTGAACATTCGGTTCAACCCTGAACGGTTATACCAAAGCCCGATTATTTTTAAGATCTGATCAGGACAGGTCAGTCCTTTCAAGGCAGGGAATGCTAGCCTGATTATTTGTAAGATTTGATCAGGCCATCAATCCTTCTACCGCCATAGCGCAAAAATAAATCATCAAAGGTATTAAGTAATATTACTGCACAGGTAAGTCGTATCCTTCGCATATCTTTTAAATAAATATGTCATCATAGTACATATTCCAAGGTAGATATGAATTAAATATTTTTTAGTAGTGACTGTGGACAAGGCCTTCGGGAACTGCGTCCGCGGGATCCACACTAGGCATAATCGACTCGAGGTTCTTTCGAATCGAATTAAGACATATTAGAGTCGCCACCAAGTTTTTTGGGAACTTGGAACCATTCAAGTCAACTTTACACCTTTCATCGAAAAGCATAAAGCCAATCGACTACGAGTGATTAAAGATAAAGACTTGTACCCTATATCACTCGATTTGAATGACTCTCGTAATCCAATGGTATTTAGACGGATCCACAAACCATAGATCTTGAGTAAGGGGTGAGGGTACGTGTTGGGAAGCCCATAAGGACACCCAACCCCGCCCGTCAATAACGGCCTCTACTAAGTCAAGTATGGATTTCAAACAAGGTCATAGCTACTACGATATATGATATGCAAACATCGTTTTCAAAACCCTAACATGTGACAACAATTTCTATGTCGTTTTAGATGCAACTAAACTAACTTTGTCAAAGTTGTAATTTAGCATGTGGGTTGATTGATCTAACAACATGTAAAGCAAACAAACAAGGCTTGATGGGAATGGGGGAGCCGTTGGGATCTACCCTATTACAACCCAGGCATTTCATGCCGACACAACGAGAAATTAAAGATACAACTCGATCTAAATACAATCGCTATATACAATGCCGTACATGACACATTACACGACCATTCGACCTAGAAAAACGTGCACAAAGGGGGGGCCCACGGCTCACATGACTCACGGCCTTGGGTCACTCCTCGTAATGCGTGCTTTCACTTAATCTTATCGAATTAGACATTGGGTCACACACCAAAGCATGCATTAGCATAAATCGGGCCATGTTGCTTTAAACAACATGCGATTTACTACGCTCTCACTTGCATTGGGGTACAACCGTCTAACCAAACAAGACTAAGGTTTTTGAAAGAGGTTTTAACTCGATAAAAGAAAACTAACTTGAAAATTACAACTCGATGAACAAACGATAAATTACAAGCGACAAAACAAATAAAGAACGAACGATGCAAAAACAAACGAAACAAGGAAGGCCAAAGGCCACGGCCAAACCTAGGTCCTAGGTCAGGTTCATTATGTTAGATAGATGATTGCGAAACGGGATAGGAAACAAGTTAGAAAACGAATTAGAAACAACGTTGATCGATTGGAAGGATGTCGCGCAAAGGTGTATTCTACACGGCCTAAAAGGGGTCAAATTAGGTCAAGTTTGCTAATTAAGTTAACTCATCGAGTGTTAATAAGAAGGTGCTAATCACGCACTCTTATACTAGCGAGAAATTAGGTGAAAGAGAGAGATGCGTTCATTAAGTTACAGAATTGTTAATCGGTTTTTAAAGCTATGTCGATGTACCCTAATGTGTCTAATTAGGTTATCAAATTGATCTAATATCATCTAAATGAGTTATATGTTAACAATCAGAGGTCATACTAACATGTGACGGGTCCTAAGATGGGTCGAATTGGCGAAACAAACAAAGGGTCAAAAACGAGGAGCGAAGTTAGAAGTTCGTTTTATTTATGTCCTACCTTGAACACGAGGATATGTAAATGAGACGGGGGTGTACGACCGACTGATGTAGCGGTTTATTTCCTATATCAAGTCAACACGGGTGTTCATGGTGGTACTTTAACTCATACTCGGACTAAACTAGTTTCATAGTTAATTTAAACGATAAATAAAAAGCGATAAACAAACAAAACAAACTATAAGAAAAACAAACATAAAAACGAAATAAAAAAAGGAGAAAGAGGAGGATTTGATGCACCCTCAACCTACATATATCGTTGACACTGTCTTGGGTCGTAATCGATGGTAGATTTTATCTCGAGAGGCCTTCGTCGACGAAGAAACAAAGCAAACACGCGTTTTTATCGAATCTGGACAGAACCTTTCAAACAGCGATTTCTCCCTCGTTTCACGATGAAAATTCGATTTAAAAGATGTTTTGAAAACTAGAAAGAGAGGAGAACAGAGATCTTAAAGCAACCCCTGCTCGTTTTGAGTTATTGGGCACGAAAAACGAGCACAAACAGAATCGGACAGACGAGGAACAAATCGCAAAAACAGAGTGTATAACACTCTGTTTTTCGAGGGATTTCGTGTACTCTTAAGGGCAATTTGGCTCGTAAATCTTTGTCTAATGTGTAGATGGATGTTATATGGTTAATTAGAAACAAGAAACTCGAGTTTTGATGGAGGTTTGAAGGAGGAACGAATTGTTTTTCGAAGAGGACACACAAACTGTTCCAGTTTGGATGTCGGTTTTGTGGAGGGTTTTTGAGAGGCAATTAGGGTTTTTTTCTGAGGTTTAAAGCTTTTGAGTGAAGGTAGGATGTATGGAGAACTTAGAGGAATGAATGTATGATGAAGGGGTGGTATTTATAAGGAGTTAAAGTAGGGTAAAAGAGAGGGAGAGGCAGTCGGGCCTGCTCACGCATAGCTGCTGTCCAGCAGCTTTTGTGAGGGTTTGAGAGGGGTTTTCTTGGTTATTAAGCTAGGATAATATGGGTAGGATACTAGGGTATGGGTTAGGGTTAATGGGTACGGGTTTTGGTGGTATTTGGAGCGGGTTTTGGACTCGGGATTGAGCTGCAAAACAGGGGGCTGCTCGTGTATATGCGGGCTGTTTGGGGGGTGTTTGGGATGGAATTTGGGCCGTGGTTATGGGGGTTCGAACAGGGGTGGATGGGTAGAGGCTTAGGTTGGTTAGTGTACTCGATATTCGTGCCAACTCGCAAAGAAAACGGGCTCAAAAACCGAGCTAAAATCGAGCTCAAAAACGCATGTTCAAAACGAGTTCTTTTCGATTTTCAAATCGATTTTTCAAATCAATTAACACATTAAAATAAATGATTTTTCAAACCAAATATACTCATAAAATGATTTTTCAAATCAAATATTTATTTTATTTTCAATAAAATAAACTTGGGAAAATAAATTCAAAATAAAATAAAATAAATTGAATTCACCTAAAAAAAGCCATAATTTAAATATCATTTAAATTAATAAAATGAACTCACTTAAAAAAAACATTAACTTAAATATCATTTAAATTAATAAAATACTTCATCGACGACGCCCATTCTACATCGTAAAACGAGCTCCAAATAATGACAGTGACAACTAAAGAATACATGTGTCCTATCATCATCGGGTGTTTGTTGGGTTCTCTATAAATTCCAATATCGACGGATACGGGTATCTACAGAGCCCCCACTTTGACTGAGGCTTGGACAAGGCGAAAGTCAAAGTATACCCCAGGTCCCTTTCGACCTGAGGATTCTTCGGGTCGTTTATAGTCCATTAGACTTGCGTATATAAGCTCTACTTGACCATAAGAAGAGATCATACCTGAAACTTCGTTGGGGATTGACTCTTGCTTCTGTTGTGTCAAATTATCGTCATTGGTCGTCGACCCATAAATTGCATATATGGTGGATTGAGCCTTACCCTTAGGCGCCTACGTATTCGTTTCTGACGGAATCAAACCCGCGTCGTAGTTCGGCAGCTGCTGACACTTGCCCAAAGTTTATCATCTGCTGGCGTTTGTCCAAAATTCGTCATCTGCTGACATTTGCCCAAAATTTATCATCTGCTGGCGCTTGTCCGAATGGGACGGGACTTTCCAAGGAGGTTGCCGCCGCTTTTATCATTTGCTTTCAGCTACGGAATTCTTCCATTTCATACTCTTGTATCGAATTGAATTCTTGGTGGATGTCATCCTTTACATCTTGATAATGGTCTCTGAAGCCAACGGCTTCAGAGCCCCCAGTTTGCGATGGCTCTAAAGTCGAAGACTTTACGGCTTTGATTGAAGCATATCCTGCTATATTTGAAACACAGAAAATGTACAAGCAATAATCATCACATAAGCACATTTGGATCATCGATCTTGAAATTGAATCATTTAAAAGATTGGGTCATCGACCCGAAAATTGAATTTGAAAATTTTGAATAATTGGGCCATCGACCCAAAGTTTCTACTACTTGGATCATCTATCCACAATTCGCAAAAAGTTTTTGGAATTCTGAAATTTTGATTTTTTTTTTTTTTTTGAAATCGAGCCTTGATGGGTGAGCATGAAACATGACACGGACACTCTGTATGACTTGCAAACAACGTGGGCGTAGCCCGCTACCGTAAAACAAAAAAGGAAAATAAAACCGTAAGTGTGCACGAGTTTAAATTCAATTATTGACTTGTTGGGGGTAGAAATGTAAATTGGCCATTATGGCGCCAAAAGATGGCAAATGGGAATCACAAGGCCATCGGACTTGAGACAGAGATATCGTATGGCATGGGCGTGCTCCCGAGGGCACATGGGAATCAAGATCACTTGGCATTGACAGGGTGGATTAAACTCACGGAGCAACAACGTTGGTTTCGCCCAGACACTAAACACAGACTGATTTTATGAGAACAGTTGGACATCACACATCACTCTTGTTGGGAACATTCTGTCACTCTTCTCCTCGCCTCCTTTCTTTTCAGCGAGTTTCATCATTTCTTGCCACCGCCTTCTTTCTTTTCAGCGGGCTTTTACTATTTTTTCTTCCACGCCTTCTTTCTTTTCAGCGGGTTTTTCATATTTCCTGTTCTCAACACAAACCCACATCTATGTGACTGAGCATCTTTGTCTACACCGTTAGATAAAGTTCATTCTGAGACTTGATACTATTCATCCGAAACTATATCCTTATCCTAGCCTACATCGAGTGCTAAGACCAACTCAAACAAAGGTGGCTTCATTTGGACTTGGTTAAGACCCGTAAGAAACCGACAAGATGACAACTTGGTTGATGAGTGGATTGAATCCCTTATTCTGAAGGACTGCCTACGTATTCGCGTGGAGCGAAATCAAATCCGACGTAGTTCGATCATGGTGCATAAACGTGGCATTTTGATTGTGTGTACACACTCGAAGGTTTCACCTAAGGTATCATGTCATATCCCATTCTAGCCTGTAAAGTACCGTTAAATCCCGTGTTTGGGGTTAGGTGTAAAAGGCTTTGATCTTTTGGGATGTGGAGCTTGGTAATAACAAGTTGGAATGGTTAACCATCATTCTGAAGGTTTGTTTTGTGGTGCTAAGGCCAAGGTCTATGGCTGCTGATGTGGTTGGAATGGGTGTCTCGGGTTTGATGAAACCCGAGTGCAAATGGGTTGGAAAATGACGTGGGTTCAAATTTCCATGTCTGGACCCTAAAGGCTAGGTATAACAACACAAGCGGAATGATTCTCAAAATTCCCGACTATCCCCAGAATCGTCTCGGAAGGACTTAGGGGTAAAGAGGTTACTACTTAAGCTTTTGGGCTTCGCCCATTGAACCTCAACTATGGGTACTTGACTTGAATTCTGGCTTCCGTAACTTCGACATTCAACCAAAAAGCATTCCACAATAACTTCAACATCTTTTTTCCTTTTTTCTTTTTCTTTCATCTTTTTTTTTTCATTTTTCTTTTTTTTTTTTCATTTTTCCAATTTTTCTCTTTTTCTCATTTTTCATTCTTTTTCATCTTTTTTTCTCTCTTTGAAAATGATCCTCTATTCATTCTCTTAGTCATAAATGGATACACCTTGAAAACTGGGCTTCGCCAACTAATTTGGGTAAGAACTAACAATTCCTTGTTAGAACAGGCCGATATCTTCTCTCTTCGAGATGGGATGATTTTGTTGGGGAAAAGGCTTGCCTTCCATCATCGATAGGGGAAACAAGGAGCTAGTCCGGGTTTGTCATAGAATCATCTAAAAGCTTGTCACAAACATTGGTTCAGATGGAGGTTTTCTACCACCAGACATGGAATAGGTAAAGGAATCAAAACACGGAATCCTATTGTACCTTACATTTTGAAACGGGACATATTTCTACCCCAGGGATGCCTTTGAGTGTGTTGTGCATTTTATCATGCTTTCAGAATGATTGAGGATTGAAAACAAGACAAATTTGGAAACGAAACTGCAACTTTTTATTGGAATGAGAAATGCTTAACAGACTCGAAGAAACGATTCCAAGGACACACCCTAGGTCATCGCGGAACAAACGACTCAACTTCAGGAAAAGAAAGTCCTAGACTCGACTCGACTAAGATAAGAAAACAGATCCCGACTCATAATTTCAAATCTGGTCATGAGCTTTCCCTTGTTCAGTTGTCAGCTTAGATGCTCGACTCTGGTCCTTGATCCCTTTGATGGTCTGCCTCTATCCCGAGGTAGTCCTCTGAGGATCTACGCCAGTGATGAAGGTTGGTGAATCAAATTGTCTTTTATTAACTTCGTTAACGAGAGGAGTACATTCTAGAGTAAGACTCCCGACTTGAATTTCATTCTTTGGGTTTGGCAAGATATCAAAGCAATCCACAAATATCTTCCCGATGAACACCCTTTTCAAGTGACATGGGTGTATAAGATGGGAATAATCGACATTGTCTTCGACAGAAACAAAGTTGGAGTGATCGCCAAATGGATTGGTGATGTTATTGGGTTTAACAGTTGGGATCGGGAGCGTTCCGTTCTCAATCATGTCTTGGATTTCGTGCTTCAGTCGATAGCACCTTTCAGTTTCATGGCCTTTGATACGTGCATTTTATATAGTCTTATTGGTCTATTTTATGCACGTATTTATATGCTTTTATCGTGGTTTTATGCTACGAAATGCCCCGAATATGCTACTTTGGGTTGTTTTGTCTTATTTGCAGGAATGAACCCAAAAGTAGTGAAATCAAGCCTTTTACCATCCTTTTAGCATGCATTTGGAGGAAGAGTGAATTTGGAGCGGGAATGAAGCTATTTTGAGATGCGCATTGGAGTAAGGAAGTTAGGCGAGCCAAGAGAGTGCTTCAATTTGCTAGTTCCTGCTTGTAAGAGCCATATCTCGAGTTCTACAACAGATATTCAGGTGATTCCAATTGGAGATGAAATTTTGTCTTTTTAGCTTTCCAACGCCACCAACCACGCCCTGTTTGCCTAAGTAACGAAGAAATGGCAGCCGTTTGAAGTTTGGTGCGCGAAGCAGGAATTACGCCGAGAAGTGCTCGATCGAGGACTACTTGCGTTCGATCGAGAGCCCATTTGCTCGATCGAGAGCTACTTCTACTCGATCGAGTGATTAAAGGGAAAGAGGTTCTCGATCGAGAGGAATGCTAAGGAATATCACTCGATCGAGAGCCTTAAGTGCTCGATCGAGTGGATTTTGCTACGGAATTTGGGCTTTTTAGGTTTAATTCCGTCATTAGGTTTAATAAACCTTATTTTCTTATAAATAAGGAGTCAATATGTCGATGTAAACTCTCTCACACACTTTTTATTTCGTTCCTTTTCTCTCTGGTTCGGCTATTGCTATCTTTGTTACTTTTGTTCATTTTAGGATCTCTTTAATTCGGTAATTCTTTCTTCCTTTCTCTCCCTTTAATGTTTATTATTCTTATTTCCTTTAAGTTTGTTTCCCTTATTTCCATGAGTAGCTAATTCCCCTTAGTATGTTAGGATTAGGGAAGCCGTGGTAGCATGTTTTAATTGTACTAAATAGATTAGCCTGCGATAAGAATTGAATTAGGCAATTTAATCGTTATCCGGTTGAATGAATGCATGCAGGAGACCATAAATTTAGTTAACCCCGACCTAGATCGAAAGATTGGAAGGGAAGGCTTGCTTAATTACAATAGGGTATCGTAGTGAGGGCGAAAGTTAAGCTATTTACGCTCTAGGGCGGTTTAAGGACCGAAAGGTGACGACCATAGCTCTTCTTATCAATAGTCTAGTCGCCTTAGTATTCATGATAGTATAAGATCTGATAGCTGCCACGGTAGACCGACTCCTAGCATACTACCCTTCTCTTATTGTTAATTTCTTTTATTCATTTCCCTCGCTTTAGTCTCTAGTCAGTTAACAATCAATCAAAACCCCCATTAGTGACATTTAGACAGATAAATAGACAAATAGATATTACACCGCCTCCCTGTGGAGATCGACCCTACTTTACCGACTTGTTAGTTGTACTTAGGTATTTTATTTTTGGTACGAAACAACAGTATCAAATTTTGGCGCCGTTGTGGGGGAGGCAATCTATTTATTTATTTATTTAATTTTATCATTTTTTTAGCCTCGGGGATTTTTCCCTTGAGGCCGTTCCGATCTTTTTCCTTGAGTCTTTGTTTTGATAGGCCTTACAGGTACTACCTAGACAGTTCTAGGTGAAAGACAGTCAAAGGGAAGGCTTGAGTACCTTTGATCCATCACCGATGTCCCATTATATGGAACAGCCAGTGATCTGCTACGGGAGATGTGGTTCTGCTGAGCACAACACACCGTAGTTGTGCCGCCACATCCACCCTATCAATGGCCACCGCAACAAGATCCTCCCGATATACAAGAAGAAGAAATTGCGGAGCTGAAATCTTATGCAGACACTTGCATCTCAATTGCAAGATCGTGACCGAGAGAGGCAAGATCATGATAGACGCACTTCTTCGCGACTTGAAAAGCTCGAAAGCGACATTGCTCGGTTAGCGGTGAGATACAAGAAGAAGAGGTTGCGCAGCGAGGTCTTTAATGGAGATACTTGCATCTCAAATACAGAATTATGATCGAGTGAGGCAAGAGAGTGATAGACGTGCGGATGCTCAAATCATTGAGTTGGAGTCTAAAATTGCTCGATTAACGGTGAGTCGGATAATTGGCAACCAGAAGAGGTATACCTTCGAGAACGGTTTTTCCCATGAAAAAACCGTGTTGCCCAATGCCGAGGATGACTTTTATGACTCGGACGACGAGTTTCTATCACATTTCATTGCCCCACACGAGGATTTTGTACGGGAGGAATCACTCGATCGAGTGACTTATACTAGTCGATCGAGTGATTTTCCGGAGAAACACTCGATCGAGTGAAATTGCCGCTCGATCGAGTGGAATTCAGGAGGAAGTTGGTCGATCGAGTGATTATTCGCTCGATCGATCGAGTTGGCCATTGGGAGCTTTGGTTCGTCATTCGGTTTGATTTGGATGACGAGTCGACGATGATGAAGGTTACGGTGAACCTCCCTATTCACGGTAAGTCGGATACACTTGAAGTGCGATCTACGGGATGGATTCCACCGAGGAGGTTGATGAAGAAGCGGTGAGTCGAATTTGCTCCCAAAGAGAGATGAGGTATTACATTCCTTTGTCAGTGATTCCTTCGTTGAGAGCAACCAACCTGAGGTAGTAAACGGTAATTTTATTATTGTTTGTATATTACCTCGTCTGATTCATGCATGTCCTTTTAATGCTTTACCCCCTTCCATGTGGACATATAATTTAACTGATTTTCACCGTACATGTCATCTCAAAATTGCTAATTTGAATTTAAACCATAATGTATTGACGATCGCTCCCGCGCTCCTTTATTTTGTGGATAAGTTTAGGAGCGCTCATAGGAAATTTGTTCGACTTAAACGGTCTTATATTTTAATTTCCTATTCTGTTATTCCACTTTGGTGCTACTTATGCTGTTGTGTAGCACATGCGCAGCTATTTGACAGGTTGCTGCGCGCTTTGAGCTGTTTTGATTGTGATTAGTTGAGTGGCTCGAAGAAAAGAAGGTCGAGCTGGGACCTGACTGAAGCTAGCGCTATCCGGGAGGCAACCCGGCGATTTTATTTTGCTTTTTATTTTATTTCAGTTGTAATAAATGGTTTTTACACCATAGACTATCTCAGTATGCGTGTTTTTGTCAGTTGAGGGCTGTTTTCATTGCGTTTGCAGGAATTACATTGAGGATTACTCGATCGAGTGGTTTTTCTACTCGATCGAGTGATTAACCCACTCGATCGACCACCTGTAAGATGAAAACTACTCGATCGACTGGTATCTTCCTCGATCGAGCAGTTTTAGATGCCCATTCACTCGTGTTGACCTGGATTAGCTTCTTGAGATGGTTTTCCGGGCCCTTAGCAACCTCCCATTTCATGGTCGGTTTGGGGAGGTCCCCTTATTCGCGCATTTTGTGAGTTTTTCCGCATTTACTCTCTCTTCTCCTTCAGTTTGCATTTCCTTTCCATGTTTTGGTACAATGGGGGCATTGTACGGTTTGGTTTGGGGAGGTTATGCATCCATATCTGTGTCTGCATCTTGTTTTTATTGCATTTCAGTAATCACGTTTAATTTTATGCTTGCATTGTTGTTTATTTTTGTTAAAATTCATAAAATTCCATAAAAATTGAAAAATTGTTAAAATTTCAAACAAATTCACGTTTAATTTGGCATATAGGTTGAGTCGGAACGGTGGATTTCAGTGATGAAATTGCACTGCAACTGTCTTTTTGCTTAAGCCTTGCATTGAACCGTTACCTTTTAGCTTTGTCTTTTGCATAATCTACGAGTTAATGTTTAAATTTAGCTGAACGAATAGACTTGACCTGAAATTTTGGCAACCTACTTATAATTTCTGAGATTTAGAGCCCTATAAACTGGTGTCATTTATGACCAGTTTCATGTAGGATTGTGAGTAGTATACTCCTTGCATAACATGTATCATCAATTTGCACATATATGAAATTCAATTGCTTTTTGTCGTCATACATTCGGGTTAGTGGTTGGTGTCACATGCAGGGAGGTGCTTACATTTTCCCTTTCTTTCATTTTTACCCATTTAACTCCACATTAGCCAAATTTGCCAGTTGACCCTTTAGCTACATCCAAATTTAGCCTGCCTTGTCAAGCTAGTTTAGATTGTTGTTTTGCGGTATATATTTCATTGTATCAAATATTGGCGCATATTCTATTGAATCGGAGTTGGTATTTTATGAAGAAAAGGAGGATGATGGAAAAAAAATGACGTGAAAAAGAAAAAAAAAAGAATTCGAAAAAGAAGAAAACAAGAAACCGTGAGTAAAGAAAAAAAATAGAAAAAAAAAATCGAAAAGAAAAAAAAAGATGTTGTTAGTTGACGGTTTCTACTCCTATGTTCTATCTTACATTATTTGAGGAGTATGTTTGGTTTGGTTTGGTGAGTTTTATGCCAAATGAAGGGCATTGTGCTTATTTCATAATTGAGTTGAGAATTGGATTTGTTTCATATGGTTTTGTTAGGTACTAGCTTGGCCGCCTATACCTCCACATTCCCATAAATGTTTTGCCTTTTCTTACCCATTGCCTCACTTTACCATATTTTTGTAAGCCCTCGGCTGTGACAGGACCTTGTTTGGTTGGAATGTATATACGGTAGCTAGAATTGTCTATCATATTAGTTGCATGCATGTTTATGTGGGTCGTAGTCTAGGTGAGCGACTATTTTTCTTTCTCTCTTACATATATATGTTCACCCTTTGCTTCATGAGAGAAGAGTGACCCGTGAGAGTCCATTATTAAAGGTCTTGCAAGGTCGACGGTTGACTTTATTTATAAACATCTTACAAACTCGTTTGCACTTGACTATTTGCTATAGGTGTTAGTTTGCTTGCATTAAATTGGCTTAAGTGGGCATTTGTAGCTAGCTCTGAGTTATCTTTTTCCGTTCCTTTAGTTGCATTTTAGTTTACTCGGGGACGAGTAAAGGTTTGGTTTGGGGAGATTTGATACGTGCATTTTATATAGTCTTATTGGTCTATTTTATGCACGTATTTATATGCTTTTATCGTGGTTTTATGCTACGAAATGCCCCGAATATGCTACTTTGGGTTGTTTTGTCTTATTTGCAGGAATGAACCCAAAAGTAGTGAAATCAAGCCTTTTACCATCCTTTTAGCATGCATTTGGAGGAAGAGTGAATTTGGAGCGGGAATGAAGCTATTTTGAGATGCGCATTGGAGTAAGGAAGTTAGGCGAGCCAAGAGAGTGCTTCAATTTGCTAGTTCCTGCTTGTAAGAGCCATATCTCGAGTTCTACAACAGATATTCAGGTGATTCCAATTGGAGATGAAAGTTTGTCTTTTTAGCTTTCCAACTCCACCAACCACGACCTGTTTGCCTAAGTAACGAAGAAATGGCAGCCGTTTGAAGTTTGGTGCGCGAAGCAGGAATTACGCGCTGAGAAGTGCTCGATCGAGGACTACTTCTGTTCGATCGAGAGCCCATTTGCTCGATCGAGAGCTACTTCTACTCGATCGAGTGATTAAAGGGAAAGAGGTTCTCGATCGAGAGGAATGCTAAGGAATATCACTCGATCGAGAGCCTTAAGTGCTCGATCGAGTGGATTTTGCTACGGGCTGGGCTTTTTAGGTTTAATTCCGTCATTAGGTTTAATAAACCTTATTTTCTTATAAATAAGGAGTCAGTATGTCGATGTAAACTCTCTCACACACTTTTTATTTCGTTCCTTTTCTCTCTGGTTCGGCTATTGCTACTGTTACTTTTGTTCATTTTCCGGATCTCTTTAATTCAGTAATTCTTTCTTCCTTTCTCTCCCTTTAATGTTTATTATTCTTATTTCCTTTAAGTTTGTTTCCCTTATTTCCATGAGTAGCTAATTCCCCCTAGTATGTTAGGATTAGGGAAGCCGTGGTAGCATGTTTTAATTGTACTAAATAGATTAGCCCTGCGATAAGAATTGAATTAGGCAATTTAACTGTTATCCGGTCGAATGAATGCATGCAGGAGACCATAAATTTAGTTAACCCCGACCTAGATCGAAAGATTGGAAGGGAAGGCTTGCTTAATTACAATAGGGTATCGTAGTGAGGGCGAAAGTTAAGCTATTTACGCTCTAGGGCGGTTTAAGGACCGAAAGGTGACGACCATAGCTCTTCTTATCAATAGTCTAGTCGCCTTAGTATTCATGATAGTATAAGATCTGATAGCTGCCACGGTAGACCGACTCCTAGCATACTACCCTTCTCTTATTGTTAATTTCTTTTATTCATTTCCCTCGCTTTAGTCTCTAGTCAGTTAACAATCAATCAAAACCCCCATTAGTGACATTTAGACAGATAAATAGACAAATAGATATTACACCGCCTCCCTGTGGAGATCGACCCTACTTACCGCTGACTTCTGTTAGTTGTACTTAGGTATTTTATTTTTGGTACGAAACGACAGTATCAGCCTTTCCCTTGATGAAAGGCACAGTAGGCATTTGGTTTATACCATTTACCTTGTTTATCGGTGGGAGGGTCCGGAGTTGGACCAATAGGCTTCAGCTTTCCTTGGGCTATGAGCCTTTGGAGAGCGTATGTATAAGTGCATCCGATATCGGTGAATGCCCTAGGTGTTTGGCGTTGCGACTTCTTCGATTGCCCTTCTAAGAGATTGATGGCTTCATCAATATGGGTCGTTGCTGGGGCCTGGCCCTTAGATGATGACGCCCCTTGGTACCCTTTCGGCCTTTCAGCCTCTGCCCTTATGACATCATCTTCTACCTTTATCCCGATTCTTATCAATTCTTTGAAAGAGCCAAAATTATGGTATTTCAGAGCATTGCGGTAAATAGGTCGTAGATTCTTTACGAACTTATCTACCATTTCAACTTCGTCAGGCTTCTTGGCTAATTTCACGCTTTCAGCGCGCCATCTTGCAAGGAATTCAGTAAAGCCTTCTTTGTCTTTCTGTGTCATCACCTCCAATGTTCTTATGTTGGTTTGAATCTCGACATTATCAGCATAGTGCTTGCAGAACTCCACCGTAATATCTTTGAAAGTAGGGAAGTTCTTAAGGTCCA
Source organism: Silene latifolia (assembly GCF_048544455.1). Classification (NCBI taxonomy): domain Eukaryota; kingdom Viridiplantae; phylum Streptophyta; class Magnoliopsida; order Caryophyllales; family Caryophyllaceae; genus Silene; species Silene latifolia. The sequence goes on along the minus strand of NC_133527.1, from coordinate 50,485,451 downwards.
GATTGTAGAACCATGCCTTCGGGTGTTCATCCAGAGATTGAGCGAAAATTTCCGAGAGCATGTCAGCAGGTACTCCCTTCAGTGCTAAGTATCCCTTATAGGCCTTAACATGGTGGACTGGATCTTCTGTGCCCTTAAACTTTGGGATATCAGTGAGTACCATGTTTGTAGGCAACTTATCCTGAACTGGGGCATAGGCCCTAGCATTTTCATAGTGGATGTTCTTCCCCTGGGAGAGCTTCAGACGGTCTTCAATGAACTTGAACCGTTTCTCCAGATCAGTCAGAGGTGGGGTAGATGAAGAGGAATCTTCACCCAGCTTAGATTCGATTGCATCCATTCTGGTCATCATGAGGTTCACGGCCTCAGTGAGTTTATTAACAGCATCTTCCATTGCTTGACGTCGGGTTTTTGGCGGCCTTTCTACAAGAAAACCCCGTACTGAGTCAATATTTAAAGTAAGAGCCCTTGCACACTTAAGGACACGACGCCAACTTGACTCAAACAAAGACTCGACTTGAGATTGACTAACCAGAGGTTCGACTCACGGTTGGATCTAGACCTTGGTTAATTTTAGACTCGACAAAACGACATGACTCAAACTGTCATAAATCGGTTATAAACCGGACTCGGTGTGGCCAAACCCGTGATTGGACTAACATAGCCCATAGGTTCGGGTGAAACGCCCTAAATGGCCTAGCTTGGGCGTTTTTGTGGACTATCCTAGACCAAAAGGTCGACCAACATGACTCAAGGCCCAAGAGGTGAGCTTGGGTGACCCAACAAGGTCGTGTTCTAGACTCTTAGAACGAAACACACCCGGCCTAACACAGCCATGACCTGGACACGACTTGACGCATTTCATGCTTGGTTGAGGTTCGAGAGGCACTTTGGATTGATTTTTAAAAACGAAAGATTGATTCGAAAATGAGATTTGAAATGGGCGGCATGCCGGCTATAAAAGCTCATTTTAGGCCGAAAATTCTAGTCCTATTTGGGCAGCATTCCGCGTTTTTAAAACCATGCTATTTTGAAAGTAAGTTGTTCAAAAGTTCGGTTTTGAAAAGGACATGGGAAATTTCGAAAAGACTCGGGAAAACAATTTGCACATTGTCATTCTCATGTTACAAGGATGTATGCTCCTAGACATCTCTAAGTCTCGGCAAGTCTTCTACAAGAAGGTCTATGCCCTCCATCCTTTTGCGGTCTTATAGAGCAAGGTGTCTTAAGGTAGAGTACCTAGAAGATCGTCCCCACCATCAAGAACCACGCGAGGTGAAGTGGAAGCGAGCAATGTGCAGCTTCCTAGAATAGTGGGACGTCGCCCCCCACGCATCACGAAGAAACGCTGGGACGGCCCGGGCAAGTCCTTAAGGGTTTATGCATGAATCGTAGCACTATGAGTAATGTTTTACTTTCCAACACTTTCTTTTCAAGTTTCACCTCGGAGGAAAAGACCCTAGAAACAAAGTGTAACTAGTCCTCTTTTCCCCAGCGGAGTCGCCAAACTGTGGACAAGGCCCTCGGGAACTGCGTCCGCGGGATCCACACTAGGCATAATCGACTCGAGGTTCTTTCGAATCGAATTAAGACATATTAGAGTCGCCACCAAGTTTTTTGGGAACTTGGAACCGTTCAAGTCAACTTTACACCTTTCATCGAAAAGCATAAAGCCAATCGACTACGAGTGATTAAAGATAAATACTTGTACCCTATATCACTCGATTTGAATGACTCTCGTAATCCAATGGTATTTAGACGGATCCACAAACCATAGATCTTGAGTAAGGGGTGAGGGTACGTGTTGGGAAGCCCATAAGGACACCCAACCCCGCCCGTCAATAACGGCCTCTACTAAGTCAAGTATGGATTTCAAACAAGGTCATAGCTACTACGATATATGATATGCAAACATCGTTTTCAAAACCCTAACATGTGACAACAATTTCTATGTCGTTTTAGATGCAACTAAACTAACTTTGTCAAAGTTGTAATTTAGCATGTGGGTTGATTGATCTAACAACATGTAAAGCAAACAAACAAGGCTTGATGGGAATGGGGGAGCCGTTGGGATCTACCATATTACAACCCAGGCATTTCATGCCGACACAACGAGAAATTAAAGATACAACTCGATCTAAATACAATCGCTATATACAATGCCGTACATGACACATTACACGACCATTCGACCTAGAAAAACGTGCACAAAGGGGGGGCCCACGGCTCACATGACTCACGGCCTTGGGTCACTCCTCGTAATGCGTGCTTTCACTTAATCTTATCGAATTAGACATTGGGTCACACACCAAAGCATGCATTAGCATAAATCGGGCCATGATGCTTTAAACAACATGCGATTTACTACGCTCTCACTTGCATTGGGGTACAACCGTCTAACCAAACAAGACTAAGGTTTTTGAAATATGTTTTAACTCGATAAAAGAAAACTAACTTGAAAATTTCAACTCGATGAACAAACGATAAATTACAAGCGACAAAACAAATAAAGAACGAACGATGCAAAAACAAACGAAACAAGGAAGGCCAAAGGCCACGGCCAAACCTAGGTCCTAGGTCAGGTTCATTAGGTTAGATAGATGATTGCGAAACGGGATAGGAAACAAGTTAGAAAACGAATTAGAAACAACGTTGATCGATTGGAAGGATGTCGCGCAAAGGTGTATTCTACACGACCTAAAAGGGGTCAAATTAGGTCAAGTTTTCTAATTAATTTAACTCATCGAGTGTTAATAAGAAGGTGCTAATCACGCACTCTTATACTAGCGAGAAATTAGGTGAAAGAGAGAGATGCGTTCATTAAGTTACAGAATTGTTAATCGGTTTTTAAAGCTATGTCGATGTACCCTAATGTGTCTAATTAGGTTATCAAATTGATCTAATGTCATCTAAATGAGTTATATGTTAACAATCAGATGTCATACTAACATGTGACGGGTCCTAAGATGGGTCGAATTGGCCGAAACAAACAAAGGGTCAAAACGGGGAGCGAAGTTAGAAGTTCGTTTTATTTATGTCCTACCTTGAACACGAGGATATGTAAATGAGACGGGGGTGTACGACCGACTGATGTAGCGGTTTATTTCCCATATCAAGTCAACGCGGGTGTTCATGGTGGTACTTTAACTCATACTCGGACTAAACTAGTTTCATAGTTAATTTAAACGATAAATAAAAAGCGATAAACAAACAAAACAAACTATAAGAAAAACAAACATAAAAACGAAATAAAAAAAGGAGAAAGAGGAGGATTTGATGCACCCTCAACCTACATGTATCGTTGACACTGTCTTGGGTCGTAATCGATGGTAGATTTTATCTCGAGAGGCCGTCGTCGACGAAGAAACAAAGCAAACACGCGTTTTTATCGAATCTGGACAGCAACTTTTAAACAGCGATTTCTCCCTCGTTTCACGATGAAAATTCGATTTAAAAGATTTTTTGAAAACTAGAAAGAGAGGAGAACAGAGATCTTAAAGCAACCCCTGCTCGTTTTGAGTTATTGGGCACGAAAAACGAGCACAAACAGAACTGGACAGACAGGAACAAACCGCGAAAACAGAGTGTATAACACTCTGTTTTTCGAGGGATTTCGTGTACTCTCAAGGGCAATTTGGCTCGTAAATCTTTATCTAATGTGTATATGGATGTTATATGGTTAATTAGAAACAAGAAACTCGAGTTTTGATGGAGGTTTGAAGGAGGAACGAATTGTTTTTCGAAGAGGACACACAAACTGTTCCAGTTTGGATGTCGGTTTTGTGGAGGGTTTTTGAGAGGCAATTAGGGTTTGTTTCTGAGGTTTAAAGCTTGTGAGTGAATGTAGGATGTATGGAGAACTTAGAGGAATGAATGTATGGTGAAGGGGTGGTATTTATAAGGAGTTAAAGTAGGGTAAAAGAGAGGGAGAGGCAGTCGGGCCTGCTCACGCATAGCTGCTGTCCAGCAGCTTTTGTGAGGGTTTGAGAGGGGTTTTCTTGGTGATTAAGCTAGGATAATATGGGTAGGATACTAGGGTATGGTTTAGGGTTAATGGGTACGGGTTTTGGTGGTATTTGGAGCGGGTTTTGGGCTCGGGATTGAGCTGCAAAACAGGGGGCTGCTCGTGTATATGCGGGCTGTTTGGGGGGTGTTTGGGATGGAATTTGGGCCGTGGTTATGGGGGTTCGAACAGGGGTGGATGGGTAGAGTCTTAGGTTGGTTAGTGTACTCGATATTCGTGCCAACTCGCAAAGAAAACGGGCTCAAAAACCGAGCTAAAATCGAGCTCAAAAACGCATGTTCAAAACGAGTTCTTTTCGATTTTCAAATCGATTTTTCAAATCAATTAACACATTAAAATAAATGATTTTTCAAACCAAATATACTCATAAAATGATTTTTCAAATCAAATATTTATTTTATTTTCAATAAAATAAACTTGGGAAAATAAATTCAAAATAAAATAAAATAAATTGAATTCACCTAAAAAAAGCCATAATTTAAATATCATTTAAATTAATAAAATGAACTCACTTAAAAAAAAACATTAACTTAAATATCATTTAAATTAATAAAATACTTCATCGACGACGCCCATTCTACATCGTAAAACGAGCTCCAAATAATGACAGTGACAACTAAAGAATACATGTGTCCTATCATCATCGGGTGTTTGTTGGGTTCTCTATAAATTCCAATATCGACGGATACGGGTATCTACAGTGACCATATTACACATGATAGTTTTTGGGCAGTCCTGATATGCCAGGGTCAGTCAAGCCTATCCTGACCTGGCTGATGAAGGAAAAGTAAATCGACCAAGCCTGACCTGATTGATGTTTTGAAGGGTGAATTAACCTGTCATGACTAGCCTGGCCTGATATGCTTAGATCTTTTATCACGCTACTATTATGAATCCTTACGTGATTACTCGTTAACTTTTCCTTACTATATATCAAACATGTCTGGCATGATTTTAGTACCTTTGATCAATAGAATTTTTAATGTTAAACACATTATACAACATGAACGTTTGGAGACATAATCTATCATGGCCTGCTAGTTAACATGATTGTGATTTATAATTCATGTGTATCATTTATAAGCTACTTGTGATATCCTTGTAAGATATTTCGGTCCTGTAAAGTGCAACTTTATGTGACATGCGGTAAGTTTACGAGTTACATGATGACCAAAGGAGACATAACCGTCAGCCCTGAATGGATTCAAGCAATACTGGAGTTCCAAATTACCAAAACTTGTCAGGGGCATCCAAAACTGACAGGGCGGATTCTGACCTGAATAAAAATCAGCCCTGGACTGTTATTTTGAAACCTTAAAGCCTTCCGAGTCAGGTAAGTTCCTCACCTAGCAATTACAGTACCCAGTTAGGGGCATATGTGTAGCATCATCCTGCATGGAAGTAGATCAGGTATAAGTACCCCGACATGCATGTCCTAATAAGATCTCACTCCCCTGATTCTGTCAGGCCTGAATTAGTAAGTTTCTAAAAAAAAGAGATAAATATATACATATATATATGGCTTTGCTTGATCTCATTTTGATAAAATTGGAGTATATGCTGATGTTATCACCTATAGGCTCAATATTGATATATCTTTGAAGTCTGTGCGAAACAAAGACAAATCGCCTTTGAAAGAAATATAAACATCTACGAGGAAGTAAAAAAACTCCTGAATACGAGGCAACATTATCCGAGGATTAGAAGCTATATTTATCATCGTCTCCATTTTTACTGGCCAAGCCAAGGAAAGGAAAACCCCCGCCGGTTTATCCCTCTCTCATTGACAATACTGTCAGTGTCTAGTTAAAGTACAGGAAGGTTAGCAACACCCTGTCTACCATGTAAGTAAAAGTCTACTAAATGCTGAAATGAGGTATGTTTTACTTGAGAAATACGTTTTTTTGTCATGTACCAAGTTGCTCCCTTATTTTAAGTGTCATCCAATAATAGTCAAGACTAACCTGCCTATAAAATCTGTCTTGCGTAAACCTGAAATATCAGGCAAGGTGGCCAAATAGTCAGTTCAGCTTAGTACCTATGATATCACCTTTGAACCCAAGACAACAATTAAATCACAGGCCTTAGCAGACTTTGTGGCTGATTTCAACCCTAACCTAGAATCTGACCTAGAAAAAGAAGTTAATCAATTAAACAATAAGACCTCAAACCTGGAATGGACTTTGTTCATAGATGGGGCATTTAATGCCAGGGGGACAGGGTTAGGATTAGTGCTTAAATCATCACAGGAGGACGTGATAGCTCAGGCTGTGAGTTGTGAATTCAAAACTAGCAACAATGAAGCTGAGTATGAAACCCTCATAGCATGACTCAAGGTATGTATAGACCTCGGTGTTCAAAACTTAAAGGTAAAACTAATTCACTGTTAAATGTAAATCAAATAAAGGGAATTTATACGGCTAAGGATGCAAAAATGATTTCGTATTTAGAATATGCAAAAAACCTTACCGCTAAATTTGCTTTATTTGACATTGAACAAATTCCTAGAGACCTGAATAATCAGGCTGATGCCTTGGCTGGCCCTGATTCATACTTCATCCCTGTAATTTTTAAAAGGTATCTATTCTGCATTTACTTGAACCTGCCATTAGCAAGCCTGGACAGGTGAACCCTGTCAATACTGACAATGATTCATAGACTAAGCCTTATTATGATTGGTTCCTGCGAGATATACTACCCTAGGGCAGGCATATGGCTAAGAGCATTTAGAATTAGAGCTTCTACCTATTTTATCATCAATGATAATTTGTTTAAAAGATTTCAGGTCGGACCATACTTGAGATTTCTCATACCATACGAAGCGAAGCAAAGTTCTCAAGACTGGCTATATTGGTCAACCCTGAGGGCTGACTGCCTGGACTACAGCATGAAATGTAAAGCCTGCCATAAGAATGCTCCGACTATTCATCAACCGTCTAAGTTATCACATCCAATCTCTACACCCTAGACATTTGTGAAGTGGGGCATGGCTAACCTAAAGCAAATGGTCAAGCTGAATTAAATTAAAAGGTGGTCGTCAAAAAAAAAAAAAATTGCCAGCTTGGCCAATCAGCCTGAACCCAACAGATTGAAGAACCTTACATGCCACAAACACTGCAAGGAGACATGATTCTAATATCTTGGAATGTCATCCACCTAAAAGCACAATCATACTTGTGGTAATTTCTGCTCTGCATGTTCTAGGTAAAATTTCCAAACTTATTCATCCGAATGTGTGTTATGCCGTGCCTTTCCTGAACATGTTACGTGACAATGTGCATTCTTTTCTTGCCTACTTGTTTGCGTTTCACATGCTGGATGTTCTAACCAAATTTGTTTTACTTGAATCCTGAACAATTATACATGATAAATATTTATATGCATAAATATTCAGGATTGAGGGCTACTCTACTGTATATCAATTTCTGAAACAAGATTTTGCACTTAACTGTGCCTAACGAGTTGGTAACCACCACCAGATACAGTATATGTCAGGACCAATCAGGCATGAAATAATTGTCTGACCTGACTAGGTTTACTGCCACGGATTACAACCATTTGGGACGCAGCAAGCAACAGTGCAAGGGTGTTCTCTCCCAACCACTTAGTCTAAATGCCCTCCTGACAGACCGAATACCAAGCCTTCCAGCTAGGCAGGGGACATAAGCCCTCTTGACAGGCCGGTTTCCCACCCGTTCAACCACTATGGCAAAAACCATACATGGTTGAATTACTCACGATAGCTCAAATGACAGGACAAGTTCAAAAATGTCTTACAGGTTAACAAAGTAAAGATTTTGACAGGTCCTCCGAATTAGAAAAACAAAGTTCACAGGTTTAAAGAAGACAGGTTAACATGTTTGAAGAAAATAGGTTAACAGGTTTAAAGAAGACAGGTTAACAAGTCTGAAGAAAACAGGTTTAACAGGTAAAAAGTTTAAAAAGAATGACCGGATTAAACAAAGCAAGCCTGAAAGACGATCTTTATATCATTAATAAAACCCTTACCCTCTGGGGCAAAGGTAGCAAAATGTATATCTATCCTATCAGGGATAATCTCCTTGACTAGGACCAACAAAATATAAAATTGTCTTTACAAGGACATTCCCCCGGGGCAAATGTACAAAATGATTAAATGATTCTACCAAGGACATTCTCCTTGGTTGGATAAAATACCACTCTTTGACATTGCTGCGAATGACATCCCTCTTGTCAGGGCTAGATACTAACACCGATAAGAAATTATTCCTCGCCTGACCGAGCTATTCCTCTTTCTCACGAAACATACTAGCCTTTCATCGGCTCAAGATATTTTTCCAATATAGTTCTTGGCTTACCCTGCCTTGTCACAGCAATGATCATTGACTCACACACTCTGCGAATTCACTTGATAAAAAAGCAAACATTACTGATTCACATGGTGAGGCAAAAACAAGCCAAGCCAATCATACGCAGGCTAGATGATTGAATCATACGTACAGGGTAACATACTGAATATACCGAGTAGGAATGGCAGGGGCATCAATCAGATCAATTAGCTTATCAAGATCAGCTCCAGTACTGGACACAGGCCCACCGCCTGTGAACCCTCCTGCTTGACTTTGGCAAGCCTGGCATTCAAGTCTTACTACTAGAAGTCGAAGTCCAACAACCTTAACATGCTTAGGAACCTTGAGAAGACTCTAGCCTGCAAACAACGAAGAAAGCATTCCAACCAAGTTGGCCCTGATACATATAACCAGTCCACCCAAATGGAAGAATTTTTGGGAATCCATACGTCAGAATCAGCGGGATTGATCCCTTCATCCTTCGAAATTTTCTTTAACTCAGGTTTGAGACGATTGAGGAAAAAGTGTTGTTCATCGAGAACCTTGATCAGCTCAAATTTTTGTAGAAGATGGTGACATTATCAACAGCTAGAGCAGGGGATGCATCTCCAAAAGTGATGGGTTGACTTCCAGAAGATTCAGGCTTATTTTCAAAAAAAATTTCAGAGTTTGAGACGAAAGGTGTGCCAAGAGCAACAGCAACCCTGGTTGATTTTCTTTTTACAACCATAGTTAGATTTCTGGCAATTTCTGGGAAAATAGACGAAGGTTGAAGACAAAGATCAAAGAAAGATTGGGAGAGTTTTTAGAGGAATTGATCAAGTTTTGATGAATAGTAAAGCATGAACTGAAGAAATTATTTATAGGCGGTAAAGATTGAGATTTACTGCAACTAGCCGTTTTCTTAATGATGAACCGCGCTGAATCGTCCTGAAGAAGTCGTCTAAAGATGAAAAGAGACGGTTATCTCCTTATTTCTGGCCTGACTCAGCGATAATGAGGAGATAAGGTGCAATTGTTGGGCCTGGAATTTCGCACTACTGACAGGATAGAATTCTACCCTGGCCTGACGATCACGGTAGGTCCGTCAGGGTAGTCCAAGTTTGGCACCAGCAGATGAGCCTAGACTCCCACATCATCTTCAGGGTCATCTTCAGGGTGTCAGGACGTCAAGCTATCAGGGTGTCAAGGCGTCAGACAATTAGGGTATCAGGAGACATGCCCAGGCCGGAGAGGACAACGGTCAAGTGTGTTTATGGTCAACATTTGACCAAGTCAAGGATAATTATATACAAGATTATTACCACATTAATATGGTAATTAAGAGCATATTAATGGTGAAGATTCTGTCATAAAGAGGGAGCATTAATAGGCATTAATGCTTAATAAAGACAGCAATTAAGGAGGAATATTCAGCATTAAGTACAAAGATTTGGCAGCCATTCTGCCTGGCTATATAAGGAGCATTTGAAGATCATTTGGCAAGACGAGGCATACTCCAACATATACAACACGCACTACAAGATTACAAGCCACACAACACTTAGAGAAATATTACAAACATTGTCATTATCATACTTATATTCTCCCAATTACATAGTGAAATCCTCTCCTGGTTTGGTGCCCGTGGTTTTTTCCCATTCAAGGGTTTTCCACGTACAAATACCTTTGTCTTATTATTATTTACTTTATTCGCATTACTTTTATTATTATCAACCCTGCCTAGGCATGATCACGATAATATCGAAACAGGATAATACTAGTTAACCCCCATACTATTCTACCTTGGTCATATTTACAGCCTTGTACAAAATATGGACAAAACAGAGTGGTTTTGATTATCTTGGTGCTATGGTTTCCGAGCCCGTTCTTCACCGTGAGATCCTTGATAGCCTTGTGGACGATGCTACATTTAAAGGTTTTCAAGCCAAGCTTCTCGAAGGGAAAGCAAAGGATTGTGAGATTGATGCTAGAGGTTACCTTCGTTACCGGGGACGCATGTATGTGCCCGATGTCGTTGATTTGAGGAATAAAGTTCTAGATGAAGCTCATCTATCCCCTTATACGATCCACCTCGGAGGAGACAAGATGTATAAAGATTTGAAGCTTCAGTTTATGTGGCCTAACATGAAGAATGACATTGTGTCATATGTTGGAAGGTGTCTTACTTGTCAACAAGTGAAGATTGAGCATAAGAGACCCGGTGGTTTGCTATAACCGTTGGATGTTCCTTTATGGAAGTGGGAGTCCATTTCCATGGATTTTGTGATGGCTTTGCCTAAGACCGTTGGTGGAAAGGATGCCGTATGGGTGGTTGTGGATAGGTTGACCAAGTGTGCTAGGTTCATTCCTATCAAAGAGACTTGGAGTTTAGACCGTCTTGCTAGTGCTTATGTTGAGGAGATCGTTCGTTACTATGGTGTTCCCAAGGAGATCGTGTCGGATCGTGAACCGCGTTTTTGTTCGAGATTTTGGAAAGCTTTGCAAGATCCTATGGGTAGCAAGTTGTTAATGAGTACCGCTTTTCATGCCGCTACCGATGGACAATCCGAGAGGACGATTCAAACTCTAGAAGACTTGTTGCATACTTGTGCCCTTGATTTTTATTCTAGTTGGGAGAAGAGCCTAACCTTGGTGGAATTTTCTTACAACAATAGTTATCATGCTGTTGGGAAATGTGTCCTCAACAATAGTGCGATCACATGATTTAAATATCATTATTAAATCTCATTACAAGAATACGGAAGGGATGACACATAATATATATAGTCAACTGGTCCACACATATCGGTAATGATTGGCTGGCTAGAGTTTGACATTACTGTCGTGCGACGGTGGTGATCAGTTGATCCCTTGAGGTCACACCTAAAGGACGATTCCCTTAATTGAAAAGGTTAATTAATTGTATACCGATACAGATTAATTAATTCCTTAAAATTGAACAAATTATTATCGTAAGAGAGAAAATGACATCTTATTCTAATGTGATTAAATAAGATTTTATTTAGTAATTTAAGACGTTATATTACTAAAATTAATCGGTGTTTGCGAAACACGCGAGATGAGAATGATAAGTTAGTTATAATTACAAGAGGTTGTGAATTATACTAACTAGTAATTAAATGACCATTTTATGAGAAAGTAATTTTAAATTACTAGTCAATTTGTTAAATATGATTTATTTAATTTGCAAATGATATTTAATTTGTTAAATATGCATTTTAAATTAAAACATGACATAAGACATGTCACATGTCACATGACATACAATTGTACAATTGGCAAAAATAAAATGGACTCCATATTACACTATAGAAACCGAAAATTGGTGAGCTTTAGAGTAGTTTTGTCTTTTTCCATTTGTCTTATTCATTTGTCCAAAATGCTTGATAGTGACTTGACTATGGACAAATGCTTACACAATTTGACTTGTGAAGACAAAAAGGAAAAAGGAAAATCGACCTAGAGGGCTAGTGAGCCAACCGGTTTTTGTGAGAATAAGAGAGGATTTTTCTCTTATAATTCATTCTTACATTTTTATGAAAATACCTCCCTTCTCTCTCTTGTTCTTCATAAAAATTCATTTTTTGTGAATCAAATTTGTTTAACTCAAACACTAATAATACTAGAAGTATTATATGAGTATTAGTAATAGATTTTAAGGTAAACTACATGACAAACATCTAGTACATGTTAGTTTGTGGGTTTAAGGGATAGTCTTGGGTGAAACTAATTGGAGGGCTTCTATTTTGAAGTCATGTATGTTCATCCATTTTGGAAAGCTCAAGAACTAACAAGAAGGAGATCTTGTTGGTGCCCATTTGACCGAAATTTATTTGGTGAGAAATTGATTTTCTTATCTCCTTTTATTAAAGTTTGCATGCATAAGATCTAGAATTTATTTTATGACTAAATAAATTTGAAACATATAAGAATATGTTGTAAAATGAGATATAGATTTCCATCAATCGGTATCAAGAGCCTTGGTTGTTTGCATGCAAATCGGTTATAGTTTTTCCGAGTTATACGATTAACATATAAAACTTGTAAATTTGTGTTATTATGATATATCACGAAAATAATTTATGCATGTTAAATTTTCTGATCCTAAAATGTAATTTGGATATTTTGGTTAATTTATGGATTTTTATTGTTCATTTTATATTATATTGGCATTAAAATGTGATTTTTATGATAAAAATGTCATTTTTGGACGAAAATTAGCTAAACTTCGAATTTTCCAGTGATTTTTGAATATGTTCTCACATATATTATTTTTAGTTGATTTGGAAATTTTCATAATTTTTGGAGTTCTTATGCTCGAAAAATGGATTTTTCATGTTTAAAATCGAATTTAAATGAAAAATAGGTTAATATGAGAAATATTTCGAATCTGGTCATAAAAATTTAGTATGTTTTCACATGCAATTTTACAAGATGTGTGTAAAATAATAGGCTATATTGAAGTCTTTATGCATGATTTATGAATTTTTGATTAAAAATAGCATAAATAGTGACTTAATTAGTGAATAATTCCTAAAACATACTCCATGACTAAGGAAAAACGTCATATGTTGCATTTTATTATCCATTTCAGATCTAAAATTTAAAAGTTGATAAATATATTTTTTCTCATGTTTTTATGATTATATTTGTTAAAACCGATAAACCGCAACATTGTTTTTCCGGATAAATTTCGAAATTTTTAACCTAAGTTTTAGAACATTATGAGTGTCTTGGTATTTTTCCAGAATGTTCATGAATTTAAATTTCAAATTTCAAATTTATTTGAAATTTTTGTGATTTATTTGAAGTTTATAGCATTTTATTATAATTTTGAGTCCATTAATGAACAATTTTTAAGTAATATAAGTTAATTATAGTCAAATAGTTAGTAAAGACTAATTTTGAGTCCTAAGAGGTTAAGGTCATTAACTTGTGCATAAATATGAATTTATGTAATTTATTGTGATTTTAAAAGGTTGAATCACGCAAATCCGTAAAAACCAATTAATATACGATATTGGCTCCTTAAAGGCGATTTAGCATAAAATTGGGCATGTTCATACATATTATAATGCTGCATTTTATTTATGATTGTCATCATTTTATTTTATGTAATTTTTGAATTATGTAATTTTTACTTAGTACGGCCTTAGTTTTTAATTGATATTACCCGAAATGTATGGGAATATCGATTCGGTTGTAATTTATTGTGATCTCGTATCACCGTTTTGTAATTTAATAGATTTATTTTATTTTAATTACAAATGTATAATAGGAAATTATGTAATTTGTTATGTAATTTAATTATATCGGAGTTCCTTGAAGACGGTGTCACTCAAGAAAGCGATACATAAAGACGGTGTAACCTCGAGATGCGTGCCTCAACAGAAGTTCAAGGGACCAATGGAGTTGGTTTCCGAATATGTAATAGTTAATTAGATTTTCTATTTTAGGAAGGCCATACTAGGATTTATTTTTATGCTTTGCATTTTATTTATATGTCGCATGCATCGCTAAATCGCCATAACTAAAACATGCATTATCTTTTAATCGAGTATATCGACCGTGTCAATTATAATTATCGTAGTTCACCGCTTTAGTTCACTTAAAACGTGATAGATAATAAATTGACATGACCTCTCGCTAAAATAAATAATTGAGACTTAGCCTTACCAAATAGTAGAAACCATGAAAACCTATTTCGTGAGGGAGTGCACTCGGCCACACCGGGGTACAAACCTTGTAACGTAGGGGAAGTGGGTGATAAATGTCTATCCACCGAATTCATGTTGATGAGGGTTTTATCGGCCACACCGTGCCCAAGTTAATGTGGGTTTGGATCATGGACACATTTATTCGAAATTTGGATTGAACTCAACAAAAGTTTTTCGATAAGGGTTTTATCGGCCACACCGTGCCCTTGTTGAATGTGTTTTGGGCTAAAGATAAATGTTAATGTAATATTATAAACCAAGAGTTCTAAAAGTAGAATCGATTAAAGCGTTAATCCACCGAGTTATATTGATAAGGGTTTTATCGGCCACACCGTGCCAAGTTAATATGAATTTGGGTCTTGGAATCATTTATCATAGTTGGGTAGAGGTCACTATGTAAATGCTTTACTTGTTATTTACAAGTATTAATAAAACGATAAATGTTAATTTTTCCACTATTCCGTTATTATATTGTTCTATTTCTTTACCACAATCATATACGATATCATTTCGATTTTGATTCAAATCTCCATTAAAACATCGTAACTAAAGACAAATATGAATTTGCTTCTAAAACCTCAAATGAACCATTGCTAAGGATCTCTTGTAAAGAGTATAGGTAAAAGTTATTCATTATCAAACAGGTTTTTGATTCTTGACTAACACATCTACTTACAATGGATTGTTATTCATATACTTAATTGAATTAAGTACCTTGAAGCGATAAATTGTTTTGGTAATTAGATTTGTCAGAATTCGTAATTGACCAAAATAACGCAACCACTTCAATGAAAGTTTTAAGACTAAAACGAACAAATGAAGAGTAATCTTCATGAATTCAATTTTGCTTCTCAAAGCAAAGACTCATTGAAATGAGTGGGAGCATTCTCTTAAACCGTTAAGATGAGAACGAGGTTCAAGAAGTAAAGATAATAATGGAATTGATACAAGGTAATGTTAAAAGTAAAGTTATTGAGAAATGACGATACTAAACCTATCAATCCCGACCAATAAAGTTTCCATTGTCTTAAATGTTGGACACAAGAAAGGAAACTACCCCAAATTATTGAAGAATCAACAAGTTAGTTGTGGGACATCTAATGGGACCTTCTTCTTTAAATGTTTATTTGATTAAACATAAATTTTGCTAGTACCACTTCGTCAATATTATAAACCAGTGGAGGTTTTCATCATTGTATTCGACACATAAGATGATTAGAATATGACGACTAGCAACAATAATGTCGAGAGATAGAGTAATTGTGTACTCAATCTAGTTTTTGGATTTAAAGTTGTACTTAATTGTGACTATTAAGTGCATAAACTCTAAATAAGAATATAAACTTGTTAAGATACAAAAGAGGTTTTCACTTTTGTGACCCTATACACCACGATTTGATGTATGGCTAGCCCATTATCAAGGTGATTATATTCTAAACCAAACTAGAATGATATATCATGTAGATGATGTAAGATTCAAATTGGTAACCCAAGATTAAACCTTAAATTTTGGAATGATGAACGCAAAGAGTTATCGAGTACTCTTGAAACCATTAGATTGTTAATGGTATATGCGTATCTTGTATTCAAAGCAAGATGTCTCGTGCCTTTTGGTTGAAAAGGAGATCGAGGTTGTAAATCATTGATCCATAATAGGTTGATCATTTTCTTTTACCAACGATTTAAGTTGACACTAATATGTTCACTTAATAAGGTAAATAGAGAAATCTTTGAAGAAATTCAAAAGTTCAAAGAAACACGATTTAGTCGTGATGGGATTATCAAAGTGAAGACTTTGATATAAGCCAAAGGAAATGTGATATAGCATCACAAGTTAATCTCTCTTAGCACGCATTATGGAATAATGTGTGTTTGGATAAGAATTCAAACGCTATTCGATATGGTTTGGACTTCAATAAAGTTACTTTGAGTTACTTCATCCTTTTGGAGATTTTATCATTTTGTCTAGATTATTTGGCCACTAAATCTAAAACGACTCATATGAGATATGAAATGATAGGATACCATGTTTGTAAGTTTTCAAAAGAAACAAATGCTCATTTTTTTCCCTTTCAATTATCACGAGTACGACGGGTTTGCGGCTCGTGAAACTGTCTTTCTAAAAATACAAGTTTATTTCTAGAAGACAGAGTGGGAGAAATTATTCAAGAGCCACAAAGAATGTTATGTCGCAAGAAACTGGTCTTTCTTGGCTACATGAGACGTTTTGTGTAAAATGTTGTTTCTTTAAAACCTAGGAGGTTAAATTCGTCACTTGTTAAAAATGATGAATTCATGCTACTTTTAAGAAAGTAAAGAGCTTATAACTTACAAAGAAATTATTTGATTCAAGTTACTTCTAGAAAGTAATGAATATATGACTTACATAAGAGTGTTTAAGTCATAACTTAATATAAGGCTTAGAGCCATGAAAATCCGAAATAAAAAGGCTTGATTAGTGACAAAGGGTTTTGCACTAATAAAGAGAGATTTCAAGGCATGATTGGTTGCAAAGGGTTTTGCACTAGTTGAAATGCTTAAGTCTATTTGGATCTTCTTGGGGATTATATATCATTATGAGATATATAGCAAGTGAATCTAAAACCCACTTCTTCAATTAGAAGAAATGTATTCAATACATGTCATGGGTCTTATAGATTCTTACAATCCTAAGATAATGTGAAACTTAAGAGAGGATATTAAGTAGGACATCAATGAGTTGGAATCAATGATTTGATCATGTTATAAAACTTTTCTCGATAAGTCGAGAAGTTGTGTTTATACATGGAGTTTAGTGGGAGTTACGAAAATTTTGATTAGTCTTATATGTGGATGACATATTGATCATTGCGAATGATTTAAGACTTTTGGAGTATTATAATACATCTTTAATATCCATATTTATGAAGATAAATCCACATGATATTAGCGTCAATAAGAAGTCTTATGTTGATAAGATTCATGACTAGTTCAATTAAATTGAACATATTTGATTGATTCCATTTTGCTTCACTTAGGATCAATTAAATAAGTAATGATGTACAACACTTCATATACTTTGAGTATGATGAATTGTTTCAAAATCGAATTTAAGTAATCTTTACCAAGTAAGCCATAAAGATTACCCTTAAGTGCTTGCAGAAGCATTAAGGAAGTAAAGCAGAGTGTTTATGATGCAATTTTGTGTAAGGGTGTTACATAAGTGACAATTGACAATTGAGATTGCGCATGGTTTCCGACAAAACCATAATCAAAACACATTAGGATGGTTAAGAAACCATTGTGGCTATGTTATTTAAGAAATAGATTTTCTAGAATCATTCTAGGCAATAAAGAACAATGAGAGATATTTATAACGGAAATTGAGTACACTTGCAATCATGAGATGTGCAAGAGGACGAGTCCCGCACACTGTGAAAACAGTGGGAGCTATTCTTAGGCTTTAGGACCTATGTCTTGATTGGATCTCGACACGTACTCAGAAAGTTTTGTGATGCAAATGTATACATTACAAAGGAAAACGAGTATGTAGTAAGGTTAAGTAAGGTACAAGAAGTTGATAAAACCTACTAACCAAAGCCTTTTCATAGGCTTAACGTGATGAGTCATGTCATTTCAATTAAATTGAAATGAACAACTACATACAAGATCAAATTAGATTATAGAACATGTAATAGTAATCAGGCATTGACTATTCATATGTGATAATCGCATTTGTCGTTTGAGTTTTACTTTAAAACTCTTTTATTATACTTTGTTACATCCAAACGGGTTGTAGAGACAATTGAACCCCGTTAAAGTGAACACGGATTAGCATTGTATTCGCCCATAGTCACTTACATGAGGTGACGTCCCGAAGTGACTAGAGTGTGATGTGATTGATGGCAAGTTCAAGTGCCATAGAGTCATGTGAGATGACTAGTCGATCACATAGGCAGACTGTTAGGAACACTTTGTCGGGCAGTGACCGCTTATAGAGTTCTGGCAAATTTATATAGCCTGGTCGTGGCGAGAGCTACTATAGTATTCTAATGAGTCGATTCTTTTGACTAAAGACTGTTCGCCTAAGATGGCACAGTTTCAGATTAACTTTGATTTGTGTTACTACGACCTTCGTAAATGGGGTCAAATGGTCATATTTTGGGTTATGATGGCTGTGGCTAGTCGAAGGGAATAAGTGCGATAGGAATTGTCCACCCCTTTGTCAGGGTTAAAAAAATATCTCAGGGCCACTCGGGGAGTAATGAACTGGAAATGCGTGGCCACGCTCGGAAGGTATCTATGATAGATAAATCCGGTCAATCAGTTATTCTCCAGATCGAGGAAACCACTCTTGATATGATCACTTGCAAGTACGACCCGATAGACACCTTGCATTGAGTGGGAGATAATAATAGGACAAGAGAATTGGTGACGCACACTTGTCGAGGACAAGTGGGAGATTGTTGGGAAATGTGTCCTCAACAATAGTGCGATCACATGATTTAAATATCATTATTAAATCTCATTACAAGAATACGGAAGGGATGATACATAATATATATAGTCAACTGGTCCACACATATCGGTAATGATTGGCTGGCTAGAGTTTGACATTACTGTTTTGCGACGGTGGTGATCAGTTGATCCCTTGAGGTCACACCTAAAGGACGATTCCCTTAATTGAAAAGGTTAATTAATTGTATACCGATACAGATTAATTAATTCCTTAAAATTGAACAAATTATTATCATAAGAGAGAAAATGACATCTTATTCTAATGTGATTAAATAAGATTTTATTTAGTAATTTAAGAAGTTATATTACTAAAATTAATCGGTGTTTGCAAAACACGCGAGATGAGAATGATAAGTTAGTTATAATTACAAGAGGTTGTGAATTATACTAACTAGTAATTAAATGACCATTTTATGAGAAAGTAATTTTAAATTACTAGTCAATTTGTTAAATATGATTTATTTAATTTGCAAATGATATTTAATTTGTTAAATATGCATTTTAAATTAAAACATGACATAAGACATGTCACATGTCACATGACATACAATTGTACAATTGACAAAAATAAAATGGACTCCATATTACACTATAGAAACCGAAAATTGGTGAGCTTTAGAGTAGTTTTGTCTTTTTCCATTTATCTTATTCATTTGTCCAAAATGATTGATAGTGACTTGACTATGGACAAATGCTTACACAATTTGTCTTGTGAAGACAAAAAGGAAAAAGGAAAAATGACCTAGAGGGCTAGTGAGCCAACCGGTTTTTGTGAGAATAAGAGAGGATTTTTCTCTTATAATTCATTCTTACATTTTTATGAAAATACCTCCCTTCTCTCTCTTGTTCTTTATAAAAATTCATTTTTTGTGAATCAAATTTGTTTAACTCAAACACTAATAATACTAGAAGTAGTATATGAGTATTAGTAATAGATTTTAAGGTAAACTACATGACAAACATCTAGTACATGTTAGTTTGTGGGTTTAAGGGATAGTCTTGGGTGCAACTAATTGGAGGGCTTCTATTTTTAAGTCATGTATGTTCATCCATTTTGGAAAGCTCAAGAACTAACAAGAAAGAGATCTTGTTGGTGCCCATTTGACCGAAATTTATTTGGTGAGAAATTGATTTTCTTATCTCCTTTTATTAAAGTTTGCATGCATAAGATCTAGAATTTATTTTATGACTAAATAAATTTGAAACATATAAGAATATGTTGTAAAATGAGATATAGATTTCCATCACATGCTTCTATCAAGATGGCCCCTTATGAAGCCCTTTATGGAAGGAAATGCCGAAGTCCGATTTGTTGGGATCAAGCAAGTGATGTTCGTGATCTAGGACCCGACAAGTTAGCCGAGAAAATTGATCAAGTGAAGCTCATCCGTGAAAGAATGAAAGCCGCCCAAGACCGACAGAAATCCTATGCCGATGTTCGCCGTCGACCCTTGGAATTTGAAGTTGGAGATACGGTGTTCTTGAAAGTGTCCCCGATGAAAAGAGTAAAGAGGTTTGGAGTCAAAGGGAAGTTGAGTCCAAAGTACATTGGACCTTATGAAGTGATAAAAAGGATTGGTGCCGTAGCTTATAAGTTGGATTTGCCCCCGAGTTTGGGTAAAGTTCATGATGTCTTTCATGTTTCTCAACTTAGGAAATACATTAGCGACCCTAGTCATGTGTTGCAAAATGAGATTCCCGAGCTTGAGCCTAGTCTTTCTTTCGAGGAGAGACCGATTCGTATCTTGGATAAGAAGGAGAAGAAGCTAAGGAGCAAAGTGGTGCTTTTGGTGAAGGTTTTGTGGAAATGTGGTGATGTAGAAGAAGAGACTTGGGATCCGGAGGCTTCCATGCGTGTCAAGTACCCTAGTTTGTTTTCTTAAAGTAATGCCTTTCGTTTCAAGTTTCGAGGGCGAAACTTTTTAAAAGGTGGGATGATTGTAACACCCCGCGCTTTCCTCATATTTAAATAAACTTTTAAGTAATTTTCTATTAAATAATTATTATTTAAAGATTATTTTCATAAAATATCGTCATAGTCGTATAACGGTAATAATAGTGAAGATTTTAATAATATTATTCTCCGTCTTGAGTTATAGTAGGCTTGAGACGAAAATTCTAGTGGAAACCGACTCATTTTGAGTTATTGGGCTTATCTTGACTCATGGGTCTTTTCCTTCTCTTTTCTCTACACAAAACCCCAACTAAACCCTCACAACTTCATCTCCCTCACTTCTAATTTCTGAAATTCCCCAACAAACATATCACCATTGTTGAACCTTCTCTTATTAACCCTAAAATCGCCATATCTCACTCAATTCTTCACCAATCTCGTTCCTTTTCGTGCCATTCTCTTCCTTTCCTCGTTTCCTTTCTTTCTAAGTAAGAAAGTCACCATCCTCTCTCTTATTTCAGAATTTTCATCTTACAAGAACATGGGTTCTTAACTTAATATCTTTATTTTTGTGTTTAGGGGAGAATTTGGACGACTCGGAGGAGGATAGCTACATCATTGACGAGTCTTTAGAAGATTGAAGTGCAAAGAAGGTAACGGTGATGGGTTACTTGACTTTTATGTTAAAATTGTGTGGTTTTATGTAGTAGTAATCTCATATGAATGTTGAAAGTTGTATCCTTCATGATTTGTGCTAATTTGGGTGTTGAATAACATGCTTGTTTATAAATTCTCACATGTTTGGATGAAAACCTCATGCTTCACCTCTTGAATCCGAAATTACCCATTGATATGCTCAAATATGATGTTTTTCCGAGTTAGAATCATGCTAGGATACGTAAACATTTGATGGGAAGCGAGTTTTGTTGGTTTCAAATGGTTTGGATGTCGATTTGCGTCAAACCCGTGTATGCGTGCTCCCAGCCGGTCGACCGGCAGCCGGTGCCCTACCCGGCTGGGAGGTTCCTGTAAGTCTTTGATGCATTTTTAGTAAGCCGGTGTTCCCAGCCGGTGGGCCGGCAGCCGGTCCACCAACCGGCTGGGAGTTCTCTGTAAGTTTATATGAAATTTTGAGTTGGTTGTTTTCCCATCCGGTGGGCCGGCGGCCGGTGCTCCACCCGGCTGGGAGTTTTCTGTAAGTTTTTGTAAAATTTGAGATTGGCATGTATTCCCAGCCGGTGGGCCGGTAGCCGGTCTACCAACCGGCTGGGAGAGCACTGTAAGTTTCCATTGATTTTTAATATTGGTGTGTTGCCCCAGCCGGTGGCCCGGCGGCCGGTGCTCCACTCGGCTGGGAGTTTTCTGTAAGTTTTTGTAAAATTTGAGATTGGCATGTATTCCCAACCGGTGGGCCGGCAGCCGGTCCACCAACCGGCTGGGAGAGCACTGTAAGTTTCCGTTGATTTTTAATATTGGTGTGTTGCCCCAGCCGGTGGCCCGGCGGCCGGTACCCCTCCCGGCTGGGAGTCCCCTGTATGTCTCTTTTTACTGGTGACTTATAATAATGAGTGAATTATGCTTGTATCTTCTTCCTGATTGATAATTAGTTACTTTAAGACTTATTCATGTTATGATCATGCAAAATCATGGACATTCCCTTTGGACCCAAGTGTGGCGATTTACATTGTGTGACGACTTGACATTCCTTATCTACCCTTTCGGACCTTTGGTTACGGACATGTTTGCCATGTTTCCGGATTGGGTTATCTTTCCACCTCTTCGGACCTTTGGTTACGGAGTGTGTGCCATGTTTCCGATTTGGGGTTACTCGACCTTTGGTTTCGGTCTGTGTGCCATGTATCGAGTCTTGGATGCGGATAGGTCACCGCATAACGAATCGGGTGACGTCCATCCCGAGAGTCTGGATCCGGGTTTAGACTAGGACCGTATTATGATCGTCGTCCTACCAGGAGGTTGGAGTCTAGGTTGTTCGTCTTGTCCGTCCAATCTTTGTATTTGTCTTACATTTGAGTCGAGTTAATATGTGACAGTTGACCTAATAATTCTTCTCTCATTTGTGTACTTCTATTCCTATTCCCTTATGCTTACTAATCATGATTTTCTTATTACCGTGAGTATCTATTCTTATGCTTGTTTGTTTAATTAAATTCCTAATTACTTGTATTTTGACATATTTGTTGGGAAATGTGTCCTCAACAATAGTGCGATCACATGATTTAAAGGTCATTATTAAATCTCATACTAAGAATACGTGAGGGATGATTCTTTATATAGTCGACTGACCGTCATTAATCGGTAATGATTGGCTAACTAGAGTTTGACATTACTGTCGTGTGACGGTGGTGGTCAGTTGATCCCTTTAGGTCACACCTATAGGATGAGGCCGAAATAGATATTTAATTAATTGTATGCGATACAAATTAATTAATTCCTTAATTATGAGAGTGCAATTTTACGTCTTATTGTAATGTGATTAAATAAGATTTGATTTAGTAATTAAGTATTCAATTACTAAATTAGTTGAGGTATTATATAAGTTTTGAGGTAGAGGTAATTAGTTATTTAAAGTTACAAGAAGTTGTAATTTTAACTAACTAGTAATTATGGGACCCATTATATGTTGATATAATGGTAGTATACTACTCAAAAAGTGGAGTGTATATTATATTATTAATTGTAATATTTAAGTGCTAAATGATTACATTAATAATTAATTATGTAAGATAGCTAAACATATGACTTATAAGCATTTGTGGGACAAATGACAAAAGGCAAAAATGGAGCAAAATGGGTCCAATATTTCGGCCACATGGAAGAGCAAAAGATGCTCTTTTGTCTTTGTTGGTTTTTGATTAAAGCATGATAGTGACACTACATACTAGCTATAAACATACTTATTCTTACACTACTCTACCTATACTTTACAAATGAGTAAAAATAAAATGGAAAAGATTCTCCCATATGCTACACCAACCGGTTTTGGTGCTCTTTAAATGAGCACTTGTTGCTCTTTTTAGATGCTCTATGATACCTGTCGTAGAGTACCAAAGATAAATTTATAATTTCCAAACTACTACTATAGCTAGTGGCAGTCAGGGTCGAACCACAGAGACGCGATGCAATTGATAGCTGTCTGATTTTAGTCTTAAAGTAACAAATGTGAGGGGGGTTTGATTTGAATAATTCTACAACTAATGGCAATAAAATCAAAAGTAAACTAAGCAACTGAATGAGCAATAAATGAAAATATATGAAATCTGATGGGGCATATTCTGCACCCGCTGACCGAGTCAACATATTGAGCAAGGTCAAAGATATCCACAGCAAGTTAACGACTTAGACAGCCTAACCGACGCAGCCCGTCGGCCTGTCACTTGGGTCTCGGCTGGGACAACTAGCCAGCCGGGGCACATATCCGCGAACTCATATCCAAGACCCCTCGGCGGCGAGTCAACAGGGCCCGCCGGCCTGCCATGGGTCCCTCGGCCAAGGGTAGATTAGTCTTTCTACCTGCTAGCCACTTGGCCACTACGTGACAAAAGGTGAAAGTCTATAAATACTCTTCAACCCTCATTGAGGAAAGGATCCACAATTTAACCTAAACATCTCATAATCTGGTAATATCTTCCTTATCTCTCTACAATATATACTTCGCCAAGTAACACACAACTTAATCCTTTTAAGTTTACTGACTTGAGCGTCGGAGTGAGCTCGCTCGGTGCAAAGCCGAGCCCTCAGTTTGTTCATTGTTTCAGGAGACCGAAAGGAGGATCCAATCAAAGACGTCATTCTACAAGCGCGGGTGGTACCAAATAACTGCTCTGGAATTACACCAGGAACAATTGGTGCCGTCTGTGGGAAAAGATACTAGAAGGTAGTCACATTCATTCCCAAAAAAAAAAATATAAAATACCAAACAAAAACCCACCCAAAAGGCTAAGAAGATGTCAAAACAACAAGAAGTATTTGTGACTGACGAAACCGAATTCTGCCAAGATGATACCGTCCACAATTCTGGGGTTGTGCAACCCCCCACCGGTCGAGTGACTCAACCGGAGAACGGGATGCCAATAATACCAGATACGCCGCTGCCCGCCGACCAAGTCACCATCATGGGACATGTGGTTGATGCAGCTAAACTGAAGCTACTCCTGGACCTAATTGGTAGCACGCCGGCTCACACTGTCACACCGACAAGAGCGGCGGCACCCGTACAGGAGACCAGGGCCCAGAATGTGACTCCGAGCAACTTGAACGGAGCACTGGAGGAAGTTGACCCTGTCAAGACGCCGGGGGAGCCCAGAGTTCTAGTGGTAGACCTGAGTCCTTCCCGCACTCGCGAGATGACGGCGTCGCCGCAGCACCGACGAGGCATGCCCCAGAGGAGTGAAAGAAGTCCGACTCACCAGAGTCGAAGAAGAAGCCCGACTCACCAGAGTCGGAGAAGAAGCCCTTCCCGCCACGGGGAGAGGAGCCGGACTAGGGATGCGAGGAGCCGATCACCGCGAGTCATTCGACACGTGGTCAGACAGCCCCTCAACCCCTACGTCCTAGAGGTCCCGGTGCTGACTAAGCTAAAGTTGCCACCCATATCATACAAAGGAGAAAGCGACCCAACCGACCATGCCGAGGCTTTCGAGTCTTACATGTCGGTGTGGGAACAGCCTGATGAGGTTTGGTGTCGAGTCTTCCCAACGACCCTGCATGGGATGGCACAAAGCTGGTATAAGGGACTACCCAATGGGTCGATATACTGCTACGGCGACCTAAGGGACATATTTCTGGCCCAGTATTCTTGCAATAAGAGGAGGGCCGTCGAGACATCGGATCTCCTGACTATCAAGCAGGAGGCAAGCGAGTCTCTCCGAAGCTATGTGAAGAGGTTCGACGCCAAGGTTCAGCAGATTCGTGAGCTGAACAGCGAGCTGGCAGCTTTCGCACTGATGAAAGGCCTCCCAAGAAGAGACTTAAAAAACGAGCTCATCAAGTGCGGAGGCCTGAACTTAGACTCCGCTAGGAAGATGGCCGACCAAGCCATCAAGGTGGAGAGGCACTCAGAGAGTAAGAGCCACCGGGAGGACAACCCGGATGAAAGACACCGTGACAATCATAGGTCACGGTCTGACAAGTCCGCCAGGAAACAGAACTCGGCGGGCGCCGGGGGGAGTTCGGGACCGTACTACCAAAAACGGTACAATGGTCATACCCCCCTGGTCGTATCTGCCGCCGAGGTCTTCGCCCTGAGCAAGAACGAGGGTCAGAAGTGGGAAAGGCCTCCCAGGCCGGGGGGGACGGTGACACGAGCCAGTACTGTGAGTACCACGGCCACACCGGTCACTTAACTGACAACTGCCGGCATCTGAAGAATGCCATTGAAGAGCTGATCCGGAAGGGGAGCCTCGGCAAATATGTTGCCGGTGGCAAAAAGACTGATGCCGGCGGCTCAAATAAGAAATCCGTCTTTGAACGGATAAGAGTAATCCATGTTGTCATCGGGGGCAACGAGAATGGTGGGTCCACTCATGGGCACAAACGGCACCTGAACGAGCTGTATCAGGCCATCAACTTTGTGCCCAAAACAGCGATCCCCGCTTCCAGCATCCCCGATATGACTATTGGAAAGAAGGACTACGAGGGAGTCATCGCCCCTCACAGCGACCCACTTGTAGTCCAGTTGGACAAAGCCAACCACCTGGTCAAGAGGTGCCTGATTGACACAGGCGCCTACACGAACATCATGTTCAGAGAGTGCTTTCTCAACCTCGGTTTAAAGGTTGAGGACCTGAGCCCCTGCACCAATCCGTTATACAGTTTTTTCGGGGCCGGCCTGGTACCCCTGGGGTCAATCAGACTGCCGGTGATGTTCGGCGAGGGGAATGCGGCTAAGAACGTCCTATCTGAGTTCGTGGTCATTGACGGCTCGTCCGCCTACAACGTGCTCATAGGCCGAGTCACTCTGAGCGAGGCCGACGCAGTAATGTCCATCCGGGCCCTGACACTGATGTATGTCTCGGACCGGGGGGAAGCGCATAAGCTCGTCTCAAAGGACGAAAAAAACGAAGTGGTCAACGTCCAGATATCCGCCAGAGGGTGCAACATGCAATCCCTCAAAGTGGCGAAGAAGTCAGAGAAGGGGAAAAGCCCATCCTTACAACAGGAGGGTGATCCAATGAGCACCAACAACGTCAGCATGGTCGAGGGGGCCGAGACCGAAGAAGTGGAGATTGACCCAGGGCGCACCGTAACTATCGGTGTCAACCTGGAGCCAAAATTCAGGGCCGCTCTCCTAGACTTGCTGAGGAATAACAAAGACGTCTTCGCTTAATCAGCAGCCGAGATGCCAGGCGTGAGCCGGGAGGTAATTGTTCACAAGCTGAACGTGCTCTCCACCGCTCGCCCTGTCAAGCAGAAGATGAGGAACTCCTCAGCCGAGAAGGATGAGGCCATCAAAGCCGAGGTAGATAAATTACTAGCGGCGGGCTTTATCATGCCTTGTACCTATCCTGAGTGGTTAGCTAATGTTGTAATGGTGAGGAAATCATCGGGGGCGTGGAGGATGTGTGTAGATTTTACCAATCTTAATAAAGCGTGCCCCAAAGATTGTTATCCCTTGCCTCGAATAGATAGTTTAATCGACGCCACGGCAGGCTACACTATGCTAAGCCTGCTGGACGCTTTCTCAGGGTATCATCAGGTATTCATGGCCGAGGAAGACATGCCTAAATGCGCATTTATCACCGGTAACGGCACATACATGTATAAAATGATGCCGTTCAGTCTGAAGAACGCCGGCGCGACTTACACAAGACTGGTGGACAAAGTGTTCCAAAATCAAAAAGGGCGAAACATTGAGGCTTACGTCGACGATGCTATTGTAAAAAGCAAGTCTGACAGCGAGCACTTAGCCGATTTACACGAGACATTTTGTTCACTAAGGAAATACAAGATGAAACTTAACCCAATGAAATGCAACTTTGGTGTCCGGGAAGGTAAGTTCCTCGGCGTACTTGTCAGCGCCAGGGGAATTGATGCCAATCCAGAGAAGGTCCAAGCAATCCTGGACCTGCCGGAGCCGCGGAATCGAAAAGAGGTTATGATGCTGACCGGGAGAATGGCGGCCCTAGCCCGTTTCATCTCTCGGTCAGCCGACAAGAGCACCCCATTCTTCAAAGTGTTGAAGGGGAATAAAGACTTCAACTGGGGGGAGGAACAGAGCACAGCTTTCAAGCAACTGAAAGCTCATCTTCAAACTCTCCCAACCCCTGTCCGGCCGATCTTTGGGGAGACGCTATATCTATACATAGCAGTTACCTCGGCCACGGTCAGTGCCGTGATCGTCAGAGAAGAAGACAAACAGCAACACCCAATCTACTTTGTCAGCCATACATTGTTGCCCGCCGAAAGAAATTACCCGCTGATTGAAAAAGCGGCATTTGCTGTCGTCGTTGCCGCAAGGAAACTGAAACCCTACTTCGACGCACATTCCGTGACGGTCTTAACCGACCAACCATTGGAGAAAGCATTGGAAAAATTTGAGCAATCCGGCAGGCTCATCAAATGGGCAGTAGAGCTATCCGGCTTCGGCATTCAATACAAGCCGAGGCCCTCGATAAAGGGGCAGGCACTTGCAGACTTCCTTGCCGAGTGCACTTACCAAGAAGAATCACACCCCGGTGTATGGGAAGTATACACCGACGGGTCCTCCATGGCGAACAGTTCAGGAGCCGGTATCCTTATCATCAGCCCAAACGGGGACGAGTTTGAGTATGCCTTGAAATTTACCTTCTCGGCCTCCAACAACGAATCCGAGTACGAGGCGGTGATAACTGGAGTCGAGCTAGCTAGGGCTGCCGGGGCGGAGCACATCATTTTGAAAACAGATTCACTTTTAGTGGCTAATCAAATCAGAGGAGAGTACGAGACTCGAGACGACGGGATGGTAAGATACCTGGAAAGGGTAAAAGCTGACACTTCAAAGTTGAAATCTTTTCAGATACAATGCATTCCCAAGTCTGAGAACAACCGAGCCGACGCTCTCTCAAAGCTTGCCAGTTCAACCATCAAGAATGTCAGCCGAACCGTGCTGGTAGACATCAGGAATGCCAAGAGCATTACCGAGACCGTCGGCATGGTGGGCGACATAGAGACCGAGACGACGTGGATGACTCCGATAATGAAATACAAATTGATGAATGAGTTACCGGAGGACCGCAGTCTCTCGCAGAAGATAAAGAGGATCGCAGCAAGGTACTTGGTGTTTGAAGGAGAATTATACAGGAAGTCCGTGATAAGGCCACTCTTGAAATGTGTCGGCCCAGCCGACGCGGAGCTAATACTGACAGAAATTCACGAAGGCATCTGCGGCCATCACATGGGGGCAAGAACACTAGCCCACAAAGCTCTCCGAGCCGGCTACTTCTGGCCCACCATGCTTGAGGATTCCAGAGCCAAAACCAAAAAGTGCAACAACTGTCAAATGCATGCTCCGGTGATACATGCAACTTCCCGAGACCTGCACCCGGTACTTAGTCCCCTTCCTTTTGCACAGTGGGGGATGGATCTACTAGGTCCATTTCCAACGACATCCGGAGGGAGAAAGTACTTGATCGTCGTCATTGACTACTTCACCAAATGGATTGAAGCTGTAGCGGTTCCTGCGAAGACGACGGCGGCCGTAAGAAAGGTAATCTAGGAAAATGTCATAACTCGTTTTGGGTTACCCCAAGTCATGGTGTTTGACCACGGCCGAGAATTTTGGAGTGACACAATAATGAACTGGTTGGAAGAACTTGGTATCAAATTTGCATACTCCTCCGTCTGCCACCCACAGAGTAACGGACAGGCGGAGGCAGCCAATAAAACAATCCTCAACGGTTTGAAGAAGAAAGTTAAAGACCTGAAGGGAAGATGGGCCGATGAACTACCCGGCGTCCTGTGGTCCCTTCGAACCACGGAGAAAGAAGCAAAGGGGTACAGTCCATTCCACTTAGTCTACGGGTCCGAAGCAGTCCTGCCAATTAAAGCAATGGTGCCGACATTCAGAACGGCCACCTTTAACCCGGTTGAAAATGAGGAAGGTCTGAGAACCTCCCTTGACCTGGTTGAAGAAAGCCGAGATACAGCACGCCTCAACTTGGAAGTATACCAAAACCGAATGAGAAGAGCCTACAACCGAAGAGTCCACAAAAGGGACTTAAAAGTAGGGGATCTAGTCCTAAGAAAGTCGGCCGCCACCAACAAAGGAAACATTCATGGTAAATTGACGGCCAACTAGGAGGGTCCCTACAAAGTGGTTGAAGAAATGAGGCCGGGTACATACCGGCTGGCAAACATGGAGGGTGTGCCTTTGATGAGCCATTGGAACACTGACAATCTCAGAAAATATTTTGTATAGCGGCGGAGGTGTCCAAAACAAATTGTTGGCACCCCAACGCATGTTTATATCTAATGAAGAATCATCCAAGTTTTCCATCAAAGTGTTTATCCCCTCCGTAGTCATATCGAGGTAGACGCCACGGTCCAAGCCGGGCAGTCACCCCAAGAAGTAGACGCCACGGCAGTCACTATCAGCGCAGTTGATACTCGCGAAAGCGACCAACATGCCATAGGAACGTATAAGTACAGTTGAGACGCAATTCTAGCCGCCTCGGCCAACCGAAGGCCTGGCAGAGGAAGCGATCAATATGTCTACAGATACGAACGCTGTCGTGTCGTAACCTCTAGCTGCCTCGGCCAACCGAAGGCCTGGCAGAGGACACAACGGTCGATACGCTAACATGTTCACAGCGGCGGTTGGGAAGCGCAAATCCGACGCCTCGGCTAGACCGAGAGTGAAAGAGGAAGCGACCAACATGCCAACATGTTTAAAAAAGACGTTAAACACAGTTGAGATACGCATTCTAACTGCCTAAGGCCAGGCCGAAGGTAAAAACGAAAAGAGCGCTCAATTAATAACGCAAGAAGACAAGAAAAGACCTCGGCCAAGCCAGAGGCAGAATAAGCAAACTCTTATTAAAAATGTTAACAGGTTACAAGTAAGAGGAATACAGACGACGGCCGTCCCCATAGGGATAAGCCAAAACACTACCTACGAAAGTTTTACAAAAAAACAAGGAAAAGGAGAACAAAAGGTTACAGACTTAATCATTTGAAGCGCCAAAAGATGGAAGGGAGGAAAGGCTTAATAATTGGCCCCCGAACAACTGAAGCTATCCGAGACGCCGGGTGAGCCTGGTGACAACCGCCCGTCTCCCTATGCCTGTTGCTGCTCGCCACCGGTGACATCAGCAGCATCATCCTTGGTGGGTGACCCAGAAGCCGACTGGTCAGCTTCAGCTTCAGCTGCCTTCAGCCTCACAGCCTCCTCCTTGGCCGCCTTCGCAATTTCGGCACGGACCGCCTTCTCCACAGCCTCCTCCTCCTCTTTCTTCACCTTTGCCTCCTCAGCGGCCTTCGCCTCCGCGGCCTTCTCCTTAGCTTCGAGCTTATCATCCAACAGCTCGTCAAATTTTGGCCACGGAAATGAGCCATCAAGGAAGACCTCCCCTATCACCTCCCTGGCGGCTTCTTCGGCCAGGTCCCGGTACTGGGCGCACATGTTAGGGAGAATCTCGCCCTGGAGCTTCTCAATGTCCTCCTCCCTCTGGGCGATGACAGCCTCCTTATTCCGAACCACCTTCCCCTGGGCCTTAAACATGGACTTCCATTCGTCTCTCTTCTTAGCATTGAAGTCGGCGACGGCCTGAAACTTGTTACGCTCCTCCAGCAGCTTAGCAGCTTCAGCCCCTGCAGCCTCAGCCTTGGCTCTCTCAGCAAGGAACTTAGGCCCTCCGACCTGATCTGGGCGGGGGTAGGCTTCGGGAAGGAGGAGACAACGCTGGCATCTTTACCACCCGTCTGCACAGGTCGCTTCTCAGCACGCCGATCAACAGTGTGTCCGGCAGACGGAGGCGGTTTATCTACAAAAAATTCAATCAAGGCATCTGTGTCAACATTCACGGACATACCAGAGAGCCTTTCATCAGGAACGCCTAATGAACCGGCTAAGTCTGAGCCATAGGATAGATCTGTACCATGCTTGGCCTTCTTGGTCGGAGGAACCAGATCTTTACCGACCTCGGTAGCAGCAGTAGCAGCAGCGGCAGTGGCAGTCTCTTTTCTCTTACGAAAGAGAGGAGATTCCTCTGCCACGGTTACCTCGTCCTCGGCAGTAATATCGACGATCTCTACCGTCTCCTTTTGGACTGAAGGGAGTGGAGGTGGAACTGATGTCGACGCCGTCGCCGCCGAAGACTTTGTTTTTCGCGTCCGGCGCGGTATGTTACTTGCAACCTTCGCCTGGGCCGCCGACGTATCCAAGCCCTTCAGCTGCTGATCCATGAGATCATTTGGCGCCGGCCTACGATCACGGGCCTGGGCCTTAGGATGCAAATCAACAACGGTCTTGTCCTTGGCAAGCCCCATTCTCCGGAGGATATCCTCAGACAGGTCTGGGCCAAAATGGTCTGCAAAAGGAACGAAGCAAGAATTAAGTAGAAGAAATAAATCAAAGTTCAAGAAACAGAAACATTACAAACAGAATGGGCCTCACACCGACCCCACTCACCCCGTGCTAGGGCCGGTATGAGGCCGACATGCTGACGACTCATCCGAAGAATGATCTGCGTTGGGGAATCCATCTCTTCGGCACCCCATTCTTCTCCGCCTCAAAATGACCTCATCGCGACTTCTCATCCGCATTAAGAGGGACCTTGCTGGCGTCCATCTTAAGCTTACTCCGGGTGACCCATCTGTCATGCTCCGCCTTACTCTCGCACCGCAAATTGACTTGGTGCTGGAAGGACCGGGGCAGCGGATAGTCATCCGGCACCTCAACGTACACCCACCGCTCCTTCCAGTCCTTGCAGGAAGAAAGCTTATCAACGGAGACGTACCCCGGCTCCGTCTGCACGCTGTACCATCCAACGCGACCAGGGGCTGACGGCCGAAGGTGATGAAGCCGGCGGAATAAGTTAACCGTTGGGACCTCCCTCTTGAAGAGGCAGAGCCACACAAAGCCGATTATAGTCCTAACGTCCAACGGGTGCAGTTGGGCCACGGCGACGTTCATGGCTCTAATTATGGCCATAACGTATTCATTCAGCGGAAACCGGAGCCCGTACTCCAAGTGCCGAATGTATACGCCGATGCAGCCCTTGGGAGGGCAACAGACGGCCTGACCCTCCTCAGGGATAACAATTTTGTATCCCTTGCCGAATTAGAAATGGCCCTCGAAAAGTGTTTCGCCAGAACAACTGGCAAACTTGTGGGTCCAAGCACGGTCAGGGCAGACCTTACAGGCGTCGCCGTGATCCATGATGTACTGCCTCCCCTCATTGGGATGAGTCCTTCCAACATCATCACCGTCATCATCAACATCATCATCCTCCTCCTCCCATTCCTCCAAAACTCTTGGATCAACCTCAGGAGAAGGAGACCTAGGACCCCTGGACCTCAGCGGGATGGCAGCTAATGCCTCCTCTTCATCAAAACGCGACGGGGATCCCCCCGGCGCAGGGTTACTAGGACCGGCATCAGCAGAAGACATGTTCACAACAAAAACTCACAAGTTAAAAAGTTGGAAAATTTGTTTGTTTACCTTGAAGAAAAGTGCTACGCCGAAGTAACGATTCTGAAAGCTAGAGAGAAGTTTCGTCAAAGAGGGCTAGAAAGAAGAAATTTTTTGAGAAAATGAATTTGGAAGACCAAATTCAGGGGTTAACTCTCCTATTTATAGGGCAAAGCCCACTCAATCCGACCAATCAGGGCAAAGCCCATGAAGAGTTAACCAATCAGCAACGAGACACATGTCAAGCATGCAGCCATGGAATGTCAATCGACAAACAGTTACAAAGCTTCTTCAACACACTCCTTGACAGAATGCCAATCGACGTATCTTCTTCAACATGCTCCTTGGTATCTACTTGCCCAACGGCCCGCTGATTCAACCAAGCTTGGCAGCACCGGCTGGGGGCAATCAAAGCACATGGCACTCACAACCTCAGTCTCAGCCAGCGCCACTTTCTTTTCCACATCTGATGTCCATTACACATCCATACGGAGGGGGGATATGATACGGTACGGCCTAAGCAGAACCAAGCCGAGGTAAAAGAAGCCGGGGCAGAAATTTTTTCAAACTTGCGCAGAATACGCTCAACACTCATCGAAGGTCCATACCACGGCATAGACTACGCTGGGGGCAAATTGATGGGGCATATTCTGCACCCGCTGACCGAGTCAACATATTGAGCAAGGTCAAAGATATCCACAGCAAGTCAACGACTTAGACAGCCTAACTGACGCAGCCCGTCGGCCTGTCACTTGGGTCTCGGCTGGGCAACTAGCCAGCCGGGGCACATATCCGCGAACTCATATCCAAGACTCCTCGGCGGCGAGTCAACAGGGCCCGCCGGCCTGCCATGGGTCCCTCGGCCGAGGGTAGATCAGTCTTTCCACCTGCTAGCCACTTGGCCACTTGGCCACTACGTGACAAAAGGTGAAAGTCTATAAATACTCCTCAACCCTCATTGAGGAAAGGATCCACAATTTAACCTAAACATCTCATAATCTGGTAATATCTTCCTAATCTCTCTACAATATATACTTCGCCAAGTAACACACAACTTAATCCTTTTAAGTTTACTGACTTGAGCGTCGGAGTGAGCTCGCTCGGTGCAAAGCCGAGCCCTCAGTTTGTTCATTGTTTCAGGAGACCGAAAGGAGGATCCAATCAAAGACGTCATTCTACAAGCGCGGGTGGTACCAAATAACTGCTCTGGAATTACACCCGGAACAAAATCAAATATTAAAAAGGTGCTAAGATGGTCGATTCACTGTAGTTTCGACGGCAGTATCCTAGGTAGGTCTGAAACAATCACGTAAGGCGGGAATATAAGAAGTCCTTTCGGTCCACTCTTAACAAGTAGCATCTTTCGATCTCGCTACGGGTCCCTAATATCACTAGTACTGACTCTCGTCCTGAAAAGTGATTTAAAAGCCTAAATTAACTTATCTCTCGATCTTATTAATTTAGTCGTCTTAGTTAAGTAGTCTATTTCCCTCCCATATCTTTAATTTCGATCTTATCGGGTCGGTCAATTCCTAAGCATTCAACTAGCCGCGTGCACTCGATTCGTCAAAAATAGCAATTAAATCAACTAAGACGAAGTAAATCTCACGAAGCTGGTCGATCGACCAGTCAACCCAGTCGATCGACCATGGCGCGATTCAGGTATACTATTCTACGCCGCCTACTCTACAGATTCTCTAAATCCTAACACGAATGGTTTAGCTACTCATGATTACGATAAAAACAACAGTAGGATTAACAATTAAAGCTATTGAATGCATATTTGAATTAACTAAACAAGTAAATAACATGAAATGATAATTCGGCTTTGGGAATTCTAAACTAGCAATTCTAACCTAAGAATGAAATAAATATCAACTGGAATTATGGAATAAACGTTACCGTAAAGAATTGCAGAGAAAAGACGGATCCGAAAACGCAACCGAAAGTAAATTGTATTGAATAATTATGCCCTAAAACAAACTTGATATAGAACCCTAATTATTTCCTACAAATCTGATGATGAAAGACTTGATATGTAATAACCCAATTATTTTAAACTTTATAAAAAAAAAAAAGAAAAAAAAATCAAAACATGATTTTTATATTAAAAAGTTGAAAAGGTCAAATAATTTAGTAACTCTTATCGTCTTATTTACATATCCCATAATTTCTCCTTCTTACTAACCCTTGTTTCCCTAATCTCTATCTATTTCCTATTTAGCCATCTTCTACTCTTCTTCATATACCCACTACAAATATTTTCTCATTGTCTACCTAAAATACTATAGCAACAAGTATTGTTCATAAGATGAGTTCTTCATAAAGCTTCTGTCCTTTTTCCTTTGTTGGCTCACACCTTGCTCTTGCTCTTGTTGAACTTTCGCTTATATAATCATCGATCCAGCTTATTTTGTTGAGTTTCGATTTTAATCTGGTTATGCTATTAAAGGTAACACGATTCTACCGATCCTATTATTATTAATATTATTCGGAGTTGTATGAAATATGTGTTAACTGTTTTCATATTCAAAATTATATGATGACATTTGTTTGATGGTAATTTGTACTATTGTATATGAATTAATCATAATAGTAATAGTTATTATTCTTAATCATTATTTGTGAGATGGTTTGAAATAATTGCGTAGGACGTTAATTTTTGAGCTGTATGGATTACGTGTCCTCTGATATTGAAAGGTTAGGGTTGTAAGGCTTTGATAAGGATAAGAAATTGTTGTGCAAATTTATAGTATGGATGAATCGCTGTGGATGTTGGTAATTGGTATTATACTTAGCTAGGGGTACAGGTAACAAGCAGAAGCTTTATCATTATTATTTGGGAGTAAAATTTTGAGTGGCTCGTGTTATTTAGCCGAGAATCAATGCATTGATAAGTATTGTAATAATTTGACGTTGGCTTGGATTGTTTAATATCACTGATGATTGTTGGTATTGTGTTTTAGTTGTCGTACTCTTTGACATCGACTCGTGGGTGAGTAGCTTAGAGATTTATTCTAAGTGTTGAGCAGTTCCTTTAATGAAATATTTGACAATATCGATATTGAAATTGAGATGGAAATTGGTTACTGGTATTGAGTTATGAGCTAGTTATGGGGCCTTTGAGCCGAGTTATGTTTACGGTCCAGAGTGACCATGGTTACTGAGTTATTTGAGTTTGAGATCGATATTGTGATGGAAATATTGTTTCGCGGTTTTATTCCGCCAGTTCACTCACCCCTTGTCTTTGGCTTAGGTTCGACGATGAGAATACGATATTTGGTTACTATGGAGTATTATATTATGAGACGGAGTAATGAGTGAGACGGAGTAATGAGATGAAACTTGGTTAATTATTGGGATGAGAGTGTCTAAGTTTGAGTTTCAGATTAGTCATGGGGAGTGCTTTTATTATTCTCTCTGTTAATTCTTATTTTTACGTGTCTGTGTTTCCACGCCATGACCAAAACTAAGCTGCTATATCGGGAAAGTTTCCATTTAAGAAAACTTTCCATTTAAAGAAGTTTCTATTTTTAGTAACTTTCTATTTTGGGAACGGGAATAGTTTAAGTAATTTTTTATCATTTATTTATCTTTCAGAGGGCGAATTTGTTGTGGAATATTACTGAGCACCCGACTATTTGACTGCAGTACTGAGGTAGGGGAATACACTGATTGAGTTCTTATGATTATAAAGAGTTGGCATGTTCGGTGATTATATGACCTATCTGATTATCTTATTTATCTTGTTGAGCATTATTGTTTCATACGTTTCATACATTGCATATGCATCGGAGTTGGAGTTGGAGGAGATGAGATTATTGCGATTAAGGCCCAGCAGGTTCGCAGGACTTGCCCTGGTGTCCTCACTTAGCCGGTATATCGACGACGGTCGATTGATATAGTCTACCGGGGATCGGTATGGTGGGCGTTCGGGATGTGTGTGATGGAGTTGAGATTGGAGGATCATATCATTGCATTCTTTATTATATCGTATTACCTACTCAACCTCGCGGTTGACCCTGTGTATTTGTGTACGCTTGTGATGATCCATTTGGGGGGAGCAGATTGTGAGTTGTTGAGACATATGGAGCTGGCGGGGGAGAGAGCATGGATCACCTGACTTAGAGCTAGCTCACTTTTATTTGATTTAGCTATCGAGACTTTATTTTCAGTTTTGGGACATGTTCCATTTGAGTTGTAAACATTTATAACTTCCAATTTAAAGTACTGTTTATTTTTCCTTTGTTATCTACTGCCTCGGGTTTCCGAGATGGTAACACCCTTCTTTATCTGAGGAGTCCTAGTCCAGGCCCTTAAATAAAAAAATGGGGGTGTTACAAAGTGGTATCAGAGCGAACGATCCTCAGGCCTAAAAACAAATGAACAAAAATAATGAACATAGGAAGAGTCAAATCAAAATGAACCCATGCTAGTAACTGTTAGGAATCCCCAGGATTGGAATGAGTTAGGGGCCCCCTCAAACCAAGCCACTGGCCCTTTCAGTCTAACCTGGTATCCCTTGAGTGATGCAGAGAGTGGGTAGTAACAAAATAAAGGATCAGACCTTGCCTATATTATACTAACAGTTTTGCAGGAGCGGAATGAGGTAAGTAATGATGTGATACATGGTTAAAGATGAGCAATGAAAGAATATGGTTGATATTGGCATGCTGACTTATTTGAATAATTGAGTGAAATTTTAATGTATGGATGACATGAGTTGTGAATTATGAATTATATGATGATATGCATGCGGCTTTCTGATCCCTGAACCCTTAGGTAGAGATATAATATAATGATATGTTTAATGAGTTGATCATAGAGGCACCATAAGCTATAGCTACCTAAGAGGTTAGATGTAGGGGGGATATGACCATGATTGACTGGAATGGTTAGTAGAGCCAACCAGGCTATGTTGTTACAGGATGAAGAATCAAGTTAAGTCCTATGTGTAAAGCTAGTAGACCGAAACGGGTGTCGTGTCTGTCGTTGATAATTGTTTGCTGTTATTCTAAGTGTGTATATACTTCTTGTTGAATGTCTTATTCCTTGCAAGAGTTTACTGTTTTGCTTACTAGGCAAATGTGATCGAATTTTGAGATTTATGATTGTTATTATTTTACTAATTGCCTTAGCAATCCATGTCAAGTGGTATATGGAATGTGTTGCCCTAAACCATGAATGTTATATAGTTGTGTGTTGAAAATTTCATGCCAATTTTTACGTCTAATTATATACATTTAATTTAGTTATAAGGTTAGTATTCAATAAGTGACACCTTAGTGATTTCTAGGATATATTTTCGTATTTAAATAAGTTGTGATTGTTACGATGAGAAACTAATGCATTGTCTATACATACATTATTATTGAGTTATTTAGTTGATTTTATTTTCGGTTTCGCAATCTTTACCGTTTTCTAGATGGCAATTACATGTATATGGTGCAACGTGATTTCTATGCGTCAAATGATATGTAACATGTGTTGGAGGAAGAATGGTTGTGTGATGATGTGAAGTAATTCAAAGGAACCAAAAATTTTAATAAATTCCAGAATGTTACCTTGTTTGTATAGGCTGCCATTTAAAATGTGTTCTCTATATGATGGTGAAAATTTTATGTATGATAACATTCTGATTTAGCTTTTCAATGCTTTTAGTTTCATGGTAATATGAATTATATTTTGAGAGAAATAAATATTTTAGTTGAAGTGGTCGATTGTTATTCTACATGATTCTGTTTTGACCCATGGTTTTGAAAATGAAACCATTTAAAACGTGTTTATTGTTTATGCATAATTCCAACTCCACTTTTTAGAATATTCATTCACGTTTTCAAAATGATAAGCCACGTAAAATCTTAACGAGTCGTTATTTAATAGTGATTTTTGCAAGTTGCCCAATTTTTGTCTAATTCTTTGTAAAGTTTTTGTTCCGACCAACTGAGTTGTAAAATTTGTTATAAATAAATTCCTTAAGCTTTGCAATTGATTCTCTTTCCTATGATGAGTTAATTCATTATATTTCCTAAAAACGATAATAGCTCGCAAAATAGCTAAGCGGTTATTTAATTATGAATTTTGAAAGTTGTTGCATGATGTTTGATTGTTGAAATTGTAAGTTATATGAGTTTCATATAAAAGTTTAATCAAATATGAATTATGTGATGTAACCATGTAATACTCTGATATGAATTCTGTAGCATGAACGGTAGGCATATGATATGAGTATGAACCTTGTTATATGATAATATAATCTTATTTGTTTCGGTGAGTTTTATGTAAAGTAGTCTCAATTATACAAACGCTATTACATTGCTTGAATTTTGCCTAGTGTCTTTCTCTAAACCTGATTTGCAGAAATATGGATCTTACTTCTATGATATGATTACTGATATGAAATATTTTAATTCGTCAAGTATGAACTATGAGTTAGTTGATTGTCTACATTGATGTAAAAATGCGTTAATTTGGTGTCAAAGCATCCAAGTATTTGTTACCTTGATTTTGTGTAATGCGTAGCATGAAATTGACAAGTGTGTTTTGTTGCTTGAAAAGTCGGATGCTAGTTGCCAGTATAGAGTAATTAGCTTATCAGATGATTTGTGCCTATTGTTTCAGTAATCTTCTTGAACATTGGATGTGGAATTTTATAATGGGGTTACGAGGACGTAACCATGTTTTAAGGAGGATAGGATTGTAAAATCTTGATGGTTTACGATCTGGCTAAGTGGTATGTTATGATTGGCTGACTAAGAATTGGCTGACTGAGAATTGACCATGCATGGAGTCTGCTGTTTTAATTTGTTATTATTCGGTCAATGTTGTGGTTCTTTAAGTGCCACATACTTCTGTCGTATGTTCAACTTTGGGGACAAAGTTTCTTAAGGGGGATAGAATATAACACTTCGCGTTTTAGGGCTTATGTATACGTACTACTTGTGTTTGTCTTATGCTTGTGGATGTTTGGTTATCGTTACGGGGTGGCGAACTTCGGGACGAAGTTCATTTTAAGGGGGGAAGATTGTAATACTCCGATATTCTTACATTATGTATATACGCTTTTCGTGATTTATTTTCGAAAAAAAAACAAATATATATATTTACTACTTATTTTGGTTGGGTCGTACAGTAGGCTGTGTTTGTAGTCCATGATAAACTATGTTTACACTATTTTATTCCATTCCCTAACCCTATTATAAAATAGCCTACCATCTTATTTATTCTGCTCTTTCCTTCTTTTATTGTTTCATGAATCCATGTGCCGCCCATATTCATCAGGCACAAATTGTTTTGAATTTAAGTTCGAGGACGAACTTTGTTTTTAAGATGGATGGAATGTAATACAACTCAAATTTTTAATTTGGTTTTTAATTTCAAATTCGAACTTCGGGGACGAAGTTCCTTTTAAGAGGGGAAGATTGTAATAACCCAATTATTTTACACTTTAAAAAAAAAAAAGAAAAAAAAATCAAAACATGATTTTTATATTAAAAAGTTGAAAAGGTCAAATAATTTAGTAACTCTTATCGTCTTATTTACATATCCCATAATTTCTCCTTCTTACTAACCCTTGTTTCCCTAATCTCTATCTATTCCCTATTTAGCCGTCTTCTACTCTTCTTCATATACCCACTACAAATATTTTCTCATTGTCTACCTAAAATACTATAGCAACAAGTATTGTTCATAAGATGAGTTCTTCATAAAGCTTCTGTCCTTTTTCCTTTGTTGGCTCACACCTTGCTCTTGCTCTTGTTGAACTTCCGCTTATATAATCATCGATCCGGCTTATTTTGTTGAGTTTCGATTTTAATCTGGTTATGCTATTAAAGGTAACACGATTCTACCGATCCTATTATTATTAATATTATTCGGGGTTGTATGAAATATGTGTTAACTGTTTTCATATTCGAAATTATATGATGACATTTTTTTGATGGTAATTTGTACTATTGTATATGAATTAATCATAATAGTAATAGTTATTATTCTTAATCATTATTTGTGAGATGGTTTGAAATAATTGCGTAGGACGTTAATTTTTGAGCTGTATGGATTACGTGTCCTCTGATATTGAAAGGTTAGGGTTGTAAGGCTTTGATAAGGATAAGAAATTGTTGTGCAAATTTATAGTATGGATGAATCGCTGTGGATGTTGGTAATTGGTATTATACTTAGCTAGGGGTACATGTAACAAGCAGAAGCTTTATCATTATTATTTGGGAGTAAAATTTTGAGTGGCTCGTGGTATTTAGCCGAGAATCAATGCATTGATAAGTATTGTAATAATTTGACGTTGGCTTGGATTGTTTAATATCACTGATGATTTTAGGTATTGTGTTTTAGTTGTCGTACTCTTTGACATCGACTCGTGGGTGAGTAGCTTAGAGATTTATTCTAAGTGTTGAGCAGTTCCTTTAATGAAATATTTGACAATATTGATATTGAAATTGAGATGGAAATTGGTTACTGGTATTGAGTTATGAGCTAGTTATGGGGCCTTTGAGCCGAGTTATGTTTACGGTCCAGAGTGACCATGGTTACTGAGTTATTTGAGTTTGAGATCGATATTGAGATGGAAATATTGTTTCGCGGTTTTATTCCGCCAGTTCACTCACCCCTTGTCTTTGGCTTAGGTTCGACGATGAGAATACGATACTTGGTTACTGTGGAGTATTATATTATGAGACGGAGTAATGAGTGAGACGGAGTAATGAGATGAAACTTGGTTAATTATTGGGATGAGAGTGTCTAAGTTTGAGTTTCAGATTAGTCATGGGGAGTGCTTTTATTATTCTCTCTGTTAATTCTTATTTTTACGTGTCTGTGTTTCCACGCCATGACCAAAACTAAGCTGCTATATCGGGAAAGTTTCCATTTAAGAAAACTTTCCATTTAAAGAAGTTTCTATTTTTAGTAACTTTCTATTTTGGGAACGGGAATAGTTTAAGTAATTGTTTATCATTTATTTATCTTTCAGAGGGCGAATTTGTTGTGGAATATTACTGAGTACCCGACTATTTGACTGCAGTACTGAGGTAGGGGAATACATTGATTGAGTTCTTACGATTATAAAGAGTTGGCATGTTCGGTGATTATATGACCTATCTGATTATCTTATTTATCTTGTTGAGCATTATTGTTTCATACGTTTCATACATTGCATATGCATCGGAGTTGGAGTTGGAGGAGATGAGATTATTGCGATTAAGGCCCAAGCAGGTTCTGCAGGACTTGCCCTGGTGTCCTCGGCCTTTAGTGGTATATCGACGACGGTCGATTGATATAGTCTACCGGGGATCGGTATGGCTGGGCGTTCCGGGGATGTGTGTGATGGAGTTGAGACTGGAGGATCATATCATTGCATTCTTTATTATATCGTATTACCTACTCAACCTCGCGGTTGACCCTGTGTATTTGTGTACGCCTGTGATGATCCATTCTATCGGGGAGCAGATTGTGAGTTGTTGAGACATATGGAGCTGGCGGGGGAGAGAGCATGGATCACCTGACTTAGAGCTAGCCCACTTTTATTTCAGTTTAGCTATCAGACTTTATTTTCAGTTTTGGGACATGTTCCATTTGAGTTGTGAACATTTATAACTTTCAATTTAAAGTACTGTTTATTTTTCCTTTGTTATCTACTGCCTCGGGTTTCCGAGATGGTAACACCCTTCTTTATTTGAGGAGTCCTAATCCAGGCCCTTAAATAAATGGGGGTGTTACATGATACCAGGTTACGTTATATAGAAATATTACGTAACTCTTATTCCTAAAACCTAATTACAATGGGCTTCTAACTTCTCGTCCTTTTAATTTACGTCAGAATTAACGGTTTGGTCGATCGACCACTGAGACCGGTCGATCGACTGAGATGCGCTGAACAGTAGCTTCTGTAAATCGTGCTCTGGTCGATCGACTAAAAGCACCAGTCTATCGACTGCTTCATCAGGTAGTTGCTCTAAAAGCTTCGTAAATTCGTCTTTCGGGCCTCGATACGCGCACCAAGTTCGCTTCCCGAGTCTTTACTCCATGTCAAAT
This sequence comes from Silene latifolia, assembly GCF_048544455.1. Classification (NCBI taxonomy): domain Eukaryota; kingdom Viridiplantae; phylum Streptophyta; class Magnoliopsida; order Caryophyllales; family Caryophyllaceae; genus Silene; species Silene latifolia. The sequence goes on along the minus strand of NC_133527.1, from coordinate 50,442,316 downwards.
GCAATGTTAAGTACTCGGCGACGGATTCGGCTTGATTTTCGCTGAATTCTTCACATTTCTGCAATATTACACAAAAACACGAAAGTAGACGGAAATAGGGAAAATAGTAGCATAAACTACATAATTGAGCTCTGAAATGCGTGTAAAATAGGGTGTAAAACAACATATTTAGGACACGCATCAAACTTCCCCAAACCAAACCCTTGTTTGTCCCCATGCAAGAACTAGACTCGATCCTAAAACCTATTGGAACGAGTTCAATCTCAGAGCGAAATGCAACCATAAAGCCTAAACCAGTTTAATGCTACAAATCAACAATCGATTAGTAATATGAATCATGCAACCGAGTTATGTAGTCGTTAAAAACTGCTGAACCGTCAACTATAGAGACTTATCATTATGGACTATCACGGGTCACTCATATCACACATAAGCACAGGTGAATATATGTAAAAGATAGAAAGAATTCATTTTGTAGTGACACTCACCTAACTACAACCCATAAGAACATGCCTGCAGTCTAATATGAAAATAATCTCTACAACCGTACATATGCATTCCACCCAAACAAATGACCATGACACATGCCGAGGTAAATATGGATATGTGAGGCTATGGGCAGGAAGGGGCTAAGATAAATTTGGATAAAAACAGAGTTAAAAACCAAGCTAGTAACTAAGGGAACCAAATTATAACAACATCCAACTTCTTGCTCAAGATTAAATGATAGAACGGTGCTAATAGTAAGCACGAATCTCACATTCCAACAACATTGCCAACTCCCCATAAAATACAAATATAACATGGGAGCAAAAATCGCCATTTAACAGGACCTTGAATTATGCGATTTTAATTTTTTTTTTCTTCTCTACTGCAGCAAGCAGTCGATCGACCAAGTGGGACGGTCGACCGACTGAGTCTTCTTTTCGAATCTCTCTTTTTTTTTTTTTTTTCTTGTCTTGTCCTTTTCATTCTCCCATCATCATCTCAAAATGAGCATTAGCCACCAAAAACGAAATAACAATCCCGAGAACATAAACTACTAGCTTGACAAGGGCAGGCTAAATGTAGGATGTAGTTAACGGGACAAAAAGGCTATTTTTGGCAGTGTGGAGCTTATGGGCAAAATGAATAAGGGGGCGACCTCTTCCACATGTGTCAACTAACCACGAACCCGAATGCATACAGGTATTAAGCAGATTAAGTTCATATTTATGCATATTGATGTAACATGTCTCATAAGGAGTACTACTCACAATCCTAGATAAACTGGTCATGAATGACACCAGTTTTTTTTGGTAAAATGTGAGTCTTTCCATTAATAATAAAAGTGGCATATTACAAGTGCAATCATTAACCAATCCAACATTCAACCTAATCATAGTAACCAGTTTAACAATTGATACCTATGCTAATTAACCATTGAGCATCAGTGGAATTGATCCTAGGCGGAAGTAGACTTTGTATCCTTGCACGAACAACCTGTATCAAATGCTTCAAAACTAAAGAAGGCCTCTTCACTTGTAACTCAATTCTGCAAATATTCCTCTCAGTCCAGATTTCATAACAGTAAGCTAGCCAAGCCATAGAACACACCTTACGTTGCATCTTGGAGTAATTCCCATGAGAACCGTGCACTTGCAGATGCAACCAATTCTCCAGCCCACTCAGAATCTGCTTACTAAACTGACATGAACTAAATAAATGAACATGTGATTCAGTCTCTTCTTCACAAAGAATACACAGGTCAGAATCACTGATTCTATGCTTGTGTAACTTTTCACGAGTATTCAGAGCTTCCAGTTTAATAAACCAACCTACCATAGAATGTTTGGGTACAGTCCAACCACCTAAATGACACCAGTTATAAGCTTTAAACCTCAGAAAATGATGTAGTTTGTCAAAATCTAAGTCAAGTTTAAAGTTCAGCAAATAATTTAACGAAAACTCGTAGACTATGTATATGTGATTCTACTAATAACATGTTAATTAAGCAAGGCTTAGGCGTAAACAGATGCAAATGCAATGTCATCATTGAAATACTATCGTTCCGACTCGACCTATATGCTAAAATAAACATGCATGTTTATTTTTTTTTGAATTTTCTGAAATTTTTCAAATTTTTTGAATTTTTGAATTTTGTATATATAGGAAATAAAATAAACAATGCAAACTGAAGTGCAATAAACGTGAAACAGAAATGCAATGAAACATGAGAATGCAACGCAAAACCCTTCCCCAAACCAAATCACACAATGTCCCCATTGTGCAAAATCATGTAATGAAATAAAAGGGAAATGGGAATTTGCGATAAATTAACTAAACAAGACATAAAAGGGAGACGGGAACTCACAAGACTTTAAGCGCAGCAAAAGGAAACCTCCTCAAACCAGCGTGAGCTAGGAGGTTTCAGTAGCCAGCAGCGCTACCATAGGTACCTGAAAAGAAACAAGAGTACCGCGCGTAATTCCGAGAAAACAATTTATGAAACGCAAAAGTATGTGCAAAATCAAGAAACGGAAGAAAACAGAAGTGAAACGGAAAATAAAGTGGAGAAAGGACTCCCTCAACTCCGCAAATCGACCAAACACAGCAGGGGAATGGTCGAAAATAGGTACAGCAGCGGCAGTGGTCGATCGACCATAGCATCCAGTCGATCGACCAGGATGACATGAGCAGAAGCTCCTGTAACTGTAGCAGTCAGTCGATCGACCACTCAGGCCAGTCGATCGACTGAAAAACCTGTTGTAAGTTCTGATTTCTTCGAATTAGCTCAATAAATTGAGCTAATATGGTCTATTAACCTGCAATTACACATAATAACGCGCCCAAAATTGCGCAAAACCCAAAGTAATAGTCTAAAGGTCTTTAAATCCTAAGCAAACTTATTAATGCGAAGTCTCGCGCAAACCAAAACAATAAAAAGAGTCTAACAAAAGCAATAAAATGTCTTTTTAGAAAAGTCTTAATCAACTAGTAGTTGATCAAGAATGGCCACGGAATGGCCCACTTGCTCGGCTTCTGGCTACAAGAGGTAGCCTCTACAGTGCTCATCTTCTCAGCGGGACTCCTAACCACTCCAATATCCGCAAAACTCAACGGATCAGCGGCTCCAACATCTTCCCAATCAATGACCTCGTCTGGCTCGTCAAAATCGAAATCGGACTTCGTCACTTTGACTGGCTCCGCATCAGGCTCCTCTTCTGTGCCATAGCTAAGACATCCTAGGCCGCCTCTTTGAACGATTGGCTCCTTCACAGCTGGAGCAACATGCGGCTCTTCCTTCCCCAAACCATTTCCTGCAATATCTAAAACAGAAGAATCTTTCTCCATTTTGCTCCCAATATGGGGCGGAGGTGTTATAACAGAAATAGGCAGAGGGGCAGGCACATCAGAAAGCACAAAATAAGATTTCTTTTCAGAAATCACATTACAAGTAACTGGGTACATGGCATCCTTCTTCTTATAAGTCTAGGCAAAAATAATGGACTGTTTCCCTACCTTGAAGGTCAATGTCCCTGAGCCAACGTCTATAACTGCACCAGCAGTGTGCAAAAATGGTCTACCTAAAATGATAGGAATGTGAGCATCCTCGGGCATATCTAGCATAACGAAGTCAACTGGGAAAAAGAACTTTCCTATTTGCACAGGAATGTCCTCTAAGACTCCTATAGGCTGGACCGCGGAACGATTAGCCATCTGTACTGTCATGTTAGTAACTGCAAATTTGGTCAAACCCAACTTCCTAGCAAGACTCAAAGGCATAACACTAATACTGGCTCCTAGGTCACATAATGCCTTCTCAATAGAAAAGGTGCCAATATTACATGGGACTAAAAAGCTACCTGGGTCTTCTAGCTTATGAGGTGCAGTATGAGTTAAATAGGAACATGACTCCTCAGTTAGTGCGACAGATTGCACAGTATCAAGTGACTTCTTTTTAGACAAAAGTTGCTTCATAAATTTCATGTAAGCAGGCACTTGATTAACTAATTCTAAGAAAGGAACTTGCACATTTAAACTACGAATAACATTTTCAAATTTGTTAAACGATACCTGTTCCTTTGTCGACACCAATCTCTCTGGGTACGGGGCTGTAAGGAGCAACTTAGCCCTCTCCTCTAGATCTCTCATACCGGCATCAGTGGACTTAGGCTGAAAATCCACTACCTTCTCCTTGTTGAAGCTCTAACCTTCTTCACACTGTCTCAAGAATGAGCCATTAATCGTCATAGGGTCATACTTTGGAGCCGGAATTGACCCATCAGCATTTGGGTCTTGCCTTAATAATTTCGGAGTCGTCGTACCCCGAAACAAGTGGTCCCTCAAGTTATCTGGCATTGGAGGACGAAAAGGTTCAATATCAGCAGCGTTTTCAGTCGATCGACCATGTTGGTCAGTCGATCGACTGACTTCCTCAGAACCAGAAGCTGTACTGCTTCGCGGACTGGTCGATCGACCAGGTATGTCAGTCGATCGACTGATATACCTGCTAATCATCGTTTTCTTGCTGCTGTTCGTTCCAGCCTTCTTCTTACTTGGTTCCGCCTCATCTTTTCCGGTAACATCTTCGACCATAGTGGGCCCATCAAGGGTAGACCCACTCCTCAAAGTAATTGCATTAAGAGTCTCTTTTTGATCCGGCTGCGACGGTAATGGCCTCGGAGCTCGAGTTGCGCTTTTGCTTGCCAGTTGGGCAATTTGACTCTCCAACATTTTTGTGGAAGTCTCTCTAGCTTGAGACTCCTTTTGCAGTAAACCCGACAGATTTTGAACCATGTTTTTCAACTCAAAAATGTCAGAACTTTGAAATTGCTGCTGCTGAGGCACATAGGGAGGCTTTTGAAACTGATGTTGCTTATGAGGGGGCGCATAACTTTGCTGCTGCTGCTGCTGCTGTGGACCCGGATTAAGGACATTCTAGTTAGTCCACCTCAAATTGGGGTGGACATTAGAGGGATCGGGATAAGTACCAGTTTGCCTATAATGTTGAAAAGCAGCACAAGCCTCATAGGGACTGCTGCAGAAATCTGCAACATGTCCTTCTCCTCCATATCTCTTGCAGACGAAAGGACCGTCTGACATAGCATTCACTTGATAGATCCCTCCTTTTGAAGCTCCTCCCAACTCGTACTTATCAAATCTGGCCGTGAGAGCTTCTAATGCAGCTACAGAAGGAGATTCAGCGGCTCTCCTTTGATTACCTCGGGAATTTCCATGCTCGGCTCTATGGGTGGCCATGTCTTCAATAATCTTCCACCCCTTAGTCTCTCCAACATTCTTCTGGAATTTGCCATTAGTTGCAGCATCCAGTATAGCCCTCTGATCATCATAAAGCCCATTGTAGAATTGATTACATAGGCTCCATTGCTCGAACCCGTGGTGCGGAATAGATCGCACCAGTCTCTTGAAACGGACCCATGCCTCATGAAAGTCCTCATCAGGACCCTGTTTAAAGCTCGTGATCTGATCTCTAAGCGCATTGGTCTTCGATGCAGAGAAATACTTCTTATAGAACGCTAGGGTCAGAGAATTCCAGTCAGTTATCCCATTAGCAGCTCGATCCAGATCTCGATACCACTCCCTAGCAGCATCACGGAGTGAGAATATGAACATCGTCTCCTTTACCTGGTCCTGGGTCGCACCTGCTGGTGGGGGTATGGAACAGCAGTAGTCAATGAATATCTCCATATGTTTAGCTGCATCCTCATTTGCAGCTCCCCCAAATTGGTTCTCGTAGTAGCTGGACAGAGTACTCAGCTCTTCCTCTGTCGGCAATACTCTAGATGATCGTCTCAACTCACGCAAAGTCCTTTCGATCTCAGGATCTAATGGTCGTAAATCACCACCCTGTGACCTGCGCATAAGAGGAAACTACAAGTAGGATATGAGAAAAGTTTAAGGAACAGATGTCCCTTAAACTAAGAGAAAGACTAAAATAAAACCAACTAAAAATTTAAACAATTGCCTCCCCGGCAACGGCGCCAAAATTTGATACCTGTCGTAGAGTACCAAAGATAAATTTATAATTTCCAAACTACTACTATAGCTAGTGGCAGTCAGGGTCGAACCACAGAGAGGCGATGCAATTGATAGCTGTCTGATTTTAGTCTTAAAGTAACAAATGTGAGGGGCGTTTGATTTGAATAATTCTACAACTAATGGCAATAAAATCAAAAGTAAACTAAGCAACTGAATGAGCAATAATTGAAAATATATGAAATCAAATATTAAAAGGGTGCTAAGATGGTCAGTTCACTGTAGTTTCGGCGGCAGTATCCTAGAGAGGTCTGAAACAATCACGTAAGGCGGGAATATAAGAAGTCCTTTCGGTCCACTCTTAACAAGTAGCATCTTTCGATCTCGCTACGGGTCCCTAATATCACTAGTACTGACTCTCGTCCTGAAAAGTGATTTAAAAGCCTAAATTAACTTATCTCTCGATCTTATTAATTTAGTCGTCTTAGTTAAGTAGTCTATTTTCCTCCCCTATCTTTCGATCTTATCGGGTCGGTCAATTCCTAAGCATTCAACTAGCCGCGTGCACTCGATTCGTCAAAAATAGAAATTAAATTAACTAAGACGAAGTAAATCTCACAGAGCCGGTCGATCGACCAGTCAACCCAGTCGATCGACCATGGCGCGATTCAGGTATACTATTCTACGCCGCCTACTCTACAGATTCCCTACATCCTACCACGAATGGTTTAGCTACTCATGATTACGATAAAAACAACAGTAGGATTAACAATTAAAGCTATTGAATGCATATTTGAATTAACTAAACAAGTAAATAACATAAAACGATAATTCGGCTTTGGGAATTCTAAACTAGCAATTCTAACCTAAGAATGAAATAAATATCAACTGGAATTATGGAATAAACGTTACCGTAAAGAATTGCAGAGAAAAGACAGATCCGAAAACGTAACCGAAAGTAAATTGTATTGAATAATTATGCCCAAAAACAAACTTGATATAGAACCCTAATTATTTCCTAAAAATCTGATGATGAAAGACTTGATACCAGGTTACGTTATATAGAAATATTACGTAACTCTTATTCCTAAAACCTAATTACAATGGGCTTCTAACTTCTCGTCCTTTTAATTTACGTCAGAATTAACGGTTTGGTCGATCGACCACTGAGACCGGTCGATCGACTGAGATGCGCTGAACAGTAGCTTCTGTAAATCGTGCTCTGGTCGATCGACTGAAAGCACCAGTCTATCGATTGCTTCATCAGGTAGTTGCTCCAAAAGCCTCGTAAATTCGTATTTCGGGCCTCGATACGCGCACCAAGTTCGCTTCCCGAGTCTTTACTCCATGTCAAATGCAATGTTAAGTACTCGGGGACGGATCCGGCTTGATTTTCGCTGAATTCTTCACATTTCTGCAATATTACACAAAAACACGAAAGTAGACGGAAATAGGGAAAATAGTAGTATAAACTACATAATTGAGCTCTGAAATGTGTGTAAAATAGGGTGTAAAACAACATATTTAGGACACGCATCACTCTAGTTTTTACTTCTTTTGCCTAATTCTTCCTCACATGCAAAGTAACAAAACTCTCTAAAAATACTAATACACTCAATATATTACTAGAAGTAGTAATAATAGAATTATTAGTATTATTAAGGTTACATTTCTACTACATATCTAGTTAATATTAGTAAGAATTTTTGGGATTAATCTTGGGTGCAATTTATTGGAGTGGCTTCTATACTTGGAGTCTTAGGAGGATCATCCATCATATTTAGCTCAAGAACAAGTGAAGGAAGGTGACCTTACTTGTGCCCATATTTTCGAACCATTTAACAATGTAAGGAACATTGTTTTTCTTATAAATCTTTCATTTTGTTATGCATGCACTGGATCTAAAGAATAAATAATTAACGAGTTAATTAGTTCACTATTAGAGGAGTCTAATAATAGGTATATGATCCTAACAATTGGTATCAGAGCATAAGGATGTTGCATGCATAATCGGTTATTGTGTTTCCGAGTTAAAAGGTTAACATATAAAACTAAAAATTTGTGATTTATAAGTATAAGCCACGAAATCACCATGCATATTATATATTCTTGTCCTAAAATGTTTTTAGGTCATTTTTATGATTTATGGAAATTTATTGCTCATTTTAATGATTTTTGGTCATTTTATTACATTTTTATGACTAAAATGGGAATTAAAATGCTAAAAATTGTTAAACTAAGTTTCTGACCTTGGAAATTTTATATGACCTCACATGCATATTTTACAAGTTGTGTGTAAAAAGTCGAGTTAATTTGATTAATATTGCATGATTTATGATTTTTATGAGATAAAAATGGATTAAAAGAGGTAAAAAGGTTAAAAATAGTTAAATCTATAATTAAGACATGATCTTTTAATATGATGTCACATGCATAATTTACAGAGATTATATAAATTTCTAGTTTAAAAGATCTCTTTTAGCATGATTTATGGATTTTTAGAGTAAAAATGGCATAAATAGTGACTATTTTAGCAAAATTAGCTAAAACATATTGCATGGCTTGAGAAAATTATTTTAAGTTGCATTAATATCTCACTAATCAGATCTAAGGTTGTAAAAATTATTGGATTAATTTTTGGATACTTTAAGTATTTTATGAGATAAAACCGATAAAATGCAACTATATTTTCTCAAAATTAATTCGAAAATTTTAACCATGATTTTTGACATTATGAGTGTCATGGAATTATTCCAGAATGTTCAAAAATTTAAAATTCAAATTTGAAATTTTTATAATTTAATTTGAATTTATTTCATATAAATTATGATTTTAAGGTCAAAAATTAGCATAAAATTAAATCAAGTTGAATTATTGTCAAAAATTGAGTGATGACTTATTTTTGAGTCCTAAAAAGTGTTAGAATAATTAACTTGAGCTTAGATGTGATTTAAGTGTTAATTAGTGATTTTAAAAGGTTATTATCACGCATTTCCATAAAACCGAGTTATATGTACGACATAAGTTAAATAGGGCAATTTGGCACATCATTTGGCATGATAGGTACATATTATAATGCTGCATATTTCAATTATTGAATGTCTTTTATTTATATAATTTTGAATTATGTAATTTTATCTTAGTATGGCCTTAGTTTTAATCGATATTACCCGTAATGAAAGGGAATATTGATTCGGTTGTAATTTAATGTGATCTCGTATCACTTTTATTTTTATTTTATTAGTTTTTCCATTTTACAAATGTATAATAGGAATAGCTTTGTATTTTTATTATTATTTGTAATTATGGAGCATCTTCAAAGACGGTGCCATTCGGAAAGGTGATCCGACGAAGACGGTGTCTTGGGAGGCGTGCCACTTGAAGATTCAAGGGACCAAAGGAGTTGATTTCCGAATATGTAATAGATTATTTGATTTTCTATTTGCTAGGAAGGCTATACTAGGAATTTTATTTATTGCTTTGCATTTCTTTTAATATGTTGCATGCATTGCCAAATCGCCATAACATCACATGCATATCATATCGAGTCATCGACCATGTCAATTATAATTATCGTAGTTCACCGCTTTAGTTCACTTAAAACGTGATAGATAATAAATTGACAAGACCTCTCACATATAATAATTGAGAAATAGCCTTACCAAATAGTTGAAACCCATGAATTACCAATTTCATAAGGGAGTTGAGCCGGCTTTACCGTAATACAAACCTTGTTACGTTGGCGAAGTGGGGTAGTAAAATGTTATTACATCGAAATTTGGATTGAGCGCAACGGAAGTATTGTTGACCGTAGTCGCATGTGTTCCGGGCTAAAGATGAGAATTAGAGTAATTTTTATCGACCGAGAGTTCTAAAAGTAGAATCGATTAAAGAGTTAATCCACCGAGTTATATTAATAAGGGATGACTCGGCTTACCGTACCCGTATTAATATGAATTTGGATCTCGGAATCATTTATATAGTTGGGTGGAGGTCACTATATAAATGCAATACTTGTAGTTAAATTTACGAGTATTATTAAAACGATAGATGATAATTAATTCCTTCATTTCCTATTTTGTAGTCAAATTTATTTTATCAACCGTAATGGCAACTCCAATCACGTCCGCATCCACTAGTTCCACCACACTTACCAATGTGTCATGGCTCCGATCCTTCATGGATAGATGTAAGTTAGAAAAGAATGGGTCTAATTTCGCCTATTGGGACGCGCAACTTCGCTTGGCCGCGCAAGGTGACGACAAGCTTCGTTACCTTACTGAGGCATCTCCCTCCGAACCTAATGCTAGGTCCACCCCCGCCGCTAGGCAAACCTATGAGGTTTACCAAAAGGAGTCGGCCGCGATCAAAAATGTGTTGATCTTTGCTATGGAGGCCGAACTCCAACGAAGTGCTATAAAGATTAGAACCGCTCATGAGATCTACATGAAGCTTGTGAACATGTTTTCACGAGCTCCTAGGGTCATTCAATATGAGGCGGTTTCCGCATTCTTTGATCTTAACATCAAAGAGGGCCAAAAGGTGAGCCCTCATGTGCTCAAGTTGATGGAGCATGTTGAGACCTTGAAAATGCATAAGGTAGAGATTCCCAATGAACTCGTGATTGATCGCATCCTTCATTCCCTCAACAAAATCAAAGCATATGTTCAATTCCGGGTGAATTTCAATATGCATGATAAGAAGGTTTCCCTTAATGAGTTGCACAAAATGCTTGTGCAAGCCGAAAGGGACATGGGGCTAAGTGTTAGCACCACCAAAGATGTGCTCAATGCCAATTATAAGAGCAAGGGAACCTTCAAGAAGAGCGGGATAAAGGGAAAGAAGCGAACTCCCAACAGGAACATAGCTAAGACTTATGAAGCAAGCTCCTCCAAGCCCAAGTACAGTGCCCCCTCCGAGGTCAAGTGCCACTATTGTTGTGGTGTTGGACATTGGAAAATAAATTGTTCCAAATACCTTGGCGACATCAAAGCTGGAAAGATTATTCCAGTAGGTATATAACTCTCCCTATCTTTTATGTTTCAATCTCAATTAGTATGTGATACAAGTTGTGATGATTACCCTTTTTATTGTAAATAGGGCCTCCTACCAAAGACAAAGGCAAGGAGAAGCAAGCCTAGAGGATCATGTGGGAAGCTAGAGTAGCCGACCGTGGTGATGGATCAATGGAAGCTTGGCTTTAAATTTGCTTTGTCTTTAATTTTATGATGTATTTCATGTTTTTAGAACTATTTTGATTTCCTTATGTGACTTGGAAATTGGTTTGTATCCTTTAAACACGGGTTGTATTTTGGATATTGGTGATTTGGTTTTCAACCCAAATCACTTCTTTTATTATGTTATTTGTTCTAAAATCATCATCATAAATTACCAGCGTATGTAGAGAACCATTAGATATACAACTCAAATACCATATGGACACATTATTCTAAAGGGATGGTCAACCATGAGATACCTAGAATAGAGAGTCTATTAAACCATATGACATGGATCAGACTGTCAAATTTCATGAATCAAGCTGCCATGATAGGGATGGCCTTTTGAAAGCATATACATAGTCTAGATAAACTCCTAATACTCCGTTAAATATATATGTTTGTAACTCATAAAGCTATCTCTCAAGAAGATAGATGTATTTCTGAGAGATAGAGTGGGAGTAGATTGAATAGTCACAAACATCTCTTATAGTTGAAATGTTACTTTGTGAAAGTAATAGAATTATAAAGTGGGAGTTGGTATTGAACTATAGTCTATGAAGATAGATTGAGAGAATTGTTCAGTGGGAGTTTATCGCACATGTCTTATTGTTTAAAAATATTACTTTGTGAAAGTGATAGTATCATGACCTTGTTACATACGAGCCATCGCATTACAATCCGAAAATTGTTACTCAAGAGTAGATTTACTTTAAGGCGAGGGTCTCCTTAATAGTAAATAGAGCTTCAGAGTACATAAATGCATAAGATTTACATGAAGATGTTGATCAAGATAAATTATGTTAGGAATTGCTGCATTTCATTTATGAAGAAGGCAAATTGAATTCGCTTTTCTAAAATGAGAATTTAGAGAAGGAAGTGTTTGAAATACAAAATCTTAGATGAAGATCTAAGAATCCTAACATATTACGCGTAGCTTTCTTTAGTGATCTTAGAATGATCTTAAGCAAGCATTAAAGGATTATACTTTTCGTTCATGTGATTATAGTGAATTGTTTCATTCACATGATTGAAGCATCATGATATACATGAAGTTAAGTGGGAGCTAGAATTGTTTCTCCATGTCTTATATGTTGATAACATATTACTTATTGAGAATAATGTACCAATGCTCTCTTCTGGCAAGAGTAATTGGGAGACTTGGAATGGGATGCAAAGTATTCTAGATTTTGAATCTATGTGAGAGAATATGGGCATAGAGTTGAGAGTCTTATGAGGATAAGATATTTCACATCTGTTGTACAACAACAAAGTCAAATAGGCTATTCATGTTGATGGAAGTACAATTACTATGATGGAGTCATAATCATTCACTGAACCTATTAAGTTGTTGATCACATGAAATCAAATTCTAATATTTCCGCCATTAGAATAATCATGTATGCCAACAGATGCACATGCCATGATGTGATATATGCTGAGAGCATAATAAGTCAATAAAAGGGATAATTCCCATAATATGGCTTGTGAAAGCCTTAAAGAACATCCTTGAGATTCTTGAGAAGAATTAAGGATTCGTTCACATGTTTGAATGACAAACTAAGTTGAGTGTTGAAGTGTTGCACAAACTTTAGTTTCAAAACTGAAAAGGGATTTGTTGAAATCCTAGGGTGACCTATTGACTAAGGAGTAAGAGACTAAGAAAAGTGTTTTAGTTTTGCACATTGTAAATATTACAAAAGGAATCTAAGTAAATTGTGATAAAATAGTCAATGTATGGATTAAGGGTGAATCCCTCTATAAATGACCTTATCACAAGTTATGCGATAACAGTGGGAGCATCTTTCAAGTTAAAGAGCCCAAATCTAGCAAGAAGACTAGACAAATACTTAGAGATAAATTCATGTCATTAGAGATGACATTGAATGGAAGGAAATAACAATTAATAAAGTTGGAATATATGAATATCGGGTATATCCATTTGCCATGCTTGTATTGCATTTTAACTAGTGTTAATAATACACTAAAGATTATATAATATGAAGTATTAATAGTGTATTGACTATTCATATGTGATAATCACATTTATCGTTTGAGTTTTATTAAACTCACCCGCTACCTTGTCGTATCCGAATGGGTTGTTGAGACAAATTGAACCCCATTAAAGTGAACTGCATTGACATGGTATTCTCCCCTAGTTACTTATATGAGGTGACGTCTCGAAGTGACTAGAGTGTGATGCGATTGATGGCAAGTTCAAGTGCCATAGAGTCATATGGGATGACTAGTCGATCACATACACAGACTGTATGGGACATTCTATCGGGCAGTGACTGCTTATAGAGTTCTGGTAATTCATAAAGCCTGGTCGTGACAAGAGCATTATAGTATTCTTATGAGTCAATTATTTTGACTAGAGACTATTCGCCCAAGTTGGCACAACTTCTGATTAGCTTTGATTTATACTCTACGATTTCGTAAATGAGGTCAAACTGGGTATATTTTGGGTTATGATGGACTATGGCTGAACGAAGGGAATAGGGCGATAGGAATTGTCCACCCCTTGTCAGGGTTGTTTGAAATCTCAAGGCCACTCGAGGAGTAGTTAACTGGAAATGCGTGGCCACGCTCGGAAGGTATCTCTGATTGATAATTCTGGTCAGACAGTTAATCTCCAGATCGTGAAAACCACTCAAGATATGATCAAATGTAAGTACGACCTGCAAGACACCTTGCATTGAGTGGGAGATTGTAATAGGACAAGAGAATTGGTGACGCACACTTGTCGAGGACAAGTGGGAGATTGTTGGGAAATGTGTCCTCAACAATAGTGCGATCACATGATTTAAATATCATTATTAAATCTCATACTAAGAATACGTGAGGGATGATTCTTTATATAGTCGACTGACCGTCATTAATCGGTAATGATTGGCTAACTAGAGTTTGACATTACTGTCGTGTGACGGTGGTGGTCAGTTGATCCTTTTAGGTCACACCTATAGGATGAGGCCCAAATAGATATTTAATTAATTGTATGCGATACAGATTAATTAATTCCTTAATTATGAGAGTGCAATTTTACGTCTTATTGTAATGTGATTAAATAAGATTTAATTTAGTAATTAAGTGTTAAATTACTAAATTAGTTGAGGTATTATATAAGTTTTGAGGTAGAGGTAATTAGTTATTTAAAGTTACAAGAAGTTGTAATTTTAACTAACTAGTAATTATGGGACTCATTATTGTTGATATAATGGTAGTATACTACTCAAAAAGTGGAGTGTATATTATATTATTAATTGTAATATTTAAGTGTTAAATGATTACATTAATAATTAATTATGTAAGATAGCTAAACATATGACTTATAAGCATTTGTGGGATAAATGACAAAAGGCAAAAATGGACCAAAATGGGTCTAATATTTCGGCCAAATGGAAGAGCAAAAGATGCTCTTTTGTCTTTGTTGGTTTTTGATTAAAGCATGATAGTGACACTACATACTAGCTTTAAACGTACCTATTCTTACACTACTCTACCTATACTTTATAAATGAGTAAAAACAAAATGGAAAAGATTCTCCTATATGCTACACCAACCGATTTTGGTGCTCTTTAAATGAGCACTTGTTGCTCATTTTTAGATGCTCTAGTTTTTACTTCTTTTGCCTAATTCTTCCTCACATGCAAAGTAACAAAACTCTCTAAAAATACTAATACACTCAATATATTACTAGAAGTAGTAATAATAGAAATATTAGTATTATTAAGGTTACATTTCTACTACATATCTAGTTAATATTAATAGGAATTTTTGGGATTAATCTTGGGTGCAATTTATTGGAGTGACTTCTATACTTGGAGTCTTAGGAGGATCATCCATCATATTTAGCTCAAGAACAAGTGAAAGAAGGTGACCTTACTTGTGCCCATATTTTCGAACCATTTAACAATGTAAGGAACATTATTTTTCTTATAAATCTTTCATTTTGTTATGCATGCACTAGATCTAAAGAATAAATAATTAACGAGTTAATTAGTTCACTATTAGAGGAGTCTAATAATAGGTATATGATCCTAACAATATTGTGGCTGGGAGAACCCTGAGTTACTCCCCATTGACTGTGGCTTTCATATTTATTATGAATGACAGTTTGGTGATGAAGCTTAAGTGGGGAAGACCGTGTGAGCTAGCGAGTTTTTACCTTGGGCCTTATTTAGTTATCACTTGATAGACTCACCTACTTTTGAACTTATGTTAATTCGTGGGATATCTTTTCCCCAATAAATAGACTTGTGTTGTAAACTTAAACTTAACTATCTAAACTTATTTATCGTGTTGGTGATGCCTCGCGTTGGACTTCATTAGAAACCTTAAAAGTTTTAAAAAAATCGTGTTTCCGCCACGATTTACTAGTTACATTTAGTTACCTCAACGAGGGGTGTCACAAAACCGCTTCCGCGTTCGCGCTTTGAAATGTTGCTTACCAAGCTTGGTCTTGCGCACATCTCGTCCAGCTTACGGGGAATGTTACGGAATAATTCTATCATTATCCGTTCTATCTTTTTCTAATTATATTTTGTCCTATGTAATCTCTGTAATCTGTTTGTTTCCTTCCTAGATTGTACTCTAAGCATCTAGGTTTTCTGCTAGTCTCTAACTGTATAGTTTGTCAATATTGTTAATACAATTAACACTTGTTCAACTCATACAAACTCTCACAATATTAATTTTCAGGCCTATTGCTTAAGACAGGTCTGTGAGTATTGCTGACTTCAGACCCATTGCTAGTTGCAATATGGTGTATAAGCTAAGATAAGTTGAAAAGTGATTTGCAACAGGTTAGCAAGTGTGCTCCCTATAGTTATTAGTGACAACCAAAGTGCCATTATTAAGGGAAGAGATATTGTTGACAATATCCTAATTTGTCAGGACGGTCACACTTTATAAAAGAAAGGCATGCTCACCTAGATGTCTTATGAAGGTTGATCTTAAAAAGGCTTATGACGCTACTAAATGGTCTTTTATTGAGCAAATGTTAGCTGCTCTTAAGTTCCCATCTCAGATGATTAAATGGATAATGGAGTGTGTGTCTTCACCTTTGTATACTTTGCCTTTAAATGGGTCAAACTTTGGGTATTTCAAAGGGAAAAGAGGCATTAGGTAAGGGGATCCCATGTCATCTTTGCTTTTCACTGTCTGCATGGAGTATTTGAGCAGGGTCCTCAGTGTTCTGACAGATCAATTGGATTTCAACTTTCACCCTTTATGCAGAGCTATTAAATTACGTCATCTATGCTTTGTAGATGACCTCATAATGTTTAGTAGGGGTGATAGAGGTTCTATTAATTTAATCTTGAGAGCTTTCTTGACTTTCTATGTGGCATCTGGCCTGGAAATGAACAAAGATAAATCTAAAATTTACTTTAATGGAATTTGTAGTGAAGATGTGAATTATGTGTTAAGAATATCAGGCTTCAAGGAAGGGAGCTTCCCTTTTAGATATTTAGGGATACTCATTTCTTACAAGAGAATGGTTGTTGGTGATTCTACTAGGTTGGTGGAAAAGGTAGTGAGCAGGATTAGAGGATAGGGGGCCAAGAAACTCAGTTATGCTGGAAGGCTTGTTTTGATTAAAGTTGTACTTACTTAACTCCACACTTATTGGGCCAGGATCTTTGTCACTCCCCTCACTGTTATTGACAGGATAGTTGATTTATGCAGAAATTTCCTATGGACTTGGGTCAGAACGATATATTAGATCTCCTTATGTTGCTTGGTGTAGAGTCTATTGATTGAATACGAAAGAGGGGGGGGGGGGGGATGAATTGAGTATTGAAATCTATGCCCACTTTTTCGATTTATTTGACAAGTAATTAATTATTTGATTTTATTGATTAAAATCAACTAATTAATTAATCAATGCTAAATGTAAATAACGAAAAGCGAAATGAAGAGAGACACAAGAAATTTTGAAGTGGTTCAGTTTCACAAGTCGAAACATACGTCCATTATTCTCGATTAATAATTTTAGTACCTCTCTACGGATTACAAAATTATCAACCTACTCGTATAATCAAATATGATTATAACTCAGATTAAGTATCGCTAAATACTCTATACAAACTTATGTTAATGTATTAATTGATAAGAATACTCTCAACTATGAGTGTGCGGCTCAAAATACTACAAACTATATTTTAACTACAAATAAAACCAATTAGTACCCTTCTCCGCTTTTATTACAATATGTGACCGACAACTTGCTAAGCAGGTGGATAAATATCTAACCCGCCTTTAACCCTTCTTCCTCCTCACCAAGCTACCATTATTTTTCCCCAAAATACAATCCCGACTTTTCAAACGCCACCTAGAAGTCCAGCCTTCATCTTCTTCCTGTAATTTATCACTCACCATTAAAACACCATAGTTATTCTTCCCCAAATTAAGAACTTGAAACAAAATACCCAAATTTAAACCCTAACCATATTCAATTAGCTTCACAAAAACTACACAATCTTGAACAAACTAACAAAAATAAGCAATTTGCTTCATATAAAAACTCAAAATCTACCAAAATGATTTAAGAATCATCAAAATCAAAGAACTTAAATACAAAATCCAAATTTACAAAAATATGAAAAAACTTGGTTGGATTGGTTCTTATCACCCCACCTAGCAAAATACCACCATCACCACTTGTTTCTTCTCCATTCTAAGATAACAACCGTATCTAATTCCTCCCTTCAATCTCGCTGCTACATGGTCACTCTCGATTCAAAATTTGGGAAATTTCTTTCATTTTAAATCTGGGCAAATTGAAGAACATGCAACAATCTTTAAAATCTTGGCAAAGATTGCATCTTCATATTTCGTTTTTGTTAGATTGAAGGAATATTATGGTGGTTGAAGTTGTTTTTCTTAAAAATGTGGAAACCTTGTTGGATTTTTTAAAATTTTGTCAATGGAGAAAGAAGGGAAGTTAAATAAAAACCAGGTGAAGATTAAAGATTTTTGAATACAAACTAATTACCAAGTTATGGAATTTTTTTTAGTATGATTGACATCTGGGTAGTGAGTAATTTAGATGGAGCGGTATTGGTGATGGCGGTAGTTGTGGGACATGGATAATGGTTGTTGAGTAATGGGTAGGTTTATACCACTTTTTTGGATGAGATGGTGATGGTGCGTATCGGAGACTCACCGTTAGTGGTCGCGGTGGTGTGAGCGTGGCACGAAAATGGCGGACCAGAATAGGGAAAGTTCAATCTTCTTAGTCAATATCCCCTCTCTTATTATCGCTGATGAGTACTAATCAAATATGTGCATCTTTAATTGTGAATATGATGATTGAATCTTTGTTTGATTATGATTACTGAAATGGAAAAGAGAGAGAGAGAGAGAGAGATAAAATTTGTAAAAAATGGGTGAAGGAAGAAGATAAAAATGGAGAAAAGGGAAAAAGGGGTAAAGAAAATGAAGATTAAGGGAAGAAGAAAAAGATTGATAAAGCAGAAAAAAATGGGGCACAAAAAAAAATGACCTGCCACAATAAGTAGAAAAATAACCAATTCTATTTAAAGTGAAGCGATGCATTAGTTGGTTTTATTGGTAGTTAAAATAAAGTTTAGAATATTTTAAGCAGAACGCCCATAGTTTAGAATATTGCCGTCAGTTAATCCTACGTTAATAAGAAAGTACAATATAACTCACTGAAATTCACGTAAATGAATAAGTAAGATTATTTGATGTACTATGGTCTAATAATGTATTTCACTTAGAGCGATTGACAATATGATACACGACTTTCTTTTTCTAAAAATAAGCAAACGAAAATTGCTAAAAATAACTTTTGCTCAAAAGTATGCTTAAATGAAAATCGTAAAGTCTAATTATGCTTTGGATGTGAAAATTATTTATAAGAAAAGTCTAGGGAATGTAAAATCCCTAAACCCTAGCCACCGAAATGAAGGAGGAAAGACTTAGGTTAAAAACTCTAACTTATTTTCCAAGAAATATATTTATCTTCCCTATTGTTTATTGTTGAGAATATCTTTTAGAAACCCTAGATTTGTTACATGGAGGAGAAACGACTCCTAGGAGGCCGTCCAACATACCACACGAAACCCTAGGTAGATCTAGGTCAACAACAAAACGAGATAGAATGTATTAGAAACCCTAGGTAGCATGACAACTCATAAGTTGTATTACTAACCAATAGGAATATTCATAAATACATTAATCAATTTAAACTCTTGATAAATAAAAATAAAATACTCTTTTATCTTTTGAAAACATTTGAAAGATCTATTTCCAAAGACATGCATCATTTGTGTCATTCAAAGTTATAGGTGAAATAGCTATAACATTGAAATTGATTAGTAAAGTTATAAGTGAAATAGTTATAACTTTACTACTCAAAAATCACTCTAAATGGAATTGTTACCAGATGACGACTTATACTATCTAATCTTCACAAAGATCTTCAGTATACGAATCATCTCTTCATCTTGAACACAAAACTCTTCATTTTGAATCTTGTGTTACTTGATGTAGATCGAGCTTGAATTGTTCTTCAAAGTTGTATCTCCTTGAGCCGTAACTTTGATCTCACAACTTGTAATTTGTATTAGCTATAATAAGACTTAAGCACACGATTACATGCATATGATATATAATATTTATATAACAAATAAATCATCACTTGTCACACTTTTCATTATCAAAACTATACTATAGGTCCAACAAATTCCCCCTTTTTGATGATGACAAGTCTCCTATAAGTCTTCTTTGATTTGTGACTAAGTCTAGTTCCCCCTCAACATAATACTATCAAAGTTATAGTAAAGTTGATCGCAAGAACATAACAAACTAGTCAAAGTTATAACTTGAAAGACTTTAAGAGATAACAGGTCTTGACAAGGAGCAAGTTTAAGCAAAGACTCAAATCATAATATTTCTTCCCCCTCTTGGCATCATTGAAAAGACAAGAACAAGGATATAAAATGACTAGAATAATATAAACCGAGGTAAGAAATAACTATGTAAATATGGAATATAATACGAGTCATAAAACGCATAAGCAAGCAAATAAGTTCCATTAAACTACAAACCATAAGATTAGGTGGAGCAAAATAAAGGATAGTTTATGCCAATGGGCCGAATAGAACATAAAGCCAAAATGGGCCGAATGGACTTAACACACATGCTAAAGAATTTGATAATTAACAGGCAAAATAATTTTAAAGCTTAGGCATGAGGATGGGTAGGATAGATTCAAGGAAAATGATGACGGACTTTGGTTGGATCCACGTAACCGGGCCGAGTGCAAAACTCGAGAGTATCAAGACGATCCATACATGTCCGAACATGAGTAGCTTGAGCAGTAAGACATGTATCAAAGTTAATAATCTTCAAGGACAAAGCCTTGACCGCCTCAAACACCACGTGCATATCTTCCCGCATTTTGTTACCCGTGATCCACAATGCCCCTCCTTGACTCATCAAGTTTTGGACCCATGAGTTGTATGAATACACTCGTGCATGGTACGGTCCGCGCAATCACTCACCACACCAAGCCTAGCCTCAAACTTCCGTAAAGACTCCATCACCTCAACACCAAGCTCACCACCCGAGGAGCCTCCTACACCACCTGAGGCCGCCTTCTCCTTCACCATACTTGCCATAAAATCACAAATTCTTTTCTCTTGCGCATCAAGGCGCTCCATCATACATAAGTCCTATAAACACATCTAATTTTGTTTCAAGACTAGAAACATCAACCACAACCAGTTTCTCCAAACCCGGACTACCCTTAGCTTGAAAAACCAAATCCGGACACACGACCGCTATTTTCATAAGCTTCAAGTACGCATCACTCATGTCATCCCGAAAGACAACGCCATTGCTAGCCAGGTCACCAACTTTCTGGACCTCTAACATGCGTGAGATCCACATGCCATAGGGTAAATCCAAGGTTGTGTAAACCTTGTCCTCCGTAACCGAGTAACTTGTCTGCAATATCCGGTAAAATACAAGTAAAGCTAAATTAACCCTTTCTCCTTCAAGCCAGTTTTTCACTACAACCATCTCATAGGAACTAACCTTGTCACGACCACCCCGATGTGGGATAATCGTGTTCCACAAGAAATTGAATAAAAACTTCATCTTTGGCGAAAAACTACCCGCCAATACCGTGCTACCAATATTAGCACCACCATCAAAATATTTCTTAACACTTACCTTCTCCTCATCGGTTATGTCACCCCATTCTAAACTTGGATTAATTTCGGCTCTATCATTAGGAACCGAAAACAGGATGCAAAATTCAGCAACCGAAACAGAGACTTTACTACCATTAACCACAACACTTAAAACTCCAGGTTTAAATGAAACAGAAGCATAAAACTGGATGACCTCAATCGGGTATATAGGACCCAAAAACCGAGATACATCCTCCCAACCTTGAAACTTAAGAAAATCATTAAAAAAATTCAAAGCCATATGCTTATCACACCATACCTTAGAGTAACTCCGACCACCATGGATATTGTACTTGGCACCCCGATTGACTAGCGTCCTTTCCTCCTTGGTTAATCTCAACTTGTCTAACCCGGATGACGTAGCATGTGGCATGAACTCGCGAAACAGGGTACGTTTCGCACCACCACGAGCCACGACATCTTCATTCTCAGGAACGATTTCCAAATCAGAAGTTACTTGTTTTTACCCTTGTTCAACCGTCGCCTCTTCGAACCCTCGAGCACCGAACCCGACTGTGCAATATCCGAGACTGGGGATTTTGGGTTTGGGTTTGATGAAAGGTTGAGATCAGGAGCTATGCATGGAGGTTTGGAGGGTGTGGTGTTGGTATTTTTGGTAGTGGACCGTGTTGAATGCTTGGAAGCCAAGGAAGTTTTTTTTTTTTTTTTTTTTTTTTTTTGTTAAGATGATGATGGTGGGTGATGTATGATGTGGTAATTGATTGAAAATTAAAAGAAGGTGGGGTAATTATGGTGGGGGTTGAGTATAAATAAGGGAAAAGTGATTGTGTGAAGGTTGTATGTGGCGCGTGGGGTAGGGTAGGGTAGGGTTTTAGTTTTCCCTTTTTTATTTTTTTTATTTTGGTAGGATTAAATAGGAATCTAGGGTAAGTGTTAATAAGATATGGTAAATATGTGATAAGATTTTATTTGGTAAATATGTAATATGTACATAATATGGTAGGATAAAAGATATAGAAATTTCGGCCAAAATTAGGTTTTTCGAGATTTTGGTAAATATTGTGGTCCATATTTTAACAGAAAAATATAATACTCAAGCATGCAAGATATTTACGTAAAATAAACGATATTAAACATAGATATACTTTCAACTGAATATACGGAGACAGTCATATAATCTTGTTTAATTCTAACCAGTCATGTAAGTTCGCAAAATAAATATGACGAATTTAATTGCTACAGATTAAACCAATTTCCACCGCAAGATCTCAAATCGTCTTCTAGCCAATGCCTTTGTTAATATGTCAGCCCATTGATTTTCAGTACTACAAAAATTCTAGTTTCATGTTGCCTTTTTCTACGTGGTCGTGTAAGAAATGGTGTCTAATGTCTATATGTTTAGTACGAGAGTGTTGTGCAGGGTTCTTAGAAATAATGATAGCACTCGTATTATCACAAAATATAGGCATACAACCAACATTTACACCATAATCACATAGTTGTTGCTTTAACCATAATAACTGAGAACATACCAGTCCAGCAGCTATATACTCAGTTTCAGCAGTAGACAACATAACTGAATTTTACTTCTTTGAGCCCCAAGTAATAATGCATGGTCCAACAAACGTAGCAAATCCAGAAGTGCTTTTTCTATCTAAAGAACATCCTGCATAATCTGCATCTGAATATCCTACTAGATCGAAATTACACTCAAGTGGATACCATAAGTATAATTTTGATGTTCCAATTAAATATCTCATGATACGTTTAACTGCAGTCATATGTGACTCTTTAGGGCACGATTGAAATCGAGCACAGACACATACGCTAAACATAATATCAGGTCTAGTAGCAGTTAAATATAAAAGTGAACCGATCATACCTCGATATGTAGTCTCATCGACACACTTACCATGTTCATCTAAGGTTAACTTTTTATCAATTACCATTGGTGTGTCCATGGGATGAGCATTCTCCATACCAAATTTTCTGATCAGCTCCTTGATATATTTCTGTTGGTAAATCATAATTCCTTCTTTTGTTTGTTGAATCTGCAGTCCAAGGAAGAATTTTAATTCCCCCATCATGCTCATTTCAAATTCTGAGGTCATAAGATCTGAAAAATACTTGCACAATTTATTGTTAGTAGAACCGAAAATAATATCGTCTACATAAATTTGAATAACAAGTAAACCAGAACCCTCGGATTTTAGAAATAGGGTTTTGTCGACAGATCCTCTTTTAAAATCGCTTTGTAATAAAAACTTAGACAATCTGTCATACCATGCCCTAGGAGCTTTTTTCAAACCATATAAAGCTTTATTTAGTTTAAAAACATGGTTTTGAAATTTGCTATCTACAAATACGGGAAGTTGTTCTACAAAGACCTCTTCTTCCAAATAACCGTTAAGAAAATCAGTCTTAAAGTCCATTTGGAACATTTTTATCCCTTTATGAGCTGCAAAGGCGATAAGCAGACGAATGGCTTCAAGTCTTGCTACAGGTGCAAATGTCTCGTCATAATCGATCCCTTCCTGTTGATTATATCCTTGAACTATCAGTCGAGCCTTATTTCGAACTATAACTCCTGAATCATCCAATTTATTTCTGAAGACCCATCGAGTACCAATCACAGATTGATTGCTGGGTCGTGGCACTAAGTACCAGACTTTATTGCGTTCGAACTGTTGAAGCTCATCTTTCATACCAACTATCCAGTCGGATTCTGCAAATGCTTCTTTAATGTTGGTAGGCTCTATAGTAGACAAAAATGAATAAAATGAACAAAAGTTATTTAAAGTTCTCCTTATTTGAACTCCCTTTTTCAAACTTCCTAGGATACTCTCCATAGGATGAGAACTATTATATCTCCACTTTTTGGAGTTCCCGGGCTCATTATCATCAGATGAACTCTCACCTTCCTCAAATAATTCGGAATCAAGATTGGTTCCCCCTGAGCTCGACTCTGGAGTTGTAGCTAAAGGTTGTATAACTTTAGTTACTTCATCTTGATTTGGATTCAAAGTTATAGCTTCATTAGTTATAACTTTGGTTTCCTCATTCTTGTTTTGAGAGGAGACATTAGTATCATCAACAGTTGTCTCAGCTCTCTTTTCAAGATCATTTGCGGATTTTTCGAGTTCATCATTGATTCCTTCAATAACTTCTTCATCATTTTCTGGTATGTTATCCCTTGATAGGCAAAAGTCGGGATCATCCAGGTCTTCTTCTTTATTCTGTTCAGCTCGTTCAAACATATTATCTTCATCAAACGCAACATGAACACTTTATTCTATGCACAATGTTCTTTTATTAAAAACTTAATAGGCTTTGCTATGATTAGAATAACTAGCAAACACAGCTTCATCGCTTCGTGGATCAAATTATGGACAAAGCACTTACTGCCAAAGAAACGAAGATACGCTAAGGAGTTCATAAAGGGTCTTTTTAAAAATAGGTCTAATCATAGCTCTATTGTGCACATAGCATGCAGTGCTAATGGCTTCAGCCCAAAAATTTCTAGGAAGGCCACTGCCTAAAAGCATAGTGCGAGCCATATCCTCTAGTGTTCTATTCATATGTTCTACAACACCATTTTGTTGTGGGGTTCGTGGTGCAGAAAAGTTATGTCCTACACCATTCTCCCTACAATATTTTATAAATGCTTGATTATCAAATTCTGTGTCGTGATCAGTACGAATAGAAACTAGCTTATTATCATACTTGTTTCGGGCGAACTTCATTAATACTACAAACTTATCGAAAGTTTCATCTTTAGTAAATAAAAAGATAGGCCAAACATACCTCGAGTAGTCGTCGACTAGGACGAACATGTACCTAGATCCACCTCGGCTTCTAACTTTCATTAGTCCACACAAATCCATGTGTACCAGTTATAGTGGGCGTTCTGTACTAACTACTCTTTTTGGTTTGAATGAGGATCTTACTTGTTTGCATCGGGCACAGGAGTCACACATCTTCTCTAGCTTGAATTTAATTGAGGGTAAACCCTCAACTAAATCCCACAATTTAAATTTATGTAAAATTGTTGGACTAATGTGTGCAAACCTCTTATGCCACAAGCATGAGTCATCTAGGGTAGCTTTCATACACGTGAAGGAATCTGTAGTGACTGTATTCAAATTAATCATATACACATTCCTCTTACGTTGACCCTCACGAATGACATTACTAGTACCTTCAATTATGATACGACACATTTGAGTGAAAAACAACTTTTTTCCTTTGTCACATAATTGAGAGATACTTAGCAAGTTATGTTTAAGACTACTTACCAGATAAACATATTTAATTGTGTGTGAAGAAGATATACAAATTTTACCTACTCCGACGATCTTGCCCTTCTTGTTATCTCCAAAGGTAACTTTACCACCATCAAAGGGCTCTAGTGAAAGAAAAAAAAAAAAGATTTTTGTTGCCATTCATGTGTGTCGAACATCCACTATCGAGATACCATTGATTATTTTCTTTCACTATGATCTGCAAAAGAATCAAATATAGCTTTTAAGTACCCATGCTATTTTGGGTCCTTTAATGTTAGTAACTCTGAATGTTTGATCCTTCCTAACCCATACTTGTCTTATTTTTTTTTTGGTCTTGGCATGGGGTTATCTAGGTCTTCTATGGTCATGAGGCACTCTAGGTTTTGGTGACTGCTTTTGATTCACATTTGGTTCAACAGATCTTGAAGGTTTTATTGCGTAATCAAAAGCCATATCATAAGACCATCTGAACTCATTATTTCTAATTTCCTCACGTTCTGGTTCAGATTCATCGACACTAGACACGTCACACTTTCTAACGAAATTAACTTGATTTCTATTATCGTTAGCATATTTGACACAATTATCTTGAACATGTCCTGTATGACCACAATAATTGCAAATCGGATATTCTGGAAGATTGACATATTTTCTCCTTCTGAAATCACGATCAGAGGGAGTGGATTTGCATTTATCATGGTCTCTACGACTATAACATTCATATCCTAGACCCATCTTTATGTTATTGTCAGACTATTCTGTGAGGAAGTTTAAGACCTTTGTGCTTCCCTCCCACTTATCATGAACTTTTCGTGCATGTAGGAGCAATTCTTTCAAGGACTGAATTTTTTTTTCACATGTCGAATGATCTACATTCGAGTCCTTGGAAGAATTATTCTTTTCGAAATTTTCATGAAAATCATTAAAACGTTTATTCAAGATAAATTTTTCTTCAAAATGTTGCTTCTTAGCTTTTATCATGTTTGCCTCCACATCTTTCAATTGCTGAGAAAGAACATAAATTTTTTTCTTGTGGTTAGTAATCACAACCTCTTTAGCTTTAGCCTCAGTTTTTAAAAGCTCGTTGACTTTCTTTAATTCTAATGTTATAGCCTCATTAGCTATAACTTTCGTTTGGAGATGCTTAATGTAGAGTTTCAACCCTGAGGTTATAGCTTCATTAGCTATAACTTTAGACTCTAGAGCGGCTGTCTCAACATTTGTCGTGTCTGAAGTTTTAGCTGGAGTAGCTGTAACTTTAGATTTGAGCTTTTTGGATTTAGCTTTCAGAAGTTGATTTTCCTCAGCAATATCTAAGATTTGTTCCTTAAGATCTTTTAACTCTAAACTTTGTTCATGACAATGATCGAGGGATTCTTCAAAATACTTAACTAAAGAACTCCTAGAAAGTTTCTTAACTTGCTTTTTAAGTTCAAGATAACTAACCTCTTCTTCATCATCTGAATCTGAATCTCCAACAAGGCAGATCTTAGTATTGGAGCATTCACTTTCATTGTCACTGTCATCAGAAATTAGGTCAAGACTAACATTGCTCAAATATAGATTAGCAACTTCTTCTTCTTCTGACTCGTCGTCCTCTGTGTCGAGATCTCCCCAGCAGTAACCCATCATGACTTGTTTGATTTCCTTCTTGGTTTTGTCTCTTTAATTTTTGTCTTTAATTTTCTTCCAGGTAGGGAAATCTTTAATCATATGATCAGTATCCCCACATTTGAAGCAACCACGATTAGAAAAAGATCATTTTAACTCAGTTGTTTTATTGGAGATTTTATTAGTGTTATTGTTAAGTGTTTTTCCTTGTTTGTGATTGAAAATTTTCTTTATAAAACGCTTAGCAAATAACACTGTTTCATCCTCTAGATCGGAATCTTATTTTTCACTAGTTTCAGCTTGTAAGGCCATTTTCTTACTGCTACTAGCTTCTGCGTCATCCTCATCAAGAGTAATTTCGTGAGCCATAAGAGCTCCAATTAAATCTTGATAGGATAGTTCAGATAGATCCCTACATTCCTCCATTACTGTTACCTTAGGACGCCATCTTTTGGACAAGCTTCTAAGGATTTTTCTAGCAATTTCCTCGGAGTCAAAAGTTTTTCCTAGATTTTTCAACTCATTGATGATACTGGAGAAGCGAGTGGACATGCTGTCAAGCGTTTCATTTTGCTCCATGGAGAACAGTTCATATTTTCGCATTTGAATGCAATACGTTGTTTTTTGAAAACAGTGGTCCCCTCATAGGCTAACTCCAGACCATCTCATATTTCCTTGGCAGATGAATAAGATGAGAATCGATCAAACTCGGTAGAAGTCATCCTGTTTTGCAACAGACTAATGGCTTTTGAGTTTTTCTCAACTTTCTTATAATCTGCCTCAACATAGTCCTCTTCCTTCTTTTCTGTGGAAGTGCCAGTAGAAGATGCAAGCATGATCTTATTCGGTCCATTCTTAATAATGAGCCAGCACTCCCAATAGTGACCCTTGATGTAATGGGTCATCATGTTTTTTCATAAACCATAGTTCTTCTCATTGAATACGGGACACTTTAGGAATTTGGAATCCATTAAAACAAAAATAAATGCAGCGGAAAATAAACAAATAAAAGGCTCTTTGCTGTGAGGCAACCAAGAGCACGAGGCTCTAATACCAATTGTAGAGTCTATTCATCGAATACGAAAGAGGGGGGTGAATTGAATATTGAAATCTATGCCCAATTTTTCGATTTATTTGACAAGTAATTAATTATTTGATTTTATTGATTAAAATCAACTAATTAACTAATCAATGCTGAATGTAAATAACGAAAATCGAAATGAAGAGAGACACAAGGAATTTTGAAGTGGTTCAGTTTCACAAGTCGAAACCTACGTCCACTATTCTCGATTAATAATTTTAGTACCTCTCTACGGATTACAAAATTATCAACCCACTCGTATAATCAAATATGATTATAACTCAGATTGAGTATCGCTAAATACTCTATACTAACTTACGTTAATAAGAAAGTACAATATAACTCACTGAAATTCACGTAAATGAATAAGTAAGATTATGTGATGTACGATGGTCTAATAACGTATTTCACTTAGAGCGATTGAGAATATGATGCACGACTTTATTTTTCTAAAAAAAAGCAAACGAAAATTGTTAAAAATAACTTTTGCTCAAAAGTATGCTTAAATGAAAATTGTAAAGTCTAATTATGCTTTGGATGTGAAGAGTATTTATAAGAAAAGTCCAGGGAATGTAAAATCCCTAAACCCTAGCTACCGAAATGAAGGAGGAAAGACTTAGGTTAAAAACCCTAACTTATTTTCCAAGAAATATATTTATCTTCCCTTTGTTTATTGTTCAGAATATCTTTTAGAAACCCTAGGTTTGTTACACGGAGGAGAAACAACTCCTAGGAGGCCGTCCAACATATCACACGAAACCCTAGGTAGATCTAGGTCAACAACCAAATGAGATAGAATGTATTAGAAACCCTAGGTAGCATGACAACTCATAAGTTGTATTACTAACCAATAGGAATACTCATAAATACATTAATCAATTTAAACTCTTGAAAAATAAAAATAAAATACTCTTTTATCTTTTGAAAACATTTGAAAGATCTATTTTCAAAGATATACATCATTTGTGTCATTCAAAGTTATAGGTAAAATAGCTATAACATTGAACTTGATTAGTAAATTTATAAGTGAAATAGTTATAACTTTACTACTCAAAAATCACTCTAAATGGAATTGTTACCAGATGACGACCTATACTATCTAATCTTCACAAAGATCTTCAGTATACAAATCATCTCTTCATCTTGAACACAAAACTATTCATCTTGAATCTTGTGTTACTTGATGTAGATCGAGCTTGAATTGTTCTTCAAAGTTGTATCTCCTTGAGCCATAACTTTGATCTCACAACTTGTAATTTGTATTAGCTATAATAAGACTTAAGCACACGATTACATGCATATGATATATAATATTTATAGAACAAATAAATCATTACTTGTCACACTTGTCATTATCAAAACTATACTATAGGTCCAACACTTGGGAATCTGTCTGTGTAGAGAAGAAGCATGGAGGCGTAGGTATTGTTAATTGCAGGCAATGGAACATTGCCATGATAGAAAAATTCACCCGGTGGATATCCAACAAGTCTGATCATCTCTGGATCAGATAGGTTGACCATATTTATATGAAAGGTAAGGCTTGGTCAGATTATAGTCCCTCTGTCAATACTAGTTGGACTTGGAGGAAAATTTGTCAAGTCAAAGATCAATTAAAGGTTGGTTACCGCAATGGTAAATGGTGTGACAACAATGGTACATACACTCTGGCTCATGGCTATAGCTGGTTACAAGGTAGTCAGACTAAGGTTACTTGGTTCCCTCTGATATGGAACATGCTGAACATACCCAAACATTCATTTTTGGATGGTTGGCTATTAAAGGGAGGCTCGTGACAAAAGATAGGATGGCTAAGTTTGGCAGTACTGCAGACAGCAGGTGTGACCTATGCTTGGATTACACTGAAACTCACCAACATCTTCTATATTCTTGTGCTTTTAC
This sequence comes from Silene latifolia, assembly GCF_048544455.1. Lineage (NCBI taxonomy): Eukaryota > Viridiplantae > Streptophyta > Magnoliopsida > Caryophyllales > Caryophyllaceae > Silene > Silene latifolia. Next base: position 50,412,057 of record NC_133527.1, on the reverse strand, counting down.
TACCAGGTGCTGGCAGCTTTTGTAGAGTTGGCTTGGTGTCAATACAATACCCGTCATTTTAGGGACCCGTTTATCATCGTTGACTGACCTTAGACACATGTCTAGACCTTTATAAGCCTTACGAGTTTAAGCTTGTGACATAGTAACCCTTTGAGTTTAGGAAGCTCGATCTAGCAAGGATTACTCAATCGAGTAGCTCAGTGACTCGATCGAGTAGAGGCCACTCGATCGAGTAAGTCCCATACTCGATCGAGTAACTCGAATTCAGCGGTGAAATATAAATCGTGGAATCGTGAAACCAAAATCATGTCATTCCTTTTCTCCTAAACCTAACTGTCGTCACATATGTCTCCTTCACCCATATTCATCCTTTTGGAACCCTTTGTGAATTGAGACACTATGGGGATGGGAAGCATGAGTCGGGTAGCGGTCGAGTCGTCGGAACGCTATGTATAGGTATGTCATCATCATCAACATCATTGTCTTCTCAGTTTTGATTATAGTTGTGGTAGTAGTAATAGAGTTGTCACACTGTTTGTATAGATGCTTATGGTGGTTGCTGGTCGTCTTATGGTCGTATGCGGTATTACTGCGGATTGCTAAAGGTAGGTTTTCCTACTCAGTACTGTTGGTTGTCTAGTATGTCGATTGTATTGCTTGCTATGTTTTGGTATGGTTGTTTTTAGTGTGGATTGGTTGTAGTTGGAGGTTGTATGTTTGTCTCAGGTTCGTGAGGTGCATCCTCGGCTGAGTGGAGTCACTTGCGGGAGTGGCTTCACGCCCTTGATTCGCTCTTTGTGGAACCCACCACAAAGGAGATGTGCACATTAAGGAACATGGGTTTACGCTCGGTATTGATGCGCGGGGCTTAGGTGGGAACGACTGCGGTCCCCCACCGGCGGTGAGGATTACTGGTTGCGGCCGTAATCTTGCAGGACTTGACCTTCGAGCAGTCATAGGAGTGTTGGTGATTGGAGGAGGTGTTGGGTGTATGTTTGTTGTATCTAGTGTTGTGTGTTCCTTCAGTTATTGACCTTGTGTGGTGATGTTTGTATTTTCCTTCTTGTGTTGTGTCTACCGTGATCCATTATGGTGAGCAGTCAGTCTTAGCAGGTTAATATATGGAGCTTAGCTGAGTGATTTGGAGGTACGAGTCTACCACGAGTCATGGCAAAGCTAGTTTCATGTAGTTTATAGATGTCATCGGTTGTACCTTTTTGTTTTGTTGAGTAACTGTAATAAACTTAATTGTTCTTTTATTAACGTTTGATATTTACTATTCCTCGGGCAACCGAGATGGTAACGCCTTTATCTGTTGGGGAAGGTCTTGTTAAGGCTCCTTGGTAGATGGGGGTGTTACAAAGTAGTATCCAAGCGACGATTTTGGAACATGTAACCAATGAGCCTAATGAACGTAGTAAGTCTAATAAAATGGACCTGGTATATGTGTGTTGGGAGCCCCAATAATTGCTTGATTTTGGGTGGTAAGGCGCCCTCATTCCAAAACCCTGGCCCCAATATGCTTAAGCCAACCACTTTGAATGGAAATGTTGAGTCGGGAATTGTGTGTGTATAGTTGTGTGTGGTATATAAAGTGGATATAGGTGTATTTGAGTCTGAGATAATGTCTTGTGTGTGCAAGTGGTAGCGTAAGAATATGTAAGTGTTGTGTAGATGTGAATGAGTGCGTGTATGATAAGAATGGCGGATGTGTGGGAAGTTTACATAAGAATATCTGATAATGTGACAGTTAGTAAGGAAATGCAAGTCTCAATATGTGCTTTAGATAGTATTAATTGTCATGTGGTGCTGTGGAATTTAACAGGTAAATGATGTTGTATACCCTTGTGAATAAGTATAACAATGTGAGTATATCTTGTGATTGTCGGATTGTTGCGATATGTCGAATCATAGAGTAAATATGAGTAATAAGTGCTAGTTGATTTGCTGAATGTAATGTTTAATAAAATTGTATACACATGTTGGATGGTGGAATTTGGATATGCGTAAGTAAAAGTAGAATAATATTGTTGTTATATATGTACATGTGAGTTAAAATGTGTTATAGTTGGATTACATTGTAAATTGTTGGTACATGGTAGAATAGTAAGTGTAGTATTCGGTTGAGATAATCGTGTTACAAATGAGTTAGTGTTAATTGATAGTAATTGGATGGAAATAATCAGTGACGAGTTCCAAGTATACCCTGGACTCGGAACGAGTTGATGTTTTGCAGGAACCGTTAACCGAATTCGTAATTTTGATTCTGTTTTAATCTTATTTGACCGAGTACGAGTGCCAACACGACCGAGTAGACCTTACTCGATCTATTAGTTGGGTTACTTGATCGAAATCGTTTGATCTACCAGCGGAAACTCGATCGAGTAGAGGCCACTCGATCGAGTAACCAAGTCACTCGATCAAGCAAGTAGCTACAGTACCCGGGTTATAACGGGATTCATACTCCCTATTTCATTCATTCTCTTCTTATTCTTCGTAGCACTCAAACCCTAAATCTCTCTTAAACCTTTTCTCTCTAAGTTTTTGGATAATTTGTGATTGAATCCTCTTGAAATCTTCTTGCTAATTCACTCAATCCATTTGCAACTCATTCAAGGCAAGATTGCTACTCTTTTTCTTTGTTTTTAATCAATTAGTAGCATGAGAAAGTGTCAGTTTTTCTGAAAATTCGAATTGTACCCATGGATTTTTGATTATAATTGTTATATTTTGGTAAAAATCACTTTAAATCATTGTTATTGATGCTAGAAATTGCAAAATCAAACCGATTTGTGAGTGTGTTTGGGCCGAAATTTTTAGGGTTTACTCTACAAATTTGATTTTTGTTCATCTTTTGCACACCAAAAAGGGAAAATAGACTAAGGGATGTTGTTGGTACCATGTTTGGTGTTGATTTAGGCTAATTTCACCCAAAACGTTCATCGTAAAACTCCGTCTTAAAAGTGCCCCGAAACTGAATTTCGCCCCTAATTTTGTAATAATAATCTTTTTGTGAAGTTATTTTTGAGCGATTAAGATCCAAATATTCCAACTAATTGTTAAAACTTGGTGTTTTGAAGCTTTGAAACCTTCTTTCATGAAGTATGAGAGTAAGGTGACTTGGAAAATTTTCGTTTGTCTTACAAAGGTTTACTTAAAATTGTTGTTTCTCTATCCATGAGTATTTTGAAAGGTTCATTTTAATCAAGTAAGAATCTGATTTGTGTGGCTAAAAACATATTAAAACAGATGCCAAGAGAAGCATCTTTAACCCGTCAGAGCAAGAGATCGAGGGCCGCTGAGCCTGAGGTGGGAGAGGAGTGTCAGGGGCCTACTGTCCCACCAGTTTCTGAGTATCCTACCGTAGTCTTTGCTGATTTTAAGTAAAGAGATGCCTTTGTTTAGTTGATGAAACATCGTATGAAACCCACTAGGTGCATTGACACGGGCATTCTTGATGACCTGACGATAGAGGTGGATGTGAGACATATCTTTGAGACCCTGGGATTGGCGGGGTTATATCATCTTAGGAAGCACTCTTACCCTTTCTTGACCTTAGAGTTTATGAGCTCTTTGCTTATGATGCGGTAGCGAAGACCGTAGAGTTTCGTCTTATGAACACCAGCTTTCTCTGGACCATGGGCCAGTTCGCTTCTCACCTTAGACTTGCACGACCTGAAAAGGGATTCCTTAGAGATATCCCGACTGAGTGTGGGGCTAGCAGCTACATGCCCTATTTCACTGGTAGGTCTGCTCCTACTTCGAGTAACATGTTGGTTAATGATGTTCAACATGTCACTCAGAAGATCTTCCTCCGAGCTTTGACTTGTTTGCTTTATGATAGAAGGGGTGTGAGTAAGTTAAACTCGCATGAGATTATGTTGTTAGTCACCTACCTGAACCCCACCCGAGTGTAGCGAGTCGCCTTTAGTGCCCCGACCATCGTTTGTGCTAGTTTGGCCTTGATGGCCACATCTCAGACCCGGTACTTGAGTTGTGGTGCCATTGCCACCCATTTAGCTGAGAGGTTGACTAGCTTTGAGGCCACTTCGGCTCTCAAACCTATGGTCCCGGTTGTGCCCACTATGGACATAGCTTACTTCATCGGCCAGAAATGGCTGAGGACTTTGGAGGGTGGTGGGTTAGCTTGGAGGGTGTGGGGTATGAGTTGGATGAGAGTACCCGACCCAGAGCATCTCCCTGTGACTGAGCCTTTGACTGCGGTAGTGGTTGCATCGGACTCGGATGTCGATGAGGTCGCCCCTACCTGTTAATACTACCTGATAGATATGGGTCTTTTGGAAGTGATGCCGGAGCCGACCGGGGGAGACCAGGCTAGACCTGATGACCAGGCACCTAGGTTGGGGAGAGGTCCCAGACGAGTGAGAGAGAGGGTTGGTGAGACTCAGCCAGTGCAGCCCGTGCCTCCACGGTACCAGTACCCCAGTTACCCTTCCTCTTTTAGCCCCGAGATGCAGGTGAGTGAGCTCACAGAGAGGGTGTCTAACGCCTTAGTGCTCCGGAACCTTCATGAGATGGCATAAATGCAGGGCATTGGGACCAACCTGGCCCAACCAGTTTGGTGGCGAGGTGTCGGGAACGATAGTGGAGTTTTTCACTCTTTTGGGGTGGATCCGGCCACATAGGGAGTCCCTAAGAGCTATCCTTTCGGCTGTCTGGCGCCATGGTGAGAAGGAGGAGACCCAGGTACAGGAGCTACCGCAAGTAGGGCTGAGCAAAACCGGTTATCCGCTCCGGTTTTGCAAACCGGTTCGTAACCGGTTTTAAAAAATTGTTTTTTTCTTAACCGAATCCGCTCCGGATTAATCCGGTTAACCGGTTTTTTCGGAATTTAAAAATCAGATCTGTAAACCGGTTTACCCGCTCCGGTTTTAATAACCGGTTTCAAGAAAGATCCACAATCAAATGCATAGAAACACATAGAAAAATTAGGTTACCGGTTTAAAAACCGGTCTCCGGTTTTGAATTTACATTATTTTTGACTTTTAGTTTATAAAAAAGAAACCAGTTGTTTTCAAAAAAAAATAAAAATAAATAAACCGGTTTAAAAATCGGTCCCCGGTTTTGAATTTTCTACAACCGAATCTGCTCCGTTTTTATAGTAAAAAAATCCGGTTCGGTTACCGCAATCGGAAAAAAACCGAATATTCGGACTCCACAATTCGGTTTTCGGTTTGGTTTCGGTTTAAAAATACGGTTCGGACTTTTTTGCTCAGCCCTAACCGCAGGAGGAGGCACATCTGGAGCCGGCACATCTGGTGGAGGAGGAGGAGATGAGGAGATTGTGGAGGATCGAGGTGGCGACCTCGAGTGATTGGTTCTTGTTGTTGTTATCTATTAGACTTATGATACTTGTTTCTTTAGTTTCTTCATACATTGGATTTGTTTTTGGTTTGTAACTGGCCATAAGGCCGTATTTGGTCGGATTGTCTAGATTCGTAATGCAGGTGTATGATGTCGCGGTGAAACAGTAATACCCGTCCTTTTAGAGACCCGTTGATCGACATTGACTGACCTGAGAAACCTATCTAGACCTTCGGAAACCTTAAAAGTGAAACCTTATGACGTTGTGAGTCTTTGAGTTCCTGTTACTCGATGTAGCGGAGGCTACTCGATCGAGTAGCTTGGGAACTCGATCGAGTAGAGGCCACTCGATCGAGTAAGTCGGTTACTCGATCGAGTAACGTGAGTTCAGCGGGGAATTATAAATCGTAAATCATGAAACCCAAATCATTTCTTTACCTTTCTTCCTAAACCTAGATGTCGTCATTTCAGTTCTCCTCCACCATGTCTCATCTCCTTGAGGCCTTTGAGAGTGGTTACACCCAAAGGAAGGGATGCTTGAGTCGGGTAGCGGTCTTGACGCCAGATTGCTTTGCGTAGGTATGTTGCTATCATCATCATCATCATCGTCTCCCTTGATTTCAGTATGGTTGTAGTAGTAGTGATAGATGGTTGTGCTGGTTGTTATAGGTGGTTTGGTGATTGCTTGTTATCTTATGGTCGTGTGCGGAATCGTTGCGGTTGCTAAAGGTAGGTTTTCCTACTCAGTACTGTTGGTTGTCTAGGGTGTCTATTGTTGTTGTATAATTGGTTTAGTATCGTTGTTGGTGGTGTAGATTGGTTGTTGTTGACTGTTGTTGTATAGTGTGGTTGATTGTAAATGGTTGTTTGTGGTTCTCGAGGTGCCTCCTCGGCTGAGTGGAGTCACTTGCGGGAGTGGCTTCACGCCCTTGATTCGCCCTTTGTGGAACCCGCCATAGAAGGAGATGTGCACATTAAGGAACATGGGTTATCGCTCGGATTGGATGAGCGGGGCTTAGGTGGGAACGGCTGCGGTCCCCCACTGGCAGGGCTGACCTTCGGGCAGTCAGAGAGGTGTGGTTGGTTGGAGTAGGTGGTGTATGTGTAGTACTGTGTTCTTTGTGTCTTTTTTCATACTTATTACCTCGGTTACTAACCATGTGTGGTATTGTTGTGTTGTCTTCTTGTGTTGTATCTGCCATGATCCACTATGGTGAGCAGTCAGTCTTAGCACGTTAATGTGTGAATCTTAGCTGGGTGCTTGGAGGGACAAGTCTACCACGATTCTGGGCAGAGATAGTTTCACCTAGTTGATAGTTATCACGAGTTGTATCTTTAATATCGTTTGTTTGGTTTAAATCACTTGTAATTTAATATAAACGTTCATTTATCGACATTTGATTATTACTGTCCTCGGGCAACCATGTTGGCAACGCCCTTATCTGCTAGGGAAGGTCTTGTTAAGGCTCCTTGGTAGATGGGGTGTTACAAAGTGGTATCAGAGCGACGATTTTGGAACCTGTAACTAATGAGCCCAATGAACGTTGAGAGTCTAATAAAATAAACCTGGTATATGTATGTTGGGAGCCTCAGCTGATGCTTGATTTTGGGTGAGAAGGCGCCCTCATTTCAAAATCATGGCCCCAATATGCTTAAGCCAGTCACCAAGTGTGGGGATATCGAGTCGGGAATTGTGTGCAAAGATGTGTATGGTAAATAGGTTAGTAATAGTTGTGATGGTGTCTATGAAAATGTTTAGTGTGTGTAAATAGTGATGATGAACTGTGAAGGTTTGTGGATTGTTAGAAGAGTCTGTGGATGTGATAAAGATGGTAAGGGTGCTAATAGTTGCATACTAGTGTCGGGTGATGTGATGCTGATAATGAGTTGGAAATCGAGTCGAGTCTTGGTATGCGTTCTAATTCGTATAAGTTGGCAAGTAATGTTTGGGAATGCAATGGATGCATGTTGTTGTGTACTCTGGTGGCATGTCATAGTTATGTTGGATACTTGATTGATGAATTGTTGTGACATATTAGAAATTTTGAGCAAACTTGTGTAGTAAGAGGTAATTAGGTTGCCAATGGATGCTTAATATAGTGTAAACATAGCCGGATAATCGAATTTGCATGTGTGTAAGTAGCCGTGGAATAACGTATTAATTCTATATATATGTATGAGCTGATATTATATTGAATTGTCTTACATAATGATTGATATAGGATGGAATGATATGTGTAATGTTCGAATGAGACAGTTGTGTGATATTAGAGTAGTAATAATGTGACGTAATTGGATGATATAATCAGTGGCGAGTTCCAAATACACTCTGGAATCGACATGAGTTCTTGTTTTGCAGGGATCGTTAACCGAATTTGTGACTTATGACCTTGTTTCTGACCATACTCGACCAAGTACGAGTGCCTACATGACCGAGTAGACCTTACTCAATCTAGTCGAGGAGCTATAAGATCGAAAAAGTTGGAACTACCAGCGAAAACTCGATCGAGTAGCTCCAACTCGATCGAGTAGAGGCCATTCGATCGAGTACCCTACTTACTCGATTGTGTAAGTGCTACAGTACCCGCTAGAATACGGGATTCTTATACTTTCCCAATTCCTTTCTTCTCATACTTTTATCATACTCTAAACCCTAATCTCTCCATCATCCCCTTTTCTCTCAAATCTTGGTGAAAGTGTGCTTGTTTCTTTGGTTTTCTTCTTGTTTAATTCGTCCTTTTCATTTGCTAATTATTCAAGGTAAGAATGCTAATCTTTTTCTTTGTTTTAATCGATTAGAACCATATAAAAGTCTTAGATTTTCTGAAAAATTGGATTTATGCTCATGTATTCTTGTTTATAATGGTTGTAATTCGGTATAATTCCTTTAATATGTTGACTATTGATGCTAGAAGTAGGAAAAATCAAACCGATATAAGAACATATATGGACCGAAATTTCTAGGGTTTGGGGATTCAAATTGAATTTTGTTTGTCATTTGAGTATGGAAGGGGGAAAATTGAGTAATGTATGTTGTGGGTATCATATTTGGTGTTGATTTTGACTAGTTTCCCAAAATTTTGCCTTGAAACTCCGTCTTAAAAGTGCCCCAAACTGAAATCCACCCCAATTTTTTTCATGATGTTTATCTTTTGTGAAATTATTTTAAAGGAAGTAATACCGCAATTTTTTAACTGATGTTGTGATTTTCATATTTTGAAAGCTATAAAACCGTCTTTATGAGTATGGAAATAGCGTGTTTTGGTGATTGATGGTTGCTTTAGTGAAAATTTTTTTGGTGATTGTTGATTGTTTTGATGAAAACTAGTTTACATTGTTGTTTTTCCGTCATGAGCATGTTCTGAAAAGTTTATTTTCTTCAAGTAAGTATTGTTTGTGTGCCTAAAGACATATGTTGGTATAGATGCCGAGACCTGCTAGGCTGCTATTGGTACCCGTCAGAGTAAGAGGGGGAGGGCGTCCGAACCCGAGGTTGGAGAAGGAAGCCAAGGACCCACAGTACCACCCGTGCCTGAGTACCCCACCGTTGTCTTTGCTGACTTTAAGCAAATAGATGCTTTTGTCGAGTTATATAAACGTCGTATGAAACCAACCCGTTGTATCGACACCACCATAGTAGAGGACCTTCAGGTAGAGACGGATGTGAGGCACATATTTGAGACCTTGGGGTTGACTGGTTTATATCGTCTTAGGAAACATTCTTACTCCTTCTTGACCTTGGAGTTCATGAGCTCTTTCCTCTATGATGCGGCGGCTAAGACCGTACAGTTTCGTCTGATGAACACTAGTTTCCTCTTGACCATGGATATGTTTGCTACCCATCTAGGCCTCGCCCAACCGGAGAAGGGAGCCCTTAGGGATATCCCGACTAAGTGTAGAGCCAGTAGTAACATGCTTTGCTTTACCGGTAAGAGCGCCCCCACCTCTAGTAACATGTTGGTAAACGATGTTCAACATGTCACCTTGAAGATCTATCTTCGTGCCTTGACTTATTTGCTCTATGACCGGAAAGATGTGAGTAAGCTGAACTCACAAAAGGTAATGTTGCTTGTTACCTATCTCAACCCCACCTGAGCCCCGGAAGTTTCTTACAGTGCCCCGGCCATAGTCTGTGCTAGCCTAGCTTTGATGGCCACCTCTGGGACCCGATACTTGAGTTGTGGCGCCATTGCCACATGGTTGGCTGAGCGGTTGACCACCTTTGAGGCCTCCACGGCCCCTACAACCATGGCCCTGTTAGTGCCTACCTTGGACCGAGACTACTTCCTCGACCAGAAGTGGTTGAGAACTTTGGAGGGTGGTGGGTTAGCTTGGAGAGTATGGGGGATGAGCTGGATGAGGATTCCTGACCCCGAGCACCTTCCTGCGACTGAGCCCTTGACGGTGGCGGTAGTGGCATCAGATTCCGTTGATGATGAGGAGGTTCCTACTCGGCAGTACTACCTCATTGATGTCGATATTTTGGAGGTGATGCTAGAGCCGACAAAGAGGAAGCAGGCTAGACCTGAGGATCGGCAACCTAGAGTGGGGAGGGGTTCGAGACGGGTAAGGGAGAGAGTTGCTGAGACCCAGCCAGAGCAGCTTGTGCCTCCACAGCATCAGTTTCCCAGCTACCCTTCGCCCTTCAGTCCTGAGATGCTGGTGTGCGAGCTTACAGCGAGGGTGTCTGCCACTTTGACGCTCCGGAACCTACATGAGATGGCTTATGTACATGGCATTGGGACCGATGCGGCCCAATCGGTGTGGTTAGGGGTGTTGGTGATGACAGTAGAGTCTTTCACTCGTTTGGGGTGGATCGGACTACTTGGGGAGAGCCTCAGAGTTACCCTTACGGTTGTTTGGCACCTTGGCGCGTGGGAGCAAAGTCGGGGGTTGGAGCCACCACAGGGAGGGAGACAGGAGGAGTTGGCACATCCGGAGGTGGAGGTGACGATGAGGAGATTGAGGAACCTGCTGTGGAGTGATGTTGTTTATTTGGTTTCATATATACTCGTTTTCATGGATTTATCATAGTTAGTACTTGGTTTGTTGGTTCTTTTGATATACTTGAGTTTGTATTTGGCCATAAGGCCGTATTTTGGATGTTTTTAAAACTTCTTGTGCATGTTGTTAGTGTCGGAAATAAAATCCCGACTCGATTATGATTCTTTGGTGTTGCAACGTAGCAATCTAGAAGAAGTTGGACCTGTGGCTACTCGATCGAGTGCCCCTCACTCGATCGAGTAACTGCAGGTGTGGTTTAAAAGTGCTCTCTGGACTCGACGTACTCGATCGAGTAGCTGATAAACTCGATCGAGTAACGTCAACTCGATCGAGTAGCTTGTTAACTCGATCGAGCACCCCTGTGTGTTGGATACTTCGTTTTAAATTTGGTTTGGGTCTCCATGCTTGTGTACTTTGTTGATAATATGTGCCTTTATTATTGTTGATGATCACGTGGTTGTGTTTCAAGTACGGTTTTTACGATATAAAATGGTTGTGCTTTCACCCTTGTTAACATCATACACTAAATTGCATCAAGTAATATGTTGAATAGTGGCTATAATCCGTGTTGCATGTTTTGTAATATCGAATGGGAAATTAAGTGTTGTCATGTATAATAATGGATGACAGAATGTGTAATCGTGTTGTTCACTTTTCCGATGGTTTTCATATAAAAGAGTCAGATCTATGCAATGTCAAGGAAGTACCATGGTCGTGTGAGTCTCAACGTGTAGTGTAATTTATTGTAATGTCAATGTGGACTAAAGGAACGGCTCGTGTAATAGTTGTAGTTATCTTGTAGGTGAAATTCGGGGACGAAGTTCCTTTTTAAGAGGGAAAGAGTAATGTCGCGTGGAAAATGACGAAATTATGACAATCTCTTAGTATTTTGAGTAATGATTAGTGATTGTTGTACAATTGTTGGCAATTGTTGACTCATTTTGTCATGTGGTTGTATTTCATTTTGTTGGTAATTGTTGATTCAATTTATCTTATTCTTGTATTTCGTTTCCAAGTAATTGTTCATAAATTTGTTAAATAATTGACTCGTTCTTGCATGATTGAGTAATAGAAATGATTTAAAGAAATTAATGTAAATGAATGCTATGTTGTTTGTGTGTAAGTGATCGATAATCTACTGCTTTTGGGTGTTTGATAACTGATGATTGTTGACAAGTAATTGATGGAGAAATAAACAGATAGTCGTGTTGGCTTATATTTGAGTAATGACATGAGATAAGTGCAAGTGATAGTCGAGTTGATTGTTCTTGTATATAATGTATGTTTGGTGATGTGATAGAAAGTTCTGTTGAGTGATGTGTGCTAAGGTAGATGATAATGATGGCTGATGAACATTCATATCGGGGTGGTATTCATTAACGGTTGTGTTGGTCCTAATCGGGAAGGATAGTGGTAGGGTGCCTTAGTTCTTCTTGCCTTAGGTCGTGGAGGAGGATGAGTTGAACTTCGGGGACGAAGTTCTTTTTAAGAGGGGGAGACAGTAATACCCGTCCTTTTAGAGACCCGTTGACCGACATTGACTGACTTGAGACACATATCTAGACCTTCGGAAACCTTACGAGTGAAACCTTGTGATGTTATGAGTGTTTGAGTTCGTGTTACTCGATGTAGCAGAGGCTACTCGATCGAGTAGCTTGGGAACTCGATCGAGTAGAGGCCACTCGATCGAGAAAGTGGGTTACTCGATTAAGTAACGTGAGTTTAGCGGGGAATTATAAATCGTAAATCGTGAAACCCAAATCATTTCTTTACCTTTCTTCCTAAACCTCGCTGTCGACATTTCGCTTCTCCTCCACTATGGCTCATCTCCTTGAGACCTTTGAGAGTGGTTACACCTTAGGGAAGGGATGCTTGAGTCGGGTAGCGGTCTTGACGCCGGATTGCTTTGCATAGGTATGTTGCCATCATCATCATCGTCTCCCTTGGTTTCAGTATGGTTGTAGTAGTAGTAATAGATGGTTGTGCTGGTTGTTATAGATGGTTTGGTGATTGCTTGTTGTCTTATGGTCGTGCGCGGAATCGTTCCGGTTGCTAAAGGTAGGTTTTCCTACTCAGTACTGTTGGTTGTCTAGGGTGTCTATTGTTGTTGTATAATTGGTTTAGTATCGTTGTTGGTGGTGTAGATTGGTTGTTGTTGACTGTTGTTGTTGTATAGTGTGGTTGATTATAAATGGTTGTTTGTGGTTATCGAGGTGCGTCCTCGGCTGAGTGAAGTCACTTGCGGGAGTGGCTTCACGCCCTTGATTCGCCCTTTGTGGAACCACCATAAAAGGAGATGTGCACATTAAGGAACATGGGTTATCGCTCGGATTGGATGAGCGGGGCTTAGGTGGGAACGGGCAGTCAGAGAGGTGTGGTTGGTTGGAGTAGGTGGTGTATGTGTAGTACTGTGTTCTTTGTGTCTTTTTTCGTACTTATTACCTCGGTTACTGACCATGTGTGGTATTGTTGTTTTGTCTTCTTGTGTTGTGTCGTCCATGATCCACTATGGTGAGCAGTCAGTCTTAGCACGTTGATGTGTGAATCTTAGCTGGGTGCTTTGAGGGACAAGTCTACCACGATTCTGGGCAGAGATAGTTTCACCTAGTTGATAGTTATCACGAGTTGTATCTTTAATATTGTTTGTTTGGTTTAAATCACTTGTAATTTAATATAAATGTTCATTTATCGACATTTGATTATTACTGTCCTCGGACAACCATGTTGGTAGCGCCCTTATCTGCTAGGGAAGGTCTTGTTAAGGCTCCTTGGTAGATGGGGTCTTACAAAGTGGTATCAGAGCGACGATTTTGGAACCTGTAACTAATGAGCCCAATGAACATTGAGAGTCTAATAAAATGAACCTAGTGTATGTATGTTGGGAGCCCCAGCTGATGCTTGATTTTGGGTGAGAAGGCGCCCTCATTTCAAAATCATGGCCCCAATATGCTTAAGCCAGTCACCAAGTGTGGGGATATCGAGTCGGGAATTGTGTGCAAAGATGTGTATGGTAAATAGGTTAGTAATAGTTGTGATAGTGTCTATGGAAATGTTTAGTGTGTGTAAATAGTGATGATGAACTGTGAAGGTTTGTGGATTGTTAGAAGAGTGTGTGGATGTGATAAAGATGGTAAGGGTGCTAATAGTTGCATACTAGTGTCGGGTGATGTGATGCTGATAATGAGTTGGAAATCGAGTCTTGGTATGCGTTCTAATTCGTATAAGTTGGCAAGTAATGTTTGGGAATGCAATGGATGCATGTTGTTGTGTACTCTGGTGGCATGTCATAGTTATGTTGGATGCTTGATTGATGAATTTTTGTGACATATTAGAAATTTTGAGCAAACTTGTGTAGTAAGAGGTAATTAGGTTGCCAATGGATGCTTAATATAGTGTAAACATAGTCGGATAATCGAATTTCCATGTGTGTAAGTAGCCGTGGAATAACGTATTAATTGTATATATATGTATGAGCTGATATTATAGCGAATTGTCTTACATAAAGATTGATATAGGATGGAATTATATGTGTAATGTTCGAATGAGACAGTTGTGTGATATTAGAGTAGTAATAATGTGACGTAATTGGATGATATAATCAGTGGTGAGTTCCAAATACACTCTGGAATCAACATGAGTTCTTGTTTTGCACAGATCGTTAACCAAATTTGTGACTTATGACCTTGTTTCTAAGCTTACTCGACCAAGTACAAGTGCCTACATGACCGAGTAGACCTTACTCAATCTAGTTGAGGAGCTATAAGATCGAAAAAGTTGGAACTACCAGCGAAAATTCGATCGAGTAGCTCCAACTCGATCGAGTATAGGCCATTCGATCGAGTACCCTACTTACTCGATTGTGTAAGTGCTACAGCGGTACCCGCTAGAATACGGGATTCTTATACTTTCCCAATTCCTTTCTTCTCATACTTCTATCATACTCTAAACCCTAATCTCTCCATCATCCCCTTTTCTCTCAAAACTTGGTGAAAGTGTGCTTGTTTCTTTGGTTTTCTTCTTGTTTAATTCGTCCTTTTCATTTGCTAATTATTCAAGGTAAGAATGCTAATCTTTTTCTTTGTTTTAATCGATTAGAACCATATAAAAGTGTTAGATTTTATGAAAAATTCGATTTATGCTCATGTATTCTTGTTTATAATGGTTGTAATTCGGTATAATTGCTTTAATATGTTGACTATTGATGCTAGAAGTAGGAAAAATCAAGCCGATATAAGAACATATATGGACCGAAATTTCTAGGGTTTGGGGATTCAAATTGAATTTTGTTTGTCTTTTGAGTATGGAAGGGGGAAAATTGAGTAATGTATGTTGTGGGTATCATATTTGGTGTTGATTTTGACTAGTTTCGCCCAAAATTTTGCCTTGAAACTCCGTCTTAAAAGTGCCCCAAACTGAAATCCGCCCCAAATTTTTTTCATGATGTTTATCTTTTGTGAAACTATTTTGAAGGAATTAATACCACAATTTGTTAATTGATGTTGTGATTTTCATATTTTAAAAGCTATAAAACCGTATTTATGAGTATGGAAATAGCGTGTTTTGGTGATTGATGGTTGCTTTAGTGAAAACTATTTTGGTGATTGTTGATTGTTTTGATGAAAACTAGTTTACATTGTTGGCGTTGGAGGGGACCTGGCCAGTGGATACTCGATCGAGTACCTCCTGGGTGTGACCTAGGCAGTGTACTGACCTTTAGGTACTCGATCGAGTACGCCTCACTCGATCGAGTAGCCTATTTCGAACTCGATCGAGTGCCCCCTGTTGAACCCTATACTCCGTTCTCTTGGACTTGTGGGAGAGATTGATTGATCATACCTTGGGTCGTGTTTGTTAGTCATGCTTTTATATTCTTATTACGATTGCATGTGTTATCAAGGTGGTTTATGTTAGTTTCATGTGATGCCATGTTCTTAGCTAATTGTTAACCTTCTAAACAGTAGTTGAGTTATATCGCCGTAAATGATAATTTTGGCTGGAAATATGTTGAGTAGTTACGTTCCAAAACAAGTAAGTAACTTTCACATACATTTGGTTGATGGCGCTGCGTTTCATGAACTCGTTTCTCGGTTGTTTTCCCTAAGTATATGCACATGTATACATATTATCTAAGTACTGTCAATGAGGTATTATGATGGTTGTTGGTCTTGGCATATGTTAAAATTGTTTCGTAATGTCAAGATTTTGTGGAGTTATCATTTCGTGTGGTATTTGCAACTCGTCTTGAAGGTGAACTTCGGGGACGAAGTTCCTTTTTAAGAGGGGAAGAGTAATGTCGCATGAGGAAAAATGTACTCCATCTTGGTTGCTTAACCATTTTGTTTGCTTAAAAGTTAAACTTTGGCTATGTGAAGGTAATGCACGTAGTGGTTAAGTGAAAATTGTTAAGTAAATTGAATTGCTTGATTGAGATGCAATAAGTGTTGTGTGCATGATTTAAATGAATGTCAATCTATTGTTGTATAAGTGACTGATAATTTACTATACATTGGTGGTTGGTGATTAATTGTTATTAATGATTAATGGTTGGATGAGTAAATAGAATAGTTGTGTCAGATCAGTATCATATGTATGGTGTACGAATGGTGTACGGAGTTCTGCGGTGTTAAAATTCAGTTATTAAGGTAGAAGTAACAGTTGGTGTTAGTGTGTTTTCTCGAGTGTGATACGTGGTTGATAACTCGGTAGGAGTTCGTATTGGATGGTTATGTTCGCAGAGGTAGATGATAATGATGAGTAGTGGGCGTAAACAGATGGGTGGTATAAGGGAATGGTTGTGTTGTTCTTGTCGGGATGAGTTGTCGTCAGTTACCTTAGTTCATGTTACACCTTGAGTTGCAGGGGATGATGAGTTGAACTTCGGGGATGTAGTTCTTTTTAAGGGGGGAAGACTCTATAGATACCTCATTTCTACACCTCCCGCCAACCACCCAGTGATAATTGGGTCGCATGTTTGGTACGCGGAACGATTTATGACAATTCGTAAGTTTATCGTCAAGTAATAGCTCAAATACTTGTGTCTACCCATTGGTCGTCATCTACGCGCCTATACGGCCGTTTTGATAGTAATTAGAGTTCATTTGGAGTCCGGGTTAAAAACTGCTTCATTTTCTAAGAAAACGTTTAAAGTGCCGAGTCGGAATGCTGTAGAATATTCCGGATATTTATTCCATAATTTAATTTAATATCTTTTGGTAAAATATATCTCGTAAATCTTATTTTAAGGAATAAGGAAGTATAGATCTACCGCAATTCCATAATAAAAACGCGAAAATCTTTCTTCCGTAGGAGGAAACCTCTAGGGAAATGACGCAGCAGATGCTGCGCCTCTTGGAACGATCGCAGCAGCTGCTGCGCCCTTTCTCCAGCTCGTTTCTGCCTGTTTTCAGATTTTTTTCCGTGATTTCTTTCCAAAGTTTGAGTCATTCCATAACTCTTCACATATTTTAGTATAAATAGAGACCTTCGGTCTCCATATTTTTCACGCGAACGTCCGCCCTTCTCTTCTCCGTTTGCATTCTAAGACCGTGCTCTAAGCTTTCGACGCCTACTTGCTTGATCAATCGACCACGTAAGCTCAGATCATTCTGAGCACCAGTCATGTTGCATGATCGACCAATTCGACCACTACACATCAATCAACTTAATCTAAATCCTCTAACGAGGGCAGTTTCTACATACATTCGAGTCGAGCAATCACTAAACGTTAATCTCGTTTATTCAAACATGTAAGTCTGAGGGTGTAAATCTCATCTTTTTTATTGTATTTTATTTTCGTATCAATTAATGTAAGATTCACGTCAAAAATACATTCAAAACCGACTTTTAAAGCCATTTTATCAAACTGTTTTTACGGAACAGCAGCAACCAGACGTCGAGAAGAAACGCAGCAGCATCTGCGCCTCTTCGAAGGGTCGCAGCACCTGCTGCGCCTCCTCCAGAGGCTGCCGCTGCTTCTGCTCTTCTTCTTCTTCCTCGGTTCTTCTGTAGTTTTTTTTTTTTGGTGAAATGTAATATATATATTAAGATATCAAAATTGATTTACAAGTAAACTAATAAAACCAAGGAACAAAATGAAAAAACAAAAGATTACATCCTTGGTACCACACAGTTCCATTTCCTCAACCAACTTTCTTCCTGTTTACTTATACTATTACCAATCCAATTTCTTATTCTTCATTTTGTTTCAGCAATAATCCTACCAGCCAGCTTAGTAGGGTGGTTAATGATAGCGTTCAACCGTGCATTATTCCTTTCCATCCAGAGATTGTAATAGCAGGAACTCCATATCTGACAATGCACTTTCTGCTTCAGACCCTGCACATTTTTGCCAGTAACTCCCAGACCTGTCATAGTGACATCAATACGAAACCCACACCACTGTGTGATTTCCTACAACACAAGTTTTCTATATGCACTGTGGAAGAATAGGTGTTCCTGAGTCTCAATTACACCCTCACAAGTGCAGCACATCTGTTCCTGACAGTACCCATATTTGAACAGCTTATCTCGAACATTGAGACCATTGTTCATATAAATCCATGTGATGAGAGTATGTTTAGGGATATTACATGAATTCCACACAGCATGAGCCCAATCTTCAGTACATAAAATAAATTTTAATGTATTCATTTGTGGACGCGGGCCCACGGGGTCGCTTGGGAATAAGCGTTTGCATTTGTGGAGTCGCCACCAATTTATTGTGGAAAATTGGAAACCGTTTGAATACCTCGTGTCATGTCAAGACACAAAGTAGTTACATGAACACCAAGAACTCGTTACCCTTAGCATTCTATGTCTAGAATGACTCTCGTGGATGCCAATGAACACGGATGTTCACAGAGATCTGGAGTAAGGGGTGAGGGTACGTATTAGGAAGCTCTTTTGATCGAACACCTAATCCCGCCCGCCTCGATAGCGGCCTCTACTAATGATTAGGGAAAATCATCTATACTTGATATGTTGTCGGTTATATGCATGCAATGCAACATCCAATAAATTAATCCTAACATGTGGAAATTAACTAAGTCGGTGAAACATGTAATTTAGCATACAATAGGTCGAAGTAAGGATTTAAGGTTGATTACATGTGAAAACATACAAACAAACGATAATAAAGAATACGAGAAAATACAATAATTGAAAATTACAATAATTACAATGATTTGATTGATTTACGTCGAAAATACATTTAAAACGGATGTTTTGAGAAAAGAAAAGAGAAAATAAATTAACAAACAGATTAATGGTGATAATACGGGTAATAGTTGATTAATACGTAAACTAATATATTAGGTCAAAGCAACAACGGAAGTTCAAAGACAGAACTCAACCCGGAACAGGCGCAGCAGAGCTGCGTCCCTTGGAAGAGGCGCAGTGGTCAATGCGTTTGTTCCTGAGGTGAGTTCTGGCTGTGAAGCCGGAACTGCATATTGTTAATATTCGTTGGTGAATTAATGCTCGATTAATCATATTTGACTCGGATGGAAGTAATTTAACGGATTATTTACATATGAAAGGGTCACAAGAACAATAAAAAGGACGGACTCGAATTAATTAGAACAAATTAAAGACTAATTACAAGATTGATTATGAATTAAATTTAAATCAAATTCATTAAAACAAACTAATTAGGTTTAATTAATGTTAAACTATTGATGATGATGACGATAAACAGATGAAAATATACCAAAGGTCGAATCCCAGAGACTTGATATGGATGAATCGAATCTCTAAAACCCGGATTTGATTTAGTGACGAAAACCCGCAAATATTAATTACTTGGGATTTAAGTCGGGAATTAAAAGTGACGAATTATTAATGAACTATGTATTAAAATTAGTATGCGAACGAAATAAGAAACAAACAAGAAAAGACGAAATAAAGCAGATTTAAATTGTGAAGACAAAGGAAGAAGAAGGAAAGCGAGAAGCTCGGCGGCCTCGAAGAAGAGCGCGGCGATTCTTGCGGCTCTTCGAAAAGGCGCGGCGATTCTTTGTGTTCCTTCTCGACATCAGTCTCCCGTTAATCCGTAAAAAGGTTTGAATAAAAGGTTTTATAAATCGGTTTTAAACATGCTTTCGACGTAAATCTTACAATGATTAGTACAAAAATAAAATACAATAATAAAAGATGGGATTTACACCCTCAGACTTACATGTTTGACGAAACGATATTAACTAAGCTAATGATTAGTGATTGCTCGACTCGAATGTACGACGAAAGTGCCCTCGTAAGAGGAATTAAACTAAATTGATTAAGTTTATTGAGTGGAGTTGGTCAAATTGGTCGGTCATGCAAAACGAGGCTGGTACTCAGAAGGATCCGAGCTTACGTGGTCGAAAGTTCAAGCACGTAGACGCCAATAAGCAAAGAGCACGGTCTTAGAATGCAAAGGGAGAAGAGAAGGGCGGACACTCGCGTGAGAAATATGAGGAACGAAGGTCCCTATTTATACTAATCACACGGGGGAATTAGAGTTTCGGTAAAACTTTGGAAGTAAATCTCGAAAAGATCTTAAAATACGCAGAAAGGAGCTGGGGAAGAGGCGCAGCAACCACTGCGGCTCTTGGAAGAGGCGCAGCAGGTGATGCGTCCTTTCCCCAGAGGTTTCCTCTTGCGGAAGATAGATTTTCCGCGTTTCTATTATGGAATTGCGGTTGATCTCAATTTCCTTATTATTTAAAATATAATTTCGGAAAATACTTTGCCAAAAGATTAAATCATTGAAATATGGAATAGAAATATCCGGAACATTCCAGAATATTCTGACTTGGCATTTTAAAAACGGTTATTAGAAAATAAAGACGGTTTTTGACCCGGACTCCAAATGTACTCAAATTACTGTCAAAACGACCGTAACGACGCGTAGATGACGACCAAGGGGTAGACACAAGTATTTGAGCTATCACTTGATGATAAACTTACGAATTTTCATAAATTATTCCATGTACCAAACATGCGGCCCAATCATCACCGGGTGGTTTGCGAGAGGTGCAGAAATGAGGTATCTACAGAGCCCCCACTTTGACTGAGGCTTGGACAAGGCGAAAGTAAAATTATAGCCATCAGGTCAATCGATGATTACAACTGACGATTATGGCGACGCGAGGCGGCTCAAGGGGTCTGAGCCAAGGACCTGCCGTCAGGAAAATTTTAGAGTTTGTCGACTATCGGGGAGCGTCGATTAAAGTCCATTAGACTATGTAAGGAGGCTCGCCAGCCATAAGAAGAGACCATACCTGAGACTTCCAGGTGAAACAGGACTGAAAGCGCTTCGGCAAAACTCTTTGACGTCTGAAGACAGGAAGGATCACAGGTACTCTGAAGGTTTACTGAAAATGTTGAGAACAGCAAGACGTCGGTAGAAACTGCTGAGGGAAATCTGCTCGCGTCGGTCTTCAAACGAACTTTGGCGAAAACTTTGAGGTTGCGGTTGAACTCCATGTTTCGAGAGGAACAATCGGCTGTCATGAACTCTCGCTGGGGGAACATAATTGAGGTGTGTCAAAACACCTGTCAGAGAATATTCGCTCGTTGTGGCAAGCGAAGTCTTGATAAAGTACTGCGACAGTTCGTAGTCTGCTCGAAAATACGGGTCCTGACGAAGAATAAACATCAAACGGACCAAATATACGATATATGATGTTGAGGAAGAGGCGCACCAAAGATGGGCTCACAAATAACGAACTTGTAACGAACTTTTGAAAATCGAATTGGAGGGAAGCTGAGGAAGAGGCGCAGCAAGAGCTGCGACTCTTGGAAGAGGCGCAGCACCTGCTGCGTTTTTTCCTGGGTTTGTCTCTGTCCGATAAAAAACTCAACAGAATCGCGTTTTATTTCATAATAACAAAACACAATTTCTCAAAAACTCTCTCAAATTCCAACCATTTTCCGTCAAAATTTGATCAAAAGCTTGCATTTGCCATGACTAATCGAGGTATGTGTGACACCCCCATACTCCAAGTGCCTTACCAGGACCACTAAAGGTATGAGAACGCCACCATCTCAGTTACCCGAAGCAATGATAATCAAATAGACAATAACGAAACGTACTTAACTGATTACAAAGTTTAAGTGATACAACTGAACTCCAAAACTGTTAAAAGAAAATACAACTGTTCTCATATGTTAAACTAACTAGCTAAAGAACAACGTTCGACACAGCGGAAGACTTCTAAAACGGCTCGTGATGCCTCAACCCAGCTATCCCATGCGCATCAACCAAACCTGCTCAATAACTGCTCACCACCCCCGAATGGATCACCACAGTTTTAAAACATTTAAACGGGGTCAGTACTAATTACACAAAAACAAATACCATAAAGGAACAATATCACAAACAGCACAAACAGCTCAACAAACCCCAGTCTCCATCTCAAATCTCCACACAACTGACTACACACTAAAGTGTGTAGCCCTGGCAGAGTACCCATCGCAACAGATACTCCACACCGCCAGTGGGGGACCGCAGCCGTTCCCACCTAAGCCCCGCTCATCTCCATCGAGCGATAAACCCATGTTCATTAATGTGCACATCCCCTCCTGTGGCGGGTTCCACATAGGGTGAATCAAGGACGTGAAGCCGCTCCCGCAAGTGACTCCACTCAGCCAGGGACGCACCCCGAAGATCACAGACAGATAAACAGTAATCACAACACAAAACCAACAACCGTTTGAATCAATCAATAATACGATATCACAACCGTCTGAATCAATCAATAATCACTAACTATAGCATAATCACCACACATTATGTAATTAATACTGAGTAGGGAAATCCTACCTGGAGAAACAACCACCACAGATGATCTAGCAGCTAAACAGAATTCTCCTCTACGAATCCTCCTCCTATAACATGTATACATTCAATTACTACCACACACACATAGAAATCACCCAAAATCCTCAAAATCACCCAATTAGGGTTTTAAAGAAACTCCGCCAAATGCTATAAAAATTATACAAGGAACTTACCCTTAACACGATGATCACAACGGCGTAAAGAACAAGATGATCCGACTCTTCTAGCCTTGGGGATTTGGTAATGATGCGATGAATCAACTTACGTAACTTTCTTCTCTCAATTTAGGTTTTTAGAATGATAAAAAGATTTAAGAAAAGTGACGGAACTCATTATATATTAATCTCGCATAATTAACAAAATCCGTCAAAACTCAGCCCGTAAAATCACTTACTCGATCGAGTAAGGCACCTACTCAATCGAGTGCCCCCTACTCGATCGAGTACCCAACTTACTCGATCGAGTACCCTACAGGCAGACTACTGTTTTGCGTCAAAAATTACTTACTTGATAGAGTATATAAAGGATCATAAAACCGTATTATTACAGTATGTGTCTTATTTTTGCATTAAACTTCCGTATTTGCCTTAATTTAAGCCGACAAATTTAGGGTTTTCGACCCAAATTGTCGAAAATTTGGGGCTTTTCCTCCAAATGATCTTGTCTTGTAAAATTGACTTTAGAAATGGATAATTGGTAGCATAAGGATCATAACCATGTGTTCATTTCGAATTTTCATCGAGTATTGAGCATTTGAGTGAAATTGTGACGGTTTCACAGCTGAGTCGTAAACTGCTTCGAAAATAGCCTTAGGATTGCCCATTTGTGACGAAACTTGATATTTGGAATACTTGTGCGGTGGGTAAACTTCCTACCATCTCGAATTTTTGATTTGTGATGGCTTTTTCAGGACACTTTTCTAGGGCATAATCGCCGTTATAACGAAATGCTGTCGAAATTTCGACTCAAACCCATGACTAGGCTTGAACTTAGACTTGAATTTTGGAGCTTTGAAAGCTTGAAAATCCCTTAACTAAGGTTCGCCGTCACTTGACGCGGCCTAATTCACTTTAGTTTTGCAGGTGATGAGGCTTCTACGTCAGGGAGAGCTCCCATGGACGTGGATACTGGTTTCAACCCTTCTTACGTTCGAGGACGCGTTAGAGGAGGCTTTTGCTGCGGTGGCAGCCGAAGAGGAGGTTGCTGAGCAGGAGGCCCCGAGGTGGAATCCCAAAGACTTGATATGGATGAATCGAATCTCTAAAACCCGGATTTGATTTAGTGACGAAAACCCGCAAATATTAATTACTTGTGATTTAAGTCGGGAATTAAAAGTGACGAATTATTAATGAACTATGTATTAAAATTAGTATGCGAACGAAATACGAAACTAACAAGAAAAGATGAAATAAAACATTTAATTGATGTGAAGACGAAGGAAGAAGAAGGAAAGCGAGGCTGCGGCGGCCCTCGGGAAGAGGCGCGCAGCGATTCTTTGCGGCTCTTCAAGAGACGCAGCAGCGATTCTTTGCGTTCCTTCTTGACATCAGTCTCCCGTTAATCCATAAAAAGGTTTGAATAAAAGGTTTTATAAATCGGTTTTAAACATACTTTCGACGTAAATATTACAATGATTAGTACAAAAATAAAATACAATAATAAAAGATGGGATTTACACCCTCAGACTTACATGTTTGACAAAACGAGATTAACTAAGTTAACGATTAGTGATTGCTCGACTCGAATGTACGACGAAAGTGCCCTCGTAAGAGGAATTAAACTAAATTGATTAAGTTGATTGAGTGGAGTTGGTCAAATTGGTCGGTCATGCAAAACGAGGCTGGTACTCAGAAGGATCTGAGCTTATGTGGTCGAAAGTTGAAGCACATAGACGCCAATAAGCAATGAGCACGGTCTTAGAATGCAAAGGGAGAAGAGAAGGGCGGACACTCGCGTGAGAAATATGAGGAACGAAGGTCCCTATTTATACTAATCACACGGGGGAATTAGGGTTTCGGTAAAACTTTGGAAGTAAATCTCGAAAAGATCTTAAAATATGCAGAAAAGAGCTGGGGAAGAGGCGCAGCAACCACTGCGGCTCTTGGAAGAGGCGCAGCAGGTGTTGTGTCCTTTCCCCAGAGGTTTCCTCCTGCGGAAGAAAGATTTTCCGCGTTTCTATTTATGGAATTGCGATTGATCTCAATTTCCTTATTATTTAAAATATAATTTCGGAAAATACTTTGCCAAAAGATTAAAAGATTGAAATATGGAATAGAAATATCCGGAACATTCCAGAATATTCTGAATTGGCATTTTAAAAACGGTTATTAGAAAATGAAGACGGTTTTTGACCCGGACTCCAAATGTACTCAAATTACTGTCAAAACGACCGTAACGACGCGTAGATGACGACCAAGGGGTAGACACAAGTATTTGAGCTATCACTTGACGATAAACTTACGAATTGTCATAAATCATTCCGTGTACCAAACATGCGGCCCAATCATCACCGGGTGGTTTGCGGTAGGTGCAGAAATGAGGTATCTACATCATTTTAATTATCGTGTTTTATTTACGACTTAAATCCTTTATAATCAATATGTGCGTGTTTTCGTCACTAAATCAAACCCGGATTTTAGAAGCTCAATTTGCTCCTATCAAGTTTCTGGAATTCGTCCTTTCTACATGTTTCCATTGCTTATTTTCAGTTTATCAAGTTCGTTTCCGCCATCGTAATAAACCTAATTCGTTTTAATTCGTTCTTAACTCGTTTTAATTAGTTTTAGTCCGTGTTTATCGCTTTTATGACGGTTATATATAATTAATATGTTAAATCACTTCCACTCGAGTCAAATATCGATAATCAATCATAAAACATACCAACGAACATTAACAAACACGCGGTTCTGACTTCACAGCCAGAGCTCAACTCAAGAACAGACGCAATAATAGCTGCGCCTCTTCCAAGGGACGCAGCAGTGCTGCGCCTGTTCTGAGGTGAGTTCTGTCCCTGAATTTTCGTTCTCGCTTTGACCTAGCCTTTAGTAACGTAATTAATTGACTATTAACCATAATATCACTCTCAATCTGTCTTATTTTTGTTACTTTAATTTTTAACACTTTTGTTTTCTTTTCTTTTCTTCAAATTTCCGTCTTGAATGTATTTTTGACGTAAATCAGTTAAATCATTGTAATTCATTGTAATTTTTATTATTGCTATTTTATTTATCATTTCTCGTATGATTTCTTTGGTTTTCACATGTAATTAATTCTAACTCCCAATTTGACATAATTGAGTGCTAATTATTTGTTCACCGAGATAGTTTAATTCACATGTTAGGATTAAAACGTTGGATGTTGCATTGCATGCATATAATCGACGACATATCAAATATGAACGATTACCCCAATCATTAGTGGAGGCCGCTATCGAGGCGGGCGGGATTAGATGTTCAGTAAAAGGACTTCCTAATACGTAACCTCACCCCTTACTCTATATCTCTGTGAACATCTGTGTTCATTGGCATCCACGAGAGTCATTCTAGACATAATACTAAGGGTAAACGAGTTCTTACTACTTTGTGTCTTGACATGACACGAGGTATTCGAATGGTTCTAATTTTCCATCAAAATTACTGGCGATTCCACAAATGCAACGCTTGTCCCAAGCGCCCCAGTGGCCAATGTCCACATACTGTAATACCCGTCCTTTTAGAGACCCGTTGATCGTCGTTGACTAACCTTAGACACATGTCTAGACCTTTAGAAGCCTTACGAGTTTAATCTTGTGACATAGTAACCCTTTGAGTTTAGGAAGCTCGATCGAGTACCTCAGTGACTCGATCGAGTAGAAGACACTCAACCGAGTAAGTCCCATACTCGATCGAGTAACTGGAGTTCAGCAGTGAAATATAATTCGTGGAATCGTTAAACCAAAATCATTTCATTCCTTTTATCCTAAACCTAACT
Organism: Silene latifolia; assembly: GCF_048544455.1. Classification (NCBI taxonomy): domain Eukaryota; kingdom Viridiplantae; phylum Streptophyta; class Magnoliopsida; order Caryophyllales; family Caryophyllaceae; genus Silene; species Silene latifolia. The sequence goes on along the minus strand of NC_133527.1, from coordinate 50,385,938 downwards.
GCCATCACATCTCTCTCCTTCACCCATATTCATCCTTTTGGAACCCTTTGTGAATTGAGACACCATAGGGATGGGAAGCATGAGTCGGGTAGCGGTCGTATCGCCGGAACACTATGTATAGGTATGTCATCATCATCATCGTCTTCCTCAGTTTTGCTTATAGTTGTGGTAGTAGTAATAGAGTTATCACACTATTTGTATAGGTGGTTATGGTGGTTGCTTGTCGTCTTATGGTCGTATGCGGTATTGTTGCAGATTGCTAAATTTAGGTTTTCCTACTCAATATTGTTGGTTGTCTAGTATGTCGATGTATTGTTTGCTTGGTTTTGGTATGGTTGTTGATAGTGTGGATTGGTTGTAGTTGGTGGTTGTATGTTTGTCTCTGGTTCACGAGGTGCATTCTCGGCTGAGTGGAGTCACTTGCGGGAGTGGCTTCACGCCCTTGATTCGCCCTTTGTGGAACCCGCCATAAAGGGGATGTGCACATTAAGGAACATGGGTTTACGCTCGGTATTGATGAACGGGGCTTAGGTGAAAATGGCTGCGGTCCCCCACTGGCGGTGAGGATTACTAGTTGCGGTCGTAATCTGGCAGGACTTGACCTTCGAGCAGTCACGGGAGTGTTGGTGATTTGAGGAGGTGTTGGGTATATATTTGTTGTATCTAGTGTTGTGTGGTCCATCAGTTACTGACCTTGTGTGGTGTTATTTGTGTTTTCCTTCTGGTGTTGTTTCTGCCGTGATCCATTATGGTGAGTAGTCAGTCTTAACAGGTTGATATGCGGAGCTTAGCTGGGTATTTTGGAGGGACGAGTCTACCACGAGTCATGGCAAAGCTAGTTTCACGTAGTTGATAGATGTCACCAGTTGTACCTTTTTGTTTTGTTGAGTAAATGTAATAAACTTAATTGTTCTTTTATTGACGTTTGATATTTACTATTCCTCGGGCAACCGAGATGGTAACGCCCTTATCCGCTGGGGAAGGTCTTGTTAGGCTCCTTGGTAGATGGGGGTATTACAGTCAATCTTCCTACTCAAGGGTTGTTCGGTTGGTGCTTAACGTGGAGATGCAAATCCCTCAATCGAAAACAAATTGTGTTTGCGTCCATTGTAGCTCTGATATACATGATTTGGCAGGCTAGAAAATGTCGTGTGGAGAAGAGAGTGAAAAGCCTTCATGTTGTGGTTCCTGAGGTGAAGAATCTGATCCAAGCTAGATGCCAAGACAGGAGATGGACTTTGTGAAGGCTTAGCTTACTTGATGTAGAGGCTGTAATGTTGGTTGTTTTATTAATTGTCAAACAATGCCTTAAAATGTAAATTTGGTATGAGTTATATAATATTTTCACATTTCACCAAAAAAAAAAATCTAAAAGCTTTATTGTCACTTCTCTGCCTCATTTGTTTCTTGATCTTTATGTGAAAATAAAGTTAAACAAATGAAAGGTATGAAAGGCTTAATAAAAGTTCACATCCCTTTTTTACATAAAGAAAGTGAACGACACGTACAGACTTATAAAATAGAGGTCACATCATGCTTCATATAAATAATTACGGAAAAATAAAGATTGTGGGTATGATTGACAAAAGAGGTGAGGAATATGCCAATATGGTCGAGTCTGTCTCTTTAGTTGGGTCAGGTCATGTAAGATTTACTACATATTTTGTTCAGATCGGTCGTGATAATTTAAACTTCGAGTCCATTTATGATGTGTTGTTATCGCGTCATCTTCGTGTTTAGGTCACTACAAATCGACTCACTTTTGGCATTGGTTACCTTAGAGTCGGGTCTCTTGAGGTTAGTGGTAAAATTGCTTTAATGAGCTATGATTTGACTAACAAAGACCATTTCGTAAAATGAGATTTTATAAAGAAGTATTATAAACAATGAACCATTTATTTTAATGTAATCAGTACCAAGATTTCTTCAATTTAATTTAATTGCTTTGGACATTTTGGATAATTTTGGGTAGGTCAGTGTGCGTCAAGTGGTTTTAGTTCGGGTCAATATTGGCTTTTTCAAGATTCGGATCGGGTGATATCGATTTAGATTTCGAGTCCTATTTTGTTTATGCGAGGTTGGGATAATTTTCGATTTTTGTTCCACCTTATTACATTGGGTTAATATTTAATGAGACTGGGTTTGAATGGGAAATTAAAGTGTCATTCCTTATGTCAACATGATATATTGTAGGTGAGTGGCGTAGAAGAGGGGTGGCACTCATGGCAGTACTCTATTTAGTTGCTTTCTGTCGACTGATAAGTACCCCCCCCCCCCTAGTTTAACATGACAAGGACTCGTTAGACTTAGGATATTGAAAGACTTTAGCATAGTCCTCCAAATTTTATCGCAAATTCTCGTTTGTGACGGATAATATTCGTCACAAGCTTGACGGGTTAAATAAAACCTACATGAGTAGATAAAGACAAATTATTTGTGTTTTTCTAGGCATTCTTATTTTTGTCTTATCTATCTATGTGGGTGATACTTGTCCCATCACAAGTTTGGAACGAATATACTCATCACAAGGGAGACTTACTGATTGTTTATTGTCTCTCTTTCATTTACGGAGTCCATAGTAAACATGGCACATGATACTTGAATCGGGAAAGCCTTTAGACATGGCAAAGACTTGTTATTAGGATATTGAAAGACTTTAGCATGGCCGTCAATTATTTATTGTATCTCTTTCATTTGCCGAGTCCACCGTATAAACATGGTACGTAGTACTTGATATTTGAATCAGCAAAGCCCTTAGAATATTGAAAGACTTTAGGATAGTCACCGGTTGTTTATTATACATATTATACTCGTATTTATGGATTCCATGGAGTCATGGTACATGGTTTTTGAATCTACAGTCACCGTGAAACGGTATGTAATGACATGATTTTATGAGTGGTACGGATTCTCAACTTAGCTAAGTAACTTGCTTGATTCTTAATAAATTGAATAAATTGAAGTTCATGTAAAGTTACACGAGAATATATAAATGTATAAGAAAAAATATTTCAAACATTTTGTAACATTAGCAATTGATGGGGCACAATTTTACGGCATGATCCCTTAACGGAGTCCACTAATGGATTACTCTATGATCCAAAAGGCCCAAACGGAGCCCCCTCGTCTTATAACTCCCAGCATATACCACCGACTTGTCACCTGTTATTAATGGACATGAATGCCAAAGTCAGTAGAGAGTAACTCAGGTGTCCTCACAGCCATATTACATAATAATAACATAAGCAAAATAAAAACAGATAAATTTATCACACATAATATAGAAAACATACATGGCTCATGTGATAATGAAACTGAAACAACCAAAGAGATCTTTGTCTCAAGGTTGTTTAGAGGTTGATCGCCTGGCTAATTAACCAAAGAGAAATACCAAGGATATGCCGGTAAGACTGGTGATAAGGCTAAAGTCATGTCACCTTAATCAAAGTAAACCTAACTCAATACTAACTAATAGTCAGCGATAAGTATGGTATCATATCCACAAAGAGGTCGTAATAATCTAGTTTACTAGTTCTTGAGTTCGTCCTAAGGTAACAATTTCCGGGGGTTTTTGAGTTGATTTCGATAAACTAATTGCGAAAGTAATAAAGATGAATTCAATAAGATTAAAAGGTCTAGGGATCAGTTTCACTAGTTATGTTATCCGGGATTTAATTTAGTCAATTAAAAAGTCAATTAATTTTTCTAAGGTCATAAGATTGGTCGACTCAATTATGCTCTTTAGATTTAAGAATAACATGCGTCGCTATCATTAAACTAATTCTATTCAATTGGCGTAGCCTTTATTAGTCTTAACCCGGTCGGTAATAATCCTAATTCGTAAAACTAATTAATTAATCTAATCAGAAAATTAACTAACTAGATTCGAGGCAACAATGGAACAACAACTTATGCGATTTCACAATCAATTCATCAATTAATCTCCTTCTAACAACCTAAATCCCCGTTCAACCTAGATAAACGATTTAGGTAATCATAATTTCTAAACTAACACCAATAATATTGAAGGCAAACCTAATTAAAAGCCTAAATTAGATAAATAAAACAAGCAATTAAGAAACTAGTATTTGAATCCCCTATCTACTAAAAGACTAGATGATCTCAAAAGTTTTACCGCCAAAATGCACATTTCTCAAATAAGGAAACTAATGATAATTAAGTGCATTTACAAAATAAGGAAGGTAATGATTACGGATTACAATTTATTTAATTTAGTTATTATAATTTCATTAAAATTAATCATTTCATCAAATTATATTATTTTCACTAAATTTTAAACTATAATATTTTAATTAAAATAAAATAAAATTGATATAAAGTTATAAATTACTAAATCTTTTATTGATGGTATTATTAGATAATCCCTTGACCTATATCCAGTATAAAAAAACTGTAAATCGTTGTTATTAGTTTCATGACAAAATAATTGGAGAAAAAATTATAAATTGTAATCATTAGCTTTGTTGTATAAAAATATTTTCATTAAATTACATTTCGACTCATTACTCAATTTTCTTGATTAATTTTCAGTTTCAACTTTTTTTGTCAAAACAAAAAAAATGTGAACAATTATGAGCTACCTATTATATATAAGATTTTATAAATATACAAAACTCTATATACCGTGCATGTATTGCACGAGGTCTAAACTAGTGAACTATAACAAGAGTAAAGATTATAATTACCGAACTAAGGAAATTAATGTAATAGAGCAATAGCCTTTGTAAAATTGGAATTTCGAGTAGCTAAGAACGATTCTAAAAGTTTTCTAAGCAATAAAAGCGTAACCTAATAATTAAACATGGGCTTCTTATATATATTAAACATAAACCGACTTAAGGAAGTTTCGTAATAGTCAGATTTCCTAGTTCCTCGATCTAGGTAGGCAAAGTTACTTGATCGAGTACACGTTATCTCAACTCGATAGAATTTTGATGTTACTCGATCGAGGATCCTTCAGCTTCAACATATTCTTCGTGATTTCTTCTTCTTTTCCCTTTCATTCTTCCTCGACACTCGTGCTTATCTTCTAGTACTCCGTCTTGCCGACTCGCGGTACCCTATATCATCCATTTGTACCTGGAATGCATCCAATCTTTATTTAAACACAAAATAACAGAAATATCGATATTTTAACATAAACGGCATCTAAATGACATATATTAGCATGAAAACCGTCTCATATATAACTAAGGGGAGGTATAAACATGTATATAATTATGACTCATCAACAGAAAACGTTCTTAGCTTAAGCTCGATATCAAACCATCAGTGATTCGTTACCTAGCCCCCCGATATCAACATATCCTCGATTCAATAAGTGCAGTAATTTTCCACAAACCTCAGACCCAAATACCTGGGACTTACAATGTAACACCCCGTAAATTTGAAGACCTTTATTATATTTTAAAAGTAATATTTTAATCTATTTTAATTTAATATTAATTTATTTGAAATAAAATTTATTTGATAAAATATAATCTTATTTTATTTTGAAGAAATGTAATTATTTTTGATAGTTTAGAAATGTTTAAAAGTAATTTAAACTATATTTAAACCTTTTACTTTGATAAAATAGATTTCTGATAAAAGTCGTAATATTGGGATTTTCCCATTTCTTACGGTCGTTGGGTAAACGAGTTTGGATATTGGGCATATGAGTACTTAATCTGTTAGTAAAATCGTGTTTAAGAACTTTAATATTCTCGCAAATCGCGTTCGACGAATATTTCTAATTACCGTCGAATCAAACCCAAAACGTAAACAATTGACCACCCTCCCCATGCCCATTTGACCGGCCATCCCCCTTCCATATGCCTCCTCTTTCAATTTTCATTTCCTCCATAATTCACTCTCTCTCTTTCTTTCATCAAACACCAAATTCCTCTCAAAAATCCTCCTTACAATCCCTAAATTCTTCATAAATCCTTCATTTCTCCACCAATTTGCATAAAACTTATATATTTGGAATCCTCTCTTCAATCCTCATCTCCTAGTAAGCTTTATTTTAATTTCCCCCAATTTTGTTTTAAGGCTCATCTTTTAGGGTTTCGAATTTAAGCTTAATAATTGTGTTTTTGTTGTTCTTATAGGTGAAGAATTTGAAGATGAGTTAGGTGACTCATATGTTGTTGAAGATGAAGAGTAATTTTGGGTTTTAGAAGCTTTCTCAAGTTATTACTTGTCTCTTTGCTAGCTTAAGGTAACTATTCCGAGTTACTCGACGATTTAATGTCACATTAGTGTTGTTTATGATGTGTTGGATGCTTATGTGATTAATAACATGTTAACTTTAATTTTCACATGAATCGTTGTTGTTAAAGCTTGTTAAATATGTTGTTTTTCACATGTTTAAGTATTGAAACGAAATGGGTATTGTTGATTGTTGCTTGAGACGGTATTAAATTGAGCTTGAAACGGATTTTGGTAGGAAAAAGGGAAAAGGGGCGGAAAAACCGCCAAAACAGCCCGTAAAAGGGGCGCGGCAGACCGGCAGGCCCGGTGGGTCCGACCCGGACTTTAACCCGTCACTTTGGGTCGGGTCTTGGGTCTATTGTTTGATGTTTTGGGCCTATGGTTCATGTTTTGAAGTATGTTGGTATTTTGGCATGTAGAAAATTGTTTAAGCTAATATTTCCGTTGAATTGGTTATTTTAGAAGTTGGAATATATTTCCTTATGTTGATAGTTTTTCACATGATAGAAATTGGAAATGGCATGAGAATGATATTGTGATGAATTTTGTGATTTGGGCCAAAGTAGGCCAAGACTCTGAGCTGGGCCAGAATGACCGAACGAGTTTGGTCAAACTAGGTTTAAACCGATCAGCCTCGATTTGACCGATGACCCGTCGCGGGACTCGGGTCGAGGGTTTGTCTTTGAGGTGAGATTGGTTGTTATTGGATGTTTTATGTTGATGCCTTGATATTTGTGATTATCACTTCACATGTTGGCTGTTGGATGCTTTGGATGCCTTATGCTTGAGTCTTGTTGGCTCTTTGCCATTTTAGCTTGTTCTCATGGATTATGGTACTGTTGGTTAGCTGGAATTTGGATTTTTATTGATATTGGAGATATTGTTGGTTTGTCAGCTGAATATGCTCTTGCGTAGCCTTTCATATGCTAGGGTGTGTATGATCATTTGTGTGTGGAAGTTTGGACTATTTGCCCCTCTTATGGTTAAGTGGGTGTCCTACTTGTCTTGTGTGGTGTGGGCTAAAGTATTCAAGCTGGGACTAGGTCATAGGTGAGTATTTCGGCCTTCGTCATAGATAGGCCATTATAGTCTTTGACGAGTATATGTTCACCGCTTAATAGCCTTTGTGTCTTAGCTTGGTGGGTTTATATCCAAGTTAGGGCATGACTTCCTGACGTACTCTTAGAAGTATGTAGTCAGGTTAAGTACTAGCCAACCCTTTGGTGGACTCCTTAGGGGTACTCATGTGTTGTTATCATGGGTCTTGGATGCGGTAGTTTTTCACATGTCGCTAGGTCTGCGCAGGTTTAGGACTAGAATGTTTACCTTACCTCGTGGTATAGACTCGAGTTACAGAGTGACTATTGACTGTCCTAAGAACTTATGCATGTCTCTAGATATATTGTCCTTTCTTTTTTGATGATTCTATGAATTATAGAAGGTGAGATGCAAGCCGGCTATGGTTGATAGAGTTTGGATTTCTGGATGTTATGTGATTCACATGATAGTGTAGTATGAGTCGGTCTAGTATTCACATGCTAGGACTATGTGTTGTTATATTGTTGTTCACATGATAAGCACGATTGTCTAGCATCTATATGCTAAGGCTATAGGTTATTCATATTCATATTCTTATGTTTACATGTTATATTAATTATGACATTTCGTGGCTGGGAGAACTCGGAGTTACTCCCCACTGACTGTGGCTTTCGTATTTGTATAAAATGCGTTTGACAGGTAGGTGATGCATATATGGGGTACATGGACGAGCTAGCGAGCAAAGTAACATTGGGACCTAGATTGGCTTTATTTTATTGTGACACTTAAACACTTTTTATGTCATATACTATTTAGGGACATATGTCTCCCTTTTTCATATTTGGGTTGTATAACTTTGTTTCGCGACTTTAGCGATGTTTAATTTATGAGATTTACTTTAGACCTTGCATGTTTGACACCTTCCCATTTGGATATTTTTATAACAGGTTCAGGTTTCATTTTCGGTTTTAAAAATTCCAGGTTTTTACCCAAACGAACCTATTACAAACATATCCATGCAGTTTTTATTTAGAATTATGTGTTTACTTTTCCGCAATGAATGAGGGTGTCACAGTTGGTATCAGAGCATATTTGCTCCCGACGCACGTTTGTGCACCCTCGATATAAATAACTTGACCTTAAAATAAAAAACTTGGGAGATGGGTAGGATGGGTAGACTTAAGGACCTAAGGTGGTAGTCTGTAGTGTGTTTGCTCTTTGTTAGGTTCTAACATGTTTGTTGATTGCCATGTAATATTTGTTGTGCCTTGTATCAATAACCGTAAACCTACCAACGTGAAGATCAAGATTTGGTGCCTATTGCGGAGGACTGAAGATTTGTTTACCTTTGAAGAATGCTTCTACTTCCTCGAAGATGTTTCTCATTCTTTGTGTACCTTGTCTTATTCTTTATCTCTTGGTGCTTATTCTCCTTCTAAACTCTCTTTTCTCTTTCCTTGAAAGTTACTCTTGTACCCTCCTAACTTGTCCTTTGTTCCTTGCTTATCCTACCTTAACGCCTTTTTGATAGTACTCTTTCTTTTAAGGAATGTTGGCCTTGGTTGGAGAATTTGACTTTTGAGGAGATTGTTTGTGGTTAACCCGTAACCCTGGTTTTGAGAGATTGTGATGTTAGAAAGACCTAGGTAGTGTGATGAGACATACTTAATGATTCTTAGACCTAGATCCTTGATAAAGTGAGTATTCTTGATTGGTGGATTTTGTGTTGTCAAGTGTGAGTTGCGTTGTTACTAAGGCTATAGAACTTGGCTTTGTTGTTTAAGTTTGGGATTTGAGAGCCTTGGGGAGTGTAGTGAGACATGTCTTGGGATACTAGTGCTTGGTACTTGACTTTAAATGGATGGAATTGAATGGTGAATATTTGAGGAAACCTTTCTGGGAATTTATAGCTTGGTATTCGGATCTTTGATTGAGGATTTTACTATTTTGAGAAACCCATGGTTGACACTAGTTGGATATGAGTATAGCTTTGTTGGAACTTTTACTTTGATCTTGTGGAAGTTGTTTGTGGATGTTTGAGGATTTGGAGTGGTGAAATCACACTTATAGTGGAGTACCCTGTTTCAGGGAATAGATTAGGATGAAGTAACATGAGCGTTTTCAGGAAATCCTTGGGAGTGATGTGGTTATAAGTTTTGTTGCTAAGAAGTTTTCGGAACCGCTTAGGTTGATGTTGTTGTTTGAGATTTGATTACCTGGCGTTTCCTTGTTGTCTAATTTCCTTTCTTCTTTGACCATAAGCGTTACCGTTCATACCTCCTTTCCTCGCTTCATCTGCTCATGATCTTGAATTAGCCGCCGTGGTACATGCCTTGAAGACATGGAGGCATTACCTTATTGGAGTTTATTGCCGCATTTATACCGATCATAAGAGTTTGAGGTGTATCTTTACCCAGAAAGAATTGAATATGAGGCAAAGAAGATGGCTAGAGTTGGTGAATGATTATGATGCCGAGTTGATTTATCATGAAGGGAAAGCAAATGTGGTGGCCGATGCTTTGAGTAGGAAGACTAGTCACTCTTTGAGCACTATCCGTGTGTTACCTGATGAACTTACCACGGAATTTCAAAAGTTAGGGATAAGCCTTGTTGGGAAGGGCTTTGACTATCTTAGTGCCTTGAGTGCAGAACCCGACTTTTACCGTGAGATCCGTACGTGCCTACCTGAGGATGCTACTTTCAAGTCCATTCAAGCAAAAATCCAACTTGGGCAAGCTAAGGATTGTGTGGTGGATAGTGATGGATACCTTCGTTACCAAGGTAGGATGTATGTTCCGAGAGTAGCCGGGTTGAGGAAGAAGATCCTTGATGAAGCTCACCTTTCTCCTTACTCTATTCATCCTGGTGGTGACAAGATGTATAAAGACTTGAGATTACAGTTTTGGTGGCCTAGGATGAAGATTGATGTCCTAGAGTATGTTAGCAAGTGTCTTACCCGTCGAAAGTGAAGATTGAGCATCGAAACCCAGGGGTTTGCTACAACCTTTGGATGTTCCCCTTTGGAAATGGGAGTCCATCTCCATGGACTTTGTGATGGCTTTACCTAAGACTGCTAGCGGAAAAGATGCGGTTTGGGTGGTTGTAGATCGATTGACCAAATGTGCTAGGTTTATACCTATCAAGGAGACGTGGAGATTAGATGTCCTAGCTGAGGCCTATGTGAGGGAGATAGTACGCTACCATGGAGTGCCTAAGGATATAGTTTCAGATCGTGACCCTAGATTCTCGTTCCCGTTTCGGACGCTTTGCAAGGAGCCATGGGTAGTAAGATACCGATGAGTACCGCTTTTCATGCCGCTCTGGATGGGCGGTGATCGAGAGGACTATCCAGACTTTAGAGGACCTCCTCCGTGCTTGTGCTTTAGACTTCCACACTTCTTGGGAGAAATGTTTACCTCTTGTCGAATTCTCCTACAACAATAACTATTATTCCTCTATCAAGATGTCACCTTATGAAGCTTTGTACGGTAGGAAGTGCCGTAGTCCTGTTTGTTGGGATCAAGTCCAAGATGCTCATGTGTTGGGACCCGATTTGGTGACTGAGACCATGAATCAGGTTCAGATCATTCGAGAGCGTATGAAAACCGCTCAAAACCGACAGAAATCTTATGCCGATGTCCGTCGTCGACCACTGGCCTTTGAGGTTGATGATCGAGTGTTCCTTAAGGTATCACCTATAAAAAGGGTGAAACGGTTTGGTGTAAAAGGAAAGCCGAGTCCCAAGTACATTGGACCTTTCCGTGTGCTTGAGAAGATTGGTCCCGTTGCTTACCGTTTGGAGTTGCCCCCGAATTTTAGCAAGGTTTATGATGTCTTCCATGTATCTCAGTTGAGGAAGTACATTAGTGATCCGAGCCATGTCATTCTAGAAGAAATCCCAGATTTGGAACCCAACTTGGCTTTGGAAGAAAGGCCGATCTGAATCCTCGAAAGGGCAAACAAGCAACTTAGAAACAAAGTGGTGCCCCTAGTTCGTATCCTTTGGCGTTGTGGAAATGTCGAAGAAGAAACTTGGGAGCCTGAATCTTCTATGTTAGCTAAACATCCCGAACTTTTCTCGTGAGGTAATCCTCTTTCCTTTATCTAATTCTTGTGAGTTTTAGCTATCCTTTCGAGTGTTTCTCTCCTTCTCTTAAATACTCTCCGCGTTAGTAGTCCTTGCTTAGTTGTTTAAAAGTCGTAATTAGAGTTTGGTCATAGCTAGTGGAGTTATTATCCTTATTATAGAGTTTCGAACTAAAGATTTTTGAAAATGTTTTAATGTTTTCCACTGGTTTTAACGTCAATGAGTGGTAAAGCTCGTTATTGGAGACGTCCGATAATTGGTTTTCTCATTTGTTGGTGTAAATATATATATATTTTTATGTCTTTGATTTGGAATGTTGATGTTCTTGAACGGCCGACGAGGATATTCCGTTCCATTGAAAAGACACTTATATTTCATACGTTCATATTTTGAAGATTTTGTTTACTTGATTTTAAAGAGATAGACCTACATATATACAATGTTCCTTCTTCTAAGTTTCGGGGACGAAACTTCTTAAAAGGAGGGATGATTGTAACACCCCGTAAATTTGAAGACCTTTATTATATTTTAAAAGTAATATTTTAATCTATTTTAATTTAATATTAATTTATTTGAAATAAAATTTATTTGATAAAATATAATCTTATTTTATTTTGAAAAAATGTAATTATTTTTGATAGTTTAGAATTGTTTAAAAGTAATTTAAACTATATTTAAACCTTTTACTTTGATAAAATAGATTTCTGATAAAAGTCGTAATATTGGGATTTTCCCATTTCTTACGGTCGTTGGGTAAACGAGTTTGGATATTGGGCATATGAGTACTTAATCTTTTAGTAAAATCGTGTTTAAGAACTTTAATATTCTCGGAAATCGCGTTCGACGAATATTTCTAATTACCGTCGAAGCAAACCCAAAACGTAAACAATTGACCACCCTCCCCATGCCCATTTGACCGGCCATCCCCCTTCCATACGCCTCCTATTTCAATTTTCATTTCCTCCATAATTCACTCTCTCTTCCTTTCATCAAACACCAAATTCCTCTCAAAAATCCTCCTTACAGTCCCTAAATCCTTCATAAATCCTTCATTTCTCCACTAATTTGCATAAAACTTATATATTTGGAATCCTCTCTTCAATCCTCATCTCCTAGTAAGCTTTATTTTCATTTCCCCCAATTTTGTTTTAAGGCTCATCTTTTAGGGTTTCGAATTTAAACTTAATAATTGTGTTTTTGTTGTTCTTATAGGTGAAGATTTTGAAGATGAGTTAGGTGACTCATATGTTGTTGAAGATGAAGAGTAATTTTGGGTTTTAGAAGCTTTTTCAAGTTATTACTTGTCTCTTTGCTAGCTTAAGGTAACTATTCTGAGTTACTCGACGATTTAATGTCACATTAGTGTTTTTTATGATGTGTTGGATGCTTATGTGATTAATAACATGTTAACTTTAATTTTCACATGAATTGTTGTTGTTAAAGCTTGTTAAATATGTTGTTTTTCACATGTTTAAGTATTGAAACGAAATGGGTATTGTTGATTGTTGCTTGAGACGGTATTAAATTGAGCTTGAAACGGATTTTGGTAGGAAAAAGGGAAAAGGGGCGGAAAAACCGCCAAAACAGCCCGTAAAAGGGGTGCGGCAGACCGACAGGCCCGGTGGGTCCGGCCCGGACTTTGACCCGTCACTTTGGGTCGGGTCTTGGGTCTATTATTTGATGTTTTGGGCCTATGGTTCATGTTTTGAAGTATGTTGGTATTTTGGCATGTAGGAAATTGTTTAAGCTAATATTTTCGTTGAATTGGTTATTTTATAAATTGGAATATATTTCCTTATGTTGATAGTTTTTCACATGATAGAAATTGGAAATGGCATGAGAATGATATTGTGATGAATTTTGTGATTTGGGCCAAAGTAGGCCAAGACTCTGACTGGGCCAGATTGACCGAACGAGTTTGGTCAAACTAGGTTTAAACCGGTCAGCCTCGATTTGACCGATGACCCGTCGCGGGACTCGGGTCGAGGGTTTGTCTTTGAGGTGAGATTGATTGTTATTGGATGTTTTATGTTGATGCCTTGATATTTGTGATTATCATTTCACATGTTGGTTGTTGGATGCTTTGGATGCCTTATGCTTGAGTCTTGTTGCCTCTTTGCCATTTTAGCTTGTTCTCATGGATTATGGTACTGTTGGTTAGCTGGAATTTGGATTATTATTGATATTGGAGATATTGTTGGTTTGTCAGCTGAATATGCTCTTGCGTAGCCTTTCATATGCTAGGGTGTGTATGATCATTTGTGTGTGCAAGTTTGGACTCTTTGCCCCTCTTATGGTTAAGTGGGTGTCCTACTTGTCTTGTGTGGTGTGGGCTAAAGTATTCAAGCTGGGACTAGGTCCTAGGTGAGTATTTCGGCCTTCGTCATAGATAGGCCATTATAGTCTTTGACGAGTATATGTTCACCGCTTAATAGCCTTTGTGTCTTAGCTTGGTGGGTTTATATCCAAGTTAGGGCATGACTTCCTGACGTACTCTTAGAAGTATGTAGTCAGCTTAAGTACTAGCCAACCCTATGGTGGACTCCTTAGGGGTACTCATGTGTTGTTATCATGGGTCTTGGATGCGGTAGTTTTCCGCATGTCGCTAGGTCTGCACAGGTTTAGAACTAGGGTATTTACCTTACCTCGTGGTATAGACTCGAGTTACAGAGTGACTATTGACTGTCCTAAGAACTTATGCCTGTCTCTAGATATATTGTCCTTTCTTGTTTGTTGATTCTATGAATCATAGAAGGTGAGATGCAAGCCGGCTATGGTTGATAGAGTTTGGATTCCTGGATGTTATGTGATTCACATGATAGTGTAGTATGAGTCGGTCTAGTATTCACATGCTAGGACTATGTGTTGTTATATTGTTGTTCACATGATAAGCACGATTGTCTAGCATCTATATGCTAAGGCTATGGGTTATTCATATTCATATTCTTATGTTTACATGTTATATTAATTATGACATTTCGTGGTTGGGAGAACTCAGAGTTACTCCCCACTGACTGTGGCTTTCGTATTTGTATAAAATGCGATTGACAGGTAGGTGATGCATATATGGGGTACATGGACGAGCTAGCGAGCAAAGTAACCTTGGGACCTAGATTGGCTTTATTTTATTGTGACCCTTAAACACTTTTTATGTCATATACTTTTTAGGGACATATGTCTCCCTTTTTCATATTTGGGTTGTATAACTTTATTTCGCGACTTTAGCGATGTTTAATTTATGAGATTTACTTTAGACCTTGCATGTTTGACACCTTCCCATTTGGATATTTTTATAACAGGTTCAGGTTTCGTTTTCGGTTTTAAAAATTACAGGTTTTTACCCAAACGAACCTATTTCAAACATATCCATGCAGTTTTTATTTAGAATTATGTGTTTACTTTTCCGCAATGAATGAGGGTGTCACATACAACCATACCAAGATTGAGTAATCTTGTACTAGCACAAACATGGACAAACTACACATCCCAATGATGGAAACAACCACGCAATACAGGAATGGGAACCAACATGCATAACTAAAAAAACATCACAGAAAAAATTCAGGGATGGCTCCCGGCTGTGACCAACTCGTATCACCTTTCCTGGTTAGGATGGACTTCTTCCTGTCCGGGAAAACCATCAAACTCCAACCCATGTTCCGTCCCTATAAGGATTTCCCCATCCTGACCGAGACCATCCTGTAAAGGTCGTACAACTCAACCTATATTATGTACCTGTTCCGACATATATAAAGTACACATATAGCACGTGATGCTTACCGTATCACCCGCAACCAACAACAAGTATAACAAGGCAAGTCAAGAACAAATATAATAAGGCACGTCCACACAACAATATACTACTTCCGTTTGTTGAAGTAATATGCTTTAAAATTTAGATTTATTATTTAGTTTATTTTTTAACTAGTTCCATAATAATAAGATTAGTAGTTTATGGCATTGCATCCCCCGAGTACATAAAACATGTATTGTAAGTTATGATTTAGTGGTTTGGTTTTTATGTTAGTGGTTAATATGGTCTTAGATAATTGGTTAGGTTTAGGGGTTTGTTAAGTATGTTTGGCTATATATTAGCCACTATTTGTATGCTTCCTTTGCTTTGAAAATCAGTGACATTTCCTTTCACATATTTTCCATTTTTTGCTTTGCGATATTCTTCACAAATTTTAAACAAATTGGTATCAGAGCACCAGGTTCATTCTTAGGGCTTAATCAAGAAACGTTATGGCATCAAATAACTTATCCCTCTTATATCTCATTCTTAAGAGAGAAAATTATCAAGCTTGGGCTATCAAAATGAAGTCTCATTTGAAAGCTTTAACTTTATGGTAGGTCGCTGAATCTGATTATGAATAATCCTACTCTAAATCAAATGAAAAAGTACGATGAGGATAAAGCAAAGACGCCAAGAGCCCTCATGTATCTATTCCACGACCTCTGATGAAATATTTTCATTTATTATGGCATGTGAGTCACTGAAGAAGCATGAAAGGTGCTAAAGCAAGAGTTTGAAGGCAATGAGCAAACAAAACTAATGGAAGTTTTGAATCTCAAGAGGGAATTTGAGATGCAGAGGATGAAAAAATCAGAGACAATAAAAACATATGTGGGTAAGCTTATGTCTATTTTCAATCAAATTAGGTTACTAGGTGAGAATTTTCCCGATGAAAGAGCGATTGGTAAAATTTTAATGTAACACTCCTATTTAATTACGAGTTTTTAGCTAGACCTTCTCAAATAAATAGGGATGTTACCATCTCGGTAAACCGAAGTAGTGAACATCATAACCAGCAATTAAAGAACAATTTAAAAATTTATTAAATAATTTGCTTAAGACAACTTACAATTTCACCAACTTATAAATTCTTTTCTAATACAGCAGCGGAAGTCTTAAATATAATGTTTAACTGATCCGTCTAATACTCATAAGTAATTAGCCAACTACTAAGTCTATCAACTCGTTAATGCGCTCACCGTTCAACATCTACACGTTTCACCTGCAAGATACATTTGCTGGAAATCACTAGTAGAAAAAACTCATATTGTGACGCCTTTATCGTGGCGGTTGTAATAGAAACGCCGCAAAAAGCCCAAAAAATTGGCGGGAGATGAAAATAGTTTTGACAAAAGATGCACACAGTCAACCAATGGTTGAGTAGGGACACTCTAAGACAACAAAGTTACAAAAACACAATTACATTCATATTATACAAAATCAACAATGCTCATCGTACCACCAATGCAACTCGAACTACCAATGCTATTCATTCGTACCACCAATTCAACTTGTACCATCAATGTTATTTGTACCACCGATGATATTCGTACCACCAATGATCAACACAATAACCACACCAAACTCCATCACCCGGATCACCCTTCAAACTCCACGTTTGAATTAACTCTTACATACATAAATTATTCAAAGATTCCAACATCTACCATCAACAACATGATCAATATATAAACAACCAACAACACCATGAACAATACAATAATTGCATCAATGAAAACAAGAGTTATATAGGACAATCTCTACCTTTTCGCTATTTTTCACGTGTCAATAGACACACAAGTCAACTAATAACGATCTTCTACAAATTCGCTACCTACAATACACAATTCGTATAATCACTACATATCTTATGCAATAATATAATCTATTACAACTATTTTAATCTCAAATATAGGGTTTGGTCTTAAATCAATCTAACAAGATAAATTAAAGGTTTATTATGTGAATTAATGAACTAAAGAGCGAATTAGACACTTACAACAAGGAAAGGCTTGATTTTGCTTTGCAAATAAGAAAACCCCAATTTGATTTGAACAATAGATCTTCTCTTGATTCTCTCTGAACAATTTATGAGATTCTGCGTAAACTTGAAAAATAAGGAAAAGGGTTTTAAATATGGTGTTTTAGAGGTATATATAGTGTTTGGGGTGAGCTAAGTCGATAATAATAATAATAATAATAATAATAATAATAATAATAATAATAATAATAATAATAATAATAATAATAATAATAATAATAATAATAAGAAGAAGAAGAATAAGAAGAAGAAGAAGAAGAAGAAGAAGAAGAAGAAGAAGAAGAAGAAGAAGAAGAAGAAGAAGAAGAAGAAGAAATTCTCGGTATCTCAGGATGCGGGGGCTCGGGTGGCCGCTTACATTTTTACTAAACTTAGCTTTGTTGTTGCTAAGGGTGTGGGAGCCCAGATTGTCTCTCGGCTCCCCACCAATTTCATGTAAAATTTATATTTTTCTTTTAATGAAAGTTGCGCGCATCCTTCTATAATAATAATAATAATAAGAATAAGAATAATAATAATAATAATAATAATAATAATAATAATAATAATAATAATAATAATAATAATAATAATAATAATAATAATAATAATAATAATAATAATAATAATAATAATAATAAGAAGAAGAAGAAGAAGAAGAAGAAGAAGAAGAAGAAGAAGAAGAAGAAGTAACAACAACAACAGCAACAACAACAACAACAACAACAACAACAACAACAACAACAATAATACAAAGTTAGGGAAATAGGAAATCATGCGACGCTGAAAATATTGGGTTGCTCGATCTAGCAACTAAATTTTCTCGATCGAGTTGACCATTCAAAACACATCGGGGAATGTCTCGGGCTTTCTCGTACACTTTTGACTCGAAATTTGGGGTTGCTCGATTTAGCAACCTCACTCTGCTCGATCGAGCACCCTCTAGAAATGACGGGTATTACATTTAATTTCTATTTAATTCGAAAATTTATGATAATAAAATATCATCACTTGAATATTCAAAAGACATTTTCAAAAACAACTTTTCTAAACTGAACTTAATGCTCTTAAGCCTTGTTCTTTTTTACTTAAATTTGCTGAGCTTTTCTAAACTGAACTTATAGGATCAGAACTTTTTTGAAATGAACTTATAGGATCTGAACTTTTTTGGACTTATAAAATCTGAACTGAACAGGACATATAGGATCTGAACTTTTATGAACTGAACTTATAGGATCTGAACTTTTCTTAACTGAATTTAAATGGATCTGAATTTAACTATAATTAATTTAAGTTAACTTAATTATTATTATCTTTACTTTTAGATATTAACATTTACAAAAACAAAATATGTTTTAAACACAAAATAAGGTAATAAATTTTTTTCGCTTATATACATTGTTTTGTTTACATTTTACATATTCTTTTTAATCATTTATTTCCATCTTATTCTCTTCCTCGTCTCTTTCTTCTTCATCTTCATTTTCCTCGCCAAATGTTTATCCTAATAAACATAGTTCTATATCAAAATCCCAAGCTTAGTGTTGTTTTCAAAAGCCTATAATGGTTAATATGAGTCTTCATTTTCATAACTATGAAATGATCATCCTTCTAGCTTGAAGGCATAGATTAATAATGTATGGTATATAACTAATTAATTTAACAATAAAAAACATAGGCGCACCAAAAAAAATAATAAAAAACATAAGATGAGACTATAAGACCGTCCTATTATATAAAAAGACAACTCTTTCATTCGAATTAAATGAATAATTTATTTTATAATTTGTGTTAATTTTTTTAACAAGTTTTATATAAACTAGTATTGTTGCCTACCTCTATTTAGCATTAAAATTTATTTTCAATTAAATAAGACTAGTTTAAAGTTGCATAACTCATAAATTTATAATTAGTATATTTTTCTATGACATATCTTAAAATTACAATGAAATAAATTATGAGACAAATTCAATTCCCGCTATTAATATTTTACTTAAATCGATTGGTTAGCTAATTGTTCATATATACTTTCTTTTGTTGTTAGTATATTGTTACTTTTATTACATTCGTTATTACTACTGTTACTTTCACTACCCCGCTGTAATTAATGTTACGTAATTATTGTTACTTTCACTACTCTCGCATTAATATTGATAATTTCACTACTCCCATTGTTACTTTTATTACATTCACAACTCCCGCTGCTGCTAATATTCTTTGACTATTCAAATGAGTGATTATTATCATATTACTATATCCAATGTTACTACAATTTTTTATATAAATATATTACATATATGCATTAAATCAAATCGAAATAATTATGGAATATTATATTTTCCGGAACTCTAGCTTAATTTATTTACTTTTTATTAGTTTCCAAATATAACATACTTATATTATATTTATATTATAACACCCGCGAATTTTACTTTGGGGCTTTATTAATTTAAATAGTTATTTTATTATTTTAAATATTTTATTAGCTTTATTTTATAAAAATCGGGTTTAAGTGTGGAAACTGTTACCAACTTGCCCATATAGAGCTTGGAATCAGATTTTATGCGAAATTTGAGTGGAAACGGAGTTGTTTTGGTCATGGGTCAAGGTAAGTCAAGTTGGGATATAATTATAGGTTTTATTCTCATTTCTCACAACTCACTTCATCTCTTTTACCTCAAATTTTCAGATTTTCTTTTCTCTCCAAAACCCTCTTTAAAACCCTAACTTCTCAATTTTAAAAGGAATAATTAACAAGAATAATCCAAACTATTGGTCACCTTCTCATATTAATCTGATCTTCATTTTAACTCACAATAAACCTTACTATCGACTGTTCTTCTCATAATAGGCCATAATGACCGGCTACCTCCTAAACAAGTTAAATGACTTCCCATGGAGTCACCTCTCACAAACCCATTAGTCAGCCCTTCTCTCTCACCAAGTCACCATATTACCGCTACCATCACCACCGCTAGAGTCCAAGCCACCACTCCAAAATCGTTCATAGCTGCCAAAGCTAAGACCGACCATATCTACCTCAAATGAGCCACCAGCCCCGGTCACCTTTGTCACCTAGGAACAACCCATTGTAGCTGCTCCTCATCTCCTTCATCCATCGTACGCATCACCACTAAAGTCACCATTGACAGCTCATCCGCTGCTCCGATTTGCAGCACCTCCATCACTCTTACTAGTCTAGCTAAGGCGGGCTCCCCAACCGAAGCACCACCTGCTCCGTGCTCGCCACAAAAAACCACCTTTTATGAACATCCAAGATCCAACCATTTGTGACTTGCTGTAATTAAATAAAATGCATTTAATTTCATAGTTCCAACTGCTTTGCCCCCGGAAACAATCAATGGATGGTTGGACTCACCATCATCATTCTAAATAATCCATCATTTATGCCAAAAAGTATGATGTTTATTAACAGAAGAAACAACAAATGACTATTGAGTATTGACAAGTTTTTATATTTGATGATTACAAGAGGGATATCTCACAAATGTTAAGCATAGTAGGAGAGAGATGACATTGTTAGAGTAATTATGTTTCTCTTATCATAATTATTAATTACTGTATAACAAAGGAAGAAGATGATATAAAAATATTAAAAAAAATTGCAAAAACCGGAAACAACGGGTAACTAAAGAGACAAGTTTGTTCAGAGAAGAAGGGTGGGTTAGTTGGGTTTATTGTTAGTTAAAAGATGGTTTGGATTATTACGAGAAGATCGTCAATAGTTTGGATTATTCCTGTTAATTAATCCGTTTTAAAAGCATCATAACACCTTCATTCCTCCACCAAATCAATCCATTTTCGCGGCAAACTTCACTTTTCTCATCCTTCATCTTTTAAGGTAAGAAAGTCTCATCTTTTACAATTTCCCAAAAGCCCATCTTTTCAATTTAGACTTTCTAACAAATCTATCATGTATTTGTGCATAACAAGTGACCTTGAAGACCCGGAGTAGGATTACTACCATAATGAAGAGGATTTGAAAGTTTAGAAGTACTAATTAAGGTAATTTTGACGGGTTACTCGATATTACGGCCCTGTTCTTTTGGACTTAATTTCAGTTCTAATAAGTTGATTCAGATTCGATTCAGCTCCATTAAGTTGATTGATTGATTCAGTTCGGTTAAGTTGATTGATTCGATTGAGATCAGATCGATTGATTCGATTCATATTAGTTTTTTCAACATTAATATTATTATTCTTATTTTATATTCTTATTGATATCATTATTATTATTATTATTACTATTATTATTGTTATTATTATTAATGTATTTACTATTATTATTATATTATTTTTATATTTATTATATTACTATTATATTTATTAATAATTAATTCGTATTGTTTAAATTATTTTATATTTATATTTATATTATTATTATTATTATTATTATTATTAATATATTCATTACTATTAATATTATTCATATCATATTTATTATTATTATTATTATTATTATTATTATTATTATTATTATTATTATTTATTATTATTATTATTATTATTATTATTATTATTATTATTATTATTTTATTAATATATTCATTACTATTAATATTATTCATAACATATTTATTACTATTATTATTATTATTATTATTATTAATATTATTATTATATTAATAAGTTATTATTTTATATTTATTATTTTATTAATATATTTATTATTATTATTATTAATCACATATTAATTATTATTATATTTAATATTATTATATTAATAAGTTATTATATTAGACTGACTATTATTATTATTATTATTATTACTATATTTATTGTTATATTACTATTTTATTTTTTATATATCTTATTAGATTATTATTATTATTATATTATATTAATATATTATTATTTTTAATGAATAATATTATTATAATATTTATTATTATTATTATTATTATTGGTATTATTGTTATTATAATATTTATTATTATTGGTATTATTATTATTTGTATAATCTTTTATTATTAGTTCAGTTCAGTTTAGTTCAGATCAGTTCAATTCAGTTCAGTTCAGTTCGGACAATTTCAGTCCAAAAGAACAGGGCCTACATGTGTTTGTGTTAATTGGTTATTAGATTTGGTGATTATTGATTAAAAGATCAATCTTTGCATGTTAGTAATGAAATTGGATAAAGTTGTGGACTTTGGGACTATGTTGTATTGAGAATCCACTTTCATATGTTAATTTATGATTCTCTTGTTCCATATGATAGTATTAATCATGTTCTTGTTGGTTTGAATGAGGTTTTAAAATATTGACATCAAACTATGTTGTTGTGTGTGCCTATGAGTGGAAAATATGATTAAGGTGTGTTGATAATGTTAATTAACCATGTTCATACTTAATTCATGTTTCACACGTCTCTTATATGTTGGAACATTGATTTATCATGAGGTTTCTTGTTAGGTTATTAATGTTGTGCCCAACTTTAAACTTGGAGCGAATTTGGGTAAAGTTGCGGTTTTCCATTGTTAACGATTCTTATAATTGGTTGTTGTTGGTTTGAAGCCGATGTATTTGAGAGTCTTATAAATCATTATTGGACATATACATGTTGTATTTGAGACACTAGGTTAAGCATTCACATGTTTAAACAAGATACATTAAAGTTGGAATGAAATTGAGTAAAGAATAGCAAGTTTGGAAGTCGTAAATATGAAGGTTCAACTTTAAATGCCAATATCTCAAGTTGTCGACCTGATATTAATTTAATTCCAAATCTAGGAGTTATCTTGTCCTCTTACGGTTCTAGTTGTAGGTCACACGTCCAAAATGACTTAGAAATGACGGAGATATGACCATTTTATGAAACGTAGTCGAAGCAGTCCCAAACCTTCCCAAACCGCACGAGTTTAGTTTGACCGTGCAAGTTAGTTCCAGTAAGGTATGGACCGCACGAATTTGACCATGCATGACGAGTTTGGCCGTGCAAGTTGGCTCCAGAGAGCCTTAGGCCGCACTACTTTGACCTTGCATGACGAGTTGGCCGCGCGAATTTGCCAAAGTTGTGTTGTTGAACTATAAACCCTCTTTTCTCGCCTTGTTTTGAGGTTTTTGACCTAGACCTTTGTTCTAAGGTTTATAAAGGGTGTGTTAACACTTGTTTAACATTAGAACTATTTGACTAAGTCTCATTCACTTGTTTAAATACGGTTTTTGGATGTTTCACCCATATACACTACTACAGATACAGGCTATAACAACGGTCAAAAACCGTTGTTATATAAAAAAGCGGTCGTTGTTAAAGCGTCCGTTGTAGAAGGTTTTAACAACGGTTAGTTTTCTTACGGAAACCGTTGTTAAAACTATTAACAACGGTTTTAAATATAAAAACCCGTTGTGTAAAGTGTGACTCAATTTTGGGGGGAAAGTTATAACAACGGGTTTTAATATACAAAACCGTTGTTATAACTAAAGACAACGGGTTGTTCTTAAATAACCGTTGTTGTTTGTTCTTAAAAAATAAAAAAAAAATTAAATTAAATATTACTAGCTATAAATATTAAAGCATCCTTTACCTAACATATATTAAAGCATCCTTTACCAACATATATTAAAGCATCCTTTACTAACATTCATTAATTGAAACAACATGGCAATGAACCCTAATTTTATCAACAACGAAGAATGGCTTACACAAACGATTGAAGATGATGGTAAGGTTCTCGCCGGGCTTCCCGCCGATCAACACCCATTAATCAAAGCATCCCTTGAACATCAACGGAATTATTGGATTAAGAGGCGTGAAGCAGTCCGGCTTGTCAACAAAGCCTCATCATCATCATCATCTTCATACCCTAGTCGGCCTGTTACTCGCAACTTGGCTGCAGCCAGAGATATGTTGAGTTGTACTCTTCCAACCTTATCTCCACATGCAAGTCGTGTCCTTGCATATATTCAATCTGTTATTGCAAAATATGAAGCCAATGACCCGGAAGTTAGCGGTATACCAGAGTGGCGTGATTGGTGGCAGGTTGAGAAGCGCTTTTTACGCTTAACCGGGGTTGTTTCGGCTTATTATACATCTTTTGATTTCGATAATTCTTTGTAATGTATTTGGTTTAAAATTAAATGAAATGATCATTTTGAAAGTGTTGAGTTATGCTTGTTTGATTTGCTTCCATTTTTTCAACTCCATAGATCTATCAGTCATCATCAAGATCCGTACTGAAGGACGCCAAATATATATTAATACATTGCATTATCTCAACTAACTGCTAAAACATGCTCGATCCGTACTGAAGGACGCCAAATAAGATGGAAATGAAATAATTAGAAACACATACATGGAAATGAAGATGGAAATGAAATAATTAACAAACCGATAATTACGTAACGTACGTAAAGAGAGGATGAAATCAACAGTGACGGCGAGAAGATAAAGCGACGATGAGAAAGAGAGAAAGAGACGATGAGAAAGTGTGTGTTTTGTGTTTGTGTTTGGCTGCTGCTGGGTTTGTGTTTGTGTATTAAGGTTTGTGTTTTGTGGCTGCAGCAGACTTGTGTTTGTGTGGTTTATAGTATGGAAGGTATTGACAACGGTTATTAAACAACAACCGTTGTGAAATATGTTTTGACAACGGTTATAAAAAACACCCGTTGTGAAATAAGTTTTAACAACGGGTTTCAAAAATAACCGTTGTGATTACTTTTCACTAAATTTGCGCCAATTTTGCGCCAAATTATTAACAACGGTTGTGCATGTGTGACCCGTTGTTAAAACTAATAACAACGGTTTTTATAACCATACCCGTTGTAATTTATTTTAGTAAAATTCGCGCCATACATTCTACAACGTCTATTGTGATTTTCGTGAATAATCGTTGTTAAAGGGGCGTTGTAGTTGCCTAAATTTGTAGTAGTGATATGTCATGTTTGCCTCGAATGACCTATGGATTCATGTTTGGTTAGTATGTTGCTTCTTTTCTTGCCTTGACTTATTGATATACGTCTAAACCATTGTTCTAATAGTTGTGGATGACATGTTAACATTTGTTTGTCATTAATATAACTTATTTATGTCTCTTTCACATGATAAGTGGCGGATTTTGGATGTTTGACTCAGGTGTGCCATGTTTACCATGAATGGTCATTAGAATCATATATATTTTGTTAGAGTCAATATCTCACATCTTGTGTGGCCTCTCCTCTTGTTAGAATTAATGTCTAAGTTGTGTGACTACCTACCCATAATAGTCAGTTGTGTAACTACCTACCCGTATTATATTATCGTCGTCCTACCGGGAGGAAATGAGTCTAGAGCGTAAAAGTCTTGCATAGTTATGATGCTTGGCATATGCCACTTACTGTGAGAGTTATATCTTGGATTGTTTAGATGATGTGTCTCTCTTTTAAGAGTCTTTTGATCATATCGGCACTAAGAGGTGAGATGCAAGCCTCTTAGTATCGATATGGTCGGCAAATGATAAATTTTACTCTTCTTTCTTTTTGTACTCACAAGTTTCATATATGTTGGTTTATTTCGTACGTTATTGCTTATCGTTACCTATGTCACATGATAAGGGTAATAGTTAAAGTTATCGATTATGATCACATGATGTATTGTGTACTATTTGTTCTTGCTATTACGATATTTAAATTAACTTACTTGTGTTGGGTTATGCCTATATTGCTCTTGTTTATGTGTGTTTTCATGTAATATGGCTGGGAGAATCTCGAGTTACTCCCCCACTGACTGTGCCATTCATTTTAATGAATGAACAGGTTGGAGGTTGGTGCCTAAATAGGGTATTTGGACGAGTGAGCTAGCGAGCGTTGTACTACAACGAATGACCTTTCTCGTTGTAGTTTAGTATTGTACTTGGTATTATAACTGTGTTTGAATCAGGGACTAAGATCTCGCACATCTAGCTAAGTTGTATTTTGTAATAAAGTTTTCTTAACTTAAGTTTTCGTTCTTATGTTTTAGCGACTCTGTCGTTTTATCTTTAAAGTTTTTAAAATATCGCATTTTGCCGCTGCAAGAATTGTGTTTACTTTATTGTATAAACTCGGGGGTTCACATGTATATGGTATTTAACATCTTTATACTAATTAATATCATAAGTGGAGCATGTTTATTTTAAGGAAGATCACCATATTCTAGTGTTCTCTAAATTTATACTTCAACCAAAACTATATAATATTTACATTGAAATCCCTTGGTCAGGTCTATTATACCGCGCTATGATTAAAAATTATATAGTATAATTAATTTGTATAGATTTATTTAATTACATTGAAATTCCTTGGTTTCTGGATTATATATATAGTATTGATATTTTAATATAAGTTAACTTAAAGTTTCGGAGCTTTTCTGAACTAAATTTATAGAATCTGAATTGAACTTATAGGATTTGAACTTCTCGGAACTAAACTTATAGGAGTTGAAATTTTTCTGAACTGAACTTGTAAGAGTTGAACTTTTCTGAACTTATAGGATTTGAACTTACCTGAACTTATAAGATCTGAAACTTTCTGAACTAAAGTTATACGATCTGAATTGAACTTAAAGAGGGTGACTTTAAGTATAAAAAGCGGGGCGTTAGTATCGTAGATCAAAGACGTCTATGAGGGGGGTGTACGGAAAAAATGAAGGGGTATTTCTAGAGAAAAAAAAACATTTTTTTAAAGGAAAAGGTACAGCAGCCCAATGTAACAATTGCCAGAAATTTGATCATAGTGAAGATGGTTGTTGGCATAAGTGGAAGCCTTAATGTCACACGCAAAAAATATGGCCATTTGGCAAAAAAATATTGGTCTAGAGAGAAGCCAAACATGGCTCAAATTGTTGGAAGAATAAATTCTATTCAGAAAATATGGTGAAAAGTGCACCATCAGTGAAGTTAGAGATAAATTAGAGATGGTGAGAAGGGCGCCAAATAAATGTTGGTGATTATATGCACCAAGTTAATGGTGGTTATGTGCACCGAGAAGATGGTGGTGAGATGTGCATCACAAATTGGAGAGAAGTGCTTTACAAACTTATTGGAGAGACGTCTCCATTACTGTTGAGAAGAAATTTTGAAGGGAAAATGCACGCGGTACCCCTGAGGTTTTGTATTTTGCCAAATACATAATTTTTTAATCCGGAAAACTTTAAAGATCATAACCCGTATTTATGTGTTCAGAAAGTGCCAATTTTTTTTCAAAACGATCATATTTCTGGGAATTACGATTTGAAAAAAAATGTATTTGGATCCCATGGTTAGGAATTTTTGTATGTCAAAGTTTTTTGACCGAACAAACTTTGACTGACCATATCTTTTGGTCACGAGTTCCAAACTCGACAATTTTTTTTTCAAGTCGTAGTTCTCGAAAAGATGATCAGTTCTCAAAACAAATCGTCACTTTCTGAGCTCGTAAACACGAGCTATGACCTCTTAAAGTCTTACAGATTAAAAAATTGGGTTTTCGGCCAAAATGTCAAATCTCAGGGATATAGCGTGCATTTTACGAATTTTGAAGAAGGGGGCGTGTTGAAGTAATATGCTTCAAAATTTAGATTTAGTATTTAGTTTGTTTTTTGAATTAGTTCCATAATAATAGGATTATTATATAGTAAGTTTATGGTATTGCATCCACTAAGTACGTCAAACATATATACGAGTAGTAAGTTGTGATTTAGGCTCTGTTTGGTAAATGGCATATTGGCCAAATTTCAGCATATTGGAGAGATTTAGCATGTTTGACTTACGAATATGCTATTTAGAGCGTTTGGTTAATGGCATATTGAAATAGCATATTGGGGTCCAATATGCTATTTTGCAATATGCTGCTCCTACTAGCATATTAGGTTAGCGGATTGGAATGAAAAAATATTGTCATATTTACCCCCTTAAAAAATATTACCTTTCCTTTTATATATTTAATAAATAATTTATTCATATCCTTATTTGTCATTTTACAAAGAATCTAAACAATCTGCTAATCTAAAACTGTCAATTACCAAACACCTCTAAAACAATTCTGCTAAATAAATCTGCTAGTCAAATCTGCTAAATCATTATGCTAGTCAAATCTGCTTTCTAAATCTGCTTCTGCTAATATTAATCCTATGTTTACCAAACAGGGCCTTAGTGGGATTGGTTTTTGTATATTATGTGTGGTTAATATGGTCCTAGATAATTGCTTAGATTTAGGGGTTTGTTAAGTATGTTTAGCTTTATATTAGCCACTAGTTGTACATTTCTTTTGCATTGCAAATCAATTTTTTCTATCTTTTGCTTAGCCAAATTCTTCTCAAATTTCCAGCACCATTTATTAAAATCAACAAGCACTCGCATCCAAAATGATCCATACATGTCAATTAGAGGTGTTCATGGGTCATACCGTCCGATAACCCGGCCCATCCGGCCCAAATTTTTACCGGGCTTGGACAACTAAAAATTCAAAATTGGGTTACGGACCAGGACAAGTACGACAAGGACAAAAGAATTTTAAAACAGTCCAGCCCGTCCGACCCGCTAAGAATATAACATGCGTGATTTTTTAGTCTCTTTTTTAAGTTATCTAATATTAAGGGGGTGTTTGGTTCGAACTTTTGGAATGGATTCAATCCATTCTATTGTTTGGTTGGACGTTTTGGAATGGAGTTAGATACACAATTATATGATTGAACTAGGTAATATCCCGCGCTTCGCGCGGCCTGTTTTAAAATTTTATTATTATAATTGAAGAAAAATAACATAATTTATATATGACCTTTAATATTTTTACTTTTAAATAAAAATAAATTAATTTTTCTCAAATTTAATTTTTTTAGGTTTAACTTCAAAGTTAAAAAATAAAATACATACAATTTTAATTAAAACTAATAAGTGATAATTAATTATACATGATCAGCGTTTTATATATTATTTTGTGACTAATCAAATATCATACTCCCTCCTATTCGTTATAATGTTCCCTCTTTCCCGAAATGGATTATTGAAGTAATGTTTCCCTTTCCTTTTTTGGTAACTTTTACTCTTATTTTATTCACCTTTCTCTCATATCACCAAACCTCACACAACTCTTTTACTCATATTTTATTACTTTCCTTAATATTTTGGCCTCACAACTCCTTATTTAACTCCTAATAATTCATTTCTCTCTCGAGTCTCTCCTATCACAACCCCACCAATGTCCTTTATTCATTTTTAATAGTATTCCTCTCTGGAGTCTCTCCTATCAACAACCCCACCAATGTCCTTTATTCATTTTTAATAATATTCCTTAAGTATCATGCCAAAGACAAAGAGGAACATTATAGCGAATAGGAGGGGAGTATTAATTAAAATAAAATTTAATTAAATAATGCAACAATCAACATTAAGTTCTCAAATTATATCATTTCACGATTCGTTATGTTCTAAATCAATTAATATTTGTTCAAAATGATGTGAATATAGCTTTATGTAATTTTTAGTTTTTTATATATAACGTGTGATATATATCTATCAAACATATAGAGTTCAAACTCAACTTATTCAAATGTTTTGAGTGTGTCTTGCATGTATTAATTATTATGTGTCAAATATATCTATTCTATAAGAATTGCATCTTTTGTATTTTAAAACAACCATATATAAATGATGCTTTAGAATTTACCTGTAAATAAAATAGGTTAAACTTTCTCAAATAATATTTTTTTAGGTTTAATTTCAAGTATTTAAAAGATAACATGTAAAATATTTACCTAATAGTAATATTTAGCTAGTCATAATCAATATTTATACATGAAGTATATATGATTTAATTGAAGATATTAAAGTAAAATGTAACATTTTTTCTATTTTTTTCATGTCCTTTATAGTACAATATATATTATTTAATAATCATTACTTTTGTTTTGATTATTCAAATGCACTCGCGATCACTGTGTACATACATACTCATACAAATACTCGTTATCACACTATTTAAACCTATCAAAATCTCATAAGTATTCAATTTCTCGCAATATTTTTTTTCATTCTCATATAAAAACTTATCTCGTACTCTCGTAGTAGTTTTCTTTAAATTATGTTTTTAAGAAATACGACTCTTCCAAATATATTTTTCTTAGTATTTAATGGTCTAAGTTTTATAACTTTTTCAAAATATCTTTGTACGTAAAAATAAAACATTATGAGACACTCACTTTAATCATCTCTACAAATAAAAACTATTTCAATAAATATAACGAAAATTATACTCTATTTGAAGCATTTTTCGCAATGAACGTAATTATTTACATTTTAGAATTTTTATCAAAATATTTTTTTAATAAATTTAGAATCAAATCACCGTAATTATTTAATGTAATTTTATAATAAAATTTATTAAACTATAATTAATATTTTGCTGAGATTTATACAACATTTATTATGTTTATATTTAATGTTCAGCTGTAATTAATACTTGTATTTAATGCTGGGTTGACACGTGGCGCATCCACGGCGTTTCAACCTTGATTATATATATATATATATATATATATATATATATATATATATATATATATATATATATATATATATATATATATATATATATATATATATATATAGTAATAAGATCATCTAAGTCCATGTCTTACACTTGAGTCCATGAGTTCCATTGTCTACCCTTAGATCATGTTATTGAATGGCTTAGATTACAAGTAAAAAGCAACTAATAATAATATTCTAATGGCTAAAATAATTACCTCTCTTCTCCTACCACTCATAGGGTGGGTATTAGCATGCATGCAGCAGGTTGTCAATCAAAACATCAAACACACACACGTCCTAAAAACTTCCCCCACTTACCATCTCTCAATTATTCAAAATTAATTTTCCCCCAAAACATTTCCCCCAAATTAAACCACATTCATTTCAACTGCTTAAGACGAAACTGCTATAAAAATCCCCCAATTTTATTGCTTTTTTGTTACCTTATTATCGTTTTTTTCTCCATTTTCTTTGCTCACTTGCAAACTGCCATTGTCGTCCTTTCAATCACTTTAGAAGGTAATTTTTTTGGGGGTTTTAGAGTTTTATGATTTTTTTCTGGGTTTTTAGAGTTTTATTATTTGTTCTCTTCATTTATTTAGACGTTTTTTTTAATTTATTGGACATTGTTATGTTATTGACCGTATTTGATCACTTTGTACTTTGTCACCATTGTTGATGTCTTGTTCTATTTGATCACTGTATTTGGTTTCTTCATTTTGATTAGCCAGTTATTTTTAGCACATTTAGGACATGTAGGACAGTTATTTTGGATCACTGTATTTTGTCAACTAACGTTTTTAGCATATATGTTCATATTCATTAAGATTAGTCAGTTTTTTTTTGAAAAATCCTACTTTTGTTGCTTACAATTACTCTTTCTTTGTTAAAATTACACTTTATCCATTTTTTCTTTGGAGAAATCCCACTTTTGATTACCCTTTTGTTAGAATTACACTTTTGTTGCTAAAATAACACTTTATGCAGCTACAATTACACTTTTCTTTGCTAAAATTACACTGTAGCCTGTTAAAATAACACTTTATCTTGTTAGAATTACACTTTTGTCGCCTAAAATCACACTCTTTTCGTTAAAATGTCATCTTTGTTCGTTAAAATAACATTTGTATTTTGTTAGAATTACACTTTTGTAAGCTAAAATAACACTTTATTCTGCTACAAATCCCACTTTTGATTACCCTTTTGTTAGAATCACACTTTTGTTGCTAAAATAACACTTTATGCTGCTACAATTAGACTTTTTTTTGCTAAAATTACACTGTTGTCTGTAAAAATAACACTTTATCTTGTTAGAATTACACTTTTGTCAGCTAAAATCATACTTTTTTCTGTTAAAATGTCACTGTTGCCTGTTAAAATAACACTTTATTTTGTTAGAATTACACTTTCCTCTGCTACAATTACACTTTTGTTTGTTAAAATAACACTTTGTGCTGCTACAATCACACTTTTTTTTTTTGAGAGTTTTTATTTGCTGTTAAAATAACACTTTATTTTATTAGAATTACACTTGTGGTCGCTATAATTACACTTTATCTTTGCTACAATTTTAACTTTTCTTTTTGTCTTATTTTTTTTTGTATGCAACAATTAATTTTGAGTAATGTTAACAGATGTCAGGTGGAAATGAGGGTAAATCAGGCAAGTCCAAAAAAGCAAAGGTGCCTGTTAAGTTGAGTAAGGAGCTTGTTGTTGCCAAACCAGCCAAATCAGCGAAACCAGACACGAAGAAAATAGCAAAGGTGGCTGTCAAGTGCCGGCCGAAGCAGCTTGTTGAGCTCTTTGAAAAGCTTAATGATGCACAGCGAGATGCGGTACGGAGGATCGGTTTCGGTGGTATTCTGGAGCTTAAGCTCAAAACATATCCGATGGGTCATGTTAAATATTTTCTGAAAGCATTCAGTGATGAATCGTATATTTTTCGGGCCAAGGATAAGGAGTTCATGGTCACCAAGCATGACGTGTATGACTGTTTTATGTTACCACTTGGTCCTAAAACTCTTGAGCTAGTACCTACGGGCCGCCAAAAGGATTCTCAAGCGCCGGAGAACAAGCAATTGAAAGATAAATGGCGAAAAGCGTACAACATAAAAGGGGTTAACGAAGGCATTAATTTAGGAATTGTCTTCCAAGATATTTTAAAAAAAAATACAAAAAAGGAGGTCCGCATTCTGCAGTGTTCGTTCGCTCGCAATGTCATCATTCCTAACTCCAACATCATACGGTGGGGTTGACTTCAAGCTTTTGAGAGCCGTTGAAGATGTGGACTCGATTACGATACGATTGGTGTACTTATGTCTTTGGAAAATTTGGTGAAGAAGGCGCGGCAGTGTATCGGTGAAAATAGCAGACAACTTCGGGGTGTATCCCCTTCTTAATGATTACGTACTTTCAACGTTTCGATTTCCGTGGTAAGAGTTGTCGCCACAGCCTGCCTCTCATTAAGCACTACGACCGGCAGACGCTTTCTGACAGACTACATGGTGAGCTTGACAAGAACCGTTTGGGTCGGCTAACCTGGTCCTTGGTCAAGTATCCTCGGTGCCTTCAAAAAGAACTGTTAAGCATTGGTGGGGTGCCTAATGACAGCCAAGTGTTGGCCATTGGAAATGTGGTTAGTGATGCGGCATTACAAGTGACTTCAACTTCAGACAGGAAGAAGTTCATCGAGATTGAACTCCCTTCTGGTGTTGATGATGACGAGGAGTTGAAAGCTCGGGCTGTAGATGTAAGTGCTATTTGTTTATTTGTCAAGGCTAATTTTAATGTTTTAAAGTTACTTTTTCTTTCACTACAATTACACTACAATTGTAATTGCGATATTAATCAGTAATTGCTTAAATTACAAGGTTGTCAGTTAAAATTATACTTTTTAAAGTTAAAATTATACTTTTGTATGTTACAATTACACTTTTGTCCTTTAAAATTATACTTTTTAAAGTTAATATTTTACTGTTGTAGCTTACAATTACACTTTCGTCCGTTAGAATTATACTTTTTGACCTTAGAATTACACTTGTCAAGGGTAAAATTATACTTTTGAATGAACACTTTTGACTGAACAATTGTCCAATTATCTGTATTTTAATGTAGGATGTGCATGAGCTTTACTTGAAGATGCAAAGGAATGCTATTGTCTTCTATTCATGGTATGCAGATGCGACCATGACGCTCAAAAGGTTAACGGGAGGGATGAACCATTCTAGTGACCCTGTCGCTACACAATGCACGCAATCATTCTTTCAAAGCCAAAGGATGAAGGATTATCTTTGTGGAAATACGGGAGATAGTGAGCGAATAAATCATTCGTGAAATCAAGACTGTTCGCAACAAAGTCCAGGTGATCGATGTATCGAATGACGAGGTAGACGACGACGGGTACGAGCAGCATGTTGGTGACGATGATGAAGAGGAGGACAATGGTGATGAGGACGAGGGAGATGACGAGGATGGTGATGATGTTGACGATGAGGAGGATGGTGATGATATGGAGGATGATGGATACGATAATGAGAAAGAGGTGACTGTAGATGTTGGTACAGACTGTGAAGGCACGGTGGCCGCCTCAATTGTTTCGGATGAAGCAGCCAGTGAGAAAGCACAAGACGTGTCTACACAACAGATAATGGAGGCCGTGCAATTTTACGGCACGGCTGAATTTACGGACTCTGCTAACAGAGACGAGTACAGTAAGGACACCGACGTGGATGTTGGTAGTACTCTTGAGATTTCCGTTATTTACAGAAGGAGGAAGGTAGGTGGAAAGCAGGTGTCTGTTAAAGAACCACCCAAATTTGACCGAGAAATTCTCGAAGATATATATTCAAAAGAAGAACTTGATGAGGCTGAGAAGAAGTTCTATGCGAATGCTGCAGCTGCAAAGGAAGAAGAGCAGACGATGGATATGGAAGTGCATGTGGTCGGGGATATTGAGATAGCTGACAATAAAAATGAGGAGGATGGGCCCACCGACGCTGATCCACCCGTCACTCAATTGCTGATTTCGTCTGCGGAGATTATTGAAGCAGAGCGCCGAGCAGAAATGCCGGCCAGAGAAGACCAGGGAATTGGAGAGGTAAGAGAATTGGTGGCAGGGGGCTCCGACGCTATGGGAGCGGGTGTGCATGTGAGTGAAGTTCTGAATGCCGAGACGGACAAGGATGATGACAAGATTGGGAAGGGTAATGCTGACCCTGGTCTCCAATGTTCAAGTACAATAGTGGTTTCTGCAACACTAGACGATGCTGTACAAGTGGATTCTAAATCTGCGGAATTTTGTGGGCCTGATGCCGGGGAGCCTGAGAAGGGGGATAATGCTTTGGTGGAAGTTCAGAACACAGAAGTTACCCCCCCTGCCACTCAGTTCCTATTCTCTACTGCTGAGATATGTGATGCAGAGCGCGCAGCCGAACAACATTATGAAGAGGGTGCAGGAAACGGCATTGGCGCAACGACTGACGAGCGGTTGTTAAAGGGAAACGAGCAGCCGGAATATGTATATGCGTTGCAGGCAAAGGAATTTATGGACGTAGAATGGACAAGTACTGTATATTCTACTGCGGACGTAAACGCGCTGTTCCAGGAGCACCCAATATCTGTGCATGCTGAAAATGAGGAGGGGTGGATTAATGATGAGCCAAATTTGGATATAAGTTCTCAGACAGTGGTAGAGAAGGTGGTGGGTGGGGCTGCACTGAAGGATCACGGAGGTAATGCATTGACCTTCAGAGTTTAGAAGTGCCGTGGATGATGTTATTTAGTTAGAATTACATTTTTCTCTTTTAAAGTTACACTTTTTTTAGTTACAATAACACTTTTTTGGCTTAGAATTACACTTTTCTCTGCTGCAATTAGACAATTGTTAGTTAAAATCACACTTTATTTAGTTAGAATTACAATTTTCAGCGCTAAAACTACACTTTTTTAAGTTAAAATTATACTTTTGTAGCTTACAATTACACTTTGTTTTCTAGAATTAGACTATTTTTAGTTAAAAGTACACTTATTTGTGATAAAATAACAAGATATTTTGTTTGAATTATAATTGTGTCTACTAAGTTATACTTTCTTCTCTGCCACAGTTACAATTACTTACTGATGATGAAATAACACTATTTTTATTACAGATGCGGCAGTTGAGGATGTTTCCGGGAAGTTTTCGGAAGGGACTATCGAGAGAAGAGAGGTAACAGCTGACGTAGTACCAGAGGCAGAGAACGCCGACATTCCTATCCCGGTCCCGTACGTCCCTCACAGTGATCTGAGCTACCACCCTTTTTTACTTCACTCGAGTGAGCCCTTACCATGCATGGATCACGTCATTGAGAACCTTGGGTGTTCTATTGATTGTGGGGCACCTAATCCTGAATTGTGCTTTGCGACGAGAAACCTAGCATTCAGTCAGGAGCTCCTAGTGCCAATGTCCAGTGACAGGAAATACGTGATTGACTATGCGTTCAATCAGTCAGACGCGTTTAACGAGTTGTAAGTGTATTATTTTTTACAAGAGGCCCTTAACATTCCTAATTATCTATATATTTGTTGGCTAATTACATTTTTTTGTTGTAGGGAACGATTGGTCCAATTCAGCGAGTTTTATTTCATTACCCGGGAAGATATTGCAACTTTGAACCCTCGGGAGCAAATCATGACAAGTGTTATTGATGGTTGGTGCTTGCTACTCAACCACATCATGAAACCTTCCGACATATCCCGTTCTTTCTTTGGACTAAGTCACACTTTAAGTTAAAATGTTACCTCTGTGTGTTAAAATTACACATTTGTCCGTTAGAATTATACTTTTTAAAGTTAAAAAGTTTGTTTTGTATGTTAGAATTGCACATTTGTCCGTTACAATGATACTTTTTGCCGTTAGAATTACACTTTTGATTGTTTAAATTATACTTTTAACATCTCCCTTCTGAGTTTATTCTAACACTTTTTTTGGTTAAAGTTTCACTTTATTTTTATAAAATAGCTCTTTTAATTATTTGTTCACGCATTCAACACTTTTCAAATTAAAGGACCCCGCAAGGTATATTTGGAACGCTCAAAAGCTTGGGAAAGTGTTGAACAAAGACGAAGACATTTATGGTGGGTCAGGATACTGGGTGAAACCGTCGTGCACCATTCCAGCTTGATACGGACATGGTAGGTAACAAAATATGTAATCCTGTCACATGGTTTTTAAGTTTTCCTTTTTCTGATCTTAGCGACACACGGTGCAGATCTTTCTGCCCGTGTTATCTGGCGACGGTGATCACTACAGCTGCGTGTGCATCAACTTTCTCACCGAGCAGATTGACTACCTCGACAAACGCAAGTACGATGACCCAATAGAAACGCTCCCTTACGGAGGGATAGCGCGTATTTCGGTAAGTGTCCGATATCCAAAAGTCAGCCAATTTATATGGGTCGTACTACATTAACACACTGACATTTTTTCATGTTCAGGCAAATATAATGGGGAAGTATTTGGTGTCTAAAGGACTGTCTAAGGGGGCAAAGGTCAGCGGGTTCAAGATTGTCAACATTGAGTTCAGCTGGCAAGGTCAAGGGTATTCAAGAAATGACTGTGGCGTCTTCATGATGCTACATATGATGTTCTACCGCGGAAGCCCTTTTCAATGTGACCTCGGGAAAGAGGATGCTATGAGTTTGTACCGTCTTTGAGATTCTTTGCAACACTCGTCCTCTGTGACATTAATGATGATCGAGAAGATATCCTGACGAGGGTAGGTTTTTTTCAAAACGATCGTTGGACATCCGTTGACAAGAAAGTTGAATCTTTGTTAAGAGGAAAACAGATGGTGACATAGGGCGGAGACCACAAAACGTGCTCGCGAATCGAATTTGAAGAGCCCGTTATGGAGGCGACGCTTTGTTGCCATGCGCATTCCATCGGTAAAGCGCTATCCCTCGTTAAGAGCCATCCCCGTGGAAAGGGGGACGGGTTGGCTGCTCTCTCATTGTGGTAGAGGTGGTCTCAACACAAATGTGGTGTCGAAGCTGCTCCGGGGCAACCAAGCGTTAATCAAGGATATTAAAGTGAGGAGGAAGCATGTTGCCGACTATTGCTTGTTAGATGACCACACTTATGATGAACGGTCTGTCAATCTGGCTTAATTAACTACTT
Organism: Silene latifolia; assembly: GCF_048544455.1. Classification (NCBI taxonomy): domain Eukaryota; kingdom Viridiplantae; phylum Streptophyta; class Magnoliopsida; order Caryophyllales; family Caryophyllaceae; genus Silene; species Silene latifolia. The sequence continues at coordinate 50,348,144 of NC_133527.1, read as the reverse complement.
CTTTAATCAAGGATGCTCAGATTATTTTTCACATTTATTTGACTTTAATTAACGACTTCTTTAATATTACGGATTGCAGTGAACAGCTGGTCTGGTACACCCGTCACGCAACGTTTCGGAGAAAAGACATTATGTCCTTGATGCCTGAAAACCTCATGTCGTTAAATGTGATCGAGTGCTGGTCGATTTTGATGAACCATTTGGAGAAGGAGGAATATGGCGACCAAATGAGGATGTCATTCTTTGGTATACGTCACATGGTAATTCCATTAATCATTGCATAATATTTATGTCCACTTCTATTACACCTTTGTTACTTAGAATGACACTTTTCTTAATTACAGTGTTATTATGTGAATGTTCCACTTTAGTTCTTTTAATCCACAAAAGTGTCATTCTAACCGTGTGAAGTGTAATTTTAAGGGACACTAGTGTAATTTTGGGTGACAATGTAACCACATTAATCATGTTCACTATTGCCTTTTCAAGGATTTCTTGTGCGTATGCTCGGGACGTTTGAGCAACCAGGCACACAATCGACAAAGAACTATGACGACTGTATGCAGATCCGGGACACCTTCATCATCGACGTGAGCGTACGTTAACTTGAAAACAGACTTGCTATTTGTCCCGTTTCGCATTGACGACCATTTCGCATGCGTATGTATCAATCACAAATCAAATACGATCGACTTCTTTGGACGGGCAAAGGCATTACGATTTGAAAAAGTCGCAGATTTGGCAAAGCGGCGCGTTTAATTGTAAGTTATTGTCGATCGCTTTCTTCCGAATGCTATCTTTTTTGTTCAATCAGTTTTTATAAGGTAATTATGTACATTTGCAGTCTAGCGCAGTGAGTGATTATTTAGAATCACGGGATAAGGAAAAGAAGAACACTAGGGCACGGGAAATTCCTAATTATGTGTTGCGCCAGATACCTTTCAGCGGGATGTCACCAACTCTCAACCAACCAGAGTCGGGTCTGTTCACCATGATGGCTATGCTCTTATACGAGGGTCTTCCTTTTGAGCATGAAGACCTCGAAAAGAAGAAATCACGGCGCTATTTGGTGATCCAGCTGGTAGCTACCCTCGTTCTGGCAGACATGAACATTTTTCGCGAAGGTGTGCTCGAGAAGGTCAAAGCTTTTGTTAGCACGAAGGACAAACTGTGGAAGGTATTACAACAGAAGCGTAGACAGCCCCGTGCCAATGTGAAAAAATAACAAGCTTAATTTAGTAGTTCTGTTTTTGTGTAAATAATCTTACAACATTCTATAAAAGAATGCCTTTTCCTCTCAAGCAAGATGCAGCCACAACTGTCTTTCAATGTATCTAGTTCAACAATATAGAGTAATATGTTAGTTAAATCAGTCAGAAGAAAGTGTGACTGTAATACACAAAAGTGTAATTCTATCCGTCAGAAGTGTAATTCTAACAGGCAATAGCAGTAACAGATAGACCTTACATTACATAAAATATAAATGTAATTTTAAAAGGCAAAAGTGTCATTTTAGGAGTTTTATTTATGAAAAGATAGTAATGTTGTTTTACCTATTTAAAAGATGGTGCAATAATAACTATGTTATAATGCTTTAGTATAGACGAAGTGTAACTGAAATTGCATACTCTGTAATTATAATGAGTTTAAGTGTAATTCTGATCATAACAATCCTACCGTAAGCAGATATGAGGCCATTGCAATTTTATTCCCTAGATATGCGTACTTTTCAGAACATAATTTGTCATAATAGTCAAGAGTGAAAATTTCAACGTTCTGAATTTGCACATTATAACTGTGTCGTCTAATAAAAAATACTTCATCAAAATACATTGTAATACCAACGGCGACCAGTTGTCTTCCTGGCAGTTTGATGTCTAAACACAATACGAAACATCATGTTGTACCTCGTATTTTGTGTAGACATCCCAAAAAATTGTACTACTTATTACGTATTATATTGATTATTCTAAGATGCCTTCTTCTTCTTCTTCTTCTTCTTCTTCTTCTCCTTCTTCTTCGTCTTCTCCATCTTCTTCTTCTTCCGACGAGGTTTCTGACGATTGCGACACTGGCGGGTGCTCTGCGAATGGGTTAGGGCAGTTCCTTTTGTCATGGTTAGCTAATCGCTTGCAATTTTTACACATATGTTTTGGCTTCCTTGCCAAAGCAACTGCTTTTTCCTTCTTCGACAACATTCTCTTTCCGCTCCCTTTGTTCTTGGATTTCTTGGGCGGCAAAATGGTTATCTCCTCACTAGGAGAACATCCAAGAATTTTCTCCAACTGTTATCGTTTATTCAATGGTGATCCTAATGGTGAGAGTTTCTCCTTAAACTGTCTAATTACACTAGAGAAGTTCTCGACATCATTCTTCAATTTGCCCATGAGCAACCCAACTGTCTGATGAATCTCCGACCACATTACTGACATCGCAATCTGTTTTCCATCTACTATATCAACGTCCTCAGTTGCCTCACCATTACAATCGAACATTTTAGACAACCTTGCATCTTTACACCATCTTTTAACAATACATTGTTCTGGAATAATCTTCACTCCGTTTGATGTGTAAATCCATATGACATGCCGGCAAATAATGCCTTTCCTCTCAAGCATTCTGCAGCTACAAGTGGCTTTCAATGTATCTAGTTCAACAATATATAGTAATATGTTAGTGAAATCAGTCAGATGAAAGTGTGACTGTAATACACAAAAGTAGCATTTTAATCAATAAAAGTGTGATTGTAACGGATAAAAGTATAACTTTAATCAATTTGTAATTTTAACTACCCAAAGTGTAATACTAATCAATAAAAGTGTAATTTTAACGGATTAAAGTATAACTTTTGCAACCCAAAGTATTATTTTAACAACCCAACGTATAATTCTAACAACCCTAGGTGTAAATTTAATCAACAAAAGTATAATTTTAACGGATAAAAGTATAATTTTAGTAAACAAATGCTCTGAGAATGATACCAGGCAAGTATGTGACCTCATAATTTCTGTCCCCTGTTTGCATCTCTTACGGTGGTCACTTCTAAAGAGCCACACTCGGTGAATCCTCTACTTTTACAAGTACCAATTGAGCACTTGGCCTCTTCTTTAAATTCCTCGAATACTTTATGACTGTACACTTCCGCCCCGTGCACTTCAATAGCTAGATGCGTTGATATTTCAGGGAAACTGTGTCTGTTACAGTTGTCAATGCATTTTCGTGTGTGTCTTTTTTGGTCCATCGCATTTGTCAAAACGCATCGTAAACTCAACTAATGTTCCTGACTTACTCTTTAATCTCTTAAAAAAACTATTTTCGCTCTCTGATCTTTGGGTTGTCCTCATAACACCTCCCATATCTAGGTCCCTACAATGAGCCATAACCCACTGCTTCCTTTTAGCGTACATTTCTTGGAACCAGTCAATGTTATTAACATTGTGTTCCCTGCCAATTTCTTCCCATTTTGCATCGAACTCTGCCGCTTCAATGTCTTCATCCCATATTATGGCATTCAATTTCTTTAGAAACACTGAATAATCATCTCTCGCCATTCCATACTTGCTTGGAACCTTGTTCATGATATGCCACATACAATAGCGGTGGCGAGCTGTCTTGAACACCAATGGCACCGCTTTAAGAATACCAGGATCCTGATCGGTGATAATGTACTTAGGCTCTTTGCCACCCATCGCACCGTAAAACGGGTGAACACCCATTTAAACGAGTCTGCATCTTCATGAGCAACAAGCGCTCCACAGAAAGTGACTGACCGTTTATGATTATCAACCCCCGTGAAAGGTGTGAATGACATGTCATACTTATTGGTGGAATACGTCGGATCGAACGACACTGCATCCCCAAAAACTGAGTAGTTCCTTCTAGCGATCCCGTCGGCCCATATAGCTTTACTAAGGCTACCGTCAGAATCAACATCATAGTCAAAGAAGAAACCTGGTCTAGTAACAGCCAATTCCTTAAAGTGGTCCACGAACATCTGACCGTTCCGTTCATAAATGTAGCATTTCACATCTCTGTGAAAGTTCTTAAAAGAATTCAAACTAGCACCGATGTTTTCAAACCCATTAACATGTTCCTTCAAAATTTTGTAAGTCTTCGTAGCTCCTATCTTCAGCTGTTGGATTATTGACAATCTTTTAGATGTACGGATTTTAATCACCAAAAACATAATTAAAACAGATACAAATGTATAAGTTCAAAAAAATAAAAGTGTTGTTTTAACAATAGAAAATGTAATTGTAGACTCAAAAAGTGTAATTTTAGAGGACAAAAGTGTAATTCTAACAAAATAAAGTGAAATTATAACATAAACAAGTGTAATTTTAATCAAGAAAAGTGTAATTTCAATCAACTCACCCTTGAATTATAAAGGATTATCATTTTGTGATAGTCTGTTATGTTGCATGCCAACTTTTGGAACTCTCTATCTCTGGCTGATACGAGTTCATGGTTGTGCCCACTGTGGAATCTGTCAATTCGTAATTCCCCCTTCATCAAGAACAACCTAATCCTCGCTTTGCAACCAACACGCCTGACTTTGTGTCTCCTACCTGAGTCCGGGCCGCCACTACACTCCAATTGTCCCTTCTGTTTGAACCCCTCCCGGTTGCAAACCGACAGTTTAGATTTGATCTCCCCTCCACGCCATCTCTTAGTCGTGTACTTACGCACATCAAAACCACAAGCAACAGCATAAATTCTATAAAATGTCATTGCTTCCTCCATTTCAGGAATTCGACCAACATAGGGGTGAACTTAGCTTCAACATCTTTGCAAAATTCTTCTTCGTTCGGCTTTCGTTTTCCATTGTGCTCAATATTATCTGGCAATAGCGTAATTATTATCAATTGTTTTCATAACAACTTAAAGTAACCCATATATTTGTTAAAATTATATATTTCTTAAAATTACACTTTTCGTAGTTATAATTACACTTTTGTCTGTTAGAATTATACTTTCTACTATAACAATTATAGTTTATAAACTTGCAGCTTTTCTGTTACAATCAACCCTTTGGTTGTTAAAATTACACTTTTCTGTGTTACAATTATACTTGTTTCTATTAGAATTACAGTTTGAAAACTTACAGAAATTGTCTTTTGCAATCACACTTTTACTAGTAAGAATTAATGTTTACAAATTTAGAACTTTTGCCTGTTATAATAACAATTTAACTGTTAAAATTGGTCAATCTGTTAGAATTATACTTTTTATTATTACAATTACAGTTTCAAAACTTGCTTTTCTGTTACAATAAACCATTTGGTTGTTATAATTACACTTTTGTCTCTTACAATAACACTTTTACCTGTTAAAATTATACTATTATTAGATATAATTACACTTTTATAAGTTATACTTACGATATTGACAATTTCAATTTAAGATACAAATATTAAACTTTTGAAATTCAATTCTACCATAATAATTACAATAATACTTTGGTGGCTTAAAATCACACCTTTTGCAGTTAAAATTACAATTTCATCGAATTCACTGTTATAAATTTCAAGCCTGACACTATGATGTTGAACTTATTATTCACAGATTTTAACTTCCATCATCGAGAAGTTTAACTTATTATTCACAGAGTTGATATTGAACTCCATAATGATGGAGTTCATGTTAAAAGAGTGGATTTACAGATTTTACATAATAAAAAACAAGCTTCAGAAATAACCTAAAATACACTTCCTCATCATATTTAAACAACTGTTAATATCTAACCTAATGTTTTCATAAAAATATGATATATAAACTAACATGAACAAAATAAAAAAAAAAACAATCCAATAATTACCATGGCCAAATGGAACCATTTGCAAATCCGTCATTTTTTACGTTGGACGTTGGTCTTGTTGTTTGTTTCTGTGCTTGGAGGATAATAATGGAAGATGATCAAGGACGTTGATAATGCAAGCTGATAAAGGAAAATAAGAAATGAAGAAAGTAGGATTTGCTCTCAATTTTCGCCAGTCTGATGAGTTTTTTTTTTCAAATTGTGTTTTGGTGGAGTATGTTTAGAAATGTGTTGAGGAAGGTTGTTGAGTGATTATGCATGTGTTTGTGTGTGCACAGTGGGTAATAGCCAATTGTACTGACACACACATCCTCTCTCCTGCTCACCCTATTTCCTTTTTTTTTCACGCCTATAATGGCCTTAAAGTAGGCAAATCTCCACTCTCCATTCTCCTAATCCAAAAGCCCAAATAAAGACTTAGGGACTCAAAAGATATTAAGGACTTAGAAGAACTTATCACTATATATATATATATATATATATATATATAGAGGCAAGATCCGGTGAGTCCACCTATATATTTGAGTCCTATGAGTCCACTTATGTATCACGCACTATACATAACAATATCACGAAAAAAAAAATTTCGCAAATTTTTTTGTTTTAAATTTTTTTTTCAATTTTTTTTAGTGTAGGCAAGATCCGGTGAGTCCACCTATATATTTGAGTCCTATGAGTCCACTTATGTATCACGCACTATACATAACAATATCACGAAAAAAAAATTTTCGAAAATTTTTTTGTTTTAAATTTTTTTTTTCAATTTTTTTTAGTGTAAGCTGTACAATATCACAGATTACACGAAAAAATATCACAACTTACACTATACAATATCACGAATCTTGTTTCTAATGTAGCAGCAGCATCACAATCCTCGGACTCCATCACTTACCTTGACCACCGCACTAAGCAGCAGCAGCTCGACTCAATTTGCAACCACTCGCACCATCAAGCTTCAATTCTCGTGCTCATATTCAAAGCGGTTGCGGCCGATTCTGTGAGTGTTGTGAGGTTTAAGGTCGTGTCGGTTTCTGAGTTATTGGAGTTTACTGATAGGAATTTGAGTGAGGGGAATTCTGTTCAGCTTGAATATACTCATGAATGGGCATTCTGTTCAGCTTGATTAGATACGGTAATTTGGGGGTAGTATACGGAATGATATTACATTTTGAGTTTTTGATTCATCGGATTATGTTTCAGTGTTTACGTACTGTTTTTTCAATATTTTTTTCGAATTTTTATGCTAATTGCAGATTTTCTGTGAGTGACGATAAAATTGATGAAATTCTAAGTATCGAAATAGCGAATTTTGAGCACGATTAGTAATTTAGCTTATTTTTAGACTGAATAGATCGCCGAGTACTTTACGACGATAATTTTGTGATAGGTAGAAGTTTTGAAAATGCTGTATGTAATCAGTACTGTTGATAATTTAACTTCAAATTTGTTAGTAAATTGTTGACTTAAGCTTGTATGCTGTTTGAGCGTGGTTTGTTAAGTTGTCGGTATCGATGAAACCAGCAATGCTGCTGCACTTCTGATTTGTTGGAGAAGAAGAAGATATTCGTGATTCGCTTTTATCATCTCTTTAAAATTTATACTAACATTTTTGTTATTGATTACTACTTCTAATTGCAGATATTGGAGAACCTGTCTTGGATAAAGATAGCGCGCAGTCTGAAAACATAATCCGATGAATCAAAAACTCAGATTTGGAGATCGGAGTACACCTCGCTTTCGGCTTTCGTGGTTATATATCTACTTCCTCCGCCATTTCTTCAGACACATTTGTAGTGTCGAGTCTCATTATTACCCTTAGCATCATTTTAATAGACCCTTATGAGTCCATCATTTTAATAGACCCTACATGTTGTAGGTAAGAGATTAATCCCAAAACTCGGTATCACTAGGCGACCTCATCTCGACAAAGAAATGAGAATGATTCAATGAACATGTCATTAATTGTAGGAAAGGTACCGTAGTACACTTACTTTTTTATCTCTACTTGCAAAGGTAATATATCACCCACGTTAAATTACCTAAAAGTTAGTGCAAAATTACAATGCTGCAAATTGTTAAAATGAGTAATCACAGAATCTCATTGAAGACGGGCGATATCTGTCACAAGCTTGTGACGGATACTGTTTCCTCTCACAAAATGCCCATTGAGAGGTGAGTGAGAAGCACATGGAGGGTGCTCCACCTTGTCCGCTCTCCCTTTTTGTGAGAGGTCACAAACTTGTGACAGAATTAGCCCGTCACAAGCAAGACTAGCGGATGAGTAATTCACTTTTTTCCTTCAATTTAAGGTGTGATATTGTTTTGTATAACTTGTGATACAGACCCAGATACAATATCACAGGTTATACAAAACAATATCATAGCTTAAATTTTTTTTAAAAAAAATTATCCATAATTTTTTTTTTAAATTCTTTAAAAAAAATTGTGATATTTTTGTGTAGAGCGTGTGATACATAAGTGGACTCACGGGACTCAAAAAGATAGGGTGGACTCATGTGATCCTAATATATATATATATATATATATATATATATATATATATATATATATATATATATATATATATATATATATATATATATATATAAGATGTCCTCTGCAAGTTCCCACGTTTCATAATAAATGACACCTAAGTCCAAGATTAAAAATCAAGGCGTCAAGCATTTCAATTCTCTACAAAAAACATTACTAATCCAGGAGGTATTTCTACTTTCTTTATGTTTACTCACTTCAAATCACGAATGAAAAAAATTAAAATTACTACCTCAATCTAAGTAGTCTGCCAATTGTTGGGATTATAGTGTTGCAGCAACTCTCCTATAGGATCATCCTATGCTATAGGACGGGTCCAATAGGAGTTTTAGAGCCCACTTAAAGGAATCGAGAATAAAAAACAAGTAACACCCAGGTCCCAGCACTACAAAATAAACGCGGGTTAGTGACGGCCCTACCGACGGAAAAAAGAGGCCGTCAGAAAACACGGGTTACCGACGGATTTGTGACGGAAATTCCGTCAGTAACGTTTCCTGACGGACAATCCGTCAGTAACTATTGGCGCGTTGACTAAGTCAAAGGCGCCAAAAAAGCTGTGACGGAAATTCCGTCAGTAATTCCATAAAACTGACGGAATTTCCGTCATTGCTATTCACATGCAACAGTGGAGGACAGCTGGAAAGAGTTTAGTATACCTGACGGAATATCCGTCAGTATTTTGAAAAAACTGACGGAATATCCGCCAGTTGGTCAATTATTAGTTGATTTCAGTGTGTGACAGGGTGTCACAATAATTGTCCTACTGACGGATATTCCGTCAGAATTTTCAAAATACTGACGGATATTCCGTCAGGATTTCTGCTTTGACTGACGTGTACAGTCACTTGCATTATTTTCTGATAAAGTGAACGTATGACGGAATTTCCGTCAGTTAAATAAAAAAACTGACGGAATTTCCGTCAGTTTTTTTATTTAACCGACGGAATTTCCGTCAAATGTCCCTATAAACTGAACCACGGGAACACTTTCCCCTCACTTTACCAAATTTCCCCCAAATCAATTAAATATCGTCAACCCTAACCTCCTTAAAACCCGACACCACCACCACCCTCCTCCACTTCCGGCGCCACCACCACCACCACCAACACCACCACGCCGTCGCCATCATTATAAGGTAATCAACTTTATCTTTTTTTCCTCTCTCCTTTATCTTTTTCCTTCTCCTTCATCCTTTTCCTTATCCTTTTCTTATTTACCTTTTTTTGTCCATAGCAGCCCGCCGCCGTCGCCAACCCACGTCCGCCGACCCCACGTCCGCCGCCTGCCGCCACTGCCCCTTCTTTTTCATTTTTTTTTGTCAAGTTAATTAGGTATTACTCCTTTTAATTTTTTTAATTAGTTTAATTAATTTAGATTATTAGTTATTGTTTTAATTGTTGTTGAAAAAGGGTTGGTGTTGATGCATGTTGACTTAGGATAGAAGCCAATGTTGTGACGGATGTATGTTGTTAATTTAGATTATTAGTTATATTTTTTTTTAATGTATGCATGTTGACTTAAGATAGATATTTAATTTTATTGTTAAAAATTAGATTATTGTTAAATGTTAATTAGAATAGATATGAATTAGACTAGATATGTAAAATGAAAAGTGAATCATGTTAGTTTATGTTAATTGAAAAAGTTGTCATTGTTGTATGTTTTGTTTTTAATATTGTTAAAATTATTGTTCATATTGGCCTAGTACCCGTTCAAAAATTACTCACTAGGAGTAATTTTTGAATAGTCCCCGTTTTGGGACTGTCTTTGTACGTTTTAAGTCACTTAGGTAGTAAACATGTGCTTGTGATTTGTTAATGAGAAAAGAGTTTGGTGACAATTCCTTTAATGTTCTCTAAATACATATGTAGAGTAATTATTTATTCTATATTGTGTATTTGGAGAACGGATGTGAATTGCTGCCGAATTTTTTTTCTCATTAATAAATCACAAGTACATGTTTTCTAGTGACTTAAAACGTACATTGATGGGTTTAGGTTGGAGTGATAAGGACCCAATTCAAAGAAATACAATATTTATATTGGTTAAAATGTTAAATTATTGTGTATTATGCTTGATTTTGATTGTTGTTAGGTTATTATCTTTTTTAATGACATATATAAATGTGTAGATATATAATAACATGAAAAGATTAGAACGGCAGTGGATGTATGAAAGATAAGACGAAAAAAAGAAACCCAAGAAAGCATATGCAGAGGGGGTGAAAGAGTTTATTAAATTCGCGGAAGGAAGTAGTGAGTACAAGAATTTAGGTGAAATGAGGTGTCCGTGTAAGAAATGCAAAAACCTAGGTTTTAAAAGGAAAGCAGATGTTCAAATTCATCTTTGGTCGTATGGTTTCGCCGATAATTATTATGTATGGACATATCACGGTGAGAAACTACCTAGTACAAATGCTAGTGAGAATCCTTACCGTGAGTTCGTGGAAAATGCATTGCGTGATACTGTTGACCAAATTTTAGAGGATCGACTTAATCCTGATGACCTTAACGATGAAGAAGTGCGTTATGAAACCCCGAACCCCCAAGTTTCTTCGTTCTTTAAAATGTTAGAGCAAGCCGAACAGCCGGTGTTTGAGGGAAGTGATATGAGTTTGTTACAAGCAGCTGCTAGGTTGTTATCACTCAAATGTGAGAACAACATATCTCTTAGATGCGTTAATGGTTTTGTATCGTTCGTTGGTGACATAATTCCAAAGGAAAATCAAATGGCGCGCAACTTTAATGAGATTAAAAAAGTTCTGAAGGGACTCCAACTTCCCCATGAAAAGATTGATGCATGTCTCAATGGATGCATGCTTTTCTGGGAGGAAAATTCTAATCTTGAAGAATGTACAAAGTGCCGTGCATCTCGGTATAAAAGTAAAAAGAATTCAAGTGGGAGGCGAATTCCTTGTAAACCAGTAACTTATTTCCCGCTTGCGCCAAGGTTACAACAACTATATGCAACCAAGCACATAGCAGGTGAGATGAGTTGGCACTACAAAAACTCTCGATTAAGAGAAAGGGGAACAATGGCACATCCAAGTGATGGAGAAGCGTGGAAGCATTTCGATAGAGAGCATCCAGATTTTGCAAGTGAACCCCGGAATGTTAGGCTAGGTTTGTGTACGGATGGATTTCAACCTTTTGGGCAGTTTGGGATGAAATACTCTTTTGGCCCGTGATTGTGACTCCGTACAACTTACCTCCTTGGTTATGCATGAAGAGACAATTTATGTTCTTATCTGTACTAGTTCCCGGTCCTAAGAACCCTAAGTCAAATTTAGATGTTTTCCTCCAACCGTTGATCAAAGAGTTGAAACAACTTTGGGAAACCGGCGTGGACACCTACGATGTCTCTTATAAGAAACAAAATATTCAATTAAAAGCTGCATTAATGTGGACGATCAACGATTTCCCGGCATATGGCATGCTTTGTGGTTGGTCCACAAGTGGATATCGTGCCTGTCCTTATTGTCCAGAAAATGATCATAGATCTTTTTGGCTTAAAAATAGCAAAAAGGTTTGTTGGTTTGATTGTCACCGTGAGTACTTAAAACCTGATCATCCTTTCCGCGACAATTGTAAGCATTTTCTTAAAAACAGAAAAACTGAGAATCGCATAGCCGCATCGAAACTAACGGGTGATGAAGTGTGGGAATCCGTAAAAGACTTGCCTAAAATAGTTGATGCTTCTGATCAAGAATTGAAAAGATTGAAAGATCGAATGAAGGTTGTTGGAAACAAAGCATATTTCTGGGAACTTCCCTACTGGAAAACGTTGCTGATTCGACACAACTTGGACGTTATGCACATTGAGAAAAAAAAATTTGAACAACTTATCAACACCATCATGGATATACCAGGTAAAACTAAATTTGACCCTAAGGGTAAAGAAGACTTTAATGAACTTTGCTATAAACGGCCCACATCATCTAGGTTTGTTTTATCAACCGCGGAGAAAAAGGCTCTATGTGACTGGGTTGCTAATTTAAAATTCTAGGATGGTTATGCTTCAGATTTGAGTCGGTGTGTTGACCATAAAAAGATGGTGTTACATTCCATGAAAAGTCATGATTGTCATGTCTTTATGGAACGACTACTCCGCGTTGCCTTGAAAGAGTTGCTCCCGACAGGTCCTTGGAATGCAATAACTGAGATAAGCCAATTTTTTAGAGACCTGTGTACTTCTACGATTAGAGTTGATTCTATGGAACGTCTGGAGTCAAACATTGCGGAGATAATATGCAAGTTAGAGAAGATATTTCCCCCGTCTTTTTTAAATTCCATGGAGCATTTGCCTCTTCACCTACCTTATGAAGTGAAAGTTGGAGGACCTGTTCAATATCGATGGATGTATCCATTTGAGAGATTTCTTAATCATTTAAAAAAAAAGATTGGCAACAAAGCTCGGGTGGAGGGTTCAATATGCAACGCTTTTTTGTTAGAGGAAATTTCAAATTTCTGTTCTTTTTATTTCGAAGATCACAATGACACAAAAGCAAAAGACTTAGATGTTGGTGTAAATTCCGATGACCAGTTGAAATCTAAGTTACCTGAGTTATTCAATGATGACATGGGAACTACAACCGGAAAATGTATACAGAGGTACTTAACTGAGAAAGAGTATGAAGAAACTCATTTTTATGTGCTAAGGAACTGTGGAGATTTTTTAGAGACTTATGAAAAGTAAGTTAATACTTCATCATTACTCAATTATTTTTTAATTATCAAATTAGATCGAATTTATAGGTAATTAATACATAACTAAAACATGCTTTCCCTACTTATAGGGAATTTGAGGCACATATCAAAATCAATTTTCCTGATGTCACATCCTCTGATGATGTTTGGACATCACATGACAAAAGTTTTCCGAAATGGTTCCGAAATCAAGTAAGTGATGATACATTTTCTTTGAAATTGAACTACACATTTAGATTTCTTATTAGATATTGAAAAAAATATAACAACTTAATTAACATTTTTTTATTCATAGGTTCATAGATTGAAGGATCGTCTAATAATAGCTTTAGCATTGGGTCCTAGTAACATGGTGAAGTCTTGGAGACGGTATTCCATCAACGGCTATAAGTTTCGAGCTTTTAAGGAGGGAGTTGATGTTTCGAAGTCTACGTTAAGCAATGGGGTTTCTGTGAATTCAACTGAAGGGTTGGACTACTATGGAACCCTAAATGAAGTAATTAAGCTTTCTTATTATGCCGAGCAAAGGGTTTATAAGGTGATATTGTTTAAATGTGATTGGCTTGATAATTCCCCACAAGGACTTAGTATCCATAAGGTTTATGGACTTGTAGATGTAAACGAGAAAAAGAAACTTCGTGGACATAACCCATTTGTGGCAGCTTTTCAAGTTGATCAAATTTGTTATGCTCCTTATCCAACCATTAAGAAAGGTAGTCACGGTATTCAGTGGTCCGCGGTTTTTAAAACCAAGGCAAGATCACAAGTTGATGCTCCTATTGAAGAAAGTGTCTTTCAAGAAGATGTGGTTGTGAATGATCACTCAATTTCACCGATTTTGTTGGAAGATATAGAGGATGAAGATGTATACGAAGTGACAGTGGAAAGAGGACAAGGGGAATATGATAGAGACGTCGGAGAAGAAGGGGATGAAGATGAAGAACTTATTAGATACGAAAATGAGGAATCAGAGGAAGAAGTAGGAGTGCTTTTTTCAGAAGATGAACCTGTTTTGATTTGTAGTGATAGTGATAGTGAGGAGGACTAGTTGTAATTGTACAATTATTAATACATTTGTAAAAAAGTTTAAAGTTTAAACATTCAATAAAATTTGCCCTCCGTTTTTTATTACTTGTCGTTCTAGCCTATTTGGTTTTTGTTTTATACATGTCGTTTTAGCTTAACATCAATAATGTGTTTCAATTTCCAAGGTTTGGTTATAAGAAACCTCTCAATTCAGCCAATAAAATGCATTAAAGAAGAGGAAGTGGTAATTAGTTCACAGTTTTCCGTAGTTAGTGTTTGTTTCAATTGTTTATATATACCCTGCAGAAATGGTTGTTTTGAACTAACGATTTTTTCTTTGAACTAACAATTTGAATTGTTTTCATGCAGTGATTATGCCGAACATTTTTCACCGTGTTTTTGGGAGCAATAATAATGCATCTCAACATAATAGGGAGGACGAGGAGGTTGAGGATGAGGTGGATCCTGAGCCTCCATCACAGAGACAAGAGGAGATGCAGGTGACTCTCTCATCGGCCCGTGCTCGGCATGATCATTATTGGTAAGTTTATGTTAATTTTTTTATTTTTAAAACTTAACATTTACAGTTTTAATTTCAAATATTTATGTGTTTTCCATGGACGGTTCGCCCATGGACGATTCATGTCAGCCGACCCCAAATCATTTTGGGATTAAGGCTCTGATGTTGTTGTTGTTGTTATGTGTTTTTCAGGTGGGATGACGAACCAATCAAGAAATATGTTACTTGGTCGTTCACCCGTAACACAGGAGATGAGTACTTCACTAGGTGGGGTGAAGCGAGTAACGCAACAGTCGTCGAAGATGTGGAATTACTTTGCGGTAATTATGTTTTTCAATAATAATTTTCTTAAGTTTATAATAATTTTCTTAAGTTTATAAGAATTTTCATAAGTTTTATATAACTAATTTCACACTTGTTTTTGAAACAGAGTCATGTAAGATCCATCGATCCTGAGTATGATCCTGTGCCTGAGTGGCAATCGAGGGTAACGAGGCGGATTACCACTCTTATTAATGGACTAAAATATAACAAGAAACCGCCAAAGTGGGTGCCTGTTACTTGGTTGGAGAACCTTAGGAATAGGCCAAATGATCCTACTTTTGCCAAACATTCGAAAATCAACACGGCAAATAGGAAGTCGGGTGGGAAAGATGGGAAAGCATTGGGCACCCACACTCTTGGTCGGAAGAGTGGCTCCGATGCTTTCAAGGAATTGGTAAGTATTGTTTATATTGCTTTTAAAAAGTGGTTAATATATATAATTGACAAATATATACTTGATTTTACTTGTTTCCATACTAATTTCGGGGTCAAGAGGCCACCCCCCACAAGATGTTCTTGAAGACGAAGAAAAATAAGAAGGGCGAGTGGGTTAACCCTCGAACGGCTGATATTGAGGTAAATTCTTGTATTTAATTTAATATTTATTTTTATTACAAAGAACGATAATATCTTTCTTATAAAGATAGGTATATATAAATATAAATATATATATATATATATATATATATATATATATATATATATATATATATCATTTCTGACGATTTTCTCTTTTTTTCAGCGTGATTTCCAAGCGGAGATGAGTCACCATTGCCACCTGGACAGTCTCCCGACGAGATTCGGGCCTACTACAAGGCTGTAGGAGGCTTTGACGAGAAGAACCGGATGTTTGGGACCGGAGATACAGGGGCCCAAATATGGTATGATCTTCCTCCTAACAAAGCTGGCCGACGGTCTTTCTCTTATGCTCCTAGCATGATTTCTGACTTTCCACCCAAATGAATGATGAGCGAGCCGCTCGAATTGCTCTTGAAAGACAGGTTCGTGAACAGGCTGAACAAATGGCGGCAATGAAAAAGGCTTGGGCTGATATGCAAGCATCTCAACCCCCAAACACGTGTTCACAATTTCCTCCACATAGACGGGATGACTTTGGGGGTGGTGATGACGGGTTTGGAGGTAGTGGTAGTTTTATTGATCCTATAATAAGTTAGAGCCTTTAGGTTAGAGCCTTTAGATTAGAACCTTTTGTTTGGTTAGTATTGTCGTCTAGTAGGGAGTATGAAAAACATGGTAAGACAATTCTCTTTTGTGTTTAATTTGTAAGGCAATGTACAAATTTGACTATCTTTTTATGTAAAACATTTTGCGTCCCCTTCTCTTTTGTTGTCTATTGATTCCCGCATTAGCGGTCGACGTGAAAATGGATTCCCACTTGGCGGTCGACGATTGGATGTGTTTTGCAGCTTTTGGTTATATTGGAAACGATGCAAATAGGCATCGTGGTTGTATTTGAAACGATGCAAAAAACGCATCGTGGCTGGGCAGCAGGCTGCTGTTTCCATTCCTGTTTTTTAATAAATATGACGAAAATTCCGTCATTAATTTGCAAAAACTGACGGAATTTCCGTCACTGTTTTTCCCCATCATTTTTCCAGAATTAACAGAAAAGTGCCACGTGTCTAGCAACTGACGGAATTTCCGTCAGTAAAATGGAAAAACTGACGGAAATTCCGTCACGTCCCTCTTTTTAATGTGATTTTAGCAACTGGAATGATCTGCCATGTGTCAACCTGCTGACGGAATAACCGTCAGTAAAATACAAAAACTGACGGAAATTCCGTCAGTAAAATGAAAAGGCTGACGGAATAACCGTCACTTTTGTCCTAGAAATAAGGACGGTTTACCCGTCAGTAATCCGTCAGTGATAGCAATACTGACGGAAATTCCGTCAGGACACGTTTTTTAGTGACGAAATAAGCTGACCCCGTTTCCTGACGGAATTTCCGTCAGGAAAATGAAATACCGACTGAAAAGCCGTCAGTATGGCCTTAATTTTTCCGTCAGTTTCCCGCGTTTTCGTTGTAGTGCAGGCCATTTTGTTTGCATTGGCCTCACCCTACATCTTCATCACATGTCATCGATCCCATTGCCATGAACCTTAACCCCACCACCTCCCCAGTCCAACCCTATCACGATATCACCCCCGACAATCGCCGATCCTACCACCTTTGTGGCCATTCCTTCATCCTTTCCCCAATAGTTTGTAACAACAAAGATAATGATTTGACCTTTCCCTAATAGTAGGTCGGGAAGGTCACAGCAATGGAGATGCCCTCTTCCGACACACGGTGATGATGATTACCAACCTCTAGGTTTGAAATCTATTGGTTTTAATTTGATTACTTGTAGATTTCTGATTTGAAAATTGAAATTCAATACTTCTAAATTTTAACTAACGATTTTAACTTGAATACTCGTATTTTTATATTAACAACTTTGAATTTTAAGTTGAAAATAATGGATTTTAGTACACTTTAAATCTTTACTACATACTTTGGTATGTGATTTTAACGAGTTTACAAAGCTTCTAATATTATTAATTTTAAAACCCCCAATTTTAACTTGAAAACCTGGCATAGCTATAAAGAAAAGTCAAGTTGTTATTTTTGTTTCTTTTTGTTACCAATGTAGAATATTGGTTAATCTTTACCATCTAATGATTTTATATAATAAGTACCGATTTTAATTTAAAAACCGAATGTTTTAAATAAGAAATCATAGCCTTTATTAGATGAATATTTGTATGGAGAAATATGCGAAGAGCGTCATCGGCGTCGTCTGAAACTAGATTTTAAGGTGATATGAATGGTAGGAAATTGGGATAATGAAGCTAGATGTCCAGGCAATATTAATGGGTTGGATAATAATGTAGTAGGAGAGGGGTTTAGTACTGTGGAGAGCACTAGAGCAGCGCAGTACAACTGTATAAGGCCATATTCTTTTGGACTTAATTTCAGTTCTAATAAGTTCAGTTCAGTTCAGTTCAGTTCAGCTCCATTCAGTTCAGTTCGGTTTAGATCAGTTCAGTTCAGATCAGTTCATTTCAGTTCAACATTAATATTATTATTCCTATTTTATATTCTTATTGTTATCATTGTCATTATATTAATTTATTTACTATTTTTATTATTATATTAATATTTATTTTTAATATTTATTATATTTATTATTATTATTATTATTATTATATTTAATATATTTATTTATTATTATATTATTATGATTAATGGAAATATTAGTAATATTAATATTAATATTATTATTATTATTACTATTATTATTATATTGCTATATTATATTTATTATTTTATTAATATATTCATTTTTATTAATATTATTAATAACATGTTTATTATTATTATATTAATAAATTATAATATTACATCTATTATTATTATTATTATTAATTATTATTAATTATTATTATTATTTATAATATTTATATTATACTTATCATATTTATTTTTTAGTTATTATTATCAATATATTTTATTATTTAATAAATTATATTATTATTAATAATATTATCGTATATATTACTAGGGTTAAGATCCCATGAGAACCCCTTTTACATGAGAACTGTGAGAACCTCGGGTTCAGAACTGTTGTACCAAAGGTTCAGAACCTTTATACCTCAAGTTTAGAACTTTTGTACCAAAAGTTCGCCCATTTCAGAGACTATGGTAATAAGTAATGACAGCCTTATCATTTATGGTATATAAATCAATCCAGTCATTCAATTGTCCTATATCTCACTTTGGAATTCACGATTTTGTTATAACTCCACCACTTCCATTTTTGTAACCCACCTATTTCAACAAACTCTAACTTCTCTTATACTCCATTAATAGACCTGATGGTTGATGCCACTCTACGCACATCACACACCAGTCACCACCCTCCCGACACCCACCACCCTCGGCTACTCGGACTACCACTAGCACTACCCGAAGGTCAACACCACGTTGGCACCATCAACATAAGTACAACTCATCGGCTGTTCATTTTTTGCCTCGGAAGCAACCATTTTTCGAGATACGGCGGTTGTTGCGATGGTCGTGATGGCGGTGGGGGAAGTTAGGAAAGGAGAAACTACTGAATTCGCGGACATCACAAGATTTGCCAAAATCAATGAAAATCACACAAATTGAAAAATTGGGGATTCGTGTTAGAGTTTGCAGTAAATAGACAAGAGGCGATGGCGTTTAAGGTTGATTATGAGGAACAAGTGAAAGGTAGGGACCTACGATGACAAAATCAGAAAACTGAGAATTTACTGAATGTGATCTCCTTCATTTGTATTTTTTTAATTAGTTGAGGTAATTAATTAATTAAATTGAGGGTTGGTGGAATCATTGTAATGGCCAATGGGCAAATTGTGGTTGAAGTGCAGGGTTGTTGAGTCACAGCAGCAGCGTTTGTGTGGGGTGGCAGGCTATTGCGGCGAAGGGGGGTGATGGTAGTAATCGGGAATGGTGGTGACTGGTGTAGGCGTGGATGGTGGTGATAATGGTGTAGTGTGGTACGGCTACGGTGGTAATAAGAGAGTTTTTGGGTTCTGAACATTTAGTAATAAAGTTCTGAACATAGGGTTCTCATAGTATTATTATTATTATTACTACTATATTTATTATTATATTACTATTTTTTTATATATAACTTATTAGATTATTATTATATTATATTAATATATTATTATTAATAATAATGAATAATATTATTATAATATTTATTATTATTATTATTATTATTATTATTATTATTATTGTTATTATAATATTTATTATTATTATTATTATTGTTATTATTATTATTATTATTATTATTATTATTATTATAATCTTTTTATTTTTATTTGATTGATTCGATTGAGATCGATTCGATTGATTGGCTCGGCTCTAGTAAGTTGATTCGATTCAGTTCAGACAATTTCAGTCCAAAAGAACAGGGCCTAAGTCGTTTTTTTTTTTATCCAAACAGGGCCTAAGTCGTGGGGAGCGAGTTTTTGATGTGATATTCTTACTTATATAATTGGGCTTCTAGTTAATGGGTTGGTCTTATGCTAAGAGACCGCCCTATATAACAATTTGTGATAGTGTTGATGAGAAGTGAAACTCGATAGTTTTAGAGCCCGTTAACCCACGGGTTGCCCGAATTACAACATTAGGGCGGGTAAGGGCCCTAATAAGTAACCTGTTATCGCCCGGCTCGCCCGCTATCGTTTAAAATGGCAAAATGTCTTATTACAGCCCGACTCATGTCCGGCCCGAACCTAGTTTTGAACAGCTCTAATGTCAAATATACACCGTCTTACACTATATAACACACTAACTAGCATTCAAAATACAAATAATTCAAGTAACATCGAATAACTCATCATTGTTACCTTTTTCCGAGCAAACTAATCCTTTACAACTTATAATTTTTCTTCCGGACCGTTTATCTCCGCACCTACAACCGTCTCACAAATAATAAAGTTTAAAATACAAATTAAGATTGTAAAAATTTGTAACGAAAATAAATTTTACTTACAAGAGACCGAAGGGAACGACGAAAAGAGTGCGATGGAATGAAAAGCGTTGAAAACGGACGAAAAAGGGAGCATCAAGATTGATTTAAAGATGGCATTGTAAAGATAAAAAGAAATTGAAATAAGGGGAGCGAGGAGAAGGGAGAGACTTACGAGAAGGAATTAAATGAGGGAGAGGTGAATAAAATGGCTTATATCTCTCAAGTTCGTGTCAAAATGCTTCAAACCCTAACCCAACCGAAATAAATTGGGCCATGTGATGTTTGTGTTACCAATTTACTTTAACCTGCCTACTAAAGATCGTCGACAATTTACTAAATATCGTCGACAATTTTAATGAACTTTCAAAATTGCCCCTCCCTCACACTCCCCCTTATATTTTCCATATTATTCAAAAACTACCTTTCACACTTCCAAATTTTGAAAAAAAAAAATCCGACTCACATAACAACAAAAAACCGTTTCGACCGCATCATTTCCGTCATCAAATTCAAACATTCAACAAGGTATGTGATTGTTATTAATATTTTTTTTAGTATTTTCTTAGTTTGTAAATTTGTGACGGAATTAGGATAGATGCCTTTATTGTAGACGGAATTAGGATAGATGCCTTGATTTGAATCGGATTAAGTCGTGTTTTGCAAAAAAACAATCGCAAAATTCAAAAAAAAAAAACGAAAAAAAAAACGACAAACTGGGCTGGGAAGAAGAACATTTTCGTCTAGGTCCAGGCCCAGACGAAAATGTTCTTCGTCCATTATGGGTCTTGGACGAAAAACATTTTCGTCTGGGCCTGGGCCTGGGCCTGGACCTGGACGAAAATGTTCTTCGTCTAAGCCCATTTTCTCGTTTTCTTTTTTCTTTTTTCTTTTTTTTTTTTGAATTTCTCGTTTGTTTTTTTTTTTAAAAAAAACTTATTTTTCCGTCTTGTTTTGTTATCGTTAAAAACTAATAAATTATTAATAATAAACCTCGTCCGTGGCGAACTCGTTGTAAAATTATTTATTTTATTTTTTAAATTTTTAAAAACTTATTTTTCCGTCTTGTTTTGTTAGCGTTAAAAACTAATAAATTATTAATAATAATTCTCGTCCGTGGCGAACTCGTTGTAAATTTATTTATTTTATTTTTTAAATTTTTTAAAATTATTTTTCCGTCTCGTTTTGTTTTCGTAAAATATTAATTAATTATTACTAATAAACACCGTTCGGGGATATTTTGTTTTATTTTAATTTTTTAATTTACTTAAACTTATATTTATAAATTATAAATTCTTCGTTTTATTAATTTAAGTAATCAATGCGTTTTTATTATTTTTTGAATAGATGGCCGGTGGAGGAAAAGACCGTCACGTTCGAGCTCGAAAGGGGCTCCAGTTTGAGTTTGAGGTTGGAGATGGTAGTACCCAGTCGTGGACTGCGGAGCAGTTGGAGGAGGTGGCTCGGTCTGGTGATGTGATAGGTGAGGAGGAGGCGGGTGATGAACGAGTGCGTAGGGCGCCCCGTAGACGGGATGAGGAGGGGCGTTTTCAGCGGATGTCGGATGGTAGTTCTAGTAGTGTCGTGGCTCCGAAGAAGAAGAAGTCGGGTAAGGATGTCTCTTGGTTGATTTCCGATCGTGTTCCGGGTGGTCCGATGTTTCCCCACGTGATTCCTAGCTTTGGGGGCCACATTGCCAACACCTTATGGCCGACTCCTAATGAGGTTGGTCGACCAGTTTTGACGGGTTACTACCGGTTTGGTAGGACGAGGTTGTTGAGTTGTTGGCAACTACCTTCGGCCGTTCAGACTATTTATGACGGTAGTGGTCTTTCTCACCTATTAGATTCCATGGCCGAGCATTTTAACATGCCCCTTATTTCTGCTTTCGTTGAGAGATGGCAACCCGACACCAACAGTTTTCGCATGCCTTTTGGAGAGATGTCCATAGTCCTTCACGATGTTACGCAGATCTTAGGTGTTCGGGTTGATGGTAACTGTTGTAAGGTGGAGAGTAAGGACGGGACGTTGGCAGATCCCCTTATGTTTGTTTGTGGCTTCTTTGGGATTTCAGTAAACGAGTTGAGGTTGCCGTTAAACCCTAGTAAGAAGGCCCCTATTTACAAGAGTGGGGGTATATTGGTAGATGCAGTTTGTGACATGGCGGCAGCTAGTTGTGATGTTGTTTTTGCTAAGGGGTTTTTGGTTGTGGTGTTGGGGTTGACACTTTTTGTCGACAAATCAGGTGATAGGTTACGTCCTCAGTTGTTTCCTTTAGTGAATGATACTGATTGTGTACACCACTACGCTTGGGGAGCTAGTGTACTAGCCTTCATGTACCGACAGTTGGGTGTGGCTTCACGTGCTGGTGTGAAGACTATTGGTGGTTGCTTGACTTTGTTGCAATCGTGGATCTATGAGTATTTTCCTATGTTCAGACCTGGTCCACCTTCGGTAATTGACCCTACTCAGCCTCGGTCGTTGATATAGGGATTTGCCGTCGTTTCCCAATCAAAAACAATTTATAAATTACCCAATTAAAAGTAGTATTTAGTCGGGTGTCGAACACAAAGATGGCGGGGGTTAGATACAAGGTTTGTTTAAGTCCCAATTTAGCCTAATAAAAATAAGATGTTGATAAATTGTAAACTAATATGCAAATAAGAAATATGATTAAACTAAATGGGGTTGTATTCAATTGATGGGAGAACTAGAGTCTTCGGGTTCACTTGGGTAGGAGGGCATAAAACAAGGTCAAAACAAGACATGGGTGATGATAATGGTCAAGGAATTAAGACTAATTTCCTAGTCACCTCGAGTTTATTAACAAGTTGTCACTTAATTAATATGAACTCAATACTAACATGGCATATAGACCTTCCAATAGCATAAGCATCAAGACAAGCCAAACATGTCAAAGAAAGAGCCAAACTTTCGTTCAAACTATTCTACGAACACTTAATATGCATGAGAACAAGACCGATCGATCTACTAATCATAGCATAAAGACCATCCAATAGCTTAAGCACCAAGACTAGTTAAACATGCTAATGAAAGATTCAACTTTCGTTCGAACATTTCATCGAGCACTTCATATGCATGAAAGTAAATAACAAATAATCACCCAACACCAAATGTTATTAACCCAATTTTACACCCATTAATGACCCAAGATCCCCCTAAACTCTATATGAGACTACTCACACATGTTCATGGATGAGAAATCACCAACAATTTGCAACAACACACAAGTAAACATTGTAAACATGATAAAGATAGAAACTTTGAATGAAAACAACAAGTAAACAGCAACTAATGAAAGTAAATGTAAACAAAGGATGAGAATTATACCAACTAAGAGAAAAGTAATGAACTTGGATTGATAAAGGAGAGGAATTTCTTCTTGTCTTCCAAAATACAACCCAAAGATGACAAAATGTATACTAATGAGAAATGAAGAACTTGGATAAATTAAAGAACAATTACATTGATTTCTAATAAAGATTACAAATTTTCTAGACTAATTGAAGAGAGGAAAATTAATTCTAGGGTTCTAAATATTGAGAGAGGAAAAATAGAGAGACTAATCTAAATTCTAGTCTAATTCTAATGTAGTGTAATAAGTTGTGTGGGTAGTGTATCCAGTGAGGTGTGTTTTTATACTAATGATCTAATAATAATAATATCCTACTAATAAAAATAAAAGTAATAATAATAATAATAATATCCTAATGAATCTCACCAAAAGACGACACGCCTCACACAATTGGAAAAAACAGAAAAACGGGGAAGGGGATTAGACCGAACAAAAAGGCAAAACGCAGCATGGTGTCCCAGCCGGGTGCCCAGCGGTCGGTGATGGCACCGGATGGGAGTTCTCTGGAAACTTTTAGGAAACTCGATGGTATTCCCATCCGGGGGAGGGGGCGGCAGACGGTTGACCGTCTGGGAGTACGATTTGATGCGAGATGAGTTGCGAGCCGGTTGGGAGGCAGCCGGGGACCCGTCTGGAAGTGCAAGACGAGTTGATGTGCGTTGTTGCTGATGCCATGGTTGTACTTGATGTCGAATGTGATGGTTGTACGAATTGGGCACGGCTGATGACGGAGCTCGGATTGTTGCTGACTGTCGGGCTATTGACTGTTGTTGTTGGCTGCTGATGGTTGTCGTGGGTCACGGTGGTGCGCAAGTGGAACTGCTGGTGTTTTATGCAGATGGTGAAGGTGGTTAATGGTGATGTCGGGTTTAATGGAGGTGGTCGCTGTTGGTGTTGCCGTGGTTGTTTGTGTGGGTTGAATTGTTGATTGATGGTGGAATTGGATATGATGGACAAAAATGGTGATGGAGTGTTGATGTTGTTGCAGGTGGAATGGTTTGGGATTGGTGTAGGTCTGGTGATGCGAGGTTGATTAATGGTGATGGCGAATTGTTGGATTGATGATGAAGGTTGATTAATGGAGGATGGTGGCAGGTGAGTGAAAACGATGAAGATGAAGGATGATTGTTGTTGATGAATGAGACCCAGGGAACTGGGTTTGACTTTGGTAAAGTCAAATGGTCGGCTTTGACCATTGCTTTGGTTTTGCATTTGATTCACATGCTAGCTCTTTGACCCGTTTCAACTCAACTTGGCTCGTGCTTCCGTCTCATTATTTTGTCTCACCTACACATTATATTAATAAAATAATAATAATATTAATATTGTATGAAGATCCGACTAATTAATAAATATAACTAATACGACTAATTATTATAAATTAGTTAATTAAATGAGCTATTTAATCATATAAGCACACAAAATCGAGTCGGAATTAGGTATAAATGCGGGGCAAAATGTAACCAAAATACGACTCATCAAATCTCCCCACACTTAAACCTTACTCGTCCTCGAGTAAGCTCATTTAAACTAAACCGAGACCCTTAATATAAAAGACTAGCTAATCTAATAATATCCGATGAAAGGCAATTAACGGGCCTTCTCCGTCCCTTCAACTCACAACGAAACACAATGAGGTATGCATTCCGATGCAAGGCAAGTGGGGGCTTGCGGAAAATTTTGACACATCCGACATTTAAGCACGATTCAACATATAAGATGCATCACAAAAGTCAAACCGCTTTCCTCATCTAAGCGGTCATTTTTCTTTCAAAAATCGAGCAAAGAGAGTCATTAGTAGAGGATGTCATCTCCGGGTCTTACCAAGGTGTCGACTCCCTAATTCTAGCTCAAGTAACCAAAATTGACAACACAGGGTGCCTAAGAAACAAATTTTAGGCGGGAAAGGGGAAGTATTTTGCTATACTCCCAAGAATGACACGACACACACAAGATTCGACTCCATATCAAACCTTTGACCAAAAGGAGACCAAAGACCGACTCTCACGGGTTTCACTAGTCACTCAAATGAAAGAACGGGGTGATTTTTGTGACAAAAAGTAGCCAAAATCACTCTCCTAACTCGACTTGCGAAGCATGCCCGCAATCTAATATGGTACTATATCCAATATCCGCAAGAGAAATGTCAAATTGATGCACATACAAGAGAGACAACCGGGTTGTAATGGGGCTTGGGTTAGGTGAAAAGGGGTTGGTGCAAGCACCATTTTAAGATATGTGAGGCTATCGGCTAAGTGGTCGTCACGTCTAACCAATCCACTAAACCATAGCAAACGCAAAACAATTCCTCCACAAAATTTGGCAAAAATTGCCATTTCTATCCATTCATTTCATTCTTTTCAAAACAAGATCAATTGCAAATCCATCAACCCTTTATTTGGCACAAAATATACATTCTTTTCTTTTTCTTTTTCTTTTTCATTTCATTTTTCTCTTTTTCTATTTGTTTTTCTTCTTCATTTTTTTTCTTTTCTCTTTGATTTTCTTTTTTGCATTTTTCACGACTTGTTCACCTCTTATTAGACAAAAGTAACCAAAGTTGTATTTCACTCATGTGGCATTAAGATCATACACCTCAAGAAGAGTCAAAATTTCAACCCAAATATACTCCACAAAAGAACCACAATGACGAACTACTCAACCAAAGTGAGTTGTTTATGGGATGTAGTTAATTTGTTGGCAATAGAAACGATAAGGCTTAGGCTCAAAATGGGTTAACAAAAGGAAATGATTGACTCAAGGGCATAACAAAAGCTTATTTGGCTATTGTGAGGTTACTTTATTGAACAAAATTGTCTCAATATGCACATCTACACTTCTACGGTAAGGAATGAGCACCATACTTGTGCGTTTTGACATGACATACCACGTAAGGAGAACTACTCTCATAACCTAAACGGGACCGGTTTGATGGACCGGCCATAAGGAGGCTCTATCCTCACATTTTAGTAGCTATATCGGACCTAGGTCAAGTCTCGGGCCTAATACGGTCTCACAAGGTGGTCGTTACTTGGTTGTTAAGCTAGACTTCCGGGTTTTTGCAAGCAAAAACCCTAACATGTGTCATCAAAAGGCACGAGCTATCAAGAGGGAAATGACACGGGCAAAACAATTATCATCATTGACGACATATACCCTCCACATTTAGACCATCTATGCAACTATTTACATACGAGATGCAACGTGTATGAAATGCAACTAAACATATGAACAAACTACGTGAATGCAAGAGTGAACACATATATTCATGTCTAATCTAAATGCATACAAGTTCTAATCCTAACAACACATCAACAACACACGCATATCCAAAACGGTTCCCAAAAGGAACACCCACATCACATATCCCGTCCTCCTCCATGCTACTATATACAAAAAGAAAAGGAAGGATAAAGGAGAAAGAATTGGAAGAATTTACCAAGCGTCTTCTCCGATGATTCATGTGTTGCCTATCAAAATGGTTAGGACAAATGCAATATATATAATATAAACAATGCAATATTTTTGGAATTTTTGAAAATTTTCAATTTTTAGGGATTTTTTTAATTTTCTCAAATTAACAAGCAAGTATATACAAATATAAACAAATATTCACAAAGTGGATATTTCCCTCCCCACACTTGAAATTTACATTGTCCTCAATGGAACAAAGTATAGGGAGAGAATAGGAAAAATAAATAACATATTTTTGGATTTTGAAATTTGTTTTTGAAATGAAATAACATGTTTTTGTTGGTTTTTGAATTTTTCACAATTAAAGGACATGTTTTTGGATTTTTTTGAATATTTGAAAATAAATAACATGTTTTTATATTTTTAAAATATGAGAATGTCCTCCCCACACTTATTTATTTACATATTTCTTGATGAAAATAAATGTGTGGAGGATATTCGAAAAGTAAATGCATATTTTTGAAGATTTTTGATTTTTTAAAATTTTAGTTGTTTTTGGTTGATGAATATAATGCATGAACTATTCTATATGCTAAATTGAAAGTACAGTGCAAATTACACTATATGAATGCAAAGAGAGCTAATTTAGATTAACTCCTATTCGGATCATGTCACTAAATGCAAAATATGGTAAAAACTTAATTAAAGAGAAAGAGAATATATACAATGTGGTGGTTCTTAAGTAACTCCACCAAACCTCTTCATTAAGGAGACTTCAATCAACCGGGATCCCCCTCTTGGAATCCCGCTATCCCTTTAACAACTTCAAACTTTCTCATGGAGCAAGAGCTCCCAAGCTTTGACAACACTTCATGTACACCGTTTATGGCATGGTGTACTTCCGACCATTTCCGGGCAATTTCTTCTTCAAACTTCTTCTTGTCATGGACAAGAACTTCTTCATTTTCTAGGCTTGGTTCACATTTCCCTTTTCTTTTCGCCTTCTTTCTCCATCTTTTTGGTTTCTTCTTCTCAACCCTTGGCTTCATTTTTGGAGGGGCATTAGTGCTAGAATCAAATTTGGGAGGGATGACATTGAGGTGATCCTCTCCAACATTAAGCTTCAACTCTTCTTTCCCTTTTTCATCTTCTATCATCAACACTTCACCTACCCCTTTCTCATCAATCTTCTTTGGGGTTTCTTTGCTTGAAGTGACCGAGCTAAACTCTTCAAGGCAAGTAAATTGGTAGGAGGTGGGAGGTGGAGGAGTCAACTTCTCAACATTGAGGTTCATGATGTCATTTTTATCCTCATTTTCTTGACCCTCCAAATGAACCGAACCATTTCCAAAGAGGAGAGTTTCAATATCTTCCAAGCTAGTGTCAAAACTACAAATATCATAGTTTTTCTCATGGCTCCTCAACTCCCCAAGTATGGCAAGTTTAAATTCATCAACCTCCATTTCCAAAGTCCTAACCTCTTCCCCACACACTTCATCTTCATGAATTTTAGAAGGAATTGGTGGTGGGAGGTCTTCCTCATCATCATAGATATTCGTTTGCTTTGAGATAACTTCCTCAAGAAAGTTGGTGTAATGAGGTGTCTCCTCCGTGGATGGAAGAGTGACTTCCATCATTTTCATCAAGTTAAAAGAATTTATTGATACATGAGTCTTCATTGGTCACTTCCACCCTTTGAGGAAAAGGCAAAGGTGGCACATAAGAAGGTTTTGGTGTAACCTTGGGTTCCTCTATAACCAACTCACTAACTTCTTGATTTTCCGGTGAGTTTTCCTCCCACAGTACATAACCATTTCTTCTTCTTCATCATCGGCTTCAACTTCTTTTCTCTCAACTTCTATCCCCATAATTTCTTCAAGAACAAACTCATCCTCAATTTCACACCTTCTTTGATCAACAATTTCGGAGGTATTTGATACAATCGAATCATCATTCTCTTCACCCACTTCAAATGATATTGGCATTGACTCATCACCAAGATTAGGGGACATGCATGCTTCTTCCATTGCCACTTCTCCTCCCACGATGATTGTGTTGACCTCATTTACCTCTATAGGATCTTTAACATTTTGCCCTTGCCCTAAAAATTCATCCGGTGGTGTTTGAGGGTCAATAAGAGCTTTGGAACCCATTAGACGGATAATGGTACTTTGGGAGGCATAGAGTTCCTTTATGTTTTCAAAGACTTGGGTCTGAAGAAATTTTTGATGGGCGGAGAAGCTATTCATGCTTTGTAGGGTTGAACTTGTCAAGTCTTCTATCATCTTAAACAATTTGTCATATTGAGCATCTCCCAAGAAATTGCTTGCTTGAGGTGGTGGCTCTTGATCGGAAGATTGGTTGGCAAGTGAGAAATGAGAATCATGGTTGTACCGGTTTTGAAAATTTGAACCTTGGCCTTAGTGAAAGCCTTGGTTAAATCCTTGATAGTTTTGATTGAAATTTTGGTCTTGATAACCTTGGTTGTACCCTTACTCTTGGTACCCTTGGTTGTACCCTTGGTCAAAACTTTGATAGTTTTCATTGCAATTGTGATCTTGGTACCCTTAATTGAAACCTTGATTGGCTTGGTTCCCTTGATTTCCATGGTAGAAGTCTTGGTAACCTTGGTAACCTTGGTTGAAGCTTTCTTGATTCATGTTTGGCTTTGTGGTGAGTATTTGTAGGTAGTTAAAAATTGTGGAAAGGATTTTGTAAGAAGGGGTAAATTGTGTTGTGTGGTTGTTCTTTGGTAAGGGATTCTTGGTGCGATTGGGTGGATGTGCTAGCTTGGTTTAAAGTTGCCAAGTCGGAATTCTCAATCCTTGCTAAGGTCCTTCTTCTTAAAGCTCTAAAGAGCCTTTCCGATTCTGGGTCACTAAGAAAAAGATTACCGTCTCCTCTAGGCATGTACTTCAATAAATCGTTAGTCTCCTAGTGCTTTGAGGCACTAGGGGTAAGCAATAACACACTCACTCTACAAAAAAACAAGTAACTACTCAAACAAGCAAACAACAACACTAAGACTAAGCCTAAGACTCTAACTAACTAAGTATAACCTAACGCCATCCCCGGCAACGGCGCCATTTTGATATAGGGATTTGCCGTCGTTTCCCAATCAAAAACAATTTATAAATTACCCAATTAAAAGTAGTATTTAGTCGGGTGTCGAACACAAAGATGGCGGGAGTTAGATACTTGGTTTGTTTAAGTCCCAATTTAGCCTAATAAAAATAAGATGTTGATAAATTGTAAACTAATATGCAAATAAGAAATATGATTAAACTAAATGGGGTTGTATTCAATTGATGGGAGAACTAGAGTCTTCGGGTTCACTTGGGTAGGAGGGCATAAAACAAGGTCAAAACAAGACATGGGTGATGATAATGGTCAAGGAATTAAGACTAATTTCCTAGTCACCTCGAGTTTATTAACAAGTTGTCACTTAATTAATATGAACTCAATACTAACATGGCATATAGACCTTCCAATAGCATAAGCATCAAGACAAGCCAAACATGTCAAAGAAAGAGTCAAACTTTCGTTCAAACTATTCTACGAACACTTAATATGCATGAGAACAAGACCGATCGATCTACTAATCATAGCATAAAGACCATCCAATAGCTTAAGCACCAAGACAAGTTAAACATGCTAATGAAAGATTCAACTTTTGTTCGAACATTTCATCGAGCACTTCATACGCATGAAAGTAAATACCAAATAATCACCCAACACCAAATGTTATTAACCCAATTTTACACCCATTAATGACCCAAGATCCCCCTAAACTCTATATGAGACTACTCACACATGTTCATGGATGAGAAATCACCAACAATTTGCAACAACACACAAGTAAACATTGTAAACATGATAAAGATAGAAACTTTGAATGAAAACAACAAGTAAACAGCAACTAATGAAAGTAAATGTAAACAAAGGATGAGAATTATACCAACTAAGAGAAAAGTAATGAACTTGGATTGATAAAGGAGAGGAATTTCTTCTTGTCTTCCAAAATACAACCCAAAGATGACAAAATGTATACTAATGAGAAATGAAGAACTTGGATAAATTAAAGAACAATTACATTGATTTCTAATAAAGATTACAAATTTTCTAGACTAATTGAAGAGAGGAAAATTAATTCTAGGGTTCTAAATATTGAGAGAGGAAAAATAGAGAGACTAATCTAAATTCTAGTCTAATTCTAATGTAGTGTAATAAGTTGTGTGGGTAGTGTATCATGTGAGGTGTGTTTTTATACTAATGATCTAATAATAATAATATCCTACTAATAAAACTAAAAGTAATAATAATAATAATAATATCCTAATGAATCTGACCAAAAGACGACACGCCTCACACAATTGGAAAAAACAGAAAAACGGGGAGGGGGATTAGACCGAACAAAAAGGCAAAACGCAGCATGGTGTCCCAGCCGGGTGCCCGGCGGTCGGTGATGGCACCGGCTGGGAGTTCTCTGGACACTTTTAGGAAATTCGATGGTATTCCCAGCCGGGGTGAGGGGGCGGTAGACGGTTGACCGTCTGGGAGTACGATTTGATGCGAGATGAGTTGCGAGCCGGTTGGGAGGCAGTCGGGGACCCGTCTGGGAGTGCAAGACGAGTTGATGTGCGTTGTTGCTGATGCCATGGTTGTACTTGATGTCGAATGTAATGGTTGTACGAATTGGGCACGGCTGATGACGGAGCTCGGATTGTTGCTGACTGTCGGGCTATTGACTGTTGTTGTTGGCTGCTGATGGTTGTCGTGGGTTACGGTGGTGCGCAAGTGGAACTGCTGGTGTTTTATGCAGATGGTGAAGGTGGTTAATGGTGATGTCGGGTTTAATGGAGGTGGTCGCTGTTGGTGTTGCCGTGGTTGTTTGTGTGGGTTGAATTGTTGATTGATGGTGGAATTGGATATGATGGACAAAAATGGTGATGGAGTGTTGATGTTGTTGCAGGTGGAATGGTTTGGGATTGGTGTAGGTCTGGTGATGCGAGGTTGATTAATGGTGATGGCGAATTGTTGGATTGATGATGAAGGTTGATTAATGGAGGATGGTGGCAGGTGAGTGAAAACGATGAAGATGAAGGATGATTGTTGTTGATGAATGAGACCCAGGGAACTGGGTTTGACTTTGGTAAAGTCAAATGGTCGGCTTTGACCATTGCTTTGGTTTTGCATTTGATTCACATGCTAGCTCTTTGACCCGTTTCAACTCAACTTGGCTCGTGCTTCCGTCTCATTATTTTGTCTCACCTACACATTATATTAATAAAATAATAATAATATTAATATTGTATGAAGATCCGACTAATTAATAAATATAACTAATACGACTAATTATTATAAATTAGTTAATTAAATGAGCTATTTAATCATATAAGCACACAAAATCGAGTCGGAATTAGGTATAAATGCGGGGCAAAATTTAACCAAAATACGACTCATCAGTCGTGTTCTTGGAGATCCGTTGGTCCCTTCGCTCAAAATGTGGAGAAATTGTTGGAGTATCGGAGGTTGTTAGATGGGCTTACTTATGCTTCCATTAGGTGGGATCCGTACGGGCCGCGTCAGGAGGAGTATCATCCTCGTACTCTGTTTGCCGGTTGTGTTCGTTTCATGGACATAGTCGAGTCGTACCAGCCTGATCGGTGTTTACGGCAGTTTGGGTATGTGCAGATAATACCCAATCCCATTATGAGATTGGTAGCGCATAGTCCTACTTCGGGGATAGGGTACGAGGTTAGTGTCGGGGCTGCGGTGACCGATCATCTTTGGGATTGCTGGGAGGATCACTTGGTTCACTTTTCTCGTAGATCGAGACCAGTTAGTTTCCCGGGTGAGACGGCGCCAGATTATGAGGATTGGTATAATAGGAATTCTCACCCGTTGATCATTGATCCCGACCACCATGATGCCCCCGCTGCACATGATGATTTTGATATTCCTGCTGAGGTAATAATTTTACTTACCGTTGTTGTAATAATTGTTTAATTTTCTTACTGTCGATAATTTTAAAATGTCTTAGTTATTTTTGTCAATTTAGATCGCACGTCTTTGTAATGTTTGATTTGTCGAAAGAAAAAGATTGTCGATGACAAGAAACAACTTGCCTTTTTCCGCAAGATGATGAAGAACTTCGATCCATTTGTTGAGAGGGCTAGGGAGATACAAAGTCTTAGAGGACTTCGTCAAACACCCGGTGATCGTGTTCAGCGTAGAGCAGATGGTGTGTATACTGATAGCGAGGAAGAGGATGATCAGTAGTCGGGAGACTAATTTGTGTTTGTTTTCAATTATTTTGTACGTTTTTGAAGACATTCTTTATGTTGGATAATTATGTTAGTTGACTATTTGAACCTTGTTTAATTCAAAAAACATGACGGTTTTAAATTCTGAAATTTCTGAAATTTCTGGAATACATAGCAACTGATGCAAATTCATACATTTTCTGAAAATACTCACTACTTCATGACAATGGCTAACATAAGGAAAACAAACAAATACAAGATACACTTGAAATAAAACTTCATCATCCTTGACATTTCAGAAATCTCTTTTTTTATACCTATCACTTGCTCTTTCATGACATTTCCACTTTATGCATCATCACCTTCATCTTCACATGCTATCTTCAACTATTTTGTTATTGTCAAATGATCTTCAGTCAACCACGACACAAAATGATTGCAATCTAAACACTTAAAATACGCTTTCTTTGGATTAGTTACTGACCCGGAAATCTTGATGATACCGTTTTTGTGACAACGATTGCAACATTGATTCCTAAAATTAAGGCCTTCAATTGGGTGGTTTCCCCACATTGAGGATGATGTCGACATAAGTAGAGAAATGAAGAAGAAAATAGAAGAAGATGAAGATGAGTGAAAAATAGAAGAAGATGAAGATGAGTGAAAAAATACAAGAATATGTAGATGTTTATATAGGAAAAATAACCGTTATAATTCAAATATAACCGTTATAATTCAAAATAACCGTTGTAATTCAAATATAACCGTTATAATTCAAAAATAACCGTTGTAATTCAAATATAACCGTTATAATTCAAAAATAACCGTTATAATTCAAATATAACCGTTATAATTCAAATATAACCGTTATAATTCAAATATAACCGTTATAATTCAAAAATAACCGTTATTTTTTAATTCAAAAATAACCGTTATAATTCAAAATAGCCGTTACAATTCAAAATAGCCGTTATAATTAATAGCTTATAAATAGGCCATTCTATGTCAATTTCAATCACAACATCCAATCCTATTCACTCACTACAATACTAAAATGGTTCTGACAAATACTCAAAAAATCAGAGGTTATCAAGGCAGAATCGATCTAATTGTTCAAAATTTACCAGTTCTAATTTCTCGTCTTGAATTAGTGGTTCCCAGTGCCACTGTATGGCACATGCTTGAAGAGCCTCCAATTGGTAGCCTTTGTATAATTTTAACCGGAAATCCGGATCATGTTCTAACTCCAACAGTTAGAGATGAGGTTGTTTCTGATGAAGCAGTAAACGAGAAGATGTGGGAGTTTCGCAGGTTAAGAAGTGATCTCTTTACATATTTTGAGCGCATCCTCACCGTGATCGATTACCCAAGACTATCAGACTTATGTGCCGGTAGAGTGCTGAACCTAGGAAATGTTTATCTCTACATCAATTATTTGTTGACTCAATATATGGCTACCCAACCTGAAGAAATTGAGGTTCAAGATCATGAAGAAGATAAGGAATCGTCATCTTCATCATCGGAAGATAATTAAGTTCGATAGTGGTTTAATTATGTTATGTTTTATTTAATATCGTTGTATGGGTTTAGGGTTTGAGGTTTGGGTTTAGGGTTTGAGGTTTGGGGCTTAGGGTTTAGGGTTTGAGGTTTGGGGTTTAGGGTTTAGGGTTTAGGGTTTGGGGTTTGAGGGTTGGGGTTTAGGGTTTAGTTATGTTTTAATTATGTTTTAAGTGGTTTATGTAATGTCGATGTATTTCAAATTAAGGAATGTTTTAATTAAATTATGTGAAATTATGTTTTAAGGATTGTTTTAATTAAATTACGTTTTAAGTCATTTAATTAAATTTCGTTGCATATTAAATTAAATTACCCAAGACATTTAATCGGATAAATAAATTATAAACTACAATAATTGGATAAATAAAATATAAGGTACAATATTCGGATAAATAAAAAAAAACTAAGATCCGGTCTCGAAACTGCGCCATAAAGATAGCTGATGTCGATACATGCCATTATAATGAGCTGCGCTTTCATCATGTACCCAACAAGGGGCTATTGGAGGCATAGGTGACAAGGGGCGTACCTGGAGGCTCAGATAGTGGTTTCCCGCATGTAATACCCATAAGACACCATATGGGGTACGTACTCCGGTGGGGGCTCGTAAAGGCAAATAAGTATGACTACCATTCCAATGTCGGTGACCTTCTTGATCGTCCCATGAAGAAATACAACATATCACCCAATTGTACATCGTAGCATAACCATATAGATCGAAACTGTCCATCCAATGACCCGAGCCACACGGTATCTGATCCATAAATGTAATTCTAGCTACCTCCGCATCAAATCTCACTGGGCCATAAATATGATCACGGTAAAGGGGACTACGGATTTCCCTAAGTAAATCTATTCTAGCCATCGTGAAATGAGATTGGTCACCCCGAACAGCATGTGAGAGAACTCGGAAACCACAATGACCGTCTCCGGAAGGATTATACCACGCTTCTAGATACTCGGTAAACCAGGAAGGCAAAAAGTCAAGATAAGGAAAGTACCTCGAATGACCAATAGTGTAGTCTACTTCAAGAGGTGCGCAATGCGATGTGCTGAAACTCTCCTTACTCATGGTAGCAGTGGTAGACGGTGTACCGGGGCCCGTTTGAGTGGATCGGGGGGTACTCGGCGGAGTAAAACGAACCGTCGGAGTGGAACGGGGAATAGTAGACGGAGTAACAGGAACCGTCGGAGTGGAACGGGGGGTACTAGACGGAGTTCGTTGGGAAGACGAGTTTCTTTGGGGCGTAGCTCTGCCTACTCGAACCCGAACTCGTGCATGCTCAACGGCGGACGGCTCTCTACGAGTTCCCCTACTCGGACGTCCTCTAGGGTTCTCGTTCACCCAAGGCTCGTTTACATCCTCCTCATCCGGATGTATCTGAGAGTAAAGGGCATCGAACATGGATGATCTCATACTCGGATCTGCATTCCGAATTTCATCGAATAACTCCTCCAATCGATCATCGTCACAAGCCGGCATTGCCTCGGAACCATCGTACTCCAACTTCCTCCAAAATGCATGTAACACATCAACAGGGACCCGTGATCCGTTTCTAGCAATGCGATGAAGTGAACAAGCACATATCAAACCAAGTGTAGTAGCCTTTACACAACCGCAATCGATCATCAAGGCATCTTCCGTCATCTTGGCACCTCTTTCGAATTCTTCACGCAATTCAATGATGCCATTCTTTGATATTTTATAAGAAAGTCTGGAAAATAATCGACTAATCCCCGTCAACCGCCTCGATCTATATAACTCCAACGAGTGTCGGATCTCAACATGTTGCGTTTCCATCAAAGAATGAAACTGAATCCAGAAGCTATCAATGGCCAGTTTCGCGCTATTCAACCATCTCTTCAAATTCGCATGAGCCGACTCAACCCGGGATGTAGAAGTGTTCTCAAAATGAGTTATCTTGTTCGTTCTATACTTGGCCCATTTCTCCAAGTGCGGGAACCATTGCCTCTCAATATAAGCCGCCACTCCCGCCCATTGCCTTGCCAAATTGCCCCACGCCACATGAAACTTATCTTCGGCCTCCGCCTCGACAACCGCTTCAAACAAGTTACAAGTTATGTGCTTAGCCCAACTATCCCGACCCGTGATATCAAGTGCTTTCGTCTCCACGTTAGAATATATATGCCAAAGACATAGCAAGTGAGACGAATCCGGAAAAACAGTGGGAATCGCGTTCAACAAACCTGCCTCGCAATCAGTAACAATAGCATTAGATTGAACAGCATCATTGAGAAGGGCCTTCAGTTTCCGTAAGACCCACAGATATCCATCCTCGGACTCATGCTTCACAAGAGCATACGCGATGACAAAGCTCTTCCCGACGGGTGTGACTCCAACCATCTCAACAAGCGGAAGACGGTATAAATTTGTCTTGTACGTGGAATCGATCAGTACCACATAATAGTATGATCGAAACATCTTAACGGCTTCTGGATGAGCCATGAACACGTGGGTTAGCTCATCGATCTCCTGATCAGTGACCCAATAATGAACGTACTTATGCTGAACCGCAAGTGCTAGCATCTGTTGTGTCGGGTTTCTCCCATCTCTTTCCTCGGCCCTTACTTTCTGAGAACGATTGTAGATTTGTCGCCGATTAGGTCTTGACTTTTCGGATTTCGATGCAAACCCGCACTAATAATTGCCGGTCTAACGTGAGCTCTAACTTGGGCATCGATATAAGCCAACTCCTCTTCATCAAACTTTGCAAAGTATCTGTCGCCGTCACAATACAACGTTAAAGCATGATTATGAAACCCGGATCTCATGACAAGCTTCCACTTATTCTCTTGTAATTCAACAACTTTCATTGAAAATTTGCATTTGCACCACGCGGTAGCCGTGTTACCCCTCATTAAAGAATCGGCATCCTTATTTACAGGACCTCTTCCACCCATCCGACAAACAAAATAATCTTGTATCAAATTCGTGTTATGACCAACTCTCTTGTTGCTTGCTCTTTTTATACCAAACCCGAGTCGGAGTCCGATCTCATATGCCCAATTAAACGCTTCCATACTTGATGCAAAGAACATGGTAGTCGTAAAATGATCTGAGTAATCAATACCGTCTCCATCGTTATTCACCTGCGCACGCATTTCGATAAATTAGTTAATAATTAATTATTTTGTACGAAACGAGTCGGAAAAAATAAAAAATAAAAAAAATATAATACAAAGACAGTAATTAATTATTTTAATTGTGTTATACAAAACGAGTCGGAAAAAATAAAGAAAAAAGTATAAAATAAAGACGGTAATTAATTATTTTAATTGTTTTATACAAAACGAGTCGGAAAAAAAAAATAAAAAATATATAATACAAAGACGGGAATTAATTATTTTAATTGTTTTATACAAAACGAGTCGGAAAAAATTAAAAAAAATATATATATAAGACGGAAACAAAAAAAAATGAAAAAAAATACACGAATTGGGCCTGGACGAAAGAATTTTTCGTCCAAAACCAGGCCTGGACGAAAAATTCTTTCGTCCAATATGGGCCTTGGACGAAAGAATTTTTCGTCCAGGCCTGGTGTTGGACGAAAAATTCTTTCGTCCAAACACCAGGTCTAGACGAAAATTCTCTTCGTCCGGCCCATTTCGTCTTTTTTTTTTCGATTGCATTTTCAACTAAATCCGTCACGAATTCTATCATAATTCCGTCTACAATCAAGGCATCTATCCTAATTCGGGATTCAATCGATAATAAAACATAAATTTTAGACAAAACAAAATCGTAAACACACCTCGTTACTAGCTTCATTGTTGGAATCGTTGTTAAAATCGTTCCCGTTCATGTTGTTCATTACAAATACCGCTTTTTTTTTTTTGAAAAACCGTCTTTTTTTTTTTTGAAATATTTTAGTGAGACGGTGACTTGTATTTTAGTGAGACGGAAATTGCATTTGTGTTTTAGTGAGACGGAAATTGCATTTGTGTTTTAGTGAGACGGAAATTGCATTTTTGTGAGACGGATATGCAGTTATGTTATGGAGGGCAAACTTGAAAATTTACATTAATTGTCGACGATAATTAGTAAATTATCGACGATATATAGCAGGACCGTACTTTAAAGGGTTGCAACTTGCAAGCCATGCAAGGTACTAACATGAGCACGTTAATTTCATATCGTTACATGAAGTCGAATCAAAGATCCTTGATGGAAAAATGTGATGTTTGAGCTCTCGTCTTGACAGTCTTGTATCTCAACTCATTTATGAAATGATTTTGTAATTGTGTATAAAATTATAATTTTAATTGAGAAAAAAGGAACAATCATAATCATAATATAGTTCAAGCTAAAACCCTAACCCACTCCACCAATCCTTCATGCCCAAAATTGTTGTTTACAAAAGCCAGACTTGTATTTCCTTTTAGATCATAAATGTCCATGTTCTAGACTCAAAGAAGAGGAGTATAACCAAAGTGGGCATCTCCTAATCTTTTACTTGAAAGATCAAACTGTAGGTTGAATCATCTGGGCAACTCTCCTCTTCATTTTGAGACGCGTCAAATTTGGCAAAATCAACGATCCATTTCGATTAGTGTGCTCCCCTTTTGTTTGGCTTTGTCACTGCCTCGACAAGTCTATACATCCAGCGATCCAACAGTCCTGCATGTAGAGCAAGAATTTAAGCACCGGATATAGAGTGGTTGATCTAGAATGTTTTGTTTCCGGCTTTCCGCCATGGTATCAAATTAAGGCTCCAACACTGAGACCCCGCCATTTTGAAGAGGTTTTGAAGATCACTATGACGGCATTTTAAGGCAACGACAAGTCGACAACCAATACAATGGTCCTGACAGAAACTGAGGTTTAAGACTGGTTTATGTTGTGAAAACTTTTTGAACAATTTAATTATACAAAAAATAAAATGTTAAAATGGTTCATCCTAAAACTTGGTCAAAATACTTGAAATGGAAAAAAATCAGTGTTCCGGTCTCCCCGAGACACCACGTACTATAAGGTAGATAGTAGATACGCTACTGGTACGATTATATGCATGTTTTTCATAAACATGTCGGAATTTCTTGGGCATAAACAACCCTCGCAACTGAAGAAAAATACATGAAAAAAAGTTAGTGCTTCAATCTCCCCGGACCCCACGAGATATAAGGTATCTAATTATAAAACTCGTATGATTATATACATGTATTTGTGTTAAATAAACATGTCCGTATGTCTTGAGCATAAACAACCCTCACAACTGATAAACAATATGGAAGGTTCAAGAATTTTAGGCAAATCTGGATACAACATTCAGAACTAGCAACAAAAATCGGTAAACTTGCAGCAGCAACAATCCAACTGGGGAACTAGATGCTCTAAGTATTCCAAATTACCAATAATGGTCGTTAGTTTTTATTAAGATATTATTGGCGTAAACTGCAAGTAAATGTCTATTAAAAACTTAAACTTGAACATTAGGAGTGATAAATTATTGGAAATAGCTCATCTTCCCAATTTTAAGGCATGAATTAATACATAAGTACTCCGTCGTTCTTAATAAGAACTCCTAAGCTTATCAGATTACTTGGGACAACTTCGAAATATGAAGACAAATTGTAGAGCAATTAGGCTAACCTGTTAAAGCAAAGGTACCCCCTAATACTGCAGAAAGACGAGTAAGGAAGTGCAGAAAGCTGCGGCGTTCTTCTCTGATTGTCACAGTGATTGGTGACAGATCATACAGGAAGTAAACAGCTGTCACAAAAATCTAAAATGTTTAGAAACACAGGGAGAACAACAAAAATATCCTTGTAAGTGATACAGTAGAATACTATTATGTACACTGCTGCTATAATAAAAAAAATACCAACCTGGCCATGACCTATCAAATTCTTTCATAGGTGAGAAGTATTCAGTGACAGAAAACTGATTGGTAGGCAAGACCTCTTTCGAGATATACTTGTATTCAGTTGGAACAATCTAAAACAAAGCAACATGCAAACCCTTTTGAGCACTAATCAGACATAATTTCGCAAGTAAAAAAAAATCACAGAACAATTAGTGTAAAAAGTAATAACCAAGGTTTTTATTAAATCATTTGAAAGTATAACCTTGCTATCAACTCATAAGCATTATGTCAGTCATCAAAATTGCTTGCACGTGATAATCAGAATACTGTTGCAGCATCTGAAGCCAGTCTAGGCTTAGTGGCTGGATTTAGACCAGGGAAACTTGACCCAACCCGGTCCGAGTGTCTAACCCATACTCGAACAATAACCACAACTTGACATGAGAGCTATAAACTATAAACCAATCCAAACTGCCGCAACGCGAACTTTACTTTGACATTTCAGTTCAGCTACTTAAAGTCTTAAACACACTGCAACAATTTACTTTAGGCCAAAAACATGAGAATTTTTCGCAAAATAGCCATGATCAGCCTCCCGCACTCGCAGCCAAGTTGAGAAACATAGATGCAAAGACCAAGCAACATACCCAAAGGGCCATCACGGTTCTAATACAACACAATGACATCATTTCACCGTCACGTGGCTTAATTCTTATAGAAGCAGCTCTTGTAGGTGAAAGGGGGGGCCGAGACTTCCGAGTATTAAAACATACAAGCAGAGAAGGTCTGGTGGGTGAAAGGAGAGGAATTGACTCCTCCGAGTATCAAAACATAAAGCAGAGAGTTTATTTAGACCCAGAGAAGCAAAAGAAGAATATAATTTGGGAATGCGGTAACTTTTTTCTAACTAATTTGTTATGTCTTTGGTAGAAAAGAATCTATGATATTCCATAATTTCCTCTTCTTTAGAGACTATTTTTGGGGTCAAGTGACTTACATATGATCCTTATGGGGCCAAGTCAGCTACGATTTCCAGAGAATACGAATAAAATCTAAAAAATTGGCGTAATTTGTCAATATCAGCTTTGAGGATGTCTTGTCCTGATCAAATATCAACTTATGACTATAAACTCTTTTTTATACCTTTTAGTCTATCCTGAAAAAGTTAGTCAGGACAGTCAAGTATTCGAAGTCTATACAAGCCACCCCCACCCACCCAAAAAGAAATAACAGTGCAAGTATTTTTCATGAGAATCAGGTTTTACAAACATCAAAGGTGAAACCAAACTGAAACACATCAATCACCAGAAAACATTTAAATAAGCAATATGCTTAAACATGAGAGGAGGTTAGAGATAGAGAAAACACGGGTTAGGATCCTTTTGACGATCTAGTTAGACCTGATAAAAACTGAGATGAGTTTGACACATATGCAACACATACATCGGTTGCACAACTCAAGTATGACTAGGACGTAAGCAAACATATAATGATATCTCAAACTTACCTTTATGTAGTACTTGA
The DNA here is from genome assembly GCF_048544455.1 of Silene latifolia. NCBI lineage: Eukaryota > Viridiplantae > Streptophyta > Magnoliopsida > Caryophyllales > Caryophyllaceae > Silene > Silene latifolia. The sequence continues at coordinate 50,305,703 of NC_133527.1, read as the reverse complement.
AAGTGCCACTTGCGCCACGCAAAATTCGAACTGTATCATCGAGAGGGTTATGGATTCCCGGATATTTTGGACCAAATGATAAGTCGTGAATCATGTGACTGACATTGACATGATTGGATCCTTCAAAGATCTGTGAAAGAAAGGAAACAGAAATCAGACAAATACTTTCAGATGATCGTACACTACTTTCAGATGTATTAGCCTGGTATCAGAACTACAGGAGTCAACTAGAATCATTTATGGCCTGAATGAAAAGAAGTGAACTACAGGATACCTTAAAGCAATACAAAAACTAAGAAACCTTAAGAGAAGTAAAACTGACTCCGCTATAACAATGGAGATTTTACACTTCAAAGCCTTAACCAGAGAAAAGATATTACTAAAATTGCGACTATAATGACCAATTCCATTAATACAAAAGATACAGACAAGCAAGAATACCAGAAAATAAGTACCTACACTGGCAAGAATCTAGAACTAAAGGAAAAAATTTCGTAAGTTATGATTGAAAGAGGACCTCACCATCTGTGCAACAAAAATGTTCAGTCCATGAACTGAAATATGAAAGTTACCAGCAACCCTTTGCACATCCAAAACACCATAAACCTGTGAATTGTAATGAACCCATTAACAGATATAATAACAATTTACAATTAGAAAGATTTCTAAACCAGTCAGAACTCAGAAATTAAGTTCAAAAGATACCCGACATCCTTCTCCATTTGCCATTGCTTGCTTAACTTTTTTGACCATTTTTTCAGTCTCTTCATCAAAGCCCTGCAGATGACTTTTCTGTTTTAGATCCTCTTCTTTCTCTTTATCATCACCATGCTCATCTTTGTGATCTACATGCACATCTTTATGACCACTCTGGTGATGATTGTGATGACCTACCAAAGAGTTGTTAAGATTCTCATTAAGTTGAATAACCAACAAATTTTTCATTAGGAACTCACAACCAAACAATTTCAAATCAAAGTACAGAACTTTTTAAAGAGAAAGGGGAAAGTTCCAGAATTGATTTAGTTGAAACACACACAAACCACAAAACATATCAGCCTCATAATGGCAGCAAAAAGGAACAAAGTAGGAGCCCAGAAAAACAAGTAATGAGGCATCCATGCTGTTTCATTTCATAATATGAGGAAACTTTCTTTTTAAGAGTTATGAAGTATATTTTCAGTCCACAAGGTTTCCATATAATATTATCACCAATCTTGGGGAGAGACAAACCATCCCATTGTTTTCAGTAGTTAGAAAAGAAAGAGAAAAGATGAATTATACCGAGGCCTAGAGGTTAGCCCCTTTTCCTAACACCTTTCAACTTCAACTTTATAAGCAGCCAAGCAGCCAAGCACATGGAGCATAGCAGTTAAATTTACTCAAGCACGCAGCATAAATTTTTGGGAAATTATATGTAGCTAAAATAACTTGAAAACTTCATCATTATAGTCGATGCCACTGTCAGTGCTTCCAAAGAGACTAACAAACTGAGCATAGTAAGTGGGGGTAGACAATAGATGTACACATCAAACAAAACCAAAGCTGCAACTTTCCATTTGGTCCTCAGGCCACAACCAAATGTGGAAGGACCCCCCTGATACCTCATGAAACAACACATATAGATGGGAATCATGTCAAGCAGGGCTGGAACTGTTGCTCATTATGACAGGTCTTTTGGGGAGGAGTTTGTATGTACTTCAGACTTCCCACAAGCCATTTTGGCTAGTGTGGAAATTAATTTGTAAGTAAAAAAAACCCCCCATACCCGTTTCTTGACTAAGAAAAGGGACATTAAAATTTAGTTCACTGGAGTAGATCCCAAGGCCAAATAAGACATGTAAGTGGTCTAAGAGACTGCAGTTATTATCATCCTCTCAATAGCTGATGTGGCTACAGGCCCACATCTACCCACAGAAACAAATTCATCAAATATTAGAGTTGACCAACCACACTCTTCCATCTTTTTTTCAACTCTCTTAACTATAATTCCCAAATCCTTCAAGGTCATCAACACCTAAAGTCCAGTGACTAATGGCATAGTAAATCACTGACATAAAAAAATTACGATTAGGAAGCAGTGAATCTTTCTAGGACAAGTGTTTCCATGAGGACAGACACCATTCGAAAGTACATGGCTCAGTTTATATAAATGAAATAAATGGGTAGCTAACTTTTATTTTTGCCCCTGATATGATAATAGCCTGAACAATTATCATTACACATATATAGAACCTTACTAATCAGTGCCAATTCTACTTGGCACAACTAATAAGGAGAAAGAACAGTAAAACAAGAATGATACCATGATCATGAGAGGAGCCTTTCTCCACCAAGTCCGTCAAGAATTCAGTTCCAATAATATAACCATCACTGTTTAAGCGAAGCTGCATAAAACCAATGTTAGTGATAAGCATGCCTCCCTTTGCTAAATCAGAGGCATCCAGACAAGGTAAAAGTTAAAAGTATAAAGTCAGTATCCAATTACCTGTCCTAGGAGGAATAATTAGCAGTAGGACACTGCTTTTTTACAAACTTCAATTACTTCTTTGTCTTTAGGAAGACAAATAATAAGAATATTACTCAGTGCCTCTAGGGCTCTCACATATACCAGGGTAAAGGAGGTTGGGTTCACGTAGTTTTACATCTCTATTAACACCACAAAGAGATTGCTTTTTGGATAATCATAAAATTGCGTCGACTCGAGAATTGCGTCAAATGATTGCCACTTCAAAATAAAAAAGTGCAGCCACTTTAGCAAGAGATTTTGCTTTATTCCATCATTATCCAAAACATAAAAAATCAAGTTTTTGGCTGCATTGGAAATAATGAAAATTCATGACCATCATATAATTGATAATTCCCTGCAAGAACCACATGTGTCTAAGCCTCTCCAAAGACCAGAACGCTATTTTTGTGTTAGTTCTGCTTTTTAAGTCAAAATTATTGCGTCTTGCGCCTTCACAAACTAAGATTCATGCCAAAAGCTCCTAGGCACAAAGAAGTTCTAAAAGGACAATTTCACCCCTGGTTATGTCTGATCTATCATTTACCAACAGTCCACAAAACATGCCGATTCAACAATGCGAAAAACAATCAGTTCCTCAGTGCACTATGCATTGGCTTATAAAAGATCTTTTTTTTTTTCAAAAGAGCATATAGTAAGAGATAAATTAGTTGACATCATATTTTCCTGTGGCTATCAAAGCTAAACCTTTTCTACAATTTCCAATTACGATTTGAAACGAACCTGGTCTGGTGGGTTCAAAAAAAATGAAAACTCTGGCGACATTAACTTGTTTACTTACATGATAATTATCAGTTTTTAAGTACAGCTGTAGGGGTAAATGCCTGCTAAGCCAATGGCAGATACAATTCCACTAGAAAGAACATACATAACAGAACAAGAAGAACCAAAAACTATCTCATCAAGCTATATATACAGAAATCACTACAGATTTACCAAAGTTTGTATAATGACCAGTGAGATCTTCTAAGCTTATGTAGCACAGATAAAATTATTCAAAATCGAGCCAGAGCTCCAGGTAGCAAGGGTGAAAGGCAATCATACCACTTGCCATGCTACTAGTGAACATTCATATAGAAATCCAAACACTGATGCACAGATCAAACAGTATAGATATGACAGAAAGAAACACTAGTATAATCAGTAATATTACGTATACAACAGTCTATGACAAAAGAGCAACAAAGCGTAAGTTCCCTAATAATACAGACTCAACTAGCTATTGACATGAACCATCATAAGTAAGTGTAGTAGGAGCTCAACCAGACTTCACTGGTTACAGACATGAACTATCACAAGGAAGTATATTAGGAACTCAACCAGGTAAGAGAGGGGGTGAGAGAAAATGAAAATAAAGCAAAAACGGAAAAATTGAACGGCAAGAGCGAACACACAACCACAACCACAACCACAAAGAGCCTTAATCCCAAAATGATTCGGTGTCGACTGACATGAATTATCCTTTTGAACCGTCACTGAGGGGCTATGTTACTTAGAATCGTTTAGAAGTATCCGACACAGGTGCGTGTCCAAGTGCCGGACTCGGCTATTTTTTTGTAAAGTATGCATTTTTGGTCTAAAATGAGGTGTCCAAGTGTCATACCCATGTCCGAGTGTCGAGTGTCGGACATGGGTACTCGAGGAAATTAGAAGAGTCGGAGTAACATAGCTGAGGGGTCGATAGAAAGAGAAAGGTGAAAAGCGAATGACAAGTGAAACAAAGTACAAAAGTCAAAACCAAAAAAAAAAAAATCCAGTCACCAACCAGTCCAGGTAGAAAGTAGAAATTGTAATACAAATCCATTGGTTAAGAAAGTAACCATGAAAAGAGTCAAAAATACCTTCCATATGTTCGTGTCCAAATCCACTTCATGCTTTCCGGACATGTCAATAGCATCCACACTGAGAACTGCACAAAACGTATACCATTCACCATTTATGAAAATTTTGAAGATGTCAGCTTCACAACAAAATGTATTAGCAATTAGGAAAAATTGCAAATTACTACCTATTATAGTTAAAATTTTTCAAAATACTACATATTATGCTTATTTATTCAAACTACTATCTAAATAGTTACAACTCTTCCTAAACTGGTACCTAATAACCTAAATTAGGTCTTAATTGACCATTATAAGATAACTTTCATTAATTTTTCCTTTTTTAATTTAATTCTAGATAATCCTACCCATTATACCCTTATTAATAATCCTACCCCATCTTTTAATCCTTTATTCCTTTTTTTCCCATCAATTCATCATGTTCATCTACCCACCCACCATCACCAACAACATCCGCCATCACCAACATCAACCACCTTTAACACCCACCACCATCCCACTTCATGTCACCATTCTTATATCACATACCACCATTCCCAGCTACCTAGCTCCCACCATTACCGCCATTACCCAAATATCCATTCAACTTCCATCAATAACTTTACCATGGTCGTCGCCATTCCCTACGTCACCTCCTTAACTTGTTGCACCTTGCAGAACTATACAACTCAGATCTAGGGATTTCTACTATGTGTGACTTGGGTGCGGTTGTAGCGGCGGTGGTGGTTTTGGGATAAACTAAAGGTGGGATTTTTGTGGCACTAAGGTGGTAGATACGGTGTAAGGTGTGGCAAGATTAGGGTAAAGGTGCAGTGGTGTTAGGTTGTGTGGGTGGCTGGAATAGGGGTGATGGTGACAGCCTGGTTAGGTAGTGGAGGTGTCGAACATGGTAAACATAAAAAATGGTGGGATTTAGGTAGTGTGGTTGTGGTGGTGGTGTGGGTGGTGATGGTGGTTCTAATAGAGGGGTAGAAGATGGTGGAGGGTGAGTGTGTAAAAATGGGTAAAATGGGTATACCATATTAATTTTTGTTTTTTTGATAATTACACCTCAATTATGATCTAATTTAGGTTATTAGGTATCAATTTGGGATGAGTTGTAACTATGTAGGTAGTACTTTGAATAAATAAGCATAATATGTAGTATATTGAAAATTCTTGATTATAATGGGTAGTATTATGCAAATCTCCTAGCAATTATCATTAAGTGAAGTGGAATATATCTTGAAAACATTTACCATCACATGGTAATGAGGGGAACGTCATATTGATATGTATGGGGAGAGTTTCTCCGCGCTTCAAGTCTACTGACATCTGTGAATAAAGATGCCATTGTCAAATGCCAAAAGAAAATGATGAACTGCGATACGAATGTGACAACAGCACAAAATCACAAAGAATCAATAACCAAATGTCACCTGATGAACTGTGTAGGTACTTAGATAATATCTGAGCTCGTGTAAGAATAAAGTCGCCATAATGAAAAGCCCTATGATAGATACTGCATTGGGAAAATATATAGGTGTCAAACATTCTAATAAATGATAGCATCAGTACAAAAATAGCAGAAAAATGGTACGAGCTCACTAGTTGCATGTAACAAGTCAATATATGTTAGCACTATCTCGTAGTGAGCAACAGACTAGCAGTTTCACCAGGAATGCTCAACTTTTCAAATCACCTAGTAGTTTATTCCATAGTACACTAATGGCTTGCTTGGATTTGGGTAATTGTTGGATGGTTAGGAGGGTAATGGAGGAAAAATATGAAGGAAAGTAGGAGGTAGTGGTAATGGTGAATAAAGGGAGGAGAGGAATATAGGCTAATAAATAATTATGAGGTAATAGTTACCGACCTCCACTCTAGGGTAAGGTAGTAGCCTCATATGGGAGTAGTAATTCCCCCACCACCTTCCCTTCACCGCCTATGTCTTCTCTTCAACATCATCAGTTTCCTTCTTTTCTCCTTTGTTTTGAGCTTCATTACCCCCGTAACGACCCTTAAAAAGTGGTGACCAGATTAGTAAATCACTGAATCTGACATCCAGCATTGAAAATGTTTTTAAGCTGGGCTATTTCTCTTTTAGCGGAAGCAAAAACATGCAGCACTGCCTAATCGCGCATACTTTTGAAGTGAAAAATTATGTCCTACTCACTAACCTGCATCACTAATCTAAACTAACTAGTTTACGTTATGGTGGGAAATTACACCTGCTGATCTCAATGTTATCTGTATTGTGTCAGATAACTTCCATATGCCTGTAGAACAACATCTCACCGTAACAGACTACCAGGAAAATGCTGCCTATATCAGTCCCATACTCCCATCTATCCCACTTAGACGGAAGCCTTCCTAAAGGCCACTGGGGTAATGACGTTGATATACTCACTCATCAAGTGATCATTTAAAACAGATTTCAAACACAAAGTCGCCTGGAAATTCAGCAAATTATCCCACTAAACCAATATATCCCCAAAAAAGAGCCTAACCCAAAACACGACTTCATTACCAATATCACCACAACAAATCAGCTCCAACAGATTCCTCGACAAAGCTGAATAGTACACAAAGATTTGAAGCTCTAGATGTTCCAAATTAGATTAAAAAGAATTCCGGCAATAACTTACTCCAAATTCAGCAAATTACTCGAAAAACCAAATCATAAACTAAAAAACCGAAAGAAAACTGATAACAAAAATGAAAAATGGAGCAGCAAAAAATGTAAATAAGCTAAAAAAAAAAAATACCAATAGCACCGGATTGAGTTTTCTGCAACAAGTGTTCTTCAGCACGAGGAAAGGCATCAAGTCTCTTAATTGCTTGCCTAACACCCATCTTATTCAATAACCAATTCGATTCGATACAAAATCTGAACAATTCATATGATTAACATGTCAAAAATTTAAACTTTTTCTTTCTGGGTAACGTCAAAAACACAGCATGAAAAACCATCAACTGAAATTCAGGGATAGAAAATGAAATGAAGAAATATATGGAGAGATTACCGCCAAAAGTAGAGAGGGATTGGGTTGTTGGAGATCTCCTCGGATCAACAAATTATAATCAATCAAAGGAATGAATTTTATTGGGGATGAATATTGTAACACGCAGAACCATTTACCCGGTTGTTTTTCTCGGCTAATTTTTGACAGGATGATTATTTACCCTTGGTGTCAACGTAATTGATGTGTCCTAATATCAGATTTCTTTAGGGTTTTTTGTCAAACACAACCCTTAAAAAACTTTTTTTTCCAAACACCACCTTTAAAAAAAAAGTTTGTGAAACACAACCTTTAATAAAAATTTTTTTGTTAAACACCGACATTTTGGCTAGAGTTTGAACACTTGCAATGGGGTGACTTTCAGTCGATGTTTGAGATAGCAAACGAGGTCGGTTTGAGGTGTTTTTAGACTCGTTGGAAAGGTGGGAGTACAAGCTTTCTACGCGTTATCAATACGGCGGTGATAAGTAGCCTTATCTAGGGTCTATTGGTGTGTAAAGTAAGACTGGTCAAAGAGTGAATTTGTGTTTTTCTGATTTGTTTTTACCTCCAATTTACTCTTTGAGCAGCCTTACTTTACACACCAATATACCCGACATAAGGCCACCTATCACTACCGTATTAGTAATCCCCGGAAAGCTTGTACTCCCACCTTTCCAAAGAGTCTAAGAACACCTCAAACCGACTTCGTTTGCTATCTCAAACATCGACTGAAAGTCACCACATTGCAAGTGTTCAAACTCTAGCCAAAATGTCGTGTTTAACAAAAAAAAATTTATTAAAGGTTGTGTTTCACAAACTTTTTTTTTAAAGGTGGTGTTTGGAAAAAAAAAAGTTTTTTAAAGGTTGTGTTTGACAAAAAACCCATTTCTTTATCCAATATTGAGGTGGTAATCGGGTCACTCGGGTCGGTTACGGGTTGGGTTAAAGCGGGCTCGGGTTGTGTCGGGTCAACGACGAATTCGGGTCAGTTCGGTTCATGTCGGGTCATCTTCGGGGCGGGTCGTTAGCGGGTCAGCGTCGAGTCAGGGTATCAACATTTATTTTATCTTATATATCTATAAAATCTTATTAAAAGGTCACGCAGGCAATGCCACGTAGGATAAGGAAAAGCCACGTATGCATTTGCAATGTCACATCTTAATCCGCGGCTACTTGAAACACCTATTAAATGTCACGTAGACATCGACTAAAAGCCACCTAACAAAGATTTTACATTTCATTTGACCAAAAAGTATCTTTAAAAAAACTATGAAAATTATATAATTAGATTCGTGCTAAAAAAAACGCTACCATATAGATTTCTTATCATTTGCACATATTTATACATTATATATAATCTAAGTTCCAGGATGGCTCCTATTTATAATCACAGGATCACCCCATCTTATGTTAATCTTTCGATGTGGGACAATTTTATTATTTATATGTAGTATATATTCATCACACTAGATTATGTTTCAATGTGGGACATGGAGTATAACCTACTAAGAAATACAATCTTTTATATTAACAAATTATATGAAATCTATACTCTAATGATAGAATTTGTTACCACAAATCAAATTATATTATTTTCATAATTTTTTTTAACGATATTTTTTTACAAAATGAAATGTATAAGTTTTTTATATAAAAATTAGAAACACCACTCGAATATAATATAATATAATATAATATAATATAATAATTAAAAGATTCTACACTTTATTTTTTGCATCCAAAAATTATTTATAATACTTTCCTAAATCAATCAATCAATCAATATATATATATAAAATAGGAACTTTTCGAGCGATATTAGAGAGTCCAACTTTTTTAGAAATCCTAACAAGAGTAGATTTCGAAAAAAAAATTATAAATAAAATAAAAAATTCAATAAATTGAAATCCTAACAATAGTAGATTTCGAAAAAAAATTAATAAATAAAATTATCCTAAGAAAAGTAGAGTTCTTAATATTGAAAATAAATTTTATTAAAACTATTCTAATATAAGTAGATAAAATATATCTTAATAAAATTATCCTAATATAAGTAGATTAAAATGATCAAATAAATAATGGACATTTGTAATAGTTCAAGTTATCATTTTTATTTTTGCCCCACTTATGGTATCATACATTTGTAGTTAGTATTCTAGCATTAAAATAAATTTAAGGAGCTGGTGGATAAATAATGAATTTATTTGATTAAAGTGTTATGTTAATATGATGTAATGTAATCTTACATAGTTACACGGAGTATAAACTACGATTCCGTCAAAATATAGTCACTAAATAATCATTGAAGTGTGTATATACATCGTAAATGTCTCCATATACATTCAAGTGATCAATGCATACAAAACAATACACTGATCTATATATGTTACTATTTTTGTTTCATTAATTTACTCTCTATAAGAATGTAGAGATAATTAGGTGGAGAAATAAAAGAATTAAATTAGAATTTGGCAGCTTGGACAACTCAAGGCTTTTTGTAACAATGGAGCAACTCATAGTATTATTCATATGATGAATTACTGGTCATTTCTAAACGCACGCATTAGCCTAGATTTCGAATAAGATTAAGTTTGAAAGAGTTTTAATAATTTATACTACAAATTATTAAAGGCCTCAAGAGTAAGGGTGGGCATAATCCGGTCCCGACCGGAAAAATGGACCAGTCCCGACCGGAATCGAGTGGACCGGAACCAGAGTTAAAAATTCTGGTCCGGTCCGGTCCAGGACCGGTATTTTCCGGTCCAGACCGGTTTGGACCGAAATGCCCGGAATTATTGTTATTTTCATTTTTTTTTTTAAAATTGTATTTTTAATTCCGGTTCAATCCGGTCCGATCCGGTCCAATGGACCGGAATTTGAAAAAGTGGATAATTTCGGTCCAACCGGTCCCGTCTTGGATCGGAATTTTTCCGGTCCGGTCCCGGACCGGAATTTTTGTAATCCGGTCCGGTCCCGTACCATGAATTTTTCCGATTCCGATTCCGGTTCCGGTCGGTCCAGGTTTTTTTGAACCGGTGTCACCCTACTCAAGACTGTGCATATGTTATGGTCATTAATTAATTAAATCAAAAGAACGCACATTATGTTTTAGTTTAACCAAATCTTGCTTGTGCACTACGTAGTATTTACTCAACCATGTATCTTTGTGTTTTAGTATTGGTTTTACATACTAGGTAGAATTCTATTTACTCATATTTTTAATTAAATTTATATTTACTTAGATTTCTATGTATATAGGGGTAAAATTTGAGATAGATGATCAAAGATTATGCAGCCAAGTATATTGACTTTTTTGAATTTTTGATGTATTCGAAAGCTTTTAAAGTATATTGATTTTTTGATTTTTTGATGTATGTATATATTTTACTAATTAACCGAAATGTAGTTAATTTTTTGGTAAAATGACATAATAAGTACTTCATATTTTTTTGGTACAAATGAGGGGTAAAGCCCCGAAAACTAACTACTAACTATAACACGAGGAAAAGCGACACCAAAAACATCCTCCCGAAGAATCGAACATAGCTCAGGAAGAGGAGCGTCTAAATGCGTAATGAAGGAACCCGAATTGACCCCAAAGTTTGCTAAGAAATCAGCGGCTCTATTAGCTTCCCTATAAGTGTGTTCCAGCTTGACTGTCCGCCTCGTCTCTATAAGTACTTCATATTTAATATTATAAATAGAAGGATTAAAAAATTGGTAGCTTTCTCATATGTTACTCTTATTTTGGTAAATAATTTATCTACCAAATACTTACAAAAAATTAAGATAAATGAAATTTTGGTCAAATAAGCTTAAGCTTATTTCTTGGGAACAAGGCCATATGAGATTTTTCATGATCTTCGAACCATTCTCATATCAAATTGATTTGTTTTTGATGTTTTATTCTGGGCATGTTTACTTGCTTTTGAGCCTATTGTTAGGAATTGATCTAAAGTTTTTTTTTTTAAAAATTTTATAAGTTGATTAATAGAATAAATAGTTATTGGTTCAGAATAAATATTAGCAATTAGACATTGTAAATTTGTAACGCAAAGTATGTATATAGTCCATCATCACGAGGAACAGAATAATAAGTAATTGGTTCAAAATAAATGTTAGCTAAGAATAAAAATGGTTAGCTCTACAATAAGAAAAAGAAAATTTGATCAAAAAGGAAATCTATAACAAGTGTCCAATTATATCGCATTTATCTTGGATGAAGCGGATATAAATAAAGTTTTAGGTTCAAACTGTTTAAATCATGTCAACCATGGGATTTAGACATGGGTACAAATAATATCAGAATTATTTAAGAAAACTATAGAATAAACGAGTATATAACATTTAAATGGAACGAAACTATTTTAAGATTACCACAAGTTGAAGCGGGTATGGTTTTGAAAACTTTATCCGCGACAACTAGGGGTATGTAATTTTTCTATTAAATACGGGTATGAGAAGGTATACATCCGTCATGTCCCCTCCCCCGTATGACATCCTTGCTTTTAGGAGTCGTTTTTTTGGTTATGCGAGACTTGACAGAGTATTTTAGTCGGGTTATATTTTGGGAGCAAAATTCATTACTTTTAGGAATTTACTAAATGTACTTCATCCTCTTCGCAATGATCGTTTGTATTGCTTTTATACAGTCATCAATGGGGTAGTTTGACCATGATTTTAGACATATTAATGGTCAAAGTTATTAAAGTTTGACCCCTAAAAAACAAGTTGGAAGATGTTTAAGAAAGGAAGGGAGTATCCATGATGATTTTCTTTTAATATAACTCATAATGATTTGTTTAAGAAGCAAGGTGAGTCTTAGACCAAGTGCGGTATGCCGATTATGTTGTTGAGAATTTAGGAACATTAACTCTGTAAGAGGATTATGTAAGGGGATCTGTCTTATTATAAATCGCCTTGGAAAATTCGTAGTAGAAGGGAAGATAATTACAGGTTTCAAAGTCGGCAAAATGTACTTAACCCGAGGATAGTAATGACTTCTTCGGATGCAAAGATACCTTTCGTTCTTAAGCGGAGACAATATACATTGAACCTGTTCTACACCATGACAATAAACAAGAGTCATGGACCCTTGTTTATGTGTCGAAACCAGTATTTAGTAATGGCTAGCTTTACGTAAAAGCATCAAAAACATTGTCATCCGAGGGATTTAGGTTCTCATTGATGATAGAGACCAAAGGTATTAAGGCCACACGAAGAACATTGTTTACAAAGAAATTTTCACAAATTTACAAAATTAGGTGTCGTATTAGATATTTTGCATGAAACTCCAAAGGATAAGTAGTCTTAAGTATACATAGTCAAAGACTATTTTGGTAAAAAAATTGATGGTGCGTGAAACAATAAGAACGATAACTCTAAAATCCAACTATATCTATGAATGTTATACAAGTGATATAGTTAATACCAAATGCTACAACGTTTTCGTTGCGTTTTTTTATTGGAACTGATGATTAATCAATCCTCATCTAAATCAACCCCGAAATTTTGTTTGCTCCCATTTTCAGCACGATTTGACTTTTTGTTAAATTTTAAAATTTTCTGTTACTAGACCATGGTAACTTAAACCAACGCTTTCAGCGTTGCCATAAAATACTAACTTGGTAACCCAATGATTTTAGTGATGCCATAAACTACTAAATGATGTTGCCAAAGATGATACTACTAAGCGCCCCTGGCCCCTGCATTCTATTTAATAGAATCACAAATATTTTTGATTGTTGTTTAGAGACTACTAATTCTGTTGAAATTCATTTTGGATTTGATTTTGCGAAAGGTATATAGGGAGCAAATTCTCTTAATTGTAAAAATAGTCAAGGTAAAATTAAAAATTATGTTGTAAGAGATTTAACATGTTCTCTGAACATACTAAATATATATAATCTTGACACCTGTTGTTTTACATAACATTCATATCATTTTTTTAATTAAAAACCAGTTGTGCCGGTAACAATGAAAAAACTAACAACATACTATAACTATGTCACTTGATATTATACTATTGAATGACAAAGCTTTTATGTTAAAAACACTAATAATTCATCGGTGAACAACTAAACCAACCACAATTTTTTTTTTCATTAATGATTCAACATAGTTGAACTTTTTTTTTATCAACTTTAGTATATATTTTAACATATAATCCTATTGGGAGCCCCGTGCATCGCACGGGCTTTCCAACTGATATATATAACTAAAGGAGGCTTTTTTTTCTAATTATACTATTACCATTAAAATTAGGAGATAATTAATTATTTACAATTTTTCTATTATAATTAGGAATATAATTTTCCTATTTGAAATGAGAATTAATTAATTATTTTACAATTTTCCTATTAGAAATAGGAAATAAATTAACAATTTATTAAGGCTTTCTTTTCCCTAATTATACTATTAGAATTAGGAGATAATAATTATTTAAAATTTTTCTATTATAATTAGCAATATGATTTTCCTATTAGAAATGAGAATTAATTAATTATTTTACAATTTTATTATTAGAAACGGGAAATAAATTAATTATCTACATACAATTTATTAATATAAATAAATTATTCATTAGTATTTGTTCACTTTTTATTAAATTAGACTGGAAAAAAAAAAACCCTTTGATATATTTATAATATCCAATTTTATAACAACTTTCGATTAAAAAAATGAGATATTATGAGGCTAAAAGGCCCTCGGCCGAACTGGGTTGTGATAAATGTGCATGCATAATACGTATTACATGGAATTTACTCATGTAAAGAGTAAAATGAACTCTGAAATATGCCCCTACGTCTTTTGTTATTGTTAATGTCATATTTAATTATACATAATACGAAGTTTATTTTTCAAATGTCATATGTATTTCTCCTACTAATTTTAAAGTTATTTCCCTCACAGTACACTTCAACTTCTATTGATAATTTATCTATAAATATTATTAAAAGGCTACTCTAAAATGACCTATTAAAGCCACGTAGACAATGCCACATGGTAAAAATTTATTATGACATGGCAAAAATTTAATTATGACATGGCACTAATCTATACAATGTAAATTTACTAAATTAACCCTTTTATATATGCATAAAATGTACTAAAATGTCTAACAAAAATGTCATTATTATCAACATTATTCTTAAATAAATTAATACAACAAACACAAGAAATAAATTAATATAAACTTTTTATTTTCCACTTACAACTTTGGTTATGAATCTATCATATTTATGCAACATATACTTCTTTTATTTAATGGTAGTATGTTATTAAGCACCATTATTAGTAATTATGTTATGATAATTTTTAATCTTCCCTTCATTCACAAAATTTTTCTTCTTCCTCCAAATAAATTGTTGAAATTAATAGGAGAATTAATTACAAAAATGATCTTATATAAATATCACACCAATCCCAATTTTCATTTTTATTACAAAAGTCGGTAGGTGTTTTAGCAGGATTTCCCCTGAATGGGTCCGGCTTGATTTAAAGAGTAATTTGGGTATCTAGTTCTATAAGTTTGGAATATTGTGAATGAATAATAAGGGAAGACTAAGTATAAAGAATATCACTTATATTATTTTGATAAGCTGAGTACAAATTTGTATAAGTAATTGAATACTCGGGAAATAATGAAAGGTAAATTGTGAAGTAGCTAAATAAAAACCAATGAATAATGAATGAAATTACAAATGCCAGATTACAATATTTATAGTCCTACAAATATTAACGTTGTATTGATCTTCAACGTCCCTCTCTTTTGTCGGAGTTGTTACCAGATTAATAGGGCACACTCCCTATTAATCCGGTTTGACTCGTTCTATTCTTAACTAATCTTTAGCTCTCCTTCTTTTATACGTCTTGATTCATTGATGATATACTCTTATAGTTAGACTTGGTCTTCCTTCAGAATAGGACGTGATTATTAGCTCATACAACTGCCTCTCTTGTTTATCTTCTTAATCCTGCCTGTTTGAATGTCCTGCCAGGCTATTCTGCACCTACCATCAGGCTTCTCTTCCAGAATTTAGTAGCCTGCTTATCCTGTAATAATCTTCAATAGCCAAATAGTAGTTAGATTTGTCCGGTCCCTGGTTGTCTTAATCAGCCTAGTATGGTCAGGCCAGGTTAGAGTCAGACCAGGCTAAACTGGGCCTAACAATTGCCCCTTGACATTTTGCCCGTCTTTGGATCGGGCGGGGGTGAGATGTCAATTTTACCGGGTTGAACAATAAAAAGAATTATATTTGCTCAATGACTCTTAGACTTCTAGTTACCGTTAAACACTATAACGGCTAATTTGTATGATGTCATGCTGACAGTTTTGCATTTTCTAGGGTTTTTGCACCGTTATTCCCCTTCTATAAATACGGTATTTGTGATGAGATTGTTTTTCACCAAATTTCTTCCACTTTCTTTGCTAAATTTTCTCTAAAATTCTCCCCTATTTCCCAGGAGTTCCATTCTGCTAACTTATAAAATAAAATTCATCACAATAAACTAAATAATAAAGGATATGGGAGCCAAAAAGCGTCCTGCACCCCAGAAAGCTGCTGCTGAACCTGAACCCAAAGACGTCCAGGAGGAGGAGGTGATTGAAGTTGATCCTCCTGCTCGTGCTATAGCTTTTAAATATCGGGATTCTATTTTTTCTGCCCTTCAATCTCTGGATCCTTACTTTCCTGAAGAAAACTTATTGAAAACAAACTATGATAGGGTTTTAAGGGAGAAGAAATTAATTCCTGATTCGACTGAGGTATGGATTCCTGAGTCTTGTCGATCGAGCTAACGGGTGTCACCTGGTTGGTTCTGTATTTTTGAATGGGCGTTCAAAGCAGGTTGTAAGTTACCTTTTACTCCTTTAATGATTGATACCATTCGTGCTATGGAAGTATCACCTTTTCAGATTATGCCAATGGTTTGGAAACTTGTTCATTCTATTGAAAATTTATGTGCTAAACATAATCTTGTAATTACTATTAATGATATCAGGGCAATATATCATATGAAAAATCCTGTTAATGGTCGTTTTAATTTGAGAATCAAGTCAAAAATGTCTCCATTAATCACTAACCTGGACTCTGGAGATGATAAAAGCTGGGCAAAGACTTTCCTGTTTATCCGGACTGAGAGTCTGGGGTCAGGCTTTGATTACCTGAGATATCCCCCTCTGGAAAGTGGTAGGTTTCCTGTACTGTTAATTTGCAATATATATTATACGAAATTAGGATGTTTTGAGTTTCACCTGTGTATTTTTGATGATTTTTGCAGCTCCTGATTGGAACTCTGATCCTCTTGACGAGGAAGCTATTTCCAGGATAGAGGCTTTCCTTGCTATTCCTGAGGAAGAGAGGGCCTGGCCTGCTAGTCTGGGCAGGGATCTATTGCCCCGGTATATGAAGACCAAGCTGAGTGTGGTCAAAGTACCCAAAGGCAAGCCTAGCTCCACTGCTCTTTCCTGTACGTCTTCTATATGTCTTTATGTCAATTGTTGTCTTCTTATCGCTTCTCATCTGATATTTATGTATATTCTTTATATATTTAGTATTCAGGTCTTCTCGCTAGGTTGGCCACTTTTATCGCAAAAGATTTAAAGGTGGGGTGGCTAGAATTCTTTGAAACAGTCCAAGAGCCAGGAGGCTAGTGGGAGTGACAAGACGCTTGATATTTTGGTTTCTGATGTCCAGCCTCCCCAAGAACCGCCCAGGCTAGTATCACCAGAGGTCGTTCAGGCTTCTAAAAGGATAAGGGAAGATGTTATTCCTGAAGAGGAAAGGGGAGAGAAAGAGCCTATTCAGGCTCAACCAATCAGGAGTACCAGGCAAGTGTCTGCTAGGACTGACGATATGGATGCTGCCCGGGCACGGATAAATGAATTTTCTGCAAAAATGGGCGGCCAGCTTTTGTCTGCTAATACCCTTGAGTCTTCTACTAAAGTGGTTTCTATCCTGACTTCTCTTGTGACAAAGGCTTCTGAACTTGCTTCTCAAGGTAAGGAGGTTAGTTGTAAAGGGATGTTTTAATTGTTTATGTGCTCTTTGTGTTGCTTTATATTTGGCTGATTAATTTTGTTTCTTGTAGGGATTGGATGTCGGGTTGGCTACGCTTGTCGGCTCGGGGATGCCAGGCCAGGGTTTCTAGCTTGGAAGAAAAATTGGATAAGGTTAACCGTGAGTCGCACACATCCGGGGTAATGAAGTAGTACTTCAATCTCACCGGGGACAGCTAGAGAGGCATCCAGGGTGCTATAGTTTGTGAGGTGGCTGCAAAAAATGCCGAGAAGGTTGTCGGCAAGAGTTGGAGGTCATGTCAAGGGGAGAGCGTTGCCGAGAGGCGAGGCAATGCAGATCGGTGAGGAAGAATGAAGAGCTTGGTCTTTGAAAAAGGAATTAGTGGAGGCGCGGCTTCGATGCCGCTCAAGACTTCTTTGGGAAAGGCCGGGTTGATGCTATGAGGGATCCGGAATCGATGGGCTAATTGGGATCCGGACCGGGATGAGACAAAGACTAGACACTCAAGTATCCGATTTGGCCAACATGGGTCAAGAAGAAGAAGTGGATTCTCCTCCTTCCAAGGGAAAATCTGGTGATCAGGAAATGGTGGATGGTTGTGAGTCGGTTACTGGCTCAAAACCTACTTAGATTTATGTTTTTCCTCTTTGTTTTGGCCCATCCAGGGGGGATGTTCCTGGAATGAATATTTAGGTATTTTTTGGCCCATCCAGGGGGGATGTCCCTGGAATGGATAATTATTAGGTACGTGGCAAGGCCGGTTATTTTGGATAAATAGATATTTGGTCTTTGTTGGTTCCTTTTTTTCATTTTGATAAGGTACTTTTATAGTATTGGATGTCTTACTGGATCTGGCCAGTTATTCGACTGGATCGGGCCAGTTTTTTGTGCTGGATCTGGCCAGTTCATTGAGTTATGGGTGGGGTTATTGCCTGTCTGGAGGGCTTACGTCCCCTGCCTGTCTGGAGGGCTTATGACCCATCTATGTTATACAATCCAGGAAAAGATTTTCCAGATTTGTATATTAAATGGAGCTCAATATTTTAAGGCCTGTTTTTTGCAACTGGAAGTTGAGTATCAGTTGGATATTGGTGGGGTGGCCCCCAATCTTTAAGGTTTGTTTTAAGTAAAATGCAGTATGTAAAACAAATATTGAAGATTCTACTTGGTAAAAATAAATATGAGAATATTGACAAGTACTTGGGCACATAATAGAAGAAATTATATAAGGCATTTATTCATATAATGGCAAGTATCATACATTTAGTTTCACATCAGGTCAGGCAAGAAATGTGAAAATGAAAATTATACCTGGACCGAGAGATATATTTTATATGTGAAATAGTTTTAAGTGTGCAATATTCCAAGCTCTTGGGATCATTTCGTCGTCCAGGGTTTGTAATCTATAAGCTCTCTGGCCGACTATTGAGTCAATCAGGTAGGGACCTTCCCAGGTTGGGGCCAATTTGCCAGCATTTTTCTCTTTTGTGTTTTGAAAGACTTTCCTGAGGACAAGGTCTCCTACCCTGAATACCCTAGCTTTGACATTCTTGTTGTAGCTTTTTGCAACTCTTTGCTGGTATGCTGCCAGTCTAATGCTGGCTGCATCTCCTTCCGTTAAGTCCAAGTTGTCCTCCATTAGAGGTATATTGCTTGTTATTGTGTTCAGGCTGCATCTGGCTGATGGAATGTCGACCTCAGCTGGGATTACTGCTTCACATCCATAGACCAAGGAGTATGGGGTTTGGCCTGTGGATGTTTTAGGCGTGGTTCTGTCAGCCCAGAGGACCAAGGGGAGCTCTTCAGCCCATCTGCCTTTCCTTCTTTCTAGCTTCTTCTTTATGCAGCTGATTATTACTTTGTTACTGGATTCTGCCTGGCCGTTAGCTTTTGGATATCCTGGCGTGGAGCCTACCAGGTTGATGTTCCATTGAGCACGTAAGGTGCTTGTTCTTTTTCCCACAATTGCGTGCCATTGTCGCATACTATTTCGAAGGGATGCCATATCTACATATGATGTTGTGTTTGATGAATGCTATGACATCCTTTTCTTTGACTTACTGTATGAATCGCCTTCTATCCACTTGGAGAACTAGTCGGTCATTGCTAGCATGAAAACTTTTTGTCCGGGTGCTTGAGGTAGTTTCCCTACTATATCCATGCCCCACTTCATAAATGGCCAGGGTGCGGATATGGAATGTAGTTCCTCGGTGGTGATGGATATATGGTCCGTGAATCGGCAAGCTTCACATTTAGAGCTAAATTCCAGGCAATCGGCCCTCAAGGTGGGCCAATAATAACTGTTTCGAGTACCTTGCTTGCCAGGCTCCTTCGCCTTTATGATTTCCAAGTATCCTTCATGGATTTTCGATAATATCCATTCGACTTCTTGTGGTTCCAGGCATCCGAGGTATGGCCCCACTGCGATTTCTTAAAAAGCACGTTGTTAATAATAGTATATGAGGCAGCTTTTATTTTTAGTGCCCTGGCATCTTGCTTATTCAGGGGAAGAATTCCCTGTTGTAGCCAATCGTAGTAAGGTTTTGTCCAGGAATTGGCAACATATATTGGGAAACTTTCATCTTGTTTATTTATTGCAGGTTCTAATAAATGTACGATGGGTATTTTGTCAAAGTCAAGGGGACTGAAGTTGGATCCTAGGCCGGCTAAGGCATCGGCACAGGTATTCGTGTCCCCCGGGAACTTGGTCAATATTAAAATTGCGGAATTTTGATTTTAAATTTTGGACAACTTCCAAATAAAGCATCATTTTTGAGTCTTTTGCAGTATATATTCCATTTACTTGATTTGAAATAATAAGGGAATCAGTACGTACCTTTAGGTTTTGCACACCAAGGTCAATACATACCTTTAATCCAGCAATTAGGGCTTCATATTCTGCCTCATTGTTGGTGGCTTCAAATGCACAACTTATGGCTTGTACTATCTTATCCCCTTGTGGCGATTTTAGTACTACCCCCAGGCCTGTGCCCCTCATGTTGGCTGCACCATCGACAAATAGGGTCCATTCTAGGTTTGTTTGGTCGCTGGTCAGTTTATTTACTTCTTTTATTAGATCGGGTTCTAGGGTTGGACTAAAATGAGCCACAAAGTCTGCTAGTGCTTGTGATTTAATTGCTGTCCTTGGTTCAAATGTTATGTTGTATGTGCTTAACTGGACTGACCATTTGCACATTCGTCCGGACAATTCTGGCTTCCTAAGTACAGACTTGATAGGAAGATTGGTTCTGACTATTATAGGGTGGCTTTCAAAGTATGGTCTTAATTTTGTGCAACTCATAATTAAAGCTAAAACATATTTTTCAAGTAGGCCATACCTGATCTCTGCATCCAGTAGACTTTTACTTATGTAATAGACAGGGTGTTGTTGTCCGTCTGCTTCTTTGACCAAGACCGCACCGACAAAGAGTTTTCGTGGATCGATGTGTATATCTTGTCGGGGTTCATCTTTGACTGGTTTTGCCAGCAAGGGAGGAGAGGATAGATATGTTTTCAGGTCCTCAAAGGCAGCCTGATGATCAGGGGTCCATTGAAAGTCTTTGTTTTTCCTTAGTAGATTATAGAATGATTTGCACCTCTCTGACGATCTTGAAATGAACCTGTTCAGGGCCGCTATTCTTCCAGTCAGCTTTTGTATATCTTTGACTATCTTTGGTGGTTCTAGCTCCAGAATGGCTTTGATCTGTTCAGGGCTGACTTCTATTCCTCTTTTTGTCACCATATAGCCCAAGAACTTGCCTGCTGAGACTCCAAAATGGCATTTTTGTGGATTGAGCTTCATATTGAATTTCTCCAGTATCTTGAAGGCTACCTCCAGGTCTTTAATGTGATCCTCCGCTTTTTTTGACTTGACTACCATGTCGTCTATGTAGACTTCCATGATGTCTCCTATTTGATCTTTGAACATCATGTTGACTAACCTTTGATAGGTTGCACCTGCATTTTTTAATCCAAAAGGCATAGCAGTATAACAATATATTTCTCTTTCAGTGATGAAAGCTGTACTTTCCTGATCTGCAGGGTGCATCTTTATTTGATTGAATCCGCTGGAGGCATCCATGAATGTTAACATCTCGTGGCCTGCAGTGGCATCCACCATTGCATCGATGTGTGGCAGGGGAAATGGATCTTTGGGACAGGCCTTGTTTAGGTCGGTGTAGTCTACACAGACTCTCCATTTGCCGTTTTTCTTTTGGACGACTACTACATTTGCAAGCCAGTCAGGGTACATTACTTCCCTGATCATTCCCATGTCCAGTAGCTTGTCAACTTCTTGGTTGATGATTTCATGTCTCTCTGCAGCAAATTTTCTTCTCTTTTGCTGTACAGGCTTGAATGGGCCTAACAGTAGGTAAAAAAATACATAGAGAACTAAATGTATTGTTTTGATTTTTATCCTTATTATGTTTTGAATTAATAGTTAGAATCTAATTTAGTTATTATTTTGTGTTTGTTTTCGAATTGCAAGAGGGTTACATACTCAATTACTGACATCTCAATAACAGTACATGAAATTAGAAAATAATGGTAATGTTTACACTTTTCTTTTGTCTTGAATACTCTTTCATTTTTGTCGGGTTTTTCCTTTTTCTATTATGGTGTGTAATATAAAATAAAAATATGAATCTCTGATATGTGGTGACATGTTATATCTATCTATAATCTATAAACAATATAATAAGGCTAGCTTGAACAATGTGACATGACATCTTCTTAAGCCATCTAAAACATATGTGACATCTCTTAAGTAAATTCCACTTATAATACCTTACCAAATTTAATTAGAGATTTTCATATCTATAGTTGCTTCTTAAATGTCAAAACAAATAATTGAGCAATTTAATTAAAAAAAACTATCAACAATCTACCATTTACTCCGCTCATCTGTGAGTTTGTTAATTCTACGTCTTTTTTTTAGGAAATTAATTATACCATTTGAAATTACCCGTTTATTCCATTTAACTATAAGTCTTATTCATTTTATCATTTAAATTATTGACATCAATAGATGAACACCATTACATGTCGATATCCACCCTTTGCTCTACCAATTACATAGTAGTTGCTTCTTGGTTTTATTCAAATCAAACAATTTATTTTGCATGTGGAAGTTTTGTAGATTTTAAATGATATCTTCCACATTACACGCCAAATGCATTATGTGGCGCAAATTGTTATCGAGTTAAGTGTTTATTGGAATTTGTTACTCCAATCGTAAAATTATCTTTATTTTTACTTCATTATTTACTTTGTAGGATTTCTTTGATGAGAATTCAAATACACCAATATATTATCTTCTAACTGAGGAGATTTAAGAGGTAAGTAGTATGTTCTATTTTGATATGATTATTGTTTAGTTTTTTTAGCAAGTAAGATTAACTTATTGATATATTTTTTTTTTGGGAAAATGTAAGCATTTCATTGATAACCATATAAAAAGTCCCATATTACATCACATTTTTAGCAGACACATACACAAAATGTATCTGACTCAACAATTCATAATGCAATCAATCCACTGTAAAACTCTACTCTTCTTGCACTTGATCTCTAGTTGTTTCAATCTGCGAATGCTTTCCTGCTTAATACTCATCCCCATTCTCTCTAGTCTTAGAACATAGCCCTCAATCCTGCACATATTTCGAGCATGCCAAATCTGGTACATACTACAAGCTAAAATCAGGGCAATAATCTTCTTCCTGCAGGCAGATGAATGTCTCCAATCTACCCACCAGTGAATGCATCCAGTACGAGGCAAGTCAACCTTACACCACTCAGCAACCAGCTGAATGCATTTCTTGCTATAAATACATTCAAAGAACAGATGCTGGTGGTTCACCTCCTGTAATCCACACAGATAGCAGACATTCTCTTGTATCACAGTCATTTTAACAAGCCTATCCTGTGTAAGTAGTCTCTCACGGGCCACTAACCAACACAGGAAGCTATGCTTAGGGACAATCCACTTATTAAGCATCCAGGTACCAAGGGACATTGTCACTATCTGGTTTAAGCCATAAATAACCACGTTGAATACTGTACTCAGAGCCTGGGAGAAGATCAGGTGCTTAAGCATCTCTTTTACTTGACATACCTTCCTCCAAGCCTAACTACTTCCCATCCCAGGTTGATAGTCCTTCCACTGAGACTGTTTGATATAGACTGCATGAACCCATCTAACCCATAGATGGTCCTCCTTAGTAGCCACCCACCAAGCATACTTATCAATGATAGCAACATTCCACTAGTGTAAATCCTTAAACCCCAGTCCTCCCTATTTCACTGGTTTGCAAATGTGATCCTATGAAGCCAGAGAAGGACTTTCCTTCTGATCATTACCATGCCATAAGTAAGCCCTGCAGATGGCTTCAATTTGTCTGATAACAGTCTTTGGAAAGATGAAAATTCGAGCCCAATAACAATGAAGAGTAGAGAGTACTGCTTTGATTAGAATTGTCCTGCCTGCATATGACAATTTTCTAGCACCCAATCCTCTTAGTCTCTCCACTACCCTGTCCACCAAACAGTGACAGTCAAGTACAAACAATCTTTTAGGGGATACACATACCCCCAGGTACTTGAAAGGTACTGTCCCCTTCTTCATACCAGAAGCACATTCAACCTCCTGAATAAGATGCTCTTCCATCCTATTACAGTAAAAGTTGGACTTACTCCTATTCATCACCAACCCAGTTGTTTTAGAGAAAGAATCAAAGGCTTGCAGCATCAATTTAATAGACATCCTGTCCCCTTTGCAAAAGAGAATTAAATCATCAGCGAAACATAAATGTGATAGCTTAATCCTATTGCATAGAGGATGATAATGGAACTTCTCATGTTTTTGGACTACCATAATAACCCTGATGAGATACTCCAAGCAGAGAGTAAACAGCAGAGGGGAGAGTGGGTCTCCTTGTCTGAGGCCCCTCTTTCCCTTAAAGAAACCAAAATTATCTCCATTCAGAGATATTGTGTAAGTGGGGGTAGTCACACATTGAATCAGCAGCATTGTGAAATGAGGAGGGAAACCCAGAGCATGTAGCATCTCTTCCAAAAAACTCCACTCAACAAAATCATAAGCTTTTTGCAAGTCAAGCTTCATAAGGATTCTGGGGGAGCAGGCTTTCCTCTTATACAACTTGATCAGATCCTGGCATATCAGAATGTTGCCAACTATGTCTCTCCCTTTTATAAAAGTACTTTGTGAAGGGCTAACAATCTCAGGTAAAATACTCCCAAGTCTAGCACAGATGACCTTGGAAATACATTTATAAATGGTGTTACAAAGAAAGGCTATAGGCCGAATCACGTACGATTTCGCAACTCAACCTTAGGAATTAAAGTAATAGTAGTAGCATTGCATTGCTTCAAAAGTTGTCCAGACTGAAACACATCCTTGATTGCTACAATGATGTCAGGGCCTACAATACTCCAATTATCTTTGAAAAATTGACTGCTATAGCCATCAGGTCCTGGGGCTTTGGTACGTGGTATAGCAAACATGGCAGCTCTGATTTTGTAATACTATGGTTTTATGAGTCTCTGGGTACTCTATCGAGTGGGCCTTACTCTGTCGAGTAAGGGTGTTTTGGTTTTTAGAAAAGTATTATGCCTGTAGGATACTCGATCGAGCATCCTGGGTACTCGATCGAGTAAGTGGCACTCGATCGAGTACGTCAGCTACTCGATCGAGTAGCTCGGTTTACGGGTGATGTTTTGTCGGGTTTTGTTAATAACACGGATTAGTATTTAATTCGTTCCGTCATCTTCATAATACACTTTTACAAACCTAATTACATTGAAAAGAGATTTAAGTTACGTTCTTCGCATTCATCCGTGTTATTGACAAATCCCGGAGCTTGAGAGGTCGGATTTCATCATTCTTTACATTCTTGTGATCCTTGCGTCGAGGGTAAGATCTACGTACCGATTTTATAGTATTTAATCAAGTTTGTTTAAACCCTAATTTGGGGGTTGGGGATTTGAGTTAGTTTTTGTATGGTTAGTGATTATGTGATGATGTGTTAGGAGAAGGATTCGTAGAGGAGGCTTTTTTATACAGCTATTGAGATCGTCTGCGTGTGTTGCATTCCAGGTAGGGTTTCCCTACTCAGTATTAGTCACATAATGTGTTGGTTGTTGGTTGTGATTGTTGTATAATATCGTATTCGTATTGTGACGGTTGTTGGAATTGGTTACTGTTGATAGTTGGTAATTGATTGTATTTGTCGTGGTATTCGGGGTGCGTCCCTGGCTGAGTGGGGTCACTTGCGGGAGTGGCTTCACGCCCATTATTCGCCTTCTGTGGAACCCGCCACAGAAGGGATGTGCACATTATTGGATTTGGGTAATTCGCTCTATGGTATGAGCGGGGCTTAGGTGGGAACGGCTGCGGTCCCCCACTGGCGGAGTGGAGTTACCTGTTGCGACGGGTACTCTGGCAGGACTACACACTTTAATGTGTAGTCATTGATGAGGAGTGGTTATGGAGTTTGGGTTATGTGATGGTTGAGATGTGTTGGTTTCTGTCTTGTAGTAATTATATTTATGATTGTGTGATTAGTACTGACCCCGTCTTTGTTTTGAAAAACTGTGGTGATCCATTCGGGGATGGTGAGCAGTTGTTGAGCAGGTATGAGTCGAGACATATGGGCTAGCTGGGATGTGTCACCACGAGATGATAGAGTCTTCCGCTGTAGCTTGAGTAGTTTGTCAGACATTTTATTTAGTTGGTTAGACAGTTGGTTTAAGAACATGTAACCGTATTTTTATCAGTTGGTTTTGGAATGTATTCACTAAACTTTATACTATTTAAATGTTGTTTCTTTATTGTCTTTTGATTATCATTGCCTCGGGAAACTGAGATGGTGACATCTTTATACCTGAGTGGTCCTGGTAAGGCACTTGGAGTATGGGAGTGTCACAGATTTCCTCAGCAGTGACAGGAGCATTCAAACTATCACACTGCTCCTTGGTCAAACATTTACCAGTCTTGACAACCCTAGTATTGAGCTTGCTTACTCCAGTAGATGTGCCAAGTAAGGAAATGTAATAGGATTCAAAAGCCTGCTGGATCTCATCAGGTTTAGTACACAACTTATTATTAGAGTCCCTAATCTGGAAAACCCTATTCTTTGCTCTTCTCCTTTTGATACTAGCATGGAAGAAAGCAGTATTATCATCCCCAAGCTTCATCCACCCACATTTAGCTTTCTGATTCAGGTAAATATTCCAAGCTTTGATCAAATCCTCCAGCTCCTTAGCACATTCTCTTTCAGAGGCACAAAGATCAGTATTCATAGGATCCTGAATTAACCATTCTTGGAACTGCTTTAAAGAGATCTCTGCAATATGAGTCAGGTTCTCTATATCAGCAAATTGATGTTTATTCAATTGTTTTAAATCATATTTATTTTGTAGGATTTTTATGTCATTCCATGTCATTATATGGTTTCTTATTTTGCCAGGTTTATATGTTTTGAGGTGTTCAATGGTCGCTTCCTAAATCACCAAAACCTCGACTCTTTAAGTAATTTGTTAGCAAGTGTTTAGCGAAATTTGCTTACCACAATCGTAAAATTATCTTAACTTTTACTTTATTATTTATTTTGTAGGATTTTTTTATTCGAAATTCAAATACACTGATATATTATCTTCTAATGGTAGAGATTTGAGATGTAAGTAGTATGCATGTTTTATCTTGCCATGATTTTTGTTTGCGTTTTTTAACAAGTAAGATTTGATATAGTACTCTAGATTATTGTGCCTTTAGTTATTTCATGCCATGTCCTTATATGGTTTTCTTATTTTTTCAGGTGTATATATTTTGAGATGTTCGGATGAAAATGGTCACTTCCTAAATCCCCAAACCCTCGACTACGTAATTTGTGTGATTTTTTAGCGACTAATCCTTTTGGTTGAATACAAAATTGATAGACGAAAAATTTTAGACTACTAGCTACTAAATTGAGTTCTAGAATGAATGACAAAATTGTATCCTTATTTTTTAATAATAATTTGTCTTATTGGAATTCCGTCGTTCTTCGTATTTACTCTCAATAGCTTTTTTGGTATGTTTAAATGCTATAAGATCCTTTTATTTAGGTACGTTGTTAAAATTGTGACTTTAATTTAGTGATAAATTTTTCCAGTGATGTTAATAATGTGAGATCCAACAAATTAAAGAGGAATCATTGCTATATAAACAAACTACTAGCTCAAAGACTATTTACTCCGTAACACAAATTATAGATATGAGACTTTTCATTTGCGTTAACAAAAATCATTTGTTGGTGATAAATAAGATGTTTTTGTTTTCACAATAGGACTGTCTCAATTATTATAATATTAATATAAGAAAATTTTTGTAATAAATTTTAGCATTAATTTCAACAATTTAGTATAGGGAAGAAAAAAGATTTTGGGAATGAAGGGGTAGAAAAAAAAATTATGGTAACATAAATACAAAGTATAATAATGTTGAAGGAAAACAAAAAGGTCATCCCATTAAATAAAAGAAATAAAGGTTAAATAAATAGGGTAGTTTAATAACAAAGGAGAGGAATTTTTTTTTTTTTTGTGTGTTAGCAACTTATATTTGTTAAAGTTTTAAATAAATAAATAAATATGTAATTTTTAAGTAGTACGATTTTTGAATAATTAAGTTTAACAATTATCAAAGAAAAAATATATATAATTTTCAATCAATATTTTATCATAATAAAGCAGTTAAAAAAATTAGTATGAATGATCTTAAACGATTCACTAGCACGTTCAATTATGAAAACTTTAATTAAAATGTCAATTTTAATTATAAAATATAAAATTTAGATGTGATCTGTAGAGTCTTGAAATTTTTTAACTCGTGAAATTTTTAATGTACATAATTAATTTAATATAGATATAATGATATTTTGGTAAGGAATTTTAAATTAGGATTATATAATATTTATATAAGAAATTTTTTGTAATTAATATTCACATTAATTTCAACAATTTATTACAGAGAAGAAAAAAAAATTTGTTAATGAAGGTGAAGATAAAAAATAAATTATGGTAACATAAATATAAAGTATAATAATATTAAAGGGAAACAATAAGTCATCTTATTAAATAAAAGAAATAAATGTTAAATAGGGTAGTTTAATAAGGGCCTTAATGATGATTATTTATCATTGAAGTAAATAATATCACAATACATGTAAATGATTTAAAACTCAATTTTCCAAAGTATCTATAAAATCTTATTAAAAGGCTAGTCTCAAAAGGCCACGCAGACAATGCCACGTAGGATAAGGAAAAATCACGTATGCATTTCTAATGCCACATCTTAATCCGCTTGTCACTCTAATCTATAAAATTTTATTAAAAGGCTACTTGAAACACCTCCTAATATGCTATAATAATAATAATAATAATAATAATAATAATAATAATAATAATAATAATAATAATAATAATAATAATAATAATAATAATAATAATAATAATAATAATAATAATAATAACAATAAAAATAAAAATAATAATAATAATAATAATAATAATAATAATAATAATAATAATAATAAATAATAATAATAACACATTCAAGATGTTTTATTATGCATTTACTCCACTTTTATTTTTCCTCTTCTCCTATTCATTATAAGTTCGTAACCTAATTTCAACCTTTTATCTTACTCTTGAATTCTTAATCTTAATGAATGTTATAGCATTTTTTTATATACATATACTTCATCTCTTTAAGTGAAATTACATATCTTTTGTGTATATCTTGGTATTGATTTTTTTATGGGTTTTTTAGCATTTCTATTCGTAAATTAAGTCTAACCTCTTTATTTTATTGTATTTTATAGGATTCAATGTCATGATCGTCTTTGATGTGAACGCTTTATTGTTATGTTGTAAGTTAAAACTTTCACCTATTGTTTTATTTTTCCATTTTTTATTTGTTTAACCCTTTAATTTTCATATATGTATAGTTTCTATTTTTACCAGCTTTGAGTTCAACATGACAAACAAAACCTTATATTTCACCTCATTCATAAATTTTTAAAAAAATAAAAAAAATATAAGTTGCAAACACAAAAAAAAAAAAAAAAAAAAAAATTTGATGCAAACCTTTTATCTCCCTCCCATAATTTTGGTTATCAATTTACCCTATTTATTTAACTTTATTATCTTCTTAATGATGATCTTTTTGCTTTCCCCTCACCATTATATAGCAATAATCATAATTTCCATGTTATTCAAAAAATTGGTATATAAAGTACAATATTATAAAAAAGGTAAGACTAAATATTTCACTAAGTCATGTCACTAAGCCATGTGTCATAAAAAAAATTATTTTTTATTATCATGTGTCACATGTTTATTAGTAAAAAAATATAAAGTCTCAAACATATAAAATAAATTAAAAAAAATTGCTTCAAACTTTTTATCTCCCTCTCATAACTTTAGTCATAAATTTACCCTATTTATTTAAATTTATTACTTTTATTTAATGATGATCTTTTTGCTTTCCCCTGGCCATTATATAACAATCAAAATTTTCATTTTATTCCAAAAATTGGTATGTAAAGTTTACATAGATAACTAGAATATTTTTTTTACTTTTTTTTTTCTTTATTGTAATTGATTTAATTAGAATCTTATTTTTTATTATTTTTGTGTTTTCAAATTGCAAGAGGATGATATATACTCACATAATTTAAAAATATTACCTTAAAAAACTTTTTATTAGTTGAATATGCAACTCTTTTCACTATGAAATTTCATGCGGCGGCCCTAAAACCTCATCTATAATCTATACAATCTAATTAAAGGGGTACTTAAAATGACAAATTTAATTAAATGTAACATGGAAATTTTAATGTGACGTGGATTACCAATTTATAGTTACATGACATTGATTTCATTCACTCATCTATAAATAAATCTATACAATTTAATTAAATGGTACCTAAAATGACAAATTTTAATGTGACAATGCAAAAGAATGTAAATGTAATAAACTTTTTAGTTTCCTCTCATCTTTATGCCTATTAATAATTAATACATTCTACTAATTTAGCATATCACTTTTTTCTTAAATGATGAATTTTTGGCTTCCCTCCTCATTTATACTACCTATCCACATTGTCATATTTTTGTCTACGATTATCATCTCTTGTGTTATCACAATATCTCTACTTGTCTACCTTAAACATCTTTGAGATTTTATTTTGTCGGTCTAAACATTCTAATTCATTCAATCAATAAAGAGAACTTAAAATAACGCCTAAATATTTGTTGGAAGATAAACATTCATAGTCCATAATCTTTAAGATGGTTAAAATAATAAATTATTCACGATCCCGTGATTTTCACGGGCTCCAAAACTAGTTACTCCTTATATGGCTGTATCTCAATTTTACTGTTCATTTCCTCCAAAAATTTATCCTAATTTATCCTAAAAATTAATGCCCTCTTTTTAATTTTTGAATATCCAAATATTGCCTATATATTAACTTCCCGATCTCTATCATAAGAGCATTGTCTCAACTCTCTTTGGTTAAAAGGATAAAGTAGTATGATTAACACATACAAAAATATAACGAAAACTAAAACAAGGTTATAGGCTATCATCTAAATCTTAATTCTTCACAAGATGTCAAGATCGACTACATTGTACACATGACATCAAACAGTAAATATAAGCGGAAAACCATAAATAGTCCCGTGAATTCTCACATGTGACACCCCTCGTTGAGGCAACTAAATGTAACTAGTAAATCGTGGCGGAGACACGAGATTTTAAAACTTTTAAGGCTTCTAGTGAAGTCCAACGCGAGGTATCACCAACACGATAGATAAGTTTAGATAGTTAAGTTTAAGTTTACAATACAAGTCTATTTATTGGGGAAAAGATATCCCACGAATGAACATGAATCTAAAAGTAGGTGAGTCTATTAAAGTAATAGTTAAATAAGGTCCAAGGTAAGAACTCGCTAGCTCACACGGTCTTCCCCACTTAAGCTTCATCACCAACCTGTCATTCATAATAAATATGAAAGCCACAGTCAGTGGGGAGTAACTCAGGGTTCTCCCAGCCACAATATGTCAAAATACAAGTAATTAGGAATGTAATTAAACAAACAAGCATAAGAATAAATACTTACGGTAACAAGAGAATCATGATTAATATACAAAATGCAATAAGAGTAGTTATGCATAAATGAGAGAAGAATAATTAGGTCAAACGGTCACCAATTGACTCGACTCAAATGTAAGACAAATTCAAGACAACCCTCTAGACTCCAACCTCTTGGTAGGACGACGATCATAATACGGTCCTAGTCTAAACCTGGCCAGACTCTCGGGATGGACGACACCCGATTCGACAAACGATACCAAATCGTATCCAAGACTCGAAATATGGTACACCTAACCGTGCCCGAAAGTCGAGTAACCTCAAGCGGAACCTTGTCACCTAACCGTGACCCCCGGTCCGAAGAGGCGGAAGGAAAAATAGCCCAACTCGGAAACAATGGCACCTAACCGTGACCCAATGTCCGAGGGCAAATAAATAAGGAATGTCGAGTAGTCTCACAATGTAAAACGTCACACTCGGGTCACAAATACGAGTGGAAAAGATTGCACAAACATAACGTAAACAATTCATGTGAAGCATGCATAAGTATAAAGGCATGAGATACATCAGGTACTCTCTGCCGGTGTGGGCACCGGTTGCCGGCCCACCGGCAGAGGATTCATGCTATGGTGAACAATGTCAAATTAGGTGAAGGTGTATTCTATGCCGGGTGGCCGGCTGCCGGCCCACCGGCAGGGGATACAAGCTAAAGGAAACAAGGTCAAAAACATTCAATGTGTATCCTCTGCCGGGTGACCGGCTGCCGGCCCACCGGCAGGGAATACCTACTATAGTCAATTAACTTCAACATTTCACATTGTGTATTCTCTGTTGTTGACTTGCTTGCAACGCCCACCCAGGGGATACACCCTATTATAAAAGACACCAAAATTTCATGTACGCGCTGCCGGTTGGGTAGGCCGGCTGCCGGCCCACCGGCAGGGGATTACAAAGGCTTAATTCCTCATTTTTATAACTCAGAAATGCAATGACGCGCTGCCGGTTGGGTAGGCCGGCTGCCGGCCCACCGGCAGAGGATCACTGTACACGAAAACTCATCAAACATCCATCTAAAGTCTTCCAATTTCAACTATCTTTCATTTAATCATTTCATACTTCTTTAACATGATGAATACTCAGAAAATTACCACTTTCAAGATGTAATTAACATATGAGGTTGTTTAATAATCATTAAAAATGAGGTTTAATCATGTAATTATGAGAGAATTCCTTTAAGACAATCTCATGTTTTACCATGTTACAACAAGACATGAATTTACTCCTTAAACATATGAGAATCATCATACAAGTAATCTACTCAACACCAAATCACCACAAAGCATGAAAGACGCCAAATTTAACATTCATATGAGTCTAATACTACATAATTCACACAATTTTAACATAAAAGTCGAGTAACCCATCACCGTTACCTTTTTGCACTTCAATCTTCTAAAGACTCGTCAATGATGTAGCTATCCTCCTCCGGGTTGTCCAAGTTCTCCCCTAAACACAAAAACAAAGGTATTAAGTCAAGAATCCACATCCTTGTAAGATGAGAATTTCGAAATAGAGGAAAAGATGGCAACTTTCTTACTCAGAAAGAAGGGAAATGAGAAAAGGAAGAGAATGGCGCGAAAAGGAACGAGATTGGTGAAGAATTGAGTGAGATATGGTGATTTTAGGGTTAGTAAGGAAAGGTTCAACAATGGTGATGTGGTTGTTGGGAAATTTCAGAAATTAGAAGTGTGGGAGATGAAGTTGTGAGGGTTTAGTTGAGGTTTTGTGTAGAGAAAAGAGGGGGAAAAAGGCCCATGAGTCAAGTTAAGCCCAATAACTCAAAATGAGTCGGTATCTACTAGAATTTTCGTCCCAAGTCTACTATAACTCGAGTCGGAGAATAATATTATTAAAATCTACACTATTATTACCGTTACACGGCTACGACGATATTTTATGAAAATAAGCTTTAAATAATAATTATTTAATAAAAATTACTTAAAAGTTCATTTAAAATATAAGAAAGGCGCGGGGTGTTACAATCATCCCTCCTTTTAAAAAGTTTCGCCCTCGAAACTTGAAACGAAAAGGTATTACCTTAAGAAAACAAATTAGGGTACTTGACACGCATGGAAGCCTCCGGCTCCCAAGTCTCTTCTTCTACATCACCACACTTCCACAACACTTTCACCAAGGGCACCACTTTGCTCCTTAGCTTCTTCTCCTTCTTATCCAAGATACGAATCGGTCTCTCCTCGAAAGAAAGACTAGGCTCAAGCTCGGGAATTTCATTTTGCAACACATGACTAGGGTCGCTAATGTATTTCCTAAGTTGAGACACGTGGAAAACATTATGAACTTTACCCAAACTCGGGGGCAAATCCAATCTATAAGCCACGGCACCAATCCTTTTTATCACTTCATAAGGTCCAATGTACTTCGGACTCAACTTACCTTTAACTCCGAACCTCTTTACTCCTTTCATCGGGGACACTTTCAAGAACACCTTATCTCCAACTTCAAACTCCAAGGGTCGACGGGGAACATCGGCATAAGATTTCTGTCGATCTTGGGCGGCTTTCATTCTCTCACGGATGAGCTTCACTTGATCAATCGTCTCGGCTAACTTGTCGGGTCCTAGATCACGAACATCACTTTCTTGGTCCCAACAAATCGGACTACGGCATTTCCTTCCATAAAGGGCTTCATAAGGGGCCATCTTGATAGAAGCATGATAACTATTGTTGTAAGAAAATTCCACCAAAGGTAAGCTCTTCTCCCAACTAGAATGGAAGTCAAGGGCACAAGCACGCAACAAGTCTTCTAGAGTTTGAATCGTCCTCTCGGATTGTCCATCGGTAGCGGCATGAAAAGCGGTACTCATCAACAACTTGCTACCCATAGCGTCTTGCAAAGCTTTCCAAAATCTCGAACAAAAACGCGGGTCACGATCCGACACGATCTCCTTAGGAACACCATGGTAACGAACGATCTCTTCAACATAAGCACTAGCAAGACGGTCTAAACTCCAAGTCTCTTTGATAGGAATGAACCTAGCACACTTGGTCAACCTATCCACAACAACCCATACGGCATCCTTTCCACCGATGGTCTTAGGCAAGGCCATCACAAAATCCATGGAAATGGACTCCCACTTCCATAAAGGAACATCCAATGGTTGTAGCAAACCACCGGGTCTCTTATGCTCAATCTTCACTTGTTGACAAGTAAGACACCTTCCAACATATGACACAATGTCATTCTTCATGTTAGGCCACCAAAACTGAAGTTTCAAATCTTTATACATCTTGTCTCCTCCGGGGTGAATCGAATAAGGCGATAGATGAGCTTCATCTAAGACTCTCCTTCTCAAATCAACGGCATTGGGCACGTACATGCGTCCTCGGTAACGAAGGTAACCTCTAGCATCAATCTCACAATCCTTTGCTTTCCCTTCAAGAAGCTTGGCTTGAAAACTTTTAAAGGTAGCATCGTCCACAAGGCTATCAAGGATCTCACGGTGAAGAACGGGCTCGGCAATCATAGTACCAAGATAATCAAAACCACTCTCCACAAGTTGCAAACTTAACTTACGAAACTCGGCACAAAGGTCATCGGGGAGTACACGAATGGCACTCAAGGAATGAGTGGACTTCCTACTAAGGGCATCGGCAAACACATTTGCCTTTCCTTCGTGATACAACAACTCTACGTCATAATCATTCACCAACTCCAACCATCGTCGTTGTCTCATATTTAAATCTTTTTGGGTGAAGATATACCTCAAACTCTTATGATCGGTGTAGATACGGCAATGAACTCCGATGAGATAGTGTCTCCACATCTTCAAGGCATGAACAATGGCGGCTAATTCCAAATCATGAGTGGGATAGTTCACCTCATGAACTCTCAATTGTCGCGAAGCATAGGCAACAACCTTCCTATTTTGCATAAGAACACAACCCAAACCCATCTTAGAGGTGTCACAAAACACATCAAAATCAATTCCATCCTCGGGCAAGGTCAACACGGGAGCGGTAGTCAACCTCTTCTTCAACTCTTGGAATGCACCTTCACAAGCTTTGGTCCACGCAAACTTGGTCTCTTTCTTTAACAGTTGAGTCATCGGTCTAGCAAGCTTGGAAAAATCCTTCACAAAGCGACGGTAATAACCCGCCAAACCCAAGAAACTACGGATCTCACCAACATCGGTTGGACTCTTCCACTCAATCACGGCTTCAATCTTCGAAGGGTCTACCATGACACCATCCTTAGATATAACATGGCCTAGAAAAGATACCTTAGACAACCAAAATTCACACTTGGAGAATTTATCAAACCACTTTTGTCGACGGAGGATTTCCAAAATGATACGAAGGTGATCGGCATGCTCTTCTTCGGACTTGGAGTAGATGAGGATATCGTCAATGAAGACCACAACACACTTGTCTAAGAACTCACTAAAGGTCCGGTTCATTTGGTCCATGAAGATAGAAGGGGCATTGGTTAAACCAAAGGGCATCACCTTAAACTCAAAGTGTCCATACCTTGTGCTAAAGGCGGTCTTAGGGATATCGGACTCACGAACGGGAATTTGATGATAACCGGATCTCAAATCAATCTTGGAAAAAGTCGAAGCACCTTTGAGTTGATCAAACAAATCTTCAATTCTCGGTAGAGGATACTTGTTCTTGATGGTAACACGGTTAAGCTCACGGTAATCAATGCAAAGTCTCATGGATCCATCTTTCTTCTTCACAAAGAGAACGGGAGCACCCCAAGGTGAGGCACTAGGTCTAATGAATCCTTTCTCAATCATCTCATCAAGTTGCTTTCTCAACTCCTTCAACTCGGTTGGCGCCATACGGTACGGGGCTTTAGCAATCGGTCCGGTTCCTCCGGTACAAGGTCGATAGAAAATTCTACATCACGCTCGGGAGGGATTCCGGGCAATTCTTCGGGAAAGACATCGGGAAACCCACAAACCACGGGCACTTCTTCGATCTTTGGTAAGGAAGGGGAGGTAGAAGTCACCACGCATAGAAATATTTGGTAACCTTTCCTCTTCATGCTCATCAACTTCAAAGCGGAAATCAATTTCACACCTTCTTGGGAACGAACTCCTTTATAGGATACGCGGGTGCCTAGCGGACTCTTGAGGCAAATCTTTTGGTCTCTACACTCGAATCTTGCATCATACTTTGACAACCAATCCATACCCAAAATCACATCGAATTCCTCAAGGGGAAAACGAAGTAGAAGTAGGTTAGGGAAACAAGGTTTCCAAATAGAAATAGGAATGTCGGAGAAAGAAAGGGAACAAGAGAACATTTCTCCGGAAGGTAAGGATATAGAAGTTTCCTCACTAGGAATTGGTTCAATGGCTAGCTTTTCGGAAAATTTGGAAGATATAAAGGATAAAGATGCGCCGGTATCAAATAAAATGAGGCAAGGTTGATCAAAAATTGAGAACATACCCGTAATGATATCGGGATGAGCGGCGGCTTCGGCTCGACTCATGACAAAGATAGTTCCTCTTGGCCTAGCATTTGAAGTAGGAGCATTCTTCTTCTCGGGGCAATCGGCAACACGATGTTCGGGCTTCTTACAATGGAAGCAAGTCAAGGGCTTGCCATAGCATCCAATTCCGGGGTGTGCAACTTGCCTACAATGGTAGCACTTACGGTCCTTCTCAAGTTCATTAGTTGATGTGGGAGCTTGTCCTCTAGGTTCTTGAACTCTTGGTCCTTGTCCTCCATGGTCTTGTATCCTTGGCACAAACCTCCTCTTGTTGGCATAGTTTGGAGTAGAAGGCACAAATGGTCTCTTGCCATGAAAGTTAGAACGGTAAGAATGAGAAGAGGAGTGGGGCTTGGCTTCTTCTTCAATGGCCTTCAAAGAGCTTTCGGCCCAAATGGCATCATCATAGACTTCCACAAAGGTAGTTGAGTTTCTTCTCACCATGCTTTCCACTTTAGGATTCAACTTGTTCTTATAGAAGTAGACACGATCCTCTTCATCTTTCACGAACTTGGAGGCATAATGAGCAAGTTCATTAAACTTGTCGGTGTAAGCTTGAATTGATAGTTTCCCTTGCTTGAAGTCCATGAACTCCTTCAATCTTTGTTGTTTGAGCTCCTTAGGGTAGAAGCGAGTCTCCACAAGTGACTTGAAGCGGTTCCAATCAAAGTTGGGGTCTTGAGTAGCGGTAGGACCGGTCAAAGTCCACCACCTATCGGCTTCCTTCACAAGAAAGTGAGAGGCTAATCTCACCTTGTCCTCCTCTCTGGCATCAAAGAGAGAGAAGTTCTTCTCCATATCACGAAACCACTCCGAGAGAGCAACGGGATCCACTTCACCACCATAGGTCCTAGCCTTGTTCCTTGCTAGTTGACTTGCAATCGAAGCATAGCTTCCTTGACGGTTGGCTTCATGAGGAGGGGGAGTGGGTTGAGCATTTTGTTGATTAGCAAGCACTTGAGTGAGGGCTTGCATGATAGCATTTTCCACATTGGTTGGTCGTACCATCTTTTTGCACAAGAGCAAACAAGTTAGAACCTATCACAAAACATACACAAAAAGGCTACCAACTTAGGTCCTTAATTCTACCCATCTCTCATTCATTATTCAAGGTCAAGTAAGAATTTTAAGTTGGGGTACACGTATGTGCGTCGGGAGCAATATATGCTCTGATACCAACTGTGACACCCCTCGTTGAGGCAACTAAATGTAACTAGTAAATCGTGGCGGAGACACGAGATTTTTAAAACTTTTAAGGCTTATAGTGAAGTCCAACGCGAGGTATCACCAACACGATAGATAAGTTTAGATAGTTAAGTTTAAGTTTACAATACAAGTTTATTTATTGGGGAAAAGATATCCCACGAATGAACATGAATCTAAAAGTAGGTGAGTCTATTAAAGTAATAGTTAAATAAGGTCCAAGGTAAGAACTCGCTAGCTCACACGGTCTTCCCCACTTAAGCTTCATCACCAACCTGTCATTCATAATAAATATGAAAGCCACAGTCAGTGGGGAGTAACTCAGGGTTCTCCCAGCCACAATATGTCAAAATACAAGTAATTAGGAATGTAATTAAACAAACAAGCATAAGAATAAATACTTACGGTAACAAGAGAATCATGATTAATATACAAAATGCAATAAGAGTAGTTATGCATAAATGAGAGAAGAATAATTAGGTCAAACGGTCACCAATTGACTCGACTCAAATGTAAGACAAATTCAAGACAACCCTCTAGACTCCAACCTCTTGGTAGGACGACGATCATAATACGGTCCTAGTCTAAACCTGGCCAGACTCTCGGGATGGACGACACCCGATTCGACAAACGATACCAAATCGTATCCAAGACTCGAAATATGGTACACCTAACCGTGCCCGAAAGTCGAGTAACCTCAAGCGGAACCTTGTCACCTAACCGTGACCCCCGGTCCGAAGAGGCGGAAGGAAAAATAGCCCAACTCGGAAACAATGGCACCTAACCGTGACTCAATGTCCGAGGGAAAATAAATAAGGAATGTCGAGTAGTCTCACAATGTAAAACGTCACACTCGGGTCATAAATACGAGTGGAAAAGATTGCACAAACATAACGTAAACAATTCATGTGAAGCATGCATAAGTATAAAGGCATGAGATACATCAGGTACTCTCTGCCGGTGTGGCACTGTTGCTGCCGGCCCACCGCGAGAGGATTCATGCTATGGTGAACAATGTCAAATTAGGTGAAGGTGTATTCTCTGTAGGGTGGCTTGCCGCCGCCCACCGGCAGGGGATACAAGCTAAAGGAAACAAGGTCAAAAACATTCAATGTGTATCCTCTCCGGGTGACTGATTCGCTGCCCACCGGAAGGAATACCTACTATAGTCAATTAACTTCAACATTTCATATTGTGTATTCTCTGCCGGTTGACCTGCTGCCGCCCACCGGCAGGGGATACACCCTATTATAAAAGACACCAAAATTTCATGTATGCGCCGCCGGTTGGGTAGGCATTTGCCGCCCACCGGCAGGGGATTACAAAGGCTTAATTCCTCATTTTTATAACTCAGAAATGCAATGACGCGCTGCCGGTTGGGTAGGCCGGCTGCCGCCCACCTACAGAGGATCATGTACACGAAAACTCATCAAACATCCATCTAAAGTCTTCCAATTTCAACTATCTTTCATTTAATCATTTCATACTTCTTTAACATGATGAATACTCAGAAAATTACCACTTTCAAGATGTAATTAACATATGAGGTTGTTTAATAATCATTAAAAATGAGGTTTAATCATGTAATTATGAGAGAATTCCTTTAAGACAATCTCATGTTTTACCATGTTACAACAAGACATGAATTTACTCCTTAAACATATGAGAATCATCATACAAGTAATCTACTCAACACCAAATCACCACAAAGCATGAAAGACGCCAAATTTAACATTCATATGAGTCTAATACTACATAATTCACACAATTTTAACATAAAAGTCGAGTAACCCATCACCGTTACCTTTTTGCACTTCAATCTTCTAAAGACTCGTCAATGATGTAGCTATCCTCCTCCGGGTTGTCCAAGTTCTCCCTAAACACAAAAATAAAGGTATTAAGTCAAGAATCCACATCCTTGTAAGATGAGAATTTCGAAATAGAGGAAAAGATGGCAACTTTCTTACTCAGAAAGAAGGGAAATGAGAAAAGGAAGAGAATGGCGCGAAAAGGAACGAGATTGGTGAAGAATTGAGTGAGATATGGTAATTTTAGGGTTAGTAAGGGAAGGTTCAACAATGGTGATGTGGTTGTTGGGAAATTTCAGAAATTAGAAGTGAGGGAGATGAAGTTGTGAGGGTTTAGTTGAGGTTTTGTGTAGAGAAAAGAGGGGGAAAAAGGCCCATGAGTCAAGTTAAGCCCAATAACTCAAAATGAGTCGGTATCTACTAGAATTTTCGTCCCAAGTCTACTATAACTCGAGTCGGAGAATAATATTATTAAAATCTACACTATTATTACCGTTACACGGCTACGACGATATTTTATGAAAATAAGCTTTAAATAATAATTATTTAATAAAAATTACTTAAAAGTTCATTTAAAATATAAGAAAGGCGCGGGGTGTTACACACAGGTAACAAAACTAGTTATTATCTTATTTACATTCATTTGTCATTATATAAAAGTATATTAATCAAAATTTAAATAAAATATTCACAAATTATTGATAAGTACAAAGTTTGATATCTATTTTTCAAGGAATATTAAACGATAAAGGAAGTTGCTGCTAATTTGTGAATCGAAATATCATAATATGACAAATGAGTAAATGTTTTGAAAAACTTTATTGTGAGATTGTTTTACAATTTAAAGTAAAAATGGTACCACGAGTAATAAAATAGATTTGAATGAGGCTTGAAGGTAAATTAGATACACTTATTATAGAAATATTATTAGAAATAGAGAGGGGAGAATTCATAAAGAGGATTGTTATTGATAATTCGTTCGTGTTCCAACCATTACAATAACTCCGTATTGATAGTACTCCTAAAGATCTAAACATAATAATAATATCTCTTAATAATAGTAAACATGATAATATCGATATTATTCTGATTACGGTATATCACAATAAACCGTAATCTCCTAACATCCCCCCTCAAACCCATGGTAATTTATCGAAATTTCCATGGGTTTGCCAAATATAAAAAAGAAGAATCATTCAAATTCTTCCGTCTTCGATCTTCAATCTTCAATCTTCAATCTTCAAGAGTAATGCCACTCTTCCGTCTTCGAATTTTGATTTTAGGTCTCAAGAGCGTGAGGCTCTGATACCATATTAGAATTAGGAATATCGTATATTATTCGAGATATACGATATTCCCTAGTCAAAGATTTTATTCGGTTATTATTCTATGTGATATTTTCCCGATTGCATTCACACAATGTGTTGTAACTATATAAGTCGATATTCACAAATCAATAAGATCATCCTTTCCCTTTCCATTCTCTTAACATGGTATCAGAGAATGGAAAGGGAAAGGATGATCTTATTGATTTATAAACCAAGGAGTTACTCCACCCATTGCCAATTGTTTTGGGATGGAACCTCCCTGGACTTATAAGCCGGACTCTCTCTCCTCCATGCGGGTGCGGCTCAGGCCCGATAACGGAACTTATCATGGTATCAGAGCCCATGGTCGAAAAAACTAAAACAAAGACCTGGGCATGAAAAATAGAAAAAGAAAAACTGGGCCAGAAAATTGCAGTTGGACAAAAGACTTAAAAAAAATCCAATCTGCATGAATAAGGACCTCACATATGAGGGGTAATGTCAAGATACAGCTCACCCATGATAAAGGCACATGTGAGTATCCCACATTGGAAAAAGAGGAGAGAGTTGTCTATCATATAAACCAAGGAGTTACTCCACCCATTGCCAATTGGTTTTGGGATGGAACCGCCTTGGACTTATAAGCCGGACTCTCTCTCCTCCATGCGGGTGCGGCCTAGGCCCGATAGCGGAACTTATCAAATTATATTGCATAAATGATTTGTATTATTGAATTGTGTCCATAACAATTACAAGAAGACCATATATATAGCACTCTAATGATCCTAATAAAAACCCTAGAATCTCTATAATATGGTATCCCAATATATTTCAAGACACAATATCACTATAATATTCTATACGGTATATTCTAATATACCGTTTCCTTATCATCCCCCTCAAACTCATGGTAATTTGGTAAAATTTCCATGAGTTTGCACAAAAGAAAATCAAATCTTCATCTTTTTCATCTTCAATAATAGTCTTCATCTTCGCAAGGTAGGTAAGATAAACGAGCATAAAACTCGCTAGAAATTTTTTCGAACAAGAACGTTAAGTTTTTCGGACTTGTCGAATATCAAATAATTTGTTAGGCACACTAATCGAACCTAAACAAATTTAAGTAAGACGGAAAATTATCCATTAATTTTAAAGTTTGGAGAACGTTAAGTTTTTCGAACTCCAAATAGATCTGAACCACCATCATGGTGATTAAAATTGCATAACTCGTCAGTCAATTTAAATACCACCTTGAACGAAATTGAAGACATTAAATCAAATGTCAAAGAAAGGATAAATTTTGTCATTTTTTTGTATGGGGAGATAATATGGTGAAATCACTAATCTCGGAGAACAAAAGATATGACGAATCAATTTTTTTTGTTTTTTTTTGTAAACTAAAAATAAATTATTAGATAGATAGTCAAGAACGGAATCCCGCCGGTGGGTGTTTTACATCATCGACCCACCGGCACGGCAGCGAAATTTTGTATTTTAGGCCTTAAGAGCG
The DNA here is from genome assembly GCF_048544455.1 of Silene latifolia. Classification (NCBI taxonomy): domain Eukaryota; kingdom Viridiplantae; phylum Streptophyta; class Magnoliopsida; order Caryophyllales; family Caryophyllaceae; genus Silene; species Silene latifolia. The sequence continues at coordinate 50,262,826 of NC_133527.1, read as the reverse complement.
TGAGGCTCTGATACCATGATAAGTTTATAGAAGAGGAGAGAATTATATTGCATAAATGATTTGTATTATTGAATTGTGTCCATAACAATTACAAGAAGACCATATATATAGCACTCTAATGATCCTAATAGAAACCCTAGAATCTCTATAATATGGTATCCCAATATATTTCAAGACACAATATCACTATAATATTTTATACGGTATATTCTAATATACCGTTTCCTTATCAAATATGTATAAGGTTAATATTCAATTCAAGCAACGATCAACATTAAAAAAAAGTCATGAAAAACACATAAATATTTTGTGTATATTGAGCACGTCGTCACTATAATTTAGGGTGAGATACGAATTGGGGAAGGGTGAGATATATTCCTCATGCATAATACGATGCTTTAACCACCTTTAGGCAAAAATATAAAAATAAATGAAAAAAAATTAAACCTAAAAGGGGGTCACGTACTTGCCAACTCTTCTATAGTTCTCTGCCGCATTAATATTCTCATGAAGTTTATAACATTTATTTCATATTAATAAAAAAAATGATTATACTGCTTCGTAAAATTTATGATTTATAAATTTTAGCTAACTTATTTGAACTTGCTTAAATTTATATATTTTAAGTGAAAATATTAATTATAAATATGATAAAGATAAAGTTTGATCTTTAATTTCCTCAAAGATAAAAAAAACTCAATTTTTATTTTATTATAATATACTAATTAAAAGTCATAATGTAAAACAGGAAATTACACCACAATCTACTATTTCAATATGTCGATGATCAACACTGAAATAGCACATTTGTTATTTAATTAGTGTAAGAACTCTCAAAATGCTAAAAAAATGTTCAATCTGTCGTTATCAAACAAAACCTAAGTTTCTGCATTTTTTTTGTCATGTTCAACTTAATCTTTACGGGATGAAAAAATGATGAAGTTCATAAAGTAGCGGTTAGTTTTCTGTTAGTTAGATGGACTTTTCAAGAGAGAGATGAAAACTTTGCATTTTAGACCGTTTTATGTGTGAACCGAAGGGATTAAGTAGTGGGCTAAAGGTTGTTTCGAGTGGGAATGAGGTTGATTGCGATGAGTTGGTTAACTAAAATTTTTCCTTACTAGATCTAGAAAGGGGATAATAATTATGAGATAATAAAATTTGAATAAAAAAAGACAATAAAAATGAGATGGAGGTAGTAAGATTTATTTATGCAAAATGAAATAAATAGCAAAGTTTGTGTATATATATAATATTCAAACTTATTCAGTTTACAAACATAGTACCCAAACACTTTGTTTGAGTATCTGGAATGGAGGTAGAGGAGGAGACGAGAAAAAGACTATGAAGGGAAAGGGAGAGAGATAAGAGGGAAGATTGCTTCTTAAACTTTTCTTTGTTGAAGGAGAAATAAATTGTCTTCAATAAGGGAGACGAGGATCCATATCATATGGAGTAAAGATTGGTGTTTCATGGAGGTGAATGTGATTTATGACTTCTTAAGACTTGCTTGGAATGAGAGTAATTATTAAGAGAGTAATAAGAGCTAAAATAGGAAGAAATAGAAGGAGATTGGTGCTTTGTGGTGGTTATGAATGGTGGAAAAAAGAAGTGAGAGAGGAATTATTACCTCTATATGACGGTAATGCATTACTTGAGGGGGAGAGGTAGGGAACAATTACTCCCTCAATAGTGAGATTATTATACTATATTTCTTCATTTCTATCTCCAACCCCCATCCCTTCCCTCCATTTTTTAGTTCATTTTAGCTCTATTACTCCCTTAATAATTACTCTCATTCTAAGCAAGCCCTTAGATGTAAAACGTGGCAGAAAGGTAGTGATAGTGGTAGTGGATTGGAGGTTGTTTCAAGTAGTAAGAACTAATCACAGTGGCTAATGTTTTATTTTGCGGGTAAATTAGTGGGGTGGAGCCGTGGAGGGAGGGTGCATCTGTGGAGGGTGATGAGTTTAACGAGGATAGTGATAATAAATAAGGGTATTTATCAGCAAAATATCGCTTGCATTAAAACATATAGGTAACATGAAAATAACAAGAAACCACAAAAGATCATACTTATAAACTTAATCTTGACCCCATCAATCCAAATTAAAGTAAAATCTTAATTCTAACAACATTGTCGAGAGCAAGAGTTAGTTTCCATTGGATTGTGGATTTTTCTAGAAGTAGGGGTTTAGTTTTTCACTTGGTTGGATAAATTTGAGAGAAGTTTCGAAGACAAGGATCGATCTTTCAAGGGATAAGATTGTTTTAGATCATGTGTGTGAATATGGAAGAAAAATAGGGGTGTGCGTGAAAGATTTTGTTTCAAATGAGAAGATGGGGGGCAACACTATTGTTATAGGGGGTGTCATAAGCAGCCCCAACCATGTAGTATTGCGTTGGAATTTGGTTCACATTCAAAGGTATGTCTATAGTTTGACCGGGAGATACAACATTTAACTACCTGTAAATGTTTTTACGTAACTGTCATTTTACCCAACTATGATTAAATTATGGTTGTTATTCTAAAGAAGGAGATTTGTTGCATCATTGAGTTGATTATGCAAAGTAGATATTATTGTTTTCCTTGACCAATTGAAAAACAAACAGATATTAATGAACAAATTCTAAAAACTCTCGATCCCAAAATATATATATATATATATATATATATATATATATATATATATATATATATATATATATATATATATATATATATATATAAACTTCATATTGGTTTTATTTTCCTAAAAAAACAACATTGTTGAGAGTAAGGGTTAGTTTCTATTGGATGGTGGATTTTTCTAGAAGTAGGGGTTTAGTTTCGGAGACAAGGATCGATTTTTCAAGGGATGAGATTGTTTTAGATCATGTGTGTGAATATGGAAGAAAAATATGGGTCTACGTGAAAGATTTTGTTTCAAATGAGAAGATGGGGGCCGAGATTATTACTATAGAAGGGGGAGGGAGTCATAAGCAGCCCTAGCCATGTTGTATTGCGTCGGAATTTGGTTCACATTCAAATGTACTTCTATAGTTTGATCGGGAGATATAACATTCTAACTACCTCTAAATGTTTTTACATAATTACAATTTGATCCAGCAATGATTAAATTATGGTTGTTATTCGAAAGGAGATTTGTTGCATTATTGAGTTGATTATGCAGAGTAGATATTATTGTTTTCCTTGACAATTGCAAAACAAACAGTTATTAATGAACAAATTTTAAAAACTATAAGTCCAAGTATCATATATATAAACTTCATACTGGTTTTATTTTCCTAAAAAAAAGTAATTTATTAATCAAACACTCTTTTTATTCTTATGTCAACATTATGTTAACGAGAATTATTTGTTGGTCATGCGGCATACATAAAATCTTAGACATGAACTATGTACTATATTTCTATATTCCATCTTATTGTGAAATTTATCACACATTATTTTAATATCCGTGCAACGCACGACAAGAAAACTAGTTTTTAGGAAACTCCACTTTGATAATCATTTGTTGTGGAATAATTCAAATATTTATATGTAGTATATATATTCACCACACTACATTGTTTTTCAATGTGGGACAAATAATATAATTAGAAAAAAAAACATCATATATATATATATATATATATATATATATATATATATATATATATAGAGAGAGAGAGAGAGAGAGAGAGAGAGAGAGAGAAAGAAGGGTTCTTATAAGGCCATTATATCATATAAGGTCCTAAGTCTTTATAAGAACCCTTGGATGAAGGGATTGAATGGATGAGATAAGGAGAGAAGGAGCCTTTTTTAGAGCAAAAAAAAAGGAAATGCTTGTTGTATGAGAGAGGGTCCACATGTCACTGTATGTGTACTTCTTCCAGTACAATCCCGCGGACAAAAGGATTAAACAAACACAAATAATTCATTTTGCATGCTTTCCCTCTTCATTCACCATTTAAAACCTCTCAACAAGCAAAACCCATAAAAATCACCATACAAACGATCCTAAATCCTGTAAAATCCAATATAAATCATCAAAAAAATAAGAGAAATTTCATTCCAACTGTAAAACTACTTCATGTTGCCGTTAAATTTCATTCGCTTTGTTGAAGATAAATAAATTGTCATTGTTCATCAGAGAAAGACGCTCAAAATGACAATCAGTGTTTGTGAAATGGATCATATGCAGATTGAAGTTGCCGTCGATGGTGAGTTATTTGCTTTCTTATTTGTGTCTTGGTTATTGTTGTAGCTTGATGTTCAAGAATAAAGTGCTATATGTAATTTTGGATTGATGTTCATTATTGTAGCTTGTTGTTATTTCATTTGTGTTCATTATTCTTAATGGTGTTGTACTTTCATGGTGTTCATCAGATTTGTTCTTTCATTTTGGTAGCTTGTTGTTCATGGCAAAAAATGATGGAAATTTAAAAGCTTGATAAAGAACGAATTATAACTTCAGTGGGTTTAAGTAAAACTCTGACCCGTATATGTATAACTTCAATAATACAGTTTGTGTACTCATGCAGTTCTTATATTCATCGTGTTATAACTCCACTGGTTTTTTGTAAAACTCTTTGACAATTTCCTCTGACTTCAGTAACAGAGTAATTCTAACCCTAAATTTTGCATAAAAAATGTTACTAAACAACCAATTTTGATATAGTTATTCATGTTATAGCTTAAGTTATACATTCATTAAGTGAAGTTATAGGATGTGGAGGGTTATACATTCTCTACTTAGAGTTGTACATTATATGATTAGAGTTATACAGTCCGTGTATAGAGTTGTACATTATATGTTGTAGAGTTTTCATTATATGCTAAGAGTTATACATTGCATGACTGGAGTTATACATTATAGGCCTAGAGTTATACAGTATAACTCTTAGCATATAATGAAAATATATAAGCATATAATGTATAACTCTAGACAGAGTTATACATTATATGCCTAGAGTTATACAGTTTGTATCTAGAGTTATACATTATATGCTAAGAATTATACATTATATGCCTAAAATTATACATTCTGTGCCTAGAGTTATACATTGTATGATTAGAGTTATACAAACTGTGTCTAGAGTTATACATTATATGCTAAGAGTTATACATTATATGCCTAGAGTTATACATTGTATGACTAGAGTTATACATTCTGAAAACTAAAGTAATACAGTCTACAATGTATAACTCTAGGCATATAATGTATAACTCTTAGCATATACAGACTGTGTCTAGAGTTATACATTATATGCTAAGAGTTATACATTATATGCCTAGAGTTATACAGTTTGTGCCTAGAGTTATACATTGTATGACTAGAGTTATATAGACTGTGACTAGAGTTATACATTATATGTTAAGAGTTATACATTATATGCCTAGAGTTATACAGTTTGTGCCTAGAGTTATACATTGTATGCCTAGAGTTATACATTCTGAAAACTAAAGTAATATATAAACAAATGTATAACTCTAGACACAGAGTTATACATTATATGCCTAGAGTTATACAGTCTGTGTCTAGAGTTATACAGTATATGCCTAGAGTTATACAATCTACGTCTAGAGTTATACATTCTATGCTTGGAGTTACAGAGTAAATGCTAAGTAGCTTGGAGTTATATATTTCTTAATCATTTCATGGATGTTTGATTCTACTCAGATGGTCGTAAGGAAGCGGAAACTGAGTATTGTAAGCATTTGGCAGCGGAGTTTAAACCTTGTGTAGGGCAACAATTTTTTAAAATCGACGAGGCAGTGACATTCTATAAAATTTATGAATTGGCGTCCGGATTTGATGTTCGGAAGTACTCGACGAAAAAATGGCGCGACGGTGAAATCAAGTCAAAGTTGCTGGTTTGCAACAGAGAGGGATTCACATATGTCCCAAAAGGAGAGGCAGTAATTAAAAAAAATGAGATCGGGATTAGAGAAGAAGAAATGCAATGGGGATTAAGAACTGCGAAACAGAGGAAATATACAGTCAAGAGGGTAGGGTGTAAAGCACATGTCAGACTATTTATGAAGAATGGAGTATTAGTAATTGACCGATTCCACATGGGGCATAATCACGAGCTTGTATCTAGTGAGGATCGTCAGTTTCAAAAGATGTCGCGGAACATAGAAGATTTTCACAAGTACTTGATAATGTACAACTCAAGGGTTAGTTTACTATTAATCAAACCTCCACTAATTGAATGGCAAACTTCTACAGTTATACACCGAGATCTTAGAGTTATGTAAACCTCGAGTAATTGATTGTGAAACTTCTAAATATTTTTTAAAATTCTAGAATAATTTATAACAGCCTTAGAGTTATATAGAAAGTTGTTAGAGTTATACATATTCGCATATGTAAGAGTTTTAAATAATAAGAAGTTGCACAATCAATCAATGGAGTTATGCATATGTTTCATGAAGTTATATGAAAAGGTGTAAGAGTTATAGTTGAGGAATCCTTGATTATTACTCAGCACTGATCAGGATTTGTTGTCCACTGCAGTTGAGGATAGGAGCAACTAGGACGTACAACATGTGTAAGGAACTCGTAAACGGGTTCGAGAACATTGGTGCATCCTTAACTGATTTTAAGAACTTCCACCGAGATGTGAAATGCTTCATCCATAAACGGGACGGTCAATTGTTCATAGACCGGTTCAAGAATATGGCACAAAATAGGCAAGGGTTTTATATTGATTATGAAGTTGACAAGGATAATAGCCTTGAAGGGCAATGGGTGATGTAACCGCTAGAAGGAACTACTCCGTTTTTGGAGATGCAGTGTCGTACGACCCAACATACTCAACAAACAAGTACGATATGATTTTCACGCCATTCACTGGCATAGATCACCATAAGCGATCAGTAACATTCTGTGGGGCATTGATTGCCCATGAATCCTTCCAGTGGGTTTTCAACAGGTTTTTGAATGCTATGGGTGGAAAGGAACTCAAGTACATTATCACAGATCAGGATGCGGGCATTATTAAGGCCGTATCCCTTGCCTTCAATACTGCATGCCACCAATTTTGCATGTGGCATATAATGAACAAGGTGCCATCGAAGTTCGGGGTGACAAGAGAGGATTATAAGGAGTTCCTTCAGAAATTGAACAACATTATATGGGACGACAACCTAGAAGCAGACGACTTTGACTCTAGGTGGGCAGAAATAATGGAAGCGCATGGTCTTGTGAACGAAGAGTGGTTTACAGAAGCGTACGATAAAAAGGAGCCAATGGGTGATGGCGCATTGCAGGGACTTGAACATGGGTGGTGTAATGAGGAAAACCCAGAGATCAGAGAGCATTAATAGTTTTTTTAAGAAGTTTGAGCAGAAGTCAAGTACGTTAGTGGAGTTTTGGATGCGTTTTGAAAGCGCTATGGACCATCAACGAGATACGCAGAAGAGACTTGACCATGAAAACCGACACTCAACACCAGCAAGGGGGACGCATTTACCCATAGAGGAATATGCGTCAAATGTTTATACCCGTGAGGTTTTCAAGGAATTCCAACTAGAGGTCATTTGCTCAATCGATACATATAAGACCGGGGGCTATGCTGAAGTCGATGGAGTTGAAGTGACTGTCCTTAAGGATTCAATCAGAGAGAAAAGTTTCAACGTAGAGTACAACCCAGGTAACAACATTTTAACATAATCTTTATCTATGTGGTAGTTGACTGAAGTTGCTAGATATAGTGCCAAAGTTACATTGTCTGAACATAGAAGTTATACAATTGTTCACTGAACTGCAGTTAACTGCTGTATAAATATGACTACATTTTGAATAACTTAATTTTTCTGAATGTATAACTCTTGTTATTATATGTATAACTCTACTTGTAGAATGTATAACTCTTTTTGCCATATGTATAACTCTACTTTCAGAATAACTTTATAAGTTATTCAATTGTTCACTGAACTGCAGTTATTTGTAGTATAACTCTGATTACATTTTGAATAACTTTAGCTATCAGAATGTATAACTCTTGTTATTATATGTATATCTCTACTTGCAGAATGTATAACTCTTGTTGCCATATGTATAACTCTACCTTGATAATGTTTAACTCTTATTATTATTATATGTATAAGACTACTATATGGATGGAGACGTTATTTAGATGACAGTAACTTCATAATTTAATTTTATTACAGGGACACTGGCTACACGGTGCAGCTGTATGATGTTTGAAAGGATGGGAATTCTGTGCCGACATATAGTATGGATTTTGTCGGCTAACGGCAAGAAGACAATTCCAGATGATTACGTTTCTACAAGATGGAGAAAAGATGCATTGCAATTCAGATTATCAGAATGTGATGGTGAACAAACGGATTCAAATAGTAGTGCTGATGGAAAAGAAGTTGAGATGGTGAAGTTGTGCACTACAAGAAAACAAGACAAAGGCGATGGAGAAGCTACAGTCGCCAATTTGGCGACAGAAAAAAAAATCGGCCGACGGAAAACAGTCGCCAATTTGGCGACTGTAGCTTTTTATCCGTAAATCTGTAGGAAATCCACGGGCGACGACATATTATTCATTTTGGCGACCGAAAACAGTCGCCAAAGTTAGCGACCATTACCCGTCGCCAATTTGGCGACCAGAAACCGTCGCCAATCCCCTGATATTTTTTTTATGCTCATTTCTTCACCCGTCACCCCCATTCATTCATCTTAACAACCAAAAAAAAAAAAGCTACAAGAACCCGACGACCCGACGCCACCATCAACTACCACGACCACCGGACGCCACCACTCGCCGCCACCATCCGCACACCACATCACTACCGACCCTTCCTTCCTTCATTGTTTTTCTTTTTAATAAAGGTTTGTTTTCGACTCAAATTGATTTAATTACTTCAATCCTTCATATTTTGTTTAAGTTGTGATGCTTATTTAGTATCTAGTTGTAATTTATACATTAGTGATGCTTATTAATGTATGTAGTTGTAATTTAATTAGCATTTTTGTTAATTAATTTGAGTTAGGGTTAGAAATTGGAGTTTTTGTTAAATTAGTAATGTCATTTGATTAGGGGATGTAATTGAAGGTTATCTTGATAATATTAGTACTAGTGTAGTTCCCGTGCTATAGCACGATATTTTTAAGATGAAATTTATAAAGAGGAACTTTTAATAAAATTATTTGCATAAATTAAAGCTACTTTTAATTTAATGTTATAGTATACTAAATATAATAATAGTAAGTAGATAGAAAAGAAAGTTTACTATTAATAATAACACTATAATGTTAAATCGATAAGGGGACCTAATTTATGAAATTAAGTTATATGTAAAATCTAGTTAAAAAATCTATTAGCCTTATTAAGAAAACTGGTAAAAATAATATACTACGCGTCTAAAAAGACAATTTACAAATTATTAAAACTAACATTTTCACTTTTTATTTCCTATAAGAAAATACATAAAAATTGTTATACATTATTTAAAAAATACTCCATACTCCATATTACTAAAATAAAGATTTCATAATTCGAGAGTGCAATTGATATGTTGTAAAATTGCATAATATATTAGGGGGTAATTGATTGTGATTGCATATTTTCGGGATAATATTGTAAAGATTGCATAATTTGAGAGATTGTTTCCATGTATAGGATTGCATTTATTCGAAAAGTCAAAGCATACATTTGTTTCCATGTATAGGTTTTCAATTGATTCAAATCATACGTTAGACTTGACGCAAAAACAAATTTGATTTATTAAAAGTCGACGGCCCAACTTAGATTGGCCCATCAAAGAGTAGTGTAAGTTAGGCGGGAAAACTACTTGAGAATTTTATTCTCTTAGTAGTAGGGGAGATTATTGAAGGTAGTAACTTAGTTTTAGTAATATTGAAGTAGTATTGTTGAAGGTAGTATAGTTTTATGAAGGTAGTATAATGTTAGGATTGTATAAATTTGCCTTATGATTGACGAAATTAAGTTAGAATGAGCATGATGTATAAATTTGTTAAATTAGTAATGTCATTTGATTAGGGGATTGTATAAATTTGCCTTATAATTTTGACAACTTGTTTAATATATAATGACCTAGTACCCGTTCAAGAATTACTCATTAGGAGCAATTCTTGAATAGTCCCCATTTTGGGACTGTCTTTGTACGTTTCAAGTCACTTAGGTAGTAAACACATAGTTGTGATTTTATTAATGAGAAAAGAATTTGGTTGCAATTTTCTCCAATGTTCTCTGAATACATATGTGGAATATGTATCTATTCCACATTGTGTATTTGGAGAACTAAGGGAATTGTCGCGATTTTTTTTCTCATTAATAAATCACAAATGTGTGTTTGCTAGTGACTTGAAACGTACATTGATGGGTTTAGGTTGGAGTGATAAGGACCCAATTGAAATCTTGAAATTAGCATAAAATGGAGGATGAGATAACCATTGTTTTTTTGTTGAAATTAAATATTATTATTTAAAATGGTTAGTTTGCTATATATTCTTTGATAGATTAAAATGAAGAGATCTCGAACGTAATGGATGTAGGAAGAAAGAGTAGATAAGAAGAAACGTCCTATCGCTAGATTTGTAAAGGGAGTTCATGGATTTATTGAATTTGCTAGATGTCAAGATTCATATGATTTGGAACAACATAAACTTAGGTGTCCTTGTACTAAATGTAAAAACTTAAAATATTTATTTGACATTGAAGTAGAAGAGCATCTTGTTACAAATGGTTTTTTTCCAAACTACTACAATTGGATCTCCCATGGAGAAAAATATTATCCCGAAGAGCCTCAAATCCAACAAAATGAGAACCCATATAGAGAAATGGTACTTGATGCCTTTCAGTCTAATGATTTCATTAATGACGACCGTGTACCAATGATTGATGAAGAACAACCAAACCCAAGAGCAAAAGCCTTTTTGGACATGCTAAGTACTTCCGAAAAACCTTATATGAGGGGAGTAGAATGACATTGTTACAAGTTGCATCCAGGATAGTTTCTTTAAAATGTGAGTATAATATGCCATTTAAAGCCGTTGATAGTATTGCTACGTTGGTTGAGGATGTTATACCCGATAATAATGTTATGACCCGAAATTTCTATAATACCAAGAAAGTGGTCAAAGGTCTTCAGCTTCCACATGAAAAGATTAATGCATGTCCTAAAGGATGTATGCTTTTTTTGGAAAGATGATGCTTTGCTTGACAAATGTAAGAAATGTCAAAGGGATAGATATGAGACAAGTGAAGGAAATATTGTTTTGAAGGGGAAGAAGGGTAATAAAAGGAGTGGAAAGAGAAAGAAACCAATATCAGTAAACACATTAATTTATTTTCCATTAGCTCCTAGACTTCAAAGAATGTATGCCACGAAAAATCTTGCCAACCAAATGAGATGACACAAAGAAAATCCTCGTACACCAGGAAAGATGTGTCATCCGAGTGACGGGGAGGAGTGGAAGCGTTTTGATAGGTTATATCCCGATTTTGCCGAGGAACCTCGCAATGTGAGACTTGGCTTGTGTACGGATGAGTTTGACCCTTTTGGTCAGTTTGGTAGAAAGTACTCGTGTTGGCCCGTAATGACCACGCCGTACAACTTACCTCCTTGGCTTTGTCTGAAAAGATAATTTATTTTCCTCTCTTTACTTATTCCCGGTCCTGATAACCCAAAAAACCATCTGGATGTTTATTTACAACCGTTGGTGGAAGAACTGAAGTATTTGTGGGAAGTTGGTGTAGAAACATTTGATGTGTCGAAGAAGCAAAATTTCCAACTAAGAGCTTCATTGTTATGGACTATAAATGATTTTCCCGCATATGGTATGCTATCAGGATGGCAACCGTTGGGCGAAAGGCATGTCCTTATTGCATGGATAGGAGTAAAGCATTTTATCTTCCTAATTCCAAAAAAATTAGTTGGTTTGATTGTCATAGATGTTTCTTACCGGATGGACATATTCATAGAGAGAACAAGAAATCTTTCTTAAAAGGTAAGGAGGTGCGTGACAATGCTCCGGTTCGACTCTAAGGGGATGAGATATGGGAGGTCAGACGTGATTTGCCATCAATCGTCGATGGGATGAAGAAGACTTTAAAGAGTTGAAAAAGAAAAAAATGGTTGGTTTAAAAGAAGTATTTTTGGGAGCTTCCCTCTTTGGAAAACAATGTTGATCGAGACACAATTTGGATGTGATGCACATAGAGAAGAACTTCTTTGAGTTACTTATTCATATGATTATGGATGTAAAAGGAAAGACACGTGATGATATTAATTCAAGAATAGAATTGAAGAAATTTTGTGATCGTCCTAAACTTCATATTCGTAAGGATGGGGCTAAACCAAAAGCCATATTTACTCTTGATAAAGCTCAAAGAAAGGTATTGTGCGATTGGATAGGAAACTTGAAGTTTCCAGATGGATATGCATCTGATTTGAGCCGTTGTGTTGATTTGAAGGAACTGAAATTGAAAGGGTTGAAGAGTCATGATTGTCATGTTTTCATGGAGCGCTTATTACCCGTGGCTTTTAAAAATTTCCTCCCGACTACAGTTTGGAATGCAGTTATAGAAATAAGTCAGAGATTTATGTTCCTCCACGATATCAGTTGAGGACATGAGTCGTTTAGAAGACCAAATACCAGAAATTTTGGGTAAACTTGAGATGATATTTCCGCCTTCTTTTTTCAATTCGATGGAGCATCTACCTATCCATTTGCCATATGAAGCTAAAGTTGGTGGACCCGTCCAATATAGGTGGATGTATCCTTTCGAAAGGTTTCTTAATCATGTGAAGAAAAAAATTGGTAATAAAGCTCGTGTGGAAGGTTCTATATGCAATGCCTACCTAACGGAAGAGATTGCCAATTTTTGCTCTCTTTACTTTGAAAACATATTGAGACCAAAGCAAAAAAACTTGAATATTGATGAAGCGGATGAACTAGACGCAAGTATACCCAAGTGTTTCCAAATGCAGGATGAAATAGGGTGTTCATCAGCTGGGGGAACAAGATTTCTGGATGACAAGGAGTATAACCGTGCCCACCTTTATGTGCTATCTAATTGTGAGGTTTTGGAGCCATATGAAGCTCAATTTGTGATAGATTTCATTAAAGAACACCCAAATGTGAACAGAGAGGATGTTTGGCATAAGCATGAGGATCAATTTCCAGCGTGGTTTCGGAAGCATGTATGTAAGCTAAATATTCAAGATGATGTGATAAGAAGCTTGGCTTTGGGTCCTTCTCGAAAGGTTGTGACGTGGAATCGATATTCAGTTAATGGGTTTAAGTTTCAAACATTTGACTATGGCAAAAATAAGGCTAAATGCAACTACGGCGTTACTATTTCTTCTCTTGATGGAAATGAATATTGTGGCATATTAGAGGATATCTTTGAGTTGTGCTACAATGGCCGGGATCGGAGTTATAAAACCGTCTTATTCAAGATTCAATGGAGGGATAATTCCGTAGCTGGAACGAGAGTCCATGATCGTTACAAACTCGTGGAAGTGAATCATACTCGAACCTACTCTAAATATGACCCATTTATACTTGCACGACAAGCTCATCAAGTTTATTTTGCATCTCTCCCGAGCACAAGTAATGATAGACAACAAAAGCAATGGTGGGCCGTTTTTAAAACAAAGGCACGATCAGAAGTTGATACATCTTTTTTCCAAGAAGAGGTTGTATCAGAAACAGTTTTGTCCCCAGTTAATCATGATGAAATTATTTATGCAAATGAGATAGAAGCGGAGGAGGAGTTAGAAGAGGAAGAAGAAGAGAATGATAAGGAGAGGGATGGGATAAAAGAGGGGGAAGAAGAAGAAGAGGAGGAGGAAGAGGAAGAAGAAGAAGAAGAAGAAGAAGAAGATGATGATGATGATGATGATGATGAGTAAGAGAAGGTATTGAAAGTATACATATCAAAATTTGGAAACAATAATTAGCGTTTTATTTTTTCTTTTATATCTGTTTATTAAGTTTTATTTTTTTGTATCTTATAATAATTATCCTGTAATATTTGCTAACACTTTTTATTCAATTGTAGTACACATGGCTCATGGAGGAGGTAGGCAGCGGGGAGGCTATAGTGAGGGAGGTAGTAGCTCCCGAGAGCAGGAGGAGGACGTTGACCGTTCTACTACGGAGGTGAGTGAGGAGGAGGTTGCTATACCCCGACATACTGACGGCAGGATGATCCTTGATCCGAATGGTCTTTGGTAATTTTTTATTCATTCTAGTTTGTAATTTTTTTATTTAGTAATAAATGACTTTTTTTAGACATATGTTAATTATACATTATTTTTTTTTCCTATATAATTATGTTTTTAATATGTTTGATTTCAGGTTTAGAAGTCAAACAGTTGTTCGTGGTGTGACTACTAGCACCCAAGAGAACATGATACACGGCATTACTTGTTGGAGTAACGCTACTGATGAAGATAAGGAGAAGTGGTTCAACAACTTCCGGGTATCTATTTATAAAATATATATTATTAAATATAATTTATTTATTCTAATTACCTTATTATTAATTTGTTTCTCATCCATGTGTTTACTTTTTGTAGCGTGTGTTCTATTGGCCAACCGACCTTGAGCGCCTAGTTTGGCAAAGGTATAATGACATTGGCAAGAAGAGGCTAAGGGACAACATGTATAAGGTGTCTAAGAGGAAGAAGGCGCCATCTTTCATGAAAGGTATTTAGTTTCTTTTAATACCCGTAATTAGTTAAAATTCATTACATATTTTGAAACTATATTAATTAATAATTGATATTTTATTGATTATAGGTGCGTCATATGAGGAATTTACCAAGTACCGGAACAGTCCTGAGTTCAAGGAAGCATCGGCCCGGAACAAAATCAACAGGAAAGGAGGAGAAAAGGACGCGGAAGTTGAGCCTACTCATTATGGAGGGTTTCAATCTTTTCATGATCGTGTGTTGTCAAATGTAAGTTATTTGTCTTAGCTTTTAATTTAATAGTCTTCTAATTTAGTCTCATTAATTATCATGTTTGAGTAACAATTTCCTTGTTTTTTTTTTCCCGGAAGACCAAGAAGAATAAGGGCAAGATACCCACGATTGTTGATCTCTTTGTTGACAATCACGCAAAGAAGACAAGCAAGGGCAAGTTGATCTTCACGAAGGCAAAAGACCAACAGTTATATGTAATAATGTAAGTGTCAAAAAAAAATTTCTTAATGTGTTAAAGTATATGTTTTATCAATTTTTAGACAAGTAACCTCTAACCATTAACGTTTTATCAATTTTTTAGGAACAATTCCTTGTCCGTAGAAAGAACAACCCGGAAATTGATGACAATGAGCTATGGTTTGATCTTGTTGAGGGGTTCCAAAGAGGAGATGTGTATGGAGCCGGGTCGGCAAAGGAGATTTTCTACCCTACTCCAAGAAGAAGAGGGTCAATTTCCTCCCAACAACAACCTTATACCCCAAGTATCGTAAGTGTGCTCCAAGCTCAATTAGCCGCCAAGGAGAGGCAGGATGCCGAGAGGGAGAGGCGGGATGCCGAAAGAGATGAAGAAATTCGGAGGATGAAGGAGGAAATGAACCGGATGAACTCCTTTTTCGCCAATTGCAACAGTGGGTGGCGCCCGCAACCAAAGGATCCTAAAGATCCTAATTATGGAGGTGGTAGCGGAGCGGGAGCAAGTTTCCCTGTTATGTAGTTTTTTAGAGAACATGTTATTCCCGGATAATGTTAGATGACCAAAACTCGTAGTTGTGTGTATGGAACATGATTTTCTTTATCAAATTTGGTTGTGTTGGCTTCCCATGTGTTCTCTGCTGGTAGTGTTGGTTTATTTGCAGGTCTTTACGTATTTGGCTAGGTCAAAAACGATTTTTAGGCTAAAAAAATGTAAAATTGGCGACGGATACTGGGCAATTGGCGACGGCAATCCGTCGCTAACCTTCTGACCATAATTTAATTTTAGGGGCATTGGCGACCAAAAACAGTCGCCAAAATGGCGACCAAAACCAGTCGCTAAATTGGCGACCAAAAACCGTCGCCAATCTTGAGGTTTTGTAGGTGACGTGGCTTGGAATAAGGCGACTAATGACAGTCGCTAAAATGGCGACCAAAAACAGTCGCCAATTTTGGCGACGAGTTTCTGTCGCCCGCTTTAAAAAATTCCGTCGCCAAATTTGGCGACGAAGCCCTGTCGCCAAAAGCGACTAAACCTAGCTACGAAGTGCGGGCGACGGGCCTTAGTCGCTATATTCTTAATGGTGACTATTCTCAGTCGCCTTATATGGTCGCCTTTGACCTTATTTGTTGTAGTGGTGGTCAGAAGTTCATGCGACCATTGGTTTACTTTGTGGCATGAGTGTGACTGAAGTTGTGAACTTAAGCTCCTTAATTAGAGAGTTCAAGGAGAAACTTTTACCGTACAAGAAAGATTTAACTAAGCAGCAGGAATTCGAGCAAATCCTTGGTTGCCCTTGATGACGAGGTAACAATACTTCCACCAAAACAATCCAAAAACAAAGGCAGCGGTAAAAGAATTGTGTCAGCTAAGGCTAAAGCCATTGCCTTGGCTTGTAAGCCAAAGCGCATGTGTAATAACTGTAAACAAATGGCACACCACGATAAAGGAAACTGCCCTAACCCATTTTCTGAGCATCCACCGTCTTCACCAGCATCTGAAGAAGAAGAAGAAGAAGAAGAAGAAGAAGAAGAAGACGACAAAGAAGAATAGAGAAACTTAACATGCTGTAGTAGTAGGCAGTAGAAAAATACCTCCGTCTCAACAAATTATTTACAATCGTTTTTCTTTAAAAGGTAAAAAATCTGGTGAGACGGAAGGGGTATTCAGTAGCTAGCTTTTGTCTATTTTGAATGGGGTTTGCACCTTCCAGATTGTATAACTTCAGTAATATGAGTGTGAAATTTCAAGCTAATGTTGTATAACTCTTTTACACAATTTGGATGACTTTTGTTCATGGCAAAAAATCCAATATTTAAAAGTTTGATAAAGAACGAATTATAACTTCAGTGGGTTTAAGTAAAACTCTTACCCATATATGGATAACTGTACTTCACAGAGTGTATAACTCTTATAGTTATCTGTATAACACTTCTAATTATGTGAATCTTTTGCCCTTGTTTCTATAATTGTTGATATATTTGTCTAAAGTCATGTGTTGTATGACTCTTGTACACAATTTGTATAACTCTTGTTATTTTTTGTATAACTCATAACTGTCTAATAAATTTTGCCTTTTTCATAACTGCAGTCATGTGTTGTATAACTCTTGTACACAATTTGTATAACTCTTGTTATTTTTTGTATAACTCATAGCTGTCTAATAAATTTTGCCTTTTTTCATAACTGCAGTCATGTGTTGTATAACTCCTGTACAAAATTTGTATAACTTTACTTCACAGAGTGTATAACTCTAATTCTTATCTGTAAAACTTGGATTTTAATTATGACAGACCAAGATGATATAATAACAATCTATTCCAAAAACGTTGTCAAAGTTGTTAAGGAGTTTCTTGACCTCGTCCCTAGACTCCAGATAGTCGCTCATGAGGCTCGCCTGGCACAAACAAGAAACGTCAAAAAGTGAAATTGTAAAGCGGTGACAACACTTTTGAGTTGAACGCAATTACAATTTAATTCCACTTACAATTACGTGACACGCTTTGCATATCTCCGACTGGCCCGAACTTGAGTAGTACTTATTGTCAAGAAGATCAATCGTCCGTGAATTAAAGTTGATACACACACATGCATAATGGGCTTCAATCTTAATGGGTACAAAGATTAAATCAGCCTTCAAGCTGAAATCTTTGCCACTGTCGATTCTGAAGACGTCCCACACATTGTACAACCTTTCGGTGTTCTGTGTTTGTTGGCCAGGGTTTCGTACAGAGTTCAAGATTATTTCCTGTTCAAGTAGAAGTATATGTGTGAGAATACCAGAGGAGTTATAGGGGTTGTGTAATGGAGTTGCACAGTAACTCTTATAGCATATTGAAGTATGCCTAAGTTCATACTGGCTGTTAATAATTTCTCAAAACAAAATGTGTAACTCCATAGAGGGTATGTATAACTTTAGTCTTATTTTCCACTGTGAAAGTTTTAAAT
The DNA here is from genome assembly GCF_048544455.1 of Silene latifolia. Lineage (NCBI taxonomy): Eukaryota > Viridiplantae > Streptophyta > Magnoliopsida > Caryophyllales > Caryophyllaceae > Silene > Silene latifolia. The sequence continues at coordinate 50,244,719 of NC_133527.1, read as the reverse complement.
ATCATACCCTCAAAGTATAACTCTAAAGAGGGTATGTGAAACTCTTATAGCATATTAAAGGATTGATTACAACCATACCATATGATGGATACCGAAGAAAGACGAACGAAAAAACGCGCACTCCTCTGCCTCCAAACGATTAAGCAACAAGGACCAACACTCAATCACTGAATCATCCATTGGCGTCTCAGGGAGCATGGACAACATTTGCAACCTATTAACTGTTGCGTGTCAGGAATAGTTCACAAGTAGTTCACTGTGGTTCAGACAGCAGGTGTTAGTCAAGGCTATAACGTCTACTAAATGGGAAGGTTACTGCTGTTAAAATGACTGCATAACTTCAGTGATGAAACATATAACTGTAGATTAGGAATGTGTAACTCCATTAACGATATGTATAACTTTAGTTGGTAAAGTTATACATTTCAATCTTGAAGTTATACAAAGCATAAAACAGTACTCAAGTGGTTCTGTTGATTTTAGACAGTTTACCCATTTGGAAACTTGTAGTCATCAAGGAAAACGTAATCAGCCACTTGTTTGTGATACACCGGGATATCCCTAATTAATGCCTTGTTTAACTTCAGCATCTTGGCGACCACTGTAAGGTCGGCGTCTGGTTCCCCGCAATATGTGGTCCAACCAAGGCCATCGCCCTTACCCCGGGAGCGGCTATTGACTGCTAAGAGGGCCCGACTAGACGGCGTCCGGCCCAGGTGATACGTGCATTTTATATAGTCTTTTTAGGCCTTTTCATGCACGTATTTCCATGCTTTTATCGTAGTTTATGCTACGAAATGCCCCGAATATGCTACTTTGGTTTGTTTTGTCTTATTTGCAGGAATGAACCATAAAGTAGTGAAATCAAGCCTTTTACCGTCCGTTTAGCATGCGTTTGGAGGAAGAGTGAATTTGGAGCGGGAATGTAGCTATTTTGAGATGCGCAAAGAAGAAAGATAGCTAGGCGAGCAAAGGAAGAACTTCAAATTACTAGTGCCTACTTTGAAGAACCATATCTCGAGTTCTAAAACTGATATTCAGGTGATTCCAATTGGAGATGAAAGCTTGTCCTCTTAGCTTTCCAACGCCACCGGAATCGCCCTGTTTACCCAAGTAACGAAGAAATGGCAGCCGTTTGAAGTTCAGTGCGCAAAGCAGGAAATTGTTGCTGGAAAGTACTCGATCGAGTACAATTATGTTCGATCGAGTCCTTTTTCTACTCGATCGAGTAGTTGCATTTTAGGATTTACTCGATCGAGTATATTTTCTACTCGATCGAGTGGTTTAAGCTTTAGTTTACTCGATCGAGTGGTTTTAAATCACTCGATCGAGTGGATTCTCTTATGGGCTTGGTCTTTTTAGTTTTATTCCGTCATTAGGTCAAATAAATCCTATTTTCTTATAAATAGGAAGTTAGGACGTCATGTTTAGGGGGATTCTCCTCTCGGATTTTACCATACAATATCAGACGATAATTTTCTACTGTTCTTTGTTTCCTCTCTTTCCGGATTTATTACTGTAACTCTTCTTCTCCCTTTTCTCCTTACTTTATTTAATGTTTATTCTTCTTACTTCCTTTATTCTTGTTCTTCTTTATTCTATGTCTAGCTAAATTCCTCTGCTAGGATTAGGTGATTCAATAGACCGATGTTAATTGCTAATTAGGTTATTAGATCTGTCGTTGTAGTTAGGTCTATGTTGTTAATCGCTGCTATAACTGTATCCTGCTAGTTGATTCGAAGCAATTAGTCTTTTAATTTTGGTAAGCCTTGACCTAGACCGAAAGGTTGGAAGGGGTGAGACCCGCAGTGAACATTAGGATGCTTTAGTGAGGGCAAAAGTTAAGCTAATAGCATTTTAGGGCGAATTGAGACCGAAAGGAGATATTCGTTGCCCCTTAGACCGACACATCGACTAATCTATGACTTTAACTGCGATTGACTGACGTTCATTGATGACCTGACATCCTAGTTCCCTTCTCTTACTGTTAATTTTGTCTCATCTTTATCGCTCTTGCCTTAGCCTATCTAGTTTAGTTAGCACAATCAAAACCCCCAATTGTGACATTAGACAGACCGAAGTAGACAAGTGAATAGTGACCGCCTCCCTGTTGAGATCGACCCTACTTATCGCTAGCTTCTGTTAGTTATATTTAGGTATTTATTTTTGGTACAGAAACGACCGTATCAAATTTTGGCGCCGTTGCCGGGGAGGCAACTATTTATTTATTTGTTTAATTCTGTCTGTTTTTAGCCTCAAGGGATTTTTCCCTTGAGGCCGTTCTAATCTTTTTCCTTGAGTGCTGTTTTGATAGGCCTTACAGGTTCTACCTAGACAGTTCTAGGTGAAAGATCGTCAAAGGGAAGGCTTGAGTACCTTTGACCCATCACCTATGTCCCATTATATGGCACAGCAGGTGATTTACTGCGGGAGATGTGGTGCTGCTGAGCACAATGCAGTCTTTTGTATGGCAGAAAATGACGCGGTCTACGAGTTCAAGCTTTGGGGACGTGTTAGCCATTCCCCTATAGTTGTGCCGCCACATCCACCCTATCAATGGCCACCGCAACAAGATCCTCCTGATAAACAGAAAGAAGAGATTGCGGAGCTGAAATCTTTAATGAAGGCAATTGCATTCCAAGTGCAAGAAGGCGATAGAGACACTTGTTCGCGATTTGATAAGCTCGAGTCTGAAATAGCTCAGCTAGCTGCTGAGTCGGATAATAGGCAACCAGAAGAGGTGTACTTTACTGAGAGCGGTTTTTCCCATGAAGAAACCGTGTTGCCCAATGCGGAGGATGATCTTTATGACTCAGATTACGAGTTTCTATCATATTTCAATGCCTTACACGAGGATTTCAGCGCTGTACAGGAAGAATCACTCGATCGAGTGACTTATATTAGTCGATCGAGTGAATTTCCAGAAAAACCGTTCGATCGAGCAGATCAAAGCACTCGATCGAGTGAAAATCAGGAAGGAAGTGGTCGATCGAGTAACAATTCTACTCAATCGACTGAATTGGCCAGTGAGAGCATTGATTCGTCATGTGGGTTTGTTTTGGATGACGATTTTGACGATAATAATGGATATGGTGAATCTCCCCTATTCAAAGCCGAGTTGGATGCACTTGAGGCTGCGATTTACGGGCTGAAATCCACTGAGGAGGGTGACGAGGAGGCAGCTGAGTCGGAATTGTTCCTAGCACGGAAGAGGTAATATCTTCCTTTGTCAATGATTCCGTCATTGAGAGCGACCAACCCGAGGTAGTAAACGATAATTTTATTATTGTTTGTTTAAATATTGCATTACCTCATTTGACTTATGCTTTGAATTCTAATGCTTTGCCCCTTCCTAGTAGGTCGTACAATTTAACGATTTTTCACCGTCCTTATCATTTCAATTTCGTTAATCTGAAACGGGACCCACCTTATTGTCAATTGCTCCTGGGCTCCTCTATTTTGCGGGTAAATGTAGGAGCTCTCATAGGAAATTTGTTAGACTTAAACAGTTGAACATTTTTATTTCCTATATTTTTATTCCACTGTGGTGCTACTTACATTTTTGTGTAGCACATGCGCAGATGTATGATCTCATGCTGCGCGCTTTGAGCTGTTTTGATTGTAATTAATTAGAGAGACTCGAAGAAAAGAAGGTCGAGCTGGGACCTGTCTGAAACTAGCGCTACCCGGAAGGCAATCCGGAGATTTGTTTTTAATTGTTTTTCATTTTATTTCTTTTCAGTTGTAATAAATGGTCTTCGTACCATAGATTATTCCAGTTATGCTTGTTTTGTTAGTTTTGCGGCTGTTTTTATTGCGTCTTTGCAGGAACATATTGAGGATGGCTCGATCGAGTACTTTTTGTACTCGATCGAGAACTTTTGCTGCTGTATTCACTCGATCGAGCACTTATTCCTCTCGATCGAGTACCTGCAAGGAGAGAACAACTCGATCGACTGCCTTTCTTCTCGATCGAGCTGTTTTGGATGCCCTTTGACTTGGATTCGCTTCCTGTGACGATATTTGGGCTATTTAGTGACCTCCCACGTTGTTGGCTGGTTTGAGGAGGTCCCTTATTCGCGCAATCTTGTGAGTTTCCCGTATTTACTCTCTTTCTCTTTTAGTTTGCGTTTCCTTTCCATGTTTTGGTACAATGGGGGCATTGTACGGTTTGGTTTGGGAAGGTTATGCTTCCATATCTGTGTCTGCATGTTGTTTTTATTGCATTTCTGTTATCACGTTTAATTTCTGTATGCATTGCATTGTTATTTCCATAAAATTCAAAAAAATCTCATAAAAATTGAATGAAATCTCATAAAAATTGAAAAATTAGAAAAAAATTCAAAAAATTTCACGTTTATTTTAGCATGTAGGTTGAGTCGGAACGGTCGATTTCGATGATGAAATTGCACTGTAAATTGTCTTTTTGCTTAAGCCTTGCATAGACTGTTATCTTTTAGCTATGTCTTATTGCATATCTACGAGTTAATGTTAAAATTTAGCTGAACGAATAGACTTGACCTGAAATTTTTGCAACCTACTTACAATTTCTAAGATTTAGAGCCGTATAAACTGGTGTCATTTATGACCAGTTTCATGTAGGATTGTGAGTAGTTACTCCTTGCATAGCATGTTCATCAATTTGCACGTATACGAAATTCAATTGCTTTTTGCCTGTATACATTCGGGTTAGTGGTTGGTGTCACATGCAGGGAGGTGCTTACAATTTCCCCTTTATTTCATTTTTACCCATAAACTCCACATTAGCCAAATTTGCCTGTTGACCCTTAGCTACATCCAAATTTAGCCTGCCTTGTCAAGCTAGTTTAGATTATCTCTGCGGTATATAATTTATTGTGCCAAGTTTGGTTTGTATTGCGTTATTTGGAGTTGGTAGAGAAGAAGAAAGGAGGATGTGATGAAAAAAAGTTGAAAAAGAAATGAAAGAAAAATAAAAAAGGAATTCGAAAAGAAAAAAAGAAAAAAAAAAAGCCGAGAAAAAATGAAAGAAAGAGAAAAAAAAGATGTTGTTTGATGAGACGGTTTCGCTCCTATGCTTTATCATTATCATTTGAGGAGTATTTCCAGTTCGGTTTGGTGAGATTCATGCCAAATGAAGGGCATTGTGCTTAATTTCATAATTGAGTAAGGATGGATGTTGTCATATGGTTTTGTTTAGGTACTAGCTTGATCACCTATACCTCCACATTCCCATAAATGGTTTGCCTTTTCTTACCCATTGCCTCACTTTACCATATTTTTGTAAGCCCTCGGCTGTGACAGGACCTTGTTTGGTTGGAATGTGTGTACGGTAGCTAGAATTGTCTATCATATTAGTTGCATGCATGTCTATGTGGGTCGTAGTTTAGGTGAGCGACTATTTTTCTTTCTCTCTTACATATATATATTCACCCTTTGCTTCATGAGAGAAGAGTGACCCGTGAGAGTCCATTATTAAAGGTCTTGCAAGGTCGACGGTTCAACTTTATTATAAACATCTTACAACTCGTTTGCATTTGACTGTTTTGCTATAAGTGTTAGTTTGCTTGCATTAAATTGGTTTAAGTGGGCATTTGTAGCTAGCTCTGGGTTATCTTTTCCGTTCCATTAGTTTGCATTTAGTTTAATCGAGGACGAGTAAAGGTTTGGTTTGGGGAGATTTGATACGTGCATTTTATATAGTCTTTTTAGGCCTTTTCATGCACGTATTTCCATGCTTTTATCGTAGTTTATGCTACGAAATGCCCCGAATATGCTACTTTGGTTTGTTTTGTCTTATTTGCAGGAATGAACCAGAAAGTAGTGAAATCAAGCCTTTTACCGTCCGTTAGCATGCATTTGGAGGAAGAGTGAATTTGGAGCGGGAATGTAGCTATTTTGAGATGCGCAAAGAAGAAAGATAGCTAGGCGAGCAAAGGAAGAACTTCAAATTACTAGTGCCTACTTTGAAGATCCATATCACGAGTTCTAAAATAGATATTCAGGTGATTCCAAATGGAGATGAAAGCTTGTCCTCTTAGCTTTCCAAAGCCACTGGAATCGCCCTGTTTACCCAAGTAACGAAGAAATGGCAGCCGTTTGAAGTTCAGTGCGCAAAGTAGGAAATTGTTGCTGGAAAGTACTCGATCGAGTACAATTATGTTCGATCGAGTCCTTTTTCTACTCGATCGAGTAGTTGCATTTTAGGATTTACTCGATCGAGTATATTTTCTACTCGATCGAGTGGTTTAAGCTTTAGTTTACTCGATCGAGTGGTTTAAGCTTTAGTTTACTCGATCGAGTGGTTTTAAATCACTCGATCGAGTGGATTCTCTTATGGGCTTGGTCTTTTTAGTTTTATTCCGTCATTAGGTCAAATAAATCCTATTTTCTTATAAATAGGAAGTTAGGACGTCATGTTTAGGGGGATTCTCCTCTCGGATTTTACCATACAATATCAGACGATAATTTTCTACTGTTCTTTGTTTCCTCTCTTTCCGGATTTATTACTGTAACTCTTCTTCTCCCTTTTCTCCTTAATTTATTTAATGTTTATTGTTCTTACTTCCTTTATTCTTGTTCTTCTTTATTCTATGTCTAGCTAAATTCCTCTGCTAGGATTAGGTGATTCAATAGACCGATGTTAATTGCTAATTAGGTTATTAGATCTGTCGTTGTAGTTAGGTCTATGTTGTTAATCGCTGCTATAACTGTATCCTGCTAGTTGATTCGAAGCAATTAGTCTTTTAATTTTGGTAAGCCTTGACCTAGACCGAAAGGTTGGAAGGGGTGAGACCCGCAGTGAACATTAGGATGCTTTAGTGAGGGCGAAAGTTAAGCTAATAGCATTTTAGGGCGAATTGAGACCGAAAGGAGATATTCGTTGCCCCTTAGACCGACACATCGACTAATCTATGACTTTAACTGCGATTGACTGACGTTCATTGATGACCCGACATCCTAGTTCCCTTCTCTTACTGTTAATTTCTCTCATCTTTATCGCTCTTGCCTTAGCCTATCTAGTTTAGTTAGCACAATCAAAACCCTCAATTGTGACATTAGACAGACCGAAGTAGACAAGTGAATAGTTACCGCCTCCCTGTGGAGATCGACCCTACTTATCGCTAGCTTCTGTTAGTTATATTTAGGTATTTATTTTTGGTACAGAAACGACCGTATCACCAGGGCTACTTGGGAAGATGGAGTCCGATAGGTTGAACTGACTTTGGACCAAGGGCATTTAGCAGAACTGTTCTCTCCGGCAACTCCGGCACCTCTCTTCCTTCCCCTTGTGTTGCCGACTAACCTCTATGCCTCACGCAGCTCCTCCATTTCACGTTCTTTAACCTCCTTAAAAGCTGTTACCCTAGATAACACAGCTTCCCTATCCACGTTAATGTCACTGAGGACAAGGGTGGCAGCAACTTCCGCTCGCATGAGGTCATTGCTGTCCTTTGTCCCTGTGGTACACTCAAATGGCTCTTCACGGTACAGCAACATATGAACCATGACGTAAAGACCACAGTCATTGACAGTATACCCTTCTCCCTGCCAGTTGAATTTAATGTTTACAAAAGGAAACCCTTCAACTTTCTTCCCTTTGTCGAGCCCTTTGTAGGCCATATACTTTCCCATCGCATCAGCCTGGCAGAAGTTAGGCAAGGCGTTTAAAAGGGGAAGACCAATTAACAAAACAATGGAGCTGAAAATTAATCTAGTTACCAGTTTTATAAGACTTACAGTAATACGCGCAAGCCCTCCATATGGTAATTTCAGAAGATCGTCCTCGTAAGAACGATTATCAAGGTACTCGATCTGCTCAGAGAGGAAATTTATGCAAATGCAAGAGTAGTGATCTTGATCGTCAGTGCTTACCGGGATGAAAACCTACAAAGATGCACCAAAAGTCTAAGAGTTATAAAACATAATTAGAAGCTTAGAGGCATACATATTGTGCATAATTGGAGTTATACATTCTATGGTTAGAGTTATACATTATATGTCTAGAGTTGTACATTCTATTTCTAGAGTTATACATTATATGCCTAGAGTTGTACAGTATATGCTCGGTTTTGATGAGTGGCTAACTTCACTCCATCACTCTAGGCATAGAATGTATAACTCTAACCATAGAATGTATAACTCACTGCACATAATGTACAACTGTAAGCATATACTGTATAACTCTAGGCATATGCTTACAGTTGCACATTATGTGCAGTGAGTTATACATTCTATGTCTAGAGTTATGGAGTGAAGTTAGTCACTCATCAAAACTCTAAGCATATACTCTATAACTCTAGGCAAATAATGTATAACTCTAGCCATGGAATGTATAACTCTAGCCATTCTGAAAACTAAAGTTATATAATGTATAACTCTAGCCATAGAATGTATAACTCTAGCCATAAATGTATAACTGTAAGCATATACAGTATAGTGTATAACTCCAGGTATAACTCTAGGTATAACTCAAGGCATCTAATGTATAACTCCAAAGTATATATTGTACAACTCTAAGCATATACTGTATAACTCTAGGCAAATAATGTATAACTCCAGTATGGAAATGTCTCTATATTGATATCTGAGCTCACCATATCAGAGTCCAGTTGGAATGGACTAGAACTCGACTCTTGCCACATGTCCCACGAGGCACAAAAGTCTTCAGAATGATCAACAGCCAAGTTTTTTTTCCTGCCTTGCCAAATTGCAATTGCTAGGTCCTATAAAAATGATAGACGGGGGTTGGCAGCTTATATCACAAGTTACGTACATTTTGTCACAAAATAACTTGCGGAGTTCGAGCACACTTACAGCGTGACCTAGGCCAAAGAAACAGCGCGAACTTGCAACAGCTGCGGTGTTCGCGTGCGTAAGCTGATTGAGTAGTACAGATCAGCAGTCGATGACATTGGCCATAATCTGAGACCCGGGCATCAACGTCTGGAGATCAATACGCGTTATGTAATTTGGGGTGGCATATGTGACCAATTGTTCCCTACAAAGGATTAGCAAAATGAGACACGCAGCAAGTGAAAAGATTCATGACCTGTTTCACTATCGTATTGAAATATAGGTAAAACTTATCTTTTACTTACTCTTTATTATGGTCGTGGAATTGATCAAAGACATAATCCATTACATCCTTCCTCACCCTGAACACCGTCCTGAAACGTTCCTTGTTAAATCGCAAAGAATCGTGAGCATACGTCTTTGGTCAGGTTCGGGTGCCCCGCAATCCTGAGAACAACCTAGGTTCTCAGGTACAATGTCCATACACGGAAGGGGGATAGTTGAATGCAGTAATAAAGGATGGTGGATCACGTCACATCGCGGCACATAAATAGGGGGTGAGGGTGGTGCAACCGGCTCAACCCTAGCACCAGCGATTTCAACTACCACACCTTCTTTGGCCGCACTAATCGTTCTCTCATCAACCCCGGCAAATGCCTCATTCACATTTGCCGTGCTCATGAAAGTCAGAGGGATTTGATTTCCACTCCATTCCGTTGAAGGATCCCCCGGGGTGACCTCCGCACCCTCGACAACAACTACGTTTTCACCCTCGTTGTTAGAATGTTGTTCAACATTCTCAATTACATCCTTTAGTACAGTGGCCTGAATGAAAAATAATAAAATTAAACACCATGCTTTTGTATCAAAAAAGTTATAGGTATAACTCTAAAAGTGATACAAAGAGGTCCCAGAGTTACAGAACCAATGAATTACAGTTATACATAGAAGGGCAAGAGTTATACACATGTGTGAAGTATTACAAATATGCTATAAGAGTTATACATATTTGAGTTAGAGTTGTACACATATGGTTAAGAGTTGTACCAAACGGCCGTTGCAGTTGTACAAATTGAAAGATAAAGTTATACAAAGAGGCACTACAGTTACAAGGCCTCATCATAAGTTTCAACAAAGTTATACTTTATCTACTTAGAGTTATACACGATCAATTAAAAAAAAAACGAATGTATAACAAGTATTTAGCGCAAATTAACAAACTTACCTCGCCACCAGGACCACTCCCGTCCGCTGGAAGTCCACATAAAGCTTCCTTGATTTCAGCAGTAGAAAACATACACTCCATCAATTCTTGTGTATCCATTGGCAATGATGGGACCGTAGATTTTTCCATCTCCTTATCTGACGGTTGATTGTCTGACAATCTTTCAACATTTTCTTTCAATCCCTCCCCATGAACTTGCTCATGCACCTCATCACCTACCCCGGGCCGAGTTTCAGCATCCTCTGACAGTCCGTAAGCTTGGTCAATTTCCTCCACGGTGTACTACACCTCCAACAACAGCTCTCTGACAGTTTGGACGGGGGTGCACACAACTTGATCCTCTAACCCTGGGCTAGCATCTGACAACGGATTAGAAACTACTGTATCAGCTCCCACTTCCTCCATAATCTTTGACCATGAAACCGCAACTGATTTCGTTGGCGCGTCAGCTTTGTCCGACTCTCCACGCGGCTCAACACAAGGGTTACCACCCCTGCCACCCCAATTATTGGCGAGACTAGACAGAACTTCACTTATTTGACGCGTAGATGCATCGATTCCGTCATATATTTTGGGGGACTCACTAACTACCTCTCCAAATGCAGGAGCGTTACCAACAGAAACCTTCACCTTTCGCAACTGCTCGCTTCGGCGACGTACTTTTGAATCTTTTCACCCTCAAAAATTCTTGAGAGGCCTGACTAGGATTTAGGCCCGTCGGATCACTAGTTCTGACTTTGATCCTTGCGGTTGCATTGCATCTGCGTACCATGAATAGAACACAATAGCGTTCCTTTGCATCTGTAGATAAAGCTCGTGAGTACGTTGCATTGAAGAAGTACAGTAAGTTAGTTATATTATAATAGATGGGTACGTTCACCAAACAGTAATCAATCGCAAAATATATAATAGTTTGAACTTACATCGACAAATGTTGACTTTCAATTCCTGGTCATCCTCGACACCTGCTGGTAGTTCGGTCTGAATGAACTTCTTCTCAGAAGTTGAGCAGAAGAGATGGGGTGGGGGGGCTGATAGCAACAATAGTTTGGGTTCACGAGGGTCGCTGAGGCTGATACTGTCCAAACTCCTAATATAAGAGGGATCTTGAAGGCACCTCGGATACCAGGTCTTAGACAAAGTTAAAGTACCCAATCCCCCTTGAGCCACCTCAAATTTTACCCTATCTACAAGCGAAGTTTCATCCCAATGCTTAATCAAAGGTAGATCGTGGAGGCCGGCCTACCCTTGTAATCATATCGTTGAAAGTAGCTTATCATGAGGAAGGGGATACAACCACCCAACATCGTTACCCCCTTTTTATAGTCTGTCCCCGCTTTCACCATCATTTCCAAAATATAAGACCACCAGTCAAAATGCGGAATGACTTTAGGATCTTCTACAGCCCTTAAAAGCTTCAAATCTATCCCGTTGTTTGGGGTGGGTGCGAGGAATAAAGACATAGAGAACAAAACAAATAGCCGGCAAAAATGATCGTCCGCCTCCTCGTACTCCATAAGTTGGTTGTGAACTTTCTCTAAAGTTATTGAACTATTTGCTTTATCCACCCCGTAAGCTTTCCGCCATTTGTCCTTCAGCTCCTTATTTTCGGGATCGTTGGACCCCTTCTGCGAACCAGTAGGTACCAACGGGAGACGGTTGGGTCCAAAAGGTATCAAAAAACAGTCATGCACGTCATGCTTACTGATCATAAACTCCTTCTTCCGAGAAGCCCTGAACACATATGACCCATCGTGAGAAGGACTCCAAGAATAGGCGAACGTGTGCAAGTGGGAAGCTGCTAATCTTAAGCTCCAAAAGGCCACCAAACCCAATTTTATTAACAGCGGACACCTGATCCTCATTAAGCTTTTCAATGAGAGAGACAAGCCTTTGGGGTCGACACGAAACCGTGATTTCATGCACCCTCTTTACCCTTGGCTTGGCCTCAACCATCTGGGAAAAAACAAGGACAACACACAAAATTAGACATACTGTAGTTGCAATTAGAGATATTTGCAACAAAGAAATAGACATACTGTGAATTAAAGTTATACAATAAATAGTCAGAGTTATACAAAATATAAGTAAAGTTATATGTTCCGGGTGTAATTCCAGAGCAGTTATTAGTTACCACCCGTGGCTTGTAGAATAATGTCTTGAGTTGAACCCTTCTTGCTTCTATCGTCTCTCTCGGCCTCTCCTGCAACAATGAACGAACTGAGGGCTTGGCTGTGTGCCAAGCGTACTCACTCCGACGCTCAAGTCAGTAAACTTAAAGGATTAAGCTGTGTTACTTGGCTAGATACGTATTGTAGAGAGATAAGGGAGATATTACCAGATGAATAGTGCATTTAGGTTTTAGTTGTGGGATCCTTTCCTCAATGAAGGTTGAGGAGTATTTATAGGCTTTCACCTTTTGTCACGTAGTGGCCAAGTGGCTAGCAGGTGGAAAGACTGAACTACCCCTCGGCCGAGGGACCTATGGCAGGCCGGCGGGCCATGTTGACTCACCGCCGAGGGGTCTTGGATATGAGTACGCGGATATGTGTCCCATTTTGGCAGGTTGTCACGCCGAGACCCAGCTAACAGCCGATGGGCCTGCATCGGCTAGGCTGTCTAAGTCGTTGACTTGCTGTGGATATCTTTGACCTTGCTCAATGTGTTGACTTGGTCGGCGGTGCAGAATATGCCCCATCAATTTGCCCCCAGCGTAGTCTATGCCGTGGTATGGGCTCCGATGTACGTTGAGCATATATTCTGCATAAGTATTTTTTAAATTTTTCTGTATCGGCTTCTTCTTCTGCATCGGTGTGGCTCTTGTTAGGCCGTACCGTATACCATATCCCCCCTCCACATGGATGCGTAAAGGGCATCCGATGTGGAAAAGAACATGATTTGGCCGAGACCAATGCCGAGAGTCTTAGGTTGATTTTGATTGCTCCCGCCGGTGCTTCCCGGCTTGGTTGATCGGTGGCGGCGGTGACCGGATACCTAGGAAATTGTTTGAGGAAGATGAATAGTCGAAGAGATGTGAATGGGCGTGTTGAAGACGCTTGGTCACTGTTGCATTGATTGACGTTTAACTGTTGCGACGATTGACATTCCGTGGTTGCATGCTCGACACGTGTCCGCTTTCGCCGATTTGTTGCTTCTGGTCGTGCTCGATTGGCCCCTCTTTATGGGCTTTTTCCCTATAAATAGGGCAATTTTTCCGTGATTTTGGTTACTAATTTTATTTTCTCAAATTTTTCCTGAAATCTTCATCTTTCTAAACTTTCAAGGGCTTCCCTTTCTTCCAATCTTCAGAATCTTTGATCCGGCGAGTGTTTTTTCTTTAAGGTAAACAAGCAAACTTTTTATTTTCCTTGCTAGTAATTTGTTGTAAACATGTCTGCTGCTGATGCCGGGACTAGCACTTCTGCGCCGGGGGGTTCCCCGTCGCGTCTTGACGAGGAGGAGATATTAGAGGCCATCCCGCTAAGGTTTGGGGGCCCTAGGTCTCCTTCTCCCGTAGTTGGCCTGTCCATTCCGGAGGAAGGGGAGGATGAGGATGCTAATGACGATGGTGAGAGGGCTCCTGTTAATCGTGAGAGGGCGTCCATCCCAGATCATGGTGAGGCCTGCAGGACTGGCCTCGACCGTGCCTGGACAAATAAGTTTGCAAGCAGTTCCGGAGGGACCCTTTTCGGAGATCATTTCTTCTTCGGTGAGGGGTATAGAATTGTTATCCCCGAGGAGGGTCAGGTGGTCTGTTGCCCTCCCCCGGGCCATATCGGCGTGTACCTCAGGCAGTTGGAGTATGGGCTCCGGTTTCCTTTGAACGAGCACGTCGTGGCCATCATCAAAGCCATGAATCTTGCCGTGGCCCAACTGCACCCGTTGGCCATAAGGACGATAATCGGCTTTGTGTGGCTCTGTCTCTTTAAAGGGGAGGTCCCTACTGTTAACTTATTCCGCCGACTCCATAGTCTTCGGCCGTCATTCGCCCGAAAGGTGGGGTGGTACAGCGTGCAGACGGAGCCGGGGTATGTCTCCGTAAACAAGCTTACCTCCTGCAAAGACTGGCAGGGGCGGTGGGTGTACGTCCAAGTGCCGGAGGACTACCCTTTGCCTCGGTCTTTTCAGAGCCCCGTTCACTTACGGTGTGAGACCCGGGAAGAGTATGAGAAATATGTCTCCCGGGGTAGCAAGGTTAAGATGGACGCTTCTTTTGTCCCTCTTACGGCGGATGAGAAGCGGGCAGTGCAGCTATTTGATGCTGAGGAGGGATGGCTGCCCCCGACTCAGATTATTCTTCAGGACGAGATGTTCTGCCGCGTCGGCCTCATACCGGCCCTCAGCCGTGGTGAGTAGGGTCGGTGTGAGGCCCACCTTTACTTGTTATGTTCCTGTTTGGAGCTTTTTTACCTCTTTCATGTAACTCTTGTTTGATTTCTTGCAGATCGGTTTGGTCAGGATCTGTCAGAGAAGGACTTGGGGAGGCTGGGGCTTGATAAGGACGGAAAGGTTCTCACCCGTCGTCCTACGGCTGAAGCACGTGATCGCCGACTGTCTCCTAACGAGGTCATGGAAAGACAGACGAAGGCGCTGGATCAGGAGACGGCTCAGGCACGGGTTCTCGGCAACGTGCCGAGAAGATCAAAGAAGGCGGCGTCCAAGTCGGCGGCTGCATCAATGGCAATTCCCTCTCCGACCCCAGCGGTCGAAAAGGATCGTGTGGAGGTGATCAACATTTCTGAGGGGGAGGTGACCGTTGCTAAGGTCCCTTCTCCGAAGAAGAGGAAAGACCCACCGTCTGCTTCTACCGTTGCCGCGGAGGAGCTTGCTTGCACCAGCCCTCCAACTAAGAGGGTTCGAACTGGTACGGATTTAACTTGTGGTTCGGATTTAGCCGCTCGTTGGGCATTCCCGATGACAGCTTTCGACGTGTCAATGCACGGTGACATGGATGCTCTCTGTAATTTTTTTTGCGGTCCCATCGCGGCACTGCTGCGTTCTCACCGAACAGCAAGTAGGGAAGCACCGAGAAGGCGATTGAGAAGGCGGGTGACCGTAACGTCGTCGTGGACTCCTCACCCAGAAGTTTACTCCCGCCGAGCTCGTGGCGGAGGGCGAGAGAATATATAAGAAGCTGGGGAGATGGAGTCGTCTAGCCGCCTCCCTCATCATGGAGCAAGAAAAGGCCACGGCCGAACGGGGGCCGATTACAAGGCTCAAGCTTGATCTCTCTCGCCGCGAGGGGGAAGCCGGGAAGGCTAAGTGGATCTTCTTCCGCAAAGGGGCGTGCAGAGGAAGCTGAGAAGCTGCTGAGGGCCGAGAGGGCCAAAGTTGAGGAGGCTGATGGCACCACGGCCAAGATGATGGAGGAGCGAGATAGGTATAAAGGTGCCTACGACGCTGTGGTTGCCAAGAGGGACGAGTGGGAGGATCGGTTCCGAAGCGGCGGAGGTGCTCGGGGACACGCAGCTATCCTTGCTCGTAAAGAGAAGGATATTGAGATGCTTCAGGATGATCTCCTCCCTAAAATGTGCGTCCAGTTTCGGGACCAGGCCGAGAAGGCGACCAGGGAGGCGATAAGAAGACTCGTCCCCGAGGGCTCTTTCCCGTGGGATAAATTTGATACACTTTTGGACGAAATGGCTGATGCTGAGGAGGCAGCGGCTACTGAGAAGGCCGAGGCAGCGAAGGCGGCTCCGGTGGCTGAGACCAAGGAGGGTGAGAGGCTGAAGTTGCTTGAAGATGCTCAGCCTTCCACAAAGCCGACCACTGATGACGCTGTCGCTACAGGAGGAGGGGAGCATCAGGCATAGGGAGACGGGCGGTCGTCACTAGACTCACCCGGCGTCTCGGATAGCTTCAGCTGTTCGGGGGCCAATTATTGAGCCTTCTCTCCCTGCCATCCTTTTGGCGCTTCCAATTCCAAGTCTGTACCCTTTTGTAATTCTGTTTCCTTGCTTTTTGTAAAGCTCTGGTAGGTAGAGTTTAGGCAATCCTTATGGGGACGGCCGTCGTTTGTACTCTCCTTGCAATCGTTTTTTAATAAAGTTTTATCTATTTGGTCCTCGGCTTGGCCGGGACTCTGATCACGATCCTTTACTTGTCTTCTTGTGTCATCAACTAAGTGTCTTTGTTTTTACATTCGTAACTGTGTAGGCATATTGACCGCTAGATTGGCGTCTCAATTGCACTGAGTATACGTCTCTTTTTGGCGTATCGGCCGACGTGTTCCCCGTCGCTCTCGGTTTTGGCCGAGGTAATCGGGGTTGCGGCTTCGATAGCGTTCGTAACTGTGTAGGCATATTGACCGCTAGATTGGCGTCTCAATTGCGCTGAGTATACGTCTCTTTTTGGCGTATCGGCCGACGTGTTCCCCGTCGCTCTCGGTTTTGGCCGAGGTAATCGGGGTTGCGGCTTCGATAGCGTTCGTAACTGTGTAGGCATATTGACCGCTAGATTGGCGTCTCAATTGCGCGAGTATACGTCTCTTTTTGGCGATCGGCCGACGTGTTCCCCGTCGCTCTCGGTTTTGGCCGAGGTAATCGGGGTTGCGGCTTCGATAGCGTTCGTAACTGCGTAGGCATATTGACCGCTAGATTGGCGTCTCAATTGCGCTGAGTATACGTCTCTTTTTGGCGTATCGGCCGACGTGTTCCCCGTCGCTCTCGGTTTTGGCCGAGGTAATCGGGGTTGCGGCCGATAGCGTTAAAGAATCGTGTAGGCATATTGACCGCTAGATTGGCGTCTCAATTGCGCGAGTATACGTTTCTTTTTGGCGATCGGCCGACGTGTTCCCGTCGCTCTCGGTTTTGGCCGAGGTAATCGGGGTTGCGGCTTCGATAGCGTTCAGAATCGTAGGCATATTGACCGCTAGATTGGCGTCTCAATTGCGCCGAGTATACGTCTTTTTGGCGATCGGCCGACGTGTTCCCCGTCGCTCTCGGTTTTGGCCGAGGTAATCGGGGGTGCGGCTTCGATAGCGTTAAAGAATCGTGTAGGCATATTGACCGCTAGATTGGCGTCTCAATTGCGCGAGTATACATCTCTTTTTGGCGATCGGCCGACGTGTTCCCCGTCGCTCTCGGTTTTGGCCAAGGTAATCGGGGTTGCGGCTTCGATAGCGTTCGAATCGTGTAGGCATATTGACCGCTAGATTGGCGTCTCAATGCGGCCGAGTATACGTCTCTTTTTGGCGATCGGCCGACGTGTTCCCCGTCGCTCTCGGTTTTGGCCGAGGTAATCGGGGTTGCGGCTTCGATAGCGATTCTTCCTTTCGAGTCTCCGTCTAATGGCAAATCGTGGAGGGGACGGACACTTTGATGGAGAACTTGGGTGATTCATTTGCTTGTCATGATCGTGCGTTGGGGTGTCCACAATGTGTTTGGACACCTCCGCCGCTACACAAAGTATTTTCTCAAGTTATCGGTGTTCCAATGGCTCATCAGAGGCACACCTCCCATGTCTGTTAGCCGGTATGTACCCGGCCTCATCTCTTCTACCACTTTGTAGGGACCCTCCCCCGGTTGGCCGTCGGTTTGCCATGAATATTTCCTTTGTTGGTGGCAACCGACTTCCTTAGGACTAGGTCTCCTATTGTCAAGTCCCTTTTGTGGACCCTTCGGTTGTAGGCTCTCTTCATCCGGTTCTGATATACGGCCAAGTTAAGGCGTGCCGTGTCTCGGCTTTCTTCGACAAGGTCTAGGGAAGCTCTTAGGCCCTCCTCGTTTTCAATCGGGTCAAAGGTGGCCGTTCGAATGTCGGCACCGTCGCTTCGATCGGCAAGGCGCCGGAGCCGTAGACTAGATGGAAGGGGGTGTATCCCGTTGCTTCTTTCTCCGTGGTTCGAAGGGACCACAGGACGCGGGGTAGCTCATCGGCCCACCTTCCCTTAAGGTCTTCAACCGTCTTCTTCAAACCGTTGAGGATGGTTTTGTTGGTCGCTTGCTTCCCCGCCCATTACTCGTGGGTGGCGGAGACGGAGGAATACGCAAACTTGATGCCGAGCTCTTCTAACCAGTTCATTATCATGTCGCTCCAAAACTCTCGGCCGTGGTCGAATACCATAACTTGGGGTAATCCGAAGCGGGTTATAACGTTTTCCCAGCATTACCTTTCGACGGCATTTTGTGGTCTTTCTTTGCATGCTGCTACGGCCTCAACCCATTTGGTGAAGTAGTCAATGGCGACGATTAAGAACTTCCTTCCTCCGGAGGCCGTTGGGAATGGTCCTAGCATGTCCATCCCCCATTGCGCGAAGGGAAGGGGACTAAGCACCGGTTGTAGGTCTCAGGAGGGAGCGTGTATCACCGGGGGGCATGCATCGACAGTTCGTGCACTTCTTGGTCTTCGTTCGGAATCTTGAAGCATGGTGGGCCGTGAAGTAGCCGGCTCGGAGAGCTTTGTGGGCTAGTGTTCTTGCCCCATGTGATGTCCACAGATGCCTTCGTGGATTTCTCAAGATGCTCGATTCTGCGTCGGCCGGACCGACACACTTCAAGAGTGGTCTTATTACGGATCTTCCGTACGTTCCCCTTCGAACAACGGTACCGGCGGCGATCCTTTTATTTTGGCCGAGGGATTGCGGCCTTCCAAGCAACTCACCCGTAAGCTTGTATCTCATTATCGGAGTCATCCACGTTGTCTCGGTCTCTATGTTACCCACCATGCCGACGGTCTCAGTGATGCTTTTTGCGTTCCTGATGTCTACCAGTACGGTTCGGCTGACATTCTTGATGGTTGAGCTGGCCAGTTTGGAGAGAGCGTCGGCCCGGTTGTTCTCGGATCCGGGAACGCACTGGATTTGGAAGGATTTCAATTTTGCTACGTCGGTTTTCACCCTCTCTAGGTACCTTACCATTCCGTCGTCCCGAGCCTCATACTCCCCTCTGATTTGGTTAGTAACCAACAGTGAGTCTGTCTTCAACACAATGTGTTCGCTCCCGTGACCCTAGCTAGCTCGACTCCGATTATCACCGCCTCGTATTCGGACTCATTGTTCGAGGCCGAGAAGGTGAATTTCAAGGCGTACTCAAACTCGTCCCCGTTTGGGCTGATGATAAGGATGCCGGCTCCCGAGCTGTTCGTCGTGGAGGAGCCGTCGGTGTAGACCTCCCATATGCCTGGGTTTGGCTCTTCCCGATACGTGCATTCGGCCAGGAAATCTGCAAGCGCTTGCCCCTTTATCGAAGGCCTTGGTTTTGTCTTGAATGCCGAAACCAGAGAGCTCCACCGCCCATTTGATGAGCCTGCCGGATTGTTCGAATTTTTCCAAGGATTTCTCCAATGGTTGATCGGTTAGGACCGTCACGGGGTGTGCGTCGAAGTAGGGTTTTAACTTCCTTGTGGCGGCGACGACGGCGAAGGTCGCTTTTCGATTAGTGGGTAATTTCTTTCGGCGGGCAAAAAGTGTATGGCGACAAAGTAGATTGGGTGTTCTTTGTTTGTCTTCTTCCTCGATGATCACGGATCGACCGTGGCCGAGGTTATGCTATGTATAGGTATAGCGTCTCCCCCAATATCGGCCGGGACAGAGTCGGGAGAGTCTCAAGATGAGCTTTCGATTGTTTGAAAGCCGTGCTCTGTTCCTCCCCACCTGAAGTCTTTATTTCCTTTCAAGACTTTGAAGAATGGTGTGCTCTTGTCGGGCTGACCGAGAGATGAAACGGGCGAGAGCCGCCATTCTTCCGGCCAAGATCATAACCTCTTTCCGATTCCTTGGTTCCGGCAGGTCTAGGATTGCTTGGACTTTGTCCGGATTGGCATCTATGCCTCGGCGCCGACAAGTACTCCTAGAAATTTTCCCTGCCCGGACACCGAAGTTGCATTTCATTGGGTTGAGCTTCATCTTGTATTTCCTTAGTGAACAAAATGTTTCGCGAATCGCCGGATGCTCATTTGTCGGACTTGCTTTTTACAATAGCATCGTCGACGTATGCCTCAATGTTTCGCCCTTTTTGATTTTGAAACACTTTGTCTACCAGCCTCGTGTACGTTGCTCCGGCGTTCTTCAAACCAAACGGCATCATTTTGTACATGTATGTGCCGTTGGCGGTGATAAATGCGCATTTAGGCATGTCTTCTTCGGCCATAAACACTTGGTGATACCCCGAGAAGGCGTCCAAAGCAGCTCAAGATGGTGTAGCCCTGCCGTGGCGTCGATTAAGCTATCTATCCGAGGCAAGGGATAACAATCTTTGGGGCATGCTTTATTAAGGTTGGTAAAGTCTACACACATTCTCCATGCCCCCGATGATTTCTTCACCATTACAACATTGGCTAGCCACTCAGGATAAGTACAAGGCATGATGAAACCTGCCGCTAGTAATTTATCTACTTCGGCTTTGATGGCCTCGTCCTTTTCAACCGAGGAGTTCCTCATTCTCTGCTTGACTGGGCGAGCGGTGGGGAGCACGTTCAGCTTGTGAACAATCACCTCCCGATTCACGCCTGGCATCTCGGCCGCTGAGTATGCGAAAACGTCTTTGTTCTTTCTCAGCAGGTCCAGGAGGTCGGCTCTGAATTCTGGTTCTAGGTTGACACCGATGGTTACGGTGCGGCCCGGATCGATCTCTACCTCCTCGGTCTCTGCTCCTTCGACCATGCCGATGGTCCGGTCGTTCCCGGATCTGGGGGTGTACTGTATTCGGAACGATTCTAGTTCTGAAGCGACAGCTCTCACCCTTACTAGATACCTTATCGTCTTGTAGTCCTGGGCTTCACACTCTCCTCTAACCTGGTTGGTCACGAGGAGCGAATCTGTCTTTACCATGATACGTTGTGCCCCGGCGGCTTTAGCTAGCTCAATTCCGGTTATCACCGCCTCGTACTTGGATTCCTTGGGGGTCACTGAGGTAAGCTTCAAGGCGTGCTCGGATACGTCCCCGTTTGGGCTGATGATAACCATGTCGGCCTTCGAGCCATATGTCGCGGAGAGGCCGTTAGCGTGAACCTCCCACAAACCGGGATCTTCCTCTTTCTTCGAGATGAGCTTATGTGCCTCCCCCCGGTCCGAGACATACATCAATGTCAGGGCCCGGATGGATATTACAGCGTCGATCTCGCTCAAAGTGATCCGGCCTATGAGTACATCGTAGGCAGGTGTACCGTCGATGACTACGAATTTAGACACAACGTTCTTGGTCGCACCTCCTCGCCGAACCTTACCGGCAAACCGATTGACCCTGGGGTACCAGGCCGCCCCAGAAAAGTCGTATAACGGGTTGGTGCGGGGGCTCAAATTTTCAATCCTCGCACCGAGGCCGAGAAAGCATTCTCTGTTCATAACATTCGTGTAGGCGCCTGTGTCAATCAGGCACCCCTTCACCAGGTGGTTGGCTATGTCTAGGCGGACTGTAAGGGGGTCGCTATGAAGAGCGGCGACTCCATCGTAGTCCCTTTGTCCGATGGTCATGTCTGGGATGCTGGGAGCGGGGGTTGCTGTGTTGGGCACAAAGTTGATGGCCGGATAAGGTTCATCCAGGGGCCGTTTGTGCTCATTAGCGGACCCACCGCTCTCGTTGTCCCCGATGACGACATTGACCACTCCTACCCGCTCGAGGCGGACTTGCTATTCGATCCGCCGGCGTCGATTTTTGGCCTCGGCAACATACTTGCGAGGCTCCCCATCCGGATTAGCTCTTCAATGGCATCCTTGTGTGTCGGCAATCGTTGGTTAAGTGTCCGGTGTGGCCGTGGTACTTACAGTACTGGCTCGTGTCACCGTCACTCCTCGGCCTAGGGGGTCTTTCACACTTCTGGCCCTCGTTTTTGCTCAAAGCGAAGACCTCGGCGGCCGACACGACTAGGGGGGTGTGATCATCGTACCGCTTTTTGTAGTACGTCCCCCAGCTCCTCCCGGCATCCGCCGAGCTTTGTTTTCTGGCAGACTTTTCTGACCGTGGCCTATTATTCTCACGGCGTCTTTCATCAGACCGTGACCCGTTGTTGTCACGACGCTTTTCATTCGGGTTAACCTCCCGGCGGCTCTTCCTTTCTGATTGCTCAGCCTCGTTGGGGCCTACCCAGGTCTTGTGGTAGTCTTCTACTTTGATGGCTTGGTCGGCCAGCTTCCTGGCGGCGTCCAAACCTAGGCCTCCGCACTTGATGAGCTCATTCTTTAAATCTCCCCTTGGGAGGCCCTTCATCAGTGCGAAGGCCGCCAGTTCGGGATTGATTTCTCGAATCTGCTGGACCGTTCCGTCGAACCTCTTCACATAGTTCCGCAGAGACTCGTCTCCCTCCTGTTTGATAGTTAGGAGGTCCGACGTCTCCACGGCCCTTCTCTTATTGCAAGAGTACTGGGCTAGAAAGGCGTCCCTTAGGTCGGCGAAGTAGTACACCGAGCCGTCGGGAAGCCCTTTGTACCAGCTCTGAGCCATCCCATGCAAAGTTGTTGGGAAGATTCGGCACCAGACCTCATCGGGCTGCTCCCATACCGACATGTAAGACTCGAAAGCCTCAGCGTGGTCGGATGGATCACTATCTCCTTTGTATGAAATCGGTGGCAACTTGAGCTTAGGTGGCACCGGGACTTCTAGGACGTAGGCGTTGAGGGGCTGCCTAACCATGTGTCGAACGGTACGCGGCGACCGGCTCCTCGCATCCCTAACCTGGCTCCTTCCCCCGTAGCGGGAGGGGCTCCTTCTTCGACTTGGACTTCTTTTCCAACTCTGCTGAGTCGGACTCCTCTGGCTCCTTCGGGGTGAGCCTCGTTCGTGTGGCGGGGACGCTGTCCTCCCACGAGTGTGGGAAGGACTTAGGTCTACCGCGCCCACTTTGGGCTTCCCCGGCGTCTGGGCTGGGTCGGCTTCTCCTAGTGCCCCGTTCAAATTTCTCGGAGTCACATTTTGGGCCCTCGCCTCCTGGACAGTTTCCGCCGCTCTTGTCGGCGTGGGTGTGTGAGCGGGCGACATCGATTAGGTCCAGGAGCATCTTCAGCTTTGCTACGTCAACCACCTGTCCCATGATGGTGACCTGGTTGGCTGGCACCGGTGTGTCGGGAATCATTGGCATCCCGAATTCTGGTTGAATTACCCCGCCGGTGGAGGGTTGCTCGACTCCAGATTTGTGGATGACATCATCGCGGTAAAATTCGGTTTCGTCCGTCACGAATACCTCTTGTTGTTTCGACATTTTCTTAGCTTTTCGAGTGGGTTTTTGTTGATTTGTTGTTTTTTTGTTTGGGAATGAATGTGACCAGCTTCTAGTGTCTATTCCCACAGACGGCGCCAATTGTTCCGGGTGTAATTCCAGAGCAGTTATTAGTTACCACCCGTGGCTTGTAGAATAATGTCTTGAGTTGAACCCTTCTTGCTTCTATCGTCTCTCTCGGCCTCTCCTGCAACAATGAACGAAGGCGAGGGCTTGGTGTGTGCAGCGTACTCACTCCGACGCTCAAGTCAGTAAACTTAAAGGATTAAGCTGTGTTACTTGGCTAGATACGTATTGTAGAGAGATAAGGGAGATATTACCAGATGAATAGTGCATTTAGGTTTTAGTTGTGGGATCCTTTCCTCAATGAAGGTTGAGGAGTATTTATAGGCTTTCACCTTTTGTCACGTAGTGGCCAAGTGGCTAGCAGGTGGAAAGACTGAACTACCCCTCGGCCGAGGGACCTATGGCAGGCCGGCGGGCCATGTTGACTCACCGCCGAGGGGTCTTGGATATGAGTACGCGGATATGTGTCCCGGCTGGCAGGTTGTCACGCCGAGACCCAGGCTAACAGGCCGATGGGCTGCATCGGCTAGGCTGTCTAAGTCGTTGACTTGTTGTGGATATCTTTGACCTTGCTCAATGTGTTGACTTGGTCGGCGGTGCAGAATATGCCCCATCATTATACATTCTGATAGTAGAGTTAGTCAGAAAATATCAAGAGTTATACATTATGACAGCAGAAGTTATTCAAAATGTAATCAAAGTTATACAACAAATGACTGCAGTTATAAAAAAGTCAAACTTTGAACCTTGGAATCAGGTCCCTTCACATCATCCATCTGTAGGTGACAAACAATAGGGATTCAGATTATGTATAACCAAAATCCTGTAAAATCAAATTTCTGTAAAATCCAAAATTCTTTTCACCATTCAAAAGAAGAGATAATCAGGAGAGTTATACAGAATAACAGTAGAGTTATACATATAATAACAAAAGTTAGACAATCTGAAACTAAAGTTATATAATGTGTAATTCTAGCCATAGAATGTATAACTCTATTAATAAAATGTATAACTCCAAGTATATACTGTATAACTCTAGGCATATACTGTATAACTCTAGGCATATATTGTATAACTCCAGGTATAAAATGTACAACTCTAGGCATATATTGTATAACTCCAGTTATACATTATGACAGTAGAAGTTATTCAACATGTAATCAGAGTTATACAACAAATGATCGATTATAACAAAAGTCAAACTTTTAACCTTGGAATCAGCTCCCTTGTCAGTACTTGGTACATCATCCATCTGTAGGTGACAAACAATAGGGATTCAGATTATGCATATATTTAGTTGAAGTTATACATAATTCAATAAGAGTTATATAAAAAAGAATTTTGAATGGTTTGTCATCTCTTCTTTTCAACCAAAATTTTGTAAAATCCAAAATTTTTTTCACCATTCAAAAGAAGAGATAACCAGGAAAGTTAGCTATACAGAATAACAGTACAATTATACATATAATAACAAAAGTTAGACATTCTGAAAACTAAAGTTATATAATGTATAACTCTAGCCATAGAATGTATAACTCTGGCCATAAAATGTATAACTGTAAGCATATACAGTATAATGTATAACTCCAGGAATAACTCCATGTATAACTCTAGGCATCTAATGTATAACTCCAAAGTATATATTGTATAACTCTAGGCATATACTGTATAACTCTAGGTATATATTGTATAAATCCAGGTATAAAATGTATAACTCTAGGCATATATTGTATAACTCTAGGTATAGAAACTAAATAGAAGTAGAGTTATACATATAACAATTAGAGTTTTACATTATGAAAGAAGAGTTGGTCACAGAATTAGAAGAGCTATACATCTAGTAACCAGAGTTATACATCTAGTAACCAGAGTTATATATATTGAGTACTAAAGTTATACATCTAGTAACCAGAGTTATACATCTAGTAACGTATAAATAAAAGTCAAAACTTTTAACCTGGATATCAAGTCCCTTGTCAATACTTTCTACAACATCCATCTGTAGATGACAAACAATTGGGATTAAAATTATGAATATATTTAATTGAAGTTATACATCATTCTATAAGAGTTATACCAACAAGACGAGATTTTTTACCTTTGATTCAGATTTCTTGGAAGTTTTCTTGGCATTTTTCTTGGCAAAAACCATTGTTAATTATCAAATGAACTCGTATTTAATCTGCACAACCATAATTAACAATTGAAAAAATCAACATCAGCAAACCCATAATTGAAAATTGAAAAATCAAATGAACTCTTTTTATGATAGTTTAACAAAGGCAATAATTAACAAAAAACAAAGTACAAATCACTAAATAAGGAATGGAAAAGATACCTTATAAAAAAATGGAGACAGGCGAGTTTGCAGGCGAGTTGGAACTAATTGGTAGTGATGAAAATGGCGTCTGTTGAGTTGGAATTAATTGGTAGTGATGAAAATGGAGTTATCAGCAATGTGAAGAAAGAAAAGGAAGACGAAATGACAGGAAATAGAGGGAAAAAAAACCGCAAGTTGTTTTGAATTATGTGGAAAATGAGAAGGGAAATGATGACGGACTGATGGACATAACAGTACAGCATGCATGGGTTAGTGGGTAAGAGGAGAGAGGTAAATCTAAAATATTAGTTGAGTGGGATTTTACTGCGCAATCTTGGCCATTGGTTTGCTTAGTCCAACAGCCCACATTAAAACTTATGGACTTAATATGATATAATGGCCTTAATAACAACTCTCCACCCTTGGATAAGAGGGAATGAATGGCTGATATTAAATCTCCAAATCAAACGCATCAATTAATTAAACCATTAAATCATTCAAGCCCTTGATACTTTCGAATTTCGATTGATACAACTCCAATACCATTTTCAATTAAATAAGACAAGTTCAATTCCATAACTTATTTCCTCTTAATTCACAATTGTTGACCAGGAAAGCAAGCCACACATTCAACAAACCACCATCTTCTTCTTAACCTATCACCACAACCATATATCCAGATATCGTCGTCGTCGACATCACAGCAACACCACATAACATCAGCGATGCCACCATCAGTCCTTGGGTAGGTGGATGCGCAAATAGAGGAGGAGTAGGACGGTGGTGCATCGAACCTTGGTTCGGGTTGGTGGTTCGAATTGTGATGATTGGTCGTAACACCTCTTTTATATCGGATTTCTTGGTGGTGCGACTGTCTCAAGTGTTGTTATCGACCAGACATGACATGATCGACGACGGTGGTGGTGTGTGGATTGGCGACAGCGATGATGTATCAAACCATGAGTTGTTTGATGAAGTAATACCCGCTCAAGTGTATGACTGTTTGATGAATCAAACTAATTTACTTGCTGCATTATTTGATTGAAATGGAAAAGTTCGTAAATTTTTTCAATTTGAGTTGCTTAGTTATATTAATGTCGTATCACTCGTATGGTCTGATCATTCTGGTAATATGCTAGTTATGTTGGCCTTTGGTTGGTATTTTTTTTCGATTTCTTGAGTTTTATGTATTACTATGCTAATTATAGCATGAGATACATTAATCACATCTTATAGACAATGTACCTACGATGGGTAAAAGTGTATCTACATTTTTAAAAAGTGTATATATAGAATTAAGGTAAGAAGTGTACCTAGAATAGAAAAAAGTGTATCTATATTCTTAAAAAGTTTATATAGAATTCATGTAAAAAGTGTATCTACATTCTTAAAAAGTGTATATAGAATTCATGTAAAAAATGTAACTAGGATAGAAAAAAGTGTATCTACGATCAGTGGCGGACGCACGCTATGGGGTATGGGGTCCTTGGACACCCCTAACCTAATGAAATTTTGCAGTAACTTTTCCATTGCTGTAGACTGGACCCCATAAAATTGAAACTAGGACACCGCAAATTGTTGTTTCTCTTACTTAAAGAATAAAAAAGTAATTTTTCAGAGGAAATAAGTTGTCAAATCACGATGTACTTGAGATATAGATGAATAGAAGTATAAAATATTTCTACATAAAATAAAGAACTCTACATTTCTCTCTACCTACTTTCTACTTTCTAGCCTCTAGACTATATTCAATCTACATTAATGCTTCAAAACATGAAATTCGTATCAGCATGTCTCTCTTGTGACGGACGTATCCGTCACAAACTTGCGACGGGTCAGGTAATACACATGTGGGTAAATAAGACAAAACAGATTGGTACTCCTATGCATTCTGCTTTTGTCTTATCTATCCCACATGGGTAATACTTGACCTGTTGCAAGCTTGCGACGGATATGCCCGTCACAAATGAGATTTTGTGAATTCGTATAGGATATTTTAAGTAGATGAGTTACTTACATTACCATTAATTATGATATAAGTCGGTATCACACTGTGAGATGAACGATTTTTATAAAAAAAAAAAATCATCTATATAATGGAACCGTTCATTTTTGTAAAAATTCGTATAAGATATACAAAACCATTCATCTAGTTCAAATCGGGCTTGTCTACCGTCCTAATGAACTTTTTATAAGTTTACTTGTCCAAGCCCCCTAAAACAACGCTTAGAAAATACACCGTCTAATAGATCGACTTGCTCCATGATTAACTCTAAAAAGGACCCCGGAAAAATAAAATTCTGTATTCGCCACTGTCTACGATAATAAGAAGTGTATATAGAATTTTGGTAAAATGCGTACCTATAATAGTCTAAAGGGTATTCAAGGGAAGAGGGGTTGTTCTCACCGTTCTCACCGAGTGATCGTTCTCACCGGATCTTGACTCTCTCTCTCTCTCTCTCTCTCTCTCTCTCTATATATATATATATATATATATATTGTTGGAAAATGTGTCCTCAACAATAGTGCGATCACATGATTTAATATCATAATTAAATCTCATACTAAGAATACGTGAGGGGTGATTCTTTATATAGTCGACTGATCTTCATTAATCGGTAATGATTGGCTAACTAGAGTTTGACATTACTGTCGTGTGACGGTGGTGGTCAGTTGATCCCTTTAGGTCACACCTATAGGATGAGACCCAAATAGATATTTAATTAATTGTATGTGATACAGATTAATTAATTCCTTAATTATGGGAGTATAATTTTGCGTCTTATTGTAATGTGATTAAATAAGATTTAATTTAGTATTTAAGTGTTAAATTGCTAAATTACTTGAGGTTATATATAAGTTTTGAGGTAGAGGTAATTGGTTATTTAAAGTAATAAGAAGTTGTAATTTTAACTAACTAGTAATTATAAGACCCATTATATGTTGATATAATGGTAGTATACTACTCATAAAGTGGAGTGTATATTATATTATTAATTGTAATATTTAAGAGTAAATGATTACATTAATAATCAATTATGTAAGATAATTAAACATATGACTTATAAGCATTTGTGGGACAAATGACAAAAGGAAAAAATGGACCAAAATGGCTCCATTATTTCGGCCAAATGAAAGAGCAAAAGATGCTCTTTTGTCTTTTGTTTGTTTTGATTAAAGTGTGATTGTGACACTACACATGAGCTTTAATCATACCTATTCTTACACTACTCTACCTACACTAAACAAATGAGCAAAAATAAAAGGAAAAATATTTCCCCTTTTGCATGGAGCCACCGGTTTTGGTGCTCTTTATATGAGCACTTGTTGCTCATTTTTCCTACACTAGTTTTTGCTCATTTTGCTTCATCTTTCCTCACACGCAAAGTCATAAAACTCTCTAAAAATACTAATACTCTCCATATATTACTAGAGGTAATAACACTAGAAATATTAGTATTATTAAGGTTACATTTCTACTACATATCTAGTTAATATTAGTATGAATTTTTGGGATTAATCTTTGGTGCAACTTATTGGAGTGTCTTCTATACTTGGAGTCTTAGGAGGATCATCCATCATATTAAGCTCAAGAACAAGTGAAGGAAGGTGACCTTACTTGTGCCCATATTTTCGAACCAACTACCAATGTAAGGGACATTGTTTTTCTTATAAATCTCTTATTTTATTATGCATGCACTAGATCTAAAGAACATAAAATTAACAAGTTAATTAGTTCATTATTAGAGGAGTCTAATAATAGGTATATGAACCTAACAAGTGGTGTCAGAACATAAGGATGTTGCATGCATAATCGGTTATTGTTTTTCCGAGTTAAAAAGTTAACATATAAAACTAAAAATTTGTAATTTATAAGTATAATCCACGAAATCATCATGCATGTTATATATTATGGTCCTAAAATGTTTTTAGGTCATTTTTATGATTTATGGAAATTTATTGCTCATTTTAATGATTTTTGGTCATTTTATTACATTTTTATGACTAAAATGGGAATTAAAATGCTAAAAATAGTTAAACTTAGTCTCTGACCTTGAAAATTTTATATGACCTCACATGCATATTTTACAAGTTGTGTGTAAAATCTCGTATTAATTGGATTAATATTGCATGATTTATGATTTTTATGAGATAAAAATGGATTAAAAGAGGTTAAATGGTTAAAAATAGTTAAATTTCGAATTAGGCCATGAGATTTTAATATGTTGTTACATGCATAATTTACAGAGTGTATGTAAATTTTGAGATTAAATGATCTCTTTAGCATGATTTATTAATTTTTAGAGTAAAAATGGCATAAATAGTGACTATTTTGGCATAAATAGCTAAAACGTATTGCATGGCATGAGAAAATTATTTTAGATTGCATAAATATCCCAATAATTATATCTAAGGTTGTAAAAATTATTGGAATAATTTTTGGATACTTTAAACATTTTATGAGATAAAACCGATAAAATGTAACTATATTTTCTCAAAATTAATTCGAGAATTTTAACCATGTTTTTTGACATTATGGGTATCATGGAATTATTCCAGAATGTTAAAAAATTTAAAATTCAAATTTTGAAATTTTTATAATTTAATTTGGATTTATTTCATAAATATTATGATTTTAAGGTAAAAAATGAGCATAAAATTCAATCAAGTTGAATTATTGTCAAAAATTGAGTGATGACTAATTTTTGAGTCCTAAAAAGTATTAGGATAATTAACTTGAGCTTAGACGTGATTTAAGTGTTAATTAGTGATTTTAAAATGTTATTATCACGCATTTCCATGAAACCGGGTTATATATATACGACATAAGTTAAATAGGGCGATTTGGCACATCATTTGGCATGATAGGTACATATTATAATGCTGCATATTTCAATTGTTGAATGTCTTTTATTTATATAATTTTGAATTATGTAATTTTATCTTAGTATGGCCTTAGTTTAATCGATATTACCCGTAATGAAAGGGAATATTGATTCGGTTGTAATTTAATGTGATCTCGTATCACTTTTATTTTATTAGTTTTTTCATTTTACAAATGTATAATAGGAATAGCTTTGTATTTTTATTATTATTTGTAATTATGGAGCATCTTCAAAGACGGTGCCATTCGGAAAGGTGATCCGACGAAGACGGTGTTCTTGGGAGGCATGCCAATTGAAGATTCAAGGGACCAAAGGAGTTGGTTTCCGAATATGTAATAGATTATTTGATTTTCTATTTTTAGGAAGGCCGTACTAGGAATTTTATTTATTGCTTTGCATTTCTTTTAATATGTTACATGCATTGCCAAATCGCCATAACAACACATGCATTTCATATCGAGTCATCGACCGTGTCAATTATAATTATCGTAGTTCACCGCTTTAGTTCACTTAAAACGTGATAGATAATATATTGACAAGACCTCTCACATATAATAATTGAGAATTAGCCTTGCCAAATAGTAAAACCCATGAATCCCAATTTCATAAGGGAATTGAGCCGACTTTACCGTAATACAAACCTTGTTACGTTGGATAAGTGGGTAATAAAAAGTTATTACATCGAAATTTGGATTGAGCTCAACAGAAGTATTCGTGACCGTAGTCGCATGTGTTCCGGGCTAAAGATAAGAATTAGAGTTATTTTTATCGACTGAGAGTTCTAGAAGTAGAATCGATTAAGGTGTTAATCCACCGAGTTATATTAATAAGGGATGACTCGGCTTACCGTACCTGTATTAATATGAATTTGGATCTCGGAATCATTTATATAGTTGGGTGGAGTTCACTATATAAATGCAATACTTGTAGTAAAATTTACGAGTATTATTAAAACGATAGATGTTAATTATTTCCTTCATTTTCCGTTTTTGTAGTTAAATAATACGCAATGAATTCATCTAATACTCCTACACCAATCACCGTTGAAACATGGCTCCAATCATTTGATGAAAAATGCTCCGAGTATGACAATGATACGATTAGAGAATTACGCGTTGGCATTGGTCAGGATGAAAATTTTTGCTTCTTTACCACCTCCACTTCACCCACTCCAATATTATTGCCCACCACCTTGGAAAGAAAGTCTTGTGAAGAAAATCTTACAAAACCCAAGGCATCCTTGTTTGAAGAAACAAAGAAAAATATTAAATTCAGTGGGAGTTCTAGCAAGAGTGTCCTTACAAATGAAAGGAGTATTGGTATTTATAAAGGGAAGGCAAAAATGGGCGAGAAACCCAAACCTGATTATGAATTGGAAATGGATAGTGGGACTACCAAGACCAAGACCAAGAAGGGTGCCAAATCCTATGAGGAATGTCATTATTGTAATGTCATGGGTCATTGGAGGCGAAATTGCCCCAAGTATTTGGAAGATATCAAAGTTGGGCTTGTTACTCCAAGTGGGACTTGGAAATGTGGAAAAGCTAAACAAGAGTGATATGAATCTTCGACAAGGAAATGGAGCTAGGGTAGCCGCCACTTCAAGCGGGACTTATGTGCTTGTTTTAGCTAATAACTTTGAGTTGTAATTTACATAATTGTTATTATGTACCCACTTAGTCTAAAACATTATTTCCATTTCTATGTGAGACATGAAAGGATTTATATTTTGCCATCAAAGACAATTGTTGTATTTTGTTGAAAATAGACATAGCTGTGAGCCATGTCACTTATCTTTATGATATACAAGTTTTAGACACTTCCAACTCAAGCAAAGATATCTACATAATACGATCTAAGAGACTCATAACTAGTAATCTAAATGATTTGTACATTTAACTTTTTCAATTAGGTTACATAATAAATAAGAAACGCATTAAAGGCTAGTGTCGACTGGATTTAATGAACCATTTGATTTTCAATCATATGGAATATGCGAATCTTGTCTCCTTTGCAATATGATTTGTACTTCCTTTAGTGGTAAAGGGACATGAGCAAGTGATTTGTTGGGACTAATACATGCCGATGTATGTGTTCTAATGAGCATCACCACAAGGAGAATTTATGACTACTTCGTCACTTTTACCGATGATTTTCAAATATAAAGTGAAGCATTTGAGAAATTTGAGAAATTTCTAAATGACGTAGAGAACCAATTGAACAAAGGACTAAAGCAATACGATCCAATCGTAGTAGTAAAGATCTAAGTAATAAATTTGATTTATTAAAGATGGATTATGACCTAGTGTCACTACCCATAAAATCGAACAAATATGAGTTGGTTTGAGTTGTTGAACTTAATTTTGGGAATTTGCAATCCAAAACGTACAAGTAATTCTAAAACGGATGGTCAACTAGGAGATACCTAAAATAGAGAGTCTATTTAACAAATGACGTAGATCAGACTCGCATATTACATGAATCAAACTGCCATGATAGGGATGGCCTTTTGAAAGCTAATGCATAGTCTAGATAAACTCCTAATACTCCACCATATATGTTTGTTACTCACAAAGCTATCTCTTAAGAAGATAGAGGTATTTCTAAGAGGTAGAGTGGGAGTAGATTGGATCGTAACAAACATGTCTTATAGTTAAAGTGTTACTTTGTGAAAGTAATGAAACTATAATCTATAAAGATAGAGTGAGAGTATAGTTCAGTGGGAGTTTAGCACACATGTCTTGTTGTTCAAAATATTGCTTTGCGAAAGTAATGGTATTATGACCTTGTCCCAAATCGACCTTGTTACATACGAGCCATAGCATTACAATCCGAAAATTGTTACTCAAGAGTAGATTTACTTTAAATCGAGGGTCTCTTTAAAGGTAAATAGAGCTTTAGAGTACTCAAATCCATAAGATTGACATGAAGATGTTGATCAAGATAACTTATGTTAGGAATTGACGCATTTCAGTTTCATGAAGAATGGCAAATAATATTGAAAATTCACTTTTCTAAAATGGGAATTTAGAGAAGGATGTGTATAGAACACAAAATATTAGATAAAGATTTAAGAGTCCTAACATCTTATGCGTAGCTTTCTTAAGTGAACTTAGAATGATCTTAAGCAAGCATTAAAGGATTATACTTTTCGTTCATGTGATAATAGTGAATTGTTTCATTCACATGATTGAAGAATCATGATTATACATGAAGTTAAGTGGGAGCTAGAATTGTTTCTCCATGTCTTATATGTTGATAACATATTACTTATTGAGAATAATGTACCAATTCTCTCTTCTGGCAAGAGTGATTGGGAGACTAGGAGAAGGTGCATTATACTTTAGATTACCGAATCTATGTGAGAGTATATTGGCATAGAGTTGAGAGTCTTATGAGGATAAGATCTTTCGTATCTGTTTAACATCAACAAGGTTGAATGGGTTCTTCATGTTGATGAAAGTGGAATTACTATGATGGAGTCATAGTTGTTCACTGAACCTATTAAGTTGTTGATCGCATGAAATCGATTACTAATGTTTCCGCCATTAGAATGATCATGTATACCAACAGACGCACATGCCATGATGTGATATATGTCTAGGGCATGATAATTCAATAACAAAATGATTCCCATGATATGGCTTGTGAAAGCCTTAAAGAGCATTCTTGAGATTCTTGAGAAGAATTAAGGATTCGTTCAAATGTTTGGATGATAAACTAAGTAATGTGTTGAAGGATTGCACAGACTTTAGTTTCCAAACTATAAGGGATTTGTTGAAATCCTAGGGTGTCTTCTTGACTAAGGAGTAAGAGACTAGAAAGGTATTTTAGTATCGCGCATTGCAAATTCTACAAAAGGAATCTAAGTAAATTGTGATAAAATAATCAACCTAGGGATTAAGGGTGACTACCTCTACAAATGACTTTATCACAAGTTATGAGATAAAAGTGGGAGCGTCTTTCAAGTTAAAGAGCCCAAGTCTAGTAAGAAGTTCAGACATATACTTAGATAAATTCATGTCATTGGAGATGACATTGAATATAAGGAAATAGCGATTAAAAAAGTTGGAATACATGGATATCGGGTATATCCACTTGCCAAGCTTTTAATTGTATCTAAACTAGTGTTAATATACACTAGAGATTATGGGATATGAAGTAGTAATAGTGTATTAACTATTCATATGTGATAATCGCATTTATCGTTTGAGTTTTATTAAACTCACCCATTACCTTGTCGTATCCGAATGGGTTGTTGAGAACAAATTGAACCCCATTAAAGCGAACTGGATTGACATGGTATTCGCCCCTAGTTACTTATACGAGGTGACGTCTCGAAGTGACTAGAGTGTGATGCGATTGATGGCAAGTTCAAGTGCCATAGAGTCATATGGGATGACTAGTCGATCACATAGGCAGATTTGTATGGGACACTGTCGGGCGGTGACCGCTTATAGAGTTCTGGTAATTCATAAAGCTTGGTCTTGGCAAGAGCTACTATAGTATTCTTATGAGTCAATTCTTTTGACTAGAGACTATTCGCCCAAGTTGGCACAACTTCTGATTAGCTTTGATTTATACTCTACGATTTCGTAAATGAGGTCAAACTGGGTATATTTTGGGTTATGATGGACTGTGGCTGAACGAAGGGAATAGGGCGATAGGAATTATCCACCCCTTGTCAGGGTTGTTTAAAATCTCAAGGCCACTCGAGGAGTATTTAACTGGAAATGCGTGGCCACGTTCGGAAGGTATCTATGGCAGATAATTCCGGTCAGACAGTTACTCTCCAGATCGAGGAAACCACTCAAGATATGATCAAGTGTCAGTACGATCTGCAAGACACCTTGCATTGAGTGGGAGATTGTAATAGGACAAGAGAATTGGTGACGCACACTTGTCTCGGACAAGTGGGAGATTGTTGGAAAATGTGTCCTCAACAATAGTGCCATCACATGATTTAATATCATAATTAAATCTCATACTAAGAATACGTGAGGGATGATTCTTTATGTAGCGACTGATCGTCATTAATCGGTAATGATTGGCTAACTAGAGTTTGACATTACTGTCGTGTGACGGTGGTGGTCAGTTGATCCCTTTAGGTCACACCTATAGGATGAGGCCCAAATAGATATTTAATTAATTGTATGTGATACAGATTAATTAATTCCTTAATTATGGGAGTATAATTTTGCGTCTTATTGTAATGTGATTAAATAAGATTTAATTTAGTATTTAAGTGTTAAATTGCTAAATTACTTGAGGTTGTATATAAGTTTTGAGGTAGAGGTAATTGGTTATTTAAAGTTACAAGAAGTTGTAATTTTAACGAACTAGTAATTATAAGACCCATTATATGTTGATATAATGGTAGTATACTACTCATAAAGTGGAGTGTATATTATATTATTAATTGTAATATTTAAGAGTTAAATGATTACATTAATAATCAATTATGTAAGATAGTTAAACATATGACTTATAAGCATTTGTGGGACAAATGACAAAAGGCAAAAATGGACCAAAATGGCTCCATTATTTCGGCCAAATGAAAGAGCAAAATATGCTCTTTTGTCTTTTGTTTGTTTTGATTAAAGTGTGATTGTGACACTACACATGAGTTTTAATCATACCTATTCTTACACTACTCTACCTACACTAAACAAATGAGCAAAAACGAAAGGAAAAATATTCCCCCTTTTGCATAGAGCCACCGGTTTTGGTGCTCTTTATATGAGCACTTGTTGCTTATTTTTCCTACACTAGTTTTTGCTCATTTTGCTTCATCTTTCCCCACACGCAAAGTCATAAAACTCTCTAAAAATACTAATACTCTCCATCTATTACTAGAGGTAGTAATACTAGAAATATTAGTATTATTAAGGTTACATTTCTACTACATATCTAGTTAATATTAGTAGGAATTTTTGGGATTAATCTTTGGTGCAACTTATTGGAGTGTCTTCTATACTTGGAGTTTTAGGAGGATCATCCATCATATTAAGCTCAAGAACAAGTGAAGGAAGGTGACCTTACTTGTGCCCATATTTTCGAACCAACTACCAATTGAAGGGACATTGTTTTTCTTATAAATCTCTTATTTTGTTATGCATGCACTAGATCTAAAGAACATAAAATTAATAAGTTCATTAGTTCATTATTAGAGGAGTCTAATAATAGGTATTTGAACCTAACATACATACATATATATATATATATATATATATATATATATATATATATAGAAGAAGGATCAAGTGAGTCCACCAAAAATCATTGAGTCCCTAAGTCCTCTTTGGAGCCATTAAAAAGATGGGATGAAGGGCTGAGATTGAAGGGAAAAAGTGAGGGATTAAGGCTAAAATGAGGGATTAATGCTAATGTAAGACACTCTCTCTCACTACCTCACTAATCAACCCTTAATTTCACTATATAACCTTTCTTTTTCCACCCACTTCTCTCTCCTATCACACAAATATCATTTCTCTCATCTCTCTATAAACCAAAAAATCCCAAAAATTCAAAAAACCCAAAAAAAAGTTCCCTCCTCTCATCCTCACCACCACCGAGGGCACCGACCTCACCCACCCTACCCTACCACGACCTGTCAGCCACCACGCACCACCTCACCCTCTCCTCCATCGGCCACCACACACCACCAAAGAACACACACGAGCCAACCACCACCACGCACCATCCCTCCTTCCTCTCCACCCGAACCCCCACCGCCACCACCACCATCACCAACAAAAATAACTCCGACGGCCACCACTCACACCGGCACCCACACGCCACCATCCACCCTCCATGCAAAACCAGCCCACAACCGAAAAACCCCTCACCCTTTTCAGATCTCCACCACAAACAACCAGATCGCCAGCCCACAACCCGACCCACCTTTATCGACAACCACCGTAGAATTGTTACCCCGACAACAACCACCAACCCCTTCAACAACAAAACAGCCGACCCACCATTCTTCTTCTCTGTTTTTTTTTTCAGACATTAGATCTGGGTTGGTGTGACGGTTGGCGGCTGATTGCGATTGGTAATGGTGGTTGATGGTAATGGTAGGTCGTCCGACAGCCGTTGCCTTGCTGTTTGTGTGGCACCGGTGGTGTTCTTAAAAATGGCTTTAAAGTTTTTTCACTCACTTAATTTTTAATGGCTTTCTTAAT
This sequence comes from Silene latifolia, assembly GCF_048544455.1. Classification (NCBI taxonomy): domain Eukaryota; kingdom Viridiplantae; phylum Streptophyta; class Magnoliopsida; order Caryophyllales; family Caryophyllaceae; genus Silene; species Silene latifolia. Next base: position 50,207,114 of record NC_133527.1, on the reverse strand, counting down.
TTTCTTAAGTTTTTAATGGCTTTCCACTCACATGTCGGTGATTTTGTTTCACGTAATTTTTAATGACTTTCTTAATTTTCTTAAGTTTTTAATGGCTTTCCACTCACATGTCGGTGATTTTGTTTACACTTTTGGTCGTTTTTGCTACATAAATTACTGTTTCGTGTTTTGCTAGATCTATAAAGTTACACCGTGGTGGTTTCAGATCTGCTTGTTTTTTTGTGTTCTTTTACGGTTACAATCGTTTTTCTTTAAATTTACACTTTTACTTCCTCACATTTACACTTTTTTATTTATTTTTTTTTCAGATCTATACACTGATTTTTATACATTTACACATTTACAAATCATATTATCATAATTTTTATTCTTAGATCTAATAAATATATATTTTATACTCATATTTTCTTACATTTACACTCATATTTCTTTACATTTACACTTATATTTCTTTACATTTACACGCATTTTTCAGATTTACACTCATATTTCTTTACAATTACACTCGTACTTCTTTACATTTACACTCATAATTTTTACATTTACACTCATATTTCTTTTATATTTACACTCATATATTTGTACATTTACACTTGTTAAATTTATATAGATTTGCACTAATATATTTTTGTGGATATGAGTTGGTGGTGGAGGACGACGGTGGTTGTGTTTGTTGGTAGTCGGACTAAAGTTTTACTCGTAAAGGACCAAAGTTACACTTATAAAGGACCAAAGTCACACTCAAAGGACCAAATTTACACTCTTAAACCTTCAAATTTACACTTAAAATACTACATTTACACTCGGAAAACATCACATTTACACTTGTAAAATATTAAAATTATATAAATTCAAAATTTCCGTCACAAAAAATCAAATTTACACTCTTAAAATGTTACATTTACACTCGTAAAACATCACATTTACACTTGTAAACTGTTAAACTTATATAAATTCAAAATTTCCGTCACAAAAAATCAAATTTACACTCTTAAAATGTTACATTTACACTCGTAAAACATCACATTTACACTTGTAAAATGTTAAACTTATATAAATTCAAAATTTCCGTCACAAAAAATCAAATTTACACTCTTAAAATGTTACATTTACACTCGTAAAACATCACATTTACACTTGTAAAATGTTAAAATTATATAAGTTCAAAATTTCCGTCACGAAAAAACAAATTTACACTCTTAAAATGTTACATTTACACTCGTAAAACATCACATTTACACTTGTAAAATGTTAAAATTATATAAGTTCAAAATTTCCGTCACGAAAAAACAAATTTACACTCTTATAATGTTACATTTACACTCGTAAAACATCACATTTACACTTGTAAAATGTTAAAATTATATAAATCCAAAATTTTCGTCACAAAAAATCAAATTTACACTCTTAAAATGTAACATTTACACTCGTAAAACATCACATTTACACTTGTAAAATGTTAAAATTATATAAATTCAAAATTTCCGTCACAAAAAATCAAATTTACACTCTTAAAATGTTACATTTACACTCGTAAAACATCACATTTACACTTGTAAAACTCATACAACATTACATTTACACTTCAAATCAAACTCAAAATCGATTAATTAGGGGCTAGAGAGAGAAAGAAAAATTAATTAGTGTATAGAAATTTGATTAGTGGTAATTTTTTTTGGTAATTTTCAATCTCAACCACCCATCTCAATCCAACCATCCACATTTTTTTCCTTTTCTTTTTAATAGCCCTTAATCAAATTCATCTCAACTATCCAATGAGTCCATCCAATGGCCCTTAGAAGGACTTATGGACTCAATTGGGAAGGAGGACTCATTAGAACTCATCTATATATATATATATATATATATATATATATATATATATATATATATATATATATATATATATATATATATATATATATATATATATATATATATATATATATATATATATATAGAGAGAGAGAGAGAGAGAGAGAGAGAGAGAGAGAGAGAGAGAGGAGATCTAATGAGTCTTTTACCTCATTTGAGTCCTTAAGTCCTTATAAGGACCTTTAGATGGACAACATCTAAGGTGGAGATTTTTTTACAAAATATAGGCAAAAAAAAAGGGAAAAGCTTGGGTAGGAAAGAGGAGAACATTTCCTGCAAGTTGTCCTTCCCAATGATCAAAACTGGCGGACAAAAGGATATATCCTTTGTACTATGTTTACACTCCCACATTCGTCCTTCCTTAACACACTTATTTCCAACTGGATTCTTTTTTTCTTCTCTCTAAAACTGGGTTCTTCCTTTTGAAAACGAACTTTTCAGCTAAAATTCTCTCTAAATCTTGCAAATCAGCGTAAACATGCAAATAATAGACGGCATCAATGGTATTTCTTCATTTTATTCATTGTTTTCAGTCACGTCTTAATATTTTCAGTTGAATAGGATGGATGAAGGTCATGATAAAATTTGCATGTCATCGAATTTGTTCATTCTTGTAATTATTATTTGTTACTGGGTTTGAAATGAAGATTTTTAGAAGTAAATCTTCATGCTGGGTTTTCATTAATTTGAGTTTTGAGTAATATCAACGCATTCTGACAACATTTACATGAACACTTTTGCTATAGTTTTACATTTACACTTTTTAATTGTTATAGTCACCTTTTAATTATTATTATTATTATAGCTTTAATTTGAGTTAGTATTCTGACAACATTTACACTTTTGCTGACATTTACACTTTTACACCATCACATTTACACTGCATTTCTGCTGACATTTACACTTACACTTTTGGATGTTTACTTTTGCTATAGTTTTACAATTACACTTTTTAATTGTTATAGTCACCTTTTAATTGTTATTATTATAGTTTTAATTTGAGTTAGCATTCTGACAACATTTACACTTTTGCTGACATTTACACTTTTACACCATCACATTTACAATCGCATTTTGCGACATTTATACTTTTGGATGTTTACTTTTGCTATAGTTTTACATTTACACTTTTTAATTGTTATAGTCACCTTTTAATTGTTATTATTATAGTTTTAATTTTAGTTAGCATTCTGACAACATTTACACTTTTGCTGACATTTACACTTTTACACCATCATATTTACACTGCATTTCTGCTGACATTTACACTTTTGGTGTAGTTTTACATTTACACTTTTTAATTGTTATAGTCACCTTTGCATTTTTATTGTTATATTTTTTATTTGAGTTAGCATTCTGACAACATTTACACTTTTGCTGACATTTACACTTTCAGAACAACACATTTACACTTCGTTTCTGCTGACATTTACACTTACACTTTTGGATGTTTACATTTACACTTACACTTTTGGGACATCATAATTTGGAGATTTACACTTTTGGAACATTTACATTTATGGAACATTCCCTTTACATTTACACTTTACTTCGACTTACGTTTACACTTACACTTCATATCTGATGACATTTACACTTAAACTCTATGGACATTTACACTTACACTTCATATCTGATGACATTTACATTTACAATTACAATCTATGCACATTTACAGACTCGCTAAAACAGAATGGAGTTCAACCTGACAGGCAGGAGCTGTGTAGGGAGGTTGAGAAGAGGTTTACACCGTACATCGGGCAGGAGTTTGGGGGGGGGGGGGGGGGGGTTGAGGACGCGGTGACTTTTTATAAGATATACGCCATTGCTTGTGGGTTCGATGTGCGTAGGTACACAACAACAAAATGGCGTGACGGTAAGATCAAGTCAAAGCTCGTCGGCTGCAATCGAGAAGGTTTCGCTCACAAGACGCCCAGTAAAGATCGGAATGACGGACTGGTTGGGGAGAAGTCACAGAGGATATTCAGGGTCACTAGAGTGGGGTGTAAAGCGAGGATACGACTATATATGAAGAATGGTCTTTTATTAATTGACCGGTTCCACGAGGGTCACATTCACGAGCTTATCTCACTTAAGGACAGAGTGTTCCAGAAATTATCGCGTAACATAACAGATTATCACAAGATGATAATCGTTTCGAACTCAAGGGTTTGTAATATATAATCACTCTTTATACTAAATAAATAATTCCATTCATGTTATATTTATATGACGTATCTATTAATGATTGATTGTCAGCTGAAGATAGGAGCAACATACAAAGACATACAGAATCTGCAAAGAACAAGTGAATGGATTCGAGAACATTGGAGCAAGCTTAAATGATTTTAAGAACTTCCATAGGGATGTTAAATGTTTCATTCACGAATGGGATGGTCAGTTGTTTGTTGACCATTTCAAGGAAATGACTGAAACAAGAATAGGTTTCTACTTTGACTATGACCTTGACGATGATGGCAGCCTACGTAGGGCCATATGGGCGGACAGTACTGCCCGAGATAATTACAAAATTTTTGGTGATGCGGTGTCATTCGACCCAACTTACTCCACCAATAAGTATTCTATGGTATTCATACCATTCACAGGTGTTGACCACCATAAACGATTTGTGACGTTCTGTGGGGCTCTAATTGTAAGGGAAGATTATGAGTCATTTAATTGGGTTTTCAGCCGATTTTTACAAGCAATGGGGGGTAAGGAACCCGAGTACATAATTACAGATCAGGACCCAGGTATTATCAAATATGTCCCTCTTGTTTTCAAGACAGCGCGCCATCGGTTCTGTATGTGGCATATAATGAACAAAATGCCCAGTAAGTTTGGTGTCTCTAGGAGTGATTATAATGACTTCATGTGTAAAATTAATGACATTATATGGGACGATGAGCTTGAAGCAGCAGAATTTGATGGTATCTAGGAGCAAATAATTGAAGATCATGGTGTTGGTGTAAATGATTGGTTTGCAGATACGTATGCTATAAGGGGACAGTGGGTGATGGCGCATTGCAGAGACTTGAGGATGGCGTCGATTATGAGGACGACTCAAAGATCAGAGAGCGAAAATAGATTTTTCAATAGGTTTGAGCATAAGTCAAGAACATTGGTTGAGTTTTGGATGCTTTTTGAGAGCGCTATGGACCAACAAAGATATACACAGAAGCAGCTTGACAACATGGATAAGCACTCGTCCGCAGCGGCGTCAACACATCTGGCATTAGAGATTCATGCTGCAAAGGTGTACACCTATTCAGCTTTCCAGAAATTCAAAGAAGAAGCCATCTTCTCAATTGATACATGTAGAACAGGAGGTTTCACTGAGAGAGGCGAGCTAGAGGTAACTACTGTCAAAGATTCATCCAGGAAGAAGAATTTTGAAGTTGCATACGGTCCAGGTAGTTTACACTTCCTATACCTTAACATTTACACTTTTCCAGTTCATAACATTTACACTTTCTAGTTCATGACATTTACACTTTCAATGATATTACATTTACACTTTAAAATGATATGACATTTACACTTTACATTATATGACATTTACACTTTCAATGATATGACATTTACACTTCCTATAACTTAACATTTACACTTTTCCACTTCATGACATTTACACTTTCAATGATATTACATTTACACTTTAAAATGATATGACATTTACACTTTACATTATATGACATTTACACTTTCCATGATATTACATTTACACTTTCAATGACATAACATTTACACTTCCTATAACATAACATTTACACTTTTCCAATTCATGACATTTACACTTTCAATGATATTTACACTTTAAAATGATATGACATTTACACTTTACATTATATGACATTTACACTTTACATTATATGACATTTACACTTTCCATGATATAACATTTACACTTTCAATGATATGACATTTACACTTCCTATAACATAACATTTACACTTCTTATATGACATTTACACTCTACACTTCTTATAACTTAACATTTACACTTTACAGTTCATGACATTTACACTTTAGATTATATGACATTTACACTTTCCATGATATTACATTTACACTTCCTATACCTTAATATTTACACTTTTCCACTTCATGACATTTACACTTTACAATTCATGACATTTACACTTTCTGTTTTTATCTCATTTAAATTCCTATAACTTAACATTTACACTTCTAATAACTTAACATTTACACTTTACAGTTCATGACATTTACACTTCCTATAAGTTTACATTTACACTTCTAATAACTTAACATTTACACTTTATAATTCATGACATTTACACTTTACATCATATGACATTTACACTTTCCATGATATGTCATTTACAGTTTCTGTTTTTATCTCATTTAAATTTCTATATAATCAGTTACACTATTTTTAACATTCACACTTACATGCTAGCTTTAACTGATGACACAAGTACACGTAAAGCAAGCTGCAGTTGTACGATGTTTGAAAGAACCGGAATCCTATGCCGCCATATAATATTGATTTTTTCAGCAAGTGGGATAAAGACTATACCAGAAGATTATGTTGTAAGTAGATGGATGAAAAAGTATCTCCGATTAAGGATTTTCAATAGTAATGGTGAAGGGACAGAAAACATGCAAGTCATCGATGAAAAACAAATTGCAATGTCAATAATGTGGTCAGAAGTTCATGAAGCTGTAGGGCTCCTTCGAGACAAAGGAGTAGCTGATGTTGACAGCTTTTCCGCTGTAATTAGGGCATTAAAGAGTCGCTGTCACCATTAGGGGAAGTGTTGAATAAAAATCAACAAATAGAGAAATTTCTGAATTGTACGGCATGTGAGGTAGTGACGATATTGCCACCAAAGAATTCAAAAAACAAGGGTATCGGAAAAAGATTGCTGTCAGCCAAAACAAAAGCAATGGTGTTGGCTAGGAAACCCAAACGTAAGTGTAAGAATTGCAAGAGAATGACAAATCACGACAAGAAGAACTGCCCTAACCCCTTCTCAGCACACACGCCATTGTGCGAAGGGTCTTCTGAACCAGAAGAGGATGAAGGAGAGGAGGAGGAAGAGGTGGAATCAGAACAAGAATAGACGTCAGAGCAGTGACAAATGTTGCTCTATATATTTTGAGTGTGTAACTTAAAACTTTGATGTGCTATAACTGGAGTGAGCGATTAGGAATTAGTCTCATGACAGCGTAACTTTGAAATGCAGTTGGTGTAACTTTTAGTAACACCAACGTTAGAGTTACACTGTCATAAGACCAAAATCTCTCTGTTTTATTAGATAGCCAAACATTGTGTTACTTGAACTTATTTTGGATTACTTATGTTATTTCAAGTAACAGTTACACTTATTTTCAAGTAACTTGTGATAACATTTACACTTCCGATGTCACCACATTTACACTTCCCATGTCACCACATTTACACTGAAATTCAATTTCAGTGTGTTTACATTCACACTTTCAGTATGATAAAGTTTACACTTTCAATAATAGTTTCATCTGAATGAAACTATTCTTCAATTTCAGTGTTAAAATTTACACTTTAAGTGTGTTAACAGTTACACTTAACACACTTAAAGTGTAAATGTGACTAAATTGCAAGTATGTTAACAGTTACACTTGCAATTTAGTCACATTTACACTTTAAAAAAACTATGATTATAACTGCCAAAAAATATTCAACCATTACACTTCATTAGTGTAATTTACCATTACACTTCATTACTTTAATGATTACACTTGCAATTTACCATTACACACATTAGTGTAAACATTGCCAACCAAAATACAAATAGTCAACATTCTTTTCTAACTTCAACATTGCCAAACAAAATACATTTCAATCAAAAATATGTCCACAAATTGTTTACTTTTTCGATAACACAGCCTTAATTTTGCGCTTTTTTTGTAACTTGCCCCATAAATCTTCTTTTCCAGCAATAAACCCATTCAACTTTGCTTCAAAAACGTCTCTGTTGACATTTATGTCAGCTAGTACAAGGGTCGCCACCAACTCGACTACCAAGTACCGTCGATTCCTCTTCCTCTCCAAGTCTGGATGCTTAAAAGGTTGACCCTCGTACATCAGCATATACATCATACAGAAAATCCCTGATTCTGTTATGTTAGAAAGGGGTGTTTGGCGCCTGAACAGGATTTGCCGATGGTCAAAGCTAGTAATCTCGTACCCCCTGTCCGTTCTGACATCCAAATAATCGCTAACAGCTGATGCCTGCCATTAAAGCACTAACAATTAAATAAACGATATATTGTTCATCTCTTCGAAAATGATTTATGGGCATCAGACTTACCACTTGGCGAGTAACATTGCACATTTCAGACTGCTCCCAGTTGGCATGATGTTGGTAGTCAAGGAGATCAATAGTTTGTTGTCCAAAATTTATACATACGCATGCAAAGTGCCCACCAATGTTGACAGGTACGAAGATAAACTCGGCATTCAGGTTGAAAGTTTTATCACATTCCTGGATGAAGGTATTCCAAATGTGATACAGCCGATCAGTGATGTCATTAGACTGTGAACTTGCTTCACGTATATCCAAAAGCTGCATGATACATTCCTGTTCAGAGAAGTGAGTGAGCCTACATAATAAAAGTAAAAATAATGTATGACTTTTAGGCTTTGTGTGTGGGGGGGGGGGGGGGGGTACCATATGACGTATCCCAAAGAAGGCCATCCGAGGAAGTAAGTATTCAGCAGACTCCAAATGGTTCAGCAAAACAGCCCAGGACTCAATGACAACAGGCGACATTACAAACTCAGAAAGCATGGACATGATGTCGGACCGGCTTAGCGCGGCATGCCTACTTTACCAAGAGATTGATTCGCTGCAATGAAACACACGTATAGTAGTAAGAAATTGAGAATTAGTTACAAATTAAATATCGTAACTAATTGGCCCTGTTATAAGAGTCTGAGAGATACTAACGAATTTTCAAAGTTGTAGTCGTCTAACAAGCAATAGTCCACCGCATGCTTTCGACGTGATCGAACACCCCTGACCAAAGTTTGATTGTTCCGTAAGAAGGTCGAGAAAATAAGAGTCTGCGTACCAGCAACCCCACAGTCAATTGAGCATCCCAAGCCATCCCCCCCGCCCCGGGGACGGCTCCTTACGGCTGACAAAGGTTGGCTATCTGAAGACTGCACTGACGCTTGAATAACGACGGGGCTGCTTTCCGCCGGTATGGCTACAAGTTTGACCACAGGGCTTCCTTTTACGCGTTTAGGAGGTGGGTCTGCAATACGGGGCCGTTTACTGTACGTAATCTCTTCCTCATCGTCCAGACTCCGCTTCTGTGTAGCAGTGGAGACCGAATTCAGACCTTGACCATACTTTTGCCTGAATTTGGTTATCCTTGCGCGAACGCTCTCCCTCACTTTGTTATGGTCACTCAGGATAAGGATCGAGACCACTTCAGCCCGGATGAGGTTAATAACGTCCATCTCACCTAAGGCGCAGTCAAAAACCTTCCCATTGAAAAGCAGCATGTGTATCATCATGTACACCCCGCAGTCAAACGCAGAATACCCCCTACTGATACGTGAATTTTATATAGTCTTTTTAGGCCTTTTATGCACGTATTTCTATGCTATTATCGTAGTTTTATGCTACGAAATGCCCCGAATATGCTACTTTGGTTTGTTTTGTCTTATTTGCAGGAATGGACCCGAAAGTAGTGAAATCGAGCCAGTTACCGTCCGTTTTGCATGCATTTGGAGGAAGAGTGAATTTGGAGTGGAAATGTAGCTGTCTCGGGGTGCGTGAAGCTATTTCGGGAGCTAAAAGGAAAAGTCAAAGCTGAAAACTAACGAACAAGTAGCTGCTGGAGTCATATTTCACTCGATCGAGTACTTTCTATGGTCGATCGAGTGATTTTAGATCAAATAATAAGTCGATCAAGTACTTTATATGGTCGATCGAACAGTTGCATATTAGGGATTACTCGATCGAGTACTTATTTTGCTCGATCGAGTCGTTTGAGTTCAAGTTTACTCGATCGAGTAGTTTTAAACCACTCAATCGAGTGGAATCGTTTATGGGCTTGGGCTTTTTAGTTTTATTTCTTCATTAGGTCAAATAAATCCTATTTTCTTATAAATAGGAAGGTAAGACGTCATTTGTAGCTCTCTCTTCTTTCTCGGGGGGATCTCTTATCATTCCAATACACTGGTTCCGTTACTTTTGCTCCGTCTCTCATTTTCCGGATCTATTTCTGTAACTCTTTCTTTCCTTTCTCTCTTTTATTTAATTAATGTTTATTGTTCTTCCTCCCTTATTTCCTGTTCTTTCTTTTATTATGTTTAGCTAATTATCGCTACTAGGATTAGGTGATTCAATGAATGAATGTTAATTGCTAATTAGTTTATAGATTGGTCGTTGTTGTTTTAGTCTTTGTTGTTAATCACTGCCCTTAATTGTATCTAGCTGATTGAATCGATGCAATTAGCCTTTTAATTTTGGTAAGCCTTGACCTAGACCGAAAGGTTGGAAGGGGTGAGACCCGCAGTGAACAATATGATGCTTTAGTGAGGGCGAAAGTTAACCTAATAGCATTTTAGGGCGAATTGAGACCGAAAGGAGATATTCATTGCCCCTTAGACCGACACATCGACTGATCTGTGACCTTAACTGCGATTGACTGACGCTCATTGATGACCCGAAATCCTAGTCCTCTCTCCCTTGCTTGTTAATTCCTCTCATTTCTATTTCTCTTGCTTTATCTTATTTAGTTTAGTCAAACAACTCAAAACCCCCAACTTGTGACTTATTAGACAGACCGAATAGACAAGTAGATAGTGACCGCCTTCCTGTGGAGATCGACCCTACTTACCGCTGACTTCTGTTAGTTGTACTTAGGTATTTATTTTTGGTACTGAAACGACGGTATCACCTACCTTGCCATTTAAATTCGACATTGACAAATTTAAACCCGGCGACCTTTGAACCTCTGGCAAACCCTTTAGACTCCAGATACTCGCCCATTAAATCACACTGTAAAAGGTATTTCAAAAAAATAGTCAATTTAAAAACAGCGTTTACAATTCCAGAATACATATACACTAAAGAACAAATTAAGGTATGCTATTTATAATTATTACCGCAATACGCGAAATTCCAAAATATGGAAGCTTCTCAAAATCATCGTCGTAGCGACGATTGTCCAAATACTCTATCTGCTCAGATACGAAGTTTATGCATGCATAGCTGTAATGATCATTATTGCCAGATAAGACCGGGATGAAGACCTGGCGGATGTGACAACAAAGACATAACAGTTACACTCAGTAAAATTTCACATTTACACTTTCAATAATTCGTCACATTTACACTCCCTATGTCATGACATTTACACTTTCCATATATTCACATTTACACTTTATATGTCATGACATTTACACTTCCTATTTAGTTACCTTTACACTCCCTATGTCATCACATTTACACTTTCTATATAATCACATTTACACTATACATCATGACATTTACACTTCACTATGTCTCACATTTACACTCCCTATGTCATGACATTTACACTTTCTATATATTCACATTTACACTTTATATGTCATGGCATTTACACTTCCTACTTAGTCACCTTTACACTCCCTATGTCATCACATTTACACTTTCTATATAATCACATTTACACTATACATCATGACATTTACACTTCACTATGTCTCACATTTACACTTCATATGTCATGACATTTACACTTTCTTCTTAATCACATCTACACTTTATATGTCATGACATTTACACTTCACAATATCTCACATTTACACTTCGTATTTACACTTATCCCTATCAGAATCAAGTTCAAAAGGGAGACACATTTACACTTCCTATGTCATGACATATACACTTTCTATATAATCACATATACACTTTCTGTGTGATGACATTTACACTATACATCATGACATTTACAGTTCACTATGTCTCACGTTTACACTTCATATGTCATGACATTTACACTTTACACTTTCTTCTTAATTACATCCAGACTGTAAATGTCATGACATTTACACTTTCTGTGTAAATCACATATACACTTTCTGTGTGATGACATTTACACTTTCTGTGTGATTACATTTACACTTCACAATAGGTCACATTTACACTTACCATATCAGATCCAAGTTAAAATGGAGACAAACAGGATTGAATCCAAGCATCCCACCCAGCCCAGATTTTGTCCTTTTTGTCAAGAACAATTCCTTTCTTCTTGGCTTTCCAAATATCCAGCGCAACACTCTGTTCAAACGAAGGGCATCGCTATTAAATTTAGACACTTACGTTACAATTAAATTGAAATTATACAAATTGCATTGAGTGAGGATAGGACAAATACGGTGTGACTAAACCCGAAGAAACAACGAGAGGATGCAACTGGTGCAGTTTGGTCATACATCATCTTATTGATTAGTAGGCACCAACAATCGATTACAGAAGATATAACTTCCTGTCCAGGTTCAAGGGTTAACATGTCTTCCCGTTACACGAAGAAAAAGTCTGAAAATACTGCCAATTCTTCCCTATAAAAAAAGAAAAAATTATATAAGGCGAACATGATTACGACAACTTATAAGTATTAATATGTTTGACATAGAAATTAATCGACTCACCCTTTCAACCAAGCTTCTGATTTGTTAAATACGTAGTCCAGGACGTATTTCCTTTCCTTAAAAACATTCCTAAATATTTTCTTATTCAGCTGCAGGTCTACAGTAACAAAGCTCTGCCCAGGCATGGGTTACTCCGGGGGACATAAATTTCCTGACCATCCGTAGGAACGGCTGTTTCAGAAGGGCCTGCCGCATCAGTCGTTCCAAACTCCTCACCTGGAACCCCCTTAAATGCCTCAGCTACCTCTGCAGTAGATATAAACGTACACTAAAATACCGGCAACTTAAACTCGGAGGAGGGTGCTTCAACAACCACCTTATCTGCTCCCTCTACAACATCCATGGGCTTGTCATCATTCTGAAATGAACCAAGACAAGCGGGTTGTGCAGTAGGGCATTCACTTGCTCGTTGACCATGCCATTACCACTCTCTAACCCTTCTTGAGATGCATCTTCACGGTCTGTGGTCGAAACAACGCCCGACTCAACATCTGGTACTTTCGTACCACTAAATTGGGGTCGCTCAACGGGCTGTTCCGCTTCCGGTGCACCGCTAGCATCCAGAGCCTCGCCAGGCACTAGTCCAACCACCAGTGATTCGGGCCCACGGTAGGGCCCCTGATCTTGAGGCGGCTCCATGTCCATGCCCTGCACAGCCTCGTCCTGGTCTCTCGGTGCACCGCTAACATCCACATCCTCGCCAGGCACTATTCCAACCACCAATGATTCGGGCCCACGGCAGGGCCCCTGATCTTGAGGCAGCTCCATATCCATGCCCTGCACAGCCTCGTCTGTTCTCTCGGTGCACCACCCTGTGCCACTTCACCGTCACCGCTGTCTGACAACTTATTCAGCGCGTTATCAATATCAGCTGTCGCTATAAATTTCAACTGAAATGAAGATGAACCTGTTGGAGTAGTGTCCTCCACAATAAGTGCGTTTACATAATAAATCTCGTAAAAGGAATATCAGGGATTTATTTATTTAGTTGTCAGCTGGTCATCGTTAATCGGTAATGATTGGTCGACTAGAGTTTGACATTCTTGTCGTGATGACGGCGGTGATCGGTGATCCCTTTAGGTCACACCTATAGGATGACGCCCAAATAGAATAAATTAATTGTTTGTATGAGATACGAGATAATTAATTCCTTGTATTATTTGACTTTTAATTAGTCACGTAAATGTATTATTTGATGACGGGTTACGAACTCGGGACAAGGAGATTTGTTATTTAATTATGTGATATTTAAATAATAAATTTATTAGAATTTATTAATTAATTGTTAATTAATTAATTTTATACGATATGTGTATATGTTTTGAGGTGGAATTAATTAGCTATTAAATTTTACAAGAGGTTGTAAAATTAGCTAAATGGGTTAATATTGACAAATTGTATGTTGATAAAATGGTCTTATGATTACTTAATAGTTAAGTAGTCATTGGTAGTTAATTTATATTATTTAAGTGTTAAATAATCAAATTAATATTTAATTATGTCAGATAATTAAATATAAGACTTATAAGCATTTGTGGGGCAAATGTCGAAAATCGAAATGGACCCGAAGGGAACCATTTAGACAGATTTTTATACACTACTAATACACTCATTGTGAGTGGAAAAGGTAGGCATTTCCCACTAGCATTTGTATGTGAATTGTATACATTTGCATGCCTATATATACCTAAGTCATTCCATCATTTCTAAGGTTGGAAATTTGAAGAAAAATTGGTCTTTGTGTGCTTGTTGTGGATGGTTCATATACACCATCAAAAGACCATATTTTTCTTCTTATTTTGTTCATCCTTTTACAATAAACACATATAAAAGTAAAATAATAATATTATCAAGGTAATAATATTAATTAGTACATCAAATATACATATTACAAAGTTACTACTACTATTAACTAGTTATTAATTTTAGTAGTATTTTGGGCTTATCTTGGGTGCCACCTTAGGAGATTACCTATTTTGGTAATTTTGGTGTATTTGGAGGATCATCCACATTCATATAGCTCAAGAACTACAAAGGTAGGAGACCTTTGTAGTGCCCTTACTTGCCTTATACAATGTAAGGAACTTTTGTCTTAAGATGGTTTAATACCATCTTTTATACTTTTGTTTGCATGCATGTAGATTTAGACCACTTTAAATTAATTTGTAATTTTAATATCATAAGATGAGTATTAATTTGGTCTAAATAACTAACAAGTGGTATCAGAGCATTGTTAAATACATGCATGTTGTTTTAAGACGATTTTAGTAATTTATGAGATAAATTAATAAAATTGATATTATGTTACTAAAATTAGTTTTATCATATAATATGGTCTTGCATATAAATAAACTGGTCTTAAGATGATATGGGACGAAAATTTGATTTTTGTTAAATTTTTCCACTTTTTATAACTTAAAATGGCATAAAATTGAGTAAAAATGCATTAAAATTAATTAAGAGTTAATTAAATTTGGTTGCATGTTAGTTTTATGCATGTTTATTTAGAAATAACCACTTGCATGTTCTATTTATGAGATAAGTAGATACTTTAAATTAATGTGATTAATTTAGGTTGTTTATTAATTTTTATTTGATAAAAAATTGGTAAATAATGGTTATTTTGCAAATAAATATTGATTTAATTTTTTGGCTCGAAATTTTTGAATTTTTAGCTCCTGGAAAATGTTCCAAAATGTATAAAATTTAATTTTAAAGTTGTTTCAATTTTTATGGTTTGATTTAGAATTAAATCGTAAAAATTGTCCGTTTATCAATTAAACTGTGAAATCGTTTTAAATAAATTTTAAAAACAAAAATTTTCACTTGCATGGCATTTTTGGTGTAATACCAGAATGTTCATGGCTTTGAAATTTATTTTTCCATCAATTTTTAAATTAAATGGAATTTTTGTTTGATAATTGTGAATTATTTATCATTTTTGTCATAATTGTGTTTTAATTCCCATATAAATTCAAGATAATTGTTGAAAATAATTATTTTGATATTAGACCAGATTAGTATGATGAGTAAGTCTTAAAATTGTTTTAAGAATTGATTATGAATTTTTATTGGTAAAAATTCCGTCAAAGCAAGCTCAAATGATCGTTGTTGGTAAGTTAGACGATTTGGCATGTCATTTTTCCATAATGCATTTTATTATTCATTTGGATGAATGTTTTTTTTAATCATTTTAATTATGTAATTTTTCCTAATATGGCCATAGGTAGAAGTTGGTATTTTCCGTAATGTAAGGGAATATCGACTTGTTTTGTAATTAATTGCGATTTTGTATCGCCTAATTTGTAATTAATTAATAGTTTTTATTTTAATTTTATTACAAATTGTATAATAGGGTATTGTTATGTAATTTAATTATTAGTAATTAGATGAAGCATCTATAGACGGAGTTTTCATGAAGACGGTGTTTTCGGAAAGGCATTCTGAAATCCTAAAGAAGGAGGCAAATTTATGAAGACTCAAGGGACCATGGAGTTGGTTTCCGAAGTGTAATAATTTTAGTTAATTAGATTAACTAGGTGGCCATATTAGAACTTGTTTGTTTTAATTCATTTATGCATTCATGCCAAATCGTCACTACATGTTTTATTTTTGTTGTTATCGATTTAATTGTCTAGCATTCACCAATTTAGTTCACTTAAAAGTGATAGACAATTAAATAGATAAGATCTCTCACATTTGTTTAAAATTGAGATTAAGCCTTACCAAATAATAGCACCTATGAATCCCTTATTCATTAGAGGTAGGTTCGGATCACCGAGGTACACTCTTTTTACGTTGGGTAAGTAGGGTAATAAAAGTTATTACGCGTGAAAATTGGTTGGACTCAACGGGATAAATATGGGTTGAATCGGTCCACCGTGCCCATATTTATTCTGGGGCTAAAAGATAGATTTTAAGAAAATCCATCAACCAAGAGTTCTAGTAGTAGAATCAGTCAAAGTTGTTGACTCACCAAATTTATATAAATGTGGGTTGAATCGGTCCACCGTGCCCGTGTTTATATAAAATTGGATCTTGGAATCATTTATATAATTCAGTGAGAGATCATTATATAAATGGGAACTTGTTAAATAGTTTCACAAGTTAAATTTTTCTAGAAGATAAATGTTAATCTTTCCTTTATTTTCTTTGTAGTAATCACGATGACCTCTACTAGTGAAACCGTCACCATAGCTAGAGATTCATGGCTACGTTCTTTTATGGACAAATATGTTTTAAAAGCCGATGGTAGTAATTTTAAAGATTGGGAGGAACAACTTCGATTAGCTGCCGCAGGTGATGGCAAATTACGCTACCTTGTCGATCCCTCTCCCCCTTCGCCTAGTACTAGGGCCACTGCCGATGTAAGGGAGGCTTTTTCAAATTATCAAAAGGAATCCGTCGCAATAAAAAATGTTTTGATTTTTTCAATGGATCCTGCTTTACAAAGGCAATGTGTCAAGTTTCGCGATGCACATGAAGTATTCTCGAGGTTTTCTACTATGTTTTCTCAAGCCCCGAGAATAATTCAATATGACACCGCAGTTCGTTTCTTTGAGGCTAACCTCAAAGACGGTCAACCTGTAAGTTCACACGTACTTAAAATGATTGAGTACGTGGAAACTTTAGAGGGGTTGGGATGCAAGATCCCCGACGAACTTGTGGTGGACCGAGTGCTCCACTCTTTCTCGCACGTCAAGGGATTTACCCAATTTAGGGTAAATTACAATATGACGAACATGAAAAAGAGTTTACATGAGCTCCATTCTCTGCTTGTGCAAGCAAAGAAGGACATGGGATTGAGTGGGAGTACAAGGAAAGATGTGCTTGCGATAAATGTGAAGGGGAAGAAGCAGTTTAAGAGGAATGCAGGTAAGAAGCCTATTCAGAAAGAGGGCAAAGGTAAAGCAATTGAGAATTGCTCTACCAAGCCTAAACCTATAAAGGGTAATCCTCTTAAAGATACTTGTAATTACTGTAATA
The DNA here is from genome assembly GCF_048544455.1 of Silene latifolia. Taxonomy (NCBI): domain Eukaryota; kingdom Viridiplantae; phylum Streptophyta; class Magnoliopsida; order Caryophyllales; family Caryophyllaceae; genus Silene; species Silene latifolia. Next base: position 50,189,593 of record NC_133527.1, on the reverse strand, counting down.
ACAAGGGACATTGGAGGCGTAATTGTACTAAGTACCTGGATGACATAAAAGCTGGCATTGTGAAGCCAACATGTAATTTCTCAACCGAATCTTTTATGATAGATATAAATTATGCTTCAAATACAACTTGGGTATTAGATACTGGTTGTGGTTCTCATTTGTGAAATCATTTGCAGGGCCTAAAAAGCATAAGAAAGCTAAACAAGGGTGATGTCGATCTCCGAATGGGAAACGGGTCTAAAGTAGCCGCCGTCTCAGTAGGAACTTATGTACTTAGTTTAGCTTCAGGAAGGCAGTTGCATCTTAATAATTGTTATTTTGTACCAACACTATCTAGAAATATAATATCTCAGTTCGTGTTAGACACAGAAGGGTTTTCCTTTGTAATTAAAGACAAGTGTTGTACTTTTTCCTTTAATGGGATTGTATATAGTCAAGCTATTTCAATCAATGGTATTTATATTCTAGATACTTGCAATGATGTTTATCATTTAGATAATAAAAGACTCAAAACAGGTGATCCTGATCAATCTTATTTATGGTATTGTCGATTAGGACACATCAACGAGAAGCGCATTAAAAGACTAGTGTCGACTAGTGTAATTAAACCTTTTGATTTCGAATCATTTGGTACATGCGAATCTTGTCTTCTTGGCAAGATGACTCGTTCACCTTTTCCAGGAAAGGGATCTCGAGCTAGTGAGTTGTTAGGTTTAATACATACCGATGTATGCGGTCCAATGACAGTCACTGCTAGAGGTAATTATGACTATTTCATTACTTTTACCGATGACATGAGTAGATATGGGTATATCTACTTAATGAGGTATAAAAGTGAAGCTTTTGATAAGTTCAAAGAGTTTCAGAATGAAGTAGAAAACCAATTAAATAAGAAGATTAAAGCATTACGATCAGATCGTGGTGGGGAGTATTTAAGCAATGACTTTAAAGATCACCTTATAAACTGCGGTATTGTATCTCAGTTAACTCCTCCTGGCACACCACAATTAAATGGTGTGGCAGAAAGGAGGAATCGAACTTTATTAGATACGATTCGATCGCTGATGAGTCAAACAGAGTTACCTAAGTCATTCTGGGGTTTTGCCATTTTATCTGCTGTACAATCACTTAATAAAAGTCCCACTAAAGCAACTGACAAAACTCCATATGAGATATGGAAAGGGAAAGTCCCGAATCTGCGATACATGAAAGTATGGGGTTGTGATGCTTATGTCAAGAGCAAGTCTAACGATAAGCTTGCACCTCGTTCTGAAAAGTGTATTTTTGTAGGCTACCCTAAGGAAACTTGTGGATATTACTTCCACAATAGTAACGAGAACAAAGTGTTTGTGGCTCGTGAAGCTGTCTTTCTAGAAAACGAGTTTATTTCTAGAAGACAGAGTGGCATAAAATTTGAACTTGACGAAGTTCAAGAGCCACAAACTGATATGACAATACAAGAAGATGTTCCTTCTACGTCTGAATCAGTTATTTTTCCTTCTGAACCTAGGAGGTCAGAAAGGGTTAGTCGCCAGCCTGATAGATACCTTGGTATTATCGAGGAAGATGGTGACTATGAGGTTTTACTTTTAGAAAGTGATGAACCCAAGACCTATAAAGCAGCTATTATGAGTTCTGACTCTAAGCTATGGCTCGAGGCCATGCAATCCGAAATGGATTCCATGTACGATAATCAGGTATGGGACCTGGTTGACTTACCAAAAGATGTTCGACCTCTTCAATGTAAGTGGATATTCAAGATTAAAATCGGTATGGATGGACATAAAGATGTCTATAAAGCTAGATTGGTTGCAAAAGGTTTCACCCAGGTTCATGGTTTACTCTATGATGAAACTTTTGCACCAGTTGCTATGCTTAGATCTGTTCGGATAATGTTAGCGATTGCTGCATTTCATGATTATGAGATATGGCAAATGGATGTCAAAACCGCTTTCCTGAACGGGTTTCTGGAAGAGGAAGTGTTCATGACACAACCTGAGGGTTTTGTGGATCCTAAAAATCCTAACAAAGTATGCAAACTTAAGAGATCCATTTATGGTCTTAAGCAAGCGTCAAGGAGTTGGAATCATCGTTTTGATCATGTTATTAAACAGAATGGTTTTTCTCGAAGTGTTGAGGAACCATGTTTAAACATGAAGTTTAGTGGGAGTAAAGTTGTTTTCTTACTTCTTTATGTGAACGACATATTACTCATTGGGAATGATGTTGATATGCTTGCTTCTGTTAAGAAGTGGTTGGGAAATCACTTCCAAATGAAAGATTTGGGAGAAGCTCAACGCATCTTGGGTATCCGGATCTATAGGGATAGATCCAAAAGGATATTAGCATTGAGTCAAGAAGCCTATATTGATAAGATTCTTGGCCGATTCAATATGAAAAACTCCAAGAGAGGTTTTCTACCTATGGGCAGTGGGATCACTTTGAGTAAGTCACGGTGTCCCACCGAGCCTAAGGATATTGAACGCATGAAATCGATTCCCTATGCTTCCATTGTTGGATCGATCATGTATGCTATGATGTGTTCTCGTCCCGACGTCTCGTATGCTTTGAGTATGACGAGTCGTTTTTAAAACTCCGGTGAGAGTCTTTGGATAGCCGTCAAGAATATTCGAAGTACTTGAGAAGGACTAAAGATTCATTCTTAGTGTTTGGAGGAGAATCGAATTACGTGTAAGAGGTTATACGGATGCCGTTTCCAAACCGATAGGGATGATTTGAAATCCCGGCTGATTTTGTCTTTTTGTTGAACGAGAGGCGGTTTCTTTGGAGAAGTTTCAAAGAGTTTGTGATTGCTGATTCTACAACGGAAGTGGTACATTGCAGCCTCGAAGGCCGCGATACCCGTCATTTGTGAGTACCAAAGATAAAATTTATAATCTCCTATTAAGACTAACCTAGGCTAGTGGTAACAGGTTCGAACCACAAGGAGGCGTTGTAAACTTTAGTTGATTTATGTTCGATCGAGGTAACTATATTGGGGTTGATTTGAATTGATCTATAGCTAATAACAATAAAAAGAAAATAAACTAAAAATACGATTTAAACAGATAAAAGAAGGGTACTAGGATGGTCGGGTCATTATAGCTTCGGCGGCAGCAAACTAAGTCGGTCTGAATCAAACACAAGTAAGGCGGGAAATAAGAGGTCCTCTCGGTCCACTCCTAACAAATAGCATCTCTCGATCTCGCTATAGGTCCCTAATGTCACTAATACTAACTTTCGTCCTGAAAAGTGACTAATGGTCTAAACTATACCTATCTTTCGATCTTAGCACAATTTAGTCGAATTAATTGACGGTCAAATAACCTTCCCCATCTTTCGATCTAATGGGTCGGTCACAAAATAGGTATCTAACTGGTCGCATGCATTCGATTTGTTAAATACGAGATTAAATTCAATTAAAACGAATACGAACCCTACGAGGTCAGTCGATCGACTGGACATGTTAGTCGATCGACCAACACGCGAAAGCAGTCCTCCCTAATCTAATGCCGCCTCTGCCATAAATCGCCTACATCCTAGCACTAAGGAATTAGCTACTCGTGCTAAAGGTAAAAACAACAATTAAACAAATAACAATTACTAAATCCATGCTTAAAATAAATAACAACGATGATAATACGAATATTGGCTTCAGGGACACTAACTATCAATTCTATACTAACAATGAAAGTAGAATAATAAAACTGAAATTAGAGCAGAATGGATACCGAGATTTAAGAGGAAAGATTAAGAACAATGGCAGGATTCCAATGCTACAATCAATATCCCAAACCCTAGATATCCGAATGAATAAAACTCAAAGTACTGTATTGTGAATAGACTTAGATAAAAACTTGATATAAACTTCGATAAAAGCTAGATGATCCTATTCTGATGTTTCTAGGTTACGTTATATAGCAAACTAACGTAACAATTATTTCCTAAACCTAAACTTCACGGGCTTCAAGTTTCTCAAACTTTTAATTCCCGTCTGGAGCAGCGATGTGGTCGATCGACTAAGCAGGGAGGTCGATCGACTGGATCTCAGCAACAGTAGCTTCTGGATCCCGATAGTTGGTCGATCGACTGATGGGACTAGTCGATCGACTGCTTGAGCTGCTAATTGACTTCTTTAAACTCGTGGACTCGTCCTTTGGGCCTTGGATTGCGCACCAAGCTCGTTCCTTAAGCAATTCCTTTACGTCATTTGCAATGCAGATTACTCGGGGGCGGATTTGGCTTGATTTCCCGTCGAATTCTTCACATTTCTGCAATAAAGTACAAAATACGGAAGTAGACGGAAATAGGGAGAAATGTAGCATAAACTAAACAAATGAGCTCTGAAATGCGTGTAAAAAGAGATGTAAAACATCATATAAATGACACGCATCAAATCTCCCCAAACCAAACCTTGCTTGTCCCCAAGCAAGAACTAGACTCGATCTAATGACCTAATGGAACAAGTTAAGTCTCAGAGCGAATTGACAACTGTTAAGCCTAAACCAATTTAATGCACAACCAACAATCAATTAGTAATGTGAATCATGCAAACGAGTTATGACGTCGCCAAAAACTGCTGAACCTTTGACTATAAAGACTTGTCAAATTGGACTCTCACGGGTCGCTCAAAACACTCAATAAGCACAGGTGATATTAATGTAAGATAGAAAGAAGTAAATTTTGTAGTGACTCTCACCTAACTGCGACCTATGAAAACATGCCAGCAATAAATTATGAAAATGATCTCTATAACCGTACATATGCATTCCAACCAACAAAAGACCATTGACACATGCCGAGGTATAATTATGGAAATGTGAGGTACGGGTAAGAAGAGGAAAAACATTTTATGGTGAAGTGGAGGTACAGGTGATCAAGCTAGTACCAGAACGGAACCAAAGGACAACATCCAACTTCCTTCCCATAAACAAATAAAATGGTGCTATAGCAAGCACAAATCTCACAAGCTCCAAAATAGAAGTAATCAACTAACTCCCCATAAGATATAAATGAAACATGGGAGCAAAAATCGCCAAAGGATAAGGATTAAATCATGCGAATTGATTTTTTTTCTTCTTGCACGAACTTCAGTCGATCGACCTAAAGGAGTAGTCGATCGACTTCTCTGAACAGTACAAAAACTTTTCTTTTCTTTTTTTTTTCTTTTTCGAATTTCAATTTTTTCTATTCCTTTTTTTTTCTTTCTTTTCTCTTTCTTTCCATTTCATTTCATTTTATTTTCCCAACTTCATCTCAAAAGAGCAAATACCACCAAAAATGAGTAACAACCCCAAGAACGCAGACTACTAGCTTGACAAAGGACAGGCTAAATATAGGATGTAGTAATTGGGACAAAAAGGATATTTTTGGCAGTGTGAAGCTTATGGGTAAAATGAGGAAAAGGAAACCTCTACCACATGTGTCAACTAACCACAAACCGAATGCATACAGGTATTAAGTAGATCAAATTCATAATTATGCAAATTAAGGAAACATGTCTCATAAGGAGTACTACTCACATTCCTAGATGAACTGGTCATGAGTGTCACCAGTTATAGGCTCTAAATCTCAGAAATATGATGTAGGTTGCCAAAATTCTAAGTCAAGTCTCAAGTTCAGCAAGAATGTAACGAAAACTCGTAGATATGCACTTACGATTCTACTAACAACATGTTAATCAAGCAAGGCTCAGGCAAAACAGGTGCAAATGCTAAATCATCCTTGAAATACTACCGTTCCGACTCGACCTATATGCTAAAATAAACGTGCATTTTTTGAGAATTTTTGAAATTTTTCAAATTTTTTTTTTGAATTTTTCTGTATATATAGGAAATAAACGAGCAATGCAAGACTGAAATGTAAACGTGAATGCAAGCAAATGAAATGCGACGCAAAACCCTTCCCCAAACCAAATCGCACAATGTCCCCATTGTGCAAAATCATGTAATGAAGAAGCAAAAGGAAATGGAATTTTGCGATAAATAACTAAATAAGACATGAAAAGGAACTCGGAAACTCACAAGACTTTAAGCGCAAAAGAAAACCTCCCCAAACCAGCGTGAGCTAGGAGGTTTCAGTAGCCAGCAGTGCTACCATAAGTACCTGAAAAGACATAAAATACCGCGTATTATCCGAGAAAACAAAAATGAAGCGGTAAATTACGTGCAAAGAATTAAATTGAAGAAAGAAGTACAACAGCTACAGTGGTCGATCGACCGATGGTCCTGATCGATCGACTAGTTCACGAAGAGCAGAGGGTACTGTACTGCTGAGGGCAGTCGATCGACCAGCTAGGTCAGTCGATCGACTGACCTACCTGACGAAACAGCTCCTTTCTTCGAATTAACTCAATGAATTGAGTTAACTTGGTCTAATAACCTGTAAATGCACATAAAAACGTGCCCAAAATTGCGCTAAACCCAATTGTAACAGTCTAAAGACGGGAATTAAACTAAGCACACACTAAGAGTTTTTATTTATTTTTTTAAACAACTACGAAATTTATTCGCAAAACTAAGCAAATCACATCTGGGTTGCCTCCCGGCTAGCGCTGGTTTCAGACCGGTCCCGCTCGACCTCTTTTTCTTCAGCAGCTTACTCTAATGGAGCCCAATCAAAACAACTCAAGGCTCTCAACAACCTATCATACATCTGCGCATGTGCTACACAAAACTGTAAGTAGCACCATAAGATAGAAATAACATAGGAAATCAAAATGCAAAATCGTTTAAGTCTAACAAATTTCCTATGACAGCTCCCAAAATTGTCCACAAAGCTATTCTGCCCTCCAGCTAAGGGCGGAATATAAAAGCTCAAGTTAACCACAGGTGGAGAATTAACGAACCCAAGTGCATACGACTCAATAATAACGCGAGTAGAATTAAAATACTCTGACGGGTATGAAATGTGAGGTGGAGGAGTCTGGTCAACTAAGGGAGAAGGTGGATAATCGTCCCAAATGCATGAGATAGCAAAGTCAAATGGGTCAATGGGGTCTCCTAAAATAGGCTCATCATCGATATCATCATAAGTATCCCATTTAACCTCTAGACTATCACTCTCCTCATCGCTAGACTCGTCAAGATGGAGGTTCTCGAAGAGAGCCTCCAAATCGCCCTCACTAACATTGCAAGAATCATAAAAGGGTTCTAGACTATCCTCATAAAAAGGATTGTCAACCACGCTAATGGTCTCCTCTATGTCTCCGTCGTTATTTCCTAGATTGGTTTCTAAGGTCTCACCCACCCCCTCATCTGAGTCAACATGAAGAGAAAAAGTAGGTTTAAGAGATTCAGTAGCAAACCAATTAAAGAATTCTAATACCTCAATTACGGGGATTCCTTCGAAATCTCACTTACCTATAGACTCGAGGTATGCTCGCGTAGGGTCATTCATATTCCGGAAAATGGTGCAGCATATTTGGAGATCAGAAAAGGCATCTCGTCTGGGCTCAATAAACTCCCAAAGTCTGGCTAAATAAGCACCAAATATTTCATCCTCTTCCTGTGGAAAACTCAGAAGGAACGACATGAGAACGGTCTCAAGGAACCGAAGTTCCCTGAGACTAAAGAAAGAAAGACTAAAATTAAAAACAACTAAAACTAGCGCTGCCTCCCCGGCAACGGCGCCAAAATTTGATACCCGTCGCTGTGAGTACCAAAGATAAAATTTATAATCTCCTATTAAGACTAACCTAGGCTAGTGGTAACAGGGTCGAACCACAAGGAGGCAGTTGTAAACTTTAGTTGATTTATGTTCAGTCTGAGGTAACTATATTGGGGGTTGATTTGAATTGATCTATAGCTAATAACAATAAAAAGAAAATAAACTAAAAATACGATTTAAACAGATAAAAGAAGGGTACTAGGATGGTCGGGTCATTATAGCTTCGGCGGCAGCAAACTAAGTCGGTCTGAATCAAACACAAGTAAGGCGGGAAATAAGAGGTCCTCTCGGTCCACTCCTAACAAATAGCATCTCTCGATCTCGCTATAGGTCCCTAATGTCACTAATACTAACTTTCGTCCTGAAAAGTGACTAATGGTCTAAACTATACCTATCTTTCGATCTTAGCACAATTTAGTCGAATTAATTGACGGTCAAATAACCTTCCCCATCTTTCGATCTAATGGGTCGGTCACAAAATAGGTATCTAACTGGTCGCATGCATTCGATTTGTTAAATACGAGATTAAATTCAATTAAAACGAATACGAACCCTACGAGGTCAGTCGATCGACTGGACATGTTAGTCGATCGACCAACACGCGAAACAGTCCTCCCTAATCTAATGCCGCCTCTGCCATAAATCGCCTACATCCTAGCACTAAGGAATTAGCTACTCGTGCTAAAGGTAAAAACAACAATTAAACAAATAACAATTACTAAATCCATGCTTAAAATAAATAACAACGATGATAATACGAATATTGGCTTCAGGGACACTAACTATCAATTCTATACTAACAATGAAAGTAGAATAATAAAACTGAAATTAGAGCAGAATGGATACCGAGATTTAAGAGGAAAGATTAAGAACAATGGCAGGATTCCAATGCTACAATCAATATCCCAAACCCTAGATATCCGAATGAATAAAACTCAAAGTACTGTATTGTGAATAGACTTAGATAAAAACTTGATATAAACTTCGATAAAAGCTAGATGATCCTATTCTGATGTTTCTAGGTTACGTTATATAGCAAACTAACGTAACAATTATTTCCTAAACCTAAACTTCACGGGCTTCAAGTTTCTCAAACTTTTAATTCCCGTCTGGAGCAGCGATGTGGTCGATCGACTAAGCAGGGAGGTCGATCGACTGGATCTCAGCAACAGTAGCTTCTGGATCCCGATAGTTGGTCGATCGACTGATGGGACTAGTCGATCGACTGCTTGAGCTGCTAATTGACTTCTTTAAACTCGTGGACTCGTCCTTTGGGCCTTGGATTGCGCACCAAGCTCGTTCCTTAAGCAATTCCTTTACGTCATTTGCAATGCAGATTACTCGGGGGCGGATTTGGCTTGATTTCCCGTCGAATTCTTCACATTTCTGCAATAAAGTACAAAATACGGAAGTAGACGGAAATAGGGAGAAATGTAGCATAAACTAAACAAATGAGCTCTGAAATGCGTGTAAAAAGAGATGTAAAACATCATATAAATGACACGCATCAGCTGCAAAGGAAGCTGTTTGGATTAGGCAATTTTTTAGAGGGACTGAAAGTAGTTCCGACCGCCGAGGATCCTATCACTTTGTATTGTGATAACAGTGGGGCTTTTTTTCAAGCAAAAGAGCCCAAGTCTAGTAACAAGTCTAGACATGTGCTTAGGAAATTTCATGTAATTAGAGATTTAATAGAAAGGAAAGAAATTAAAGTTTGTAAGGTTGGGACAGCTGACAACATCGCTGATCCTTTAACCAAGCCATTGTCTCAATCTAAACATGATAGTCATGTAGTTTCGATGGGATTGAGACGAATGCCAGAACTGTTGTAAATTATATGATATGTAATAATCAAAATATTGTATTTATTATTTCATATATGATAAGTTGCATTTATCGTTATATTCAGTTTTATGTCTGAATTTATATACTTTGTTTTCTCCAAATAGGTTGTAAAGACAATGTTGAACCCTATTAAGTGAACTGGATTAACATTGTATTTTGTCCCTAGTTACTTAATGAGGTGACGTCTCGGAGTGACTAGATTGTAAGGCGATAGATGACGGGTTCGATCGTCATATGGTCATGGTGATGATCGGTCGATTACATAGGCATATTGTGAGACAATTTGTCGTACAGTGACCGTTTATAGAGTCCTTTTGTTGCTAGGTCGTGGCGAGGATTTCTATTTATTCTTTCGAGTCAATTCTTTAGACTGGTGACTATTTGTCTGAGTTGGTACAGTTTTCCGGTGGCTTTGGTTTTTGTTCTAGGTCGCACCGTAAAAGGAGGCCGATGAGCATTTACTGGGTCATTGTGATCTGTATTGAATGAAGAAAATAGGTCAACAGGATTGTCCTTTTAAGTCATATTTTATCTCAAGGCCACTCAAGGAGAGATGACTGTGAATGCGTGGCCACGCTCGGATGCGATCTATAGTAGATTATCCGGTCCGACAGTCATTCTCCTGTTCGAGGAAACCACTTTATGATATGATCACGTGCAAGAACGACCTGAAAGACATCTTGCATTGAGTGGGAGATATTTTTGGACAAGAGAATTGGTAACGCACACTTGTGTCGGACAAGTGGGAGATTGTTGGAGTAGTGTCCTCCACAATAAGTGCGTTTACATAATAAATCGCGTAAAAGGAATATCGTGATTTATTTATTTATTGTCGGTGGTCATCGTTAATCGGTAATGATTGGTCGACTAGAGTTTGACATTACCGTCGTGTGGACGGCGGTGATCAGTGATCCCTTTAGGTCACACCTATAGGATGACGCCCAAATAGAATAAATTAATTGTTTGTATGAGATACGAGATAATTAATTCCTTGTATTATTTGACTTTTAATTAGTCACGTAAATGTATTATTTGATGACGGGTTACGAACTCGGGACAAGGAGATTTGTTATTTAATTATGTGATATTTAAATAATAAATTTATTAGAATTTATTAATTTATTGTTAATTAATTAATTTTATACGATATGTGTATATGTTTTGAGGTGGAATTAATTAGCTATTAAATTTTACAAGAGGTTGTAAAATTAGCTAAATGGGTTAATATTGACACATAGTATGTTGATAAAATGGTCTTATGATTACTTAATAGTTAAGTAGTCATTGGTAGTTAATTTATATTATTTAAGTGTTAAATAATCAAATTAATATTTAATTATGTCAGATAATTAAATATAAGACTTATAAGCATTTGTGGGGCAAATGTCGAAAATCGAAATGGACCCGAAGGGAACCATTTGGACAGATTTTTATACACTACTAATACACTCATTGTGAGTGGAAAAGGTAGGCATTTCCCACTAGCATTTGTATGTGAATTGTATACATTTGCATGCCTATATATACCTAAGTCATTCCATCATTTCTAAGGTTGGAAATTTGAAGAAAAATTGGTCTTTGTGTGCTTGTTGTGGATGGTTCATATACACCATCAAAAGACCATATTTTTCTTCTTATTTTGTTCATCCTTTTACAATAAACACATATAAAAGTAAAATAATAATATTATCAAGGTAATAATATTAATTAGTACATCAAATATACATATTACAAAGTTACTACTACTATTAACTAGTTATTAATTTTAGTAGTATTTTGGGCTTATCTTGGGTGCCACCTTAGGAGATTACCTATTTTGGTAATTTTGGTGTATTTGGAGGATCATCCACATTCATATAGCTCAAGAACTACAAAGGTAGGAGACCTTTGTAGTGCCCTTACTTGCCTTATACAATGTAAGGAACTTTTGTCTTAAGATGGTTTAATACCATCTTTTATACTTTTGTTTGCATGCATATAGATTTAGACCACTTTAAATTAATTTGTAATTTTAATATCATAAGATGAGTATTAATTTGGTCTAAATAACTAACAGAACCATCTTCAATTGACGGGACTACCACATCCGCATCCACCTTGTTTGCTACTTCTGAATAAGACACTTCCCCTTCACCAGTAACAGGCCCCTGTTCTTGAGCCAGCTCCATATCCATACCTTGCACAAACTCATCCTAACCTCTCTGTACGCAGCCCTCTGCCCCTTCACCATCACCAATATCTGTCAAACCTTGCAGCGCGTTCTCAATATCAGCAGTCGAAATAAATTTTAGTTGAACTGAAGATGAACCATCTTCAGTTAACTGAACTACCACATCCGCATCCACCTTATTCGTTGCTTCTGAATTACCCTTCTCAACAACATGTTCAGCTTTCTCGGGGCACCACTAGTGTGCACTTCCCCTCCCAAACTTTCCTGCTCCTCGTTCAATGAGGGCTTTGTGTAAGCTTCTTGAACTTCATCCGCGCTATAAATTCTCTCTAGAATCTGCCGATCCGTTAATTGAGTCAAGTCGTCGGTTAAATCTAGCCCGCATTCTTCTTCCTCTCGTCGACAGGCTTCGTTAAGTTCAGCGGTGTTGTAGAAATCAGCGGTCTCCATTACCTGTGACATCGCCGCATCACCTGCTTTATCACTCAAATCAAAATCTTCTGCAAGTGATACAGGCTCTACAGTAGGCGTAAACTCGAACTTAGGAACCTTGGTCTTTTTTTTCTTACTTGCCTTTGTTTTTTTCTTGGCCACCTTCCCAACATCTGACAATGAGGGAGCGTTATCATTAGATTTCTTCATTTGGGAAGCTAAATTTCCAACTTCTTCAACATATTCCTTCACCTTTGCACCTTCAAAAAAAGCTTGCATCGTTTGTGACGGAACAAGACCAGTTGAAGAAGTAGCACCTGTTGTTAAATTCTTAAGCATTGCAGCTGCATCCGCATACCAGGAATAGAAGGCCACAGCGTTCCTTTGAATCTTCAAGTACAGCTCGTGTACACCCTACAGTTGGTAACAAAAAAAGATTTAAGAGTCCAGATACACAAAATATACTTTCGATATATATATATATATATATATATATATATATATATATATATATATATATATATATATATATATAGAGGCAAGATCCGGTGAGTTTGACACTTTTCGTGAGTTTCCCCCGCATATATAAGCAAATGAGTTGACAAAACCCAATCATCAAATTTTGCGACGTCATTAATCTCCCCGCTTTGTTTCTCTATCTTTCTCCCCCTTTCTCTCTCTACTTTTGATCAAAACACTCTGTTCTTCGATTAATTTTTGATCAACAAAATCACGCAAGAAAAACACAATTCATGATCAACAAATTCATCAATTCTTCAATTTTTTTTTGTGAATCCATAATTTTACAAACAATTCATTCACTATTTTGATTTTCTCAATTGAAACTATCAATTTGTTCATCAATTTTTCTTCAGAAACCCTAATTCTTCAAATTCGACCGAAGGTATTGATTTTTCTTCCGATTTCTTAATTAATAATTGAATAACTACAGTAATTGAATCAAATAACAAATTATGGCTTGATTTTCGTGTTTTTTCCATAATTTTTAGCATCAACGGTGTATGTTGCTGATATTATTTATTTCTTAGCTAATAATCGAATTATTTCAGTGATTTCAGTAGCTATTGAAATTAAATAAAAATTCTAATCAAATTTCTGTGATTTTCAAGAGAATGATGAATTCTAATGATCGAATGATGAATTATGATGATCAATCTTTTTTCTCATCAAACAACGATGAATTCAGGTGAAAATATGTGTAATTCAGATGATCAATCTCGTTTTTCATTATGTTGATTACTTTAGTAATGTAGTTCGTTATGTTGTTCAATTATTGTAATATATAAACTCAGTTATTGTAATGTAGAAATCTGGCATTTATAGTTATTGTAATGTAGAAACTCGATTATTGTAATGACTAAAGTCAGTTATTCTATATGTGATTCAGTTATTGACTCGTTAATTGTTTAAAGTCAGTTTTAGTTATTTTACAATCCAGTTACTTAATGGGTGTTCTGTTAAGTTATATTTTTCTTTTTGGTGATTTGCAGGTTGAATCACGATAGACGCGGATAATTGACGTTCAATGGAAAAATTGATGTATATACTTGGTCATTTTTTGTTAGATTTCATCTTGTTTAATTGAATAACTCAGTTATTGTAATGTAGAAACTCAGTTATTGTAATGTAGAAACTCAGTTATTGTAATGTAGAAAACCCAGTTATTGTAATGTAGAAACTCTTGTATTTGTAGTTTTTCCAATGTAGAAACCCAATTATTGTAATGTAGAAACTCGGTTATTGTAATGTAGAAAACTCAATTATTGTAATGTAGAAACTCTTGTATTTTTAGTTATTCCAATGTAGAAACCCAGTTATTGTAATGTAGAAACTCAGTTATTGTAATAAACTCAGTTATTGTAATGTAAAAAACTCAGTTATTGTAATGTAGAAACTCTTGTATTTGTAGTTATTCCAATGTAGAAACCCAGTTATTGTAATGTAGAAACTCGGTTATTGTAATGTAGAAAACTCAGTTATTGTAATGTAGAAACTCTTGTATTTGTAGTTATTCCAATGTAGAAACCCAGTTATTGTAATGTAGAAACTCAGTTATTGTAATGTAGAAAACTCAGTTATTGTAATGTAGAAACTCTTGTATTTGTAGTTATTCCAATGTAGAAACCCAGTTATTGTAATGTAGAAACTCAGTTATTGTAATGTAAAACTCTGGTATTTGTAGTTATTGTAATGTAAAAACTCAATTATTATAATGAGTAAATCGTGTTATTATATTGAGATGAAACTCAAATATATTCACATTTGTATCTTGTTTTTGTTTTCATCTTGTTTAATTGAATAACATGATTGGTTATTGAATGACCTCACAAAATGAATACAATAACTTGTATGTATTCAAATAACTGGTTTTGTGCATCGAAAGAAATTAACAAATTGAATTCAATAATTGCTCGTATGCATTGAAATAATTGGCTTGATTCAATACAATAACCATGTTTCAAAAATATTGTATTACATATTCACATCAGTATCCAAAATTACATCTAATAATAAAAACACATCACTAATTATTCTAGTTCTTTGGCTGAGCAACACCTTTTCTGACAACTTGTTTAATTCTTTTTCCACCCACCAGCCCTTCTCGACTTTAGAACGTGATCCTCAACCTGCAATATGTCCTTCCTGAGATCATTCACGTTCTGCAAAAGACATGCTCTTCCATCATTTACCTTCGACATCATCATAATACCCACCATCTCAAGCCGTATAGATAGGGATCCTGTCCAATTTTCGCTTTATCATCGACATAAAGATCTTCCTCTCATATGTGAGCATGTGATACATGGTAAAAAAATCCAGATTCATTATCGTTCATCTGCTTTGTTTTTCATTCAAAATTAACATCAACAATTTTGAATGTAGAAACGACAATCCCTTCTTTTGCTATTGTCCTTGTTTTCAAAAAGTCACATAAGCAATCAACCTACCACATGCACAAACAATAACTCGGTTAAATTAGCACTAAAGAGGACATAACAGATTATATCCCAAGATAACGAACAAGAAGTAACTATAAAATACAATAACTGAGTTTCAATAATAGAATAATTCGGTTAAAGTAATACAATAACTGTTATTAAACAGATTATACACTAACACAACAAAACAAGCAGTACAAGATAAAATAACTGAGTTTGAATAATACAATAACTCGATTAAAGTAATACAATAATCGAGATGTAATGCAACATTAAAAATCCATATATTACAATAACATCATCAATATATTACAATAACGAATAATTTCAACAAACAAATTATCTTCATTGCAACAAAAGCACAATGAAATCACCAAAAACCAGAAAGAACAACATCAAAATTCAAAATCAGGTACAAAAACGCAAAATACAATTACGAAACCCTAGAATTATGCGAAAACAATAGAAAATGTAATTTAACAACAAAAACACGACAAATTGAACTACATAATGAAAACGATTGAATAAGTTGAAGAATAGACACACAAAAGACTAGAAATTCAAGCAAAGAAAAATAAAAATGAAGTTCAAAAATAAACAAAAAATAGTATAATAAGAGGAAACGATTACGATTGCAAAATCGAAGATAAAGACGAAGTAGATCTATTGAGCGCGAAGAACAAGCACGAAATCGCTCTGAAAACGGAGAGAAATTGAAGATGAAGAGCACGAAATAATTGAAATTGATTATCGGACGGAGGTTTTTTTTTTGTTCGGCTTTTTAGAGGGAGAAGAAGGAGAGAGAGTGATTTTTATAATAATGAGGAGATTGAGAGAAAAGTGGGGTTTTATAGCTTGAGTAAGATTTAATCTCAGCCATTCATCTTAGATTAGATTAGTGGTCAGATTTAGAGGGTAACTCACCAAACATGACCCAACTCATATGATCCTAGTACTATATATATATATATATATATATATATATATATATATATAGAAGTAGGATCATATGAGTTGGGTCATGTTTGGTGAGTTACCCTCTAAACTGACCATTGATCTAATCTAAGATGAATGGTCGAGATTAAATCTTACTCAAGCTATAAAAACCCACTTTTCTCTCAATCTCCCTCATTATTAGAAAAATCACTCTCTCTCCTTCTTCTCCCTCTAAACCGCGTAACAAAAAAATCAGACCTCTGATAATCAATTTCTATTATTTCGTGCTCTTCATCTTCAATTTATCTCCGTTTTCAGAGCGATTTCGTGCTTGTTCTTCGCGCTCAGTAGATCTACTTCGTCTTTATCTTCAGTTTTTGCAATCAGGTAATCGTTTTCTCTTATTATACTATTTTTTTTAACGTCATTTTTATTTTTCTTTGCTTTAATTTCTAGTCTTTTCTGTGTCTATTCTTTAATTTATTCAGTCATTTTCATTATGTGGTTCAATTTGTCGTGTTTTTGTTGTTAATTTATATTTTCTATTGTTTTCGCATCATTCTAGGGTTTCATAATTGTATTTTGCATTTTTGTACCTGATTTTGAATTTGGATGTTGTTCTTTCTGTTTTTTGGTGATTTCATTGTGCTTTTGTTGCAATGAAGATAATGTGTTTGTTGAAATTATTCGTTATTGTAATATAGGGATTTAATGTTGCATTACATCTCGATTATTGTATTACTTTAATCGAGTTATTGTATTATTCAAACTCAGTTATTTTATCTTCTACTTCTTGTTTTGTTGTGTTAGTGTATAATCTGTTTAATAACAGTTATTGTATTACTTTAACCGAATTATTCTATTATTGAAACTCAGTTATTGTATTTTATAGTTATTGTAATGTGTTAGTTCAGTTATTTCAATGCATTACTCAGATTATTGTATTTCAATTTCTTGTTTTTGGCATGAATTTCTTGTTTTTGTGTGTTTACTCTTCAATTTATTCAGTCATTTTCATTACGTAGTTCAATTTGTTGTGTTTTTCTTGTTAAATTACATTTCCTATTGTTTTCGCATAATTTCTAGGGTTTCGTAATTTTATTTTTGCGTTTTTGAATTTTGTTGTTTTTGTTTTATTGTGATTTCGTTGTGCATTCTAATGAAGATATAATGTGTTTGTTGTTTGAATAATTCTGTTATTGTAATATATTGACGTAGTTATTGTATTACCTAAACCTAGTTATTCTATTATGAAAAATCAGTTATTGTATCTGGTAGTGGCCTATTGGGTGTTGTGTACCTTAGTTGAATGGAAATGACTAGGTAAGAATTTGATTGGACTCATTATTACTGAAGTTTGATATTCATAACTCTTTACAAAAGCAAGTCACTGCTAATTTGGGAATTAACAAGAACGTGTTGGAGTTTCTTTGATGTTTGTATGTAAGTCACTGCTAATTTTGTAGTTATTCTTTGTTTATTGTATTAATCTGTTAAAAACAGTTATTGTATTACTTTAACCGAGTTATTGTATTATTCAAACTCAGTTATTGCATTTTGTAGTTATTTCTTGTTTGTTATGTTAAAAATATATTCTATTAATAATAGTTATTCTATTAATCCCGTCATTCTCTGATTACAATTTTCAAGTCTCAATTTTCTTGTCTTTTACTCTCATTTGCCTGATACTCACCAAATGGAACTTGTGTGAGAGGGGAGTGATGTTTAATTATTGTTGAGAATTTGCATTGTTTTGCACGAGTTCATAATATTGCTGCTTTACTTGTACAACATTAGGAGTTCCTCTGTTACTTTTATGTGCAAAAATAAGGAGGCGAAATTCAGTGTTGCATAAATAATCACTAAAGAGACACTAGTGGTATAACTGTCAATTACGGAAAATCAGCGTCTATTAGCTCAAAAGGTAGAGCATTGTGCCATTGCACAAGATGTGGGTTCAAGTCCTACATAGACGAGTAAATGTGATTGTTCATCTATTTATTTTAAAATACTCAAAAATAGTCATAGTCACAAATTAAATGCTGCACATACTCTCAATTTTTTACTGACCATCTTCAAAGGATGTGAATAAACAAAGTTACATCTCAGGCTTAAGTCTTTTTTTATACGAGGAGCAACAACTACAGCAGAGTCTAGAATGCAATCCACCCTACTCCTGTTCCTTTGAATCCAAATCCGATATATATACAGGAAACGACAACGACTGTCACATATATCCTCTGCAATTTTGATCTCTTGATTTTCATAATCCAATTCAGTATATTAGCCCTGTCAAGCTTAATCTTTAACCAACTCTCGATAATGTCTAGCACAGTCTTACTGTATTGACATTTAAAGAACAAATGGAGTATTTTTCAGTAGCATCTTCACAAATGCAACAGTTAGCATTATCGTTCAATCAACCATGTAATTCAATGTGCGAAAGCGCCTTATTGTAAACACGTGAGTATGCAATTCTAATCTATGTTGATAATAATAAGCCCATGTAGGAATTGAACCTACATCCTTTGCGCAATTGCACAAATGCTCTACCATTTGAGCTAATGAGCTAGTGTAGTAGAAATTCAATATCTTAGATTTAATACAAAACAAAACAATACAATATCTGCAGCAGCAGTTATTTTAATGTTATAATGCAGTTATTGTATTATACAAATCCAATTATTCTATCAGAGAGGGGAGATTTTTAGTGAGATTGGTAGCCTAGTCTACCACAATGCACATACAGTTATTTTAATGTAATAGTAAAGTTACTTCATTATTAAATAGTAATTATTGTAAGGATATTTTTGTCAGATCATATAAAATAATCTTTATTATGAAAAAAACAATCTCTGCTGCAGTAGTTATTTTAATGTTATAATGAAGTTATTGTATTATACGAATCCAGTTATTCTATCAGAGAGGGGAGTTTTTTACTGAGATTGGTAGCCTAGTCCACCACAATGCACACACGTTTATTCTAATCTAAATAGTACAGTTATTTCATTATTAACTAGTTGTTTATTGCAATGATATTTTTGTCAGATTCTATAAAACAACCATTATGATGGAGAAAAACAATCTCTCCTGCAACAGTTATTTTAATGTTATAATGAAGTTATTGTATTATACGAATCCAGTTATTCTATTAGAAAAAGGATGTTTTTTTACTGAAATTGGTAGTCAAGACCAGCACAATGCATCACAGTTATTCTAATGTAATAGTACAGTTATTTCATTATTAACTAGTTGTTTATTGTAAGGATATTTTTGTCAGATTCTATAAAACAGCCATTATGATGGAGAAAAACAATCTCTCCTGCAACAGTTATTTTAATGTTATAATGAAGTTATTGTATTATATGAATCCAGTTATTCTATTAGAAAAATGATGTTTTTTTACTGAAATTGGTAGTCAAGACCAGCACAATGCATCACAGTTATTCTAATGTAATAGTACAGTTATTTCATTATTAACTAGTTGTTTATTTTAAAGATATTTTTGCCAGATCCTATAAAACAGTCATTATGATGGAAAAAACAATCTCTCCTGCAACAGTTATTTTAATGTTATAATGCAGTTACTTTAATGTAGTATTAAAGTTATTTCATTATTAAAGAATAGTTATTGTAAGGAGTTTTTTGTCAGATCCTATAAAATAGTATTTATTATGAAAAACACAATCGGCAAACAAAGAATTATTTCAACGTTATAATGCGTTATTGTATTATACAAATGCAATTATTCTATCGAGGGGGAAGGGTTTTAGTGAAATTGGTAGCCTAGTCCACCACAATGCACACACAATTATTTTAATGTAATATCAAAGTTATTTCATTATTAAAGAGTAGTTATTGTAAGGATTTTTGTTGTCGGTTCCTATAAAGTAGTATTTATTAGGAAAAAACAATCTGTTAAGCAATTATTTTAACGTTATAATGCAGTTATTGTATTATACAAATGCAATTATTCTATCAGTTCCTATAAAGTAGTATTAATCCAGTTATTTTAATGTAATAACAAAGTTATTTTAATACGGTAAGGCAGTTATTGTATTATTGTAATCCAATTATTCAAATACTAGATATTGAATGATATCATGAATGAAAACCTACATGCAATTACAGTTAAACTTTACATGCAATTACTGTTATGAAAACAATATGAAAACAACTTACATGCAATCAGTAATTTGTACAAAAAACTTATCAACGTAATAACAACAGTTTTTATATCAGCATTATGTCACAAATTTATACCTGAATTCATCGTTGTTTGATTATCAGCATTATTATCAATCATAGTAAGCGTTTGATCGTTCGAATTCAAAGATCGTTGAAGCTGAATTTTATTAGAAAAACACGTAAATTAAGGCAGAATTTGTTATTTGATTCAATAACTGAAATTATTCGATTATTAAATCAGAAATAGGGAAGAAATATCAATACCTTCAGTCGAATTTGAAGAATTAGGGTTTTCGGAGAATTGTGGATCAAATTTCGAAAAATTGATGAACAAATTGATAGTTTTAATTGAAAGAATCAAAATAATGAACGAATTGTTGATCAAATTTGAAGAACTGATGAATTTCTTGATCAAATTTGTTGATCAAAATTTGAAGAACTGATGAAAAAAATTCGCTTGCTTTTTTGATGAAACAGAGTGTTTATCAGTAGAGAGAGAAAGGGGGAGAAAGAGAGAGAAAGCGCTGGCAGATTTATGACGGCTAAATTTTTGATAATTGGGTTTTGTCAACTCATTTGCTTATATATGCGGGGGAAACTCACGAAAAGTGGCAAACTCACCGGATCTTGCCTCTATATATATATATATATATATATATATATATATATATATATATATATATATATATATATATATATATATATATATATATATATATATATATGTTAGGCCCATTTAGCCTCGGGTCTCGACCATAACCTCGGCCTCGACTTAACAAGGCTGATTGATTAAGACGAGGACCGGACAAATCTAATGTTATCTAGTGTTGAGAAATATTACAACAAGCAGTGCCACTAAATCCTCGGAAGAAGAGCCCGATGGTCGGTATGGAATAGCTTGGCGAGTATTGAAGCAGCCGGATTAAGAAGATAAACAAGAAATATAATTGTATGAGTCAAATAACCGTGCCCTATTCTCAAGGAAGACCAAGTCCAAACTTAAAACTATATAATCTATGAATTTGGACGGAAAGAAGAGGAAAGGCTATAAATTGGTTGAGATTGGAACGGGTCAAGCGAGGAAATAGGGAGCATGCCCTATTAATCCGGCTACAGCTCCTATAATGGAGAAAGACGTTGAAGAAAAAGGCAACGGTAGCATTTGTAGAACTATAAATAGCAGAATCTAATAATTGTAAGATCATTCATAATCAGTCAGTGATTTACACTTTATCCCTCATTTCTATTCCTGATTATTTAATTACACACGCAAGATTGTACTCAGTTTATCAAAATAATACAAACTCTGTTCTTTATACTTAGTCATTCTTTCTTGTTTATCTAAATATTCAAAGCCTATAGAACTAGATACCCAAATCACTCTTTTATTAAGCCGGACCCGTTCAGGGAAAATCCTGCTAAAACAATTGGCGCCCACCGTGGGGCATCTAGTTCTTCAACCAATAAAATTCTCCTTACCATCTTTCATTTAATATTCACACACAAAAATGGTGGAACTCACCGCAGAACAACAATTAGCGGCCGCCTTGGCCAAGATCAAAGAATTGGAAACAATCCAAGAGAGGGGCTCAGTCAAGCAGTAAATCAATAGGTGAGGGAATCGAGTCTAGCCTGAAAAAGAAATTGGAAAATCGGGCTTCGGGCTCCAAGACCGATTCGAACCAGGAACCCCATTCTCATCCATTATCAAAAACATAGACTTCTCTAATTTTGGAACCCCGGAGAAGGATACATTATCCAGCACTCCAACCATTCCCAATGATGAGACGAACAAATCAAGCAAAGAATAATGATGGCTATGCTTCAGAAATCCAAAAACTCCACAACAAAATAGAAAATATACCCGGAGTGCCGGACTCGTGGTGAAGTAGAAATTGACTTTGCAGATTCACCCTTTGCAGATGAAATTGCAAAAATTGATCTCCCAAGAAGTTTTCTTGTTCCGTCCATGAGAACTTATGATGGAACCTCCGATTCACAAAATCATGTTGCCATATTCAAACAAAAAATGTTGGCCGCCTCAATACCCAAAGTGAGCTCAGGCAAGTCGCATGTGCAAAGGCTTTGGTACAACCCCGACCAAGCAAAAGACATTACGAGTGGTTCATCAATCTACCGAATGGAGGTATCAAGAACTTTGCAGAATTGATCAATGCCTTCAATCAACAATTCGCAAGTAAGCAAGAGATATGGCCAAGAGACCCAAAGAACTGTTTAGGGTAAAACAACTTCCCGAAGAATCTCTCAAAGAATTCCGGCCGATTTGTCAAAGAAAAGGTGGCCATTCCCGGATGCGATGAAGAAACAAAGAAGAGAAGCATTCAGACAAGGAGTCCTACTTGACAGTGACATCTATGCAGATCTGACCAAGAAAGCGTGTCCAACCTTTGCCACTGTTCAATCCATCGCCTTAGAGCATGTCAGATTAGAAGAAGACCTCAACTTCAGGACGAACTCATCCGGAGGAAAGCAAGGCTATGGACATACTAACAGGAAAAGCTCCTACCAGAAAGGAGGCAATCCCAGATCAGCACCCTATTCCAGGCCTGAACGATCTGAAGTCAATATGGCACAAGAACATAAAGGTAACCTTTCTAGCCTTCCAACTATTCCTGAATATAACTTCTCTATTAATACTGCAGGATTAATCAAACGCCTGGAAAACCTGGGAGATACAGTCAGATGGCCAAAGAAATCTGATAACCCCAGGAAAGATCCAACGAGATGGTGTGACTTCCATCAGGATATCGGACACACAACGGAAGAATGCATCCAACTCAGGAAACAGGTGGCATATCTCCTAAAGAAAGGCTACTTGAAAGACATAATCCAGCAGCCAAAGAACAAAGATGAAGGACAAAACAAGAGAGACCCTCCTCCTCCTCCTCCCATCTATGAAGTCAAATTCATAAATGGAGGATCAGAAATCTGTGGACTGACCAGCTCAGCCGCCAAAAGAATATCCAGGGAATCCAGACTCCAACCTCCTCCCAGGCCAAAGTCATTTCCTGCTATTACCTTTGATGACTCGGATTTGCAAGGAATATCAGATCTACACCATGACAGCCTGGTAATCACCATGCAAATCGGTACAGCAAAGGTGTCAAGAATCCTGATAGACGGAGGCAGCTCAATCAACCTGGTGATGCTTGACGTCCTTAAAGCTATGAAGATAGACGAAGGGAAGATCATCAAAAAATCCAGCGTCCTGGTTGGATTCAGTGGAGAAACAAAGAACACCTTGGGAGAAATCAGCTTGCCTACCTATGTGGAAGGCGTGGCTTCATATGAGATATTTGGAGTAATGGATTGCCTGTCCTCGTATAATGTAATCCTGGGCAGACCATGGATCCACAATGTCAAAGCAATCCCATCAACATACCATCAATGCGTAAAAATTCCAACAGAATGGGGGATAACCACCATCAGAGGAGAACAAAGGACGGCTCAGGAATGTTACACTCAGGCTTTGAAACCCTCAAAGTCAGGTAAGTCCCTTGCATAGCAATTAAAGTCACTGTCGTCAGGGAAGAATTTATAGCACAAACACAGATGGAAACAGGAGAAGTCACATTAGATCCAGAATTCCCGACGAGGAAGAAAGTACTTGTAGGGTCGATGCACCGACTCAATCGGACCAAATCTGGTCGACTTTCTTAAAACTAAAATGTCTTGTTTTGCTTGGTCACATTTTGATATGACTGGTATAGATGTTGATGTTATTACTCATAAGTTGAACATTGACAAATCTTTTAAGCCCTGTACAAAAAAAAAGAAGAAAATTTCTTTGCAGAGAGGCATGAAATCATCAACCAAGAAGTTGACAAGCCACTGGACATGGGAATGATCGGGAAGTAATGTACCCCGACCGGCTTGCAAACGTGGTAGTCGTCCAAAAGAAAAATGGCAAATGGAGAGTCCGCGTAGATTACACCGACTTAAACAAAGCCTGCCCAAAAGATCCATTTCCCCTACCACACATCGATGCAATGGTAGATGCCACTGCAGGCCACAAAATGTTGACATTCATGGATGCCTCCAGCGGATTCAATCAGATAAAAATGCACCCAGCAGACCAGGAAAGCACAACTTTCATCACTGAAAGAGGTATATATTGTTATCTTGTTATGCCCTTTGGATTAAAAATGCAGGTGCAACCTACCAAAGGCTAGTCAACATGATGTTCAAGAGATCGGATAGGAGACACCATGGAAGTCTACATAGATGATATGGTAGTCAAATCGAAAAAGGCAGAAGACCACGTCAAAGACCTGGAAGTAGCCTTTCAAATACTGGAAAAATTTAATATGAAGCTCAACCCACAAAAATGCCACTTGAGTCTCAAAGCAGGCAAATTCTGGGCTACATGGTGACAAAAAGAGGAATAGAAGCCAGACCTGAACAGATCAAAGCTATCCTGGAGCTAGAACCGCCAAAGACAGTCAAAGACATACAAAAGTCGATGGAAGGATAGCGATACTGAACAGTTCATTTCAAGATCATCATAAAGATGCAAATCGTTTTATAACCTGCTAAGGAAAAACAAGGACTTCCAATGGACCCCCGATCATCAGTCGCCTTTGAAGACTTGAAAATATACCTATCCTCCCCCCTTGCTTTGGCAAAACCGGTCAAAGATGAACCCCGACAAGTATACCATCACCACGTAAATCGCTATCGGTGCAGTCCTGGTCAAAGAAGCAGACGGACAACAACACCCTGTCTACTATGTAAGTAAAAGTCTCATGGATGCGAGAGATCGGTATGGCTTACCCGAAAAATATGTTTTAGCTTTAATTATGAGTTGCACAAAATTGAGACCATATTTTGAAAGCCACCCAATAATAGTCAGAACCAATCTCCCTATCAAATCAGACTTAGGAAACCGTAATTGTCCTGGACGAATGTGCAAATGGTCATCCCGTCCTAAGCACATACAATATAACATTTGAACCAAGGACAAGACAATTAAGTCACAAGCACTAGCAGACTTTGTGGTCGATTTTAGTCCGACCCTAGAACCCGACCTAATAAAAGAAGTAAATAAACCGACCAAACGACCAAACAGGACCTAGAATGGACCCTATTTGTCGATGGAGCAGCCAACACGAGGGGTACAGGCCTAGGAGTAGTACTAAAATCGCCACAGGGGGATAAGATAGTACAGGCTATAATTTTGTGCATTTGAGGCCACCAACAATGAGGCAGAATATGAAGCCCTAATAGCCGGATTAAAGGTATGTGTTGACCTTGGTGTGCAAAACTTAAAGGTACGTACTGATTCCCTCCTCATCTCCAACCAAGTAAATGGGATATATACTGCAAAAGACCCCAAAATGATGCTTTATCTAGATGTTGTTCAAATGCTAAAATCAAAATTTTGCAATTTCATTATTGACCAAATTCCGAGGGACTTGAATACCCAGGCCGATGCTCTAGCCGGCCTAGGATCCAACTTCAGCCCCCTAGACTTCGACAAAATACCCATTGTACATTTACTAGAACCTGCAATAAATAAACAAGATGAAAGTTTCCCAATCTATATTGCTAATTCCTGGACAAAACCTTACTATGACTGGCTACAACAGGGAACCATTCCCTTAAATAAGCAAGATGCCAGAGCACTAAAAATAAAAGCTGCTTCATATACTATTATTGACAACGTGCTTTTTAAGAAATCGCAGGCTGGGCCGTACCTCAGATGCCTGGAACCACAGGAAGCTGAACAGATATTATCAGAAATCCATGAAGGATACTGTGGGAATCACAAAGGTGGAAGAAGCCTGGCAAGCAAAGTACTCAGAACAGGATATTATTGGCCCACCTTGAGAGCCGATTGCCTGGATTTTAGCTCTAAATGCAAAGCTTGTCGATTCATGGACCATATATCCATCACCATCCGAAGAACTACATTCCATATCCGCACTGGCCATTTATGAAGTGGGGCATGGATATAGTAGGAAAACTACCTCAAGCACCCGGACAGAAAGTTTTCATGCTAGCAATGACTGATTACTTCTCCAAGTGGATAGAAGCTGAATCATACAGGCAAGTCAAGGAAAAGGATGTCATAGCATTCATCAAACACAACATCATATGTAGATATGGCATCCCCTCTGAAATAGTATGCGACAATGGCACACAATTTGTGGGAAAAAGAACAAGACCTTCTCGTGCTCAATGGAACATCAACTGTAACATCCACACCAGGATATCCAAAAGCCAACGGTCAGGCGAGAATCCAAAGTAATAAAGTGGTAATCACCTGCATAAAGAAAAAGCTGGAAAGAAGAAAAGGTAGATGGGTCAAGAGCTCCCCCCGGTCCTTTGGGGTGTGTGAACCACGCCTAAAACATCCACCGGCCAAACCCCTACTCCTTGGTCTATGGATGTGAAGCAGTAATCCCGGCTGAGGTGGACATTCCATCAGCCAGATGTAGCCTGAACACAACAACAAACAATATACCTCTAATGGAGGATAGCCTGGACTTAACAGAAGAGCTAAGAGATGCAGCAAGCATTAGATTAGCAGCATATCAGCAAAGAGTAGCGAGAAGCTACAACAAGACTGTCAAAGCCAGAGTATTCAGGGTAGGAGAACTTGTCCTCAGGAAAGTCTTCCAAAACACAAAAGAAAAGAATGCTGGCAAATTGGCCCCAACACGGGAAGGCCCCTACCCGATTGATTCAATAGTCGGCCGGGGGAGCTTATAGATTATGAGACTCGGACGGCGAAATGATCCCAAGAGCCTGGAATATTACACATTTAAAACTATTTCACATGTAGAATATATCGCACAATCCAGGTATAACTTTTTTACTTTAAACACTTCTTGCCTGAAAACTACATGTATGATACTTGCAGTTATATGAATAAATGCCATATATGATTTCTTCAAATTATGTGCCCAAGTACTTATCTATGTTCTCATATTTACTTAGTGAAATCTCCAACACTTGTTTTACATATTGCATCTTATTTAAAACAAATCTTAAAGATTGGGGGCCACCCCCACCAAATATCCAACTGATATCCAAAATTCAGTTGCAAAACAGGCCTTCAAATATTGAGCTCAACATAACATACAAACCTGGAAAATCTATTCCTAGACTGTATGACATAAATGGGTCATAAGCCCTCCAGACAGGCAAGGGACATAAGCCCTCCGCATGTGCAACAACCCCACCCATAACACATTAAATCGCGAGATCAAGGCCTGGCGCCGATCCAGTCGAATAAGCGGCAGATCCAGACATGTCCAACATCACAAAAGTACCTTGTCAAAACACAAAAAGAAACAAAACAAAGACCAAATATTTATTCACCCAAAATAATTGGTCCTACCTAATAACCATCCATTCCAGGGACATTCCCCCTGGATGGGCCAAAATTAAAAATTGATAAATATTCATTCCAGGGACATTCCCCCTGGATAGACCAAAACCCAAAAGAAAAAACTAAGCTACTTTTGAGCCAGTAACCGACTCACAACCATCCACCATTTCCTGATCACCTGACTTTGCCTTGGAAGGAGGAGAATCCACTTCTTCTTCTTGACCCATACTGGCCAAATCAGGATACTGAGTGTCCAAAGCCATCTCATCCCGGTCCGGATCCCAATTAGCCCGGTCAGATTCTGGATCTCTCATAGCATCAACCCGGCCTTTCCCGAAGAAGTATTGAGCAGCATCAGCCAACCTCGCCTCCACCAATTCTTTTTCAGCAGCAAGCTCCTCATTCTTTCTCAACTGATCCTGCATTGCCTGCTTCTCAGCCTCCAACTCCAGCCTGACAGCCTTCTCAGCATTTTTCGCAGCCACCTCACAAACTATAGCAGCCCTGGTTGACTCCTCAGCTGCCGCCAATCGAGATTGAGTACTACTTCATTTCCCCTGGATGTGTGCAGGTCACGGTTAAGTTTATCCAGTTTTTCCTCCAAACTAGAAACCCTGGCCTGGGCATCCCTAAGCTGACAAGCAGTAGCCAGCCCGGCATCCAACCCCTACATACATACGAAATCAATTAGCCAAATACAAGGTAAAACAAAAAGCACATAAACAATTAAAAACATCCCTTTACAACTAACCTCCCTAGCCTGGGAAGCAAGTTCAGCAGCCCTTGTTACAAGAGAAGTCAGAATAGAAACCACCCTGGTAGACGACTCAAGGGTACTAGCAGACAATAGCTGGTTGCTCATCTTTGCAGAAAACTCATCTATCCGAGCCCGGGCATCATCCATGTCATCAATCCTAGCAGGCACTTGCCTTATACTCCTGATTGGCTGAGCCGGGATAGGCTGTTTCTCTCCTTCCTCCTCTGCCAAGGTATCATCTTCCCTCTTTCTTTTCTGAGCCTGGACAATCTCCGGTGAAATTACCCTGGGAAGATCTTGAAGAGGCTGAATCTCAGAAACCAGGATATCAAGCGTTTTGTCGCTCCCACTAGCCTCCCGGCTCTTGGACATTCAAAGCAATCCTAGCCACCCCAGCCTTCAAATCCTTTGCAGAAAAGCTGGCCAGCCTAGCAGAAGACCTAAATACTGAATATATAAAAATATACGTGAATATCAAGCAAAGAACGACAGGAAGATAACGGCCAACATAAAAGCATACGAAGACGTACAGAAAGAGCAAAGAGAACTAGGCTTGCCTTTGGGTACTCGACCCCGATCGGCTTGGTCTTCATATACCGGGGCAACAACTCCCTACCCAAACTAGTTGGCCAGGTCCTGTCCTCCTCAGAAATAGCAAGGAAAGCTTCTATCCCGGAAATGACCTCCTCATCAAGGGGATCACAACTCCAATCGGGAGCCGCAAAAAAACCGTCAAAGTTACGGTAAGAATCAGAATCCATTAATTTCATATAATATATATTGCAAAATAAGAAAGTACAAGGAACCTACCACTCTCCAAGGGAGGATATCTCAAATAATCAAAGCCCGATCCCAAAGCCTCGGTCAGGACAAACGGAAAGTCTTTGCCCAATTCTTATCATCTCCGAATCCAGGTTAGTAATTAATGGAGACATTTTCGATTTTATTCTCAAATTAAAACGACCATCAACAGGATTTTTCATATGATAAACTGCCTTGATATCATTAATAGTAATTACAAGATTATGTTTAGCACATAAATTTTCAATAGAATGGACAAGTTTCCAAACCATTGGCATAATCTGAAAAGGTGACACCTCCATAGCACGAATGGTATCAATCATCAAGGGAGTAAAAGGTAACTTACAGCCTGCTTTGAACGCCCATTCAAAAATACAGAACCAGCCAGGTGATACCCGATTAGCCCCGACCGGACAAGACTCGAGGATCCATACCTCGAGATTCGGGAATTATTTTCTTCTCCCTTAGAATCTTGTCATAGTTTGTTTTTAGTAAATTCTCCTCAGGGAAAGAAGAATCCAGAGATTAAAGAGCAGTAAATACAGAATCCTGATACTTGAAAGCCACAGCACGAGCAGGAGGGTCAATTTCCCTTACCTCCTCCTCTTGGGTGTCTGTGTGTTCAGGCTCAGCAGCAGCAGCTCTCTGGGATGCAGGACGTTTTTTGGCTCCCATATTTCTAAGCGTCTGATTTATTATGATTGAAATTGTTGAGAAAATACAAAATAGCAGAACAGGATTACTGAGAAGAAGGGAAGAATTTCAGAAAAATTTCAGAAGAATTTCAGAAGAATATTCAGCAAAGAAAGTGGAAGAAATTTGGTGAAAAATAACCTTGCCCTAAATACCGTATTTATAGGAGATGAATAACGGCATGAAAAACCTAGGAATTGCAAAACTGTCAGCATGATGTCATTTAGCCGTTGCAGTGTTCAACGGTAAGTAGGAGTCTAAGAGTCACTGAATAAATATGACTCTTCTTATTGTTCAACCCGGTAAAATTGACATCTCACCCCTGGCCGGATCCAGCACGGGTAAAATGTCAAGGGGCAATTGTTAGGCCCAGTTTAGCCTGGTCTGACCATAACCTGGCCTAACTTAACAAGGCTGATTGATTAAGACGAGGACCGGACAAATCTAACTGTTATCTAGCTGTTGAGAAATATTACAACAAGCAGGCCACTAAATCCTGGAAGAAGAGCCTGATGGTCGGTATGGAATAGCTTGGCAGAGTATTGAAGCAGGCCGGATTAAGAAGATAAACAAGAAATATAATTGTATGAGTCAAATAACCGTGCCCTATTCTCAAGGAAGACCAAGTCCAAACTTAAAACTATATAATCTATGAATTTGGACGGAAAGAAGAGGAAAAGGCTATAAATTGGTTGAGATTGGAACGGGTCAAGCGAGGAAATAGGGAGCATGCCCTATTAATCCGGCAACAGCTCCTATAATGGAGAAAGACGTTGAAGAAAAAGGCAACGGTAGCATTTGTAGAACTATAAATAGCAGAATCTAATAATTGTAAGATCATTCATAATCAGTCAGTGATTTACACTTTATCCCTCATTTCTATTCCTGATTATTTAATTACACACGCAAGATTGTACTCAGTTTATCAAAATAATACAAACTCTGTTCTTTATACTTAGTCATTCTTTCTTGTTTATCTAAATATTCAAAGCCTATAGAACTAGATACCCAAATCACTCTTTTATTAAGCCGGACCCGTTCAGGGAAAATCCTGCTAAAACAATATATATATATATATATATATATATATTAAAAAAAATAGGCCACTAATTAAACATTTGTAACATAATACTTACATCTACAGCCGCAGCTTTAAACTCATCGTCATCTTCAACACCGGGGGGGGAGGGGGGAGTTCAATCTGAATAAACTTCTTATCGGGTGTTGTACCCGACGTTGAAATCAGAAGAGGCGTAGGGCTTGCCAATGGCGCCTTGGGCGCGCCAGCTATGGCCAACATCGTATTACCAGTGTCCTTCTCATCAGGGGTCTTGTTCTGACATCGGGGGTACTTCACCTTGGACAAAGTTAGTCGACCCAATGGACCCACGTCCAGCTCATCCTTTAACCTCTTCGATAAAGTCTTCAGATCCCAATGCTGAATAAGTGGAAGGCCGTCTGGGCAACTCCTACCACGGTAATCATACCGCTGAAAATAAGTAATTATATGGAAAGGGATACAACCAAGCAGATGTGACTGCACGCTGCGAGCCTCAGCTGCAGCATTAGCTAAACATTCTAATACATATGAGCACCAGTCATACTCCGGTATGGCACTCATATCTTCAATCACTTTCAAAAGTTTCATTGCAATGTCATTGTTCAATGTCGGCGCAAGGAATGATGAAATGCTAAGCAGCACAAACAGGCGGCAGAATTCATCCCCTCCATCTTTGAATTGCTTTGACTCAATATAATTGAAGACGTCTCCTAAAGGAATAGAATCAGAATTTGATTTCACTTTGAACGTTTTGCGCCACAGTTGTTTTATGCGCACATATTTTTCATCTTTAGCACCAGGCATATGTCCAGTAGGTACTATATCCATCTCTCTCTCACCAACAGGTAACATGAAATAGTCATAGACATCATACTTAGTAACCATAAACTCCTTCAACTCCGACGCCCGGAAAACATAAGAATCATCGCTGAAAGCCTCGAGAAATTCAGGAACATGTGAAAGCGGGAAAGTTCTGAGTTTAAGATGAAGCAGCCCCCCAAACCCAATCCTCTGTACAGCGGCTCGTTGAGCAATGCTAAGCTTACTAATAAGCTTGTGAAGCCTGTTGGGGCGACACTTAACGGAAACAGTAGGGGTAACTTGTGGTTGTTCTTCGTTTTGTGTAGTTCTCCATCGATACCATCCGAATCAGAAAAAAAAGTACATAAGAAATGCACAATATCAGTCAACCTATAACAGTCTACACATTTACATTTACACTTACTCTATCCTCACATTTACACTTCCAGTATCTTCACATTTACACATCCAATTTAGTCAGATTTACACTTTATTTGTTCACATTTACACTTCTCCTATCCTCACATTTACACTTCCAGTATCTTCACATTTACACTTCCAATTTAGTCAGATTTACACTTTAAGTGTTCACATTTACGCTTACTCTATCCTCACATTTACACTTCAAGTATCTTCACATTTACACTTTCAATTTAGTCAGATTTACCCTTTATTTGTTCACATTTACAATTTCCTACCCTCACATTTACACTTCTATTAACTTCACATTTACACTTCTAATTTAGTCAAATTTACAGTTTATGTGTTCACATTTACACTTACTCTATCCTCACATTTACACTTCCAGTATCTTCACATTTACAGTTCCAATTTAGTCAGATTTACACTTTAAGTGTTCACATTTACTCTTACTCTATCCTCACATTTACACTTTTAGTATCTTCACATTTACACTTCCAATTTAGTCAGATTTACCCTTTATTTGTTCACATTTACAATTCTCCTACCCTCACATTTACACTTCCAAGTATCTTCACATTTACACTTCCAATTTAGTCGATTTACACTTTATTTGTTCACATTTACACTTCTCTTATATTCACATTTACACTTTCTATTTGTTCACATTTACACTTCTTTTTGGTTCACATTTACACTTGGGCTGTCCTCACATTCACAGTCCCAATTACATCGCATTTACAATCCCTAAAAACAGGCTCGATTGAAACCCTAACAAATACATTCACACTACCCATCAGTTCAGATTTACACAATCAATTAATTAGCAATTCAAAGAGTATAATATTTACACTACCCACTTAGAATTAAATTCAAACATGCTAATGAATCAAAATGTTTATGGATAATCAAATATAATAAAAATCACATAAATTTAAGCATGCAATAAAATCATAAACTCATAAATAACAAAATACAAAAATGAAATAACCCCAATATAACAATTACGACTCAAGGATAATTTACAAATTTAAAAAATTACAACAAAGAAAAGAATAAAGGATGATCAATGAATTACCTTCAAAGTGAGGTAAAGAAACAAAGATAGGAACTACGAGCGGTTGAATGGGATAAAATATAGAGAAGAAAATGGATTTGTTGTATTTGGTAAGGAAGAGGATATGTAGAAAAGAAAATGGAAGAAATGTGAGATGAAAGACAGGAATTAGTAAGGACGGTTTTTTGAAATTATTAGAGGAGTTGTATGAGATAGTGGAGGGAAGTTGAATAACGTGCGTATGACTGATGGAGGAACAAACATGCAGAATTTGAACAGTAAGTCTATCACCTTAAGGAGAGAGGTAAATACTCTACATATTATTATAATGTTATAAGTTGCTTTTTAGTGTAGTCTTAGTCATTCATCCTCACAATCTAAGGGCTCTAAATAGGACTTATGGACTCAATGACTTAAGGTGGACTCATTAGATCTCATTTCTCTCTCTCTCTCTCTCTATATATATATATATATATATATATATATATATATATATATATATATATATATATATATATATATATATATATATATATATATATATATATATATATATATATATATTGATGGGGCATATTTCGCACCATTGGCCGACCGAGTCAACATATTGAGCAAGGTCAAAGATATCCACAGCAAGTCAACGTATTAGACAGCCTAACCGACGCAGCCTGTCGGCTTGTCACTTGGGTCTCGGCTAGGCAACCAGCCAGCCGGGAGACATATCCGCGTACTCATATGCAAGACCCCTCGGCATGCCATGGGTCCCTCGGCCGAGGGTAGAACAGTCTTTCCACCGGCTCTGCCACTTGGCCACTACGTGACAAAAGGTGAAAGTCTATAAATACTTCTCAATCCTCATTGAGAAAACGATCCAATAATCCACAATTCATCCATAAAACTCACTATTAATCTGGTATTAACTCCCTTATCTCTCTACAATATACTTTGCCAAGTAACACACAACTTAATCTCTTTAAGTTTACTGACTTGAGCGTCGGAGTGAGTACGCTCGGTACCAAGCCGAGCCCTCAGTTTGTTCATTGTTTCAGGAGAGGCCGAAAGGAAGAGTCAAGCAAAGACGTCATTCAACAAGCTTACGTGGTAACAAATCCTGCTCCGGAATCACCTCCCGGAACAATTGGCGCCGTCTGTGGGAAAATTAGATACTAAAAGCTAGTCACCTACCTTTAAAAAAAAACAACCAAAAAAACCATTCAAAGAGCTAAGATGTCAAAACAACAAGAAGTAATTGTGAGTGACGAAACCGCATTCTACCAGGATGAAACGATTCCTAATTCTGAGATCGGGCAGTCCCCCACCGGCCGAGTGATTGAGTCGGTGAAGTACGGGATGCCAAGAGAGCCAGAAACACCGCTGCCCACCGACCAAGTCACTGTCATGGGACATGTGGTTGATGCAGCCAAATTGAAGCTATTCCTGGACCTAATGGGTAGTACGCCGATCACCCATGTTACGACGGCGGTGACGGCAGCGCACCCTAAGGTGACCAGGGCCAATAAAGTGGCTCCGAACAACTTGACCGGAGCAATACAACAAGCTGGGCATGCAAGGACACCGGCGGTGCCCGTGCTGCCAGTGGCAGACCAAAGTCCTTCCCCCCCTCGCGGGAGGACAGCGTCGCCGCGGCACCAACGAGGCCACCCCCGAAGAAGTGAAGAAAGAAGTCCGACTCTCCAAAGTCGGACAACAAGAAGCCCTTCCCGCCACGGGGAGAGAAGCCGGACTAGGATTGCGAGGAGCCGATCGCCACGTGTCATTCGGCACGTGGTCAGACAGCCCCTCAATGCCTATGTCCTCGAAGTCTCCGTGCCAACCAAACTAAAGCTGCCGACCCTATCATACAAAGGGGACAGTGACCCAACCGACCACGCCGAGGCTTTCGAGTCTTACATGTCGGTATGGGTGCAGCCTGATGAGGTATGGTGCCGAGTCTTCCCAACAACCCTGCATGGGATGGCCCAGAGTTGGTACAAGGGGCTGCCTAATGGTTCGGTATACTGCTACGCCGACCTAAGGGATAACTTCATAGCCCAGTACGCCTGCAACAAGAGAAGGGCCGTGGAGACATCGGATCTCCTCACTATCCGACAGGGGGAGGACGAGTCTCTACGAAGCTATGTGAAGAGGTTCGACGCAAAAGCTCAGCAGATCCGTGAGCTGAACACCGAACTGGCGGCCTTCGCACTGATGAAAGGCCTCCCGAAAGGCCAGCACAAAAATGAGCTAATCAAGTGCGAGGACCTCAACCTGGACTCCGCCAGAAAGATGGCCGACCGAGCCGTAAAGGTGGAGGATTACCACAAGACCTGGGTAGGCCACAGTGAAGCTAGGCACCCGAGAAAGGAGGAGCCGGGAGAATGTCGATGAAGGTCGCCGTGACATGAATCGGTCAAGGCCTCGAGAGATTTAACAGAAGCGAGAACTCGGCGGGCGCCGGGGAGTTCGGGACCATACACCCGGAAGCGGTACAACGGTCTCACCCCCTGGTCAAATCACCGGCCGAGGTCTTTGCCCGAAGCAAGAATGAAGGGCGAAGTGGGCAAGACCCCCAAGACGAGGGGGAAGGCGACGCAAGCCAATTTTGCGATTACCACGGCCAGACCGGCCATAAGACCGACAACGTCGGCATCGAAGAATGCCATCGAGGAGGCGATCCGAAAGGGGGCCCTCGGCAAGTACGTAGGTGGGGCCCCGGAAACGAGCTCCGACGGGGCGAATAGGAAATCAGTATTCCAGAGGATGGGAGTGATCCAGGTTGTTATCGGAGGAAACGAGAACGGAGGGTCATCTAATGGGCACAAACGGCACCTAAATGAGCTTTACCAAGCCATCAACTTTGTGCCCACCACAGCGATCCCCGTTTCCACCGTCCCCGATATAACCATCGGAAAGAAAGACTACGAAGGAGTCGTAGCCCGCAGATGACGACCCGGTAGTCCACCTGGACATAGCCAACCACTTGGTTAAGAGGTGCCTAATTGATACAGGCGCCTACACAAACATCATGTTCAGGGAATGCTTTCTCAATCTCGGTCTGAAGATTGAAGACCTAAGTCGCTGCACCAACCCGCTGTACAACTTCTCTGGGGCCGGCCTGGTACCCCTGGGGTCAATCAGACTGCCGGTGATGTTCGGCCAAGACGACGCGGATAAGAATGTTTTTTCTAAGTTTGTGGTGATTGATGGTTCGTCCGCCTACAATGTTCTGATAGGCCGGGTTACTTTGAGCGAGGCCGATGCTGTAATGTCCATCCGGGCCCTGACATTGATGTATGTCTCGGACCGGGGGGAGGCACAAAAGCTCGTCTCAAAGGACGAGAGAGACGAAATTGTCAATGTCCAAATATCTGCCAGAGGGTGTAACATGCAATCCCTCAAAGTGGCGAAGAAATCAGAGAAAGGGAAGAGCCCATCCTTACAACAGGAGGGTGATCCGATGAACACCGTCGGCATGGTCGAAGGAGCCGAGACCGAGCAAGTGGAAATTGACCAGACGCACCGTAATCGTGCGTCGGTGTCGGCCTGGAGCCAAAATTCGAGCCGATCTCCTAGACCCGCCGAGGAAGAACAAAGACGTCTTCGCGTACTCAGCCGCCGAGATGCCAGGCGTGAGCCGAGAGGTGATCGTTCACAAGCTGAACGTGCTCTCCACCGCTCGCCCTATCAAGCAGAAGATGAGGAACTTCTCGGCCGAGAAAGATGAGGCCATCAAGGCCGAGGTAGACAAATTATTAGAGGCAGGCTTTATCATGCCTTGTACTTACCCTGAGTGGCTTGCAAATGTTGTAATGGTGAAGAAGTCATCAGGGGGGTGGAGGATGTGTGTTGATTTTACAAATCTTAATAAAGCATGCCCTAAAGATTGCTATCCCTTGCCTCGAATAGATAGCTTAATTGACGCAACGGCAGGCTACACTATGCTAAGCCTGCTAGACGCCTTCTCGGGTACCATCGGTATTCATGGTCAAGAAGACATGCCTAAGTGCGCATTCATCACCATACACGGCACATACATGTATAAAATGATGTCGTTCGGTTTGAAAAACGCTGGCGCAACTTACACTAGGCTGGTGGACAAAGTGTTTCAAGATCAAAAAGGGCGAAACATCGAGGCTTAAGTCGACGATGCTATTGTAAAAAGCAAGTCTGACAGCGAGCACTTGGCCGACTTGAGCGAAACATTTTGTTCACTAAGGAAATACAAGATGAAACTTAACCCAATGAAATGCAACTTCGTTGTCCGGGCAGGTAAGTTCCTCGGCGTGCTAGTCAGCGCCAGGGGAATTGATGCCAAGCCAGAGAAAGTCCAAGCAATACTGGACCTACCGGAGCCGAGGAATCGAAAAGAGGTTATGATGTTGACCGGAGGATGGCGGCTCTCGCCCGTTTCATCTCTCGGTCAGCCGACAAGAGCACCCCATTCTTCAAAGTGTTGAAGGGGAATAAAGACTTCAGCTGGGGGGAGGAACAGAGCACAGCTTTCAGGCAACTGAAAGCTCATCTTCAAACTCTCCCGACCCTGTCCAGGCCGATGCTGGGGGAGACGCTATATCTATACATAGCAGTTACCTCGGCCACGGTCAGTGCCATAATCGTCAGAGAAGAAGACAAGCAGCAACACCCAATCTACTTTATCAGCCATACACTGCTGGCCGCCGAAAGAAATTACCCACTGATCGAAAAAGCAGCCTTTGTTGTCGTCGTTGCCGCAAGGAAACTGAAACCTTACTTCGACGCACACCCCGTGACGGTCCTAACCGACCAGCCATTGGAGAAAGCATTGGAAAAATTCGAAAAATCCGGCAGGCTCATCAAATGGGCAGTAGAGCTATCCGGCTTCGGCATTCAGTACAAACCGAGGCCCTCGATAAAGGGGCAGGCACTTGCAGACTTCCTGGCCGAGTGCACATACCAAGAAGAACCAAATCCCGGAGTGTGGGAAGTATACACCGACGGGTCCTCCACGGCGAACAGCTCAGGAGCCGGCATCCTTATCATCAGCCCAAACGGGGACGAGTTTGAGTACGCCTTGAAGTTTACCTTCTCGGCCTCAAACAATGAATCCGAATACGAGGCGGTGATAACTGGAGTCGAGCTAGCTAGAGCTGCCGGGGCGGAGCATGTTGTGGTGAAAACAGATTCACTCTTAGTCACTAATCAAATCAGAGGAGAGTATGAGGCTCGAGACAACGGGATGGTAAGATACCTGGAAAGGGTAAAAGCTGACACCGCAAAATTGAAATCTTTCCAAATCCAATGCATCCCCAGATCTGAGAACAATCGAGCCGACGCTCTCTCAAAACTTGCCAGTTCAACCATCAAGAATGTCAGCCGAACCGTGCTGGTAGATATCAGGAATGCTAAAAGCATCACTGAGACCGTCGGCATGGTGGGCGACATAGAAGCCGAGACGACGTGGATGACTCCGATAATGAAATACAAACTAACAAAAGAGTTACCGGAGGACCGCAGTCTCTCTCAGAAGATAAGAAGGATCGCCGCAAGGTACTTGGTGTTCGAAGGAGAACTATACAGAAGGTCCGTGATAAGACCACTTTTGAAATGTGTCGGCCCAGCCGACGCGGAGCTCATACTGACAGAGATTCATGAAGTCATCTGTGGACATCACATGGGGGCAAGAACGCTAGCCCACAAAGCTCTCCGAGCCGGCTACTTCTGGCCTACCATGCTTGAGGATTCCAGGGCTAAGACCAAGAAGTGCAAGAATTGTCAGATGTATGCTCCGGTAATACACGCACCTTCCCGAGACCTGCAACCGGTACTTAGTCCCCTGCCATTTGCACAATGGGGGATGGATTTACTAGGACCCTTTCCGACGGCCTCCGGAGGAAGGAAGTACCTGATCGTCGCCGTTGATTACTTCACCAAATGGGTCGGCGTCGCGGTACCGCCAAGACCACGGCGGCCGTAAGAAAGGTAATCTGGGAGAATATCATAACTCGTTTTGGGTTACCCCAAGTCATGGTATTTGACCACGGCCGAGAGTTTTGGAATGACATGGTGATGAACTGGCTAGAAGAGCTCGGTATCAAGTTTGCATACTCTTCCGTCTGCCACCCTCGAGCAACGGGGGCGGCGGAAGCGCTAACAAAACAATCCTAAACGGGCTGAAAAAGAAGGTTGAAGATCTAAAAGGAAGGTGGGTGATGAACTACCGGCGTCCTGTGGTCCCTTAGAACCACGGATAAAGAAGCAACGGGATACAGTCCATTCCACCTTGTCTATGGGTCTGAGGACGTCCTGCCAATTGAAGCAGCGGTGCCGACATTCAGAACGCAAACCATTAACCCAGTTGAAAATGAGGAAGGCCTGAGAGCCTCCCTAGACCTGGTCGAAGAAAGTCGAGACACGGCACGGCTTAACTTGGCAGTGTATCAAAACCGGATGAGAAGAGCATACAACCGTAGGGTCCACAAAAGGGACTTAAGAGTAGAAGATCTAGTCCTAAGGAAGTCGGCCGCAACAAACAAAGGAAACATACATGGTTAAATGACGGCCAACTGGGAAGGACCCTACAAAGTGGTTGAAGAAATGAGGCCGGGTACATACCGGCTGACGGACATGGAGGGTGTTCCTTTGATGAGCCACTGGAACACGGACAACTTAAGGAAATATTTTCTATAACGGCGGAGGTGTCCGAGACCGTTGTGGACACCCCAACGCATGATTACACCTTATGAAGAATAATCCAAGTTTTCCATCAAAATACTTGTCCCCTCCATAGTCATGCCAGAATAGACGCCGCGACCAAAGCCGGGCAGTCACTACCGAAGTATAAAAGCGTATAAGCACTGTTGAGACGCAAATCTGACTGCCTCGGCCAATCCGGGAGTGGCAAGGGAAGCGATCAATATGTCTATAGATACGGAAAGCAGTCGAAACGTAAACTCGGTTGCCTCAGCCAAGGCCGGGAGTGACGAGGGAAACGCGATTTGCCAACAGCAGTTGATACTCGCGAAAGGGACCAACATGCTTAGGAACGTATAAGTACGGTTGAGAAACGCAAATCGGACGCCTCGGCCAGACCGAGAGTGAAAGAGGAAGCGATCAACATGTCTACAGATACAAACGCTGTCGAGCCGTAACCTCGATTGCCTCGGCCAAAGCCGGGAGTAGCGGGGACACAACGACCGATACGCTAACATGTTCACAACGGCGGTTGGGAAGCGCAAATCTGACGCCTCGGCCAGACCGAGAGTGAAGGAGGAAGCGACCGACATGCCAACATGTTTAAAAACGTTAAGTACAGTTGAGATACGCATTCTAACTGCCTCGGCCAAGCCGAAGGTAAAAACGAAAAAAAAAGCGCTCAATTAATAACGAAAGAAGACAACTGAATGAAGGATTGTGATCAAAGCCCCGGCCAAGCCGAGGGCAAATAAACAAACTTTATTAAACATGTTTACAGGTGATACAAGACGAAGACGACGGCCGTCCCCATAGGGATAGCCTTAACACAACCTACCAAAGTTTTACAAAAAACAAAAAAGTACAACAAAAGGTTACAGACATATCATTTGAAGCGCCAAAACGATGGCAGGGAGGAAAGGCTCAATAGTTGGCCCCCGAACAGCTGAAGCTATCTGAAGGACCGGGTGAATCTGGTGACGACCGCCCGTCTCCCTATGCCTGTTTTTGCTCGCCACCGGCAGCAGTAGCAGCATCACCATCAGTGGGCGGCCCAGAAGCCGACTTGGCGGCTTCACCCGCCTTCGCCCTCTCAGCTTCCTCCTTGGCCGCCTTCACCTTTTCGGCATGGGCCGCCTTGGCCGCAGCCTCCTCAGCGGCCTTCTTCGCCTCTGCCTCCTCCGCAGCCTTTGCCTCCGCAGCAGCCGCCTTATCATCAAGCAGCTGGTCAAATTTTTGCCACGGGAAGGAGCCTTCAGGAAAGAGCTCTTTAATTACATCCCTGGTAGCATCCTCAGCCTGGTCCCGGTACGGAGCACACATGTTAGGGATGATGACAGTTTGGAGCGTCTCAATGTCCTTCTCCCTCTGAGCAAGGACAGCCTTTGTGTCCCTGTGCCCCTTCGCCTGAGCCGAATACAGAGACTTCCATTCTTCCCTCTGATTAACCATGGCATCGTAACCTCCCTGAAGCTTCTCTCTCTCCTCCCGCAGCTTAGCGGCGTCGGCCAACGCAACCTCAACCTTGGCTCTCTCGGCTAGGACCCGCTTCTCAGCTTCCTCCTTAAGCTTTCGCTGAGTGAGGAGGTTCTCCCTGGCGGCGACGAAGTCCTTCTTCGCCTTCTCGGCCTCTTCCTTAGAAGCAGCAAGCTCAAGCCTAAGCCGTTCAAGCGCAGGGGCAGCCTCAGCCATGAGCTTTTCTTGCTCCATAATGTGAGCGCCGGCTATTTCAGTCCACTTCGCCAGCTTCCGGGACAACCTTTCACCCTCCGCCGCAATCTGAGCGGGGGTAACCTTCAGGGAGGAGGAGTCGACAGTGGCATTTTTATCGCCCGTCTGCACAGGCCGCTTCTCCGATTGCCGTTCAGTGAGAGGGACAGCCGACAGCGGTTGATCTACAAAAAATTCGGACAAAGCATCCATGTCAACATTCATTGACATGTCAGAAAGCCTGTCATCAGGAATGCCTAATGAACCAGCTAAATATGAGCCATAGGTTAGATCCGTACCAGCCTTGGCCTTCTTGGTTGGAGGACCCTTTTCTTTAACGGCCTCGGTAACAGCGGCAGCAGCAGACGCTGCCTCTTTTCTCTTATTTGAAGGAGGAGGACCCTCCGCAACGGTGACCTCCTCTTCAACATCGACAACCACCACCACCTGCTCCTTTTGGATTACGGGGGCAGAGGATTGAGCTGGGGTTGCCGTCGTAGACGTTGTCTTTGATCTCCGGCGCGGCACGTTACCGGCAATCTGCGCCTGAGCCGCCGTCACATCCATTGCCTTCAACTGCTGGTCCATGAGTTCGTTAGGAGCCGGTCGGCGATCACGTGACTGGGCCTTAGGATGCAGCTTCACAACTCTCCCGTTCTCGTCAAGTCCCAACCTCTGGAGAACGGAGACAGACAGTTCCGGGCCAAATCGGTCTACAAAAGAAACAAAGCAGGAGTTAAACAAAAGAAATAAACCAAGATTCAAAATAAAGAAACATAAAAAAGCAAAGATGGGCCTCACACCGACCCCACTCACCCTGTTCGAGGGCCGGTATGAGGCCGACGTGGCAGAGCAGCTCATCCTGAAGAACGATCTGCGTCGGGGGCATCCATCCCTTCGGCGTCCCATCCTTCTCGGCCTCAAACAGCCTCATTGCCCGTTGCTCGTCCTCATTAAGATAGACCCTGCTGGCGTCCATCTTAAGC
Organism: Silene latifolia; assembly: GCF_048544455.1. Classification (NCBI taxonomy): domain Eukaryota; kingdom Viridiplantae; phylum Streptophyta; class Magnoliopsida; order Caryophyllales; family Caryophyllaceae; genus Silene; species Silene latifolia. The sequence continues at coordinate 50,147,083 of NC_133527.1, read as the reverse complement.
TTATTCCGGGAGACATATTTGTCATGCTCCCCTTGGTTCTCACACCGCAAATTGACGCGGCTCGAAAGGACCGGGCGTGAGTAGTCCTCCGGAACCTCAACGTATACCCACCGCCCCTTCCAGTCCTTACAAGACATCAGCTTGGAAACGGTGACGAAGCCCGGCTCGGTCTGTATGCTGTACCACCCCGAGCCAACTAGGGTAGTCTGTTTAAGATGGTGGAGCCGGCGGAAGAGGTTCACCGTTGGGGCCTCCCCTTTAAAAAGACACAACCATACAAAACCAACGATCGTCCTGATGGCCAACGGATGCAGTTGGGCCACGGCGACATTCATGGCTTTAATAATAGCAGCAACGTATTCGTTCAGAGGAAACCGGAGCCCATACTCCAGGTGTCTGATGTATACGCCGATACAACCCTCGGGAGGGCAACAGATGGCCTGACCCTCCTCAGGGATAAAAATTCTATACCCCCTGCCGAAGGAGTAATGGTGTTCAAAAAGTTGAACAGGAACAATCGGCGAACTTGTTCGTCGTCCGTGCACGGTCGGGGATCGATCGAGCGAGCATCACCGTGCCCCGAAATAAGCGGCCTCCTTATGACAGAAGGGGTCGCCTCACCATCATCATCATCATCATCATCCTCAAAACCCTCCAAAAATTTGGGATCAACCTCAGGAGAAGGCGACTTGGGACCCCCAAACCCTATCGGGGTGACAACCAGTGCCTCCTCTTCATCAGGACGCAACGGTTCGCCCCCCAACGCAGAAGTACTGGGTCCAGCATCAGCAGAAGACATAATGGCAACAAAAACTTGACAAATAAAAGTTGAAAAATTTGTTTGTTTACCTTGGAAAAGTGTTACGCCGAGTAACGCTTTGAAGACTAGAGAGAAGTTTCTTCGAAGAAAGCTAGAGAGAAGAACTTTTTTTGAGAAAATGAATTTTTGGTGGCCAAAATCAGGGGCTAACTGCTCTATTTATAGAGCAAAGCCCATGAAACGGACCAATCAGGGCAAAGCCCATGAAGCGTCAACCAATCAACACCGAGCCACGTGTCAAGCATGCAGCCACAGAATGCCAATCGACGTATCTTCTTCAACACGCTCCTTGACAGAATGTCAATCGACTTATCTTCTTCAACACGCTCCTTGGTATCTACTTGCCAAACGGCCCGCTCTTCAACCAAGCTTGGCAGCACCGGCCAGGGGCAATCAAAAGCACACGACACTCTAAACCTCGGTCTCAGCCAGCGCCATTTTCTTAATTTTCCACATTTGATGTCCATTACACATCCATGTGGAGGGGGGATAATATGATACGGCCTGAGCAGAACCAAGCCGAGGAAGAAGAAGCCGGAGAACAAATTCAACTTGCGCAGAATACGCTCAACACTCATCGAAGGTCCATACCACGGCATAGACTACGCTGGGGGCAAATTGATGGGGCATATTCTGCACCCGCTGACCGAGTCAACATATTGAGCAAGGTCAAAGATATCCACAGCAAGTCAACGTATTAGACAGCCTAACCGACGCAGCCTGTCGGCCTGTCACTTGGGTCTCGGCTAGGCAACCAGCCAGCCGGGAGACATATCCGCGTACTCATATGCAAGACCCCTCGGCATGGAGTCAACAAGGTCAGCCGGCCTGCCATGGGTCCCTCGGCCGAGGGTAGAACAGTCTTTTCACCTGCTCTGCCACTTGGCCACTTGGCCACTACGTGACAAAAAGTGAAAGTCTATAAATACTCCTCAATCCTCATTGAGAAAACGATCCAATAATCCACAATTCATCCATAAAACTCACTATTAATCTGGTATTAACTCCCTTATCTCTCTACAATATACTTTGTCAAGTAACACACAACTTAATCTCTTTAAGTTTACTGACTTGAGCGTCGGAGTGAGTACGCTCGGTACCAAGCCGAGCCCTCAGTTTGTTCACTGTTTCAGGAGAGGCCGAAAGGAAGAGTCAAGCAAAGACGTCATTCAACAAGCTTACGTGGTAACAAATCCTGCTCCGGAATCACCTCCCGAAACATATATATATATATATATATATATATATATATATATATATATATATATATAGGGTCAGGATCCGGTGAGAACCACTAACAAATGAGAACCGTGAGAACCCTTACTAAATCATCATCAAATCTTGTTCCGAAAGTTTTGATGAATCATTTACCCTTAGTTTAGCTTATTCTAACACATTTTTAGTATAGCTAAACAAAAAATTTTGATTTTATTAAGAAAATATAAACTTAATGTACAAAAATACAATTAGGATACTAAAATGGATATAGATGCACGAAAACCAATACTAGGTGCATGAAAATTACTACATGCATGAAAATGATTACTAGGTGCATGAAAATATCAGGCTCTAGGTGCACGAAAACGAGTTCTAGGTGCGTGAAAATTGTTAGATACATGAAAAATGAGTACTAGGTGCATCAAAATTAATAAAATGTTTCTTGTCTCGATTCCGGTCAATAATTTATACTTTTTGGACCAAGAAATATGTTATCTAGACATAAAATTCTATGCTGAATCCAAATATGTCATTATTTTTTAGAAAAAAATCATTAAGGTGGAGTTCTCAAGGTTCTCACTATGTATGAGGTTCTCACCGGATCTTGACTATATATATACGGTGAGAACTCCTAAATATTTGAGGATTGAGGATTTATGAGTACAATATCACAAGTTCTTCAATAAAATATCACGAAAAATCAGACCTTTGTCAAAAAAAAAATTTTTTTTTGCACAGGTGTTTTTTTGTGTGATATTTTATCGAATAACCTGTGATATTGTATTGAAGAACCTCTGATATTGTAACGCAATCCTCAATCCTCAAAAAGATAGTGTATCCTCACATGATCCCATTCATATATATATATATATATAGTCAAGATCCGGTGAGAACTCCTAAATATTTGAGGATTGAGGATTTGTGAATACAATATCAATAGTTCTTCAATAAAATATCACGAAAAATCAGACCTTTGTCAAAAAATTTTTTTTTTTTTTTGAAAAAATAAAATTTTTTTTTGCAAAGGTGTTTTTTTGTGTGATATTTTATCAAATAACATGTGATATTGTATTGAAGAACCTCTGATATTGTAACGTAATCCTCAATCCTCAAAAAGATAGTGTATCCTCACATGATCCCATTCCTATATATATATATATATATAGAAAAATCGTACGACCACAGTATAGTATTTTCTCATTATTAATTGGGTTAGATGTCAAACTGGGTGCGAAAAAGATAATGTATTTTTGACAATGTTATTTGTTCCATATTGTAAAATAATGTAGATGTTGTTAATATATAATGTATAAATAGTCGAATTGTCCCACATTGGAAAATTACTATAAGGTGGGGTGAACCTATGATTATAAATATGAGTCATCTTTGGAACTTAAATATCAACCAATTTTTTTTTTAGTCTCTTAAGTATTGTCTTATTAGAGATCTCTTATTAGAGTTTCTATTATTATCTCTTTTATAGCAAAATTTATTTATTGTTCATTTTTCTCGCATAATCAATAAACGGTAGACATGTATGTATTTATTATTTATTTTCTTTGAAATAGATATTTTAATCATATGTAAACAAATGAATACATGTAAACATTAAAGTTTTATATTTTTTTCATTATAATCAAGTTAATTAACCGGTTGCAACGCACGAGCTTTCAACCTAATAGATAGATAGATAGATAGATAAGGGCTCTAATAGCCTAAACATGGTGTAATTTTATCCTTTTATAGTTGGCAAAAAAAATCTATATTATTTTTTTTAATAATCTTTTTTTTTTCAAGTCAAAAGACAAACAATAATCAGATGTAGGGAGTGTTTCTCTTTATTTGTTGAAATTTTTCTTCATCCGTATTAGATTTACAATCTAAAATTACAAAGTCTTCGGCCAAATAGAATCAATGGGAGTATTATGGAGGTCTCGGGAGGTGATGTACCAGATATGACCGAAAACCAACAGATTGAAACATAGGAACCCATGCCAAGAGACTGGGTGGAATGACATATTGACATCTGAACCAACCCGACGAAATGACATGAGATGTGATTCGATTTTGAACCTTTTTTTTTTTTGAATAATCATTGCAAAATAATAACAAACGTAGCAATAGTCGTGACAAAATACTAATAAACAGTGGCAAATATTTACTAAATTGTGGTTATATATGTATATATATATATATATATATATATACTTTGACGACATATTATGACAATATACGTATTGATTAATAAATTGTTTTTTTTTTCTTACGAGCCCTTTTTTTATCAATTCTCATATTAAAAGTTTATATTATAAATATCCTAGAACTGGAAAGGGTACAAGAAAGTCATACGAATTTGTAAGTATGAAAAATCGGACACTAGGCATATGTCTAGGAAAGAGATGCATAGTGTTGTACTGGGTAGCAGCTCTACCAAGTCTATGATATCCATTGCATGTAGTTTACCTATGTACAATTAATGCTATAATATCTGTCAAGTTCATCGTCCGACTTTGGCAATCGGGCTTAAAGGATACAAGGCTCCTCTTGTGAATTTTTAAGCTCTATTCATAATTATTTTCTTAATATTTTAATCATTTTTATTTTGCTAACTCTATGTTTTACTCCGTGATTTTAACTATTTATATTTTGCTGATATATATTTTCAGGCCGAGTTGGAAACCTTTACAACTCTGAGTCTAACCCGAACATAATCAGATCGCGAAGAACATGCTCAAAGTGCCTTTAATTAGTAACTACAAATCGCAACACAAACACATTACAATCTACCATATGATCACAAATTCTCATTTAAACAAAAGACGGGTCGAATAAATGTATGATATATGAACAAAAATATTACTAAATATTCAATCATGTCACCAAAATTTATCACCGTGACCTCTTAGCATATTCTGTAACCTCCCTCAGTTTCCTGCTTTATGTTAGTTGAAGATTTTATAGATTATTTTCTAATCCACTCTTTTTTCCTTCTTTAAAAAAAACCAAAATCGAATTAGTAATCCTTGTTCTTTTACTCCACCCACATATGAATCAACCACATATAAAATTTTCAAAATATCATCTTCCCCATTTTTTTTGCCAAAATGCTTTGAATTGTCGATGTCCGCGTTGAAATATATTTCTATCTATACAATATAGTTAAATGACTAGCTAAATCATCTATAAAATACCATTAAAAGACTAATTTGAGTAGTATTTAATTGCCATGTGACAACTCTCAAAAACCTCCTAATATGCTATAATATTTCATGTTTAATCTATATATAATAATTAAAAGACAAACTAACAATCTATCTTAATGGCACATCAATGTTTTCAAGTATTTACGCAACTCACCTCCACATCACCAAAATCATTGATTAGCAAAAGACAAAAAAAATAAATTAAAAAAAAACACTAAATAACACATTTCTCTCTTTTAAAAGAATTTTAGCATGTCGTACTATTAATTGTTATTTTAAAAAGAAAATTATTGCCTTTTTAAATTTAAACTGAAATAAACGAATAAAACAACAATTAGACATCAAAGAAAATTCTAAATTTTAATTTTAGAATTTTATTGTAAAATAAGTTATCTCGCAAAAAAAAAAAAAACACACATTACATCACTATAACTTTTATTACGTTTGTAAATGTTATCCTCTCTTAATAGCTTAGAACCTGTGTAAAATTGCACGAGTATATAAATTGAATATATAAATAAGTTTTTATTATTTTTATTGTTACAATATCATATTAATTTAATTGTATAATATTAAGTTGTATTATTATACCATTTAACTTCAACGAATTAGTTACATAATAAAAGAGCTTAAACGAATAAAATAACATGTTTTTTTCATATAACGTATTTCAAATATTATATAACTTAGTAAATTAAAATATCATAATACAATGATAACACCGAGAGCACCAAGTTCTAAAGCCATGTTATCCTATGAAACAAAAAAAAAAGAATATATTGCAATGATTTAACAAATTAATGCGAAAAAAAAAAAATAATTCACGGCCTGCCACAAGTGGTGTTCGTGTTAAATTGACAAGGTTAATGATGAAAATAATGAAAATATGAGAAACATATATAAGTTAAGAATATTGGCTAATGATGAAAATGAGCAACAGACCTATCGTCTATTCAATTAACACGGTAACTTTGTATCACAGTTCTCAATGTCCCAATTAAGTAGTTCCATATACTTTCATCCGGTATTATGTATACTTACCCATATAATATTTTAATTTACATAAAAAGAGATATTAAAATGCTATGGTTCTCACCAAACTACAAGAATTTTAATTCAGGTGATATATTTTTTAGAGTCTGTGTTAGCAACAAAAATGTCAACATGTTTCATACTAACGAGGTGACAATAATGCGTAAACTTAAACAATTAATCTTAAAAACACCCGTGATTTTCACGGGTAATAATAATAACAACACATTCAAGATATTTTATTATGCATTTACTCCACTTTTATTTTTCCTTTTCTCCCATTCATTGTAAGTTCGTAACCTAATTTCAACCTTTCATCTTACTCTTAAATTCTTAATCTTAATGAATGTTATATCATTTTTTTTATATATATACTTCATCTCTTTAAGTGAAATTACATATCTTTTGTGTATATCTTGGTATTGATTTTTTTTTTTATGGTTTTTTTAACATTTCTATTAGTAAATTAAGTCTAACCTCTTTATTTTGTTGTGTTTTATAGGATTTAATGTCATGATCTTCTTTGATGTGAACGCTTTATTGTTATGTTGTAAGTTACTACTTTTGCCTATTGCTTTATTTTTTCATTTTTTTTATTTGTTTAACCCTTTAATTTTCATATATGTATAGTTTGTATTCTTGCCAACTTTGAGTTCAACATGACAAACAAAACCTTATATTTCACCTCATTCATAAATTCTTAAAAAAAATTAAAAAATATAAGTTTCAAAAAAAAAAAATGATGCAAACCTTTTATCTCCCTCCCATAACTTTGGTTATCAATTTACCCTATTTATTTAACTTTATTATCTTCTTAATGCTGATCTTTTTGCTTTCCTCTCACCATTATATAACAATAATCATAATTTCCACGTTATTCAAAAAATTGGTATGTAAAGTACAATATTATAAAAGGCAAGACTAAATATTCCACTAAGTCATCTCACTAAGCCATGTGTCATAAAAAAATTCATTTTTTATTATCATGTGTCACATGCTTATTAGTAAAAAATTTAAAAAATATAAAGTCTCAAACATACAAAATAAATTAAAAAAAATTGATTCAAACTTTTTACCTCCCTCTCATAACTTTAGTCATCAATTTACCCTATTTACTTAAGTTTATTACTTTTATTAATGATGATCTTTTTGCTTTCTCCTCACCATTATATAACAATCAAAATTTCCATTTAATTCCAAAAACTGGTATGTAAAGTTTACATAGATAACTAGAATATTTTTTTACTTTTTTTCTTTATTGTATATTGAATTAATTAGAATCTGATTTTTAATTATTTTTGTGTTTTCAAATTGCAGAAGGATGATAAATCCTCACATAATTTAAAAATATTACCTTAAGCAACTTTTTATTAGTTACATATGCAACTCTTTTCACTATAAAGTTTCATGCGGCGGCCCTAAAACCCCATCTATAATTTATACAATCTAATTAAATGGGTACTTAAAATGACAAATTTAATTAAATGTAACATGGAAATTTTAATGTGACGTGGATTATCAATTTATAGTTACATGACATTGAATTCATTCACTCATCTATAAATAAATCTATACAATTTAATTAAATGGTACCTAAAATGACAAATTTCAATGTGACAAAAGAATGTAAATGTAATAAACTTTTTAATTTCCTCTCATCTTTATACCTATTAATAATTAATACATTCTACTAATTTAGCTACATATCACTTTTTTCTTAAATGATAAATTTTTGGCTTCCCTCCTCATTTATACTACCTATACACGTTGCCATATTTTTGTCTACGATTATCATCTCTTGTGTTATCACAATATCTCTACTTGTCTACCTTAAACACCTTTGAGATTTTATTTTGTCGGTCTAAACACTCTAATTCATTCAATCAATAAAGAGAACTTAAAATAACGCCTAAATATTTGTTGGAAGATAAACATTCATAGTCCATAATCTTTAAGCTGGTTAAAACAATAAATTATTAACGATCCCGTGATTTTCACGGGCTCCAAAACTAGTTTAATTTTAGATAGTAATTTTATGTGTAAACAATGGGCGGGTGTATTGATTGTAATATTAAATGAAAATAATTAAGATAAATTAGTTTAGACTCCGTGCAGTAAATACATTTTTTTTTCGATAAAATGTGAGAAATATATTAAGGATCGGGAAATCAAATATACACCGGTTTTTGGGTTGATTTAGGACAAGACCACAAAACAACCCATACAAAAAATGGCCCAAATACTAGCCCAAAAACAAAGCAACAAAACCTAATATTGGACAACAAAAACAAATGTCGTCCTTCATCTTCTCCACTCTTTTTCTTTCATCACCTTCAAATCTCATTCATCGATCTGATTTTCTCCCCTTACTGCAATCCAATCACCTGCAACCATCTTCTATCTCCATTTGTTGTTTGATGTCGAAATCGAGCAAATTTTAACCTCATTTCCTCAATCAACTTTTGTGTCACTTTCTTCGGTCTCAAAATCCTGTTCTCAAAATTACAAGTATTCCTCTGGTGCCATGATACGTGCATTTTATAGTCTTTTTAAGTCTCTTATGCACGTATTTCTATGCGGTTATCGTAGTTCTATACTACGAAATGCCCCGAATATTCTACTTTGGTTCGTTTGGCTTTAATTGCAAGAATGGACCTGAAAGTGGCAGAATTGAGCCTGGAACTGTCCCTTTTGCTTGCATTTAGAAGATGAGTGGAATTGGAGCGGAAAGGCTGTTGTCTTGGGATGCGTGAAGTGGTCTTGGAAGCAATTCAACGAGCAAAGGAGCTGACTTCAGTGGTGAATCATCGATCGAGAGCTTTTATGTTCGATCGAATGCCTAAGGAGAGGAGAAGACCTCGATCAAATATTTACTGTGTTCGATCGAGGGGTGCTAAATTGGAGATCCTCGATCGAGTAGTCATTTTGCTCGATCGAGGGGTTTTTGCTGGATTTTATACGATCGAGCATTTCCAAAGGGCTCGATCGAGTAGCTAGTTATTAGACGCATGATTTTCGTATCCTGTTATGTATCTTAGGTCAAATAATTATCTTTACTATAAATAGGAAGGACGTCATTAGGTTTAAAATCTCTTTTTTTTCCCCTCTTTTTGGACCTTTTTTCTCTGTTGAACTAGCTTTGCTCCTCTTTTCCGGATCTGAACTTTGTAATTCCTTCTTCCCTTTTATTCTCGTATTATTTCTCTTCCTTTCATCTTTATACTATGTTTGTTATTGCTCTATCTTTCTCTTTCGTTTTATTCATTGTTATGTCTAGCTAATCCCTTAATGCTAGGATTAGGGGAGCCATGGTAGTATAACGATGATGCGATAGTTGGTCTAGGAGATTTAATGTGAGAATTGTTTCATTAGCAATATAATTATAATCGTTTGGTTGAATTCATGCAACTGAATTAGTTAATCTGGTTAGATTCAGACCTAGATCGAAAGATTGGAATGAATAGACCTGCTATGGACAATAGACTATACTGGTGAGGGTGAAAGCTAAGCTAGTAGTATTTTAGGGCGGATAGCGGACCGAAAGGACCTTTCCTTTACCCTTCTCACATTAGACCGACTTACCTCACCTTTAGCTGATTTGTGTAATATCATGGTGAACCAACATCCTGGCATATTTCTCTTTATCTGATCAATCTTCTATTTCATCCCTTACTTTTTTAGTTTAGTTCAAATACTCAAACCCCCCCCCCCCCCCCCCATCTTGTGACTTCAGACAGCCGAATAATGAGTAGATAGTGACCGCCTCTCTGTAGATACGATACCTGACTTACCTCTGATGCATTAGTAGAGCCAGTTGGTTTTATTTTTGATAGGGTTGCGAGAGCCGTGTCAAATTTTGGCGCCGTTGCCGGGGAGGTAACTATTTTATTTACTTGTTTCTTTTTGTCCATCTTTAACCTCGAGGAATTTATTCCTTGAGGTAGTTCTTATCTTTCCCTCTAGTGCTGTTTTGATAGGTCCTACAGGTTCTACCTAGACAGATCTAGGTAAAAGATCATCAAAGGGAAGGCTTGAGTACCTTTGATCTTCCACCTATGTTCCATCTTATGGCGCAACAGGTGGTGAACTGTGAGGGATGTGGTGCTGCTGGGCACGAAGCTGTTATTTGCTTGGCGGGGAACGACGAAGTCTATGCGTTTAGGCAGCGTAGACAAGCTAGTCATTCCTTTGCATATGTCCCGCCACATCCGCTTCCGCAACGAGGCTATCCAAAGCCTCCCTTTGTTTGGCCACCGCAACAACAAGCTCCTCTTGATAAGCAGAAAGAAGAGATTGCTGAATTGAAGTCTTTGGTGAAGGCACTTGCACTCCGACTGCATGAAGATGATAGATTTATGGAAGCTCAAATCGATGAACTTGAGTATTAAATAGCTCAGTTAGCTGGCGAGTCAAACTTTAGGCATGTAAAGAAGGTACGTGTTACCTACACCAAAAGCAGTCTTTCCTATGAAGGACCTGGATTGCCTATTGACAATGATGGTTTGTATGACTCGGAACACGAAGATCTATCTGAAAACGAAGCAACATACGAAGACTTCTGCACTGTACAGCAGCAAACACTCGATCGAACTAGCGACAGTGTTCGATCGAGTGGATTATCGGAGGAAGTGTTCGATCGAACAGAAATAACCACTCGATCGAACTGTTTTTACGAGGAAGACCTCGATCGAGCAATTACATGTGTTCGGTCGAGTGATATTCAAGATGAAAGTTGTCGATCGAATACCATTTTTACTCGATCGACCATATTGGCCACGGAGAGCAATGATATATCATTTAGGTCCGTTTCGGATGACGATTTGGAAGAAGACATTGGTTATGGTGAATCCTCCATTTGGAAAGCCGAGCTGGACGCTTTAGAGGCTGCAATATATGGGACAGAACCCACAAAGGAGAGGAATGAGAAGGTAGCTGAATCCGGGAATATTCCTAGCACGGTAGAGGTAATATATTCTTTTATCAATGATCCCGACATTAGGAGCGACCGCGTTGAGGTAGATAACGATAATTTCATTATTATTGGTACTAACAGTAAATTACCTCATATGACTTCTGCTATATGTTTCAATACTCCACCCTCTCCTGGTTGGATAAATAATTTAATATTTTTTCACCATATTTGTCATCGAAAATTTGTTAGGCTAAGACGGTACTTCAGATTGCTCTTATATGATCCTTTTCTATTTTGGTGCTACTTATGCTCTTGTGTAGCACACGCGCAGATTTATGATCTTATGCTAAGAGCTTTGAGTTGCTTTGATTTTGACCACTGGATTAGTTGAGGTGAAGATAAAAAGAAAGGTCGAGCTGGGACCTGTCTGAATCTAGCGCTGACCGGGAGGCAACCCGGAGTTTTAAACTTTTCGTTGATTTTTCGAACATTTCAGTTTTGTTGTGTGTAATAATTGGTTTCAAACCATAGGCTGTGAACAATCTAGGCTTGGTTTTTGGTCGTATTTGTGGTTGTTATTTGCGTCTTTGCAGATGTTTCCTTGACGCCTAAGAGTTACGCAATCAGGAGCTTTCTATCGAGCAATTTTCTACTCGATCGAGTGACTAACTCCCTCGATCGAACTTTTGTCCCCCTCGATCGAGCATCCACAGAAACTACCACCTCGATCGAGTAATTCCCTTTCCTCGATCGACCGCTTGTACAGCCCAGTGTCCTCGATAAGGCACTATATCCTCTCGATCGAAGTACCATCGGGTAGATTCGTTTGGATTCGCTTCCTGTGACGCTGTTCTGGAGCTATTTAACGACCTCCCATGTTTCTGGCTGGTTTGGGGAGGTCCCTACTTCGCATACTCTTGTAAGTTTTCCGAGCTTCACTCTCTTCTTTTTAGTTTGCATTTCCTTTCCCTATTTTTGGGTACAATGAGGCATTGTACGGTTTGGTTTGGCGAGGTTATGCATCCATATCTGTGTCTGCATTTATGTTTTAATGCATTTCTATTATCACATTTAATTTCTGTATGCATTGTTGCATTTTTGTTATCACGTTTAATTTATGTATGCATTGTTGTTTATTTTTATAGAAATTCAAAAATCTTATAAAAATTATAAAATTCAAAAAATTTCACGTTTACTTTTGCATTTAGGTTGAGTCGGAACGATGTATTTCAATGATGAAATTGCACTATAATTTGTCTTTTTATTTAAGCCTTGCAATAACTAATATCTTTAGCTTTGTCTTTTTGGATATCTACGAGTTAATGTTAAAATTTAGCTGAGCAAATAGACTTTACCTGAGATTTTGGCAACCTACTTATAATTTCTAAGTATTATAGCCTTATAAATTGGTGTGATTTATAACCAGTTTCATGTAGGATTGTGAGTAGTTACTCATTGCATAGCATGTATCATTAATTTGCACGTATATGAAATTCAATTGCTTTTTGCCTACATATATTCGGGTTAGTGATTGGTGTCACATGCATGGAGACGCTTACATTTCCCCTTTCTTTCATTTTTACCTATTTAACTCCACATTTAGCCAAATTTGCCTTTTGACCCTTAACTACATCCAAATTTAGCCTGCCTTGTCAAACTAGTTTAGTGTATATCTTTGTGATATAATTTATCATGCCGAGTTTGGTTTTTATTGTATTGATTTGGAGTTGGCAATTTATGAAGAAAAAGGAGGATGAAATGAAAAAAAAAAAAAAGTTGAGAAGAAAAAAAAACGAAAAGAAAAGAAAAAGAAAGAGAAAAAAAATGAAAAAAAAAAGTTTGTATTGATGAGACGGTTTTACTCCTATGCTATATTTTGATCCTATGAGGAGTATATTTTTGGTTAGTGAGTTTGTGTGCCGAAATAAGGGGCACTTGTGCTTGTTTCTAATGATTAAGAATCGGATTTGTTTCATATGGTTTCGTTAGGTAGCTAGCTTGGCTATTAACCTCACAATCCCATAAATGTGTTGCCTTTTCTTACCCATTACCTCACTTTACCATATTTTTGTAAGCCCTCGGCTGTGACAGATATTGATTAGTTGGAATGTATGTATGGTGATTAGAATTGTCTATCATATTAGCTGCATGCATGTTTATGTCGGTCGTAGTTTAGGTGAGCGACTATTTCTCTTCTTCTCTTACATTCATATGTTTACCCTTTGCTTCATGAGAGAAGAGTGACCCTTGAGAGTCCATCATTAAAGGTCTTGCAAGGTCGACAGTTCAGCTTTATTATAAACATCCTATAACTTGTTTGCATTTGACTGTTTCGCTATAAGTGTTAGGTTGTTGCATTAAATTGGTTTAAGTGGGCATTTCTAGTTAGCTCCGAGTTTTCTATTCCGTTCCATTAGTTTGCATTTAGTTTACTCGAGGATGAGTAAAGGTTCGGTTTGGGTAGATTTGATACGTGCATTTTATATAGTCTTTTTAAGTCTCTTATGCACGTATTTCTATGCGATTGTCGTAGTTCTATACTACGAAATGCCCCGAATGTTCTACTTTGGTTCGTTTGGCTTTAATTGTAGGAATGGACCTGAAAGTGGCAGAATTGAGCCTGGAACCGTCCCTTTTTCTTGCATTTAGAAGATGAGTGGAATTGGAGCGGAAACGTTGTTGCCTTGGGATGCGTGAAGTGGTCTTGGAAGCAATTCAACGAGCAAAGGAGCTGACTTCAGTGGTGAATCATCGATCGAGAGCTTTTATGTTCGATCGAATGCCTAAGGAGAGGAAAAGAGCTCGATCGAATATTTATTGTGTTCGATCGAGGGGTGCTAAATTGGAGATCCTCGATCGAGTAGTCGTTTTGCTTGATCGAGGGGTTTTTGCTGGATTTTGTTCGATCGAGCATTTCCAAAGGGCTCGATCGAGTAGCTAGTTATTAGACGCAGGATTTCCGTATCCTGTTATGTATCTTAGGTCAAATAATTATCTTTCCTATAAATAAGAAGGACGTCATTAGGTTTAAACTCTCTTTTTTTTCCCCTCTTTTTGGACCCTTTTTCTCTGTTGAACTAGCTTTGCTCCTCTTTTCCGGATATGAACTTTGTAATTCCTTCTTCCCTTTTATTCTCGTATTATTTCTCTTCCTTTTATCTTTATACTATGTTTGTTATTGCTCTATCTTTCTCTTTCGTTTTATTCATTGTTATGTCTAGCTAATCCCTTAATGCTAGGATTAGGGGAGTCATGGTAGTATAACGATGATGCGATAGTTGGTCTAGGAGATTTAATGTGAGAATTGTTTCATTAGCAATATAATTATAATCGTTTGGTTGAATGCATGCAACTGAATTAGTTAATCTGGTTAGATTCAGACCTAGATCGAAAGATTGGAATGAATAGACCTGCTATGGACAATAGACTACACTAGTGAGCGTGAAAGCTAAGCTAGTAGTATTTTAGGGCGGATAGTGGATCAAAAGGACCTTTCCTTTACCCTTCTCACATTAGACCGACTGACCTCACCTTTAGCTGATTTGTGTAATATCATGGTGAACCGACATCCTGACATATTTCTCTTTATCTGATCAATCTTCTATTTCATCCCTTATTTTTATTAGTTTAGTTCAAATACTCAAACTCCCCCATCTTGTGACTTCAGACAGCCGAATAACGAGTACATAGTGACCGCCTCCCTGTGGATACGATACCCGACTTACCTCTGCTGCATTAGTAGAGCCAGTTGGTTTTATTTTTGATAGAGTTGTGACAGTTGTGTCATGCCACACTTGATATACGCATGCATTCAAAATGGAGTTTAGTAGTCCTTTCCTTATCTTTGATCCTCTCATTCGTAACCGCCATCCCATAATGTCTTGTATAGGTAAGCTTTCTCCAAGCCATAAACTTATACAGTCTATGAGACGTCTGCTATATTCACAATCGAAGAAAAGATGATCTATTATTTCACTGGTCCTGCCACAGATATAACAGGTATCTTCTTCACAAATACCCAGTCTTTTAAGTTTTGCTTTTGTATTCATGCCCTTATGATGATAGAGCCACGATATAAAAGTGTGCTTAGGCAAGATCCACTTTGACCAGACGATATTGTGTCGAGGAACAATTTCTTCCTTATCCCTGAGACATTCATACCATTTGGCTATAGTATATTCCTGACCTCGTTGTGTTAACCACTGATGTTGGTTGTCATTCCTTTATAACTAACGGTTTGTAATAAAAAAGAAAGTGACCACTTTGAAGAACAACCTGTTTCATTTCTCATGTGTGAAATCTGGCCAGAAAAACTCCATTTGGCATGAATGACAACTTATCAATTGTGTATCTATTCCATATGCATTTCAGGAAGCCTTCAAGAATATGCTATGGAGGGTTTGCACCAACCACAAACTCATATACAGCCTGCTGACAGTACACCAGTTCATCCTGAACATCCTCTTCAGTCAATTTGAGCATTTCAATTGGTTCCTCCTCCAGAATTTCCATCACCTTCCTACCATGCATGACGTTGATACCAGACCTCATCCTCCTCATGGTCAGACATATCATTCTCACTCCCTTCAGATTCCTCCTCCAGATCGTCCTCTATGGTGTATGTTGGAATGCCATCAATTTCATGAAGACTCTTTTGTTTTACAGTCTCATCCACATTTGGCTTCCCTAATACTTTGTCCTTTTCAGCAATGATCTTAGAAGATGAATCTTTGGTTTTTGAGTTACTACTATGTATATTTGATACTTTCTTAGTAGACTTTTTAGCCATTAGAGAACAGAAAATATTGTAAACAATTGACAAAAATGACGGCAGTCAACACATTTTCTCTCTCTAGGGTTGCAAGTGTTCGACAAATGTAATCGTGCAATAAATACATGGTATAAAGAGTTTTTTTTATTTTTAATAAATTACTAAATTAGAATAGTAGTATCTCATTAATTGTTCATATTTCTCGTCATTGTATTTTGATTTGAGGAAAAAAAAAAGTTGTAGTTGACAATTAATCAAGAGAATTGAGTAATGTGCTGAAATGTATTTTAAACAAAATATTATTTTTATAGCACAAAGGTAATGATATCAATTTTTAAATTCTCTTAATTTTTTTTGTCACGAAAGTAGTAATAGCGAATTATAGTTTTGTTTTATACGTAGTATTAGTCACGTCATTTTCAAATAATAACATTAGTAAAAGATTTAACAATTAATAGTTTTATATAAATTTTATTAATATTTTAATTAAGATATTATAGTTTAGAATTTAGTGAAAATAATATAATTTGATGAAAAGATTAATTTTAATGAAAAGATAGTAATTTAATATAATATAATATAGTTATTAGTTTCTTTATTTAGTAAATGTAATAAATTGTAATTAGTTTCCTTATTTAATAAGATGTTTTTTGGAGGAAAAAATTAAGAATACACTTATTCTTTTAGTAAATAGAGGATGTCAATTTGGTTTATTTAACCCATTATTAAGCTAGTTCATTATCGGGACATCTATCGAATTGAGAAAATATCGGGTCACGGATCGGGTCGGGTCGGTTCAGGTCGGGTTCGCATTAGAAAAAATAAGACTGCTATTGGTTATCAGGTCGGTTCGGTTCGGGTCAGGACGGTTTCGGTTCACCCAGTTTTCGGGTTGTATCGGGTTGGGTCGGGTCAGGTTAGGTTTTGCCAGCTCTATTAGTAACTATTTTTGGCGTTCGGTCCTATCTAAGTTACGCGTATAATTGTGTTATAGTTGTCTTGACTCATACATTTATCATCATGTCATACACACAAAACAAAATAAATAAATAAATAAAATAAACCTAACACCCCTCCACCCCCACACCGTGGTTAGGCGCCATCAGACACTGACCGATGACGACATTTGTGCAACATTTCATGATTAACTAGGGTTCTGAACTCTAGTTGATGTGCATTTCTGGGCAATGGTTCCATCATATTCGAAGAAATTAAAGTAGATTAGCGTCTCAATTTCCCATGTGCTCCTAATTTTCCCTTATTTATCATTTTGACTTTAAATTCATACATTCAGCTATTATATTGTGTTTAGGGAATTTATCTTTGCTAGGTACACGACAAGCCTATCAAGGGGTCTTGCTAGACTTTCACAACTAATTCATATCCTTTTACTATTTTCGTTCTAGTATACATAAGAAAAACACAAAAAATTACAATACTCTATTTCCGCTGCAAAGTTACTCTAAATTTGGTAAAACTCGTGGTTATTTTACATAAGTTGATCTCATACTGAATAAGAGAAGGTTATACGTTAAATTCATTGAGTAGAGGTTTTTGAATTTGATATAACCATATGTTTTACCAGATTAGTACAAGTATATACACTTGAAGTGTATTATAATAAAAGTCAAGATGAATTGACGGTTCCAATGAATATGAAATAGCAAGTTCAAGCAATTGGTATGATATATAATTGTTATATTGAAATGTCCCTAAAGTGACACAATATCTAAAAGATAATAGATGGCTTAAATAAATATAATGGTACCACATACATATTCAGATCCAGATATCATTAAACAGTACTGATATCATCAAGAGATGATGAAATTATATTGATATATTTATGAAACTTACATACATTTGCGCGCGATATTTTGTGGACTCGATAATAGGGATCTTATGTAAGTCCGTTATGATTTTCGACATATAATCAATGATTATAAATGAGCTCATGGACTAGAAGTCCAGTTATTGACCTAAAGTAAATCCAAGTTATGAATATTGGAAAAGAAAACTGTACAATTTGCATTTTGAGTCATCATCATGTGCATATAGAGAGTAAGTTCATCATTGCATATTAATTTTAATATTTACATTATTATTATTATTGCATATTTGTTAGGATATGTTATTTAGAATTTAGTTTCATATCATCTGCATGCACATGTTTCATAATATAATTTTGAATGGATAATGTTGGAAAGGTGAAATATATTATGATCTACTCCTTTAAGGATAACTTCCTGTAGGAGCCTCTTATAAATGATCATCAATTGTTAATGGTTGATCAATTGAGTTATTGAAAACTTTTGAAGAAATATATAAACCTCTACAATACGATTGGAAGATATCGTGATTAGTTCCAAATGGAACTATTAGAGAATATATTATCATATTAGGAAAGATATTATTATGAGTATCATAATAATATCCTATGTAATATTTAGGAATATGCTTGGAGTATCCTTCAAGACGGTCTACTATATATTGTAACCGATTTCATTAATAATAAGCAAGCGATTCAATTCAGTTATATCTCCGTCTCATTATCACTACAAAAATAATGCGCGAAATTGACGGTAATTCTGACGGAAATATTAAACCGTCAGATGTTTAGTACTACTGACGGAAAAGTGACGGATTTTCCGTCACAGATGCCCTCCTGACGGAATATCCGTCAGCATACGTCAGACATTACTGGCGCGTTAACAAAAAGCAAAGGCGCCAATATATCCTGACGGAAAATCCTTCAGAAGCTTTGCAATTCCTGACGAAAATTCCGTCAGAGATGGCCTTAATAAATCAACCACTCAGTCAATAATTGATAGAACACCTCTGACGGAAATTCCGTCACGAAAGTCAACATTTTGTTAACTTTCCTGACGGAATTTCCGTCATGAGGTTTCAAAAAAGCGGAATCCTGATGGTTATTCCGTCAGATGTTTCCTCTCAATTATTGCCAAAACGGCAATAATTGACAGAAACCTCCTGACGGAATAACCGTCACGATTATGCTTTTTGAAAACTCCTGACGCAAATTCCGTCAGGAAAGTCAACAAAATGTTGACTTTCCTGACGGAATTTCCGTCAGGAGTTTTCTTAATTAAATACCAAAAACTCGCGAAACAGCCCGTCATTCTATCGCGTATTATTTTTCCCCAAATCAATTTTTCTCCCAAAACCTAACACTAAATCCGACACCACCACCACTACCACCCTCCTCTCCTTCCGACCACCGCCATCTCCACCCCAGGTTTGTCCTTTCTCTCTTCTTTTTCCTTCATTTTCCTTTTCTTGTCTTTATTGTTTTTATTTGTATAGGTTGTTGCCACCAGATCCGCCGCCGTCCACCACCGCCGCCGTCCCCCTCCACCTTCTTTCTCATCCTTCCTTTTTACTTATTAGTAAAGTTAATTAGGTATTTTTTTATTCTCTTTTTAATTATTTTTTTTGTTTAATTAGCTTAATTAGTAGTAGTTGGTGTTGATGCATGTTGAATTAGGATAGAAGCCATTTTGTTGTAATGTTTTGTGAAGTGTTCAATTTTGTGTAATAATTAGTAGTAGTTAGTAGTAGCTTAATTAGTAATAGTTAGTAGTAGTAGTTTTGTGAAGTGTTAAATTTGTGTAATGTTAATGTTTATAAAAATGATAATTTGACTTAATGTTAACTAGATTAGATATTTTAAATGAAAAATTAGTCATGTTACTTAATTTTTGTTAATTGACATTATTAAGAAAGTAGTCATTGTTGTATGTTTTGTTTTTCCCGTTTTGGGACTGTCTTTGTACGTTTTAAATCACTTAGGTAGTAAACATGTATTTGTGATTTGTTAATGAGGAAAGAGCTCGGTGACAATTCCTTTAATGTTCTCTGAATTCATATGTGGATTAATTATTTATTCTACATTGTGTATTTGGAGAACAGAGGGGAATTGCTGCCGAATTTTTTCCTCATTAATCAATCACAAATGTGTGTGTTCTCCCATCACTGCTGAGGAGGTCAAGAAGAGCATTTTCAGTATACCTAAGGACAAATCACCAGGTCCAGATGGTTATACTAGCCAATTTTATAGAGATGCATGGGATATTGTGGGTGATGAAGTGTGTGATCTTTGTTAGAAATTTTTTGATCTTGGTAAGCTACTAACTCAGATCAATGCTACAACCATTACACTCATTCCTAAGATGGACAGGCCTACCAATGTGAAGCACTTTCGTCCAATCTCTTGTTGCAATGTTCTTTACAAAGCTATCTCAAAGATCATGTGCAATAGGTTGGCTGCTATACTTCCAGACATTATTAGTAAGAACCAAGGGGCATTTGTTAAAGGTAGAAGTATTCTGGAGAATATTCTGATTTGCCAAGACCTGGTAAGGCTCTATAATAGAAGTATGGTGTCCCCTAGGTGCTTATTCAAATTAGATTTGCAAAAAGCTTATGACTCAATTGAATGGCAATTTGTGGAACAAATGTTGGATGCTTTGAATTTTCCTAGCAAGTTTAAGAATTGGGTGATGTGTTGCATTTCTTCTCCTACATACTCTTTAAGTTTGAATGGTGCACATTTTGGATATTTTGAGGGAAAAAGGGGGCTTAGACAGGGTGACCCTATTTCCCCCCTTATCTTCTGTGTTTGTATGGAGTACTTATCAAGGATACTGGATTATGCTACTAATAGATGGTTCTTTAGATGCCATCCTCTGTGTAAAAGCTTGAAGCTGACTCACCTACTTTTTGCTGATGACCTCCTTATGTTTTGTAAAGGGGATGTGCAATCTATTATGCTACTTCTTAGGGCATTATCTACCTTCTCTGCCTCCTATAGACTGAGGGTTAATGCTTCAAAATCTGAAGTTGTGTTCAATGGTGTAGCTGCTTCCCTCAAGTTGGATATTATTCAAGTTTCAGGTTTTCAGGAAGGCTCTTTGCCTTTCAAATACCTGGGTATTCTAGTGCAGGCAGTGAGATTAAAAAGAAGGGACTGCAAGGTTTTGATTGAGAAAATTGTTTGCAGAATCAGGGGAATTGGAGCTAGAAAGTTAAGCTATGCAGGCAGACTCATTCTTATTAACTCAGTTCTTAACACTTTGCATAATTACTGGGCCTCAATATTTCTGATTCCTAAAGGAGTTATAAGTAGGATTGAAATGATTTGCAGGAATTTCTTATGGGTGGTGATCTTTGAGTATCAAAGGGTTCCTCTTGTAGCATGGAAGAAAGTCTGCTGCAGCAAGAAGGAAGGTGGTTTAGGTGTGAAAGATGCTAGGGTGTGGAATATTGCAACAGTGGGTAAACTTGTCAATTGGATCTATACTAAAGCTGATCGTCTATGGGTTCTATGGATTGACCATGTGTATATGAAAGGGACAGATTGGAACAATTATCAACCTCCTCCGATTCAAACGGAACCGGAGGAATATCTGTAAGGTTAGGACTATGCTAGCTGCTGGTTTTCGGGGCACTCGGTGGTTAGCAAGTCCCAATGGTTATCTTGTCACTTCTGGTTACCAGTGGATGCAGGGAACACACCCCTCTATCCACTGGTATAAGGATGTTTGGGATGGCTGGGCTACTCCTAAGCATTCTCTCATAGGCTGGCTTATCAAACATGAAGCATTGAACACCAGAGCTAAGTTGTTCTCATTAGGCCTGTGTAATACTAACATGTGTGTTCTCTGTGAGAAGGAAGAAGAAGGGCATGGCCATCTCTTTGGGAGCTGTGATTATAGCTCTAAGGTTGTTGCTGTGCTAGAGGATTGGTTACATGTTAATTTGAGCACTGTCACTGGTATATCTAAGACACAGAAGAAGGTTTATAGAATGATTAGACTGGCTTGCTGGTATGCAGTCTGGATGGAGAGAAACAAGTGTCGTGTTGATCTTAAACTAAGAAGACCTGATATTGTTGCAGATGAGATTAAAGCTACAGTGAAGGCAAGGCTGATACAAGTTATTACTCGGCCTGTTTTAGTAGGGGATAAGGATTGGCTTGTAAGCTTAGGACTTAATATGTGATGTTTTTTAAAGCCTAGTTGTATTATCCAAAGTGGACTACATGTAATTCTGATTATTTCATTAATCAAAGCTCACATTTCACCAAAAAAAAATAGTTATTTGTTGGTGATAATGTTTACTGAGTATTATTTTTGGTGGTTATTGTTTTTTTATGACTTATACAAACAAATTGAATTGTAGATATATATAATCATGAAAAGATTAGAACGACAATGGATGTATGAAATATTAGACGAAAAAAAGAAACCGAAGCGTGAATTTGCAAAGGGGGTACGTGAAAGAGTTTATTGACTTCTTGGAACAAAGTAGTATGTATAAGAATTTTGGTGAAATAAGGTGTCCGTGTAAGAAATGCAATAACAGAGCTTTTAAAGGGAAGAAAGAAGTTCAAGATCATCTTTGGTCGAATGGTTTTGCCGATAATTACTATAAATGGACGTATCACGGTGAGGAAATTCCTACCAAAGGAAGTTTAAGTAGTATCGTAGTTAGTGAGAATCCTTACCGGGAGCTCGTGGAAAATGCATTACGTGATAATGTTGAACAAATATTGGAGGAGCAACTCAATCCCGACGACCTTAGCGATGAAGAAGTGCGTTATGAAACCCCAAACCCTGAAGTTTCTTCCTTCTATAAAATGCTAGAAAAAGCCGAATAACCAGTGTATGAGGGAAGTAATATGAGTTTGTTGCAAGCGGCAGCTAGGTTGGTAACACTCAAATGTGAGAATAACATATCTCTTAGATGCGCGAATGGGTTTGTGTCGTTCATAGGTGACATTATTCCAAAGAATAATGAAATGGAGCGCAATTTTAATGAGATTAAGAATGTGCTTAAGGGACTTCAACTACCCCACGAGAAGATTGATGCATGTCCTACTAGATGCATGATTTTCTGGGAGGAAAATGCTAATCTTGAGGAATGTACAAAGTGTCATGCATCTCGGTATAAAAGTACAAAAAATTCAAGTGGGAGGCGAATTCCTTGTAAACCGTTAACTTATTTCCCGCTTGCGCCAAGGTTACAACGATTATATGCAACCAAGCACATAGCAGGTGAGATGAGTTGGCATCATAGAAACTCTCGATTAAGAGAAAGGGGGACAATGGCACACCCAAGTGATGGAGAAGCGTAGAAACATTTCGATAGAGAGCATCCAGAATTTGCAAGTGAGCCTCGTAATGTTCGGCTTGGTTTGTGTACAGATGGATTTAACCCTTATGGGCAAGTTCGGAAGAATTACTCATGTTGGCTCGTGATCGTCACTCCGTACAACTTACCTCATTGGTTATGTATGAAGCGACATTTATGTTCTTATCTCTGCTCGTTCCAGGTCCTAAGAATCCTAAGACAACTTTGGATGTGTACCTGCAACCGTTAATTAAAGAGTTGAAAGAACTTTGGGAAACCGGCGTGTACACCTACGATGTTTCTAAGAAATAAAATTTTCAATTAAAGGCTGCATTAATGTGGACGATCAATGATTTCCCGGCATATGGCATGCTTTTCGGTTGGTCCATAAGTGGGTACCGTGCTTGTCCTTATTGTCAACAAAAAGAACATAGATCTTTTTGGCTTAAAAATAGCAAAAAGGTTTGTTGGTTAGATTGTCACCGTGAGTTCTTAAGACCCGATCATCCTTTCCGCAACAATTGTAAGCATTTTCTAAAGAACAGAAAAACTGAGAATCGCATTGCCTCGTCGAAATTAACGGGTGATGAAGTGTGGGATTCCGTAAAAGGCTTGCCAAAAATAGTTGATGCTTCTGATCAAGAATTGAAATGATTGAAAGACAAGAATGAAGGTTGGTGGAAACAAAGCATACTTTGGGAACTTCCTTATTGGAAAACGTTGTTAATTCGACAGAACTTAGACATTATGCACATTGAGAAAAACATTTTTGAACAGGTTATCAACACGATGATGGATGTACCAGGTAAAACTAAATTTGGCCCTAAGGATAAACTAGACTTTAATGAACTTTGTTATAAACGGCCAATATCATCTAGGTTTGTTTTAGAAACTGCGGAGAAAAAGGCTCTATGTGAATGGGTTGCTAATTTGAAATTCCCGGATGGTTATGATTCAGATTTGAGTCGGTGTATTGACCATAAAAATATGGTGTTGCATTCCATGAAAAGTCATGACTGTCATGTCTTTATGGAACGACCACTCCCTGTTGCCTTGAGAGAGTTGCTCCCGACTGGTTCTTGGAATGCAATAACTGAGATAAGCCAATTTTTTAGAGACTTGTGTACTTCTACGATTAGAGTTAATTATATGGAACGTCTAGAGAATAACATTGCGGAGATAATATGCAAGTTAGAGAAGATATTTCCCCCGTCTTTCTTCAATTCCATGGAGCATTTGCCTATTCACTTACCTTATGAAGCGAAGGTTGGAGGACCTGTTCAATATCGATGGATGTATCCATTTGACAGATTTCTTAATCATATAAAAAGAAAGATTGGCAACAAAGTTCGGGTGGAGGATTCCATATGCAATTCTTTTTTGTTAGAAGAAATTGCAAATTTCTGTTCCCTATATTTCAAAAGTCACATTGACACAAAAGCGAAAGATTTAGATGTTGGTGTGAATTCCGATGACGACCTAGATTTAATGAAATTACCCGAGTTATTCAATGCTGACATGGGAACTACAACCGGAAAATGTATTCAGAGGTACTTGGATCAGAAAGAGTATGAAGATTCTCATTTTTATGTGCTAAGGAATTGTGGGAAATTTTTAGAGTCTTATGAAAAGTAAGTTATTACTTCGTCATTACTCAATACATTTTTAATTATCAAATTAGATCAAAATTATAGGTAATACATAATTAAAACATTTTCCTGGTATATATAGGGAATTTGAGACACGTATCAAACTCACATTTCCTGATGTCACGTCCTCTGATGATGTTTGGAGCAAACATGACAAAAGTTATGCGAAATGGTTCCGAAATGAAGTAAGTAATACGTTTGCTTCATACTCAAATACCAATGCATTTATTTTGTTTGTCCATATCTTTAGTTATGGAGAATAATATATATAACACCTTAATTAACATATTGTTTTATTGATAGTCTTATAGATTAAAGGACCCTTTAATAATAGCTCTAGCATTAGGTCTGATCCTAGTAGCAAGGTGAAGACATGGAGACGATATTCTATCAATGGCTATAAATTTCGAGCTTATAAGGAGGGAGTTGATCTTTCGAAAGCTACCTCAAGTAATGGGGTTTGTGTGAATTCTACAGAAGGGTTGGACTACTATGGAACCCTAAATGAAGTAATTGAGCTTGCTTATTATACCGAGAAAAGGGTTTATAGGGCGATATTGTTTAAATGTGATTGGTTTGATAATTCCCAACAAGGACTTAATATCCATAAGGTATGCGGACTTGTAGATGTAAATGAGAAAAAGAAGTTTCGTGGACATAACCCATTCGTGGCAGCTTTTCAAGTCGATCAAGTTTGTTATGCTCCTTATCCAACCACTAAGAAAAGTAATCAATGGTCCGCGGTTTTTAAAATCAAGGCAAGATCACATGCTGATGCTCCTGTTGACGAAATTGTCTTCCAAGAAGATGTGGTTGTCAATGATCACTCATTTTCACCAATTTTGGTGGAAGAGTCACAAACTCAAGATGAATATGAAGTGGTTGTGGAAATGGATGAAAGGGAATATGACGGGGATGTCGGAGAAGAAGAGGATAATGAAGTTGAAGTTGAAGAAAATAGAATAGAGGAAAATGGGGAAGAAGAGGAAGAAGTCGGAATACTTTTTTCAGATGATGAACCTCTTTTGATTCATAGTGATAGTGATAGTGATGATTGATGGGAGTTGTTGTAATTCTACTATATTAATGTATGAATTTTAATCAAATCATTTTTATGTATGAATTTTAATCATTCAATCAAATTGAAGCATTTTAATCATGACACTTCATTTTTGTTTACATTTGTGTGGACTAACAATTTGCGTTCTTAAATTATACTCCCTCCTATTCACCATTTTCTTCCCTATTTCCATATTCGGATTATTCGGGTTTTCTTCCCTATTTCATTTTTTGGGTTGATTTGTGTGGTCCAAATTAAATTATATGTGGGGTAGTGTGTTTTGTGTGGTCCAAAATCACTTTCTTATTTCTTGTGCAAAAAGGAAAGGGGAAGAATATAGTGAATAAGAGAGAGTATATTTATTATATTGTTCATGACACTTCAATTTTTTTGGACTAACAATTGTACTAACGATTTTTATTGGACTGACAATTTATATTGTTTATAATTAACTTATGGCAGGTTTCATTCGAAAGTTGATAGGGAGCGGTAGTAGGGGAGGTCGCCGTGACGAGGAGAACGAAGAGGTTAATGAAGATGACGAGGTTGTTGAGAATATAACACCGGCACATGAGAACATGCAGATCATTCTCTCGCAAGAACAAGAAGGTGGTAAATGGTAAGTGTTCTAAAGTTTTATTTTTA
Source organism: Silene latifolia (assembly GCF_048544455.1). Classification (NCBI taxonomy): domain Eukaryota; kingdom Viridiplantae; phylum Streptophyta; class Magnoliopsida; order Caryophyllales; family Caryophyllaceae; genus Silene; species Silene latifolia. The sequence continues at coordinate 50,120,621 of NC_133527.1, read as the reverse complement.
CCTTTATGAAATATATATCATTCAAATAATTTTATTTGAATTTTCAATATATGTTTGTTTTAATTTTCAGGTGGAGTGACAAGTGTGTTAAAGCATATGTCAGTTGGTCGTTCACTAATAACATTTCAGATGAAGAGTACTTCACCAAATAGAGTGAGGCGAGCCATGCGCAGTGCTTGAAGATGTGGAATTGGTTTAGGGTAATTTAAAAGTTACCTATTATTTACTTTACGTAAATAATTTTTATTTTATTTTTTTTAACTAAAGTCATCTCTTCTATTACTAATTAAACACTTGTTTTTGAAATAGAAACATGTGAGGTCCGTCGATGAAGGCTATGACGCTAAGCATGAATGGCAAAAGGTGGTCAAGAGGCGGATTACCAAGCTTATTAATGGACTAAAGTATACAAAGAAAAAACCCGATTGGGTCCCGGTCTCTTGGTGGGTGAATCTCAAGGCTAGAGATGAAAAAGATCCTGAATTTGCCAAAATTTCTAAAATAAACACGGCAAATAGAATGTCGGGTGCTAAAGACGGGAAAGCATTAGACACCCATACTCTAGGCCGTAAGAGTTGCTCCGATGCTTTCAAGGAATTGGTAAGTATGTATTGTATTTATTATTTTCACAAATTGGTTAGAATTACTGATTGACGAATATAATCAATTTATGTTTTTATGATACTTTCAGGGTGAGTCGGCCACACCCTACAAGTTGTTTTAAAAGACCAAGAAAAACAAGAAGAGGGAGTGGGTTAATCCTCGAGCTGCTAAGACCGACGTAAGTTAATATTTATTGTATTTCTCTAAATCTTAATGTTAATATTTATTGTATTTTCCTCATTTTTAAATATAACATCATTTTTTTCCTTATTTGTTGTTCTTTTAGGCCGTTTATCAAGAAGAGATGAGTCGACCAACGCCCCCCGGAGAGGCTCCAGACGAGTACCATTCGTTCTACACCGCTGTCGATGGTTTTGACAATCGTGGAATATTTTTCGAGAACGGTGATGTAGCGGCCGAAATGTGGTATAAACGTCCGTGTAACAAAGGTACTCGTTGATCATTCTCTTACACTTCTATCATGGTTTATCAATTTACCACCCAAATGAACAATGAGCGAGCCGCACGACAAAGTCTTGAGGAACAAATGCGCACCACTCAAGAAACAGTCCGTCTCCAAGCTGAGCAAATGGCAGCCATGCAAAAAGCTTTGGCCGAAATGCGGCAATATCAACCCTCACCCTCATGCTCAGGTCCCCCCCCCCCTCCCCCCGGTAGAGACGACAATGCGGATGACGGGCATGGCTTTGGTAGTGAACATGTTGAGCCTCTAGGTAATTATTAGTATCCCCATCTATGTTGTTATATTAGTATGTTAAGGCTACCTTATGTTAGAAACTTATGATTACAGACTAGTATTTTAGTTGGTATGTAAAAGACATTTTTTTATGAGAGTAAAAATTTGACCTTTAGTTTTTATGTAACAACATTGTTCTTCCAATCGTGTTCGGTTTTCTATCGATAATTTCGTTGTCTACTCTTGATTCCCGCTCATGCGGTCGACATGATAATGGATTCCCGCTTGGCGGTCGACGGTTGTATTTGGTTTTTTGCAGGTTTGGTGCGTAAAACAATGCAAATTCCGCATTGTGGCTGGGCAGCAAGCTGCTATTTCCAGCCAATGCCTAGAATTATCCTGACGTAGACTTTACTGACAGTAAAACCGTCAGAATTTTTGGAACTTCTGACGGAAATTTTGTCAGATGGATCAACATTTTGTTGACTTTCCTTACGTAATTTCCGTCAGGAGTTTCAAAATCCTGACGGTTTTTCCGTCAGTACAGTCAATAAAACGTTGACTATCTACGTCAGCCTAAATGTGGGTTTTGACGGAATGACCGTCACAAGTCCGTCAGAAGTGAGAATCCTGACGAAAAAACCGTCAGGAAGTCATTTTCTGTGACGAATTGTAGTGACGGTGTATTCGTGACGGTTTTTCCGTCAGGAATGCGTGTTTCTGACGGAAAATGGGCTTTATTGACGGATTTTTTTCCGTCAGTTTTCCGTGTTTTTTGTAGTGAATCTTACATGGTATCAGCTTAATAATCATATTAGAGGATATTAGAGAATATCATATTAGAGGATATTAGAGAATATCATATTAGAGATATTAGAGAATAGTTAGGATATTATACTAAGGAATATCAAAACTTCTATAGAGTTTATGATATTATCCTCTAATAGGAACATCAAAACTCCTATAGAGTTTATTTGAAAAGTTATTGTCTCAAATTTAAGTTTGAGCATATTGAAATTTAGATTTGAATGAGTTTTTTTGCTAAACATGTGAAATTAGTTTATGGTTCAGAATTACTATAACGATTAGAATAATGTAGTGAAAATCTACGATGAAAAATATGAATCGATACATAAATGGTTTAGTAAAGATAATCGCTCAAAGATATTGGATGAATTATTCAATAATGATAGGATTAATTCTCTTGAAGACAATGAATTCAGGAAGGAAAGCTACATTCTTTTTCCCTTCGACTAGGTTTTTTTGTCCCAATGAGTTTTTCTTAGCAATGTTTTTAATGAGTAGCACTATAAGCGCATTATTACGCTATAGTCATGTCATCGTAATTGTTGAGATGACGATTGTTTTAGACATATAATATTATGTCGTTTATTGAGGAGAAACTATATCACTATTACAGAAGTATTATTTTGAAATGAAGATCCAAAAGTTATTATGAAATGATTATATCTAGACGGTGAGTTCTCAAAGAAATATGATATCGAAGCTGTCATGAATTTCTAATAATCGAAGATTCAAGTTTATCAACCACAATGGGTACTACTTCAACAATCGAGAAATTATGTCAAAACATGGATTATTTCAAAATACATCAAGTTATGTAATCATTAGGGGGAGTTGACACGCGATGTACTCTTTTCCTTAGCCATGATTTTGTCCAACTGGGTTTTTCATGGAAAAGTTTTAACGAGGCAGCTTGTTATGCGTGTTTGAAGGTTAGTGTACTCTTTTCTTCACTAGTATTTTTCTCACGAGGTTTTCTAGGAAGATTTTTAACGAGACCTCTTTTTCAGTGATGGACGTACAATGGGGAGTGTTATGAAATATTATAGTATAATATTATAATGAAATATATAGTATAATATTATATAGATGTCCATATTTTAGAATATTCTCAAGTGTATTTGATACCGAGTTTGTCGTACTCCTCTGTATACAAACAATATTTGTAAAACTCAATACCAAACTAATGAATGTAGTAGGGTAAGGAGGTCGATCCACAAATACGGGATTATGGTTCTTAGATTAATTGTCTACTTTCTAGTTTAGTTCTAGCAAATATTGAATGATTGATAAACTAGCTAATAAGACTACAACTAAAGGAAGCAAATTGATTAAGATGCTAATTAAGAAAGCAAGGGTGGTCGGGTTCACTCATGTAGAGAAAGGGTTCAAGTAATGGCATAAATAACAAGTGATTAAAGTAATTTCAAAGGTAAATCCCCACCCCTCGATGTGAGATTAACCTAAGGCTTAGCATAATCGAACTCTCGCTCTAATTACCCATAACCCACTAATCGTCATGTACTATCTAGTTACAAGTCAATCTCTCACCCAACAAGTTATAAGATAGTGGAATTGACTCAAATTCTCATTTAGACATTTCCACAAACACTTTGTATGCATGACAATTAGAATAGAAATTACTCATGTAGTACTTGCTTGTTCAAGCCAATAATATACCCCTACTAATCACACAAGATTACCCTCCACCAAAGCAATACACTACTCAAACATACTAATAGAAATGAGTATAAAAGATGAGAACTTTATAATGTAAATAGGAAGAACAAGCATAATATAAAGACAAGTAATTAAGCAACAATCAACATGTAAATAAATGAAAGGAAGTAAATTAAGAGGACTATACCAATAGTAATTAAAGGAGCAAACTTTGATTGAAATAATAAGGATGAATCTCTTCTTCCCTCAAATTGCAACCCACTAATCTATATGTAAACTAATGAGAATTGTGAAATTTTGAATAAACTAAAGAGGAATTAAATTAATTGTGAAGAAAGATTACAACTTTGATTAAAGGAAAATTAAAGGGAGATATTCTTGTCTTACAATAATGAGAGAGTATGAGAGACTAATTATTCTAATTTTGAGAGAGTGGAATAAAACTAAAGGTACTGTTTAGCCAAGTTTTAAAAGTGTTTTTTCTAACTGAAAAAGTAGTAGCTTGGTCAAACACTATAGATTATGGAGTTTTAAAACTACTTTTGAAAATCTAAAAACTAATTATTTACCCCCAAAAGTAGAAGTAGGTAATTACTACTTCTACTTCTACTTTTCACATAAAGAGTAAAAAAAACAAAAACAAAAAAAACTGGCTGAAAGTAGTTAGGCCAAACATATAAATTTTATAAGAAGTTACTTTTAAAACGTATGGCCAAACAACCAAAACTTTTCCAAAAAGTAACTTATCAATAAACCCCTTTTAGGCTCTGTTTAGCAAAACTACCTGAAAAGGTAGCTGAAACCTGAAAAGGTAGCTGAAAACTGAAAAGCTAACTGAAACCCGAAAAGGTAACTGATAAGGTAGCTGCAAATTAGGAGTTGATAAGTGATAAGGCTAAAGTCGTATCACCAATATCAAAATAAAACTATCTCAGTACTAACAAGAATAGCTAGTGGTAAGACAGGTATCGAATCCATAGGGAGGCAGTAATAGTCAGTCTGTAAATATTTAGATCGTCTGAAGGTAACCGTTTTCTTGGGGGTTTTGATTTGTTTGTTATCTAGTCAACTAATAACAAGTAATTAAAAAAAAGGTTTATAACAATAATATTAAAAGTCTAGGATTTCTGGTTCACTAGGTCAATTATATGGGGTCTCTTAATCAATTGCTAGATCTATCAAGTTATCTAAGGTCACAAGATTGGTTAATTCTATTTATGTCCTTTAGATCGAATCTAACATGCAATCGCTATAATTAGACATAATCTATTTGATTATCGCAGCCTATATTAATTCAAACCCTGTCGGTGAAAGCATTAATTCGCTACACTAATTAACAACTCGGGCCTAAGTTAATTAACTAGAAGAAGAACAATAATCAAACGATGACTTATACGATTTTGCTAGCAATTAATCAATAATCCCCTTTCTAATTAACCTAGATCCCCTTCATCCTAGATGAGGGATTTAGCTACTCATAACTAATGAAACAATAACAACAATGATAATTGAAGACATAATTGACAATGTTAAATAAGAACAATTAATTAAGAACATAAACTTGAATGAATAATTATTGAAGAATGATTAATACCGTAGCAACAAGGAAAGATTAAGCTAGAGAGTTTTCAGCCGTCCTAAGCAAAATAAAGCGTAACCTAATAATAACATACGAGTTTTGAATTTATAATACAAAATAACCGTTTTAGGAAAATCCGGAAATAAAACTGCCAGAGAGGTTCCTCGATCGAGCCTGGGTGGACTCGATCGAGGACGATTACTCGATCGAGCCTCAGGGGACTCGATCGAGGAACCAACTTCACAGGTTGATTTCTTCGTTTCTTCACTTCTAGCCTTCAAGCTACCTCATTCCTCGTGCCATGCTCCGTGTATTCCACTATGCCATCTCCGCTATGCTCATCTTAGCTCGATTATCCTCGTAATGCGTCATTTCTGCATTAAAACATAAAATAGCGGCAGTATCGACAATTCACTACAAAAGGGCATATAAACGATATAAAGGCACGAAAACGGTACATAAAATGGTATGAAAGGAGTTATAAAAGTATATATAAAAGTGATACATCAAACTCCCCCAAACTAAACATTTGCTTGTCCTCAAGCAAAGCAATCAAACCAAACAAAAGACAAACATACAAATGGTGAACGAATAACTCAGAGCAAATGTCTAGGCACATACAAATCCCAGCTATCCATATCTATAACAAAGTAATGACCAAAAATTGTGCCAATAAAACAAATTCAAAGGCACGGGTAACAGATTAACGCAGCTCTACTCAAGATGTGACATGATGCCGAGACTCAGCCAAATGCTTTTCAACCTTGCAAGACAATTTTGTTGGATTATCGCGGTTTCACTCATTCACTCATAAGGGGTGAGATATATGTAAGATAGAAAGAATAAAGACACTCACTCAACTTATGAAACATGCATGCAATCTAATGTAATAGAAGATTCTCCAACTAGTGCGCATTCATAATACAAACCAAGTACATGTATCAAGGACAGAATGGTGGTAAAGAGGCATGGGTATAGAAGTGGCCTGTGCAAAAGCACGTATGGGTATGTGAGGCTCAGACGATAGTCGCAGCGGTAAACCAATAGTCAAATCTAATAGTAAACAATACAACCATCCAACTAGAGAAATCATCTCAACTTTGACAACATATGAGAGAATAAAAAGACTCTCCAAAGATGCATTAGACTCTAGTAATTACCACTCACGACCTCCTAACAAAACTTGATGAAGCAAAAATTTTTCTTTCTTCTTTTTTTTTTCTTTTGAAATTTTCGATTTTTTTTTTCTTCTCCTCTTTTTCTTTTTTTTTTCCGTTTTTTTTTTCTTTCTTCTCTCTTTTTTTTTTTTCTCATTGCTTCATAGTATTCTTTTTTTTTTTTCAACATAGGAGGTCACACAATTGCTACGAAAACATAGCTACTACCCACATGACATAAAAAAGTCCCAACCCAACTAAAGTAGCTATAACAACAAGAGACTCAAGCAACTGCGACTGTCCCGAAAAGGTGGGCAAATTCTGGAATGTAGCTAAGAAATAGGATATAAAATGGCTACATAGTTCAAACGGGCTAACAAAACTGGGTAATGTATGGCATATTTGAACAATAAGAGCTGCCTTTCCTCATATATTCAATCATATGAACGCGCAAAAGCTGAGAAACTAATGTCACACTTATGCAGTTTGATATTACATATTCCACAAGGAGACCACACTCTTCAGCCTAAATAACAATGAGACCGGTTTATCAATGTTCCCGGCCTAGGAAGCTCTAAAGACCTCAGAAATTTAAGTGGTTTACCAACAAAATAAAGTCAAATTTACTAGGCATAAGGCATATTGTGACGGTCAAGACTTGAGTAAAGAGCTTTGTTTATCATAGCTAACGGGTCAAAACAATGTACATGGACAACTCAATGGGATTCAAGTGCAAAGACAAAAGCAAATTATCATCATTGCTAAACAATTCACCAAGACTCGGCTCAAAATAAATAAAAACATGTTTTTGTATTTTATAAATTTTTAATTTTTATGGATTTTTGTTTTTATAACACACACAACGATAAATAAACACACAACAGAAATAAATACCCTCCCCCAAACCTAAATGTCACAGTGTCCTCATTGTGACGCCTACAGCATAGCAATCACACAGAAATCCAGCAACCTATGGGACACTACTAACAAAGGGAAGAGGGAAAATAAGAAATACAATAAAAATAAAAACAAGAAAGATAGTACCAGCTGTAATGCAAAAGCCTCCCCCAAACCAGCTGGAAAGTGAGGGATGTAGTGACCAGCTGTCAGTACTGAGCTCCACCATCATCATCATCAAGGTCGGTTTCATCAAAGCCATCAATCTCCGCGTACATAGCTAGCAACTCGGGGTCAGTGACACGCACCCCACGGCCTCGAGCTCGGCCTCCTCGCCTACCACGGCCTCTAGCTCGGCCTCCAGTAAAAGCTGCTGCAGCAGAAGTAGAAGCTACAGACTGGACAAAAGGCCCCCTCTGCGAAACAGGAACACCAACATCCTCTAGGAAGACACTAGAAGGATGGTGGGGACGCACAAGAGTGTAGAAAGGCCGACCCAAAGCACCATAATCTGTACTAAACTGCACAAACTCAGCAAGAGTCACACCGTAAAGGTGGAAAACACGGCTATCATCACCAGGTGTGGTGTAGCAGCTCGGAGAAGTGCCCTTGTACTGCCCTCCCGCAACAAGAGTAACAGCCTCCATCTGCTCCCACAAACGCCGCTCAGTCAACGCGATGTTAATACCCTCATGGATCCGCACCTCTCTCGCAAGGACTGGGTCAAAATGATAACCATGGGAAGGAAAGGTTGTAGGAGGAGGAGGGGGAGGACGGGGCTGGTAGAAACCAGGCAAGTGAGTGGCAGGCTGACCTCGTCGTCGACGCCCACCAGTAGTAGTAGTAGTAGTAGTGCTAGAACCAGGAAAAGTAACCAGAAGCTCCTCTGGTATCAAGTAGGTGACAGGAGCAGGTCGCTCTATAGCTGTACTCTCCTCAAGAGGCTCAACAGCCAGCAAATGATCACTAGGCAAAAGCATATAGGAATGACCATGAACTTTCCAATAATGATCCTTCCCACCCCTAATGTCAATGTAGAAAATGTCATAGCGAAGGTGGTCATCATCTACCAATGGCTCATGGTCATCCATCGGCTCATAGGGGTCATTCCCCTCAAAACCACACAAAACCCTAGCAATCCTAGTAATAAGGGCACCACAATCAAAATCAGAATGCTTCCCAGTCATTCGGTCAAAGGCCTGGCAAACAAGAACAGGGGGGGAAAACTGAAAGGTAGCTTCCCGAAACGGGTCAAGTAGCTAGCTAAAATCAAGACCTCCAAAGAAGAGGCCTTGCTCCTATCATGTCTCCCATAAAGCAAATAACTCAAGTACCGCAACAAAAGTCTAAGACAAACATGCTGAACATCTAGCAAAGACATACTACTCACATCTGCGTCCGCATACCCCGTAAACAATGGAAAGAATCGGATTGCAGACATCCCAGAAACATTATACAAATCACCCTCGGTATGCTTATCAATTCCCAAAATTTCAGAAAAACGGTCAAAAGTCAAGGATGGCTCCTCATTAAGCAATCTAAAGCGGATAAGATGGTCTGATGAAAAGTAAACATAAGAACTCAAAAATTCAAGGGTCAAGGCACGATATGATAACTCGTGCAACAGAAAAAGACCCTGCAACCCAATCTTGACAAACATACCAAACATAATCTCATCAATCTTAAAAGTTCGCAAGATTTTCCGATCAACACACCGAGTGGCGTTCATAGTCTTAGACATCAAGAACTCGAAGTTGTCCCGCTGCTCTTTGTCACGAAATTCAATAAAAGGAAACTCGTCAAATGGTGATAAATCCTCCTCCTCCTCAGAAGACTCTATCACCTCCGGCTGACGAACGGGAGTGCTCCTCTCCCATGGCCTTTTGTTACCTTGCCTACTAGTCGACATTACTGCAAAAGAGACAAGTATATAATCACAAACCCGACTTTGATGCAAAACAGTCCCGTTTTTCAGCATACATGGGTCGAAAAGATGGATTTTAAGACCGAAAATCACAAATAAACCATCTAAAAAGCAGGGGGATTGTAATTATATGTCAAGTAGTGAAGAATATCCAAGCATAAGAACACAATTGCTAACCAATTTAATGCATAAATTTAACCCGGATTTTGAAGAACCCTAATTCCCAAATTAGCAAATTACGCATTTAATTCAACAAATAAAGGGCTAAAAAGCAAGGAAATGGCAATTGTATATGAGCAATAGAGGATTCAAAGCAAGAAACATAAGATTTAAGCACAAAAGTCCAGATTTTCGGACCAAATTAAGAGTAAAAACGGGATGTACCTTGGCAAAAACAAGCAATAGAATTTGAAAATAAGCACAATAGATTGATGTAATCAATTAACAAGCAATGAAACACAAGTATAATTGGAGATTTGGTGATGAATGATGATGAATTGAGAGAGAAAGGAGGGGTGGCAGTCGAAAATAAGCAACAAAAGTGACGGAGTATGAAAAAGAATAGGAAATATTAGAAGCAATTAAAAGAGTAAACCGGCCGGTCCAAAATGCGGAACCCGGTCCAAACTGGTGCCTCGATCGAGCCTGGGTGGACTCGATCGAGGAACCAAAATCCCCACATGCCAACTTTCGTTTTAAATGGATTTTAATTCTCTAGTTGGTGCCTCGATCGAGCCCTGGGTGCACTCGATCGAGGATGTTGGTGCCTCGATCGAGCCCGGCTTGACTCGATCGCGAACCTGCTGGTGGCCTCCTTTTTCGTCGTTTGTGATTCCTAGTTATAAATCTCATCAAAGTCTGCACAATAACACTTGAAAAAATGATAAACCCTCTCCTCTCATCTCTCAAAATTCAAGGAAAAACTTAAATGTAAATGCGATAATTAAATTAAAAACCTAATTTACAAAATAATACATTACAATTGCCTAGCTGCCTCTCGGTAGCGCTGGTTTTTGCGGTCCCGCACGACCGTAATTCCTCATCAGTAAGAAGAATCAATGGCAAAGAGGTCAACGGCCTCTATTACCCCAATATGAGCTCCTTCATAGTAGATTTTTAGTCGTTTCCCATTCACTTTGAAGGTCTCTCCTTTGTCAGTTTGCACTGTAACTTACCCAAATTTGTTTACATCAGCAACAGTGAACGGTCCAGACCATCTACTCCTTAGCTTACCTGGAAACAAACGCAAACGAGAGTTAAATAGTAATGCTTTTTCACCGACATGAAATTCCCTTTGTAAAATATGCTTGTCATGCCACTTCTTCGTTCGCTCCTTGTACACTTGAGCACTATCATAAGCATGCAGTCGAAATTCATCGAGCTCATTCAACTGCATCAGTCGTTTCTCACCCGCCAGTGAGGGGTCCATATTCAACTCTTTTATGGCCCACATAGCCTTGTACTCAAGCTCCACATGTAAATGGCAAGATTTGTCATAGACTAGACGGTAAGGTGATGCTCCAATCAGCGTCTTGTATGCAGTACGGTAAGCCCATAAGGTGTCATCTAGCTTCCGACTCCAATCTTTTCTGTTCTTGCTCACTACCTTCTCTAAGATCTGTTTCAGTTCTCTATTGGAAACCTCCACTTGTCCACTGGTTTGAGGGTGATAGGCCAATCCTCTGCGGTGTGTAACGCCATATTTCTTCAACAAAGAATTAAGATGACGCTCATTGAAGTGCTTTCCTCCATCACTTATCAACGCGCGAGGAACTCCAAACCGTGGAAAGATAATTTTCTGAAACATCTTAACAACAGATTTAGCATCACAAGTGGGAGTGGTAATTGCCTCCACCCATTTAGAAACATAATCCGCAGCTACTAATATGTATTGATTCCCATGAGAAGTAGGGAATGGCCCTTGGTAATCAATGCCCCAAAAATCAAAATCTCCACCTCTGAGATTCCAGTTTAAGGCATCTTATGCCTTTGCGAAATATTGCCAGTTCTTTGACACGCATCACAAGAACGGACAAAAGTAGTAGCATCTTTTAAGATAGTAGGCCAATAAAAACCCGATTGCATTACCTTAGCAAATGTCCTAGAAGGACCATGATGACTACCATAAGAAGAAGAGTGACAATGAGAAAGGATGGCACGTACCTCACCCTCTAGAATACATCATCTGTAGATACCGTATGCGCACTCCCAGAACAAATATGGATCGTCCCAGAAATACCGCTTCACATCATGCATAAATCTCTTCTTCTGCTGGTAAGACAAGTCAAGAGGAAGCATACCTCCTACCAAATAATTGGCATAGTCTACGAACCAAGGAATATTCGCAGCTACAGCTAGAAGATGGTCATCTGGAAAAGAGTCATCAATGGGCAAAATCTCTCTTCCTGCAAATCTCAGCCTAGACAAGTGATCTGCAACAACATTCTCAACACCAGACTTATCACGAATTTCTAAATCAAATTCTTGCAACAACAAAATCCATCTAATAAGTCGTGGTTTAGCCTCTTGTTTGGTTAAAAGATATTTTAAAGCTGCATGGTCAGTGTGAACAATAACTTTAGAACCAACAAGATAAGTTCTTAATTTGTCTAAAGAATAGACAACTGCAAGAAGCTCCTTCTCCGTAGTAGCATAGTTGATCTGCGCATCATCAAGGGTCTTACTTGCATAGTAGATGGCATGTAACACCTTATCTATTCGCTGCCCCAAAACAGCTCCAACTGCATAGTCACTGGCGTCACACATAATCTCGAAAGGAAGGCTCCAATCCGGAGATCGGATTATGGGAGCCGAGATAAGAGCTTGTTTAATCCTGTCAAAGGACTTAACACACTCGTCAGTAAACACAAAAGGTGTATCTTTATGAAGTAGCCGAGTTAGAGGTTGAGCAATTTTAGAGAAATCCTTAATAAAGCGGCGATAGAACCCTGTATGACCAAGAAAACTACGCACACTTTTAACATTAACCAGGTACGGGAGTTGCTCAATTACCTCAACCTTGGCTTTGTCCACTTGAATACCCTTACCTGACACCAAGTGACCGAGTACCACCCCTTCAGTAACCATGAAATGGCACTTCTCCCAGTTGAGCACAAGATTGCTCTCCTCACAGCGCTGCAGAACCTTAGTCAAGTTTCTCAAGCAAACATCAAAGTCAGTACCATACACACTAAAATCATCCATAAAGACCTCCATGATAGACTCTATGTAATCAGAAAATATGGCCATCATACAACGCTGAAAGGTAGCAGGTGTAACACCCCCATACTTCAAGTGCCTTACCAGGACCACTCAGGTATAAAGTTGTTACCATCTCGGTTTCCCGAGGCAATGATAATCATAAGACAATAAAGAAACAACGTTTAAATAGTATAAAGTTTAAAGTGATTACAAACCAAAACCAAACTGCCAAAATACGGATTACATGTTTATAAACCAACTGTCTAGTCAACTACTCAAAAGTCTGATAAACTACTCAAGCTACAACGGAAGACTCTATCATCTGAAGGTGACACATCCCAGCTAGCCCATATGTCTCGACTCATACCTGCTCAACAACTGCTCATCATCCCCGAATGGATCACCACAGTTTTTAAAACAATAAAACGGGATCAGTAATATTCACACAATCATACATATACAACTGCTATAAGACAGAAACCAACATATCACGACCGTCACATAACCCAAACTCCACAATCAACTCCTCATCACCGACTACACACTAAAGTGTGTAGTCCTGCCAGAGTACCCGTCGCAACAGGTTACTCCACTCCGCCAGTGGGGGACCGCAGCCGTTCCCACCTAAGCCTCGCTCATACCATAGAGCGCATAACCCAAATCCATTAATGTGCACATCCCTTCCGTGGCGGGTTCCACAGAAGGCGAATAATGGTCATGAAGCCACTCCCGCAAGTGACCCCACTCAGCCAGGGACGCACCCCGAATACCACAGACATATACAATCAATCATAACTACCAGCAGTAAAAAATTCCAACAACCGTCACAATACTCATATGACAATATTCAACAATCATAGATCACAACCAACACATATGTGAATAATACTGAGTAGGGAAACCCTACCTGGAATGCAAAACAGTCAGACGATCTCAACAGCTGATATCAAAAAGCCTCCTCTACGAATTCTCCTCCTAACATATGATCACATAATTACTAACAGTCACAGAAACCAACAAAACCCCCAAATCCCCAAATTAGGGTTTAAACAACTTTAATAAAATACTATAAAATCGGTACGTAGATCTTACCCTCGACGCAAGGATCACAAGGATGTAAAGAACGCTAGATTCCGACCTCCCAAGCTCCGGAATTTGTCAATAATGCGAACGATACGAAGAACGTAGTTTGAAATCTCTTTTGAAGTAATTAGGTTTGATAAAAGTTTATTATAAAAGTGACGGAAAGGTTTATATATTAATTCGCATTATTAACAAAACCCGACAAAACATTACCCGTAAACCGAGCCACTCGATCGAGTGCCCAACATACTCGATCGAGTGCCCCCTACTCGATCGAGTACCAAGGCTACTCGATCGAGTACCCTACAGACAGAAACTATTTTAAAAACTCAAAACACCCTTACTCGACAGAGTAAGGCCCACTCGATAGAGTACCCAGAGACTCATAAAACCGTAGTATTACAGCAGGAGCGTTACATAAACCAAAGGGCATCCTCCTATAAGTAAATACACCATAAGGACATGTGAAAGTGGTCTTTTCCTGATCATCAGGATGGATGGGTATCTGAAAGAAACTGGAGTAGCCATATAGGTAACAGAAATAACTATGACATGCTAATCTCTCTAACATTTGGTCAATGTAAGGAAGTGGGAAATGGTCTTTCTTAGTAGCAGTGTTCAACTTCCTATAATCAATACACATCCTCCATCCTGTAACAAGTCTAATAGCAATTAACTCATTCTTATCATTCTTTACTACTATAGTACCTCCCTTCTTAGGTACAACTTGGACAGGACTGACCCATTTAGAATCAGATATAGAGAAAATAATGCCAGCATCAAGTAATTTATGTACCTCAGTTCTTACCACCTCCTGCATTGGAGGATTTAGTCGTCTTTGACCCTGTGCACTAGGCTTGTGGCCTTCTTCCAAGTGAATACGGTGCATACAAAAATCAGGACTAATACCTTTCAAATCGTCAATGTTATACCCAATGGCCTTTTTATGAGTTCTCAAAATAGTCAACAAAGTAGAAAGTTAACCTTCAGTTAGGCTAGCATTGACAATTACCGAGTTCATCTCACAGTCATCAAGAAATTCGTATTTAAGATGAGAGGGAAGAGGTTTTAGTTTAGGTTTCTTTACCTCAGTTACCTTAGGTGCGATACCCAAACTGTATACCTTTTGATGGGGGCATTCCTCTCCAGTTAGCTAGATCATAAACCAGAGCAATCTCCATAGGATCCCTGTCCAAACATATAGGAAGACACTCATCAATAGTAAAATCAACAACATCTATACTATGACAAGTTTCTTCTATCATGGGATGTTTTAATGCTTTTTATAAGTTAAAAACAATTGTATCATCCCCCACAGCTAGCGTCAATCTCCCTTGCCTAACATCTATAACCGCCCCCGCCGTGTGAAGGAACGGTCTACCCAAAATGATAGGGATTTGGTTATCCTCAGCCATGTCCAAGACAACGAAATCTACGGGGATGAAAAATTTTCCAATCCGAACGGGAACATCCTCCAACACCCCCAGTGGGTGTTTAACAGATCTATCGGCCATCTGCAAAGTCATATTAGTAACCGTCAACTGACCCATATTTAATTTCTTGGAAATAGAATAAGGCATGACGCTAACGCTAGCTCCTAAATCACAAAGAGCTTTACTAATAGCAAGATGACCAATATGACAAGGGATAGAAAAACTTCCTAGGTCCTTTATTTTAGACGGTGTATTAATTGGCAGCATGGCACTGCACTTCTGAGTGTAAGCAATGGTTTCCACCGCATCAAAGGATCTCTTCCTTGTCAAAATCTCCTTCATAAACTTTGCATAAGCCGGAACTTGAGTAATTAATTCAGTGAAAGGAACACTTACCTGTAAATTCTTCACGACCTCCATAAACTTATCAAACTGCTTGTCCAGCTTAGATTTTTGTTGCCGGTGAGGAAAAGGTAGTGCAATAGTAATGGGCTCGGCTTGCTTAACCTTAGAATCAAGTTTTGAAACACCATCATCTGCCAAAGAGGTGCCTCGATCGAGCCTTGATGTCACTCGATTGAGCACAGTAGTTCCTCGATCGAGCATGGGCTGACTCGATCGAGGAACCTTAGCGGGTTCATCTTTTTCGTTCTTTTTGCTCTTGTCTTCAGCTCGTGTTTCAACTTCGTCATGTTCTTTTTCATCATCACTAAGCTCCAAATTGCCCAATCCCTTAGGATTCATATAAGGTACCACATTATTAGCAGTGGGCACGTCATTATCATGGCTTTGCAGGTCGGGATTTGCATATGTGGTACCGCTCCTCAGTTGAATAACATTAGCTTGCTCGTGAGCTTGTTTACCTTGAGGAGGAAGACCCCCAGCCTGTTTTGATGGATTTTGAAGTGCCATCTAAGCTACCTGATTATCTAACATCTTATTGTGGGCAATCAGCTCAGAAATTTGAGCCGTCTGCTTCTGGTACATTGACAAAGTTTGTTGCAAAAGATTACGCAACCCTGCCATCTCATTGTTTGGAGTTTGTTGAGGAGGTTGTTGATATTGATTGTTGAACTGCTGGCCTCCTTGATTTTGCCTTTGATATCCCCCTTGTGGTTGATTACCATGATTGTTGGGAGGGACATAAGAATTCTTCTGTGGTTGTATTTGCTGCGGGTTTTGCACATTCTGGCTAGACCATTGAAGGAAGGTATGCTCCTTCGTTCTTTCATTGTAAAAGTTGGAGAAAGGTGTACCTTGTGCACCTTGTCTGTAAGACTGAAAGGCATTAACCTGCTCCAATGTGCTCAAACACTCAGCTGCATTGTGACCGTCCAAACCACATCTAGCACAAGACTCCTCTAGTTGCTGACTCATAGCATGGACTCTCTCCTTACTAACCAATGATTGGGTAGTCTTAATCTCAACAATTTGGGCGGAAATAGCCTCTAATTGTGCCGCAAGAGCACTATCAACACCGGTTCCTTGCATGCTTCCCCTAGGATTTCCATACTTGGCAGTATGAGTGGAAATCTGATCAATTAACTTCCACGCGGTAGGATCATTGGTGTTGTCCTGAAACCTCCCATTAGCTGAGAAATCCAACAAGGCACGATGATCGTCATACAACCCGTTATAAAACTGGTTGCAAAGAAACCACTTTGGGAAACCATGATGGGGAACTGATCGGACCAAACGTTTGAAGCGAATCCAAGCTTCATTAAAATCTTCAGTAGCTCCTTGCTTGAAACTAGTAATCTGACTTTGAAGTGCGTTAGTCTTCTGAGTTGGGAAGTACCTCTTATAGAAAGCAAGAGCAAAAGTATTCCAGTCAGTAATGCCTTCACCTTCCATGTCTAAATCTCTCAACCATTTTGCAGCTTCATCTTTCAGAGAAAATGGAAAAAGCACCTGCTTTATCTGATCTTGTGTCACTCCACCTGTTAAAGGGATAGAACAATAATAAGTGACAAATTTCTCCATATGTGTCGCAGGATCCTCAGCAGATGTCCCTCCAAATAAATTCCGTTCCACCAAATTGATGTAAGATGGACGGATTTCAAAAGTTCCATTAGCAGTAGTGGGCTGCTTGAATCCTTGTGGGATGGAGGCCAAGATAGGCTCAGAGTGACTGGCTAGAGTAGGCATGATGGTAATCTTAGGAGTGGGAATTTCGACAGGAATTTCAAGTTCGGGAATTTCGTCCTCTTCGTAGGACTGATCGGCCGAAAATTCTGAGCTCCCCGTCTCGACGTCAAGTATACTCAAGTCTTCTACTTGACCCACTTGCTGAAATTTCCGTCTGTAGCGAAAAGTCTTTTCTGGTTCAGGATCAAAAGGAATAATCTTGGACCTATTCGACCTGGACATACACGGAACTAACAAGAAAAGTGTGAGAACGGTCTCAAGGAACTAGGTTCCCTGAGACAAAAAGACAAAATAAACATAAACAAACTAAACAATTGTTGCCTCCCCGGCAACGGCGCCAAATTTGATAAGTCTAAAGTCGTATCACCAATATCAAAATAAAACTATCTCAGTACTAACAAGAATAGCTAGTGGTAATACAGGTATCGAATCCACAGGGAGGCAGTAATAGTCAGTCTGTAAATATTTAGATCGTCTGAAGGTAACCGTTTTCTTGGGGGTTTTGATTTGTTGTTTATCTAGTCAACTAATAACGAGTAATTAAAAAAAAGGTTTATAACAATAATATTAAAAGTCTAGGATTTCTGGTTCACTAGGTCAATTATATGGGGTCTCTTAATCAATTTCTAGATCTATCAAGTTATCTAAGGTCACAAGATTGGTTAATTCTATTTATGTTCTTTAGATCGAATCTAACATGCAATCGCTATAATTAGACACAATCTATTTGATTATCGCGGCCTATATTAATTCTAACCCTGTCGGTGAAAGCATTAATTCGCTACACTAATTAACAACTCAGGCCTAAGTTAATTAACTAGAAGAAGAACAATAATTAAAAGATAACTTATACGATTTCGCTAGCAATTAATCAATAATCCCCTTTCTAATTAACCTAGATCCCCTTTATCCTAGATGAGGGATTTAGCTACTCATAACTAATGAAACAATAACAACAATGATAATTGAAGACATAATTGACAATGTTAAATAAGAACAATTAATTAAGAACATAAACTTAAATGAATAATTATTGAAGAATGATTAATACCGTAGCAACAAGGAAATATTAAGCTAGAGAGTTTTCAGCCGTCCTAAGCAAAATAAAGCGTAACCTAATAATAACATACGAGTTTTGAATTTATAATACAAAATAACCGTTTTAGGAAAATCCGGAAATAAAACTGCCAGAGAGGTTCCTCGATCGAGCCTGGGTGGACTCGATCGAGGACGATTACTCGATCGAGCCTCAGGGGACTCGATCGAGGAACCAACTTCACAGGTTGATTTCTTCGTTTCTTCACTTCTAGCCTTCAAGTTACCTCGTTCCTCGTGCCATGCTCCGTGTATTCCACTATGCCATCTCCGTTATGCTCATCTTAGCTCGATTATCCTCGTAATGCGTCATTTCTGCATTAAAACATAAAATAGCGGCAGTATCGACAATTCACTACAAAAGGGCATATAAACGATATAAAGGCACGAAAACGGTACATAAAATGGTATGAAAGGAGTTATAAAAGTATATATAAAAGTGATACATCAATAAGATAACTGATTATATAAAAATGTGTTTGGCAAACTAGCTGGAAAGGTATCTGATTTTGGTGAAATGACGTAAAAATATATGTAAATTATTTAATATTATAGAATAAAGGGGTACAAATGGAAAAGAAGTAATTCCAGGTACCTAATTTCTCAAATGCTACCTGAGGTGGCATTTCATTTCAGGTACCTTATTTGTGGTCAAATAAGCTACTTGAAGTGTCGTGCCAAACAGAGCCTTAAAATGGAGAAACTATTTTTGCACAAACAAGGCCAAACAACACATATAAGATAAACTATGGTGTGGTAAGATTTGATAATAAAGGGGGTCTACTCCATTCAACTCCACTCTACCTATTTGTGTTTTGCACAAATATTAAGAAGGGTGGGGTTGGGTGGAATATATTGTAAATAAGTAATGGGATATGATGTAAATAAGTGTGGTATGAGTGGAAAATGGTGGAGTTTGATGTAGAATTAGTGGGGTATGAGTGTCAAATATTGTAAATAAGTAATGGGGTATGAGGACAAAATGGGCATTTGTCATTCTTTTTTAGGAAATAAATAGAGTGGAGTTGAATGGATGAAAAAGGAAATATGGTAGAGTGGAGTTGAATGGAGGAACTATATAGTCTAATATTAATACTACTACTAGTAGTCTACTACTAATAATAATAATAATTAACAATATATATATATATATATATATATATATATATATGCGTGTATATATATATATGTATATATATATATATATATATATACTAGGTAGTATCCCACGCTTCGCGCGGACTGTTTTAAAATTTTATTATTATAATTGAAGAAAAATAATATAATTCATATATAACCTTTAATATTTTTACCTATTAATAAAAATAAATTAATTTTTTTTTCTCAAATTTTATGTTTTTAGGTTTAAGTTCAGTGTTTTAAAATAAAATACATATAATTTTTATTAAAACTAATACTAAGTTATAGTTAATTGCGCATGATCAACGTTTTACCAAAAAAAAATGGTAACTGATCAAATATCACATTAATTAAAATAAAATTTATTCGAATAATGCAACAATGAACATTAAGGTATCAAATTATATCATTTCACAATACGTTATGTTCCAAATCAGTTAAAATATTTGTTCAAAATGATGTGAATATAATTTTATGCAATTTTTAATTTTGTATGTATGACGTTTGACATATATTTATCAAACATATATGGCCCACACTAAACTTATTCAAATGTTTTGGTTGTGTCTTACATGTGCTATGTGTCAAACATATCCATCAGAAATTTGCACCTTTTATTTTTTTTAACAACTATATATAACGATGTTTAAGAGTTTACCGTAAATAAAATAGGTTGAATTTTCTCAAATATCATTTTTATTAGATAACATATAAAATATTTAAATAAAAATAATATCTAGTTAGTCATAACTAATGATTTGTTCTTGACGTATACATATTTAATTAAAGATATTAAAGGAAAATGTAATGTGTATTCTACTTTTTCATGTTGTTTATATAATAGGGTTTTTACTACATGATACCCTTGTATTTATTCGAATTCTACGTGATACCCCTCGCTTTTCAAAAATACCCGTGGTACCCCTAGACATGATAAAAATATCTTAAAATACCCAAAATGCTCTAATCCGCCTCATTAAAATGTTTAATTTATACATTTTTTATAGATTTTTTGGCAATAATTTGTCATGTCATTAACATAAACATCGTTACTCAATTGTAAACATATTATTTTTTACAAAATCTAACATATTAAAAACGTGATTTTTAGTAGATTGGGTATTTTTAGAACATTTTACTAAATTTGGGATACCACTTATATTTACAAAAATATAGGGGTACCACGTAGAATGCGAAGAAACACGGGGTACCACGTAGAAAAACCCTATATAATATTATATTACTTAATAATGATTACTTTTCTTTTAATTATTCAAACTCACTCATGATCACTGTGTACATACATATTCGTTATCACAGTATTTAAACCTCTCAAAATCTCATATGTATTCATTTTGTCGCAATATATTTTTTTCGTTCCCACAGTATAAAAACTTATATCTTAGTAGTTTTTTTTAAGTTTTGTTTTTAATAAACACAATTATTCTTCAATATATATTTTTCTTAATAAAATTAATGGCCGGTCTAAGTTTTATAACTTTCTCAAAATGTTTTTTTTACGTAAATGTAAAATATTATAAGATGCCCACTTTAATCATCTCTACATATCAAAATATGCTAATAAATATAATGAAAATTATACTCGATTGAAAGCATTTTTCGCAATGAATGTTTTTATTTAGAATTTAGAATTTTTATCAAAATAGTTTTTTTTAATAAATTTAGAATCAAATCAACGTAATTATTTAATATAATTTTATAATAAAATTTATTAAACTATAATTAATATTTACTGAGATTTATGCTGCATTTATTATGTTTATATTTAATGTTCAGCTGTAATTAATATCGTATTTAATGCTGGGTTGACACGTGTCGCATCCACAACGTTTCAACCCAGTTTTATAAATATACTAGGTAGTATCCCGTGCTTCGCACGGCCGGTTTGTATATTTTTTTATTTTAATTGCAAACAAAAAAATATTTATATATAATAAAGTTTAATTTGAGATTTAATCTATAAATCAAATTGATTGAATTTTTTTTTTTTTTTTTGATGTTTAACTTCATAGTATAAATAATTTAATATACATCATATAAAATGCGGTTTACTTCAATAAAAATAAGAGTTAGTTAGTAATCAATGTTTATACTTCACGTATACGTATTAATTAAAAATAATTATAATTAAATGTAACCGTAATATGTTTTCTGCTTGTTCACACGTGCTTGCTCTAAGCCTAACACAATTGTACTTATAAATCATTATTTTTGTTGGGATTATTAAAATGCACTCGTTATCACAGTGTACATACATACTCGTTGTCACACACTCACACTAATTGTTACTATTAGTAACAATATACCTAACACATATTTTTAACTATTATACAGTATCGAATTTGAAGTTACTGTGGAACGGATGAAGTATATTAAGTAGATTAATCTTATATGTATATACTTTAAAAGACTGGGTTAGGAGAATTGTGGATTGAAAATATTAACTTAATTAAAAATAATAGTTAGTTGGGCATAATCAATGTTTCATACTTCACGTATACGTACTAATTGAAAATATTTATAATTAAATGCAACCGTAATATGTTTTTCGCTTGTTCACACGCTTGTTCTAAGCATAACACAATTGTACTTATAATCCCCACCTTAGGAAGAATCCCGCGCTTCGCATAGTCAGTTTTGATATTTAGCTTTGTAAAGCCAAATTGCGAAAAAATGTGCTCGCATACTCGTGATTAAGATTATTCATAAACGAATTGTGTATTATTGTAATCTCCTATAAAATCTAGTGCAAAACAGTGGCGGAAACACTGTCGAATGGGATTAAATACACAAAGATAAAAGTTCTAACTGTTATAAATTGAGAATGTATAAAATTCTCAAGGATAAAATTAAATGGTTAAGTCTAAACAAATGCCACTTTTATAAAAAGGGCGAAAATAAAATTCCTCAAAAGTGTTAAAACTAAAACCATAAAAGAAAGCAGAAAACAGAGTAGGATCTGCAAACTACTCGCTAGCTCACACAGAAATCCCCAGCAAAGCTAATACATGTCATGTTATAAACATAACAGCCACAATCAGTGGGGAGTAACTCGACGTTCTCCCAGCCATATCACATGATATAAATGTTACAGATGCAAATAATATATCAAAGTAAATTGAAATGTTATAAAACATAAGTAACAAAATATGATTACCAAATCACGTTAAAACCAACGTGCTGCATGCTTAAAAGCAAAATATACAAAAGATAGAATGGAAATAATTAGTTCAGGCTAGATATCCACTTTAGCTATACTTTTGACACCGCAGCATCTTTACTAGTTTCGGGAACCCAGTGTCACGCTAAGATGACCAACTCCAAGCTCACTAACTAGACAACAAACTATAATAGGACACGACTTACCACGCAGTGCGAAATCCTAGTCTAAGTACATGTACATGACTCTACGACGATCTGTACCTCCCGCAGGATACCCAACCATATAGTCGTTTTAGTAAAACCGTATGCCTTAGTTTATTATTCTTTGCCTTTACTTTCATTATTCCAAACTTAACAATATTCCAAGTGATATAGTATATTATTCAAAGTATATTATTTCAAAGGTTCGTAAGTGAACTACACTTTTATTTTTTTCAAAACAGAAAACTTAAACTTTACTTCCAAAAGTATAAAATTAATTCAAGGATTTTAAAATAGATAAGTTACTGTAATTAAACTTTAAAGACCATCCTTTGACTTAAGGTACTTTAGTAAAGACTTATTACTTAGGCTTTAATGAGACGGAGTTCTACATTAGTTTATAAAACTGAACAGCAGTATTGTAAAATTCATAATTAATTACAGAAACATTGAAATAACGCAAGGCCAATTTTCATGGTTTCCTGTAGCTTTTAGCTACAACTTTTATTTTTTGACAAACTTTAAATTACGAAAGTATCAGGGGTCTAAAAATTCATTTATAAAAACTGTCATAAAACGTCACCCATAATGTTTCAGTTCATAAATCCATTTTTAGAAACTATTTTAAGGTAAGGCATAATTTTAAACATAATTAAACATGATAAATCTTCATTGAGAAAAATATTAGCTACTGTATCAAAAGCAACATATCTTTTAAAAAATGAATCTTTGAGAGAAGTCAGAAACGCGTTTTACAGGCGAGCTGTTCACAAATAATTTATTCTGACCAAACCGTAAGTCTAAATATTATGAAATTTTTTATGCAGACTCCACACTTTAAAATAACAGGAGTTTATTCTTTACACTTTTGCAAATTCGAAATAGAAACAGGTGATATGATTTTTACAAACAGACGAACATATTTGACAGATTTAACAACGGTTTTCATCAAACTTGTAAAATACACCATAAATCGAAAATAATGATTGAAGACCTACAAATTTATACACAACCTAATACTCCATGTCTCTGCCATATACTAAAATATTGTAAATTTACAATTTTATTTAGTATTTTTAACATAATTAAAACCGAACAGAATCGCTATAATCGCAGAAACTGCGTCAATACTTTAAATTACGAAATAAATACTAAAACTCCAAAATAAGTACCACGAAAATTCATAGTATCTTAAATTCAACTATTAATTCCATAAAAATAATTTACATTAGTTTAAATTATAAAAACGAATTATTAAAACCCTAATATCAAAACAATCGATTTGATCATAAAACTTGTAAATCAACCAAAATAAATACCCTATTGACAAAATAAAATTATACATAGTCAAAATAAATTATGGATATCAAAAGATCAGAAATTAAAGGTTGCGAAAATCATATGTATCAATAAATCATCATAAAACATTAAAAATCCAATAATACATACAACTACAACAATTAAATCGATGTAATACCGAGTAACGTCGAAGTTACCTTGTTATGAATCCGAATTCACATATGCTAGCCTTCAATATCTCTTCTACAAACCCTTCGAATAGGATGAACGAATGAGGAGAGAAGATCGATAACGAAAATTTATGGTCGATGCACCGTGTATGATACACGAATATTGAGAGAGTAAAAGAGAACTTTTTCTTAGATTTTTGCAAAAGCTAAAATTGAAGTAAGTATGAGAGACGTAGAAGAGTTTGTGATATGAACTAGGAAGCAACAACCAAGTGAATAAAATTACAATATCCTCCATCTTTTGCTCGGTCAAAAGAGGAGAAATAGGAGGTAGTTTTTAACAAATTTGACTAAGTAAGGACCAAAAGGATGTAGATGAAATATTAGCAACATGTAACATAATAATGTTCACGGTTTTAATACTTAAAAAATGGACAAAGGTATATTTTGGTGTAAAACGTAAATATGGTGTGTCGGTCCAAATTATAAAATTACGACCATAAGTAGTTAACGTCGTCAAAATGGCAATAGAAAATAATTAAGTATTTAAATCGGAAATACGAATTTATGTCATTTTGAGCTTTTAAATAAAACCACGTACATAGAAATATGCCTCGGAAATGTTTAATACAATTTTTGACCAAAAATATTAAAATTCTCATACGACAAGAATAAACATTTTCTATGTAAGTTTAAATAGAAATGAGACTTCGGGGAAATATCAAATATTTTCGAGTAAAATTATACCAAACGGGTTTTCGAGCCAAAATCATTAAATGGGTTCGAAACATTAAATATTCGAGAAATATTTAAATTTACAAATCTACTCAAAAGTTATTACTAAAATCAAACTCGAAAATTTGCGGGTGTTACAATTATGGTTTGTTGGTTGCTCCACATTATTAAAGGAGGCTATAACTTCAATCAGTGATTTTCGGATTTGTAAATAGGTTCCTTTGCTAAAATGGAGGTAGATGGGTTTATTTCCTTAATATTTTCTTCTAAGTTTTTTTTGGCACGCTATTTCTTTAATATTTTACTCGGTCTATAGCTATGACCTTATGCTTATATCTTGACTTCTTGACAAAGCAAACAAAACTGTTTTCCCTTTTAACCAAAATAAACTTCTTAAAAAATTTAAACATTAACATGCAAATATCTATGTGGTTCTATTTTATCTACATTCATCATGTATCAATGAATCATCCCTTTTATCTTTTGATAAAAAAAATGGCAGTTGTAGCTTAAAATTTTGTATAATGCATTACTCCGTATTTAACAGATGAAAGTATTTTGGTCGGTTCTTTGAAATGTATGGCAAATAATAGTGAAATCGGCTTGCGCTTAGTTCTTGCTTACATCCGACAATCTGGATACATGCGCTTTCCATCTTCCAGTAATCATAGTTTGTAGAAATTTCTCTCGCAGTGGGCACTTTGTTTGTTTGGGATGGAGACCACACCCGCAAAAGCCATGAAAACCAAGTTGTGAGAAGTAATGTAATGATACCATAAATGATACGCAACAATTGAAAATCTTAAATTTTATATATCTCACAATTTGCAAATGGACTTGTTTAGAATAGAAGCTTGTATTTATATGTAGTGTACATTAAATTTGCACAGATAAACATAGTAATGAATTAAGAGAGACTTTGAATATGCACCCAACATAAAGTCTATACATACATGCGATACATTCAACATAAACTCTTTTACTTTGACTATGGCTCTGTTTGGTAAAACTAACTGAAAAGATAGCTGAAACCTGAAAGGTACCTGAAAACTGAAAAGGTACCTGAAACCTGAAAAGGTAACTGATAAGGTAGCTGAAAATTAGGAACTGATAAGGTAACTGATTATATAAAAAGATATTTGACAAACTAACTGAAAAGGTAGCTGATTTTGATGAAATGACGTAAAAGGATATGATAATTATTTAACAATATAGATTTAAAGGGTAAAAACGGAAAATTAAACCAAATCAGGTACCTGAAATCTCAAATGCTACTCTAGGTAGCATTTCATTTCAGGTAGCTTATTTGGTTAAATAAGCTACTTGCCAAACGCTTACAAAAAAATAAGGTACCTGAAATTTTGGTCAAATAAGCTACTTTGACCAAATCAGTTACCTGAAATGCCTTGCCAAACGGAGCCTATATATACCTTGGAAATAGGTAATTATAAACTGCTACTACATTCTCATAATCTCATAAAATGTTCAAAATTAACTTGTAGATATTGTCTATATTAAATGTTCCTTATTTTAAACTAATATTAATACACTAATTAGTATTAGTAATTAGTAATTAATCATGTATTAACTGCTCAATATGCCCCATGTCAATCCACAATTCTCCTAACCCAATTTTTTTTATATATATAGGTAGCATCCCGTGCTTCACACGGTCAGTTTTAATAAACTGTTATTATACTATTAAATGTATTTGAAAGCTTATATAAAGTTATTTTATTTTGTATTAGTATGGAGTATTTCATTTTTATTTTCTAAGAATTATTATTTAAGAAAATATAGCTTAGGTTTTCTATTTTACTCCTTTTTCATGCCTCTTTATGATTTGACATCAATATAATATTGTGATATAAGCCTCATACTATTAACTTTTTTTTTCCAAAAAAAAAAAGAAACTTCTTTTACATTTCGATATTGGTGGAGGAAATTAATCAAGATTCACTTGTTTTCAAAATGTGCATAATGTATTTTTTTATATACGTTTAAATTTCGAAGTAGAAGCTAAAAGTTGTGTTATCCTTCTTGATAAATGTACTTATTTAAATGTTATCTAAAGTGTTTTTTCTTAAAGGAAATTATAATTTTGAAACCTAACGGTTTTTATGTTATTAATTTTTTGCGTACTTATGTGTACAAAGCAACCAACTCATCTACGTTTGACCAATTTACAAATGAAAATTTTATTTCTATATAATGTCTTTTGGCTAATTAAAGAACGTGAATTTGAAAATAAAACCAAAAAAAACACAATATAAATATATTTTATTTTTTCTTTTCTCAAAAAATAAATATAGTTTATTTTTTATTTTATTAATTTTTCTTCCTAAAATCATTACTACACTTGTATGTAAAAAAAATAACTTTTTATGTTCATATATACATCTTTATTCATTGATAATCGAGTATAACAAAACATGTATATACTAACAACATGAATCATGATTATAATAGAATTTACATTATTCTTTTAACAAAGTAAAGCAAAATCTAATTTACAGTACATTATCATGGATAAAGTTTTAACTAATCATGGCAAAATCTAGTTTGTTTAGGCTGCTTGGGTTCATCCTTTGGGTTTTGTATGGCTTCAATATTGATTCACGTCGATTTTGTTATAAATTGCTCCTTTATCCGTGACCACCTGCGATTAAACAACATAAAATTGGTATTTATTATAGAAAAAAAATAGAAATAATTGAAAGCATAAAGAGATTGAGTTTACCTTCAAATTAAATTTAGCTTGCCACTTTGTCTTCAAGTGTTGTTAAATCCCCCAAAGTACTTTTTCACTCACTCCTATCACCATCTTTGCTTGATCTGAAGAAGAAATTAGAAAAAAAATATTGAGGAAATTATTTCTAGTGGCATAGTAAATTATATATCAAAATATTCTATATATAATTCTGGAAAATATATACATTATTAATACACATACTACAACACAATCAAAAGTGATTGTAAGCAAATACGGAGTAGTATATTGCATATATATAGAAATGTGTTGCATGTATCATGTATGCATCTTGTACTCGGTCAAAAAATAGTTGGACTACTCTTTATTTATTGATTTGAAAGTTGTGCTTTGAAATTATGTATACATTTTCAATGTTCAACACCCAAATACTTAAACTTTGATACATATACAATTTTCAAAAAAGAAATGCACATATTCAACGTATATATAGTGTACATACATAATTCCTAGTTACTTTTATTATGACTTGTGACTTATTTATTTAATTCTACCAAACCAATTAAAAGATGTACAAATGTCTAATCCACACTTTCTCAATTTAATTTTATATATAGATATAAGATATAAGATAATTCTAATGAAAATTATACTCATATGAAAACATTTTTCGTGATAAATTTAAAAAGTTTAAGTTTCGTAATTTTTCTCGAAATATTTTTTCAAATTAATTATAGAGTTCTTATTTATGTAAATCCAATAAATAATAACTTTATTAAATTGTTGTTGATGTTGATGCTTATATTATATTAATGCCTGTACTTAATGACTATACTATCATTAATGGTTGTATTTATGGCTTAATATGCCACGTGTCAATCCACAATCATCCTAACCCAGTTTTATATATATACATATATATATATATATATATATATATATATATAGATTTGGGATCCTATGAGAACCACTAGTATAATGAGAACCATTACTACTAATAATAATACTACGGACGACATTAGACTTTATTTTGTTTGAAACCTACGCGCACCCCCAAACTCTTCAATCTCATTCATTTTCCCAATTTCACTTCCTCACTCATCTCTCCTTCTCTCTCTTCGACCATCACCCTCTCCGTCATCCTTTCCGATCGTGCTCTCCGATCATCGTTAACCAAATCATATTTCCGTCACTTCTCAAATCTCAACACATTCATCATAGGATTTTTGTTCCTCTAATCCGATTCAATCGCCATTACTGAGTTTCATTCATACAAATTAAGGTAATCCGCTGCTCAAATTCGATTCTACGCTAATTTGTTCATGCTATATGCGAGTTAATTGAATAAGCTTGATGCGAGTTAATAACTCAAACCCTTCAATATTTTTTTGGTAGTAATTTATGTTCTTGGCAGAGCTTGTTTGTTTGCATTTAAAGATATGCTTTATCGTGGATGGGTGGACTTCATTTATGTGGTTTAGGCATTACGGGTAGCCAGTACATTGTGCATAACGAGCATCTTGATAATGAATTTTTATGGCTTTTCTATTGTCTATCGGAGCTAACTATGACGTTTCCCAATGTGCGTCTTGTTCGATCTTGTACTTTCTTAATATTTTCAATACTTGGTGCCAGTCGTCATCCTGAAGTGAAATGGGCTGAAAGGGAGGACAAAGTATTTCTGACTGTGATGCTGCCTGATGCTAAAAATCCAAAAGTTAATTTGGGTCCTGAAGGAACCTTTACTTTTTCCGCTACTGGAGGAGGAGGAGATCTTGAATATGAAATAAAACTAGATTTGTGTGACAAAGTCAATGTAGAGGTGTGTTTCGTCTGTTCATCCTTGATGATGCTCTGTAATACAAGTATTATGTTACGAACTTTTTATGTCTAATTCATTTTTCTTGTTTAATTCTCTGCTTGAAACGTCGTGAATCGTTAATAGGCCAGAGAGTATTTGGTAGTTACCTATTGTTAAGTCAATGTAGATGCGAGTTTGGTTGTTCACTGTCTTGGCGTGACCCCTAATATTATCTTACCAAGTATTTATGTTAGTTTTTCTAATGTTACGTTCTGCTCAGAATAGCTTTTTAGATTCTGTTGAAGAGTATTTGGTGGGTAGTTTGATACTCCTAAAGCTAGCTGCAGATTTGTTAACTGTTGGCTGAGATTGATTGGTCTAGCTTATTATGAGGGAATGATATGTAGACAACATTCAAAATTTGCTGAATATTTAGGAGATGAATGTGTAGATTCACTGTCATTTCAAAATATCTTCAAGCTTCATTTTTCAGAGTTAATTGACTTAAACAGTACAAGTCATGGACTCAAAAGGATATTGTACATGCTATTGTTGCTGTCATCCTTCTAATTGTAATTGTGTTTCTGGTTAGAGTTGTTATTTTGCTGTCTCACTTATTGTGTTCTCCATTACCCTAGGAAAGCAAAATCAACTATGGTGTTAGGAGCATCTTTTGTGTTCTAGAGAAGGAAGAGAATAAATGGTGGAATAAGCTTTTGGAAGAGGGAAAGCCTCCACACTATGTGAAGGTTGATTGGGACAAATGGGCAGATGAAGATGATGATACTAGTAAGCAAGCTATTTTTTTCTGTTCATTTCTGTGAATGTCTTGGAAGTTTTTTCTACTAAACTTCATAGAATGTGTGTTAAGTTACTGAATCTATTATTATCTCTGCTTTCTAATTGTCATCTTCAACTCCTTTTACTTCATTGCAGCTTGACTCACTGCTTCTAAGACGATATTTCGCTAAGAATCCTCGCGATGACCTTCCGGACTTTGCTGATCAGGTAAACTTATGAGCTACTTTGTTGCGATCCAGGGTCCAATGCTCCAAATACTTGCTTCATAAGCTTTAATATACTTTCATGGTCATAATCACCATCTACAATTATTCTATCATCATTTATATCCCTTCTAACCCTGAAATGCAAATTAGGTAGTAAGTATGAAGTAGTTCGTTAATTATTCACGTGCCAGCGGATGTTTGTCACCACTTTCACCTTTAAAATTTCATCTTCTTCATGCTCAAGTGAATTTTCTGTCTAATCTCATTTTTTTAGTTTCTGAATGACATACGCTGGTTTTATTTGTTTTAAAGGTTGAACACAAGTCATTCTAAGTGATCCAAAAGTTTTTAAGGGTGAAAGAGACAATCGCAATAGCATTACACATGTCATAGATATCTGAACATCCGCCACCAAACGCGTTCTTACACTGCTGCATCCTGTACACTTTTTAGGGAAAATCTTAGCGAGGCATTAGGTTGTAAAGGTAAATATCGGACTTGACTAAACATTCAATACAAAATTTGCACTTCTTGATGCAATTATCATCATGTGTCATAGAAACAACCATCCATTTTGTTTCAGCACAGCGGCGAGGTTGTGTACACCCAACCTTGGTGTTAAATCTTGGTCCGAGACTTGATTTTGGAATCGTGCATTATACAACACTCTTCCTTTATTTCTCTTAAATTTCATTTGCGCATTCTGTTAATTGCACTATTGCAGTACATAATCTTTCGTCGGGGTTTTGGAATGGATCAAATGACAGAATACTTTTTCACCTGGAAAACTAAGTTATATGTACATGAAATAAGGTACTATGTGCATGAAATAAGGTTCTATGTGCATTAAAAAGTTTTTCAGTAGCGTCAGTTGTTTATATTGTGATACTAATTACTGTTGGTAAAGGACGTTAATTTTCTATGTGCATGAAATAAGGTTCTATGTGCATTAAAAAGTTTTTCAGTAGCGTCAGTTGTTTATATTGTGATACTAATTACTGTTGGTAAAGGACGTTAATTTTATATGTGCATGAAATAAGGTTCTATGTGCATGAAATAAGGTTCTATGTGCATTAAAAAGTTTTTCAGTAGCGTCAGTTGTTTATATTGTGATACTAATTACTGTTGGTAAAGGACGTTAATTTTATATGTGCATGAAATAAGGTTTTATGTGCATGAAATAAGGTTCTATGTGCATTAAGAACTTCTTCAGTTGCATTAGTTGGCTATATTATGATACTAATTAGTGTTGGTTAAAGACAATAATTTTATATGGGCATGAAATAAGATTATATGTGCATGAAAAAAAGGTTCTATGTGCATTAAAAAGTTCTTCAGCTGCATCAGTTGGTTATAATATGATACTAATTACTGTTGGTTAAGGACGTTAATTTTCTATGGCATGAAAAGGTTCTATGTCCATGAAATAAGGTTCTATGTGCATGAAATAAGGTTCTATGTACATGAAATAAGGTAAATGACTGTGGAGGAGATGTAATGCATTTACTGGTCTTTTTATGTAACTACAAGGCATTTTAGTGTATCTATTACATATCTTACTAATATGCGAGAAACATTTCAGTGTACTTATGTCATTTATTTCCTACTCGTATTTATTTAGCGTATTTTAAAGGCTATTAGCTCAATGGTAGAGCAATGTGCAAATTTTGCACAAAGATATGGGTTCGAGTCCCATATAGCCTATTAAATCGCAAATCCAATGATATGATGCAAGCACTACAGTACAATTATTTAGGAGGCCATAATCATATTCGGCAATCGTGCGCAGACCATGATACAACTCAAGCGAGCAGATACGACTCAAGCGAGCGACAACAATGGCAATGAGCCAGTGGAATAGATTTCCAACGATCAGAAGTTCAATACAAGCATTTCAAAGACTAGCATATATACCAAAACTATTACTACCATACATGTCATATTGGAAATAGGATTACCCTACACTATTTTTCATTCTTAGAGTAAAATAAAGATTTGGTATTTCATAGCCAATATGGGAGTCGAACCCACATCTTGTGCATTGCACAATGCTCTCCCATTTTGAGCTAATTGGCTTTAAAAATAAGTAAAACGTAAATATTCATAATGTAGAAACTCTAATGACTATTAAAGATAATATAAGCCGGTAATGTTGTCAAGGATGTAAGCAGCCAAATGATCATCTCTTTTGCAGTAATGTGTCAAAGGCAACTTTGTTGTCTACTGGGATCATAAAAGAAGCTTGTACTATTTGCAGGAAAAATTTAATGTTTCATTTTCATGTGTAGTTGTCAGCATCTCACTTGTTTAGCAAGCACTAAGCACTACTATATACTACTCGTAGAAGGTAATATACTCAGCACCAGATAGTCAGATAAAGATGTGGCTTAAAAGTGAAAATTCAATATGAAGTTTAATGAAAAAGGTAAAGCGAGTAGTATCTTAAGAAGAACAGGTCTATTACCGACTTAACGGGTTGAGACACAGCGCAAAACAAATAAAGAAATGCAAATCCCTACATCTACCGTAACACAGAAAAAGATGTTGCAATTTCAAACTACGAAATTTCATCCCAAGTTCTTCAAATGCTATACTACCGTAATATTTTGAAAAGACTGCTCTATTATACAGAAATCGTAATCAATATTTATCAAATACGGAGTACAGCCTTTCTCTCACGAAAACTCTCATTGTATCCTCTATAACTGTTTTAGAAAGGTCAGTTAATAACTCACCCAACACTGCCATATTCTACATACTTTGTTGCAATTACATTAGAAATTGTTAGAAGTTGAGATTTTTGGAGGATTTTCAGTGAATTTAAATTCTACTTATCACCTCACCCAGTTTTGTTCATCATATCTTACAGGATTTCACGTGTATGAAATCAACACCAGGTAAAAAGTGCGCAAAAATTCTGAAATTACAGTAAGGTTCAAAGCAGTAGCACCAGTGGAAAACTGATTCAAGGTGCTCAACCCACTTGTATCAGTAAGGCTTCTAGCTTTTATAATCATTGCAACAATTATGATGGCTTGATAGGAAAACGAGTAATAACAGAATGTTGGTTTGAGTAATGTTAGCGTTTATTGTTGGTTCTGTCGTTTTTTGGTTGTCAGCAAACCAGTAAATACTCGTAGACTAAAGTCGTATACTAATATTTTGGTGTATTAAGGTAGGGGCAGGGGAACGGTGTACTCCTCAGAGTGGAGAGGGAGCTGTTAGTCTTTAATAACTAACATGGAGGGTTAGGACCTGAGTTGTCGCATGAATGAAGATAAAAGCAATAGAAATTCATGTTCAAAAATGGCAAAAGTTTCAACAAAAATCTCATTCATTCATTGAAATAACACCAGCATATCATAATAGTAACCAATATAAAAGAAAACAAGCTTGTGCACTTACAAAATATAATGTTTTCGGTTAATAAGAGCGTCAACATGGAAATACCAAAATCATTCATATTGAAATTCAAGTATTAAACGGCCACACTAGTTGTGTCTGTTTTCCGCTATTAAGGTACGCATATTTCTAACAATTCACAACTTAACCCTAAATGATTCAGTCCTAACACCAGAAATTAACAACAATAAGTAACAACAACAAATTACCATCATCTAAATTGATGAATATAAACCCTAATTATCATCAACGAAAAAGAAATACACATTAAATTGATGAATATAAATCGTATTTTCAACTAATTCGACTAACTTAATTGATGAATCGAAAAATTTGAAAAGTCATACAAATATAAACCCTAATTTCACCGGAATAAAAATCAATTTAAAGTCTTTACCTTGTCAAATCCAAAACGTCCATTGATGAAGAAACATAACGAGTTTGAATTCCTGAAGTCTTGAATGCGATCGAATTGGCAGAAAGAGAAAGATTAGTAGCTACGTCGAACCGCAAGATTAATTTTCGAACAATGAGAAAACTTTGTGCTGGGAGCTTTAAAGAGAGAGAAAAAAAAGAATGAGAATGATAAACTGTAAAATGACGAGGTTAGAGAGTTTGAGGTGTGTGGACTTAGCGCTGTTAATCGCAACACTTTATTTCCTTAGGACCTGACGGTTGTAAATGGTTCTCACGGTTCTCATTATACTAGTGGTTCTCACCGGATCTCGACCCTATATATATATATATATATATATATATATATATATATATATATATATATATATATATATATAACGAGTATGTGTAAGAGTATGTATGTACACAGTGATTGCGAATACATTTGAATAATCAAAATAAAAGTAATGATTATTAAGTAACTAGGTAGTATCCCGCGCTTCGCGCGGCCTGTTTTAATATTTTATGATTATAATTGAAGAAAAATTATATAATTCATATATGACCTTCAATATTTTCTCTTATAAATAACTTTTTCTTAAATTTAATATTTTTAAGTTTAACTTCAATGTTTTAAAATAAAATACATAAGAGTTTTAATTAAAACTAATAAGTGATAATTAATTATGCATGATCAACGTTTTATAAATAAATTTCTGACTGGTAAAATATCTTATTAATCAAAATAAAATTTATTCGAATAATACAACAATCAACAATAAGTTCTCAAATTATATCATTTCACGATACTTTACGTCTCAAATCAATTAATATTTATTCAAAATTATGTGAACATAATTTTATGTAATTTTTAATTTTTTATGTATAACATGTGACATTTATCTATCAAACATATTGAGTTCAAACTCAACCTATTCAAATATTTTGATTGTATCTTCCATGTGATATGTGTCAAACATATCTATGAGAAAATTTACACCTTTTATTTTTTTAAACAATTATATATAATGATGTTTAAGAGTTTATTACCCGTAAATATAATATTCCCTCCGTACCAGACCAATGGTAACATGGTAAAAAAGTGGAATTTTTAAGAAAAGAGGGTAAAAGGAGGGATAAAGAGGGAAAAAAATAGGTGGGATATGTAATTGTGGGTTTAATTGTTTGTTGATAGGTGGGGTATGTTATGACATTTTGTGTAAATATCAAAAGGGTATAAGGATAACTTGGTAATATTGTGCACCAAATAAGGAATGTTACCATTGGTGTAGTGCAACCGTATTAAGTAAGTGTTACCATTGGTCTGGTATGGAGGGAATAGGTTAAACTTTCTCAAATATTATTTTTTGATGTTTAACTTCAAAGTATTTAAAAGATAACATATAAAATATTTAACTAAAAGTAATACGGAATATTTGGTTAGTCATAATCAATTTTTTATATTTGACTCATACATATTTAGTTAAAGATATTAAAAAAAAAATGTAACGTGTTTTCTACTTTTTCATGTCATTTATAATACTATATTACTTGATAATCATTATTTTTGTTTTGATTATTCAAATGCACTCGCGATCACTATGTACATACACACTTGTACACATACTCGTTATCACACTATTTTTTTTTTTGGGAAAATGTAAGCTTCTCATTCATAATCTCCAATTACAACTATTAGAAGGCATAGTTATACTAACTTCCTTCATTACTTAACAAATGTATCTAACCACGTTTTAACATTAGCCTTTTGACACTTAGTCTTAAACTTCTTAACTCTATTACAAACATCTATCTGAACAAATTTGACAAGCTGTTCTGGACGAATCACAACCTGTTCCACCCTGCACTTGTTTCTAGCCATCCACACATGATAAATCAGGCCAGCCAAAATAATCCCAACTATTCTCTTCTTGCTGAGACTCCTCTGTAACGTTTCTGACACCACCATTGAATGCACTCTTCATCAGGTAGCATCTCATCACACCACACAGCAACCAAACTGCAACATCTCCTACTGTACTCACACTTAAAGAATAAGTGACAGTGATTTTCCTGCTGCAAACCACAGAGATAGCACAAATTTGACTGAATAATCTGCATATTCATCAGTCTATCTTGAGTAAGGAGCCTATTATGACCCATCAACCAACTGATAAATCCATGTTTAGGGACCACCCACGTATTAAGGATCCATGGGTACCACTCACAACCAGTATCCTAACCTTGTAACCATTTATATCCCAAAGCAGTAGAATAATAAGCAATCACTCCAGAACCAGGCTGTAAGAGTTCCTTGAATGTAGTTTTTGTCTGACAAATCTTTCTCCAAGCCCAGCTCGAATTAGAGGTTGGTTCATAATCCTTCCAATTCCTGCCTTTGATATAAATTGCGTGCACCCACTTAACCCACAAGTGATCAGCTTTTGTCGCAATCCACCAAACATACTTTGCCACTGCTGCCATATTCCAGATCATCAAGTTATGTAATCCACTCCCTCCTTGTCTCTTAGGCCTGCACACACGATCCCAAGCAACTAAAGCTGGGCTAGAACTATCTTGGTGCCCATGCCAAAGGTACTCTCTACATATTGAGTCAATCTTTTTCAGCACAGTTTTGGGGAGAATGAAAATACGAGCCCAATAGTTGTGAAGAGTACTAAGAACAGCCCGAATCATAACCATCCTGCCAGCATATGAAAGATGCTTTGCCCCCATACCTCTTATCCTATCCACAACATTATCAACCAACCTAGTACAATCCAGGATTGATAATCTCTTAGGTGATACTGTCACCCCCAAATACTTAAAAGGAACAGTATCCAATTTCATGCCAGTAGCCCTTCCTATCTCATGAACCAGCCAATCATCCATACCATTGCAATAGTAATTAGATTTCCCCTTATTCATTTTCAAACCAGAAGCCTTGGAAAAGAACTTGAAGGCTTGCAACAACAATTCAATAGAAGCCCTTTCTCCTTTGCAAAAAAGAATCAGATCATCTGCAAAACATAAGTGGGAGAGCTCAATTCTTTTGCAAAGGGGGTGAAACCTGGACTTTGGATGCCTCTGGGTTACCATCAAAGTTCTGCTCAAATACTCTAGGCACAGGGTAAAGATCAAGGGGGATAAGGGGTCTCCCTGCCTCAGTCCACGCTTGCCTGGGAAAAACCCAAAGACCTCCCCATTCAAAGCAATAGAGAAGGATGGGGTGGTAATGCAATTCATAAGCAAAGTTATCATATGCTGAGGGAACTTAAGTGCTCTCAACATCCCCTCCACAAAACCCCACTCAATACTATCATACGCCTTTTGAAGATCTAGCTTCATCAACATTCTGGGTGAACAATTTTTCCTCTTGTATAACCTGATGAGGTCCTGGCATATAAGTATATTTCCCACAATATCTCTCCCCTTAACAAAGGCACTCTGGGAAGGGTTGACAATATCTGGGAGCACTCTACTCAGCCTGTTGCAAATCACCTTGGAAACACACTTGTAGATAGTATTACAGCATGCTATAGGGCGAAACTGTAATACTGACTCAGGGATCTCTACTTTAGGCACAAGAGTGAGTATAGTATTATTACACTGCCTAAGTAACTGTCCTTGACCTGAACACATTCTGAACAGCTGCTATAACCTCCTGCCCCACAATAGGCCAACAATCTTTGAAAAACTGACTGCTGTAGCCATCTGGACCAGGGGCCTTAGTCCCTGGAATGGAGAAAATAGCTCCTCTAATCTCCTCCCCAGTAACAAACTATTGATACCTATTGATACCTATTAAAATCTCATATGTATTCAATTTGTCCAATATAATTTTTTTCATTCTCAGACTATAAAAACTTATCTCTTAGTAGTTTTTTTAAAGTTGTGTTTTTAATATATACAATGACTCTTCCAAATATTTTTTTTAATGGATTTAATAGTCTAAGTTTTATAACTTTATCAAAATATTTTTTTACGTAAATGTAAAACATTGTGAGACACTCACTTTAATCATCTCTGCATATCAAAATAAATATTTCAATAAATATAATGAAAATTATACTCAATTGAAAACATTTTTCACAGTGAACGTAATTATTTACATTTTAGAATTTTTATCAAAATAACTTTTTAGTAAATTTAGAATCAAATCACCGTAATTATTTAATAAAATTTTATAATAAAATTTATTAAACTATAATTAATGCTTTGCTGAGATTTATACAGCATTTATTATGTTTGTATTTAATTTCAGTTGTAATTAATACGTGTATTTAAGGGTTGGTTGACATGTGGCGCATCCACAACGTTTATATATATATATATATATATATATATATATATATATATATATATATATATATATATATATATATATATATATATATATATATATATATATATATATATAGGATTAGGATCATATGAGTATAAATCATATATTTAGGGATTGAGGATCAATCTAAGCCATTTAAAGTAATAGATCCTACGTCTTATATTTAATACATAGAATTAAGGGTAGTTTGGTAATTTCGTTTCTTTGTATATATACCCCCTGCTTCCCTAATTTTACTAAGCTTTTTCAGTTGCCTAATTTTAATCATCAATTTCTTTCTCTCTCTAAATTCATCTTCCTCGACCTAGCTTTATCCATGGATTCCTTCTTTCTGCTGCTTATTTCTTGCGTGATTTGTTGATTACTATTTCTTATCAAGGATTACACTTGTTTTCAATCTAAATCGCTATGTTAGGTACATCTTCTTTCTGTTGTTGCTGATTTTTCCTTGATTTGTTAATTTCCAGCTTTATTTTGCTGTTATTGTTGTTTTTTTCCACATATTCGCTACGTTTATTATGAATTCAAGTTTAGATTTACAATTTTCAGCTTTATTTTTATGTAATTGTTGTTTTTGTTACACATATTTGAATTACTCTTCGTCTTCCTGCTTTGTTTCGATTTTATGTCTACCTTCGTCATATGCAGCTTTATTTTTATTTACTTGTTGTTTTTCCTACATATATTTGCAATTGCTAGTGTTGTTACTTCGTTCTTCTGAATTTGTCTCTATTTTTAATTTTCTTACGGTTTTATTGGTGTACTGAATGAAATTTCAAGTTTCATACTGTTTTTGCTACCTATATTTTTAATTTTCTCTTGATTTTTCCGTCATTGTAACTTATTGTTTACTTTACATCTGTTATCAGCTGTTGTAATGCATTCTCGTACTATATTCGTTTGCAGACCTTGAAACTGCTTTCACAATATTACAATAATAACAGTTGTCCAATATAATATCACACCATATTCAATACAATATCACAACTATTACAATACCAAATTTTGTCATTAGTCTTGTCCCCCCTACTGTTTGCTTAATACCTGTTATGTTTTTAATTGCTTCTTATATTGCATTCTTTTTCAGATGCTGATAGTTGTGTACCTTCTTCTGGATTCATCTCTCACGATACTAGTGTGTCTCAAATTACTTCTATTCCACGCATTGAAAGTCCTTCCCCACCTACGTCTAATGATAATCATTTTGCTGAAATTACTTCTACTCCCCGCATTGAACAACCTCCTGTTTCTTATCATGAACATCAACTGTTTTTGGAATCCACACCTGGTGGTACTGAATTGTGGTCAAGAAATGTCGCAATTCAGTCTAAACCTCAACTTGGTCAGATTTTTGCAAAATTGAAAGACGCTATCAGTTTTTATAATGTCTATGCAGAAGCATGTGGTTTTGAACCTAGGAAGTCCTCTAAAAAAAATGCTGATGGTGCCATCTTTTATAAACTTGTTGTCTGTAATCATGAAGGATTTATAGATGGTAAGAAAAGGAAAGCTATTGTTCATGATAGTGTAGTGGAGCAGCCACTTATAAAGCCGTTTGATATTAAGAACAATAAACTAACTAGGATTGGTTGTGATGCTATGATTGAATTTCGCCTTATCAAGGATGTTTATGTTGTAACTCAGTTTCGTGAATGGCATAATCATCGTCTTTGTTCCCTCACAAATCAAGAATTTCAAAGAAAAAATAGACACCTTCATCTTTTTCATAAGAAGGCAATTATTGATCATTCAAAAGTTAATTTAGGTCCTACATCGGCATATAGATATTCTAAGGAGCATGCAGATGGTTATGAGAATGTTGGTGCTCAATTGATTGATTTTAAGAACTTTGGAAGGGATATCAAATGTTTCATAGGAGATAAAGATGCTCAATTGTTTATCGATCATTTCGAGAACCTCCGTGAAACCAATCCAGGGTTCTACTTTGCTTATGAAGTGGATTCTTTTAAATGTTTGGTTTGTGTGTTTTGATGTGACGCACAGGCACGTCGAAATTACTCTTCCTTTGGTGATTTGGTCACTTTTGATCCAACTTATGGTACAAATAAATATTCTATGATTTTCACTCCTTTTACTGGGGTAGACCACCACAAAAGATCTGTGACTTTTGCTGCTGCATTGTTGTTTCATGAGGATGACGATTCATTTAAGTGAGTTTTTGAGAAGTTCTTAGACGCTATGGGTCAGCGAGAGCCGCAATGTATAATCACTGACCAATGTCCAGGAATAAAGAAGGTTGTACCCAAAGTTTTCAAGAAGGCTAAGCATAGATATTGCATGTGACATATTATGCAAAAGGTCCCTGACAAAATTGGAATTACAATATCCAAGGAGACTGATTTTGTGAGTCGTTTGAATTCTGTTGTTTGGGACTCTGACTTGGAACCTGTAGAATTTGAACGGAAGTGGTCTGACTTAATTGCTGAACATAACTTGCAAGCAAATTCATGGTTGTCATACATGGATAAAAAAAGAAGGAGATGGATCTCGGCTTATTATTGTGATATTCCTATGGGATGTCTTCTCCGAACAACTCAACGATCGGAGAGCCAGAATAGCTTTTTCAAGCGTTTTGAAAATATACATGGTACACTTGTTGAGTTTTGGATGCGTTTTCAAAGCGCCATGGATCAACAACGCCATACTCAAAAGCAACATGATCGAGACAGTGATTATACTTTACCCCAATTAGCTACGTCTCTACACTTGGAAGCTCATGCGTCCAAGGTTTATAC
Organism: Silene latifolia; assembly: GCF_048544455.1. Classification (NCBI taxonomy): domain Eukaryota; kingdom Viridiplantae; phylum Streptophyta; class Magnoliopsida; order Caryophyllales; family Caryophyllaceae; genus Silene; species Silene latifolia. The sequence goes on along the minus strand of NC_133527.1, from coordinate 50,079,175 downwards.
CCATGCTATTTTCAAAGATTTTCAACAAGAGGCTGCTGCCTCCATGTGTTCTCTTAGTGTTGGTGGCTTCACACCACCTGTCGACGGTACAGAGGTCATTGTTGTTACTGACGCTAGAATGCAAGAAGACTTATCAAGTAGTGTTCAATTCTACAAGCACCGATGCAGAATGTTCTTGTAAGTTGTTTAATAGGAAGGGTATTATTTGCAGACACATTATTTGGGTTTTCTCTGGGAAACAAGTTAGGACTTTGCCTGATAAGTACATACTTATGCGCTGGACAAAGAATGCACAAAAGATCCCTCTATATGGTTCACATGGTGAGTTACTTGACGACTTTGATGCCACTGATGTAAGGAAGCTGGAGATGTGCAAATTATGGTCAGAGTTCTACTCAACTATCAGTTTGCTGAGAACTATGCCTAACAATCAGATCACTGATCTTGCTGACACATTGAAGCAATTTCGGGTCAAACTCAATCCACAAGCACAGTCAATGACAAAAGAGCAGGAGTTGGAAATGCTTCTTGGATGTAGTTCCTCAACTGAGGTGAGGATTCTACCGCCTCATCAGGCAAAGAACAAGGGTAGTGGGAAGAAAATGATATCGACAAAGCAACAATGCATTGCCAAAGCAGAGAAGCCAAAAAGGCTTTGCAAAAATTGCAAACAATTGGCTAACCATGATAAGCGTAACTGCCCTCATCCTTTTGTACCTGACATCGAGAATCAGGTATGCTACCTAAATAAATATATTCTATTACATTCTTTCTATAAGTAAGTGCCATACGATTTCTGTTTATGAGTTTAATTTTTGGAATTGTATATACTTTTGATATTGAGCGCTGACGACTACTCGATGTGCTGTTTATGATCTTAATTTCAAAAATCGTATCAACTGTGCTTGTTCATTTGCTGACAACTACTTGTTGTGTTGTTTTGCATTTTTCAGGGGAGTTCAGATGATGATTGACTGGTATACTGATTCATGTTCATCAAGGCCATCCAAAACATTATTTGTGTCGTTGTCTCTTGGTTGGAGGATTCTTTGTTGATGAAGCTCAATATATATAGGATATACATCTCATAGTTTCATTACTATTATAGCAATTACACTCCATACGTTAGGATTTACGTAGTGATATAAGTGTGATATTTCATAGTTAGACGTCTGATATTTCATAGTTAGACGGGTGATATTTCTTCCATAGTGCTTTAAAACAGTATTATCAGATGTCTGATATTTTACCGTACATGTCATAATATTGCATAGTTAGACGTGTGGTATTTCTTAAATAAAGATTCCAAAAAGTATTATCAGAAGTCTGATATTTTAATGTCCATGTTCTGAACTTGCAGATTAAAATGAATGTGGTGGAATATTGATGACGATGGGTTTTTTAATGTATATATTGTGATATTTCATAGTTAGAACTATGATATTGCATTTGAAGTATAATGTGATATCACATTATACCGAATACAATATCACACTTGTATCAAATAAACACCACACGTATCATAATAATTTCAGTATTCTTTACAGTATCACAGTCTGCTCAATACAATACCACGCAATATTCAATTCAAAATTTTACTTTTTGAGGAATAATTATTATTCTCGCAGTTTCTACAATATCACATGATATCGAATACAATATCATACATGTCTTAAATAAATATCACAAGTGGGAATAATTATTATCCTCACATTTTTTGGCCATACAATATCACAAGATAGCGAATACAATATCATACTTGTCTTAAATAAATACCACAAATGTCCCATTAATTACAGTATTCTTTACAATATCACAACGTATTCAATACAATACCACATAATTAGACGTGTCATGTGATACAATATTTACAGTATTCTTTACAATATCACAACGTATTCAATACAATACCACATAATTAGACGTGTCATGTGATACAATATCACAATGTATTCAATACAATACCACATAATTATTATCCTCGCAGTTTCTACAATATCACATGATATCGAATACAATATCATACATGTCTTAAATAAATATCACAAGTGGGAATAATTATTATCCTCACATTTTTTGGCCATACAATATCACAAGATAGAGAATACAATATCATACTTGTCTTAAATAAATACCACAAATGTCCCATTAATTACAGTATTCTTTACAATATCACAACGTATTCAATACAATACCACATAATTAGACGTGTCATGTGATACAATATTTACAGTATTCTTTACAATATCACAACGTATTCAATACAATACCACATAATTAGACGTGTCATGTGATACAATATCACAACGTATTCAATACAATACCACATAATTATTATCCTCATAGTTTTCTACAATATCACATGATATCGAATACAATACCATACATGTCTTAAATAAATATCACAAGTGGGAATAATTATTATCCTCACATTTTTTGGCCATACAATATCACAAGATAGCGAATACAATATCATACTTGTCTTAAATAAATACCACAACTGTCCCATTAATTACAGTATTCTTTACAATATCACAACGTATTCAATACAATACCACATAATTAGACGTGTCATGTGATACAATATTTCAACTTATTCAAAACAATATCAGCTGTTCTTCTATACAATATCACGGTTTCTAATAAAGAGATTTCTCAGTCAAGTGTGACTAATGTTTGTTTAATAAGAGGTACTATATCACATGTTTTTGCCTTTTCCAAATAATATGTCATTTTGAATGCTGTTAAAGTACCAATTTCACCTCATGTTCGATTTAAAGTTTAAATACCACGAATTACATAATACAATCTCACAATGCATTCATTCCAATATCACACCTGTAAGATAAACTAATTGCTCAACAAATAGATGCATGAACCCTTTAAAAATAGCACATTAACACTAATTTGATATATCTTCATTACAAAACCTTATCAAACGATCTAGATTGTACCATTTTTGTCTACCTATTACAAATCAAACTCCAAACCCATTTTCCTAAGTCAGATTACACACTTTCTATTTTACTACATTGCTGCCTCGTCCTCGACCTCTACCTCGACCTCTTGCTCTTGCATATTGTGCAACTGTTTTGATCCTCTGACCACCACTTGTGTTTTGCCCATTGACAATACCACTGCAATCCCAAATATGTGCACTGATTAATATATCTCCATAGTCAAATAAAACAAAAACGAATATCTTTACAAAGTAATGACATTATTATATCCGATTAGCCATTTTTTTTATTTTTTTTTATTTACCTTTTAGGAGAACTACGAAGAACATGCATTTCAGTATTCACCGGCTTTTGCACATCTTCACACTTGCCTCCTTTTACAGGTTTTTTGTTCATTGATGCATCTCTTTTCAGTTTCAGTTGAGGCCGGACTTCTTCCTTTATTGCTGTGAACTCTGCTACTCTTTGAATGAGTTGATCCCTAATTCCATTTATGTCAGCCAAGAGTAATGCTGCTGCCATTTCTGCCCAATAGAATCTGCGGCCAACCTTTCCATCAAGATCTGCTTCAAATACTTCTCCCTCATACCTTATCATGTGCAGCATTAGAAAAGTGCCGGATTCATTGTTCTTTAGTTCCGGTTTTTGCCATTTGAGGCTTACGTTAACAATGTTAAATCCTATTATTTCTTCAGCTTTCGGCCTTTTCTTTGCTTCCAGATAGTCACTCATGCATGAAGCCTGACACATTTCAAAAAAACCATCGGATGAGACCCACATATATTATCCAACAATTTCTCAGATTTCCATTATCAACTAAAGCATTCAACTTACCACAATATCTGCCAATTTGTAAACACTTGTATCTTCCCATTTATCATAGGATGTATTGTCTAGGACTTCAACCTTTGCTTTGTTAAAGTTTATACAAACACAAAAGTAATGGTCTTCAAATAGCATTGGTACGAAAACAATCTCAGCTGTCAAGTTGCATGTACCGTTGTTTGCGGTAATAAAAGTATCCCAAGTTTCAAAATTCCTCAATTTATGAGTTTCATCCTGACTTTCATCACCTCCTTGTTGATATAATGCGTGAACAGCATCCTGTTTGCAAAATAGTTGTTTATCAATAACAGCACATATTCATTGTAATAATATTAAATTTACAATATTTACAATCAAATATCTAAACTACTTGTAAATAATATTGCATACCATGTGGCGAAGTCCGAGAAACAGTAAAGTTGTTGTGCTGTGGTCCTTGTACTCAATGTCATTCAGTAGGTGTGCCCAACATTCAGTTATTTTGCTCGTGACATTCACGGTCTGTTGTATTGATAGTATATCTTCTCTGAGGAGTTTTGCTTCTTCACCGTAGACAGCAACACATTCACTACAAGCAATTGTATAGGATGAGCATTAGTTGAAATATTCTTTTTATATGCTACTAAATAAATGATGGACATCAGTTAAAATAGTTGAGGATATCATAATAGTTTTCAATCTTACTCTATAGAGAATGTGTGGTCGTCCAATAAGCAGTAGTCAAGTACTTCTTTTCTTACTTTCAACAAGCTTGCTAAAAGTGCTTGATTGTTCCTCATAAATTTGGATACAACCAGCATATAACCAGCTTTGCCACAGTTGTATGTGCACCCAAGACCATCCAAATTTCCTTTTCGACGGCTACCCAAGACACTAGTATTGCAATCATTGTCGTCTGGTCTTTTCAACCCTAAAGAACAGTTCAGTTGATGCAGCTGTTTTAGTACCAAATAAAGCTATATTGTTTAAGAAAAAAATGAGCGCTTAAGTAAAAGTAATTAACCTTTGATTTTTTACTTTGGTGTACAAACTTTCTTAAGACTGTCTGCTTTTGCTTTTTCTTCCTCTTCTCTTTTCAGCCTCCTTTTTTCCAACAGGATTGGTTCCAACGATTCCTTTAGTGTGTTGAAGTTTGCAATAGTATCCATTGTTTCAGTCCTGGTATGGTTATAATCATTGAAAACCAATGCTGCTGTTATCTCAGCTCGATATAATTTCCTCTTCATTTCATCATTCAAATCACAAAAAAATATTTCCCCATTGTAAAACATCATGTGCAGCATCATAAATACCCCACAGTCTAAGTTAAAATCCTTTGATTGCCACTTGAATTTCTTATTAACTAAGGGAAACATTTGCACTTTTTCTCCTTGCTTTAAACCTTTGCTGCACATGTAACTCCCAAATGTCTTTGCCTATACATTTTTGACAACAATTAAGAATCTCATTAATGTAAAGAAAATTCCTCCAATTTAATAAAACACATCAATTGTAGTTTTGCAATGAAGTTTGAGTTTAAGACTTACAGCCAATTCAGCAAGGTAAAAAAACTCTGATTCTTCGAAGTTGTCATAGAGCCTAGTGTCTAAGTAGTCCACTGTCTCGTTTTCAAAGTTTATGCATATGTAGAAATAATGTTCGCTTATCAGCAAAGGCAGGAACACCTAATAAAGTTTGCATGAAAAATTTTATCAGTTTAATCAGTAAATAAATGGCATAACACAAACAATTTTGACATTGCTAGTGTCTTACCAGATCTGAATTTAAGTTTAGTGGTTGGCTGCAAACATTTTGCCACGTATCCCATGCTCCAGCTATTTCTTCAGTAAGTGTTTTTGTCTTCTCAAATTCTTCTCCATTTAGCATTAATATTTGTTCTAGAGGTGTCTGTAACATTGCAATAACACAATAGGTTCCTTTCAATATTAATCAATATTACAATAATAACTGTCTTACATTACAATAACACAAACGCTTCAATAAAATATAATACTAATTGAAAATTTTTTCCATAAATACAAATACAATATCACAATATATCCAATACAATATCACAACATATCCATGTTCACAGCTAGTTTTATATTTCAGCCAATACATTATACAATATCACAATGTAATACAATATCACAGCTACTTGCAATATCACAACATTTACAATACAATATCACACTAATTGAAATAACACAAACTCTTCAATACAATATTAATCAATATTACAATAACAACTGTCATACATTACAATAACACAAACTCTTCAATACAATATCATACTAATTGAAGAAAAAATTGACTTAAATTACAATATCACAAACATTGCATTACAATATCACATATTTTTAAAACAATTTTTATCAGTCATGGTTTAAATTTCTTTTGCAGTCCTGAATTAAATTTTTTTTTCCAATAATACATTGTTTTCAATAAAATATCACACTTTTAAGAATTAGAACTTACTGCATGTGCAAGCCCAAAGAAAATCCTTTTTGGTACTGGTGCTTCTTATTCCTTTTTTGACAACTCATTCATCAAAATTGACCACGATTCAATCACAGACGACTCATTCTTCACATTAGGCAATAATGATTCTATATCTGATCTTGAAATTACTTGGTAAGTCCCATATGTTGCAAGTGTTTCTCTGTCGTACATTATCAACCAAATTAAAGATCAATTTACTAATATGCTTAGTATAGCAGTAAGCCTTTTAAATTTTTTAATGTTTGAAAATGGACTTACGATTTCTCAATTGTATGATCGTGAATGAAACAATAATCCATGACCTCTTTCCGTTTCTTCAAAACCGATTCAAACAACTGTCTATTTCCCAGCAAGAATTCTGACAGTAGTCTCATTTGCTTATCTGGTTGTCCATATTGTACGGTACAACCTAAGTTCTGAGAGACCAACAATGCACATTCTGGTATAGTCTTTGAGTGGAGCAAATAGTCACTAAGTAAACTCCTTGACTCATTTGTTCCTCCTTTTTGAACAGTTGTTGTTTTGCTTTTTTCATTGTTTTCACTTGCATGTGCACCTCTTCTACGGGAATATACGACTTCCTCACTAATTTCTTCATTTTGTACATTCACATCAGCTAATATCTCATCCAAATTAGGGCACTGTTTCATATCCCCATAAATCATGTCATCAATGATTACTTGAGAATCCGTTCGGAGGTCTTTATCAGTACAACCACCGTAGGACTTGTCCAATTCTTTATACTGAGCTTTCAACATATCAGTCCATACGTCGAATGATGGCATCCCTTGTGAATAATCATACATTTCTTTTGCCCTCAGTACCAAACCGTCGATAAAGCTATGGTAGAATGGATCTTTCATAGAAGGTAGTGTTTGAGGAATTTGGCTGCCAAATTGACCTTTTTCAGTTGTATTTTCTTCTACCTTATCATCATTGCCATCAACGCAGTTTTTCACCAGTCTCTTCTACAAGTATCTTCCTTGGGAGGACATTCATTGCTTCCGGTTTTATCACTACCCAGTTCATCGATTTTGCATCATTTCCAACAGTCCAGCTATCTTTGAGTTGAACTCTTTCATATTATCAGTGTATCTTTTGTAAACCAATGCTGAATCCCTCGTCATTCTCAAAAAAATTTCATGAATTTCCTAGCATTTTTAAAAATCATAATACAATATCAAGGTCACATCTATCAATTATTATTGTAATACTAGTAATACTAATAAGGTTTAAGAATATCAGAAAATTATCTGAAAAGGTAACACAGTTATAAAGTTTGTCTTACATCTAATGCGCTTCCTCTTATTTCTTCGTCACTTTGTATCCCAGGAGGCAATTTGATCAACATGTATCCCTTTGGTATTTCAGTTTCAGTCTGAGGTTGAGTTTGAGGTCGCCGATCTTCTTGATAACCTGGCTGCCTCCGAGATAGGGTAAACAATTTTAGACGGGACAATGACATTCCCCAATGCACTGTCGCCAACTCACTTTTAGCTCTTTTTGTCAACTCTTTATGATCCCAGTGTCGAATAAGCGGTAGGTTGTGGGCTAACACATCCCCTTTAAAATTCACCCTATGGAAATAGCATATCATTAACACAAGTATGCATCCAGTAATAGTACTTGTCTTTTTGGTCCCCTCCTTAAAATTACCAACAGCCTCTACCAACTGCTCAAAAACATACAAACTCCAGTCACTATTTTTTATGTTTGGCACATCTTCAACAACCCTAAGCAGTTTGAAATCCAGTGTGTAATATGTTGTAGGTGCCAAGAAAATAGACATGCTATATAAAACAAACAGCTTCTTGAAATCATCACCCGACTCATTGCAACTCATTAATCTATCATGCACAATGTTCAACTTAATAGGGTCTGCCTTACTCTCTAATCCAAATTTTCTTCGCCACTCAACTTTCAATTCATCATCAGCAGTAACTTTGCAATTACCAGTCATAGTTTTTTGCACCCTAGCACCAACCCTAGGAAGTAGGAATACATCATGCACATCAGCTTTGCTTAACAAAAACTCGATCTTTTTCGCCCTAAACATGTAGCTGGTATGCTTGAAAGCTTTTATAAGCAATTCCACAATCCCTCTAGGAATCTCCTTAATAAGTTTTAAATGCAACAAGCCTCCAAAACCAACTTCTTCCACTGCCTTCTTTTGCTCATCATTAAGCTCACAAATAAGCTCAAACAGCTTGTTTGGCCTACACTTTGTTACAAATTTGTGCTCACTTTCATGTCGACCAATTCCTTTTTTCTTTTGCTCAATCACGTCCATAATTTCTAAACCATCCTCATTTTCATTTTGCACAATCATTTTTGATGCGTGTCTAAAATATGATGTTTTACACTCTATTCTACACGCATTTCAGAGCTCAAATGTGCAATATATGCCAATATTTCCTCCTATTTCCGTCTACTTCCGTATTTTGTACATTATTGCAGAAATGTGAAGAATTCAACGGGAAATCAAGCCAAATCCGTCCCCGAGTAATCTGCATTGCAAATGACGTAAAGGAATCGCTTAAGGAGCGAGCTTGGTGCGCAATTCAAGGCCCAAAAGATGAATCCACGAGAATAAAGAAGTCAAGTAGAACTCATCCAATCGATCGACCGTCACTTTTGGTCGATCGACCAATGCTCGGAGTTCGAAGCTACTTTTTCTTTGAGGAGCGATCGATCGACCAAAGATTATCGATCGATCGACCAGATTTCTATTCTAGACGTGAATTGAAAGACCGTGAATCTTGAAGCCCGTGAAGTTTAGGTTTAGGAAATAAGGTGTTGCGTTGATTGCTATATAACGCAACATAAAACCATCAGTTTAGATATCAAGTTTTTTTATCTAAGTTTCGATCAAAAATACAGTACTTTGAGTTTTATTCATTCGGGTAGTTAGGGTTTGGAACATCGGTTGGCATTGGATTTTTCCTGTTCTTATTCTTAATCGTTCCGCTGAATCTCGGTATTCCTTCTGCCCTAATCCCAATTTTACTGTTTTACTTTCATTGTTAGTATAGGTTTGATAGTTAGTGCCCCAAAGCCAATTATCGTGTTATCATTGTTGTTATTTACTTTAAGCATGAATTCAGTAATTGTTATGAGTTTTATTGTTGTTTTCATCTTTAGCATGAGTAGCTAATTCTTTAGTGCTAGGATGTAGGCGATTTATGGCATAGGCGGCATTAGATTAGGGAGAACTGTCTCGCGTGTTGGTCGATCGACTGACATTGCCAGTCGATCGACTGACCTCGTAGGGTTTTATATTCGTTTTGATTGTTTTAATCTTGTATTTAACGAATCGAATGCATGCGACCAGTTAGATACCTATTTCGTGACTGACCCATTAGATCGAAAGGTAGGGGAGGTTATTAGACCATCAATTAATTCGACTAAACTGTGCTAAGATCGAAAGATAGGTATAGTTTGGACCATTAGTCACTTTTCAGGACGAAATTTAGTATTAGTGACATTAGGGACCTATAGCGAGATCGAGAGATGCTATTTGTTAAGAGTGGACCGAGAGGACCTCTTTATTTCCCGCCTTACCTGTGTTTGATTCAGACCGACTTAGTTTGCTGCCGCCGAAGCTATGATGACTCGACCATCCTAGTACCCTTCTTTTATCTGTTTAAATCGTAATTAGTTTATTATCCTTGTTTGCTCTTAGTCTTAGATCAATTCAAATCAACCTCCATAATAGTTACCTCAGACTGAACTTAAATCAACTAAAGTTTACAACTGCCTCCTTGTGGTTCGACCCTGTTACCACTAGCCTAGGTTAGTCTTAATAGGAGATTATAAATTTTATCTTTGGTACTCACAACGACGGGTATCAATTTTGTTATGATCAGAGGTATCTCCTGTCACCACATTTGGAGCTCCCTTTGTTGGTTTGTTTTTTTTTTTTTTGTGGAGTTTTTTTGGGACTTATTATCATTTATAGCTTTTCTCTTTTTGCAAGGTTTTTCTGTTGGAGTTTCTGTGAGTGCCAGCGTGTTCATGACTGTATTTGTTCAAAAACCTGAGACAAATTACATCAGTACAAAACAATTATTTCGCATAACACAAATAATTCAATACAACATGAATTTTTTTTCCATGTCTACAAATACAATATCACAATATATCCAATACAATATCACAACATATCCATTACAATTTCACAACTAGCTTTATATTTCATTCAATACATTATACAATATCAGAATGTAATATAATATCACAGCTAGTTGCAATATCACAACATTTACAATACAATATCACAACTAGTTATAGTATTAGACAGTATACATAATAAAATCTCACATCATTTACGTTACAATATCACAAGATTTACAATACATTATACAATATCAGAATATAATACAATACGTTTTTCTCGTGTTCTTCATCTATTATCTGTGATGTTACATATAAACGCAAATTCAATGAATTAGAGAAATTTTGCGAAGCAGTAAGACACACAAACACGATCAATAATATGAAAGTAGAAGCAAAATAATCGATTTTATCAATTAGTTCATGCGAATATTTTTGCATGAAAATGTTAAAATAATTGCACAACATTTCTGAAACCCTAGAATGAACATTTTTCGGAATTTACCCAAATTATATGCATGTCTATGTTATAAAAACATCCGACCAAAGATTCAGAGCAAATATATTGAATACTTAAACCAATTGATCAATTATTTCTGGAAAATATACCTAAAATGGAAAATCGGAAGAATTTAGATCAAAAATTGTACCTGAATTCAAAGAAAAATGCGATGATATGCAGCAATGATTCGTATTCCTTCGTAATCTTGATTGATTCAACAATTTATCAGTATTTTCTTCGATTTTTTTTTTCAATTTTTAGAGAGAGAAAGTTGTAGTAGAATATGAAATATCAATCGACTAATTTTATGTTTGATTTTTTTGCGCGTTTTTGTGTTTTGTGGTTTGATTTTTTGCGCGTGGTATTGTATTGAATAAAGTGTGTTATTTCATACCGTCCTCAATCCTCAAATATTTAGCCGTCCTCACCGGATCCCGCCTCTATATATATATATATATATATATATATATATATATATATATATATATATATATATATATATATATATATGATGTAGTATTATAAACGACGTGAAAAAGTTGAAAACACATACTTCAATTAAATATATATACGTCAAGTATAAAATATTGATTATGACTAACTAAAAATTACTTTTAGTTAAATATTTTATACGCTATTAAATACTTTGGATTTAAACCTCAAAAAAAAATTGAGAAAGTTCAACCTATTTTAATTACAGGTCAACTCTTAAACATCATTATATATAGATGTTTAAAAAAAATAAAAGTTGCAAGTTTCTTATAGATATGTTTGACGTATAGCACATGCAAGACATAATCAAAACATTTAAATAAGTTTTGTTTGGACCCTATATATTCGATACATAAATATCATACCTTATACATAAAAATTAAAAATAACATAAAATTATATTCACATCATTTTGAACAAATGTTAATTAATTTAGAACATGACATATTATGAAACGATATAATTTGAGAACGTAATGATTATTGTTGCATTATTCGAATAAATTTCATTTTAATTAATGTGATATTTGATCAGTCAATCTATAAACATTGATCATACATAATTATTAATCACTTATTAATTTTAATTAAAATTGCATGTATTTTATGTTAAAACATTAAAGTTAAAACTAAAAATTTAAATTTGAGAAAAATTAATCTATCTATCTATATTATTAAAGAAAGTTTTTTTCGAGCGATTACATCGACTCCAACTTTTATGAAATACTAAAAATTAATAAAATAATATATAGTTAACCGTACATTAATGATGTATATAGCTCAAGAATCTTTTATTGAGTCATCCTCTCATGTACTTTGTCAATTACTTAAAGTCAAACTCTATCATAATTCTATCAATACTATACTCTATCATAATTCTACGTATTGCTGGTTAGGTAGAATTGGCAGGAGGGAAACCTAATTGTATTCGTGTACGTACACTTGACAAACTCTTTAACTAATGCAAACACTACTACTCCATGCACAGTTGGATATAAATACAATGCGGCTTATTTAACCACTTTAAATATATACAAATGCAATTTAGTTTTTTCTGTATGTAGTTTGTCGCTTTGTTCTTCCGTAAAGTTTGTTATTTAATGTTGCATTGTTGTGTTTGCATTATTAAATTTTATAATTATAATTTTGTTCTTTAATTTTGGTAGGTATGAGGATCTCGGAAGATCAAGAAGGCAAAACTAATAAGTCGTCGGTGAATATTCATCATCGTTTGAAGAGATCAGGTGCCTTGGTCATGGATGTTCGTAAAAGTAAGATGGCATGGGCGTTTATAAAGTAAGACGGTGATTATGGATATGAGTATGAAGGTATGTCTTATTGTTGGTGTCTAATAAATAACATGTCAATATAATTTAGTTGGATGAATGTACTGTAATTTAAGTTTCTAATGTAATAAACTTACGCATCATAAAATTTAAGCTTATGATTGAGTATCTTTTGCATGTAAATTTATAGGAATCTTACTCTCTCTATATTATCCACCTGAATGATATTTATACAAATACTCTTTATTATTTTTTAACATTAACCCATGTGAAGGTGATTTACAAATCGTCTCCTTATTAAGAGTTCAAAGCAATTTTATGGATAGGCAAATAAATACTTAGTGTAGGCTTTTTTTGACCAATTGAAGCGCAAGAACTCTACCGTCTACAATATAAAGATAAGAGGAATTTGAATATGTGACCTATATTATCGCGACTCACAATACCTCAGTCTATAATGGCCGTATAACACATATAACCAAGGATATAACCAAGGTTAACAACTAATAAAAAGCTCATCACAATAAAATGTATTACGAGGTGTAGCATAAGCGTAATTATTAAATAGCGTGTCTCGTGTCCTAAATTTTACGGGATGCCGTATCATGTGTCTGTGTCATATCCGTGTCCGTTTTGGTGCTACCAAGCTTGCAGATTGCATAATTTGAACAATTTTCCCCCTTTATATGATCAAGTCCTCTCTTCCCAATCTCATAAAATAAGCATGCCTTTCTGTTATGTTGGTAGCGCTTATAATATTCGTGTAACCTTTTTTTTTCTACAAACCATAACAATCAACAACTATTTGTAAATCAGAATACTGTCGTAGTGTATGACGCTACGACTCTGAGTATTATAGACGACTGATGCATATAATTAATAATCTAAATAGGAGTATGAATTAAGATGGAATTTTAGGTTTTTGAGTTCAGGTAGACAACTACTTTTGTACTTTGACACATGCTCTGTGGTTGATAACAAGACCGTTCTACTACACAAAAATAGTGCTCGGGTATTGCATAAGAGTCAAATTTTGTACAAATCTTTTGTTTCTCATTACCGCTGCTGCGGACAAGCTGCCAACTTCTAATTGCCGAGCTATAATTTACGCTTGCTAGACAAAAAATTCAAAAAGGGTGAACGAGTAAAACTTACGACTAAAAAGATCGAAATTTGGCATAAAGTATTATTATTGCACTTCAACGTGAGATGAACTATCCAGTGGCCAACAAATCATCAGTATGTGATTCTCTTCATTTCACATTGAAAAAAGATAAGAAAACTACTTACATAACAATATACTGTATATCGTATGCAGTATGCAAATATTATACTACTCGCATAACAAAACGTTAAAAATTTTAGTGATGTTTCAGAGCAGTATTAATTGTGCATCGACAACCTATATGTACCTACTCAATGTCAACATAGGAGTTTCACACCATCGCATGTTCAATATTATTATTCATGTGTTGATAAGCTTTCAATTTTTTTTTAGTAAATAGTGTCTTTGTTTTCCTTTTCTAATTATCTACCACTTGAATATGTTGTGAATTGAGTTACTTAATTACGTTCAAGCACAACTATTATTAATATAGTGTTCATGGTGTGTTAAATCATTCTGATATGAGATCGAGTAACAACGTACGATTAGTCTCATGCAGACATGCAATTACATCAAACAATTAAATTAAAAAAATCCTAATATCATCACAATTTTACGATAAAAGTGAGCATTTTATTATTAAAATAAAAAGTGAGAACTTCTAAAAAGTGGTCATTTTTTGAGTAATTACACCATAAGACGGTCTTATAGTTTAATCTGTGAATCTGTTATTTACGAGTAGTTAATTGTCTTCATTGATTTTTTAGCACGCACACTTTTTTAACTTCGCTTTTTTTTTACTACCCTTAAAAAGGGTATTACTTCAATTCATAAGTAGTAGTTTAGTTCAGCTTCTATAAATTTAGTTCATAAAAGTTAAGCTCAATTCATAAACATTTTTTTTATAAGTTAAGCTCCTATAAATCCAGTTTACCTTCTTTTATATGCTCAGTTCAGAAAAGTTAAGGTCCTATAAGTTCAGTTCATCTTTTATATGCTCGGTTCAGGAAAGTTAAGCTCCTATAAGTTCAGTTCCGCAAAATTAACTCCAAAAGAGCATGGACTTAGAGTATTATTAAATCATAGTCATAGATTCATAGGATATTACAAATTAGCCCGGGCATCGCCCGGGCATTAAATCTAGTCTAGTCTATATTAATAAAGGAAGCTTTTTTCGAGCGATTACAGAGAGTCCAAATTTTCGACATTACCAAAAATATTTTTTTAATTACCATATTTTAGAGATAATAATTAAAGATGAAGATAATATTTCATAACATTATAGTCATAAACCAACCGTATAGAAAGTGTAGCGCAACTAAAATTCTACTCCTACGTAGCTACATTGATTAGAAATACAGCTACCAAAGAATTAGTATATAAATCCTTCCATGAATGAATGTCTGCCCATTAGCTAGCTTTCAATTTCCCATCCCCAAAAATTAATTTTTGTGAATGTGTTTAATCTTTTACGGAGTAATCGTTGTTTGTCACTTTTAATGAGATCTAACTTTTGGATTGTACTTTTTTTGATTTTTCAGGAAATCAGGAAGATAGGAGTTGAAAAATTGCAACATCGACGACACGTTATTGACAGTAAGTCGGTGACCACATGTCTAGGAGTAACCGATATGCCTAATGTTATTATTGTAGTTGTTTTCATACGTACAATAAATATAATTAACGAAAGAGAAAATTTATAGTAGAAATATGAACCGTATACGAAATTACAAAGGTTTAATAGTTCATTCGACAAATTTAACATCTTTTTGTTGTTATGCTTTAAAATTATAAGTTTATTACTGTAACACCCCGGTTTATAAAAGAAGCCTTCGTCGAGACATTCCCTAATAAACCGGACTGTTACCATCTCGGTTTCCCGAGGTAGTGAATAACAAATTAAACTCCAAGGCAATTTATATAATTATTTTTAACTGAATTATTACAAAACCTCTTTACGTCAAATTACAAGAACTAACATAAATAAAAGTGAAAGTCTTCTAGATGATGATCGAGCTACTAAGTCGTCTGATCCAGTGTCTCACGCCCATCCAGCTCCCGTTCTATCTCTTAACCTGTCAAGTCCGCCGCCAATATTTGGGTCATCACGGTGTTCACGAATACACGGGTGGTCAACCACGAGGTTGAGTAGGGAAAACAATAAAACAACAAAATATGATATGCATGCTCCTCCGTCACCTCCATCTCCATCTCAACTCATATCTCATATCTCATACCCGGACAACCCACCATACCGATCCCCGGTAGACTATATATATCGACCGTAGCCGATCGCCACTCGCATGTTGAGGACACCAGGGCAAGTCTGCAGAACCCGCCTGGGCCTTATCACAACTCACATCGTATCTCAACATCGTCACTCCTACACCATCCTCCAACTCCAATGCATATGGAATCTTTGAATGTAAATTAATGCAACACAATATATATATTAATGAATGAAATCATGCCACCTACCGAATGTTGTGATAACAAACTCAACACGATCAATTGATCAATCACCTTCCCGTATATGAATCATAACGTAAATCAACAACCACGAATCAAGTCAACACAATTCAACAACAACGATAATAGGTCAAGTGTATTTCCCTACCTCAAAGTGTCAGCAAATCCAATTAAGTAGTTCAAGCGATCCGAAAAAATAAAGCAACGAATCGATTATCGATCCTTCACGAATCCGTCACCTAAAACAATTATAATATTTATAATTACTAACTACTAAATATAGAAATCTCCCAAAATAGGAGCTTTCCCGAAATACAATCCCGACACCAAACTTATGCCCAACTGATAACTAAAATAACCCGATTAGTATTTGACCCAACTTCCCAAAATAGAAGGTTACTAAAGTAGAATTTCTTAAAATGGAAACTTCCCCGATATAGTAGCTTTTCCATTAACCCGTCTTTAATTAATTAATTATTATTTTATTTTAAACAACTCGGAACTAAAACCCAAAATGATAATTAAAGGATTAACGAATTATACGATTAAGAAAACTCGAATCAAACAATTGAACAACTCAACAACCCGACTCAAAACCCGTCTTTAATTATTTAAATAACTCGGGAATTAAATTAACTAATTAATTTAATGAATTAAACGATTTAAGAAAAACCCGAATCAAACATAGCACAATCCCCACAACCCGGCTTCACACTCGCCCAACTCCTCACGCGCCGCCTGAAAACACCACGACAACCACCAGACACACTCCCCAACTCGACCCCACCACCAACAACAAACACCAGCCTGGTCGACTGCCGCCGGCGAGTCGAACCAGGGCTGCCATTTCCGCCATAGCAGGGGTTGCCGCCACCAACAGCCCATCTTTGCAACCCCATGGCCGCCACTGTTATCAACAGTACACTATTTTATCACCACCATTCTTCTCGTCGCCAACCCACGCACACAGACACCATAGCACCACCGTTTTGACCTCCCCCTAGTCCACGGTGGTGCCACCCAAAACTCAACCAATCTAACCCACCTGAAACCCGTATGTGAACCCGTTTGTCTACCCCTGTCGACAACACCTCCTGCCGCAATTTCCACCGCCCAAAACCACCATAACCACCACCACAACACTCGTCACTAACCACCCATTTCCCTTACCCCGTCAACAACCACTAGCCTCACCTCCCTAAGTCACGAAACAACCACCAAAAACCCGACATCAAATGCGAAAAACAGAGGAAGGGTTGAACTCTTACCTTTCCTGCCGCCACCAGGGTTGCCCACGGACGTCGACAAACGGCCTAAGGCCTTCCTTGCTGTGCCGTCACCACCCAGGCTCACTCTCTCTCTCTCTCTATGCGTAAGGGTTGAGATTGAAGCTGATGAAGAGAGGGAGGCGGGTTGATAGAGATTAGGGTACTATTAGGTTTAGGGTTTAGGGTTAGGGTTAAATGGGCTTTAGGGTTAAATGGGCTGAACCTGATCTTGGGCCAACTCAATTGGGTCAGCTCACATTTCGAATTCCATATAAACCCGTCTCAATTAACTTATATCGATACAACGCGAGTTAAGTAAAATAATTTAACGTAATTATCGACTCAACAATTAACCCGATATAATTAGTAATATAAAATGTGTAATAATTAATATATATAATAATATCCGTTTAATTGATTATATATAAAATACGGGGTATTACAGTCTTCCCCCCTTAAAATGAACTTCGTCCCGAAGTTCGCTCCCGTACCCAAACCTCAGAAGGGGTATTGTATATCATACATACGGACGTCACGCATTTCTAACACGGTTAACACACACTTTTGACACATCAATTAAACATAACAAACACGAAATGTTACATTCTGCCCTCCTAAAAATAAACTTCGTCCCAAAGTTTAACTCGTCTTTATTTAACCCAACTAACTACGACTAATAGCTACTTGAGAACACCGTCATCTTTCATCTAAATTCCGATCTCAAACTCAAATAACTCCATAACCATGGTCTCACTGGATCGCAAATGTAACTCGGCACAAAGGCCCCACAACTCATAACTCAATACCAGTAGTTTAACTTATACTCTCCTTTTACACCTCAACCAACTAACAGAAGTATGAATAAAACATATAGAACTCATTTGCATAGGTACCCCACAACGAAACATCTACTTGATCAAAACTACCATCTACAAACAAGTGTAATATAAACATTAAGATTTTACAATCCTACCCGACTAGAAACATGGTTACGTCCTCGTAACCTCTTTTCAATTTTCATATACCTATGCAACAAAATCATTATCAACCACATGTGACAGAAAAGAATACATGATAAGAGATTGCGCATCAACATTAAGGTCGAAACAAGGTTTTATTAAGGAATTAACTGATTGTCAACAAGTAACATTTATTACTAGCTCATGCTTAACTTAAAAACACAACATCAAACTAAAAGAACAACAAGAAAGGAACCAAGGTTTACACGGTTTCACAACTAAACAAATTTGATGATCAATTATAGACTATGAACGAGCGAGAGCAAAATCAACAAAACAATTTAAGAACTTCTCACATTTGTAAACATATCACAGAAATAGATTTACCACTACTATCTATCACAATCACAGGGTCTTATTGACATGTCCATACAACCATTTACTCACTCACTGGTTTAGGTCACGAATTAGGTCGATGAATTTAAGCAATTAACAACATACTCATAATTCATATTTTAAATTATAAAAATTGTTTGCACGATATCAATTCTGAAAACATGTTTCCCAATAAAAGTAACTACATATGATCTATGACAACGACAACATTACTTCCATATCACAACTATGTTTCACATTTTAGCAACCATATCATTCAATTGTGTCCAAAGAACTTAGTATAATTCATTTTCAGCAAAACAAAAGATATTGTATAAATAGTTTAAACATATACATTTGCCATCATATACTTTGTAGAACACTAGCTATGATAAAAGATTAGCAACTTGAACAACTTCCCTGATTTACACGATTTGAATAGTTAGGCAACTCGTGGCTCAATTAAATGTAACCATAATGACTATCATTTAAACCAATGCATATCATGTGAATCATCAAAAGAGGTATCCCATTATATTTGCCAACATAGTTATCATAAACAATCTTTATTAGAACATAATTGATAGTAACGACTCGAGAATATAGATATGTCAGATGTCGTGTTACGATTGCAAGAATCACTTTAGCATTTTATGACAATATAATAACGAACATATCCAATAAGAAATAACTCACTGTTTATTATCATGTTATAGATTTAGGTTCAACTGAAATAATTTAATGTGATGAAGGTAATAAATATAACTATTAGCACACAACTCATATGAAGGACATTAGAACTTAGATGCATCCTACATGTGTGAACATTTAGACATACTCATTACTATCATCCATGTGTAAACATTTAGACATAATTATTATAATTATTCATGCGAGTATATTAGCACAACTAAATTAATATTTAACGCCATCAACTTTACCAAGATATGACAATATAGTTTTATATTTATATATATCCGACCACTATGAAAATATGATGAACATACTAGAAATATTACAACATGCCAAATGTATATAACGTATGCAAACAATTGGACTCGTATAAACATTTCACCCTTGATTAAAAATCAAATTAAGCTATCCCATTTTACTCATACTATCATGCCAACAATGTTATCAACTAAACTTTAATTTTATCACTAGTTAAAATACCTAATTACCGAACATGCGTGCTACTATCGTCATATAAAACATTATAAATTCACTTTACTAAAGCTCATGAATTAACCAAACAATTGTATGAAAATTCAACATAGAACGCACATTTTAAATGTTTTGATTCACGTTGTAACTTTCAAAGATCACGAATAAATAACCGTTCGATTAAAACTTGATTCATATTACTTTTATAAAATACGGAGAGTTAAAAACACAGGGAAAAGAATTATATTTAAAGCACAAGAATTCCATTTTTAAAGAATTTTACAACTCAGTTGGTCAAAACAAACACGTGACAGCAATTGGTCCAAAACTTGGGTCAGTTTGCAAAATTTACCGTTTAATATAGAGACATCAAGAATTTTCGTGGCTTATTAATTTGAAAACATATGCGACTCTTTTGATCGATGGAGTTGGAATTATGTAAAAATTATTAATACAATTTAAATGAGGATTTTCACAAAATCGTTGGTCGAACATCACTGCACAGGGACTTCCTAACCACAGCTCACTAAAATATTCATTACTCCTAGTCTGTATATCCTATAAGCATGAAACCAACGCCAAACGATCACTAACTCCCAAGACTATCTCTCATAAAATTTCATCCATAGGCAATAAACAGAAAAGAGATGGCAGTAAGGTCAATTAAAGAGTACAATCAAACAAAGCGAGTTTCAGCACTAAGTCTTTCATTTCCTATGTCCCAATTCTTACAACTATACTATCGATACTAATCCATTCTAACTGAAATCTCGCACTGTGTACTTCGTAACATCTAGCCCATAAAATCCCTTCGCATCTCGATCTATTCCTTACATCTAAATCACGATGGCTATGACTATAAACATGTAATTCAATAGTGTTTCTAATTACTATCACAATACTATACTAGCATGGCTTTGGGATCACATAACCGCATATTACTAGACATAATAGTACTATCAGCACATCATTCAACATCCACCTAGGTAACTATCATCGACTCGCAATTATTTTCATGCTCACGACTAGCACAACACTTCATTGATTATTAACCTGAACTCAAAATTTTATTTCTCATCTCCCTAACATCACATGATCACGCCATCATTCATACAAAATACTTACCGTAGCGTTGTCCTGCAGAATGGTTAGAATATATGGGTCTCAAGGTATAATCAACTCTTTTATGCAATAATCAATGTATCAATCAGTTAACACTTAGGCAACGATATATGAATTTCATGTTCAACCACAAGCAACTTTTCTACCCTTTCTCTCATATACACTCAGGGTTTCCGGGTCAAACTGAGAGGGCCGCTGGTTCGGTGTGAGGGGGCCCCTAACTCATACCTTACCTTAGTGTGCTCCTAACAGTTCTATCCCGGGGTTCATTTTAATTAGACACATCCTAGATTCATTGGGCTCATTGGTTTAGGCCTGAGGATCGTTCGCTCTGATACCACTTTGTAACACCCCGGTTTATAAAAGAAGCCTTCGTCGAGACATTCCCTTTAAACCGGACTGTTACCATCTCGGTTTCCCGAGGTAGTGAATAACAAATTAAACTCCAAGGCAATTTATATAATTATTTTTAACTGAATTATTACAAAACCTCTTTACGTCAAATTACAAGAACTAACATAAATAAAAGTGAAAGTCTTCTAGATGATGATCTAGCTACTAAGTCGTCTGATCCAGTGTCTCACGCCCATCCAGCTCCCGTTCTATCTCTTAACCTGTCAAGTCTGCTCGCCAATATTTGGGTCATCACAGGTGTTCACGAATACACAGGGTCAACCACGAGGTTGAGTAGGGAAAACAAT
Source organism: Silene latifolia (assembly GCF_048544455.1). Lineage (NCBI taxonomy): Eukaryota > Viridiplantae > Streptophyta > Magnoliopsida > Caryophyllales > Caryophyllaceae > Silene > Silene latifolia. The sequence goes on along the minus strand of NC_133527.1, from coordinate 50,057,354 downwards.
AAAACAACAAAATATGATATGCATGCTCCTCCGTCACCTCCATCTCCATCTCAACTCATATCTCATATCTCATACCCCGGACAACCCAGCCATACCGATCCCCGGTAGACTATATATATCGACCGTAGCCGATCGCCACTCGTGGCGAGGACACCAGGGCAAGTCTGCAGAACCCGCCTGGGCCTTATCACAACTCACATCGTATCTCAACATCGTCACTCCTACACCATCCTCCAACTCCAATGCATATGGAATCTTTGAAAGAAATTAATGCAACACAATATATATATTAATGAATGAAATCATGCCACCTACCGAATGTTGTGATAACAAACTCAACACGATCAATTGATCAATCACCTTCCCGTATATGAATCATAACGTAAATCAACAACCACGAATCAAGTCAACACAATTCAACAACAACGATAATAGGTCAAGTGTATTTCCCTACCTCAAAGTGCCAGCAAATCCAATTAAGTAGTTCAAGCAGTCCAGAAAATAAAGCAACGAATCTGATTATCGATCCTTCACGAATCCGTCACCTAAAACAATTATAATATTTATAATTACTAACTACTAAATATAGAAATCTCCCAAAATAGGAGCTTTCCCGAAATACAATCCCGACACCAAACTTATGCCCAACTAATAACTAAAATAACCCGATTAGTATTTGACCCAACTTCCCAAAATAGAAGGTTACTAAAGTAGAATTTCTTAAAATGGAAACTTTCCCGATATAGTAGCTTTTCCATTAACCCGTCTTTAATTAATTAATTATTATTAATTATTATTTTATTTTAAACAACTCGGAACTAAAACCCAAAATGATAATTAAAGGATTAACGAATTATACGATTAAGAAAACTCGAATCAAACAATTGAACAACTCAACAACCCGACTCAAAACCCGTCTTTAATTATTTAAATAACTCGGGAATTAAATTAACTAATTAATTTAATGAATTAAACGATTTAAGAAAAACCCGAATCAAACATAGCACAATCCCCACAACCCGGCTTCACACTCGCCCAACTCCTCACGCGCCGCCTGAAAACACCACGACAACCACCAGACACACTCCCCAACTCGACCCCACCACCAACAACCAACACTACTGGTCGATCGTGCCGCCGCGAGTCGAACCAGGGCGCCATTTCCGCCATAGCAGGGGGTTGCCGCCACCAATGACCCACCTTTGCAACCCCATGGCCGCCACATGTTATCACAAGACACTATTCTATCACCACCATTCTTCTCGCCGCCAACCCACGCACACAGACACCATAGCACCACCGTTTCGACCTCCCCCTAGTCCACGGTGGTGCCACCCAAAACTCAACCAATCTAACCCACCTGAAACCCGTATGTGAACCCGTTTGTCTACCCCTGTCGACAACACCTCCTGCCGCCATTTCCACCGCCCAAAACCACCATAACTGTTAGGCCCAGTTTAGCCTGGTCTGACCATAACCTGGCCTGACTTAACAAGGCTGATTGATTAAGACGAGGACCGGACAAATCTAACTGTTATCTAGCTGTTGAGAAATATTACAACAAGCAGGCCACTAAATCCTGGAAGAAGAGCCTGATGGTCGGTATGGAATAGCTTGGCAGAGTATTGAAGCAGGCCGGATTAAGAAGATAAACAAGAAATATAATTGTATGAGTCAAATAACCGTGCCTTATTCTCAAGGAAGACCAAGTCCAAACTTAAAACTATATAATCTATGAAATTGGACGGAAAGAAGAGGAAAGGCTATAAATTGGTTGAGATTGGAACGGGTCAAGCGAGGAAATAGGGAGCATGCCCTATTAATCCAGCAACAGCTCCTATAATGGAGAAAGACGTTGAAGAAAAAGGCAACGGTAGCATTTGTAGAACTATAAATAGCAGAATCTAATAATTGTAAGATCATTCATAATCAGTCAGTGATTTACACTTTATCCCTCATTTCTATTCCTGATTATTTAATTACACACGCAAGATTGTACTCAGTTTATCAAAATAATACAAACTCTGTTCTTTATACTTAGTCATTCTTTCTTGTTTATCTAAATATTCAAAGCCTATAGAACTAGATACCCAAATCACTCTTTTATTAAGCCGGACCCGTTCAGGGAAAATCCTGCTAAAACAATTGGCGCCCACCGTGGGGCATCTAGTTCTTCAACCAATAAAATTCTCCTTACCATCTTTCATTTAATATTCACACACAAAAATGGTGGAACTCACCGCAGAACAACAATTAGCGGCTGCCCTGGCCAAGATCAAAGAATTGGAGACAATCCAAGAGAGGGCAGCTCAGGCTGAAGCAGAAATCAATAGGTGAAGGAATCGAGTCTTGCACGAAAAAGAAATTGGAAAATCAGGCTTCGGGCTCCAAGACCAGATTCGAACCAGGAACCCCATTCTCATCCATTATCAAAAACATAGACTTCTCTAATTTTGGAACCCCGGAGAAGGATACATTATCCGGCACTCCAACCATTCCCAATGATGAGACGAACAAAACTGAAGCAAAGAATAATGATGGCTATGCTTCAGAAATCCAAAAACTCCACAACAAAATAGAAAATATACCCGGAGTGCCGGACCACTGTGGTCAAGTAGAAATTGATGACTTTGCAGATTCACCCTTTGCGGATGAAATTGCAAAAATTGATCTCCCAAGAAGTTTTCTTGTTCCGTCCATGAGAACTTATGATGGAACCTCCGATTCACAAAATCATGTTGCCATATTCAAACAAAAATGTTGGTCGCCTCAATACCCAGTGAGCTCGGGCAAGTCCGCATGTGCAAAGGCTTTGGTACAACCCCGACCGGAGCAAACATTACGGTGGTTCATCAATCTACCGAATGGAGGTATCAAGAACTTTGCAGAATTGATCAATGCCTTCAATCAACAATTCGCAAGTAGCAGAGATATGGCCAAGAGACCCAAGAACTGTTCAGGGTAAAACAACTTCGAAGAATCTCTCAAAGAATTCCTGGCCGATTTGTCAAAGAAAAGGTGGCCATTCCCGGATGCGATGAAGAACAAAAGTAGAAGCATTCGGACAAGGAGTCCGCTTGATGGTGACATCTATGCAGATCCGACCAAGAAAGCGTGTCCAACCTTTGCCTTTGTTCAATCCATCGCCTTAGAGCATGTCGATTAGAAGAAGACCTCAACTTCGGGACGAACTCATCCGGAGGAAAGCAAGGCTATGGACATACTAACAGGAAAAGCTCCTACCAGAAAGGAGGCAATCCCAGATCAACACCCTATTCCAGGCCCGAACGATCCAAGTCAATATGGCACAAGAACATAAAGGTAACCTTTCTAGCCTTCCAACTATTCCCGAATATAACTTCTCTATTAATACTGCAGGATTAATCAAACGCTCGGAAAACACGGGAGATACGGTCGGATGGCCAAAGAAATCTGATAACCCCAGGAAAGATCCAACGAGATGGTGTGACTTCCATCAGGATATCGGACACACAACGGAAGAATGCATCCAACTCAGGAAACAGGTGGCATATCTCCTAAAGAAAGGCTACTTGAAAGATATAATCCAAAGCAGACCCAAAGAACAAAGATGAAGGACAAAACAAGAGAGACCCTCCTCCTCCTCCTCCCATCTATGAAGTCAAATTCATAAATGGAGGATCGAAATGTGGGTGACCAGCTCAGCCGCCAAAAGAATATCCAGGGAATCCAGACTCCAACCTCCTCCCAGGCCAAAGTCATTTCCTGCTATTACCTTTGATGACTCGGATTTGCAAGGAATATCAGATCTACACCATGACAGCCTGGTAATCACCATGCAAATCGATGACAAAGAAAGGTGTCAAGAATCACGATAGACGGAGGCGCTCAATCAACCTGGTGATGCTTGACGTCCTTAAAGCTATGAAGATAGACGAAGGGAAGATCATCAAAAAATCCAGCGTCTGGTTGGATTCGGTGGAGAAACAAAGAACACCTTGGGAGAAATCAGCTTGCCTACCTATGTGGAAGGCGTGGCTTCATATGAGAGATTTGGAGTAATGGATTGCCTGTCCTCGTATAATGTAATCCTGGGCAGACCATGGATCCACAATGTCAAAGCAATCCCATCAACATACCATCAATGCGTAAAAATTCCAACAGAATGGGGGATAACCACCATCAGAGGAGAACAAAGGACGGCTCAGGAATGTTACACTCAGGCTTTGAAACTCTCAAAGTCAGGTAAGTCCCTTGCATAGCAATTAAAGTCACCTGTCAGGGAAGAATTTATAGCACAAACACAGATGGAAACAGGAGAAGTCACATTAGATCCAGAATTCCCTGACAGAAAGTACTTGTAGGGTCGATGCACCGACTCAATCGGACCAAATCTGGTCACTTTCTTAAAACTAAAATGTCTTGTTTTGCTTGGTCACATTTTGATATGACTGGTATAGATGCTGATGTTATTACTCATAAGTTGAACATTGACAAATATTTTAAGCCTGTACAACAAAAAAGAAGAAAATTTGCTGCAGAGAGGCATGAAATCATCAACCAAGAAGTTGACAAGCTACTGGACATGGGAATGATCGGGGAAGTAATGTACCCGATGGCTTGCAAACGTGGTAGTCGTCCAAAAGAAAAATGGCAAATGGAGAGTCTGTGTAGATTACACCGACTTAAACAAAGCCTGCCCAAAAGATCCATTTCCCCTACCACACATCGATGCAATGGTAGATGCCACCGCTGCCAGCCACGAAATGTTGACATTCATGGATGCCTCCACGGATTCAATCGAGATAAAAATGCACCGAGCGGACCAGGAAAGCACGGCTTTCATCACCGAAAGAGGTATATATTGTTATCTTTGCTATGCCCTTTGGATTAAAAATGCGGGTGCAACCTACCAAAGGCTAGTCAACATGATGTTCAAATATCAGATAGGAGACACCATGGAAGTCTACATAGATGATATGGTAGTCAAATCGAAAAAGGCAGAAGACCACGTCAAAGACCTGGAAGTAGCCTTTCAAATCTTTGGAAAAATTCAATATGAAGCTCAACCCACAAAAATGCCACTTTAGAGTCTCAGCAGGCAAATTCTTGGGCTACATGGTGACAAAAAGAGGAATAGAAGCCAGCCCTGAACAGATCAAAGCTATCCTGGAGCTAGAACCGCCAAAGACAGTCAAAGACATACAAAAGTCGATGGAAGGATAGCATTACTGAACAGTTCATTTCAAGATCATCGAGAAAGATGCAAATCGTTTTATAACTGCTAAGGAAAAACAAGGACTTCCAATGGACCCCCGATCATCGGGTTGCCTTTGAAGACTTGAAAATATACCTATCCTCCCCCCCCCTTTGGCAAAACCAGTCAAAGATGAACCCCGACAAGTATACCTTCGATCCACGTAAATCGCTATCGGTGCGAGTCCTGGTCAAAGAAGCAGACGGACAACAACACCCTGTCTACTATGTAAGTAAAAGTCTACTGGATGCAGAGATCAGGTATGGCTTACTTGAAAAATATGTTTTAGCTTTAATTATGAGTTGCACAAAATTGAGACCATATTTTGAAAGCCACCCAATAATAGTCAGAACCAATCTCCCTATCAAATCTGTACTTAGGAAACCAGAATTGTCCGGACGAATGTGCAAATGGTCAGTCCAGCTAAGCACATACAATATAACATTTAAACCAAGGACAGCAATTAAGTCACAAGCACTAGCAGACTTTGTGGCTGATTTTAGTCCGACCCTAGAACCTGACCTAATAAAAGAAGTAAATAAACTGACCAGCGACCAAACAGACCTAGAATGGACCCTATTTGTCGATGGAGCAGCCAACACGAGGGGTACAGGCCTAGGAGTAGTACTAAAATCGCCACAGGGGGATAAGATAGTACAGGCTATAAGCTGTGCATTTGAGGCCACCAACAATGAGGCAGAATATGAAGCCCTAATAGCCGGATTAAAGGTATGTGTTGACCTTGGTGTGCAAAACTTAAAGGTACGTACTGATTCCCTCCTCATCTCCAACCAAGTAAATGGGATATATACTGCAAAAGACCCCAAAATGATGCTTTATCTAGATGTTGTTCAAATGCTAAAATCAAAATTTTGCAATTTCAATATTGACCAAATTCCCAGGGACTTGAATACCTAGGCCGATGCTCTAGCCGGCCTAGGATCCAACTTGACCCCCTAGACTTCGACAAAATACCCATTGTACATTTACTAGAACCTGCAATAAATAAACAAGATGAAAGTTTCCCAATCTATATTGCTAATTCCTGGACAAAACCTTACTATGATCGCTACAACACAGGGAACCCTTCCCTTAAATAAGCAAGATGCCGAGCACTAAAAATAAAAGTCGCTTCATATACTATTATTGACAACGTGCTTTTTAAGAAATCGCAGGTCGGGCCGTACCTCAGATGCCTGGAACCACGGGAAGTGAACAGATATTATCGAAATCCATGAAGGATACTGTGGGAATCACAAAGGTGGAAGAAGCCTGGCAAGCAAAGTACTCGAACGGGATATTATTGGCCCACCTTGAGAGCCGATTGCCTGGATTTTAGCTCTAAATGCAAAGCTTGTCAGATTCATGGACCATATATCCATCAGCCATCTGAAGAACTACATTCCATATCCGCACCCTGGTCATTTATGAAGTGGGGCATGGATATAGTAGGAAAACTACCTCAAGCACCCGGACAGAAAGTTTTCATGCTAGCAATGACTGATTACTTCTCCAAGTGGATAGAAGCTGAATCATACAGGCAAGTCAAGGAAAAGGATGTCATAGCATTCATCAAACACAACATCATATGTAGATATGGCATCCCCTCCGAAATAGTATGCGACAATGGCACACAATTTGTGGGAAAAAAGAAGAAATGACCTTCGTGCTCAATGGAACATCAATCGGTAACATCCACACCAGGATATCCAAAAGCCAACGGTCGGGCGAGAATCCAAGTAATAAAGTGGTAATCAGCTGCATAAAGAAAAAGCTGGAAAGAAGAAAAGGTAGATGGGTTGAAGAGCTCCCCCTGGTCCTTTGGGCGAGAACCACGCCTAAAACATCCACTGGCCAAACCCCTACTCCTTTGTCTATGGATGTGAAGCAAGTAATCCCGGTGAGGTGGACATTCCATCAGCCAGATGTAGCCTGAACACAACAACAAACAATATACCTCTAATGGAGGATAGCCTGGACTTAACAGAAGAGCTAAGAGATGCAACAAGCATTAGATTAGCAAAGATATCAAACAAAGAGTAGCGAGAAGCTACAACAAGATGTCAAAGCCGAGTATTCGGGGTAGGAGATCTTGTCCTCGGAAAGTCTTCCAAAACACAAAAGAAAAGAATCTTGGCAAATTGGCCCCAACCGGGAAGGCCCCTACCCGATTGATTCAATAGTCGGCCGGGGAGCTTATAGATTACTGAGACTCGGACGGCGAAATGATCCCAAGAGCCTGGAATATTACACATTTAAAACTATTTCACATGTAGAATATATCGCACAATCCAGGTATAACTTTTTACTTTAAACACTTCTTGCCTGAAAACTACATGTATGATACTTGCAGTTATATGAATAAATGCCATATATGATTTCTTCAAATTATGTGCCCAAGTACTTATCTATGTTCTCATATTTACTTAGTGAAATCTCCAACACTTGTTTTACATATTGCATCTTATTTAAAACAAATCTTAAAGATTGGGGGCCACCCCCACCAAATATCCAACCGATATCCAAAATTCGATTTGCAAAACAGCCTTCAAATATTGAGCTCAACATAACATACAAACCTGGAAAATCTATTCCTAGATCAGTATGACATAAATGGGTCATAAGCCCTCCAGGACAGGCAAGGGACATAAGCCCTCCAGGCATGTGCAACAACCCCACCCATAACACATTAAATCGGCGGATCCAAAGATAATAGCGGCCTGATCGGTCGAATAATCGGCGGATCCAAGTACATGTCCAACATCACAAAAGTACCTTGTCAAAACACAAAAAGAAACAAAACAAAGACCAAATATTTATTCACCCAAAATAATTGGTCCTACCTAATAACCATCCATTCCAGGGACATTCCCCCTGGATGGGCCAAAATTAAAAATTGATAAATATTCATTCCAGGGACATTCCCCCTGGATAGACCAAAACCCAAAAGAAAAAACTAAGCTACTTTTGAGCCAAGAATCGACTCACAACCATCCACCATTTCCGATCACCGACTTTGCCTTGGAAGGAGGAGAATCCACTTCTTCTTCTTGACCCATACCGGCCAAATCGGGATACCGAGTGTCCAAAGCCATCTCATCCGGTCTGGATCCCATTAGCCCGGTCGATTCTGGATCTCTCATAGCATCAACCCGGCCTTTCCGAAGAAGTATTGAGCAAAGATCACCAACCTCGCCTCCACCAATTCTTTTTCAAGAAGACAAGCTCCTCATTCTTTCTCAATCGATCTGCATTGCCCGCTTCTCACCTCCAACTCCGGCCTGATGACCTTCTCGGCATTTTTCGCAGCCACCTCACAAACTATAGCGACCCTGGTTGACTCCCTAGCTGCCGCCAATCGAGATTGAGTACTACTTCATTTCCCCGGATGTGTGCAGGTCACGGTTAAGTTTATCCGCTTTTTCCTCCAAACTAGAAACCCTGGCCTGGGCATCCCTAAGCCGACAAGCGAGCCACCCGGCATCCAACCCCTACATACATACGAAATCAATTAGCCAAATACAAGGTAAAACAAAAAGCACATAAACAATTAAAAATATCCCTTTACAACTAACCTCCCTAGCCTGGGAAGCAAGTTCGAAACCCTTGTTACAAGAGAAGTCGAATAGAAACCACCCTGGTAGACGACTCAAGGGTACTAGCAGACAATAGCTGGTTGCTCATCTTTGCAGAAAACTCATCTATCCGAGCCCGGGCATCATCCATGTCATCAATCCTAGCAGGCACTTGCCTTATACTCCCGATTGGTGAGCGGGATAGGTGTTTTCTCCTTCCTCCTCTCGCCAAGGTATCATCTTCCCTCTTTCTTTTCTCGAGCCTGGACAATCTCCGGTGAAATTACCCCTGGGAAGATCTTGAAGAGGTGAATCTCGTAAACCAGGATATCAAGCGTTTTGTCGCTCCCACTAGCCTCCTGGCTCTTGGACTGATTCAAAGCAATCCTAGCCACCCTTTGACCTTCAAATCCTTTGAAGAAAAGCTGGCCAGCCTAGCAGAAGACCTAAATACTGAATATATAAAAATATACGTGAATATCAAGCAAAGAACGACAGGAAGATAACGGCCAACATAAAAGCATACGTAAGACGTACGGGGAAAGAGCAAAGAGAACTAGGCTTGCCTTTGGGTACTACGACCCCGGATCGCTTGGTCTTCATATACCGGGCAACAACTCCCTACCCAAACTAGTTGGCCAGGTCCTCTCCTCCTCAGGAATAGCAAGGAAAGCTTCTATCCCGGGAAACGACCTCCTCATCAAGGGGATCACAACTCCAATCGGGAGCCGCAAAAACCGTCAAAGTTACACAGGTAAGAATCGAATCCATTAATTTCATATAATATATATTGCAAAATAAGAAAGTACAAGGAACCTACCACTCTCCAAGGGAGGATATCTCAAATAATCAAAGCCTGATCCCAAAGTCTCGGTCCAGGACAAACAGGAAAGTCTTTGCCCAATTCTTATCATCTCCGGAATCCAGGTTAGTAATTAATGGAGACATTTTCGATTTTATTCTCAAATTAAAACGACCATCAACAGGATTTTTCATATGATAAATCGCCTTGATATCATTAATAGTAATTACAAGATTATGTTTAGCACATAAATTTTCAATAGAATGGACAAGTTTCCAAACCATTGGCATAATCTGAAAAGGTGACACCTCCATAGCACGAATGGTATCAATCATCAAGGGAGTAAAAGGTAACTTACAGCCCGCTTTGAACGCCCATTCAAAAATACAGAACCAGCCAGGTGATACCCAGTTAGCCCGAAGGACAAGACTCGGGATCCATACCTCGGTAGATTCAGGAATTATTTTCTTCTCCCTTAGAATCTTGTCATAGTTTGTTTTTAGTAAATTCTCCTCAGGGAAAGAAGAATCCAGAGATTGAAGAGCGTAAATACGAGAATCCACGATACTTGAAAGCCACAAAGACGAGCGGGAGGGTCAATTTCCCTTACCTCCTCCTCTTGGGTGTCGTGTGTTCGAGCTCGGCAGCAGCAGACTCTGCGGGATGCGGGGACGTTTTTGGCTCCCATATTTCTAAGTGTCGATTTATTATGATTGAAATTGTTGAGAAAATACAAAATAGCGAGAACAGGATTGCGAGAAGAAGGGAAAAATTGAGGAAGAATTTGAAGAATATTCAAAGAAAGAAAGTGGAAGAAATTTGGTGAAAAATAACCTTGCCCTAAATACCGTATTTATAGGAGATGAATAACGGCATGAAAAACCTAGGAATTGCAAAACTGTCAAAGATGATGTCATTTAGCCGTTGCGGTGTTCAACGGTAAGTAGGAGTCTAAGAGTCACCGAATAAATATGACTCTTCTTATTGTTCAACCGGTAAAATTGACATCTCACCCCTGGCCGGATCCAAAGACGGGTAAAATGTCAAGGGGCAATTGTTAGGCCCGGTTAGCTGGTCGACCATAACCTGGCCCGACTTAACAAGGTGATTGATTAAGACGAGGACCGGACAAATCTAATCGTTATCTAGTCTGTTGAGAAATATTACAACAAGCGAGGCCACTAAATCCTGGAAGAAGAGCCGATGGTCGGTATGGAATAGCTTGGCGAGTATTGAAGCAGGCCGGATTAAGAAGATAAACAAGAAATATAATTGTATGAGTCAAATAACCGTGCCCTATTCTCAAGGAAGACCAAGTCCAAACTTAAAACTATATAATCTATGAATTTGGACGGAAAGAAGAGGAAAGGCTATAAATTGGTTGAGATTGGAACGGGTCAAGCGAGGAAATAGGGAGCATGCCCTATTAATCAAGCAATGACTCCTATAATGGAGAAAGACGTTGAAGAAAAAGGCAACGGTAGCATTTGTAGAACTATAAATAGCAGAATCTAATAATTGTAAGATCATTCATAATCAGTCAGTGATTTACACTTTATCCCTCATTTCTATTCCTGATTATTTAATTACACACGCAAGATTGTACTCAGTTTATCAAAATAATACAAACTCTGTTCTTTATACTTAGTCATTCTTTCTTGTTTATCTAAATATTCAAAGCCTATAGAACTAGATACCCAAATCACTCTTTTATTAAGCCGGACCCGTTCAGGGAAAATCCTGCTAAAACAATAACCACCACCACAACACTCGTCACTAACCACCCATTTCCCTTACCCCGTCAACAACCACTAGCCTCACCTCCCTAAGTCACGAAACAACCACCAAAAACCCGACATCAAATGCGAAAAACAGAGGAAGGGTTGAACTCTTACCTTTCCTGCCGCCACAGCCGCCACCAGGGTTGCCCACGGACGTCGACAAACGGCCTAAGGCCTTCCTTGCTGCGCCGTCACCACCCAGGCTCACTCTCTCTCTCTCTCTCTATGCGTAAGGGTTGAGATTGAAGCTGATGAAGAGAGGGAGGCGGGTTGAGGGAGGCGGGTTGATAGAGATTAGGGTACTATTAGGTTTAGGGTTTAGGGTTAGGGTTAAATGGGCTTTAGGGTTAAATGGGTTGAACCTGATCTTGGGCCAACTCAATTGGGTCAGCTCACATTTCGAATTCCATATAAACCCGTCTCAATTAACTTATATCGATACAACGCGAGTTAAGTAAAATAATTTAACGTAATTATCGACTCAACAATTAACCCGATATAATTAGTAATATAAAATGTGTAATAATTAATATATATAATAATATCCATTTAATTGATTATATATAAAATACGGGGTATTACAATTACATCTACAGTTTTTATGCCATTCCTTATTATTTTTATCAAATATGGTTTTTCATCCCATGCATGCATAATAATTTAGTCCAACTTTTTTAAACGATTTTTGACTTTAAAAAATAGAATAAAGATTGAAAGAGATATAGCAATAGAATAAAGATTAAAAGAGATGTAGCAAGTAATAGAACAAACGTAGTATACAAATTCTCGTGTTGAGATAAAATCTTTGTCCTATCTTTAATCAAATTCCTTTAACCTCAAGAATCCTATTTATCCTCTAATTGCATATAGCATCATGTACTCCGTAGACACCGTAGTTCATATTATATGGAAGTATAATTTAACAATATGATAACTTACGGCTACTACTAAACGATTTTTTTATAGATATATGAGGTCAAATTAAAGACCTCGTGATGAACAATTTTAGTTACAATAAACTATTGTATGTTGTGTACATCATATATAGCTATTTTGTGGTTCTGGTTCTTTTTGGTGGTCCTATGTTCTTGGTGATGGTCGATGAAGACCATTGACCGTCTGGGGTATTAATTGCCATCGAAACCGATTGTGTTGTGATTGACTTTGTTGTTTGACGGTATTCGACAGACAAGTTTGGGTCCATATTATGCAGTTAATATGGGTTTTGGTTGTAGTCTCTGATGGATTGAGACCTTTTTGGAACCACGCTTTTATTGCTTTTAATGGGAATCATGTTTTTAGAGTTTTAGTCGTGATTTCCCTCTCTTTTCGTTAATGGTTGTTAAAGACCATCGTATGTGTGGTGTGGTTCCCTCTGTGACGTTTCCGTCCCTCCGGCTCCTTGTCCTGTCACTGTCGTCCTTCGCTTTCAATCCATGGGTGATCCCCCCATTCCCCCCCCCCCCCCCCCCACCCCTGGTTTGATTGTCCTGCCTGAGTTTGTGTGTTTGTGTCGTTGAGTCGTTGAGTCTTATCTTATCCGTCGGTGTTGCTACCTTCTTAGTGACTGCCTTTTGGGTCCGATATGGTGATCCCCCCATTCCCCCCACATGCCGTTCCCTTGTCATTTTCCTTAGCATCTCTGTTGTGTCTAATGTTTTGTTTGGCGGTGGTCCTGGGAGGTGTCCCTTGGTGTTTCGGGTGTCTATGTGGTGTCTTAATCCGACTCGTTGTCTTGTTGGTGGACCGTCAACTCCTTTTCCTGTTGATTGCAAGTGTTTCTTTGACGACCCTCAGTCAGTTGAGTTGTTTCGTGACTTGAGACATGGTTGCTTGGCTGTCTTGGTCTAAGTGGTTGCTCTTGGGCTGGGTTTCTCAGTTGATTTCCTTGGTGGTAGTCGGGTCCCTTAGCTTTCTTTTCGGAATGGTGTGTCTTGGTGTAGCGGTTCTTATTGTGTTTTGTGTGGCTTTGTTTATTTGTTTTGGACACTTCGGTTGGTATGGACTTTTAGGAGGTGGTGCCTCTGCTGGAGTCAGTTTTCGATTGTTGGGTTCCCGTATGAAATGTGCTTGGTAGGGTGAAGTCGGGGTCTGGCATTGTTGTTGGGTGGCCAGGTTGTGGTGGTCTTAATCTCTTTATTCTCCATGAAAGGTTTGGCTTGGAATTGTAGGGGTCTTAAGGATCCGCTTGCCTCTTCAATTCCTAAAATTAGAGCAATATGTAGGTCGTTTAATAATAGCTTAGATTTCATCTTCCTTTCTGACACCAAGTGTGACATACGATCGGTTGATGTTCTTTTGCGCCCTATGGGTTTTCTTAAGTCAGCTGGGTGTGATGCTGACGGTTTGAAGGAGGGACTCTGGGTTGGCTGGAAAAGTAGTTGTAAATTAGAATGTGTCTTTACTAGTTGCAATCTTATTATCCTCCTGGTTAATCCGTGTAAGGGTAGACTCTGGTATTTGTGCTGTGTTTATGGTGAACCCGATCATACAAAGAGAGGTGCTGTATGGGAAACTTTTACTGGTCATCTTAACTCCCTAGACAAACCTTTCTTACTTATTGGTGATTTCAACCAAGTTGAGTTCTCTTCTGATAAATTAAGTGGTAGTGATAAATTGATTAGAGGGGCAAATTTATTCTCTTACTGGAAGAATACCCACTGTCTTATGGATATCCCTTTTAAGGGACCTAGATTCACTTGGTGTAATAATAGGGAGAGTCAACATCATATTTACGAAAGACTTGATAAGGGTTTTGCTTCCAGTGATTGGCTTTCTCTATTCCCAAATACTTTTATCAAACACTTGCCTATTCAAATATCAGACCACGCACCTATAATCCTTGATACAAATTTGAGTCTCAATACCAAGAAGAAAGTTTACAGGCTTGAGTCTTGGTGTTTTGATCACGCCGAATGCTCTGGTCTGGTTAAAGAAAGCTGGGAAAGAAAAGATAAGGGTGATGCTTCGCAGGTTCTTTTGTCTAAATTACGTCGTATAAATAATGCTTTCAGAGTTTGGGCTTGTAACAAAAAAAGATGAATGGGGGCTAAAGTGGAGTGAATTTGATCCGGATCTGGAGTCCTATCTTTTGGATATTGAAAATGGTGGTGATACTCTTAATTACGAATCTTGCCACAAAAAACTTATTGAATTCTCTCTTGCTGTTGGCACTTATTGGCGTCAACGCGCCAAACTGAAATGGAATTGTGAGGGAGACACGTGCACCAAATATTTTTTTAATTGGGTTAAAGGACGATCTGGTGCTAATCTTATCTTGGGTATTAAGAAGGAGTCTAATGAATGGACTTTTGATATGAAGGAGATTGGTAGTTTATTCCATAAATACTTCTCCACTATCTTTAATACTGAAACTGAGGCTGAGCGTTTTGAAGATTACTTAAATAAGTACAGTTACTTATTTGATAATCTTAAGAGCACAGTGGGCGTGGAGGAGAGAGCTAAGTTAGGCCGTGCATATTCGAAAAAGGAAGTACGTCAGGCTGTCTTCCAACTGGGACCTTTAAAATCACCAGGTCCTGACGGTATACCAGCGGCCTTTTACCAGAAGTATTGGTCTATTGTTAAGAATGATGTTCTTAATGGAGCTCTCAATATTCTCAATTCGGGTACTATGCTTAAAGATTTCAATAAAACATTTATTGTCCTTATTCCGAAAAGTGAGTGCCCGGAGAGAGTTGAGGATTTTCGGCCGATCAGCCTCTGTAATGTTATTATGAAAGTGGTTACAAAGTGTATTGCTAATAGATTAAGGGGGTTATGGATGATCTCGTTAGTCCTTTTCAAAGTGCTTTTGTCCCAAATAGAAGTATTACGGATAATATTGTCGTTGCTCAAGAAATTCTCCATGTTATCAATCATCATAGCTACGGTAAGAAGGGTATGATGTCTTTAAAGGCAGATATGAGTAAAGCCTATGATAGACTCAATTGGAACTTCATAAGAGGGGTGCTCTCTTTCTTAAATTTGCCGGATTCTATGATCCATCTAATCATGAGTACTATTGAATCCGTTACTTATGAAATTCTGATTAATGGTGCATCTATGGAGAAAGTTGAACCTTGCTGTGGGATTAGGCAAGGTGATCCTCTATCCCCTTATATTTTCGCGCTTTGCACGGAAGTCCTTTCTCAAATGATTATTTATGCCCATGATGGTAATCTCATTAAGGGTATCAAAATATGCAAGAACGGACCGGAAATCTCCCATTTATTGTTTGCGGATGATTCACTCTTCTTTATTCGAGGTGACTATGGGGACTTGGACTTCCTTATGAATATTATCGATGAATATTGTGTTGCCTCTGGGCAACGCCTTAATAAAGATAAGTCTTCTATTCTTTTCAGCCCAAACTGCTCTCTTATGACGGTCAGGAAGTGTTTGACTGAATATAAGTTTGCTCCTAAGAATGATCTTGGCAATTATCTTGGCTTACCAACGAATATTGGGTCTTCTAAGAGGGATTTAATTAAATTCCTTATAGACAAAACTAAGCGAAGGCTATCGTCCTGGAATAACATTCTTCTCTCTTCGGCTGGTAAACTGACTCTAATTCGTTCTGTTCTTTCTTCACTTTCTATCTTCTCTCTATCGGTATTTCGAATATCGGTAAGTGTAACATCAAAAATTCAGTCTTTGATGGTGCATTTTTGGTGGAGTAGAACTAGAACTAATAAGTCCATTCATTGGTGTAGTAAAGACTTCCTTAGTAGGCCTGTGGGAGAAGGGGGTCTTGGTCTTCGCAATATTGGATGCTTTAACCAAGCCCTTATTGCAAGGTCTGCTTGGAGAATTTTAAGTGTCCCAGGAAGCCTTATTAGTAAAGTTATTGGTCCAAAGCTTGGTATTCAAGATGATTTATTATTTCAGAATCGTTGGAAGGCCCCCCAGGCGTCGTCATGGGCTCTTAAGAGCCTTGTTTGGGGTTCCGACCTTATCTACAACAATATTGCTTGGACTATTGGTTCGTCTTCTCGTCTTAATGCTTGGAAGAGTAAATGGATAGAGGGTTATAGTCTTCAGGATCTCTGCGGAGATTCTACTGACGCTCCTACTGATTTCACACTCCTGGTTAGTAATCTTCATGATAATCATAGGAGATGGGATCTCTCCTCTCTTGGTTTCGATCCGGGTGAGGGAGTTTCAAAGAAAATCCTCGGAACCTATATCCCGTGTCATCCTTCGGATGACTCCTTCTATTGGAAATTTTCTAAACATGGTGCTTTCACTGTCAAATCGGGATACTATGTTGCTGCTATGGCGTTATCTAATGGGCATACCTCAGGTGTTGATCGCTCTAGAATGTCTGCAACCATTGTTGCTTTTTGCAAATCAAAGCTATGGAAGTTGCCTATATCTAGCAAACTAAGGGTGTTTTTATGGAAATTCATGGCTAATGCCCTTTCTGTGGGTTCTGAATTCCTCAAACGAAATTTGAAATGGCGCTCCTCCTGTACTCTTTGCGATGGCTTAACTCCTTGTGTTGAAACTCTCTCTCACCTCTTCAGAGATTGTAGCTTTGCAAAGGCTCTTTGGTTTGGCTACCCGTTAGGGATTAGAATCACCGGGGGGTGGATATTGATGTTAGGGTGTGGGCCATTAACTGGGTTACTTAAATGGCCCTGATCCTAACTCCCTCCTTTATCCCTTTATCGCTACTCTCTGGAGGATTTGGTGTTGTAGGAATGATATGGTCGTCACGAACCGTCGCCCCTGGCCTATGGGTGCTCTCAATTCTATTCTTGGTGACATTCAGTGTATGACTGAGGTTACGGGCACTAAGGACGCTTGCCTTCTTCAAGCGCCTTTGTTGGACTTCTCTCCTGATTTTGAATTAGCAAAGAGGCTTAGAAATTCCTTTCCCTATTGGATTGTTGGTGGACCTGTGTGCGAAAATGTTTGCACTGTCAAGTGTGACGCTGCTTGGAGGGCTGATAGAAGTTCTGGCATGGGTTGGTGCTTGCTGGATGGTAATGTGATCTTAAGGAATACTGCTCACGCACGATCGTTTGCCTCTTCTGCTCTGCATGCCGAAGGACATGCTGCTATCATGGCGCTAAAATGGGCCTTGGACAAAGGCTATATTCATGTTAGACTGGTTACGGATTGTCTTATCTTGGTTATGCAGGTTGCTGGAGCGGAGAAGGCGATAGCGTCTATCAAATGCATTATCCAGGACATTAAGTCTATTGCATCTCGTTTTCACTGTTGCTCTCTTAGTTTCTGTCCTAGGGGAGTGAATAGGATAGCTCATAATCTTGCTCAGGAAGCTCTTATGTAAGCTATGCTATTTGTATTTATTCTTTATCAAAAATATATATATATATATATATATATATATATATATATATATATATATATATATATATATATAGAAGTAGGATCATATGAGTTGGGTCATTATTGGTGAGTTACCCCTCTAAATCTGGACCATTGATCTAATCTAAGATGGATGGCTAAGATTAAATCTTACTCAACCTATAAAAACCCACTTTTCTCTCAATCTCCCTCATTATTAGAAAAAATCACTCTCTCTCCTCCTTCCACATCTAAAAATTCAGAACAACAAAAAAAGAATACGTATAAATTATTAAATACAATCTTCATGAAATTCTCTCAAGTTGCAGCCTGCAGGCAACAAATCGTTCAAATTCATCATCAATTAACGAGATTTCGTCGTCTCTTTCGCTTCATCCTTGTATTTCTCTTCGGTTTTACTATAGGTAAGTTCTAACTTTGTTTTTTTTTAGATCTGATTTGTATGTTTTCATTATCGCTCTTATCTAATATCCGTTTCATTTTCGTTAATTCGTTGTATATCCGTTTGTACTTATGTCTTTGTTGTTAAATTACTTGTTCTCTCTTTTTTTTTCCAATAATTTATAGAGTTTTGAGTTTGATATAAAAATTCTAAATGATTTTATACATATTCATGTTGGTTGTAAGGTGTTTGAGTAGTTTTTTTAGTTCAATTGCGTTTTTGTATCTTTGATATTTTCTAGGGTTTTGTGGTTAATCTGTTAATAACGATTATTGTATTACTTTAACCGAGTTATTGTATTATTCAAACTCAGTTATTGTATTTTGTAGTTACTTCTTGTTTGCTATGTTAGAATATATTCTGTTAATAGTTATTGTATTGCTTTAACCGAGTTATTGTATTATTCAAACTTAGTTATTGTATTATTTCACTTAGTTGTTTCAAATAAGAGTTGTTGTAAGATGGTGTCTTCTTATATAATTTGTTTAAGTTGATTATAATAATATTACATCTCAATTATTATATTGTTTAACTTAGTTATTTCAATTTGGAGTTATTATTGTGGCCTTATATAATATGCTTGTAGTCGGTTATAATACTATGCTTTATTTCTGTAAAATATGCAGTTATTTTATAGTGGTTTTACAGTTATTTCAATACTTATAGGTAGTTATTGTATATCAGTTACATGGTTATTTGTAGCTTACCCAATTTTTGTTTTTATTTCTTTCAGTGAGCTTTTGTTGTCTGCTGATTCAATCCTCATCAATAGGCAAGACATGGTTCCCGTTGGGAAGAAATATCGGTGGAAGAAACGTGAAAACAACGGCAAAACGCGGTTCTCGTTGGAAGAAATACTTTTAAACGTTGTATTAGAGATAAATATATGTAATATTTGTGATGTTACTATTGTTAGATGTATTATTTGAAATGCTTAGATATAACTTGTTGGAGATGTTTAAGTGTAATGTGTTGTAAACAAAATAGTTATATAATCAAAGTAAGTGGTTTTTTTAACCATGTTATATATTATTATTTCATTTTTCAGATTTTGCTAATGCATTCCAATCTCAATTATTGATTGAACGAGAATGACTAGTTATGCAATTAAACAAGATGAAAACAAGCACAAGATAGAAATTTGAATATATTTGAGTTTCTTCTCAATACAATAACACGATTTACTCATTACAATAACTGAGTTTTTACATTACAATAACTACAAATACCAGAGTTTTACATTACAATAACTGAGTTCTTAGATTACAATAACTGAGTTTCTACATTGGACTAAGTACAAATACCAGACTTCCTATATTACAATAACTGAGTTTTCTACATTACAATAGTTGAGTTTCTACATTACAATAACCGAGTTATTCAATTTAACAAGATGATAACTAACAAAAAAATGACCAAGTATATACACAAATTTTCCCGTTGAATGTCAATTATCCGCGCTATCATGATTCAACCTGCAAATCATCAAAAAGCAGAATATAACTTAACATAACACCCAAAAAGTAATTGGAGTGTAAAATAACTTGATTGTAAAATAACTATAACTGACGAGTGAATAACTGAATCACATATAGAATAACTGACTTTATTCATTATAATAACGGTGTTTCTACATTACAATAACTACAAATACCAGAGTTGCAGAAAATTGACTATATTTGAGTTGCAGCTCAATACAATAACATGAGTTATGCATTACAATAACTGAGTTTCTACATTAGAATAACTATCTATATCAGAGAACATTATTCCCAGTAAACAACTGAGTTAACTATAAAATAACTACGTTTCTTTATTACAATAACTGAGTTTCTACATTAAAATAACTATACATACCAAAGAACATTATTCTCAGTAAACAAGTTATTTTATTATTGTAACGTAATTATTCTATAATACAACATCAGTTATTCTATTACAGGACTTCAATTATTCCATTGAGCATCAATTATCCCTGTTCAATTCAACGTCATTCCACCTGTAAATTACAAAAAATAATGAAATCTTATCAGAATTTGTTATAATCAACAAATATTCTATTGAATTCGTTCTTTACTAATGTTATTAATCATGAAATCGTAAAAAGATAGAAATCTGATGAGTATTTGTTATTCTCATCTTGTTTTTAAAGAAAATCGCGGAAAAAAAGAACACAAAAATATGATTAGTATTTGTTTTTATTCTCCAATAGCTACGAAAATCACTGATATTCGATTATTAGCTACGAAATCGTAACATATTCATACCTTCGTTTTTATTTGATATGTTAGGGTTTTCCGAAATTTCATTATTAATTGAAGAAAAAACTGATCGTTTCAATTAAAGTAATTGAATTTGTGAACGAATTTGCTGTAATCGATTGAAATCACAAAAAAATTGGGAAGAATTGATGAGATTGTTGATGAATCTGTAAGATTTTGATTGATTTTGTTGATATTTTTGTTTGTAAAGAGAGAGAAAGGAGAGAATAATGGAGAAGGAGGTACTGTGACGTTGAATTGTTTGTTTGAGCAATTAATTTTAATTTGTTAATCAATTGTATATATACGCGGGGGTAACTCACGAAAAGTGGCAAACTCACCGGATCTTGCCTCTATATATATATATATATATATATATATATATATATAGCTATTTAGGCAGTCACAATTCTATCCAAATATTAGATTCTTTTTTAGTTTCCTCCTTCCTATTATAATTCTTAAGATTATATGATTTGATGTATTGTTTTGTGATCTTACATGCTAATAACTCATGACTAATTATTTCTTCTCCTTTTATACAATGCAATATAGTAAGATACTCTACCAGAATTAGCATTCTCAAGGAGTCGAAGTACTCGATCGTGATGTTTTTCGTATTTGTTGATTGGGTAAGTCTCTTGAGAGATCGTGTCACCTTTAATTTGGTTAGCGTGAAATATAACAAAATTATAGAAGTCCCAAAAAAGAAAAAGAAATCACTCTCTTATTATGCGAGTGATCTCATATAAAGATTATTAAGATGCCAGGTGTTGTTACAATTAGTAGTGTTAATTTTCTAGACTTTATTTGTTAGATTCATTTACCTAGAATATTAATTTAGGACACTCAATCATTATAGGAAAAGAAAAGCTTATTTATGTATTATTGTTTGCCCACATATATCAGGGTTGTGCGTAGAAGATTGATCTCGGACAAACTAATACATAGGTTATCCTCTGCATTAATTTAGTTCGGTGATGCTTGTATTAGACACTCACCCGCTAATCTACAGGTTAATACATAGGTTGTCCTCTGCATTAATTTAGTTCGGTGATGCTTATATTAGACACTCACCCGCTAATCTACAGGTTTAGCTAAGTTCCTTATTCTTTATTCTTTATTCTTTATTCAATGTGACATAGTATATCATGAGGAATATGTCTCAATATTAGAATTCAAATTTCGCAAAGTATTTAAATTGTAAAATTCTAAGATATACTCCGTTCCAGTGATATGTTTACACTTCCTTTATTTTGTGAGTGGGAAATCTGTTCCATTGATATGTTTACACTTCCTTTATTTTATTTTGTGGGGGAGAAATAAAAGAAGTATAAACATATAATTGGAACGGATGAAGTATTATTATTCACAATTCTAAAAGAGAAATATAGGAGCATATTATCTTATAACGTTTTATTACTTTTTGAAAAAAATGGATGAGAGGGTTATAATTACACACAATGCAACATAAGATACGGGTTTTTGAAAAAAACATGAAGAGCATTATAATTACAATGCAAAACAAGATACAGACTGACAGAAATCATAGCATGAGATGAATGTACAAAGAAGACGAGTACATGAAGTCTCATTTCCATGTGTGACTCCAATACCTAATATGAGAGGGACCGCTAACTATTGCTTGAGACAAGCAAGTCCGAGTCTCACGGTCAAACCGTCCTATTTTATATAAAAAAAGCTCATTTATTCTTTTGTGAGACATTGTTATTGACGATAGTGGATCGTGATGTAGTGGGTACGAATGATCAAATCATAAAAAAACACTTCAATTATAGAAAAGTAAATAAATGAATGAGACACCTAAAATACAAAAGGGTAAACAAATAATCAAAACGGAGGAAGTATTTTTGTAAGGTTGGGTGCAGTCTGCTTTTCGATGATTCGACTATTCCGAGTCGTATTGTTGATATTGCTGCTGCTGATTTATATGAAAGCTACTAAACCCGCTTTGGGTCTTTAAAAAAAAAAAAAAAAAAAAAAATAATAATAATAATAATAATAATAATAATACTCGTATTAGCTTTACTATTGCTAAGGGTGTGGGAGCCCAGATTGTCTCTCGGCTCCCCACCAATTTCATGTAAACCTTTTATTTTTATTTTAATGAAAGTTGCGCGTATTTTATAATAATAATAATAATAAAAACGGAGGAAGTATTAAATAGAATATGATTGCTTGAGTTCGATCAAGAATAGGACTCCTAACTACTAAAGTACTAAGACCCATCAACTACGCAATCTCAATACGCATTTGATGTAGCTATAAATGTGCTAGACTACTCCTTCTATTATGTAGCTATGCATTTGTTTAACACTAATTTGTTTGTTTGCATGAATTTTGTTCTATTTTTTGGTTGCATTTGATCAAAGATTTTTGGTTTTTTCATGAATGATCATGTCGCCACGGGAGGAACTATCAGTTGATCTATAAATTGTATAAAAGGGATTTGTTAACAAATATTAATGTAGTTATCATTCCACAATAAATACTCAAATTTAGTTTCCTGTTTGACATGATAATTACATCTTATTTTATTTTCTTAGCCAAAAAGAAAATAGTTTAGTGCAAACTACTTTCAATAAATAAATTACCTTAAAAATAACTTTAAAAAGACATGTTACTAATTCCATTAATTATCACATAAAGTGTAATAAATCATTTCATTTTTCAACTTTGTTTTTGTATAAGATTGGTTTTCCGATAATTACGATATAGAGAAATGTCACTTTAGTTACTATACGACAATCTCAAACTAATATAGAAAACTTTACATGAGGAATTAGTTAATATATAGAAAACTTTACCTGAGGAAGTATACTTGTGTGGTCCAAATTTAATTATATAGTGGGGTAATGTGTTTCCTTAATTTTTGTGTCAAAATAAAAGGGGAAGTTTATTGTGAATAGAAGGGAGTAATAGATCTGCAATTAGTTGATCAGAATAGTAATCTCATATATGAAACATGGGTAGAACACCACACAAAGAAAGTAGCATATAGTTTGATTGTGAAAACAATTTTTAGTTACTACATTATACACAACAAAGGATTACAAATAGGCCCGTGCATCGCACGGGCATTAAATCTAGTTTATTTTTATTTATAAGTAAAAATATTAGAGCCTTAGAGAGTTAGAGGTCATATATGGATTATATTATTTTTCTTCAATAATAATAATAAAATTTTAAAACAGGCCGCGCGAAGCGCGGGATACTACCTAATAATAATAATAATAATAATAATAATAATAATAATAATAATAATAATAATAATAATAATAATAATAATAATAATAATCTCCCTCACATTAGACATCGACACCAAACAAAATCAATTGAAAACAAAAAAAAATGGGAAAATGGGAAACAAAGGTCTTGCTTGTGACGGCTAATCCCGTCACAAGCTTGTGACCTCTCACAAAAAGGGAGAGGGGACAAGGTGGAACACCCCCTATCTGCTTCCCACTCACCTCTCGAGCATTTTGTGAGAGGAAATGGTATTCGTCACAAGCTTGTGACGGATATTGCCCGTCTTCAATGAGATTTTGTGAAGGGGAAACGCGACAAAAAGGGAGCTCGCACAAGAAGGTTTGGGAGCCGGTCCACCGGCCGTCGATGGTGGCACCGGCTGGGAAGTTTCTGTAAAACAAAGACGATTTGATGTGTTGTGGGAGCCTGTAATGGGGGCGGCAGCCGGTGGACCGTCCTCGAACAACAATTGTGGTTTTGTCGATGTTGGGAGGCGGTTGGCGGGCCACCGGTAGGGCAGAGAAAAAAATCCGATTATCCAAACTGATCCAATAACCGATCCGAATCTGATCCGAATGTTTGGATATCTGATCCGAAAGTTAAGTTTGGTTTGGATATCTGATCCGAAATCTTTGGTATTGGTTTGGATATGGATATTAGAATTAAAACATTTGGATATCCGATCCGATCCGAAACTATAGTTTTCTAGTATAATTTCGAGAAAATAAAATTTTATTTGATACAACAACTTAATTAATGTTTAAAATATTAGAGAAATATCTAGGTGGTACTTAAATTTTATGTCGAGAACATTGGAATAAGAATACTAAAGAAAATCATCATGTAAGACTATGAATATAATCGTGTTTCAAACTTAATTTTAAAGTAAATTCTAAAGTATGGATATCCGCATCCGATCCGATTATTTTGGATACCCGAACATTGGATATCCGAAACATTTGGTTTGGATATTGGATATCTAACTTCGGGATTTTTAATATGGATACCCGATCCGAACTAGCACTTTGGATCAAATACCTGATCCATACTCTGCCCTAGCCACCGGTGCTAAGGCCGGCTGGGAGTGCAATTGGTGTTGTAAGCTTGCTTGTTCATTGTTGGTGACTGGATTGATGCGGGTTTGATGGTGGTGGAGTTGGAGAACGGGGCTGCTGATTTTGCGTTGGTATGAGACGGAGGAGTAGTTGAGGCGAGATGCAGGGTAGGGTGAACGAAAATGGTGATGAAGGTGATGGCGGTTGTTTGTAATGGAGAGTGAAGTTGATGGTTGTGGCTGCTGTTGTTGATTAATGGTGGTGAGAACACGAGCAGGGGAGTAATGGTGGTGGTACTGAGTTGATGCCCCCGTGGTTGATGTGAAATGGCGAAGTTGTTGATGGTGAACAATGGTCATGCCGCTTGTTTATTGTTGATGGTGTACTGTGGTATTTGGTGATAAATGTTTAAGACACAGGGTCATTTGCTAAGTCAATGGTTAGACTTTCCGCTTTATTTTCTTCCCTTGACCCGTCTTATTTCTGTCTCGTCCCAATTTGCTCCTTAATTTCCGTCTCAAATTACTCTAATTCGAATCTCCTCTTTATTATCCCGCCTTGCCTACATATTAAATTAATATATATTAATAAAATAATACGACGAAGTAATAATAATAATAATAATAATAATAATAATAATAATAATAATAATAATATAATAACAATACGACTAATCTATATATATATATATATATATATATATATATATATATATATATATATATATATATATATATATATATATATATAAAAGAGTTTTTTCGAGCAATTCTAGACTGTCCACATCATCACAAATTAATTTAGGAAAGTTGTATAAATAATATTTTTGATGTAAAAAATAAAGTGGCAAATCTTTTAGTTACTATAATAATATATATTTCCTATTTTATAGTCAAGCGATCTTTCTAATTTTCATATAAAAAGTTTTACATTTCATTTGGCAAAATAATGTCGGTAAAAAAATTATGAAAATAATATAATTAGATTCGTGGTAAGAAATGCTATTATTAGAGTATAAATTTCATATAATTTGCACATATTTAGGATGTTGTATTTCTTAATATGTTATATGTTCTACCTTGAATGTATAAATATTAGAATTTTCCCACATCGAAAGATTAACACAAGGTGAGCTGATCCTATGATTATAAATAAATAGAAGACATCATTGGAACTCAGACATCAACCCAAAATCTTTTGAGCCTCCCAAGTATTGTCTTAGAGAGTTACTAAGAGTTAAGATTTTGTATTATTATCTCCATATTATGATATAAAAAAATAATGTGGAGGATATTTTAATTATTATAATATATATTTTTTATATTTTTTACATTTCATTTTCAAAAGTATCGTTCAAAAATTATGAAAATTATATAATTAAATTTGTGATAAAAAAAAATGCTATCATTAGAGTAAAGATTTCTTATCATCTGCACATATTTTAATTGATTTTTTTTTTTAAAAAAAGAGAGTTTTTTCGAGCGATTCTAGACTGTCCACATCATCACAAATTAATTTAGGAAAGTTGTATAAATAATATTTTTGATGTAAAAAATAAAGTGGTAAATCTTTTAGTTACTATAATAATATATATTTCCTATTTTATAGTCAAGCGATCTTTCTAATTTTCATATAAAAAGTTTTACATTTCATTTGGCAAAATAATGTCGGTAAAAAAATTATGAAAATAATATAATTAGATTCGTGGTAAGAAATGCTATCATTAGAGTATAGATTTCATATAATTTGCACATATTTAGGATGCTGTATTTCTTAATATGTTATATGTTCTACCTTGAATGTATAAATATTAGAATTTTCCCACATCGAAAGATTAACACAAGGTGAGCTGATCCTATGATTATAAATAGAAGACATCATTGGAACTCATATATCAACCCAAAATCTTTTGAGCCTCTCAAGTATTGTCTTAGAGAGTTACTAAGAGTTAAGATTTTGTATTATTATCTCCATATTATGATATAAAAAAATAATGTGGGGGATATTTTAATTATTATAATATATATTTTTTATATTTTTTACATTTTATTTGCAAAAGTATCGTTAAAAAATTATGAAAATTATATAATTAGATTTGTGATAAAAAAAATGCTATCATTAGAGTAAAGATTTCTTATCATCTGCACATATTTTAATTGATAAAAAAAAGAAAAACAATATGAACATAGTATAGTATTAATCGGGTTGGATGTCAAACTAGGTCCGAAAAAAGATGGTGTACTTCTTACTTCTTAGTGTGTTATTTGTCCACATTAATAATTTAGGTGTTGTTAATATATAATGTATAAAGAGTAAAATTTTCCTACATCGGAAATTACTATAAGATGGGGTGATCATATGATATGGTAAAAAAAATTATGAAAATAATATAATTAGATTCATGGTAAAAAAAATTGTTATTATTGGAGTATGGATTTCATATTATTTGCATATATTAAAGATGATATATTTCTTAGGAGTCGTTTGGTTCGAGATGAAGGAATGAAATTGAACGGAGTATGATATCATAGATGTATGAGATTCCAACTTCATTTCATCTCAAAGTTATTTGATTCAATCTAAATAAGTAAAGGGAAGGAATGAAGTTTATTAAAGGGGAGAAGGTGGATGTGAGTTTTCAAGGGGTTGAGATGGAGTTAGAATCTATTGAGTATCCAACTCCTCCAAAATCACCCAACCAAACATTTGAATTGATTCAATCCATTCCATTCAATTCCATATTAGCCAACCAGGCACCCATAAGTATGTTATATGCCCCACATTGAACATATAAATAATAGGATTGTCTCATATCGAAGGATTAACAAAAGGTGGGTGGACTTATGATTATAAATAGAAGGCATCCTTTGAACTTAGATATCAATCCAAAATCTTTTGAGTCTCTCAAATATTATCTTAGAGAGTTCTTAGGAGTTTATATCATTATCTCCATAATATGATATTAAAAATAATGTGGAGAATGTTTTAATTATTATAACACGTATTTCCTATGTTATACTCAAGTGATAGTTTATAATTTTTATATAAAAGCTTTTTCATTTCATTTGACCAAAAAATATCTTTAAAAAAACTATGAAAATTATATAATTAGATTCGTGGTAAAAAAAATTGTTACCATTAGAGTATAGATTTATTATCATTTACACGTATATTTATACATTATATATAATCTCTTTTTCAGGATGGCTCCTATTTATAATCATGGGATCACCCCCCTCTTATGTTAATCTTTCGATGTGGGACAATTTTATTATTTATATATGTAGTATATTCATCACACTAGATTATGTTTTAATGTGGAACATATAACATACTAAGAAGTACACAATTTTTTATATTAACAAATTATATGAAATCGATACTCTAATGATAGCATTTGTTACCACAAATCAAATGAATTGTATAATTTTTTATATAAAAATTAGAAATATCACTTAAATATAATATAATATAATAAATATATAAATATAATATAATAATAAATATTAAATTATAATAATTAAAAGATTCTACACTTTATTTCTTGCATCCAAAAATATTATTTATAATACTTTTCTAAATTAATTTTTAGGAAACTCCACCTTGATAATCGTCTGAGGTGGGGCAATTCAACTATTTATATGTAGTATTCACCACACCTACATTATTTTTCAATGTGGGACAAATAATATACTTAGAAAAAACATCATATCATATATATAAGTATAGAAAAATCATACGAACATAGCATATTATTTTCTCATTATTAATCGGGTTGGATGTCGAACTAGATGCGAAAAACATAGTGTATTTCTGACAATGTTATTTACCCCGTTGGAAAATTGTGTACTTTTTAGTATGTTTTCTCCCACATTGGAAAATAAGTAGGTGTGGTGAACATACTACATATAAATAGTCGAATTGTCCCACATCGGAAAATTACTATAAGGTAGGGTGAACCTATGATTATAAATAGGGTCATCTTTGACACTTAAATATCAACCAAAATTTTTTTGAGTCTCTTAGTATTGTCTTACTAGAATTCATGCCCGGCCGTTGGCCGGGTAATATCAAAAACTAATTCCTGATATTTATCTTGAGATTGTTGCTTTGAAAGCATTTGTTTGTGAAAATCTTTTTTTATTCTTTGTGAGAAATATTTTAATCAAATTCAAACAAATGACTTGAACTGAGGAATAGTAACAATATAATAACAAATCAATATTGTGTAAAGGGATATCTATCGTGGGTCATAATATAAAAAGTGTTTAGATATACAAATAAACCTTGTATTAGTCAAATAGATATTGTGTAGTTTTGCTGATAGAATTCTCTTATGTTCAAAATTTTATAACCTATTCTATTATTGATAAAATTATTGCATTAGTTAATTGTCAATTTGTGATAAACATTCTTTCTTTTTCTTTAATTGCGTACGGATATGACAAATATAATGATTATGAATGAAGTAAATTCATATGTTGTTCTCTCTATATATAAAAATGGTTAAATTTATATTAGATTTATCCTAATTAATTAGTTAGTAAAAGTTGGAGACTTTTAATGAACGGGTCATGCCTTTCGTCTTGAATTTATAATACGAAACATGGTAGTGTAGTATCTTAAGGTGTATTACCAAAGTTAGTTTTGTTCAGCTCCAATCAGTTTTGTTCAGCTCCATTCAGTTCAATTCACCAAAACTCAACTCCATTCAGTTGAGTTCATCTCAACAATAAATAAAGATTAACGTGTGAAATTAGAGGAAATATATCTATATTACTATAAGTAATCAGTTAAACAAATTTGTAATAGTGAATTGGTAGTACTTACCTTTTTGTCAATTTAAAGCATATCACCATGCATATATTAAGTTGTTCCATTTTATAAAGTTACAAACATTTATATTGTATCTAAATATGATCAACGATTATTTAAACATAAATATAAATATCATAAAAATTGAAGCACCGTTAAACTTTCCACTTTGTTAACAATTTAGTCTTAATAAGATCATAATTAGTTCTCCTAGATGCATGTTGCAAACAAAGAGAAGGCCTACATCCGTCATTTCCCTTCCCCCATATGACATCCTTGCTTTTAGAAGTCGTTTTTTTATTTTTATTATGCAAGACTTGACAGAGTATTTTAGTCGGATTAGACTTTGGGAGGAAAACTTAGTCTCTTTTAGGAAAATAAAAGGTAGAATAAACATTCATATAATTGTAGAGGTGTAAGAAGATGACTTCCATGCGGAAAAAGTTTGACATTTCATGGTTGGGTGAATTTTTAATAATGAGTTTCCTTATTGCTGCTTCTTGCTTCGAGTAGCTACCGCTCAAACCGGGTGGCACTTAATTTGGGGGCCACCCTCTCACATAAGGTAAATGAAAACCCCTTTAATTAAGAATATATGTGAAAGGATAACACTAATTTGGGCGTCATCCGGTAACGCCCTATATCACTGTCCTTTATTATTTCCCTTGGCTACTCCCATTATCACGTGTAACATACGGAGTTGTGTTAGCTAGGTTAATAATTGTGATGGCAAATGAATTAGACCTTTATCTTTAATCGACAGACTTCGCAAGCCAGTACTCGTTTTTGGCTAATTTTTCGTAAACTGTCCCTTACTACCAAATCCTTTCACAAATACTTGTGAAAGCGCGATTTTACACTAATTTATCGTAAAAATGAATTTTTTAATAACTATTTTTACCCATTAATTGTGTTTGGATAGTGTAAAACCGACTTACATAAGATTAACTCCAAATTAAACAATAGATAATAGCCTTATTAATGAAGATTAACAGGCGTGGAGGTAATTAAAGTAGCTCCTTTACAATCTATGATGCAAATTTCATGAAAAAATAATAATAATTATGAGTTGATAAAAACCTAGTTTAGTGTTCTTGCCTTCTTGGTATGAGTTTGTATGAGTCTTTTTATATACTCCCTCCCATCCAGACCAAAGGTTACAGTTGCTTTTTGGCACTATTCATGGTCGTAGGGAATCTTTGATATTATTCTTAATCTATAGGACAAAATATAGTCATATGAGATCTTGTTTGATTTATCGTCATGAATGCTATAAGAATATCAAATTTTTATAATTTTTAATAATGTGTAACTAAAGATATGCACGTTACAAAACGTGCCTCGACAAGTGTGATAAAGCAACTGTAACCTTTGGTCTGGATGAGAGGAGTAGTAGTAGAAGTCCTTGTTCTTATGTGTTTCATCCGTTGTTTACCTTCCCAACTGAATTCACATATGCATGGGTTATAGAGTTTGATATGGCATAGGTTTTAGAAACTTTTAATTTAATAATAATAACGGTAATGATAAATACAGCCTTAAGAGCTGTATTTAAGAACTAAATTACTTCCCAAAATGGAATTAAATTAGGAATTTAAGACACAATTACGCATAAATTGATGTCATTAATGTTTGATTTAAGGTTTTCGATCTTTTTTGGCACCTTAAATAGAGCCATAAGGACTGTATTTATCATTTACCTAATAATAATGCATATCTAATACAGTACTTTCTTTAAGTTTTGTTTATTTATTTCCAATTTAATGCACTTATATAATTTGAAAAGCATGAACCAATAAGAGCACTTGAAAAGTTCCTCTTTTATTAGAGATCTCTTACTCTTACTCTTATTAGAGTTTCTATTATTATCTCTTTAATAGAAAATTTTATTTATTATTAATTTTTCTCACATAATCAATAAACGGTAGACGTGTATGTATTTATCATTTATTTTCTTTGAAAGAGATATTTTAATAATATATAAACAAATGATTATCATGTAAACATTAAAATTTTAGAACATTTTTTTCATTATAATCAAGTTAATTAACCCGTTGCAAGCTTTCAACCTAGTAATTATTAAAATATGACTATTTTTCTTACCTCATTAGTCAGTTCTTAGGGCATCAACAATAGAGGTTTGTCAACAAAGGTTTGTGTACTTTTTAGAGGTTTGTTGACAAACCTCTCTATTGTTGGAGATGGGGTTTGAGGTTCATCCATAGGAATGGTTACACATTTGTATACGGGTTTGTTGATTGACATGGCAAGTGGTCCCCTAAAAGTTAGTATATTTTTATTCTCCAATAACATATACTTCCTCCATTCCATTCAATTCTATACATTTGCTTTATACACGTGTATCCATGCTCGTTTTCTTTTGTTCATATCATTAGTTACATATTAATAAAAATTATAAAAATTTGATATTTACAAAGTACTCGGTAAGACAATTTAAACAAGATCTCACATGACTATTTTTTATGATATAGATTAGAAGTTATATCGAAGATTCTCAGCACTTAAGAATAGTGCCCAAAAAACAAACGTATAGAATTGAATGGAATGGAGGAAGTATATGAGGGGAAAAAAATGGGTAATTTTATGTGGGTCCTATGATATGAACCTTGAAAAGGTTTGTCTATTGTTGTATATGAGTTTGTTATTGAAGAGGTTTGTTAAATTGATGATGTGTCATGTGACAAACCTCTTTAGAGGTTCATCTATTGTGGATGCCCTTATGTGCGCCTATACTGTGAAGCCTCTCAATTTAGAGATTTCACAACCATTCTAAACTAATCTAATCTTCTTCTCCAAATCGGGTTTGAAGGTTATTCATCTCAGTAGATTATCTCACCAAAATTTAATCAGGTTAGCTTATTTACATCCTCATTTCAATTACATGTCAATATTATTAGATCTAAGATTTCAGGGTTTGGTTTTGGCTTAATCGCATAAAACTAGTGGTGGTTGGACATTATTTGAAGGATTCGTTAAATTTTGTTAAACGGTTTAAAGAGAAATTCCGCTGAATTATACATTTGTTTTAGCAATTGTTACTTACTCCCTCCGTCCCAATTATTTATTTACCCTTTTTTATTTTCTCTAGAAGTATTTTAATCAAATGCGGACAAATGATTGGGACAGAGGCACGTCAGTTGTGTATTCGGTGAATCTTCTATGCATTTGATTGATTTCAATTTTAAACAATTTAGTAATTCTGTAGGTTAATATGTTTGGCCTTCAAATATATTGACAATATAGGCTCCTATTTACGCTTTTTTGTTACTAGTCGTTGCGCCGCGCCCTCCCGGGCGCGGAGCCCCAATTTGATTAACCGCTGACATAATACTAATGTGATTTTCGTATAGTTAATGTGCGCCTGGCCTTAGAATAACATGGTAATTACTTTACGAAGGTGGTCCCTACCATTTAGTAGACCCTAGCAGACACAACGGCAGCCTTACGCTACTATCTTTGGCAGTCAAAATCCTATAGTATAGCCCTGGGGAGTAGTGGGCTGCACCAGAAAGACAAAATAAAGTTACGATGGTATAGTCTAGATGGTATAGTCTAGATAGGATTCAGATGAGACAAAGTGAGGAATAAATGAAAGGAGTAAAACATTGTTTTGCAGAAAAGCTAGATACTTATACACAAGAGGTAGGGCTTGTCTAGTAGTCATATGTTCCTAATCTTCCGCTACATTCAGAATTTATCCTGCTTTTTTCTACCATTACAGATATCCATGCAACTGTCTCTTGGAAACCTAACCCGAAACGTTTCCTTCTTATACTTAAAAGTGTGCACCGGTTACAAAATTGTACCAAAATTTGTCAAAATAACCCTGCATTTTTCGGTATTTGGATTAGAGAGACTTTTTGGAGCACCCACTCCATGTATCGAGTTCTGGAGAGACCTGTTGTTGGCACTACCTGAACGTACAGCTTAGTTGTCCTTAATTTGTTTTCAATGTAGTCGAGGTAGGCCTCACTTTCCTGCATATAAGGCAAATATATTTATGGTTAGTTTCAGCTGCAGGTTTTTTCGTTAGGCTTCCTCATTAGGCTGACATAGGTCAGGGTATCTCAGGTTATTTGCGAGATGCATGAACACTTCATCTAATGTAAACAGAATATTTGGGCACTGCAATTGCTTCGGAAGGTGGAGTATAATCTTCAAAATGCATACAATACAACTACATTCTCCAATTTCCATAGGCATATCGGAATGCGAAAGTTCTATGTATTTTGGAAAAATGACTACGGAGAATACCTGTGCAGTCATTGAGTACCAGAAGGCAGTTTTCACTTCCAGAAGGCTTTCTACATTTTCGGTGTGCGGTGAGAGTATACTCTCCAATCTCGTCTGCTGCCTCAAATGTTGCCGCCATTCTATATACACAAAGCGTACCGGTAGGCAACAGATAGGTGCAGGTGTGTCAACGCGCAGCTTCCTAAAACCATACCTCGAATGCTGCAACTCCTTCCTATGCGATAATAACTGTGCAACACTAAATGAGTAAACCAGGTGTAATGAATAGCGAGCTAAGCGCAAAACAGTTCAAGGCAAGCATCGAAGGCATTGAAGGTTGAGGTCAAACTAACCATGCAAAAGTAAGCATGACATATGCCATTCGATGACGGCTCTTGCAGCAGCTACGTATCGCGACACGACGTTCTTAATCTGCTACTTCTGAGTACAGCAAAAACATGTCGGATTGTTAGTGTTAACAAATCTTATAATTTTTGGACGTGTGGTTAGCCACATGTTAAATAAAGAGTAGCTAAATCAGTTCAAAAGCAGTACATATGAGCTGGACTTTTCGGCTTGGAATTTGACAAATCTGCCCGTACAGCACTAAAACGTCCGACAGCTCGAACAACAGTTGGGGCCCGCGTAGTTAAACCAGCGCAATAGTTTATTAGAAGTAAGTGAACTAAAATTCATGGGAAGCATTAATGTGAATCAGGCAACACGGCTTAATAAGACACAGCATATAGTTGAGATGGGATTCAAAGGCTCGAACCTAGAAGCAGCATCTAGTGACACTAAAGGTCACCTTGTTTCTTGCGAATAAATGAACGGTTTGGAGAGCATTGATGCACATCCAAGCTTCAGTTAAGCATTTGAATTAGAACATCCAAGCATCAGCCAATGAAGTGTGCACAAATAACACCTAAGAAGTGTGCACAAATAGCACCTGGTATTGAGGTAGGAACCACAAACCATACCTACCATTCGAAATCGCGAAAATGGCAATTTGCCCCTTTAACTTTGTGCAATGGTGAAATCAGGCCCCTTAACTTTCAATTGTAACAATTAAGCCCCTTAACTTTAATAAAAGTGAAATTCAAACCCCGATTTTTAATTTTCATTTAAATCTTCACAAAAATTCATTTTACATTTATATTATACAACTAATATCACATAAAAATTATTAATTTTAACTTTATTAATTAATATAAATTTAATTATCCACCTAAATAATAATTTTACCTTCATCTATACTAAAAAATAAAAATATGATAAATTTTACGAACTATTCTTACATTCATAATAAATTGTCTAACAATTGTAAATTTTTTTTAAAAAAAATCACTCTATTACAATAATATCTTGTATAAAAGTTGTAAGTTTAAAAAATTAAATTTTGTAATTTATTAATTAGATTATAAAATGATTTTTTTGTGAAATTTCATGAGAAATTAAACAATGGAGTTTAATTTCACTTTTAACTAAAGTTAAGGGGTTAAATTGCTACAATAGAAAGTTAAGGGGCTTGATTTCACCTGTGAACAAAGTTAAGGGGGCAAATTGACACTTTCGCGGAAATGGATTCAAAATTGATTCCCTTTCACTGATGCATATA
Source organism: Silene latifolia (assembly GCF_048544455.1). NCBI lineage: Eukaryota > Viridiplantae > Streptophyta > Magnoliopsida > Caryophyllales > Caryophyllaceae > Silene > Silene latifolia. The sequence goes on along the minus strand of NC_133527.1, from coordinate 50,021,906 downwards.
ATAACCCAAAACAAAACACGAAGAGGCAGAGACATGACAATTAGAGCGCACCGCTGAGATGCTGACAGAATGCATGAGAAATTTTTAAGGAACCAAAATCCAAGAAATGTGGTATAAGCAGGAAGCGCTTGCCCCAAGGTTATACAATATAATTGGGAAAAAAGTGGTTCAGTGATCATAGTGTTAAACTATGATACACACAAGTACTTAGGTTGTGCCATATTGGCTGAGTCAGAGAAAAATTATAGCGATCCCTTTAAAATGCGGAAATATTTTGTTAAGAAAAAGTTCCTGTAACATTTCTTTTTAAATGCATAACTGGGAAAAACCTAAAACACCCACAACTCTTTAGTTTTCTGGGTGTCCCACGACCACAGAGGAGAAGGTTTTGGCTTAGACCTATTGGTAACATTTCAAAGATAGAGAAATCAGCTTTCTTAAGAGTAGGAGCATCATTGACAACATTCCCCGTAACACCGCACGTCTTCCTCGCTTGCAACCGCTTTACAATTCTAGTTTTTTTGCTCTAGATCATCTTACAAGTTCAAAAGCGCTAGGTATATTTGAGAAAACTAAAATTTGAGTACTCTACAAAACACACACAAACTAACAGAATTCTAAAGGGAAATCAGCGAGCCTTGTGGAGTAGTCGGATCCGACCTTAAATGTAAGTGCAACTGAAATCATTGTTTAGTCATTTAATAGGCCTGACAAAAGTAACAGAGGCTATTTACCAGGGAAGACACCAGCAAATCCATCTACCTTTTCAATGAGATCGTCAATTAGCAAAGAAGCGATGGCCTCATCCTCGATCTGACCCAATAAAGCAGATGAAGGATACACGTTAGTACCCATACCCTATCGATGGCCAGTTTCTTAACAATGGCCAGCTGCCACCCAAATTACCGAAAAAAAAATTCTTAGCACGGATGGAAAGATTACATCCATTAGCATTGGCTTCCAATTACGTCGTGCAAGAAGAAAAGTACTTACAACAACGAAAGAAACGTACCAGTGATTATCGTAACATTCACTCCGAGATTCAAAGCCCTTCTAATAGTTTCTGCACGGTCATGTCTTGGTCGGTTAAACAGAAGCATGAGGCCGATAAATTGCCAAGGGACACCAGGGCTTTATTTGACACCTTCTAGAAATTCCTGAAAGCTCAGAATCGCATACCAATATTCTCGTAGCAAAGCAAGTACTTAACTCCCAACATTTCTTATACTGTATGAAATTGGCTTTTGCTTTGCTACCGCTGGTAAGCCCAGGCCGCGTTCAACAACTTTCTCTATAACAACATGCACTCTTTTCCTTTACTCGGCTTGTCATGAGCAAGATTCAAGATCTGCAAATCACAAACAGCACAAGTTCAAATTATAAAACAACATACGACTAACAACAATCCAAAATTTAGCGGGCAGGTAACCTTTATTTAACCAATATCTACATTGACCAGTAATTTCTTCACATATATGTAGACGTACATTGTAAAAATTCATATTGGACTAACCAAAACGACAATTTTAACTCTTATTAAAAAAATTGTAACTATTCTATACTGTGAGAATTTATCGGTCACGGTCAACATCTTCTGACCCCCGAAAGTCAAATGGTGTCAATATATTTGGTGAAGGGAGAATTAGATTGACAAATAGCTGTTCCGGAGCACCTTTGCGTACCCGATGCACTTTACCATTGCTGTCAAATTCAGCTAATGCTGGCCTTCTGCTAGTTGGATTAATTGGCAAAAAGTGTATCTCTTGAACTCCAGCGTGTGCCTATAAAATGTGCAGACAAATTACTCGAGCCACAAGTAATAAGAAAAAGTAAACTGTTTTAAAAATAAACCACCAAACAGCAAACCGTCTTTGGGGACAGCTAATATGTCAACTATGCCTGCATTCATTGCACCCTGGTTTTCTGTCCGGGATGCTCGAGTCGCCATCAAAACATCAGTATTGGCATCGACAGCTTTTGCAAAGATCTGCAAGTTAGTTTGATAACAGTTTAATAGCATGAATCATAATAGCTCTCCAAGTGAGATAGATAGAGGTCAAACAACTAACTTCAATCAGACTCCTATCAACCGTGAGCTTGTGCAATGTTCAAGTTTCAGTTTTGACACTACACAGCACATCCATACCAGCTATCTCCAACAAATCAGGTACTCTTTTGGTGATAGCTCCCTAAAGACGGTTATAAATGGTTTTAGACCTCAACATCAAAGACCCTACAGAAAAACTCGTGTAAAACGGTCTTACCAATATAAGGAATCCCAAAAAGATTCGGGATGGTCTAACATATTTTCCGCCGACCATTTGATTGTATATGTTTTCAAAATACGAAGGGAATTTGGAAAACTGTATATGTTTAAATGGGGGCAAGGGAGGTATGACTCAGTATGAGGACGTATACAAGACTCAATGAACATCTTAATACCATTAGGGTTAAGAGATAAAACAGCCTGTTGAGCGAGGCAATGGGAACCAATAGCCATGGTAACTAACAGGGCAGTGGACCTGGCAATAGGTATTCCACCAATGAGGAGGACAAGCAAATTGTAAATTCTGGGACGTTTTCCACGGCATTGTATAGTGTACATGACAATGATTCCCACCAACATTCCAACAACCATAGAACATATACAAAAGTCCCCATCAGTAGTGAAGACCTGCATAGAAACAAAACATCTCAGAATGAATTAGATGGGAAATTCGGAAAAGCACACAATTTATGAGTGTAAATTTGACCTTTTGGAATTGACCAACTTGGTTGCTTAAGTTAACAAGGTGAACAACCTACCCAAAAAATGTGTGGACTCCAGTCTTCAGTTGTAATGACGATAGCTTCAATTTCTATTGCTTGTAAGTAGAGCTCGAGTAAACACCATCGTTAAGGCCTTTTGTGACTGGGAGATCTCCTCGGTCAATGCAGTCTGCAAACGTCACAGTTTCAGTAAACTAAAGACGAATTTAGAATGTCATGACATGAGTGTTTGATACCTCTTTTAATAGTAGGAAGTAACCTACCTAGTATTCAAAGGTGCTCCCCCCAAAAGATGAGCACCTGCTCAACACTACTCCAGTAATTAAATGGTGGGGTAAGGGGTTGAAGGTCGGCATCTTCCTTCCCGATGTTTGTACACCACAAAGAGTTTGCTTCTAACAGATTTCACGCCAAAGGGCGCAGAAATGCATTGAACAATGGTCTATCTATGTTAAACACAAGGAATCCAAAATGAATAAATAGGAATGAAAGAAAAAAAATAGAACCACCAAAGAAAATCCACTAAACGGCAGGACCTTAAGCACCATGGAAGGTGCTGGAAAGCAATAATAACAAAAACCATTTGCATCTCTAGAAATTAGTAGCTAAAATCAAGGCACCAGCAGACGTATCAAAAAACGTGAACATACACAATGGGATAGCGAAGCTCACACAGCACCCGTCAACAACAAATATAAAACAAAGTAAGCATTATAGATTTTATAATGCAATTGCGTCAACAGAGGAAGTCCTCTTGCATGATCACCTTTTTTTAATTTTAACTCATAAACCGGGACTATAAAACACTGGCCTAAAATATTATGTCACAGACTCACTCAGGTAACTTCCTTCCCAAGGGAAGCCAAAACATGTAATTGAAACTGAATTTTTTTAAAGAACCTGCCTCTGACTGCGACCATTACAATAGTAGGCCCCCTGCATACTACAAACAACCAAATTACCACCAAATTAAACGCAAGTGCCCAATCATCACCGTTGCAAACGACAAACCTTGTCTATGACCATTACACATAATAGGAATTGTTATGGACATTTAAAGGAGTCTTTGCCGCGACCTTATACTCCCAATCTCTGCAACCCACGACAACAACAATCACAACAACGACAAACAAAATACAAAACTCTAAACGGATCACAACTCTAATAGTATCACAGTAAAGAACAATAAAGTAGTAATAGCAGTCACAATAATCATACCAGAAAAGCGCTCACCCCAATTGTAACAATAATAATGATTTCCACCTCATTCCCCCTCGCCAACAGCAACCACACGCCCTGTTACCAAACGCTCCCAATTCCTATACGAAAAACAATGAAAAGATAATCAATAAAATCAACAACACCACCACCACCAACAAAAACAACAACACAACAACAACAACAATAACAATAACTATTTACATCGCCGGTAATAATAAGCCAACATAGCCCTTGAACACATTTCCAATGAGTATAGGCAGTTGCCAAACTAAAGAAACCATAAGTTCAGGTTTGATTAAATACTACAAGCAATAAAACACACATAAACAGATTAAGAATAGCAACGAGAATCAGCAGATACCTGACTGCGGAACATAATTTCCAGCCCCACGGCCCTCACCCACAGCATTCCTCATGTCCCCTGCACACATATCCAATGACTACAGTCAACCAGTAAACCAAAGATACTACAAGCTAAAGTTAAGGTTAGACATACTTCAAACAAGAAAACATACCAGAAACCTGTAAGCAGAAACGTGTAAGCCTTCGCCGAAATCTGCAGTGATCGGAAGCAGAATATCCAAACTTAGGAGGTTCATCGAGACATTGGAAGTTGACCAGAAGTCAGTCTAGCAATTTGCAAGGTTAAGCCAAAAAGTGTTAAAAAATAAGGTGTAGAAGGGCTGCCGAATAGCATATGAGCAGTAGCTTAGAGGCAAAGACGATGCTAAAGAAATACGGCAATGGAAATAACAAACCCAATCAACTTTCCCTAACTTAACCAGTAGAAAAGCCAGTGACATCATGACCTCTATTTTATAAAAACCCTAAATAAGCTAACCTAAAACACATTAAAACCCAAACTAAGAAACCAAAATCAATAGATACGTTTTAAAAAAAGCAAAACTACGCGAAATAAACACATAGATCAAATTGTACAATCACCCAGTAGCCCGAAAGTATTACACACACCAGGAACTATTGCTGAAATTCAAATGAGGCCCTGCCATCACTTTATACTCCCGATCTCCGCAGCCCATGACAACTGCAATCACAATGACAAACAAAATATAAGAGCTTTTAAAGGAAGGCCACAACTCCGACTGTAACACAGTAATAAATAAATAAAAAGGAATAGCAATAATAATAATAATAATAATAATAATACCAGAAAAGCGTCCACACCAGTAATAATAATAATAATTTCCGCCTCAATCCCCTCACCAACGGCAACCCCATACCCCGTGACGACATACTCATAAATCCTATATGAAGGACAATGAAAAGTTCAACAAGAACAACAATAATAAACTTCGAACAAAAATACTGAGATTTGCAATAATAATAATAATAATAATAATTATTATTATTATTATTATTATTATTATTATATAACTATTTGCATCGTTGGAAATAATGACCCAAAATCAATCAAGGCATAATCAGAATCACGAAAAACGTAAAGGAACACGATGAGATAACGAATCTCACATAGCACCAACAACAATCAATATCCAACAAAGGGATCATTATAATATTCTAACAAAAATAATAACGAAATCAAATTGAAATAAACGATAAAAATGGAATTCATAGAAAATACCTTTGAGAGGATTTTTGATTAGAGCGGGTAGGGTTTGCTGAGGGAGTGGTATTGAGGGGTGAGAAGATCGAGTTGAATGAGAATGAGCGGCGTAGAGGGACACAGAGAAAAGGTAAAGAGTGTGGCTGTGAGTACATGACAAAAGGAGGGACGAGATACAAAGGGAAGATCTGACGGTAGAGGGGAGACTTGCTCGCGCACTATTCATTGCTACAGTCGCAGCAAGTTCTCCCTTTTTAAAGGGTAAGGATTCTGGCTTCTATTTTGACGGAACATTGTCAATCATCCCATATAACTAAACCCCAACATCCGTTAATTTGGCCTAACTTTTTGGTGCCAGGGTCTTTTACAGACTATCTCATAGTTCAGATAGATTTTTTTGGTACAAATAGTTAAACCGTAAATTATATCATGCAATACACCATATGGATATGTCGTATCATCATACTGATCTTGCCATATGTTTTTGTATGTTGATTAGTTATAAAATCAGGGAAGTGGTAACTAAGTTTGCGTCGATGTGAGAATAACGCTGGTAATAACCCCTTTACTTTTGGTGTAAATAACCCCCATAACTTTCTTTCTAAAGTGAAATCAAGCCCCCTTCTACTTAGGTCAAAATCTCGTAGGATTGCCAATTTCTCACCAATATCTCATATGTTGTACATATTACGTATAATTTTCACCCTTTCTACTCTATATACTTATACAAATGCATGTATCCGCAAGATTTATACGCCTTATTTTAGCACATTATCCAACAATTCATATGTCCCACCACTTCTACCTTTGACTTTCTCTCTCCCTGACGTCTTGTCTATCACCCAGAACACTCAACACCAACATTATCACTTCTTTTTCCTTTTCTAAACTTTGCCAAATAAATAAATTTATTCTTAAAGAACTGTGCGAGGAGAGTTTCATTGTTGAAGATGATTCAGAGATTTAGACTAAATGATATGGCATTCTATTCTCAAAGAGGCGATAACAGTCTCAGGTTTCCTTGTTTTTCCCGAGCCAGTTGTTTACGGACGTAGCAATTTAATTTTGTGAAAGTTGCACCTAAATCTCAGTGTTAAATTACGAGCAATTATACGTAATATTGGTGAGATATTGGTGAGAAATTAACAATCCGGCGAGATTTTGACCGGAAAAGTGAAAGGGGCTTGATTTCAGTTTATTACAAAGTTATGGGGGTTGTTTACACCAAAATAAAGTTAAAGGGGTTATTCTCACATTGATGCAAACTTAAGGGGCTAGTTTACCACTTCCCCGAAAATAAAATTCTCTAGACAATGCATGGTTTTGTTTACTTAGTTTTGAATATTCCAAATGCAACCGAATGCATTATTACGATATCAACCTTTACTTTTAGTTTTAGTTGTAGGTTAAGTACAATCTATTCAAATAAATTAGATTTTTTCTCAACAGTTTTTTTTTTTTTTTCCAATCATGCTACATTCACTAGTCTTATGGTGTGTTTGGTTAGCAAAAGTGGAGGGAAAGGGAGGGGAGGGAGAAGGAGGGAAGGAAAGGGGAGGGAGGATGAGGTGTGGGTGTTTGGATACAATTTTCCTCCAAATCATAGTGAGATTTTGATTAGGCTTGGAGGAGGGAAAATAGATCCCTCCAAATCTCTCCCCCTCCATTTCCCCCCACCCTTATTTGCTATCCAAACAAGAGATTTTTATACCCCCCTACTCTCCCTCCCTTTCTTTTCCCTCCCACCCTCAATCCAAACACACCCTTAGGCCTTGTTTGGATAGAAAAAAAAGAGGGAAAGGAAGGGGAGGGGGAAGGAGGGAAGAGAAAGGAAGGGGAGGGGAGGGAAGGGAGAATGGAGGAGATGATTTTCCCTCCAAATCTTGCCTATGTTGGTGGGGAAATAATATGCCTTGTAGGAGGGAAATGGAGGGATCCATTTTCCCTCCCCTCCAAATCCCTCTACCTTCATCTTGCTAACCAAACAATGGATTTCTCATCCTTTCAATTCCTTCACCTCACTTTCCCTCCAAATCCCCCAATCCAAACACACCCTTAATGACTATTAATGTTTTTGCAATATTCATTTTTTGACAACTTCCTTTTTCTTACCCTTAATTAATTTAGAAATCTTATCTCGACTATACTCTCTCATATTTCATAGACTAAAAACCCACGCAATGAAGATATTGTTCCAAGGCGATCTGCTGTAACTATCATTTGTTTGTTTTTTTTTTTTTTCTCTCAAGTTTTACTTTGATTAATCAATTGAATGGTTATTTCATTTCCTTCCGATTTTTATGCTATTAGTTTCTCTAATTTCGGTTTCTTTGAGTTCTCTAGAATATATAATATGTTCGAATCTATTAGTTCAAGTATACTATTTTTAAGTTTATAATAATTTCTATTACTGCTCGAGGATTTTGGATTCCTTAAATATGTTGCCAAAATGGTATTTTGTAGGAATACCAGACTTAATGAGTTGGACATATTTCTTATCGCGAAAGTGGTAATTAGGCCCCTTAACTCTGATCAATTGTGAAATTAGGCCCCATAACTTTTATTTGGAGCAATCAAGCCCCTTAAGTTTCATCAAAAGTGAAATTCAGCCCCATTTTTTAAATTTACACAAGAATTTTAATTAAAAACAATTTATATTGGTATTAAATAATTTATTAAATAACTAAAAATTACTAATTGCAACTTTACGAATTTTTACATAATTTATTAATCATTGAAGAACATTTTTACATACATATTTAGTAAATTATTTATAATTTATATAACATTCATACATATATAATAAATTGTCTATATATTATAAAATTCAAAATAAAATAATTTTCAATATTTAATATAAATATAAAAGTTCTAAAATTATAAAAAATATATTTTATATTTGATAAATTGTATTAAAAGTGATATTAATATAAGAATTTGGTGAAAATTATGAAAATGGGGTTGAATTTCACTTTTGGTGAAACTTAAGGGGTTTGATTGCTCCAAATAAAACTTATGGGGCCTAATTTCACAATTGAACAGAGTTAAGGGGCCTAATTACCACTTTCGCGTATTTCTAATATATTGTTATGACTATTCCTTTCATATCGATCAATGTTTTTCCATAAGATTGGCCTTGGAGATCAAAGATTTCAGTGGTTATTACACACGACATTAAATGTCTTCATTTTGATCAAGGCTCTGTCATGCTGATCACAATCAAAAACATACTATTTGGTGGAGCGAAATTCCCCCCCTTCCCCACAAAAGACTCCAAACTAGCACGCTTGAAGATGTTCTTGATGCTGACTCTGTCAATTTGAGGGAGGGGATGTTGTTTATCATAATGATGTTTATGCATTTAAAGTTGTTATTTCGAGTCTTTATTGAAAGCATAAATGAATTACCCGAAATTGTTGATGGGAAATGTTATCCTTAATACTTATGTGCTTCTGTAAAATGCTTCTATATGAAATTTTCTTAGTTTGATTTTTTTTGGATGTATCCAAAAAAAAAAGGAAAAAAAAAATCAAAGTGTGACTATTTCCTTAATAAAGAATTGTATAAGCAGGGTCACAATTCCCCTAAATATGAAAATAGAAAGTAGTCTAACAAAATTATGAAAGTCCAACCATCTCAGTTGTTAGACAATAATAATAAAAAAAATTTTAAACATTGTTTATATATTTTTTTATATATGTCCGTGCAATTTTGCACGGGTACTAAGCTAGTATATGTATATATACCCCTCATATATAGTCTTGTTTTTCTTTTCTTCTCTCTACCTTCACTTTACTATTCTCCCTTCTCGTTATTTGTTGTTATTTCACAACAATGAGTTCATAATTGTGCCCAAAAAAACAGCACCCAATTAATCAAACCAACTTGTAGTTGAGAAAGTAGTTTTGACAGTTGTACTTTTGAGTGGAGTTATAGGTGGAAGAATAGATTAGTGCAGTTTTCATCAAATTTAAGAAATGGGTCGATCAGCATTCGTAGGAATTGCAGTTTCTGTCGCATTATTGGCTTTTTCATATAAATTCATCCTCAAACCCCATCAACATAACAAACCCTTGGTAATAATCCCTCTTTTACTCTGACAATTCTAATGTATTAATCAATCATTGTTTATGTTTATTGTATGTGCTACTGATAATCACATTTATTTTTGCAGAAACTGTTCACACCCCAAGAATTAGCTCTTTATAATGGTACAGACCAGAGTTTGCCCATTTTCCTCGGAATTCTTGGGTACATTTCTTCCTTTTTAAAACCTCAAGTTGAGTCCTTTCCTACATAAATCCTGTTTGCATTAATGTTGGTTATACTGGTGGAGCGTTGGCAAATACGAGAACACTCTTCCATGTTATGAGAACCATGTTTTTGTGTCGTATTTTGTTTTAAAATTACTGAGATCTACTCATAAACAATAATTTATACGGACTACTTTTTAATCTGTTTGTCTTGTATTTTGTATTGGATCAGCTCTGTATTTGATGTGACCAAAGGCAAGTCCCATTACGGCGTTGGAGGATCTTACAATCACTTTGCTGGAAGGTTAATATTTTCCTGCTGCTCTACTCGTGTTTTTTTCGTTGTTGTTGTTGTTGGTGGTGGTGGTGTATGTGTAGGTATCTAGGTTGAGATCTAAATTGCTTACCAGCAATGTTAAAATTTCGCTATTGCCAGATAGTCTTATCTGATTATCTAATTCCAAATATCCTCTAGAACATGTGTAATTACTACAAAGATGCTCGTAATGTTAGACATGGCAAAACTGACCCAACCAAAACCAGACTCGGAGTAAAAATGAACAGCCAGAAGTTTACCTGGTACAAAATCACAGAGCCCTGAAATGATTGATTTGAAACAATACTTTTATAGTTATGACCTCAACTTACCCAAAGAAACCCAAATGTCTCACTTGCTAGGTCTAAGCAATGGTCGTTTTTTGTTGTGCAATTGAGACATGCACAATCATAATATCAGACTCTTCCTGTCATAATAGGGGTGTTGTGAAAATGACTGATGTGTCAATCTCTATGAAAGGCTGTTGGTGTGGCACTCGGTTTTACTTGGTTCACATCTGCAGTTAAAGTGTTTTTTTCTGAATAAGAAGACTGCTACGAATGAAATAAGCTGCATTGGATTCCTGTGTTTCTACTCATTGGACGATCAAACAAATCTCCTTGAAAACTAAAGTAGTAGTACTTTCATCCCAAAAATTATTGTCCCCAACTTTGGTACTTAATTTTTCCAAATATATGTATAGGTACAATGTACAATCTGTCAGGTTTGATTCATCAAAAGTCAAAACCACTATTTTCATATCATATTATCATCAACTTTCAATAATTATACCTATTGGATATTATGAGAAAATATCGATCAAAGTTTGACTACCAAAGTTAAAGGGGGACAATATAAATAGGATGGAGGAAGTATCACTGACTGAATCATACTGAAGTTGGTGGAAGACTGGAAGGTTGACGCGTTCTATCTCAAACTGTTCTGAAGTCAGAGGACATTGCATTAAATTAGTCTCAAAAGCTTTTGAAGCACGAAATCTTTTGTATAGAACTATCTATTAATCGTCAAAATTATTGATGCCGCTATAAAAGGCTAAACTGCTTGTTTATGGTAGCTGTAAATGACTGATGTTTGCTCCTACTAGCTTAAAAAGCAAAATATGTGGACTTGTAAAGCTATATTTTCCTCCTTTGTATATTATGGCCAATGATTGAGAAATAATCAGGAATTACTAGAAAAAAACGGAGAACTACTTTCTAGAAGAATACATGATCCCATTCTGTGAGACAGTATGACTTTAGTGTAATTTTTCTAGTCAGTGGAAACTGAGAAATATTTCTGTTATACTTATTGTTGGTTTTACTTATTGTATCGACACACACAGCTCTTACTATCTGTCTTATGGTCTTTAAATTGCAGAGATGCTTCACGTGCATTTGTTTCAGGAAATTTCACAGGTAAGAGAATTTCAGTTGTCTGAGAGGCTCAACGGTTATTCATCTTGGAAGTTTTCTGATAAAACTCTTTCTGTAGAGATGCTACATTAGGATTTTTATATTTGGATAGTCTTTTGTGTGTGAAAATAATAACTACAAAGCCTTATTTCTAATATGATTTGGGTCACCTAACTTGAAAATTATATCAAAACATTAATGTGACGGGAAAAACTTGAAAAAGTGGAAAGTAGGGAAACAAGATAGTAAGACAAAGCAAGATGTGCTAAAAATAACTGTGAACAGGAAAAAAATCTTGAAACTTCAAAAATGACTTTTGGATGAAAGCCAAGTAAAAAAATTAATTGGGATACAAAAGTGATGAAAATTAGGAGGAAAAAGAGTGTTATTTTTTCTGATAGAAAAAGAAATATTACTGAAGAAATGAAGTTGTAGAGAACAATTGGACGAGGGGTCCTCAGTTGCAGACAATTTCAAAGAAGTGCAATTTGTTGCAATAAGAGGAAAAGCTGTTACAGAACGTTGTGTGTATGTCACTATATCCATTGCTCCAAATTTGATGTGGAAGTAATTTTTCCTTTGCTCTCTTTCAAGAGGTGAGGGCAGAAAGGAATGCCACAAGTGAATGTAGGGTAGATTTGTAGTTTGTGTTCCTTCCTGTTCCAATTGGAATGGCAAGAATTAATTTGTCATTATTTATGTTCCCCTATTTTTCCGTAAAGGTGAATGGAAGGTGTAAATAGGTCTTTTCTTCATGTTGTAGTGAATCAAACCAGTCTGAGTTTCTGTTTAAACATATACGTCACCATGTCCGAACTCTGAATCCAGAATGTTCAATCTTCACGTACGGTGAATGAAATTTGGCCAAAGGTACTTTGTTATGTCAATTAGATCCTAATCATTTACATTTTTAAATCCTATTAGTATCACTTGCAGTCTTGCACTCTCCAATTTTAGGTTTATGCTTTCCTTTTACTTCTACTGTTCCACCTTCCACATACTGACTGAAATGTCACTGATCCAGAAGATGTTAGCTTCCATATTGTCTGTAATTCACCGAGATAAAATTTTATCTTCGAAACCAAAAAACATAGTTTACTAAGGAATCAGACTAGATTTATTTAACTAAATTAAATGCCTATTTAACGGCAAAAGAACTACTAATTTTGCTGCTGTAACTCTTTGCTGTAACAGTTCTGATGAAAAACTTGGTTCAGTATCACTATGAGTGACTTGACTATCATTTGTTCACTTGTATTCTGGTTAAGTGTTTGCAGTTACTCTCGAATGCAGGAGATGCACTCACAGACACGCTACATGGGCTATCTAGCAGTGAGGTAACTGATCCTCCTTTGCTCGTCGACATGGATTTGTGTAAGATGCTTATAATTTTGGAACTACATTTCATTCCTTTGTGTGTGTTGCCCGATAGTAATGTTGATAAGACTTTCATACTCAAACTGAGCTTGTTGTATAAGATTGCATCTAATGCTGGATTCAGGCTTTCTTTCATTTTAAAGTTTAAACAAAATCATGTGAGGGAGTTTTCAAAAAGTATGCTTTCACGGGCTCACGGCTAGTAATTGATGAACTATTTCATTTGCTTCTGCAGGTCAAAAGTGTAGTAGAATGGCGTGATTTCTACGTCAGAACGTACAAGTGAGTTTTCTGAACTTTTTTAATTAATTTATTAACAGTTTTGTTAGTCATATTTAGAATCACTCAAAGGAATCCTTAGCTTACCAAATAATTCATCAAAGTGGCGAAAAGATTCAGCAAAAGATAACAAAACCGTCATCAGTTTATTTTGAGCAATAAGTGGACTAACTCCTAAAAAAGTAGCACTATAGACGTGTAAGCGGATCAACTTGTCAAATTTTATTAAAATTAGATGCACCCAGGGGCGGAGGGAGGGGGTAGGCTATATGGGCTATAGCCCTATGTAGTTTTAGGATAAATAATCTCTACTATCAAATGTAAGTAATGTTGAAATGTAGCATAGTTGGTTGTTGGAGTGTGTGGGAATTCAAATTGGTATTTGTTTATGAGAGGTTGTGGGATCAAGCCTTTCATTCAACATGTTTCTTAGTATATTTTATTAAATTTCAATACATTTTCACTTCTATTTTTGTGGTCGTTTTTACCTTACATAATACGGTGTTTTAAGCATTAAGTTCATTATGTTTTAGATGTCTTAGTATATTTTATTAAATTTCAATAGTTTCAAGGAAATAAGTCGACATTTAGTACATGTGCCAATTTAAAGACATATTTTTGACTCTCCTTTTAAACTTAATATACATCGTATTGGACGGTTGGACCCCAAATTACAAATACTACCTCTATCACTATTTAAACTTAAGAATATTGTAACCATATTTCACTTTTAAAATGTAGCCCTATATGTTTCCGAATCCTGGCTCCGCCCCTGGATGCACCCAAGAAGAGCGGCTTCTGCTGCTTAAAGATAAAGTCGTTCATAGGTTGACCCGGCCATTGGACCATCCATGCCCGACCCGCTAAACTTGTTCCATGAAATTACTTCAGTCTTCAGCATCAAATTTTAGCAGTATACAGATTTGATGCAGAAATATGTTTTGTTGTAGCAATATCCATGTAGGAGTAATATTGAGAATGCCTTTGCAAAAACTTAGTAGGCCCTGGCCCGCTAACTTGTCCCAAACCCGCTTGTCAATGAGTCTCCAAATTTCCATTGGGCCTGGCCTGTGTTTGGCCCAATCTCACATCACCTCTATTTAAAAATCAGCCTAGAGTCCTAGACCACGGGATTTGAGCCCCTTTAACATATCTGATTGCTTTGATCTAATGTAAAATGCCCCCTCCCCCCACACGCAAAAAATAATGTGAAGAATTTAGACATTATAGCAAGGTAGAGAAATTTTGCTTATCTAACATGGGGAATTTTTTTTTCAAGACTGCACTTTTCTGATGTAAGATGGTCTTCCCTTTACTTCTTTACTTGAAAGTGTTTTGCGTGGATTATTTGTACCATGTGTTAAGTTTAAGGTCTGTTGAGATTTTCACTTCACGTGATTCTGCAGATACTAAATCCTGTCCTGGGTTATTTTACAGATTTCTCGGTTGGCTAGTTGGTCGTTATTATGATGATCAGGGGCAGCCTACAAAACATTTGAAGGCCGCGGAAGCAAAGGCAGCGAGAGGTGCACAGCTCTTGGAAAAGCAGAAAAGTGAAGAAGAGAAGGTTCCAAGTTGCAATTCGAAGTGGAGTCAGGATGAGGGTGGAGAGGTAAGATTTTGTTGAGTATTCAAGTTATGACTTTCTCGAACTCTCTTATGGTTGTATCCTTTTTCGGTTGATTTCCTATGTGAATTTTCTCTTCATGAAAAAACGTTGTCTTCGGATCTTCCCTAGCAGTGGTATAAATGCTTCCAACTTCAAAGTGTATCACTGTTTGTTGTATTATGCACATGGTAGCTAATAAAGTCATAAGTGTCGTTCTTATAACCTAGGTTTAACGTCAGCATGCATAAAATGTCCTTGTGGCTATTACTCCCTTTACGGAAAAAAAAAAAAAAAACCCCCATTGTTGTATTACAATTTTTCGTAGTGTAGTGTTGTGCTTGCAAAAATGCAAATTATGCTAGAACACTTTTAAATGGGGACTTTTAAGGCCTTTTTTTTCTAACCTATGACCACTAGGCATAGGTTAGGTTAAGAAAACAAAAAAAAGGAAAAAAGTAAATGTATTTCTTGTAAAGAAAAGTAGAGTCCATTTTTGAAATAATGGTCAAAAATAAAATATTTGTCGTTTTGGGTCGGTTTTGAAAATATTTGTCAAAATGGTGTCCACATAGGCTCGGGATTTCTAGACCTGAAACACGCCACTACTAATGGCGTGTTTATAATGAGAGTAGAATAGAATAGTATTATAAGTACATGTTGGTGGACCAAAGTAGTAGTTAATATAATAGATTAGTATTATAACAATGACATTTTGTGTAAATAGACAAACTCAATAAGGATAATCATGTCCTAAAAAGGAAATGGGAAGGTTGGTTTTTTTTTTTTTTTTTTTTTTTTTGATATGGAAAGGAAACTAGGTTAACTAAAATTAACCTATAACATCCTCACGGATGTGAGCGGTAAAAGAAAGGCAAAGCCTTTCAAATTACCAAAGTAAAATCAAGAGCACCAAGGGCAAAAAGAATACTTTCGAGAGAAAGTCGGAAACTTTTAAAACCCAAAAGAAAAAAAAAAAAAAAAAGGAAAGAAGATACAAAATCGTAAAAAACGGATAACAAAAACAACTCCTCAATACAATGGACTGAAGGTCTGCCTCTTCTCACAACCAAAGCTTGTGGCAAAAAAACCAGGGAATAAATCAAGCAAATAAAAACTCTAGTTAACCATGTTCTTCTATTATCAATACATGATAATAAAACTCAAAGAAAATTTTGAGAAATTTCTTTACTTCTTGATTTCAACCTTTATTCTTAAGATGAATGACTAAATATAGTTCTCCTAAGCTAAAATGACAAACAAATAAAGTCGGATCTTAAATAAGGTGAAAGTCAAGAAGCTAGAAAGAAGAATAATTTCTAAAGATTGAGATACAAGGAAAGTTCTAGGGAAGGAGATGAAGAAAAGAGGGTAAGAAAATCAAAAACGATAATCAAGATCCATTTTCTGATTTCTAGGATTCTCTAATTTTAGAGGATTTTATCCCTCTAAAAATTAGAGAGTGGTGGGAGTTCTTTTCTCGTGGGAAGGTTGGATTTGAATGGGTCGAAAAGGAACAAGGGAAGGTTGGATTTGAATGGATGGAGTATAAATTATAGGATATTACAATTTCCCATAAAAACATTATTTAGTTATTTCTTTTTTTGTTTTCTTAACCTATGCCTAGTGGACATAGGTTAGAAAAACCGTTGTTAGATTTCATTGAAAGCTTGCTTTGTAAAATCCTTGACTTCTTAATTACACTGTTACTTCATTGTCAGGTATGGTGTGACAGCGGCTATCCAAGGCTGATGCAGAGACCTGTTGAGATTGCATTGACAGGAAAAGCGAGCAAGCGATGTGTATGTTTGAAAGAGGAAGAACTGGAAAATCCTGGTTTAGAAGTTTATGAAGAATGTGACTATCTCGCGAAAGCATGCAAAGTATAGATATACGTCAGAAACTAATTACTAATGGTTATATTGACTCGCATTCTAGCTTCTATTTAAAGTTGGAAATTGTCAACGTTGCGAAATACGAGTGCAAAGAGCCGAAACTTGTCTAATCCTGGAACATCCCTTTCTTGTTGCCCGACAATCCTGGTTTTATTATGCAAAGTTGGTGATTTTAGATATGCTAATATAGAGTTTTATGAAGCCAAAGGCACTGTTAGGATAACCAAAATAATCACAGGTGGAATCCCTCTCCTCCATGTTCTTGCCTTGTGCGGTTGTGCCTAATTTGACACCAAAAAAATCTAAAATGCTTAGTAATAAGAATATAAAAAGGGAAAATAAGTCTAAGGCAACAAAATGTCTTAACTCCTCAAGATACTACGTTGAAGTCGACCCTCCCCACTTTAATCTTGGGGCATATCTTTATCGCATAGAAACTCTGTAGCATTTTCCATTTCAACCAACTCGCTTTAATTCTGTAAGCCATATTTCCGTCTAACTCTCCATCTTTTTGAATAATAGATCCTAGAAATCTAAAGAAATCTAATCCCTCAACATCATTTCCTTCAAAAATAACTCCCCACCTCTGTCGATCTCGAACCGCCGCGTTACTGAACTGACACCTCAAATACGAGTCTCCAAAGTATGCCTCCACAATTCTAACTTTCTCTCAACCCCCCATTTCGTCTCATCAATCAACACAATATCATCCGCAAATATCATACACCAATGGATGTCGTCATGAATATCCCTTGTCAACTCATCCATAACTATAGCAAAGAGAAAATGACCAAGTGCGGAACCTTGATGCACCCCAATGGTAATGTGAATTCTTCCGTTCTCCCAACATTAGTGCGAACACTTGCACTAGCCCCCTCATACATGTTCTTTCAGTATCCACATGGTTAATCGAGACACACCCTTTCTCGCCAAAATCCACCAAAGTACTTCTCTCAGTATCCTATCATGTCTTTTCCAAGTCAATAAAAACCATATGCAGGCCTTTCTTCTTGTCCCGATGGTGTTTCATCAACTGTTTCATGATAAAAATCTCATCCATAGTCGATCTCCCCGGCATAAATTCAAATTGGTTATCCGAGATGTCTACACATTTTCTAAGCCTTTATTACTCGATTATCCGCTCCCATAACTTCATTGTATGACTCATACATTTAATTCCCCGATAATTGGAATACTCTCGAACATCACCTTTATTCTTATACAAAGGGACAAGAGTGCTTCTCCTCCAAGTTGATGGCAACTTGTTGCTTCTCCAAATCTTGTTGAAGAGCATGGTTACCCATTCGATTCCTTTTTTCCCCTAAACACCTCTAAACTTCTATGGGTATACCATTAGGTCCCTCTGCTTTCTTCGACCCCATCTTCCTTAACACCTTTCTAACTTCACTCTTTTCTATTCTACGCACAAATTCCCAATTAACCATGCTGGGTGTTACTTGTACATCCCCAAAACCTTACTCCTGATGTCCATTGAATAAAGTATCAAAGTAAGAACTCTATCTCCTTTATTTCGTTATCCTGAACCATAACCTTGTCGTCCATATCTTTCACACACTTTTTAACTCTCCCAATATCCTTCGTCTTTCGATCTCTTATGCGTGCCAGTTTATAGACATCATTCTCTCCTTCTCTCGTGTCCAATCTGGCATACACTTCTTGGTTAACTTTTGTACTCACATCACGCACTGCCCTTTCAGCGGCTTGTCTAGCCTCCTTGTACTTTTCAAAGTTCTCATCACTCATGCATTTCTCCAAAACCTTATAATATTCATGCTTTGTCTTTATCGCTTGGCTCACCTCATCGTTTCACCAAGATGTGTCCATATTTGATGGTCTATTTCCTTTAGATTCCCCTAACACCTCCCTCGCCAAATCCTTTACAACATGCTCCAATTTATCCCACGTTGCATCTATATCTTTCTCCTTGCAATCCGACCAAATATCGCTACTTCCGACCTTATCCACAAAAGTTTGTTTGTTTTTCCCTTGTACCTTCCACCATTTGATTCGTGCCTCACTGGTTACCTTTCTCTTCATCAAGTCTCTCCTACCCTGAAAATCAATCACCACTAGCGTATGTTGTGTTGCAGTACTTTCACCGGGTATGAACTTGTAATTGGTGTACTCTTTTGATAGGCTATCACACACTTAACAAAAATAGCCTAAACTTGGCTAACAAATGAATGTAGTAGAGTAGGGGTCGAACACAAGGAGACGGGAATTGCGTAGTGAATTGTTATGAGTAAAATTCTATCTAGGTCGGTTACGATCGTTTGTTGGGTTTGTTTGGTAAACTTGTAATAAAATGATATAAAAATATATAATGCTAAAAAAGTCTAGAGAGTCGGGTCAAACATGCAAACACGTAATGCTCATGTTAAACTAGGAGATGATAATAACGTTAATCGTTTAGGTCTAATGACAACCACCTCTCGGCCTTATTGTCAACCATAGTACGGGTTCTAGTGAGCTTTCGCTATGACTAGGTCTATCTACTAACACATGCTTAGTCTAATTCATTTTCGTGCCTCTCGACTTATAAAAGTGAATTAACAAGTTTAATCTAAGATGGTGATCAATTACCAAAGAGTAGGAAATAAAACAAGCATGATACGGTCGTTACTGTACCAAAAATAAATACCTAGCTACTACTAACAGAAGTCAGCGGTAAGTAGGGTCGATCTCCACAGGGAGGCGGTTTACTATCTACTTGTCTATTCTATCTGTCTAATGTCACAATTGGGGGTTTTGATGTTTGGTAACTACACTACGAGGATTAAGGGAAGAGAAATCAAAACAAGAGAAAATAATGAAGTAATGCAAGGGTAAATCAGATAAAAGAGAGAAATATGCTAGGAATCGGTCTACCGTGGCAGCTACACTATCGGGTCAACTGAGTCGATTAAATTATTGATAAGAAGAGCGAGGTCGTCACCTTTCGGTCCTTAAACCTACGATTATACCCTTTCGGTCTCTAATCGCCCTAGGGTCTCCCTAACTTAGCTTTCGCCCTAATTAGGTATCACCTATTGTAATTAAGCAAGCCTTCCCTTCCAATCTTTCGATCCAGGTCGGGGGTAACTAAATAAATCGGTCTCCTGCATGCATTCATTCAACCTAATCACAATTATATTTCTTAATACAATTCTTGTCGCAAAACTAATCTAATCATGTCGATCCTAACGCATTGCTACCACGGTTTCCCTAGTCCTAACATATTAAAGGAATTAGCTACGCATGGCTCGGGATATGATGCGTATACGTAGCGGAAGACTTAATTGTTTTGTTTTTGGGTTTTTGTTGTGTAAAAGATAAAGGATATTTGTTTCGATTCCTTGAGAAGAGATCGAAAACAATGGGATATTTGGTATCACTAGACCTATAGTGATAACAATGGGGGAATTACTCGAAACGCGTCAAGCAACTCAATCTCAAATCATGAGCACGTCCTTAGTTTAAGGCAAGATTCGAAAGCCTCGACTCTTTGGAAAAGATTGAAACCACCAAGTTTCTCTCTCTAAAATGTTTATACTTCAACTTTTTGATGATTACAAATGAGGGAGGCTAGGTCCTTTTATAGGAAAAAGTCCTTGGCCTCCAAGCAAAGCTTTAAATGCTAGTTGTAAGTTCTAGGATGATTAGATGCATGGAACTTACAACCTAGACCCTTTGACAAATTTTATTCAAACTATGTTGAAAAATGCAAAAATATAAGCTAGGATTCCTCTCCCTTGGTGCCGCCACATTCGGCCCTTCCTCCCTTTGTTCCCATTTGATTTTCTTTTGTTCCCACACGGCATCAAGGGGTGTGCGGACCTCGCGCTTCAACCGCGCATAATACCTCTCTTTTACGTAAACCCATCCAATTTTCATGCATAAAAAATGTGTTCATTGGGCCTGGTTTTGATTGGTGCTCTATGTCGAGCACGACTTCGTCCATGGGGTCCATATCCGCGTCATCTCCTCCTTCTTGAAAAGGAATTGCCCTCAATTCCTTGATTCCATCATCGTCAATGTAAGGAGATAGATCCCCGACGTTGAAAGTGGCGTGTACCCCATACTCTCCGGGCAACTCGATCTTGTATGCATTGTCGCCTACCTTTGATATTACCTTGTAGGGACCTTCTGCTCGCGGCATGAGTTTGTTTTTGCGTTTGTTCGGAAAACGCTCCTTCCTTAAGTGCAACCACACGAGGTCTCCTTATTTGAAGGATCTTGGTGGCGGTTTTTATTTGCCTTGCGCTTGTACATTTCATTAATTTTCTCAATTCTTGCCCTGACTTGATCATGTAGTTTGATCATTGATTTTAATTTGGTTTCCGCATCCTTGTGTATGATTTCATCCTTGGGTAAGGGAATGAGGTCTAGTGGTAAATACGGGTTTATACCATATACGACCTCAAATGGGGAGTGCTTTGTCGCGTAGGTTGGGGAGCGGTTATAAGCGAACTCAGCGTGCGCGAGTTTCAAATCCCAATCTTTCTGAGTTTTACTCACCGGACTTCTTGACATTGTTCCCAGTGCGATTCGTGACCTCCGTTTGTCCGTCCGTCGGGGGGTGATGAGAAGTCTTGAACAAAAGCTTGGTTCCCACCCTTTTCCATAACGTTTTCCAGAAGTAGCTTAGGAATTTGGAATCTCGATCGGAAACGATTGTTCTTGGGATCCCGTGGAGTCGTAAGACTTCCCGAAAATACAAGTCCGCCACATTGCTGGCGTCATCAGTTTTGTGACAGGCGATAAAATGGGCCATCTTTGAGAATCGATCGACCACTACCATGATTGCATCTTTGCCTCTCTGTGTTCGTGGTAATGCCACGATGAAATCCATGGATATATCTTCCCAAGGTCGACACGGGATAGGCAATGGTACATACTCCCCGGGTTGGAATTTGCTTTTGGCCATGTGACATGTGATGCATTTTCGCACTATCGCTTGCACGTCTCCTTGCAACTGTGGCCAATAAAAATGTTCCTTGAGGATATCCACAGTTTTGTTTACTCCAAAATGTCCCCCAAGTCCACCTCCGTGGGCTTCTCGAATTAGGAGTTCTCGCATCGGGAGTTTCGGGACACAAAGTCTGTTTCCTTTGAAAAGAAAACCGTCTTGCGTAATGAATTCTTCATGAGCCCCGTTCTCGCAAATCTTGAAGATTTCCCCAAAGTCGGGATCGTTCTCGTAGGATTCCTTTAGTGCTTCGAATCCCAGTAATCGGATATCGAGCACCGTCAATAATGAATATCGGCGCGAGAGAGCATCGGCCACCACGTTACTTTTGCCAGTCTTGTATTTGGAGGAGAAATGGAAAGATTGCAAAAATTCCACCCACTTGGCATGCCTTGAGTTCAACTTTTGTTGCCCATTGATATGTTTCAAGGATTCGTGGTCCGAGTGCAGGATGAAATGGCTTGGTCGGAGATAGTGACTCCAATGTTGTAGGGCCCTTACGATCGCATAGAATTCCTTGTCGTAAGTCGAGTAATTGAGCCTGGCCCCATTCAGTTTCTCAGAGAAGTAAGCGATGGGTCGCTTTCCTTGCACTAACACGGCTCCAATTCCAACACCGCTTGCGTCACATTCGACTTCGAACGGGCGGGTGAAATCTGGTAGTGCCAACAATGGTGCCTCACAAAGTTTTTGGATGATCGTCTCGAATGCCCGTTGAGCAGCCGGGGTCCATACGAAAGTTCCTTTCTTTGTACATTCCGTGATGGGGCTAGCGATGGTCTTTGAAATCCCGAATGAACCTTCGATAGAATGAAGCAAGTCCGTGAAAGGATCGGACTTCGTGATGATTTTTCGGAATAGGCCATGATTTGATCGCCTCAATCTTGGATTGATCGACGGAAACCCCTTCTTTAGAAACCTTGTATCCAAGAAATATAACGCTCTCGACTAAGAACGAGCACTTCTCTTTCTTACCATAGAGTTGCTGCTCCCGAAGTGTGTTGAACACCTTACGAAGATGTTGGAAGTGATCATCCTTGCTCCGACTGTAGATCAAGATGTCGTCCAAGTAAACGACTACAAATCTGCCTAGGAAAGGCTTGAGTATTTCGTTCATGAGTCGCATAAAGGTGCTTGGAGCGTTCGTCAAGCCGAATGGCATAACCGTCCACTCGTATAAGCCATGCTTAGTTTTAAACGCGGTTTTCCACTCGTCCCCTTCTCTCATCCGAATTTGGTGATATCCACTCCTCAAATCAACTTTAGAGAAGATCTCGGCTCCATGTAACTCGTCGAGCATATCATCTAGCCTCGGAATTGGAAACCGATACTTGATAGTGATGTTGTTTACGGCTCGGCTATCGATGCACATTCGCCACGTCCCATCCTTCTTTGGGACAAGTAGTGTAGGAACGGCACATGGACTCATGCTCTCACGTACATAGCCTCGTTCCATTAACTCTTCGATTTGTCGCTGTAACTCCTTGGTCTCCATCGGATTGCACCGATAGGCGGCTTTGTTTGGCAAAGGAGCTCCGGGCAGGAGGTCGATTTGGTGTTCGATCCCACGAATAGGTGGTAACCCAGCGGGCAGTTCCTCGGGGAAAACATCTTTGAACTCATCCAAGAGCGAGATTAATCGTCCATCCTTGCTTCCATTGCTAGAAGTCTCATTGACCACCATTAGGTAAACCTGGTTGCCATTGACGATAGCCTCGTCCACTTCTTTCTCACTAGCAAACATGGTCAGGCTAGTGGTCGTCCCACGCTTGGCACTCATAGAACGTACTTCACCTGGCGCCATTGGTTTTAAGACAATTCTTTTTCCCTTACTTACCAACTCGTACTCGTTGCTTCGACCGCGATGCACCACATCCCGGTCATATTGCCAAGGTCGTCCTAATAGGACATGACATGCATCCATTGGCACAACATCGCAGAGGATGTCGTCGTTGTAAGATCCCATGGTTAGTGTCACCTTTACTTGCTTAGTGATTTTCACTTTATTCTCGTCATCCAGCCAATGCAGGGCGTAAGGCTTTGGGTGAGGTGTCGTGGGTAGTTTCAATTTCTCCACCATCTCCTTTGAGGCGACGTTGGTGCAACTGCCTCCATCAATGATTAGGCTACACCATTTGTCCTTCACTTGGCATTTGGTGTGGAAGATTTGACTTCGTTGTTCCGTTTCAATGGGCGATGTTTGAGCTTGCAGGGCTCGGAGAACCAAATTGCAATCATAGCTAGGAGCGACGTAATCTTCGGCGTTCCCGGCGGGTGCCTCTTCCTCATCTCCTTCTAAATTAAAAATACCATTAGTTCTTTCCTCTTCTTCGAACAATTCATCACGACATTTCACGGCCTCTCTTAGTGTGATGGTTCGGCTCTCGCACGCATTTTTGAAATGTCCAAACCCTTGACATTTAAAACACCGAATCTGCGTGGAGTTATTCTCCTTTGAGGCGGATGGTTTGCTAACAGCACTGGGGGTAGAAGTCATCTTGGGATCGGTGGTGTTCCCCGTTGTGCTTGTCCTTGAGTTGTTCTCATTTTTCCAAGTCCGGCTATTCTCGCCATATGTGGTTGTCACCTTCGTCTTTCCTTGCGCCTCCACCTTGAGACACATACTACACAAGGTATCGAAATCGAGTAATTCAGCGTAACTCGACAACATGGGCGATGTTGCGGTTTAGACCTCGTAGGAATCGTGCCATCCTTATGTCCTCATCTTCCACCAAGTCTCCCATTAAGGCCAGATTCTCAAATTCGTTGATGTACTCTAGGACACTCAGCCTTCCTTGGGCAAGATCGGTGATCTTACGATAGGTCGTGAGCCTATGCGTTGCGGGGACATATCTTTTCCGTAACTTTAGTTTAAGCACGTGCCACGACGTTATCTTTGGTTTTC
This sequence comes from Silene latifolia, assembly GCF_048544455.1. NCBI lineage: Eukaryota > Viridiplantae > Streptophyta > Magnoliopsida > Caryophyllales > Caryophyllaceae > Silene > Silene latifolia. Next base: position 49,997,316 of record NC_133527.1, on the reverse strand, counting down.
CGGCTCGAACTCTTCTGGTCTTAAGGCTTTCATACCATAATGAAGCCCCATTTCTTAATTTCAAAATGGCGTACTTGCAGCTCTGTTCATCATCAAGTCTCTTAAAATCAAACATCCGATCTATTTGTCTTTCCCATTCAAGGTAAGACTCGGGATCCGTGCTTCCTGTGAACTCGGGTAGTTCACTCATTTTGAACTCGTCAATGACTCGTTCACGTCTTGGCTGCCATTTGGGATCGTGTTCTTGCAATTTCTTTAAGGCTCTTTGAAGATCCCTGAGAAAGTTTGGATCGTCGAAGTTCATATTTGGTGATTGGGGTTTTGTGTTTTCGAAAAAAAGGAAGTTTGTTTTTTTTTTTTTTTTTTTTTTTTGTCAGTGAACAGTACCGTGAACAGTACCGTGAACAGTGATTCTCGTTTTTTTTTTTTTTTTTTTTTTTTTTTTTTTTTCAATTCGTGCCTTCAAGATCCAATCGATTAACCCTCAACTTCCTTGCCGAGTTTAATCTTTGAACACCAAGCGCGTTGGATATTCAACTATCAATGGATTGGGACCTCCTTAGGACCGTCTTGATTTTTTTGGGGTGATCAAGAGCCGAAGCTCTGATACCATTTGATGCGTATACGTAGCGGAAGACTTAATTGTTTTGTTTTTGGGTTTTTGTTGTGTAAAAGATAAAGGATATTTGTTTCGATTCCTTGAGAAGAGATCGAAAACAATGGGATATTTGGTATCACTAGACCTATAGTGATAACAATGGGGGAATTACTCGAAACGCGTCAAGCAACTCAATCTCAAACTGCGGAGCACGTCCTTAGTTTAAGGCAAGATTCGAAAGCCTCGACTCTTTGGAAAAGATTGAAACCACCAAGTTTCTCTCTCTAAAATGTTTATACTTCAACTTTTTGATGATTACAAATGAGGGAGGCTAGGTCCTTTTATAGGAAAAAAGTCCTTGGCCTCCAAGCAAAGCTTTAAATGCTAGTTGTAAGTTCTAGGATGATTAGATGCATGGAACTTACAACCTAGACCCTTTGACAAATTTTATTCAAACTATGTTGAAAAATGCAAAAATATAAGCTAGGATTCCTCTCCCTTGGTGCCGCCACATTCGGCCCTTCCTCCCTTTGTTCCCATTTGATTTTCTTTTGTTCCCACACGGCATCAAGGGGTGTGCGGACCTCGCGCTTCAACCGCGCATAATACCTCTCTTTTACGTAAACCCATCCAATTTTCATGCATAAAAAATGTGTTCATTGGGCCTGGTTTTGATTGGTGCTCTATGTCGAGCACGACTTCGTCCATGGGGTCCATATCCGCGTCAGGATACTACACTAGCAATTGCTAATCTAATAACATAAGACATGATAACTAAATAGATGAATAATAAGAGCAATAAAGGAACAAGAATGAATTAAAAGGGAAAGAGTACGGTTACAAAGTTGTAGATCGGAAATCGTAGCAAAGTGTTTGAGATGTAAACTAAGAGATGTATGATGAGAGATGTCTGATTAGAAAGACTAATCTCCTTATTTATAATAAACCTATGCGTAATTAGACCTAATGCGTCACGGACCCAAGCCCAATAACAAAAACTACTCGATCGAGTAACTTTAAATCACTCGATCGAGTAAAATTAAGCTTAAACCACTCGATCGAGTAGAAAATCTACTCGATCGAGTAAACCTTAAATTGAATCTACTCGATTGAGTAGAAAAAGGACTCGATCGAACATAATTCTACTCGATCGAGTACTTTCTAGCGCACAATTTCCTGCTTTGCACACTGAACTTCAAACGGCTGCCATTTCTTCGTTACTTGGGCAAACAGGGCGATTCCGGTGGCGTTGGAAAGCTAAGAGAACAAGCTTTCATCTCCAATTAGAATCACCTGAATATCAGTTGTAGAACTCGAGATTTGGCTCTTCAAATTAGGTACTAACAATTTGAAGTTCTTCCTTTGCTCGCCTAACTATCTTTCTTCTTTGCGCATCTTAAGACAACTACATTCCCGCTCCAAATTCACTCTTCCTCCAAATGCATGCTAAACGGACGGTAAAAGGCTCGATTTCACTATTTTATGGTTCATTCCTGCAAATAAGACAAAACAAACCAAAGTAGCATATTCGGGGCATTTCGTAGCATAAAACTACGATAATAGCATAGAAATACGTGCATAAAAAGTCCTAAAAGGACTATATAAAATGCACGTATCAAAGCATGTGATAGAAACTATTAAACGGTTATTATAACATCCTAATAAACCAAACGATTACAATTACTAATTATACATGGCTTCCATATTCCCTAGACAAAGTAAACTACTCACTCATATTGGAAATTAAACTAATGACATATGAATTAGTAAACATGATGGTAATAGAATGAAAATTAAACGAAAGTAAAAGAATTATAAATATGCTAAAAGATGATAACATATGATTAGTGAAATGCTAATGATAAGATATGTAAATGAAATTGCTAGAATAAACTAGGATGATAATAACTTGATAATAAACTGTAACAAACCAATACCAATATGTAAAATGCAAATAATAATAATGAAAACTATATGATAAATAAAATGGCAAATGTATTAACGAAGTAAAGCTAGTAATGAAATTACTGTAACATGATAAATAGAACTCGAATAAGGAAAACTCAAATGATAAACCCAAATTACTTGAAATGGAATGCTTGAATTATAAAGAACAAATGCTTAAAGGAAATTGTTTATAACAAGGAAATGCATAAAAAAATTTAAACTAATCTGAAAAGTAGAGTATTGTGTGCTTAAGGTATATGAAAGATGATCCCCTAATGACGGATTAAGCACCCTTTATATAAGAATAAAGGGTGAAACGTAAAAAATCATAGGGGAAGGTAACCCCAATCGGGGACACCCCACCCCGACCAGGGACGCGGGATTCTACGTTTATTGCTATTAACTCTTGATTAATTAGCAAAGGTATCCTAAGTTTCGACTTAGTGCTCCTTAATTCCTCGTGTTTAGAGCACATTTTGGAATCCAAAGCTTGCAATTTGACTTGATCTTTTGGACTTTGGTTGGGCTTTATTTCCATTTCTTTACTTGTGCATCAACCCATGTCACTTTCTTCTTGCTCGGGATTTCTTTGCTCGGAATTTCCCAAAACACCCTTCCATTTGTATGATCTTGTTCCATTTAGCCTCGTGAACATTAGTGCTTGCAAATTTGAAGGGAAAAAGCTACCAAATGCTTTATTTCCTACACAATACAATGAATACAAGCAAAGACACCTGGAACACGGAATTAGCTCACAAATACACTAATAAAAGTGGAATAATAAAATAAAATCGAGCTAAAATAGGGAGTACAATCGTATATAAATTAGACATATCATCTTTCCTCCACACATTTCTTATCAAAAGGAAGTCAATTTGACTAGCATTTCCTTTACTCCTATAAGTCACCAAATGAGAATTCTTTTCTCAAACCAACTAGATATTTGTATATATGCAAATATTTCCGTGATATTTTCAACTAAAAAACGAACTCTCTAACAACCTTGTGACGAACTGTAACAAACTCCGAATGACCATAAAGCTAGCTAAGGAGGCTTGAACAAATGAATGGCCTATCTCCGCTTCTACTTCTGAGCTACAATTCCAACATGAGGAGCGAGTAAATCATCCCTGTGGGACTTATGGGAGAAATGGTGGTGTAACACCCCCACATACCAAAGTACCTTACCAAGGACCACCCTAGCATAGAGACTGTTACCATCTCGGTTGCCCGAGGTTAGTATATCAAAGTTAACAATCCAACACAATTATTAAAGTATAAAAGAATAAGGTTTACATGTTCTCCAATACCAAAAACCAAAAACCAAAGTACAACTGTGAAAGTCTATCAACTAGAAATAAAAGCTAAGTCTCTTGACGGCGGAAGCTAGACTCGAGTGGTGACTCCCCATGACTACCCCATGGCTAAAGAACTCCATCGCCTGTCACAATCTGCTCACCATCCCCGAATGGATCACCACAGATTTTATAAAACAACAACGGGGTCAGTTACTGTATAATCAAAGTAAGACAAGTACGAAAGATAAATACTGATCATCGGTCACCTCCACTCCCAATCACAACAATCAGCGGTGGGGGACCGCAGCCACACCCACCATGGTCCCGCTCATAAACGAGCAATAATCCATGTCCCTTAATGTGCACACCCCCTCCTGTGACGGGTTCCACGGAGGGCGAACTAGGGTGTGAAGCCACTCCCGCAAGTGACTCTACCACAATCATTGCAACCCAACACCAACATCACACCATCATCACACCAACACCAACACCATCATCATCATCATCATCATTACCAACACCAACACCACCGATGATCACAATATCAATCACACAACAATTATCACATAAAGCTTAATTCAATTAAACAGTAAAACTGAGTAGGGAAACCCTACCTTAGCACAACTGCAAGAGACACAAGCAATGTAATCTAGAACGGCTCCTCTACGAAGTCCTCACCTAACAACAATCACATAAACTCCAATTACCATATGCAAAACCCCATTTCCCCAATTCACAATACAAGCCAAACCCTAAGAATTAATAAAATGACTAAGGAGATTAAGGACTTATCGACACCGACGATAGAATGAGAGATGAAGAAACTTGCTAACAATCACACAAACACTAGGGAGAGATTTGGATAGGATTAGAGCGTCGTTGAAGTGTTTAGGTTTTGTAAAATGTAATTAGAAACTGATTAACGCGTTTTATATAACTATAATCATTTCTAAATAAAACCGCGGAAAAACACCCGTCGGACCGGATACTCGGTCAAGTACAGAGTATACTCGACCGAGTACGCTATACTCGGTCGAGTATTCCACATACTCGGCCGAGTATTCCTAGGCAGTAAGCCACCCAGAATACACAACATCCCTTACTCGGCCGAGTAGGCCATATTCGGCCGAGTACGGGCTTAGGAAAACCGTAGTATTACAGTCTTCCCTCCTTAAAAAGAACTTCGTCCCCGAAGTTCACACTATACACACGAAGCCAGACCGACACAACCCACAAAACTAACACCATATAAGGCAAAACACCCAACACTAGCTAAACTAACACAAAATATCACTAACCCGACTCAAACTAACTCAACAAACATGCGACCATCTCCTACCCCCCCCCCCCCCCCTAAAAAGACAACGGTTACGTCCCCGTAACCAAACATACCTGATAAAAAATGGTGGAAAAATGCTTTCGCATAGCCTCCTTGGGTTCCCATGTGGCCTCTTCCACATTATGATTAGACCAAAGCACCTTGAGTAAGATGGTCTCACCATTCCTTGTCTTGCGCACCTTGCGGTCTAAAATCTCTTTAGGAACCTCGGCATAAGATAAGGACCCATCCAGTTCGATGTTCTCAATCTCGAGCACATGTGACAGGTCACTCACATACTTCCGGAGCCGTGAAACATTAAACACGTTGTGGACTCGATCTAAAGCCGGTGGTAAAGCTAACCTGTACGCCACTTCACCTATACGATCCAAAATCTCATATGGACCGATAAACTTCTGGCTTAGCTTACCCTTCTTTCCAAATCTCATCACTCCTCGCATTGGTGACACTTTCAAGAGAACTTTTTCACCCACTGTGAACTCGATGTCCCTGCGATGCAAATCGGCATAACTCTTTTGGCGATCCTGAGCCGCTTTCATCTTTTGACGAATTAGCGGAACTTGTTCAACCATATCCTGCACCATCTGTGGTCCTAAAACCACTGCTTCTGCACTGTCATCCAAACAAACTGGACTTCGGCACTTCCTGCCATACAAAGCCTCGAAAGGTGTCATCCCGATACTAGTATGTTAGCTGTTGTTATACGAGAACTCGATCAAATCCAGCCTATCCTCCCAACTGCCACCGAACTCCATGGCACAAGATCTCAAAATATCCTCCAAAGTCTTGATAGTCCTCTCAGTCTGACCATCTGTTGCAGGATGAAAAGCTATACTCATCTTTAAGGTCGTACCCATCGATTCCTGCAACTCTTGCCAAAACCGTGATATAAACCTTGCATCCCGATCCGACACTATGTCCTTAGGTACACCATGTAACCGTACCAGATTTTTCCCAACCGATCGACGATAACCCAAATCATATTGTTACCTTGTTGTGTCCTTGGTAACCCCACGATAAAGTCCATAGAGATCGACTCCCACTTTCACTCAGGTACCTCAAGAGACTGAATCTTAACCTGTGGTCTCTGCTGCTCACCCTTGACCCCCTGGCATGTCAAGCATCTAGCCACGAACTCAGCCACATCCCTTTTCATATTAGGCCACCAAAAGGTTTTCTTGAGGTCTTTATAAAGCTTATCACCTCCCGGGTGAACCGAATAAGGAGTGCAATGAGCCTCTGTCATGATTACTCTCCTCAAGTCCGCGTCATCTGGAACACACCATCTCTCATCAAAACGAACACTCCCGTCTGAGTGGATAGAAAACCTGGAAACTGTGCCACCTTCCACTCTAGACTTTCATTCTTGGATCTTAGGATCAAGCTCTTGTTTTCTTTTGATATCCTCATACAAATCTGGCTCGATCGTCAAATCCCCGATTGTGTCCCCTTTCCTAATCATATGGATCCCCATCTTGGACATCTCATCCCTTATCTTCAGCAAAGACATAGCTGTACACAACGAATGAACAATCTTCCTACTCAAAGCATCTGCAACAACGTTAGGCTTACCCTCGTGATACATAATCTCAATGTCATAGTCCCCAATCAGCTCCATCCATCGTCTCTGTCGAATGTTAAGCTCTTTCTGAGTGTAGATGTATTTCAGACTCTTATGATCGGAAAACACCTTAAAAGTTGCCCCGTAGAGGTAATGTCTCCAAATCTTAAGAGTAAAGGCAACTGCACCCAATTCCAAGTCATGAGTATGATAGTTCTCCTCATATGGCTTCAGCTGCCTCGACGCATAAGCTATAACCTTCCCATTATGCATCAGAACACAACCCAAACCATTCTTTGAAGCATTCGTATATACTTCAAAGTTCTCACAACCCTCTGGTAAAGCTAGGATAGGAGCTGTGGTCAAACGCTCCTTTAAGGTCTGGAACGCCGTCTCACAACTCTCATCCCATCGAAAACTGGCCTCTTTCCTCATCAAAGCTGTCATAGGTCGAGCTATCGTAGAAAAGTCCTTTACGAACCTCCTGTAGTAACCGGCTAGACCCAAGAAACTCCGAATCTCGGCAACATTCTTCGGGTGATTCCCACTTGGTTACTACCTCAATCTTGCTAGGATCTACCGACACTCCCCTTTTTGATATCACGTGCCTTAGAAAAGCCACTTCCTCTAACCAGAACTCGCACTTGGATAGCTTGGCATAAAGTTGATTGTCTCGCAAAGTCTGCAAAACTAGCCTCAAGTGCTCCGCATGCTCTTCCTTAGTCTTAGAGTAGATTAAGATGTTATCAATGAAGACACCCACAAACTTGTCCAAGAACGGACTAAAGACCCAGTTCATCAGATCCATGAAAGCTGCTGGTGCGTTCGTCAAACCAAAAGGCATCACTACATACTCATAGTGACCATAACGAGACCGGAAAGCTGTCTTAGGAACATTCTCATCCGCTATCCTCAACTGGTGATAACTTGACCTCAAATCGATCTTAGAGAACACCTCTACGCCACTCAGCTGGTCAAATAAATCATCAATCCTAGGCAACGGATACTTGTTCTTTACCGTGACACGAATCAGCTCTCTATAGTCAATGCATAACCTCATGCTCCCATCTTTCTTCTTCACAAACAACACTGGTGCTCCCCATGGTGACACACTAGGCCGGATATACCCCTTGTCTAACAGATCATGTAACTGCTTCTTCAACTCTTCCAGTTCTTTAGGTGCCATACGGTATGGTGCTTTAGATATAGGACCCATTCCCGGTTTAAGCTCCACATTAAAGTCGATATCCCTCTTGGGCGGTAATCCCGGTATCTCATCTGGAAAGACATCACTAAACTCTCCCACCACATGTATATCAGAAGCTGTCAGCTGCTCCACACGTTGATCTCTCACTTGGCAAAGAATCAAGGGACACTTCTTCCTCAAACATGACTTTAAGATCATTACCGCGATGAACTTACACTTAGGCCTCACAACAAACCCCTTATAAGACACTCTTATACCCTTAGGACCCTTTAAAGAAACTTTTTTTTGTCGGCAATCTATCTTAGCATCATACTTACCCAACCAATCCATCCCGACGATGACCTCAAACCCATCCATAGGAAACTCTAGAAAGTTGACTGGCAAGTCTACCCCTCCAACCAACATGGACACATCCCTATACAACTTGACACAAGACACCGAATCCCCAGAAGGTATAAACACACTATCTTTTACAAGCTCAAACTCCCCCAAACCCATAGACAAAGCATGGCCTCTAGACACAAAAGAGTGTGTTGCCCCAGAGTCAAACAAAACAAAAGACAGTGTATTATGAACAAGAAAGGTACTGGTAACTACATGCGCATCATTCTCAGCTTCCTGCTTATCCATCATAAAGAGCTTCCCGCTGCTTTTATGGCCTCCACCTTGGACCGAAGTGTTAGAAGTACTCGGTTTAGCTGCCGAGTTCTGAGTCACGCTGTTGTTCGAGCGCTGATAAGATCCCCCACTGTTGCGGTTGAAACCGCCATTGTTGTTCTGTCCTCCACGGTTACCCCATGACCCAGATGGCCTGTTTGTAATACTCCGTATTTATAAGTCTTGGGGTACTCTATCGAGTAGCCCTTACTCTGTCGAGTAAGGGCAAGTTGCGAAGATAAATAGTTTCTGACCTGTTGGGCACTCGATCGAGTAGCTGGGGCACTCGATCGAGTAGGGGGGTACTCGATCGAGTACCTTGGGTACTCGATCGAGTGTCCGGTTTTACGGGGAGTTTTCTCGGGTTTTGTTAATTACGCGATTGAGGTATTTAAACATATTCGTCATTGTTTTAAATCACTTTTTACAAAACCTAAAACCTGTTTAAGAGAGAAAGCAACTTGTTCTTCTTCCTAATCGCGTTCTTGACAATTCCCGGAGTTCAGACGGTCGGTTCGTATCGTAGTTCGTGTCGTTGGATTCCTTGCGTCGAGGGTAAGCTTTTAATATAATTTCTATGATGTTTTGTTAAGATTGGTGAAACCCTAATTTAGGAATTGGGGGTTTTTATGAGTAGTATGTGATGTATAGTCTGTATGTGTCGTATGATAGGAGGAGAATTCGTAGAGGAGCCGTTTTGATACAGCTGTAGATACCGTCTGCGTGTTGTGCTTTCCAGGTAGGATTTCCTACTCAGTATTAGTCCCATAATGGGATATTGGTGATGTGCTGTAGTTAGTTGATTGATATGATGATTGTAATTGTAATTGTGATTGTGATTGTGGTTGTGTTTGTTGATGGTTCTCGAGATGCGTTCTCGGCTGAGTGGGGTCACTTGCGGGAGTGATCTCACGCCCTAGTTTCGCCCTTCGTGGAACCCGCCACGAAAGGGGATGTGCACATTAATGGACGGGGTTATCGCTCGTATGATGAGCGGGGCTTAGGTGGGAACGGCTGCGGTCCCCAGCTGGTGGTATTTGGTCCAGTGGACGATCGGTGATTGAGACGGTTGGTTGGATGTGTGTGTGTGTGTGTGTGTGTGCAAAGACACGGTATCATTTATCTTATTGTTGATGTCTGTGTTGAATTGTGTGATTAGATGCGACCCCGTTTAAATGTTTTAAAAACTGTGGTGATCCATTCGGGGTGGTGGCGATTATTGAGCGGGTGTGATATGACGCGTATGGGATAGCCGGGATGAGTCATCACGAGGCGTTAGAAGTCTTCATTTGTGTCGACGAAGTCTAGTAGCTTTGATAGTTTTAGTTGTAGACCGTATGAGAACCTTGTAATTCCTTTTATTAGTTTTGGTTTGAACATGTAATCACTTAATCTATAATTACTTTAAAAGTACGTTTCTTTATTGTCTTATGATATTCAATACCTCGGGCAACCGAGATGGTGGCATCCTTATACGAGTGGTCTGGTAAGGCACTTGGAGTATGGGGGTGTTACAAATGGTATCAGAGCGACGATTTTGGAACCTGTAACAAATGAACACAATGAACATAGGGAGTCTAATAAAATGAACCTGGTGTATGTGTAATGGGAGCCCCGGCTGATGCTAGGTTTTGGGTGAGTAGGCGCCCTCATTTCAAAATCTTGGCCCCATGACACTTAAGCCAGTCACATGGTATGAGAACGTGGAGTCCGTGTGTATGTGCGACGTGTATGTTAATTGTGCTGTATATTTAATTGTGCTGTATATGGTTTGTCGAAAGTATGTTGCATGATAGTTGGTTTACATGTTGGTTGGAATCGTTGGAAAGGTATATGAGAATGATGAATGATGTGGCAGGAAAGGAAAGTAGTTCGTATATGACGATGTGTGATGAATAATGATGTTGCGGGACGAAAACATGTGGTTAGGGGGTGTGATAAGATTTGTTTTCGTAGTTTTGTTTGCGTAAAGCTATATATTAAGTTCGTATAATTGTCTACTATTGTATCATATGCGCTTTTTAGATGAAGTATGTAATTGAACTAGATGAATTGATTGGAAAAGATGAGGTGGTAATTTAGTAAGGATATGAATTTCTTGTTTATGGAAGTGTTTATGATATGAAGTGGATTCGTAATGTTGTTGTGTTAGCAACCTGTAAATAGGAATTGTAGTGTATGGGTGTGGTTTGTGTGATGAAAAATTATGAAAATTTAAAACATGCGGGTAATACATGATTGAAAGTTGAGTGTTATATGAGCATGATAGATGGTAATGCTTGACTTCTGGTAAGTGGTAACATGAAGAATAGAGGTTCAATGATATGTGTTTTATATAACGAATTGGATGAAAAGCATAATGGTTGTTTATAACGTGGCACTTGATAACTCGAAGTAGATTATTTTGTTAATTGTAAGAGGAGTCGCGCAGATTTGAATGCGTAGTTGTAATCATAATGTTGAAATAATAATGAACGCATAGTACGTAGGGTATGTGAGATAACATTCGGGTAGTATTCACGAGTCTGCATGACTCGATCGAGTGGGTTTGATTCGATCGAGTGGGTACTTGTCGTTATTTTGACCAGAATCGTGTTTTTGGGCACTCGATCGAGTACCTCGGGCACTCGATCGAGTATGGGGTCACTCGATCGAGTAGCCGGGCTACTCGGTCGAGTAAGTCAGAGATCAGAAGATCTGTTTGGGTTCTGAAGTTGGGGCACTCGATCGAGCATGTTTGGCACTCGATCGAGTAGCCTCAACTCGATCGAGTAGGTTCAGGTACTCGATCGAGTGGGGTCTGTGCAGGTCATATGCGTGTTTCGGGTCATATGTTTGTCTTTTGACATTCGTTGCATATTATGTTTAATTCAAAGGTGTTGTATTACTTCTTTATGCACTGTATTACGTATGTGTTGGTCCTGAAGCGTAAGTTACCCAATCTTATGATGTAAAGAGTGGCACTATGATGAGTATGAGTTCGGTGGGGAGGACATGAGTTATATGTGATTATGATAGATGGCGGAAAAAGAAAAGGAAGATTGGTATAGTTTATTGAGGCATGGCGCACGTTTTGCGAGACGGGATGAGTGATATGGTTGTGTGTTGAGGCATGTAAAAATAAGTGAATATAGACAAGGGATGATGTGAGTATAATGAACGTGAGAATGAAAAGATTGAAAGTAAGAATGTGGATAGTGGCAACTTGAGATGTGTAAAGAGTTAAGGAGGGAAATGGTTAGGAGTCGTGTGGGTTATGGATTTATGTAGTGGAAGTTCGTTTAAAGGGATTGAGAAGGGTAATATATATAGTGAACTTTGTGGAGACATGTCGCGAGGTGTATTTGTAGACAGTGAGTGAGTTTGGGAGGTTTGGTTTAATAAAAGATGAAACTACTGTGTGAACTCCTTGGGTAATTAACGGTATTAAATGAATTCTGATTTCTAGAGATGTAAAAAGGGGGACGCAATTGTTTGAACATTAAATGTTGGTTCTATGGATAGATTAGTGGCAAGTATGAGAGATAGCATAATAAGAGAAGATCCATGGTAAGAAAGAGTGAGATGATGTCGGTAGAAATAATGGAATTGAGTTTTGGAGCAACGAAGGGGTAACCAGATTTCTAAAGAGCTAGCTAGAAGGAATAAGGAGTTGAACTATTAATTGGTATTATTGAGTGTAAAGAGAAAAGAAGGATAAAAGTAAGCTGAGGAAAATGTTCGCTGGAGCTATGTGATATAAAGATAAGAAATCATCGAAATATGTGATGGTATCACGAGGATGTTAGCTAAAGGTTATATAGGAGTTTCAGGGCAACATGATTGGTAATGAGTTTCGAGGAATTAAGGGTGTAAGAAGTTGGTGGAGTATTGGCACGATACGAGATATTTGGTGGAGAGATGGATGACAATACAAATAAGATAGCATTGGGAATAATGTTGAGGTAATTTTGTGGATGGATTTGATGTTCGTTATTTGCAATGTTAACCAAAAATAGGAGAAAAACCATGTTATTTTGATATGAGTGTAAGAGATTTTATATACGAGCAGCGGTGGCATTGTGGTGTTATCACTAATGGTTAAGAGTGATGGAATATTATAAAGGTAGCAATTCTAAAGAGGTTGATTTGGTAGGGACCCGATGGTTGTGTATGATTGTGAGAGGGTATAAGATGTGGTTAGATGAGGCGGACGCTATTAGTTGAATAGTGAAGGTGTGATTATATTTGGCAGGAAATGATGGTTGTGCGAATGGGGGAATATGTTATGAGGGGCATATGAGTTAAACTCGGGCGGCAGGTAACCTTTTTCGAGTGGTGACTTACGTGGTCAGGATTGACTAGTTGGTTGTGATTACGGGTCTATAATATGTGTAAATGTTTGTGTGAGGTTCTGACCTCACAAGAAGTGGTATGGTGTGATAACTATAAAGTTGTTTTATGAATGTTCTGTAATATATGTGTTGGACACGGTAATTTAATTGAATGATATCCAAAAAGGTAATAATTTGATTAATTTGACATGGCTAGTTATAATTTTATGTGTATTAATAACACATGTGTATTCCGTGAAATGATAGAGATGATGTTCATGTGATGCTTATCTGTTTATTCATATAATATGTTGCGTCGTGATTGAATAAAGTGGATTTGAGTAAGTTTTTCTTGTCTGAGGAGTTATGCTAAGTCAGTATCTATGGGAATTGTATGCGGTTGTGATGTCTATCGGTGTGGTTATGGTGCCTCGGGTGGTGATCCGGGCACGATATTTAGTGTTGTGATGCGGGTATTTTCGCACTACGGTGTGGCTGTTGGTGGCGGTGTTGTGATGCCGTCACCGGTTGTGGTGAATTAGGCGGGATGATTATGACTCGAGTTTCGAAAGTACTTACCAGTTATACATGGTTTGTTGTTTTGTTTGATGTTGCTCCCTGCAAGTTTCAGTTTCTACAAATAGACAGTTGTCTTGTTTATTGATGTTTTCTTTACCAGGTCGAGTTGGGAATGAGGGCATAGTATGATATGAAATAGAGTCGTATATGTTTTCGTTGTTGTCATGCTATAGTGATGTTCTATTGATGGGACTCGGTCGTGAGAGGTTGTTACAGTAATTTTGATCTTGTTCTAAATAAGGTTTTAGTGGACATGATAATGGAAAATGATTCGTGGAACATGAGTTGTAATGATCTGAAAGCGGCAGGTAGTTCATAATCTTTTGTTGAGACAGTGAGTGTAGGGTGTTGGGGAAATTAGTGTCATGTTAAGTTGTGTATGAATTTTGCGGTGATGAAAGAAAGAACTCGAGGATCTAGTGTGAGTGTACGTAACAAGTGTGGAGCGTGAGTTATGCTTTTGATGATGGGAGTTTCATATAGTTTATATAGAGAGGTATGTCATGTTGCGGTAATGTGGAAAGTTGAAGTTTTGGGTTAAGATAAAGATTTTGAGGTATAGGTTAGGTGGTGTGACGAGTGAGTTAAAGTATGAGAATTGTTTAAGTAAGAGAGCCTTGGATACATGCATGACGAGTGTTTAGAGTATAGGTGGTTATCTATGACATGTGACGATGATGAGAATAATGAGAAAATATAACTAAGGATATAGTATTAGTAGGTTACGAGGACGTAACATTTATCTTAAGAGGAGTAGGATGCGATAAAAGAGATTTTGATGCGATAAAGGTCATGACCGTGCTTGTAGTAGCGTGATGTTTAGGAGTGTGAGAATATTTCGCTAGTATTGACAGTTGGATGATGAGTTATAAGTGTGAGTAAACTTCGAGGACGAAGTTCTTTTTAAGGGTGGTAGAATGTAACATCCCGTTGGATGTCTATGAGTGTCTTGGTATTGGATTTGATAGTTGATGATATTATGGAGCTAGCAGCATTAGAGATGGTAGTTGGTTATGTATGGAGTTGGTGTTGTGAGAGATATATATGTGGTAGATACGATATAGTGAACCATGTTGTGGAAGTAAACATAGTTGGTGGATGGGTGTTAAGAGTTCTTGAGTCCTTAGCTAAGTTGTTGTGTCTTGGTCGAGTCTGTATGGTTGTTTTTATGTATGGGTTGAACTTCGGGGACGAAGTTCTTTTTAAGGAGGGAAGACTGTAATACTCCGTATTTATAAGTCTTGGGGTACTCTATCGAGTAGCCCTTACTCTGTCGAGTAAGGGCAAGTTGCGAAGATAAATAGTTTCTGACCTGTTGGGCACTCGATCGAGTAGCTGGGGCACTCGATCGAGTAGGGGGGTACTCGATCGAGTACCTTGGGTACTCGATCGAGTGTCCGGTTTTACGGGGAGTTTTCTCGGGTTTTGTTAATTACGCGATTGAGGTATTTAAACATATTCGTCATTGTTTTAAATCACTTTTTACAAAACCTAAAACCTGTTTAAGAGAGAAAGCAACTTGTTCTTCTTCCTAATCGCGTTCTTGACAATTCCCGGAGTTCAGACGGTCGGTTCGTATCGTAGTTCGTGTCGTTGGATTCCTTGCGTCGAGGGTAAGCTTTTAATATAATTTCTATGATGTTTTGTTAAGATTGGTGAAACCCTAATTTAGGAATTGGGGGTTTTTATGAGTAGTATGTGATGTATAGTCTGTATGTGTCGTATGATAGGAGGAGAATTCGTAGAGGAGCCGTTTTGATACAGCTGTAGATACCGTCTGCGTGTTGTGCTTTCCAGGTAGGATTTCCTACTCAGTATTAGTCCCATAATGGGATATTGGTGATGTGCTGTAGTTAGTTGATTGATATGATGATTGTAATTGTAATTGTGATTGTGATTGTGGTTGTGTTTGTTGATGGTTCTCGAGATGCGTTCTCGGCTGAGTGGGGTCACTTGCGGGAGTGATCTCACGCCCTAGTTTCGCCCTTCGTGGAACCCGCCACGAAAGGGGATGTGCACATTAATGGACAGGGTTATCGCTCGTGTGATGAGCGGGGCTTAGGTGGGAACGGCTGCGGTCCCCACCGGGTGGCTGGTCCGGTGGACGTCGTGATTGAGACGGTTGGTTGGATGTGTGTGTGTGTGTGTGTGGTGGCAAAGACATTGTATCTGTTTATCTTATTGTTGATGTCTGTGTTGAATTGTGTGATTAATCGACCCCGTTTAAATGTTTTAAAAGCGTGGTGATCCATTCGGGGTGGTGAGGTTATTGAGCGAGTGTGATATGACGCGTATGGGATAGCAGGATGAGTCATCACGAGGCGGTTAGAAGTCTTCATTTGTGTCGACGAAGTCTAGTAGCTTTGATAGTTTTAGTTGTAGACCGTATGAGAACCTTGTAATTCCTTTTATTAGTTTTGGTTTGAACATGTAATCACTTAATCTATAATTACTTTAAAAGTACGTTTCTTTATTGTCTTATGATATTCAGTACCTCGGGCAACCGAGATGGTGGCATCCTTATACCTGAGTGGTCCTGGTAAGGCACTTGGAGTATGGGGGTGTTACACTGTTACTGGCAAAGCTCTGACTCGGACCCTGTGAGAAACTTCTCTGATAATCCCCCACGTTCCTACAGCTCTGGCACTGGTATAGTCGTACTTCTTATGGTCTACTCCTCCACAGTTGAAGTATGTCAGGTTGGAGTTGTCGCTGACACTCCGACCTCCACCTCTTCCCCAAGCTCGAGATCCCCCAGAAAACCCAGATCCACCCGAAAAGGCTCTAGACTTCCCATAATTGCCTTTCTTGTGGCTCGACTGATTGCCACTCTCACTTTCTGCTTTCCTCTTTTCAGTGGTGGTCCTCTCCGCAGCCTCTTTGGATAAATCCACCAACCTCTCTACTTGCCCGACCCACAACTACACATCCTTCAGATCGGTGATAACCCCGGCTGGTAACCTGTTCATGATATTGGGTGCCAACCCCCTCTCAAATCGAAGAGCTAAAACTCGCTGCCCCAGCTGCATGTCCTCCGCATAACGGGACAACTCAAGGAACCGATGGTAGTAGTCTGTCACCGTCATGTCGTTAGTCATGGTGTAAGAATCAAACTCGGATCTCAGCTTGTGACGGATCTCTCGCATGGCGCTCTTCAAACCCGACCACGGTATAACACTGTCCCCTTCCTCTCTGTAAAAAGCTTGTGCATCCTCCTTCACGTTCTGCACCACACAGCAGCTTCACCCCTCAGGTAGTACACTGCCTGCTCAACAGCCAACTCCGGTGGGCACTTAACAACCTCTAGGAGACTCTTCATCTCACGATGCCAGTTGTCAAGCAGCTTAGGTTCCCCAATGCAATCGTAAGTAGGTGGGTTGAATCGGGCGATGATAGTGCTCAGGTGGGTAGCATCCACCAGTTTCTCCGCCCCCTTACTCACGTTATTGAAAGCCTCAAGGAGTGCATCCTCCTGCTCGATCATACGGGCTACCTCATCTGTGGACATATCAGTTGCTTGGATGTACGCGGCTGACCTCTTTGGCGGCATTTTGAGCTAATAAAAAGCAAGGAAACGTAAGCACAAAACCTACGGCTCAAAATATAACGACCTTTCGCCAAAGAAGTACTCGGCCGAGTATAATAGAATACTCGGTCGAGTATGGGCTACTCGGTCGAGTACTACCAGTACTCGGTCGAGTATTCCACTCCAGAAGCCAACGTCGAAAACACTGAAAACATACTCGGTCGAGTATGGGTGATACTCGGTTGAGTAAGCTCCACTCGGTCGAGTATGCTCTAATACTCGGTCGAGCTAACACATCCAGTAGCTACTGTTAAACACACCCCAAACAACACTCGGTTGAGTGCTTGGTTACTCGGCCGAGTACCCCCTACTCGGTCGAGTACCTGCCCTGCTCGGCCGAGTCAGGCCAAAAATGAGCTACACTATTCGTAAACATACCCTACACATGCTTTCTACCAAGATATATACACGATATGTCACTACCCTTCGAAAGCCACATAATAAACACTTAACATGCCAACATATTCCATACTAGAAATCTAATATCGACAAATTTCAACATATCTTTCACATACTATCGCATTCCGCTTCTTCTATCATATCATCCAACCATTCAAGTTTTCAAGTACTACACACACATCGACTCAACATACAACAGTTTCCCCCCATGTGACCGGTTTGAGATCGTAAGGGCCTTAATACGACTCCGGGACGTCTCCCAAGTCTTTGCGGTAGCTCCAAATAACACTCCCCGGGTTCATTTTATTTAGACTCTATAAGTTCATTGGGTTCATTAGTTTTAGGTGCTAGAATCGTCTCTCTGATACCACTTTGTAACACTCCCACATACCAAGGTACCTTACCAAGGACCACCCTAGCATGAGAGACTGTTACCATCTCGGTTGCCCGAGGTTAGTATATCAAAATTAACAATCCAACACAATTATTAAAGTATAAAAGAATAAGGTTTACATGTTCTCCAATACCAAAAACCAAAGTACAACTGTGAAAGTCTATCAACTAGAAATAAAAGCTAAGTCTCTTGACGGCGGAAGCTAGACTCGAGTGGTGACTCCCCATGACTGTCCCATAGCTAAATAACTCCATCACCTGTCACAATCTTCTCACCATTCCCGAATGGATCACCACAGATTTTATAAAACAACAACGGGGTCAAATTACTGTATAATCAAAATAAGACAAGTACGAAATATAAATACTGATCATCAGTCACCTCTACTCCCAATCACAACAATCAGCGGTGGGGGACCGCAGCCACACCCACCATGGTTCCGCTCATCAACGAGCAATAATCCATGTCCTTTAATGTGCACATCCCCTCCCGTGACGGGTTCCACGGAGGGCGAACTAGGGTGTGAAGCCACTCCCGCAAGTGACTCCACCACAATCATCACAACCTAACACCAACATCACACCATTATCACACCAACACCAACACCATCGTCATCACCAACACCAACACCACCGATGACCACAATATCAATCACACAACAATTATCACATAAAGCTTAATTCAATTAAACAGTAAAACTGAGTAGGAAAACCTTACCTTAGCACAACGGCAAGAGACACAAACAATGCAATCTAGAACGGATCCTCTACGATGTCCTCACCTAACAACAATCACATAAACTCCAATTACCATATGCAAAACCTCATTTCCCCAATTCACAATACAAGCCAAACCCTAAGAGATTAATCAAATGACTAAGGAGATTAAGGACTTACCGACACCGACGATAGAATGAGAGATGAAGAAACTTGCTAATAATTACACACACACTAGGGAGAGATTTGGAGAGGATTAGAGCATCGTTGAAGTGTTTAGGTTTTGTAAAATGTAATTAGAAACTGATTAACGCGTTTTATATAACTCTAATCATCTCTAAATCAAACCGTGGAAAAACACCCGTCAGACTGGATACTCGGTCGAGTACAGAGTATACTCGACCGAGTAAGCTCTACTCGGTCGAGTATTCCACATACTCGGCCGAGTATTCCTGGGCAGTAAGCCACCCAGAATACACAACATCCCTTACTCGGCCGAGTACGGGCTTAGGAAAACCGTAGTATTACAAGTGGTGATCCAGTTATGTGGTGTTGATTGCTCTCGTGGTAGCTTATCAAGTGGTGGTTATAGACGATGATCTCCCCTGGAGTTGTGGCGGTCACTGACATATGTGGGGTCAAGGTAGTGGTTTACTATGGTACTATCGTATGGTCAACTTTTTCTTATGGTGGTTGCTTAGCCTCGTTGAAGAGTGGTTAAGGCTGGCAGGAAAACGAGGAGTTAAGGGGCGCGAGGTTCAATAATAATAGCTACATTTATAATTTAATTATGAAATATACTTATTAGGAAGTAGGAAAGAGGAAAGAGTAGGTTCAATATTTATACTCCGCATAATATTGTCGGTTTTATTAAAACTACTTTGTTAACTTTATTTTAAAAAATATTGTTATTATATCGTTATATTCACTAAAGGCATAATATAAACGTGAAGGAATGATAATGAAAATACAATTAGATAAAGAATAAAAATATATATTACATCACAGATCGGGTGGTAGTTTTTTTATTTAAATCACGTGCTTCTGCGAAAAACAGAGTTAGCTGAGTAGCTCGATCAGGAGTGTTTATGAAAAAGTTGGAAACGGAAGGATATGTGTTCTAATAAATATATTTATGTATATGTTATTAAAGAATACCAAAATTTAAATGTTCACATACTCCATAGTGTGGAGCAGAGATAGATATTAAGTTAAATATTATTCGTAAGTTTTTCGTTTTAAAGGTAAAAAACCAAAAATAGTGTATAAATACTCTCGAATTGTACTACATTTGTTTCAAAAGACAGAATAATAGAATTAATTAGAACGTATTTGCTAAAAAAATGTTCGTGGTCATCATGTTTAGTTTCAAAAAATAATAATAATAAAATATTTCTGTCACATTGTACCTATAATTAATGCAATTTCATTCATGTAACAAAATCAAAAAAACGTTTCAAACAGTTCATACAAATTGAAAAAATATTACCCTTTTTAAACGGAATAAAATTATCTATTGCAAAGAGTTGTAGATATGATATAATGAAGCACATTTATAGCAAGTTATTTAAGCAGCAAAATGTTAAAAAACTCTTATTCTTACAGTAGAATAGAGATTAATTATTTCCAAAAATAACGAGTTTAAAAAAGAGTAAATTAATAATTACTCCCTTTTAGATACCACTTTTCTAAAAACACTCCATTTTATAAAATTTTCATTAAATTACTCCCCTCAAATGTTCTCTGATAAAAAATTTACATCCATTTACACTTTCAGGCGACAATTTCCTTCAGAATTTAAATTTTTTGGCTTAAAGACTAATTTTATGACAGTTTTACCCTTCTTTATTTTTTATACACTTGAGGTTTCTCTCTCCCTTCTACAAATTTTCTGGTCAGAATTTGTACTCATCTTGCTCATGCTATACTCACAATGTCACAAATATGTCCATTCCTCCCCCCCCCCTCCTCTTTTCATCATAAAATTTCTAATTTGATCCCCAAAACTTGATTAAAAAAACCTTAATTTGAAATTAAAAAAAAAAAAAAATTTGTAATGAAGAATGTACGGCAATATAGATCATTTTAGTCCTAGAATTAGAGGTCAGATTATGAAAATGATGCTTCATCGCCATCGTGTTTATGGCCTGAAAGGGACGAAAAAGTCTACGAAATCGGAATTGATTAAGTGGACAAAATCTAGGGACAAAGCCATTGATGTTTCATTTTAGGCAGATTAGCGAAGTTAAAAGAAGGCGCTATTAATTAGAAAAGAAGATCTTTGGCTGCGAGAGCGGATTCCAGCGAAGGAGCTTGCGAGAGCGGATTCCAGAGAGAATGATTGAGTGGCAGAGGACGGAGTTTCGGCACCGAATCAGAATTGTTTGAGTGAATGGCAGCCATGGTGATGGTAGTTGATGATGTCGAGGGTGGTGTTGCAGGGGAAAGTAGATGGTCTTGATCTTGGTGTGTCGAGGTAAGTGATGTTGAGATGAGGAGGATGTATGTGACGGAAATGGTGGTCCAATGAAGGAGTGGAATGGTTGAATTGGATGAGAGGATTGTAGAAAAGATATGTTTATTCTATTGTAGAACAATTACAACCTAATGCTATTTATACAATTATAGAAAGGCTAGATCTAGGTATGAACATGATAATAAAAGATACAATTATGAAGATATGAAGAGATATGATTTACATAAATAAGGACTAAATAAACTAAATAATATGTTGCCTATTATGATGGATAAGAATATCCTTAACATGCTCCCTTAAGATGAATTTTCGGTCAAGCAGACCAATCTTGGAAATAAGACGCAAGAAACGTGCCTTGAGAAGAGGTTTGGTTAGAACGTCTGCCAGTTGATCATCACCTGATATGTGTTGGACTCGTATGGACCCTTGTTGCACCTGTTCTCTAACAAAATGAAAATTAAGTGCTAGATGCTTCATTAGTGAATGAAAGACCGGGTTGGCAGAATAGTGAGTGGCTCCAAGGTTATCGCAAAAGATAACTGGCTGATTATTAGATTGAACCTTAAGTTCCTTTATTAGAGAACGAAACCATATTAACTCTGTTGTAGTTTCGGCCAGTGCTCGGAATTTAGCTTCCGTTGACGAATGGGATAACGCTTTTTGTTTCCTTGAACTCCACGAGATCGGGTTCCTATCTAGATAAACTATATATCCATTAGTGGACACCTAATCATCTTTATCTCCAGCTAATTCGGTGTCCCAAAATGCATGGAGATTGGATGCAGTGTTTTTATATGGGTGAAATCCATGGTGAAGAATACTTTTTAGATATCGAAGAAGTCTCTTGAGTGCACACCAATGTTCTTCGGTTGGGTGATGTAAAAATTGAGCAATCTTGTTTACAGAATATGAGATATCGGGTCTCGTCATAGACAAGCATTGTAGGCTACCTATGGCCGCACGATAGTTCGTTTCGTCATGGATTGGTTTATGAGGGACTTTGATGGGTGGTGGCGGTATCATAGGGGTAGTGATGGGTTTACAATCTAGCATTCAGTGTTTTTCGAGTAAGTCGGTTGCATATTTGGTCTGACTAAGGTGAAGGCCATGTCGTGTTGGGACAACTTATATTCCTAGGAAATAAGAAAGTGGTCCAAGGTCCTTTAGTGAAAAACGGTTTGAGAGATGAGTAACGAAGTCAGATATGTCGATTTTTTTAGGTCCTGTAACGATGATATCGTCAACATACACAAGTACATATAAGATAACGCTACCTGTTTGTCGAATAAATAAGGAGGAACCGACAATGGAGTTGGTGAATCCGGTTGTGAGTAGATGCGTGCGTAGTTCCGTATACCACACCCTTGGTGCTTGCTTAAGCCCGTAAATAGCTTTGTTGAGCTTGAACACGTGTTTTGGCATATCATCTTTGATGAATCCTGGAGGTTGTTTCATGTAGACGGTCTCACCGAGTGTTTCTTGTAAAAAAGCATTGTTAACATCAAATTGTCGAAGTAACCACCCATGGCTCACGGCTAAGAAGAGGATAAGACGTATGGGTGTTGGTTTTATGACGGGGCTAAAGGTGTCAGAATAATCAAGACCCGCTTCTTGGTGAAAGCCTTTGGTTACAAGTCGGGCTTTATACTTGTCGAGACTCCCATCAGGGTGATATTTAATGCGGTAAACCCATTTACACCCAATAATATTTTGGGCTTCATGAGGAGGTACGAGTGTCCAGGTGTTGTTACGAGTGAGTTCTTGATGTTCAGCCATAATAGCGTCATTCCAATTAGGGCCAGCAAGTGCTTGTTTGGTGGTGGTGGTTGGGAGAAGCGGTTTGGCTGATAGCGAGGGCTATTTGGCATACTTTGGGTTAGGTTTGATGATGTTGTGGTATAGGAGAGTTTGATGAGGGTGAGGGGGAGGAGGTGGTGGTGGGGGAGGGGAAGCAGATAAGGGGGAGGAGGTGATATCAGGGGTGTTTATAGCGGATAGATGGAAAGAGGTGAGGTGATGCCAGGTGGGGATGATGGTTGAGGAGTGGTGGCTGGTTGTGGGGATGATGAGCGAGGTGTAGTAGGTGGTAAGGGTATTGTAGGAGTGGTAGTGGGTGCGGAAGCGGAAGCGGGCTGGCTATAGGCCTATGGGGAATGGTAGTGGACGTTTTGGTGGAAGGAGAGGTGAGGGATAACAACATGTTATCCCAGCTCGTGGTGGTTAAACGGTTTATGGTAGCCGGGTTCGTGACTAAGCTTTGGTAAGGAAATTCATTGTCGATGAATTTCACATGTCGAGAGGTGTAAAGGCGCGATGTTTTTGGTTCAAGGCAAAGGTATTCACTTTGAGTAGCGGAATAACCAACGGAAATACAAGGTTATGATCGTGGGTCAAGTTTATTCGTGGTGTATGGTCGAAACCAAGGGAAGCAAAGACATCCAAAGCTATGAAGTTTGTTGTAGTTCGGTTGTTGGTTGAATAGACGAAAGTATGGACTTTCGTTTTCGAGTGTTGGTGTAGGTAAACGATTTATGAGATATGCAGCGGTCGTGAGGGCATAAGGCCAAAGATGGGTTGGGAGATTGGCGTGTGTTAGTAGGGCCAATCCTATTTCAACAATGTGGCGATGTCATCTCTCAGCAAAACCGTTATGCTCGGGTGTGTGAGGTGGAGAGGTGAGGTGAGTGATACCATTGTTTAACAAGTCAGGGTTTAATTTGATGTACTCACCTCCATTGTCGGAGTAAAATTGTTTAATAGTTGTTTGAAAATAGTTTTCTACTAAGGATTTAAAACGATGAAAAGTTAATGCGGTTTCAGATTTTTTCTTTAAAGGAAATAGCCAAATGTAGTGGGTATAATGATCAACAAAAAGAAGGTAGTATTTGAGATGACCGGTGAGGTCCAAACATCCGAAAAAATAATGTCAAGTGGTGCGTTTGATTGTAGTGTGGAGGTTGAAAACGGTAACTTGTGGCTTTTATTAATTAAGCAAGAATTACAAAATTGAAAATTGGAAATGCGTAAATTAAAACGGTTGTTGAGCACCTTGAGGGTTGGTGTGGATGGGTGCCACGATGATGCCACAAGGAGACGACTGTTGAGCGGCTAGACGTGAGAGCGCAGGGTGAGAGTGGTTGCCACTCATACGTACCAGCACAGTTTCGCCCTTTAATCAGGATGGTGCTGGTGCTTTTATCCTTTAGGAAAACAAAGTCATGTGAGAAAGTTGCAATGACATTATTATCAAAACAAAATTGCGAAATTGAAAGTAATTTTCAAGAAATTGTAGGAACATATAAAACATTATTAAAACGAAGAGTGGTAGTAGAGTTGGAAATAGAGAATGAACCAGTATGGGTTATGTTTAGAGAGGAGTCGTCGCCTATGACGAGATCATCAGGTCCTTCATAAGGTTGATGAAAGGAGAGGGTGTTTAGATCATCCGTGATGTGGTGGGAAGCACCACTATCGAGGGTCCAAGTCGATGGAGGTGGTGCCTCGGGTAGGGTGGCAGTATGTGCATGTGAGCGAGGGCGATTGGATGTGGGTGGTGGTAAGAATACCACATGAGGGTATTTAGCACGAAAGGGAGGGCAGAATTCAATCACGTGACCGACTTCTCGACAATACTGACATTTCCCTTTAAAGGGTGCAGCGTCGTGTTTGGGTTGATTGGGTGAGGGGTTGCGATTGACCTGATTAGTCTGGTTAGTAGATCGATTGTATGATGCTCGATTATTGTTGTATGTGGAGTTGGGGCGGTATTGAGTAGCATGCACTGATGGTTGAAAGGTGGTTTGGGTGGGGTTGTTTTTAATGGTTAACTCATGATTGATGAGTTTCTTGTGGAGAGCCTCGAACGAGATGGTGGTGTCACGGGCTCCTACCGCTTCGATAATCGAGCGATATTTGTTAAAGGGAAGGCCATTGAGGACTTTGGTGATGATATCCTCAAGATCCATTGGTTTACCCAATTGAGCTAGTTGGTCAGTGTAAAGCTTAATCGAGTGCATATATTCAGTGATTGGTTGGTCATCGGGTTTGGAAATATTGGCTAGTCGATCCTTTAATTGGATGATACGACCACGGGTTGGGTTGGCAAAGGTGTTGGACAGCATAGTCCAAGCCTCATGGGAAGTTGTGGCTTTTAGGATTAGGGAGGATATGGGTGGCGAGAGAGTGCCTGCCAAGGAGCCAAGGATGAGAGCATCTTGGCAGCACCATGTGTGGTATGCAGGGTTGGAGACGGGTTGTTTGTCTTCGGGTTTAGCATCGGGTGCAGTGGTGGGAATAATGGTTTGTGGTGGTGGGTTGAGAGTACCATCGACATAGCCAATAAGACCATGACCACGGAGAAGAGACCGAACCTGAAATTGCCAGGTAACGTATGTGTCGGAGGTAAGTTCAGTGCATCCACCGAGGTGAATGCGGATGAGGGGTTTTGAGGGTTCATGGGTGTTGGGTACGGTGGAATTAATGGGTGTCATAGGTATGGTGGAGCCAAGAACGATGGGTGATACTTCGAAAACGAAAAAATTGAGAGAGTTTTAGATCTATGGCTCAGCATACCATGTAGAAAAGATATGTTTATTGTATTGTAGAACAATTACAATCTAATGCTATTTATACAATTATACAAAGGCTAGATTTAGGTATGAACATGATAATAAAAGATACAATTATGAAGATATGATCGAAGAGATATGATTTACATAAATAGGGATTAAATAAACTAAATAATATGTTGCCTATTATGATGGATAGGAATATCCTTAACAAGGATGACATAACAAAGGACCAAAGAAAGAAAAAAAAAATACACCAGGGGCAAAACGGTCATAAAAAAAGATTTTTCACTTGGAAGTGCAAATGGGTCGAATTTTTTACGTGAGAACATTTGGTAGGATTAATTTAATAAAAAACTAGTATTGATGCCCGGCTTTGGCCGGGCTACCTCTACTTACCATTAAGTTTTATTTTTCATTAAATAAAATTATTCAAAGTTGTATAACCCATAAATTTATCATTAATATATCTTTCATAACATATCCTAAAATTACGATGAAATAAAGTTTGAGACAAATTCACTACTCCCGCTATTAATATTTTACTCTTATTAATGAAACAATAGTAATAACATTTCACTACTTGCCCGTAATCATTGTTACTTTCACTACTCCCGCCGTAATTATTGTTATTGTCACTAATGCCGCATTAATATTGATAATTTCACTACTCCCGCCGTAATTATTGTTACTTTCACTATTGTCGCATTAATATTGAATATTTCACTATTCCCGTTGTTTCTACTACTCTCACTAATCTCGTTGATAATATTGCTACTTTTACTATTCAAATGAGTGATTACTATCATATAACTATATCCAATGTTACTATAATTCTTTTCTTTACTGACGAAATTACTTTTACTACTTAGGCATG
Source organism: Silene latifolia (assembly GCF_048544455.1). NCBI lineage: Eukaryota > Viridiplantae > Streptophyta > Magnoliopsida > Caryophyllales > Caryophyllaceae > Silene > Silene latifolia. The sequence continues at coordinate 49,970,801 of NC_133527.1, read as the reverse complement.
CAATTTTAAGATGATTATATATTTATATAAATATATTACATATATGTATTAAATCAAATCGAAAGAATTATGCAAGATTATATATTATGGAATCTAACTTGAATTATTTATAACCTACTTATTATATTTTTGTATGTTAATTAATTAACATCTCTATACATCTAATAAACTAGGATTTTTTGTGAAACACAACCTTTAAAAAAAACTCTTTGCGAAACACTACCTTTAAAAACAAAAATTGTAAAACACAACCTTTAAAAACAAAAAAGTTGCAAAACACTACTTTTAGGCCGGAGTTTGACCAAATTAATAAAAATCCGGTGATAACTCGCCATTAAATGCGCTATAAGTGCACCAAAAATATTAATTACTCTATCACGTGTGAATGTGTGATGTCCAAACTCTTCCTTCAATTTTATTTCACTTAATTTAGATCTGAAATCACCTTAAACAATCCCAAATTTTTACATGTTAGAAACCTTCTTCCTTGATTTTTTTCCGTCATGAAAGTTTTAAGGCGTCAGGGATGCCATAACGACATTTAAGATGCGGTGTTGACGAAGATTCTGACTGTCACTGAACATTGTGAAAAAAAAAGAGGAGGCTATTTAGAAAAATTGAGACAGGAAAGTGGTGAAGTGGAGATAGTGAGATAAAGAGGGATGGAGCTTTTACCGGGAGAAAGAGGGGATTAATTGGAGGGAATACAAAAAAAAAACATAAAAAGTCAAATAAACATGGCACGTGCGAGCTATTATGATACCGGAAATGAATAGAGCTGACGGAATCCGGCCAAAAAGTAGTGTTTCGCAACTTTTTGGTTTTTTAAGGTTGTGTTTTACAATTTTTGTTTTTAAAGGTAGTGTTTCGCAAAAAGTTTTTTTAAAAGATTGTGTTTCACAAAAAATCCAATAAACTATAAAGTTTAATAAAATTGCATAGATTTTTTTAAATTTAATATATAATTTTATGATGATAATAATTAATACCATAAGTGTGCATGTTTATACTAATTAATTATTTTATTTTAAGGAAATTGACCATCTTCTAGTCTTCTATAAATATTTAGGAAAATTACCAGGCTTCCTCTTTCTTTTAGTCTCCTTAAAATTGACCATCTTAATTAATTAATTTTAAGGAAATTGACCATGTTTAGGAAAAATATCAAGCTTCTAAACTATATAATATTTGAATTGAGATCCCTTAATCGGTCCATCACACGGTGCTATTGATTTAAAACTATATATTAATTTGTATAACTTTCTTTAATTACATTGAAGTACCTTGATTTCTGGATTTAATATATAGTATTGATTGATTGATTTATAAAAGAGAGTTTTTTTAGAAAAGTGATATATAAAGAGGAGAAATTATTTTAAAAAAAAATGTTCCACAATTTTCAATTTTGGCACCACCACCGTCAATGGATCCCAAACCCATAGACACGTGACATGACAATGTGAGAAAGAGAGGAAATGTCCTTGAAAGAGAAATAATCTACTCGTCATTATTTTATTTTTTCATTTCATCCTTTTAATTTGGTGTTTGTAATATAATTTGTGTTGGCCAATTTGAATTTCAGGTACATAATTTCATTTGTTGTCAATTTTCTTCCAATTGTTTGCCTCACATTTTCTATGATTATTCTGGATTATTAGCTATTTGATTGATTATCTCAATATCGTAAGCTGATGACATGAATGCTTAATAATTGGATGTATTTATGAATTGTGTTATCAAGTCAATGTAACAGTTGTTGGTTTTTTCCTTTAACAGAGATGTTGATGATTGATGATTGAAAATTTGGAATTGATCAATAAAATCAATAATGAGTCAATCAACGATGTCGAATTGTAGCGATCATGAGGAAGAGAAAACGGAAAGAGAATTTTATGCAAATGGGACTTTTATGAAAACCGCAGAAATAGAAGCAAAGCTTGATGAGGGTAACATTCAGGAGGCTGAATCGTCTTTGCGTGACGGTTTATCCCTCAATTCCGAAGTATTCCCTTCTTTCCTTATTCTACTCTCTATTCTGCATTATTTCTAGCACCCGAATTGCTCCAGATCATTACTTATCTTCTCACCAGGGCTGTATTGCTGTTATATCAACCTGAACAAGGCTATTTGTTTTAGGTAGATACTAGATACTACAACATTACCCTGGTGCTTCATTGACTCCAACTTGTGCTGGGTAAAGGGGGTTATATTTACGCTGCCTTTCCCCCCGGTAATAAAAGACACATAGTGCCTCTCCAGATGACCTATAATGAAAATTACAGACAACAAAAAAAGCATACAGAATTACAGACACACGGTGGAAATGAAAACCATTTGCTTTACTTGTCTATGAAAATCAATTCCAGTACTCCACTAAAATTTTGTATCATTGCTTTCTCTTGGGAACTGGTGAGAACACTATACCAGGGCTAACTTTCTTCGCATCAAAAATTTATGTTGTCTTTACCACGTCATTGTTCCTTTCAGTACTTAGTTTCTTGTTTCTAGATCAAGTCGGCTTTAAGTATGTGTAACTTAGATCCTTGAAGCATGTTCACAGGATGCGAGGGCCCTTTTAGGAAGGTTAGAGTACCAGAGAGGTAACATTGAAGGAGCTCTTCGTGTATTTGAAGGTATTGATCTTCAAGCCGCTGTCCAGCGTTTTCAACCATCTCCTAATGAAAAGTCGATAAAAAAGGGCCGCCCTCGGGGTGATTCTGTGCATGATGTCCCACAGCATGCTGCTGGCCTAATTCTTGAGGCTATATTTCTGAAAGCCAAGTCCCTTCAAAAGCTTGGAAGACTAACAGGTACATCCTCTGCCCTGTCTCAGTTCACTTTGTTGGCATCCTGTACATCTTTACCTTCTTTTCTATGAAGAAGACAACTATAGAACACCAAAATTTATACGAGACGCTCTCAAATGTGAGGCCAACCCTAACCCTATAACTGAAAGAGGAATATAATAACATACAACGATTCAACCCATTCACCCTACAATTGAAAGAGGAATATAATAACATACAACGATTCAACCCATTCACCCTACAATTGAAAGAGGAATATAATAACATCCAACGACTTTGTTGGTCTCACAAGTGAGACCGTTTCATACATGACTCACTGATACCACCACCACCACCACCACCACCACCACATTAGCTTAGTGCTTAACGGGCTCCCGCAAATTGTGGGGTGGAGAGGAGATTGGATGTACGCAACCTCACACCTTTCAACAACATTAGCATAGTGTTTCAAGGGCTCCCCACAAATTACGGTTGGTGAGGAGATCAGATGTACGCAACCTTACCCCTTTGAACACAGACAGACTGTTCCAGATAATCTAAAATGAAAATTGGAACAGTTGACTGGTTGGTGGGGTTTGGATGTAAAATGACTGTTACTTCACAGAACGTGTCTCACTAATGGTAGAATACTTTTTCAGAGGCTGCTGGTGAATGTAAAAGTGTCCTTGATGCAACTGAGAAAATATTCCAGTATGGCATACCTGATCTGCAAGTGGATACTAGGTTGCAAGAGACCGTTAGTAAAGCTGTTGAACTCTTTCCCGAGCTTTGGAAGCAAGCTGGGTGTCACAATGAAGCGATTGATGCTTATAGGCGTGCACTTCTTAGTCAATGGAATATCGATAATGATTGTTGTGCAAGGGTTCAAAAAAAGTTTGCAGTGTTTCTGCTATATAGTGGTGTTGAGGCTGCAGCACCCAGTTTAGCAGCGCAAGTTGAGGGTTCTTATATTCCAAGAAACAATTTAGAGGAAGCAATTCTACTGTTGATGATCCTTATACGCAAATGTGCCCTTGGCAAGACCAAATGGGACCCATCAGTCATGGAGCACCTTACGTTTGCATTATCTCTGTGCAATCAGACCTCCGTTTTGGCTAAGCAGCTTGAAGAGATTATGCCCGGCACTTTTAACCGTATTGACCGTTGGATTGCTTTAGCACTGTGCCACAGTGGAGCAAGTGAAAACAAAGAAGCATTGAATGTATTACGGAAGGCTTTGAATGAAAATGAGAGACCAGGTGATCTTACAGCATTATTGTTAGCTTCCAAAATTTGCAGTGAGGATCCTCTTGAAGCTTCTGAAGGCGTAGAATATGCAAGAAGAGCTATTACATGTACCTTGGGAGATGAAGAGCATTTAAAAGGTGTCGCTCTTCGTGTATTAGGACTTTGTTTGGGAAAGCAGGCTAAAGTATGTTCCTCAGACTATGAAAGGTCTCGGTTGCAGTCAGAATCATTAAGGTCATTGGAAGAGGCTCTTGGGTTTGAGGGAAATAATCCAGATCTTCTTTTAGAGTTGGCAGTTCAATATGCAGAGCATCAAAATCCAAATGCTGCTTTGAGGTATGCAAAACAGTTCATTGACGAAACCGGTGGGTCCGTATTGAAAGGTTGGCAGTTACTTGCCTTGATTTTGTCTTCTCAGAAGAGATACTCAGAAGCTCAAGTGGTCATTGATGCCGCGTTAGACGAGACTGCGAAATGGGAGCAGGGACCGCTGCTTAGAATGAAAGCTAAGTTAAAGATCTTTCAGTCAAAGCCTTTAGATGCAGTGGAAACTTACCGTTACCTGCTAGCACTGGTTCAAGCTCAAAGAAAATCTTTTGGTCCTGTCAAAAATAATAGTCAGGTCAGTCAAATCTAAAATCCACGACTTTCTTCTTGCTAAGTTGTAATTAATTAGTATAGGAAATTATACATAATTCCTTTATGGTGCTTGGTAAGATCCCAAATTGTTGGGATTCATACATGTTATACGTATTGAGTATGAATACAACACTCATTACATTATAGTTTGATTCTTATGTACTTGCCAAGTTTATCCCAAATTCTTTGTACATAGACTATATTCCTGTTTCTTTTTCTTGACCTTAATCAAAATGGCTCATACATGTTATACATAATGATTATGAATACAACACTCATTACATTATAGTGTGATGAAATGACAGTAGTATTATCTTGCAGGTTGATGATGACAATGTTAGTGAGTTTGACGTTTGGCTTGGTCTAGCAAATTTATACTCTAATCTTTCTCACTGGAAGGATGTTGAGGTCTGTTTGGAGAAAGCGCATTCGCAGAGGCAATATTCTGCAGAAACGCTACACACTGAAGGTGAGTGGTATTATGTCCGCCAAACAATAATAATGTGTCGTCTTTCTTTGTATCAGAGCTTGCATTTACTCCTTTTCTTGCTAGCATCTGGATTGTGTGCCCTTCCAATAAAATTTGCCAATTCAACGACTGCTTAGTTGTTAATACTAACTTTTGTAAATGTTGTGGACTAGCTATAGCTTCCTTTTCTAGTCTCACATAATCTAGGATGAAATTGACTCTGTAAGTGTGTATTTCTTATAAAAGCCATCTAGCTTAGCTGATAAACTCATTGATCATTGATACTTATTTAGTGCATTTGAAACCCGTTAAAATCAGGGTTACCATTTGCTCCCTTTACACAAAATAATTGTACTCATATATGATCCACAGTTTACTACTATAAAGGTCGAAATTATCACTAGAATATACAATTTTGCTTCCTCCTTGCTGATCAACTTGGTAAGTAGTAGCCTTAGTCACCTTATTTTCAAAGGCCGTAGGAAAACAGCCCCAAGAAATGTTGCTAAAGTAATGTGCAGTAGTATCTAACAATCATATTCCCAATGGTTTGTCTGATTTAGCATACGAAAATGACAGCTTTTAACTCATTTAGATTGGGTGAGAGGACGAGAAACTTTTTATGTGACTGTCATTTTATGTGTCTAGAAGTGGCTGGAAATAAGTCTTAGATGTTTAACAAAGCTTACAACATGATGTCTTTGAAGAGTTTAAGAATGGCGCCTAAAGTTAGGTAAGGTGTCTTATGTATGCAGGTCTGAAAAAGCACTCGAAGGCTGTTTCCATTTGCCTGTGTTTAAATTTGGGAAATGAAACACAAACAATTTAGTGAGCCTTTTTTTGTTTTATTTCACATCAGTGGGTGTTTGGCCACACCATTAGAAGCGTTTTTCAACTAAAAAGAAAGAAAAATAGTACAGATCCCGCACAATAAATGCGTGGTATTTATAGACTTTTTACTTTTTAGTGTGTATCATTTATTCGTTTCAAATTTATACCTTAATTGTAGTTAAATGAGGTAAAAGCTTGGGTTATTGTTATTCTAACTTAAATTGTAGTTTGTATTAATATGAGAAGAGAAGTCTTAGTTTGGATTAATCCCATGAAATGAACCATATTTTTTTTTTCATATTTCACCTTAATGTATTTTGATATGAAAAAAAAAAAATATTACGCTCCAAAAGCAAAACTAATAAAAAATTGAGTATGTCGTGAAATCTGTATTTTAATAAAAAATTTATCACATAGTTAATGATTTCCTTTTATAACTTTTCTTAAATCATCTTAATGAATTTTCTTTTTTTCCTGAACATAATAATATTAGTTTATATTTCTGTTTTATACAATGTAAGGGGTCGTTTGGTTGCATGTAGGAAGTTGCATTGCCTAGGAAGTGATAGATCATATGATTTTAGAATTCATGTGAATTAGAAAATGTTGTTTGGTTACATAGAAGAAATGCAATTCATGTAGGCATTCCTACTTACCTAGGAGACCTAGGTAAGCAACTTCCTCCATTATGGAGGAATTAAAGTTCATGAGAAGTTCCAATTCATGAATTGGGGTAACCAAACCAGGTATCTATTTTGCAATTCACATGGAATTCTTGTGTTATTTAGTAGGTAACCAAACGACCCCAAGTATATGAATCAAGTTATTCTCTAAGAAAGATTAGCAATTGGTATTTGATAATTTTATACCACTTATATTTTATTTTGATTAAAACATTACAATTGAGAATTTAATGAAAAAATTATATTTTAAATAAAAGATGATAGTTTAAAGGAAAGATCCCCTTTCTTTCCTTATATAAGTAGATGGAGTTTGGGGGGAAAACTTTTGAGAATTTTTATTCTCTTAGTATATAGGGGATTAGAAATTAGGTCAAAAGCTAAAAATAGAACCCGTGAAAGTAGAAGCACCAAATTGATACTTCTACTGCTATTTCTCAAAACTAAGAACTTTACATAAGAGAAAAAAAAAGAGAGAAAATATCCTTTCATTTATTTCCCATCCCTTCCAAGTCCTACTACGCCGTCTGTATTAAGTCCTAATAATACCGATCTCATACTCCGTTTCACCAACTTTTTGTGGTAGTATTTCTTTTTTGGGGAGAGATTTTTTTTTTTAGTATGTGAAAGTTGAGTAACATGTCAGTCCTTTAATTCGGAAAACAAGTTTTAGTTATTGTAAAATTCTTTTGACAATAATCTATTTGATTATGTTTTATACAACATTGTTACAATTGCATTTTGATATTTTAGTCAAAGTAATACTGTGTATTTAATAACACAAAGTAAAGTTAACTTGCTTACATTTATTAGGCCAAAAACTCTTTGCCAAACACTAATAACTTTTCCCGTGATCAGATTATGGAAAACTCATTTTCAAAAGTAAAATCACTTTTACACTAACTAAGCTAGACATGCTCTAGCATAGCGAGTTTTTTTTTACTTCATTAAGAGGGAAACTTAAGGAAGACCCATATAACTGATTTGCAAAGCGCCTTCTATTACTTGCTTCAGTGGTTGCCCTGAGAATGAGTTTTCACACAATGGAGTTGCTATTCTTATTCAGGAATAATGCATGAAGGGCAAGGACAAGTAAAAGAAGCTTTGGCAGCTTACACAAATGCCGTTTTACTAGACCCAAATTACGTGCCCTGCAAGATACTGCTTGGTGCACTTCTATCGAAGATGGGACCAAAAGCATTGCCTGTCGCGAGAAGCTTATTGTCAGATGCATTGAGGGTTGAACCTACTAACCGCAAGGCTTGGTATTACCTTGGTATGGTTCACAAGGATGATGGAAGAACAGTTGATGCTGCTGAATGCTTCCAAGCTGCCTCCATGCTTGAAGAGTCCGAACCCATTGAAAGTTTTGCATCCGTCATCTAAACCATGGCGTGTCTCGTTTTCCATTCGAAATATATTTCCTCTCCTTCAAGAGTAAAAGGATTCAAGAGGTATTCTTTTTTTTTTTTTTTTTTGGCTATTTTTTCGTTTTTAAAGTCCCAAGAAAAAAAAATTCATCCTCACATAACCCTTTGTTCCCAGCAACACACCAACCCAGGTAGTAGAGAGTTAACTTCTTCAAGCATTGAAGCTATAGAAAATACAACTTCGAAACTGGAACTTTATTTTATTCAATTATTTAATATAGAAGCATATTTTTTTGGTGGAATTCTATAAATTGAAACACGAACTGTAATTATTTAAAGATTGTTGCTCACTTCTGTATAATTGTTTTCGGAGTGTCTTCACATTTTGTTAATTGATTGATTGTTAGTGTTGGTAAGGATGAGTCAGGTCATCGTTAGAGAGTTACTGTACTTATAATACATGAAATACTTATAATACATGAAATATAATTGTTCCTGAGAATGATTTTCTCTAGCAGCAAGTCTCACTTGTGACCTCTAACAAGCCTTTTCTCAATTACGCACCCACTTGCAACTTGTGACGATAGGTGTACGTCACAAATGAAAATTTGCCTTTCTCTAGTAACCTACCTTTAGTTATTTTTTTTCCTTTTGAGTTATTTTCTTTAATTATTAAATTGTACATTACTCCATCCTATTCACTATACTAGTTTGAATGCCCGTGCGTTGCAACGGGGTAATTAACTTATTTATAATGAAAAAAAAAATGTTATAAGAGTTAATTGTTTACATTCTATGTCTAATGATTTGTTTATATATTATTAAAATATCTCTTTCAAAAAAAATAAAAGATTAATATATACGTGGGTTAACTCTTATTTATAATCATATAATCACCCCACCTTATACTAATCTTTCGATGTGGGACAATTCTACTATTTATAAGTAATACTTCCTCCATTCAACTCCACTCTACCTACTTCTATTTTTTACACTATTTACAAATGCACATTCAATCTCGATTTTCTCTCAATACATAAGTGAAAATATATTCATGTGGGATCTTGTTTGATTTGTCTTTACGAGTACATTAAAAATATCTAACTTTTATAATTTTTGCAAATACGTAGCTAACGATATTTATCGCGTAAAACACGCGTTGACGAACGTGAAAAAGCAAAGTGGTAGAGTGGAGTTGAATGGAGGAAGTATATTCACCAAACTTGGATTATGTTTCTCATGTAGGACAATTCTACTATTTGTACGTAGTATATATTCATCAAACCTCCATTGTTTTTCAATGTGGGACAATAACATACTCAGAATTAGACCATCTTTTTTGCAATTAGTTCGACATTCAACCAGATCCTAGAATACTGAATACGGACAATTGCTACTCATTATATATAATAGTTATATTTAAATTTAATAATATGATCAAGTACTGTCCATTAATATTTGTATATTGTTTTTCTTCATTTTTTTTTATCATAATTGAGATACGGAAATGTCCCGTGGTACCCCTTAATTTTGTCAGATTTTCCATGTTACCCCTACTTTTAAGAATCTGCCTAGGGTACCCTTAAGGTTCCATTTTTTTTGCCTATGGTACCCCCTAATGTAAAGGCGGTTAAATGGACGTTAAGTTTGATGACATGGCAATAAAATAACAATTAAAGAATAATATCCCCTTTATTGTTTTATTGGTACGGATATCTCTCTTTTAAATGAAAATTTAATTAACTATATCATTATAATATTGGAAATTTCTCATGGTAACCTTGAACTTTGATAGATTACACATGGTGCCCCTAATTTTAAGTTTCTACAAATGGTACCCCTGTGTTCACCTTTTTCTTTCCCAGAATACCATTTGACAACTTTCGTCATTACTCCTATGACTTGTGACTCCTTTTTCTTTTGTTATCTATTACACAAACACTTCATCATCTAATTCCTAATTCCATATTTTATTTAATAAACTAACATCTAATAACTAAATAATAAAACACAAATAGCATGGCATGCTCAGTTACTCATTTAGTTACTCATAGGAGTAACGACATTATGAAAAAATTAAACACAAGGGTATTATATGTAGAAACTTAAAATTAGGGGTATTATGTGTAATCTACCAAAATTCGAGGGTACAATGAAAATTTTCCGTTATAATATTTACCATTTTATCGCTCTTTCTCCCACCTAAAAAAATGTTACAACTTTAAAAATTTAACATTTAATTCAAGATTATATTTAAAGTTTCTTATATAATAAGTATACTTTGAGAGATTAAATATATTTGGGGTGATACCTAAGTTCAAAGGATAAATCATTTTTATAATCATGGGATCACCTTATGATAATCTTCTGATGTGAGACAATTCAACTATTTATATGTAGTATATATTTATCACACCTACATTATTTTTCAATGTGAGACGAATAACATATTTAAAAGTACACCATATTTTTTAAACCTAATTCGACATCCAATCCGATTTAATAATAAGCAAATACTATACTATCTATTAATATTCATACGTTTGTTTTTTATTTTTTTTATCATAATTAAAATATATGCAAATGATATGAACTTATACTCTAATAATAGAATTTTTTTTAATACAATTCTGATTATATTATTTAAACATAGTATATTTACCACACCTACATTATTTTTCAATGTGGGACATATAAAATCTATAGGTAGAAAATAATGATATAAACCTTTAAGAGTCTCTAAGACAATACTTAACAGACTCAAAAGATTTTGGGTTATGACTTCTATTTATAATCATAAGATCACCTTGCCTTATGGTAATCTTCCGATGTGGGACAATTCTAATATATATACATAGTATATTCACCACACTTACATTACTTTTCAATGTAGGACAAATAACATACTAAGTACACCATTTTTTTTCGCACCTACTTTATATCTACACTCTAATGATAGCATTTTTTTGTCACCATCTAATTATATAATTTTCATACGATACTTTTTTGTCAAATGAAATATAAAGTTTTTATATCAAAATTATAAACATCACTTTAATATAATATAGAAAATGTATATATATGAGACAATTCTATTATTTATACATAATATATTCACCACACCTACATTATTTTTCAATGTGGGACATATAACATACTAAAAAGTACATATCTTTTATATATAATTTTTTTGTATTAATACCTAAGTTTCAAGGATGCCTTCTATTTAAATTTCACCCTACTAAAAAGTACATATCTTTTATATACTAATCTTTCGATGTGAGATACATAATTTAATTATTTAGACATAGTATGTTCATCATGCCTACATTATTTTTCAATGTGAAAGATATAACATACCAAGAAGTAAATGTCTCTTCTTAAAAAAAACCATTATTGTATACGTATTATTTTTCTTTGAAGGTAAACCCACTTAGTCTTGATCGACGACCATTAGATAAGGATCTCTATATCGTACATATAACGACACATTAACGCTCTATTAGTGCATTTAGGAGACAACCATTAGTAAAATCTTTAGTTTTGTAGTGTGTTAGGGCGCTCTATTAGTGCATTCAGGAGACAACCATTAGTAAAATCTTTAGTTTTGTACTGTGTTAGGAGACAACAATTAGTAAAACTCTTTGTTTTGTATTGTGCTTTAACTTTGTGTATGTTGTAATGTTGTTCATTATAGGTTGCCTATGTGACACCAATATTAAGTGATTTGTGTATGTTGTAATGTTGTTCATTATAAGTTGCCTATGTAACACCAATATTAAGTGATTTTTGCTTCTATTGTTCATGTTTTTAACTCTTTCCCGAGTAGTTATCATCAATCTCCACTATATTTTTTATATCATATCGTAGAGATAGTAATAGAAAATCTTAAGAGAGCTCTTTAAAACAATATTTGTGAGACTCAAAAAATTTTGGGTTGATACATAAGTTCCAAATATGTCTCCTATTTATAATCATAGGAACACACTACCTTATACTAATCTTTCGATGTGGGACAATTCTACTATTTATATGTAGTATATTTCACCATACCTACTTATTTTCCAATGTGGGACAAAACATACTAAAAAGTACACAATTTTACATATTAAAAAGTACACCATCTTTAATATGTGCAAATAATATGAAATCTATACTCTAATGATAGCATTTTTTACCACAAAGCTAATTATATTATTTTCATAATTTTTTTAACGATATTTTTTTGCCAAATGAAATGTAAAAGTTTGATATAAAAATTAGAAATATCACTTGAATATAATTTAGGAAATATACATATTATAATAATTAAAAGATTCTCTACTTTATTTTTTACATCAAAAATTATACTTTCCTAAATTGATTTTTGATGATGTGGACGCTCTCAGATCGCTCGAAAAAACTCTCTTTTATATATATATATATAGATTCTTCCCCTTTCCTTTTTGCACAAGAAATAAGCAAGTGAATTTGGACCACACAAAACACACTACCCCACATGCAATTGAATTTGGACCACACAAATCAACCCAATAAAGGAAATATGGAAGAAAACCCGAATAATCCGAATAAGGAAATAGAGAAGAATATAGTGAATAGGAGGGAGTATTAAATTTCTCCCTGCTATTATCTTCATTTCATATTGCTTTATTCAGGATTTAGTCATTTTTCATGACTTTATTCAAGATTTTAGGCCTTGTTCTTTTGGACTAAAACCTTCTAAACTAAACTGAACTAAATAGTTCTGAACTAAGCTGAACCTAATAGATATGAACTGAACTTAACTTAATGGACCTGTAATAAACTGAACTTAATGGATCTGAACTAAACTTAATGGATTTAAACTGAAATGAAATGAATTGAATTTGTAAAAATTAATAATTATTATTATTACAGAATTTTTTTTCACATACGAACTTTATTTTTTCACATATGTACCCGATGATGAGGCTAAACTAAATAACTAATATGGACATTGATTTTGTTATATTAAAGGTTCTTTACCCTTAGTTTCCAAGAAATAAGTCAAAATGGCATTAAACCACCAAAAACGCCACTATCGCCTTTGTTCGACCAATTATATATATAAATCCCACGTTATTCTCCATGAAATTGTCCTACAAAGCATGCCCATTATAGGCCTAATGTAGTTAGTTTAAAGTGGAAATGAAAGCAGCCAGGGATGTAACACTAAGTCCTAATCTAATTTAAGTACTAGATAAAAGAAACAAAAGAGGTACGAATTACCTAGGCTTTCGAGAAGATAATAATTGTGTTATCAAAGGATAAAATTCTACATGCAGAAGGATGTTGCACCTAGAGGTTGCAATCGGGTTAGGTTTGGGTCGGGTCATGTTGGATCGGGTCATATTGGGTCAGCATACTCATTCGGGTCGGGTTCAAGTCGGGGTCGGGTTATTTCGGGTCAAATAATGAATCGGGTTTGGGTCGGGTCATTATCGGGTCCGGTTACTTTATCGCATTACTACAATTTTTTACCATTAAATTTAGTTTTCAATCTAAACACAAAATCACTTTCATTTTCATCAAAATTAAGCTTAATACTTGTCGGGTCATCAATTTAATCGAGTCAGCATCGGGCCGGCTCTGGGCCGGGTTCGGGTCACTGATAATCGGGTCGTGTCGGGTTACGGGTCGTCATCGGATCGGGTAGGGTCGATTTCGGATCGCAATATTTTCGGGTCTAGCCGGGTCGGGTTTGCTCGGGTTCAAGTCGAATCACTCAGATCGGATCAGACTTGCCAGGTCTAGTTGCACCAACGCAAATTGCCAAACGAATAGAACAAGGAGGTTTCTTTTACTTTAAGTTCGATCTTTGATGAGCCCAAATCTAAGCGAAGTCCTACCTAGCTACTGTACCTGTGGGTTAATATCCGTATACTACCCTTCGAATTAAGGATTATAACGTAAAATTTATATGTAGTTTATAGTCATAAAACGAAAAACATAAAGAAACGATAAAGATATAGAAATAACCTTCGGTCCTAGTGCAAAAGGCAATGAGAGATCAAGTTAGATCCCCTCCTAATCGTTGCACCCAAGATGTCCGAGTAATGCCCTTGTGCTAGAGAGAATCCCCTAATTGCCTTGCAATATCGAGGGGATAGTTTTGTGAGTTTGTGTTGGATGAGAGATCCGGAATTTGGGAGGCACAATTCCCAAAAACCCTAATAATTTTTAGCAAATGAATTAGGTTAGACAAAAGGAGAAGACTCCCCTTTTGTCTATTGAGAGCCTCGGCCAAACCGAGTGAGAGGAGCCCAAATGGGCTTTTCATTTTCTCTTCACTTAAACTCGTGGTCCGGTCCATAAATCGCTAAGTGTATACGACGTGGTTTCATTATAAAAACATTATCGGTTATCGGAAATTAAGGCATCAACTAATCATACGGGTTAGTTGAATTATTAATACATGTCCGACAAAACAGTATTGTATAATAATATTCAATACACATTTAATTAAATATAAAACGCTTATATTCAATTTTACGAATTAACTGGTTAATTCGCCTTTAGCCCATGATATTTAATCTGTATTAAATATAAAATCTCAACATCACATTTTGACTAATTTATTAGTCAAATAACTCAGACTAACTGGTTAGTCAAATTTGGCATCTACATGACTGTATTTTCATACCGTCATATCACTCAAACGTATCCTATAGGTGTGACTTTTAGGGACCAGTTGATCACCGCCATCTGTATGACAATAACGTCAAACTTATCTAGCAAGCCAACCGTTATTGATAAACGTGGATCAACTGATTATAATACCAAAAGTATGCCCTTTGATCCTTTTAGAGATTTATAAGTCCTTGCACTAACTGTTAAGGACACCAACCCCAACAAGCTCCCACTTGTCCGTACAAGTGTATGTGCAATGACGTTATCCGCACTAACTGGAGGACACAAGCTCCAACAAACTCCCACTTGTCCGTACAAGTGTATGTGCGATAACCGATTCTCATATTCATTTAAAATTTCTCCCACTCAATGTAAAACAATTTGCAGATCTGGATCCGCAAAGGTCGTATTTTACAATCGATCTGTATCTAGAGTGGTTTCCCCGACTAGAGAGTAACTTAACTGATAAAACGAATCCGTATCCGAGCATGGCCATGCATTTCGATTCTGACTCCTCGAGTGGCCCCGAGAAATATCGAGTACCGATAAAGGCTGAATATTTCCTTCAACTCGAACTCCTTCCGATCTAAGCACAGCATGAAATGACCCAGAAAAAATCTACTTGGCCCCCTGTTACGGATGACCGTGAGAAAGAAACCAAAGTCACCCAAAATCTGCCTTAGTCTCAAGAGACAGTCGATAGTCAAAGAATCGACTCTTAGGATCACCATGGAAGTCCTATCCACGACCGGGCACCGAATGTTATAAAACATTTAGGACTCCACGTCGATGTCACAATTGTGTCCTACGAAATATCCGTATAAATCGCCTCTGTGATTGGTCAGTCAACCTGTTGACTTATGGCTAATTGAACCCACCATCAACCAACGTCACAAAATAATTGCCAGAGTTATCAGCTCATGAGGGCAATTAAGGACTGAAAAATATAATGTTTGTTCAGTTCACTTTGTGGTGTTCAAAATTTGTCGTACAAATCCACATGAAAAACAAAATATATAAATATCAAAACGATGATGTTGTATAGAGTACAAAAGCGAATGAATCTAATCCATAAAAGAGTACTACAACTTAGGAACACGTTTAATTCCCATGGAATTAACGTGCCCTTCATGCTTATCTTGTCGTAATGGTTTAGTGAGAGGATCTGCTATGTTATCATCTATAGCAATCTTTTCTATCACTACTTCCTTTTGCTCCACGTAATCCCGGATTAGATGAGCTTTCCGTTGTACATGTCTAGACTTGTTGCTAGACTTTGGCTCCTTAGCCTGGAAGATGGCACCACTATTGTCGCAATAGATGGTGATCGGGTCATTCGAACTAGGCACTACGGATAGTCCATGTAAGAATTGACGCATCCATATCGCTTCCTTTGTAGCTTCAGACGCGGCATAGTACTCGGACTCAGTCGTAGAATCAGAATCGTTTGCTTGGAACTCTTCCGGTGATGCAGCGCCATTAAGAGTAAAAACGAATCCAGACTGAGATTTCGAGTCATCTCGATCCGTTTGGAAGCTAGCATCTGCGTAACCGGTTGCGCATAGCTTCTGAGAGCCTCCATAAGTCAATGCCCAATCTTTAGTCCTCCGGAGGTACTTAAGAATGTTCTTGACAGCGAGCCAATGTGATTCACTTGGATGCTGTTGGAATCGACTTGTCATACTCAATGCATATGCCACGTCGGGACGTGTGCATATCATGGCATACATGATTGATCCTATAGCCGAAGCATATGGGATCCGTGCCATGCGCTCTTTCTCTTCCGGTGTCTCTGGTGCCTGAGACTTGCTCAAATGCACCCCTGGAGCCATAGGAAGAAACCCCTTCTTGGAGTTAGTCATGCTGAATCTCTCTAGGACTTTGTCTATGTAAGACTCCTGACTGAGAGATAACATCCATCGTGATCTATCTCGATAGATACGGATGCCTAGAATTCTTTGTGCCTCACCCAGATCTTTCATCTGGAAATGGTTTTTCAACCATACTTTCACCGAAGTTAAGAGAGGTATGTCATTCCCAATCAGGAGTATGTCGTCAACATACAATATTAGGAAGACAATCTTGCTCCCACTCGACTTGATATATAGACATGGTTCCTCGACAGATCGAGTAAATCCATTTTCTTTTATCACTTGGTCGAAGCGATGATTCCAACTCCTTGATGCTTGCTTTAGTCCATAAATGGAACGCTTAAGCTTGCACACTTTCTTAGGATGTACTGGATCGATGAAACCTTCGGGTTGTACCATGTACAACTCTTCCTCCAAAAAGCCGTTTAAGAAGGCGGTTTTCACGTCCATTTGCCAAATTTCATAGTCATGAAATGCGGCAATCGCTAAGATAATCCGAATGGAACGCAGCATGACTACGGGTGCAAAAATCTCATCGTAGTGCAAACCTGGCACTTGGGTGAAACCTTTAGCAACTAGTCGTGCTTTGTAGATATCTTGTTGACCTTCCACAGAATGCTTTATCTTGTAAAGCCATTTGCATTGAAGGGGACGAACCTTAGCAGGTAAGTCAACAAGATCCCACACGTTGTTCTCATACATGGAGTCCATCTCGGATTGCATGGCCTCAAGCCATAGCTTTGAGTCGAAACTAGTCATGGCACCTTTATAGGTTGCGGGTTCACTACTCGTTAAGAGTAGAATGTCATCTATGTCATGTTCCTCGACCATACCAATGTATCTGTCCGGAGGAATAGAGACTCTTCCCGACCTCCTAGGTTCCTTAGGAATGTTAACCGCAGCCGGGATTGAAGGAATAGGTTCCTCCAATAGTTGCTCGGTATTTGGTTCTGGAATCTCCGACAGGTCGAAGGTTCTATCACTCTTTGCATTCTCGAGAAATTCCTTCTCTAAGAATGTCGCACTAGCCGCAACAAAAACACGTTGTTCGGTTGGCGAATAGAAGTAATGACCAAGTGTTCCTTTAGGATAACCTATAAAGAATGTCTTGACTGATCGCGGGCCGAGCTTATCCTCGTGTCTCCACTTGACATAAGCCTCGCAGCCCCAAACCCGTATAAAGGACAAGTTAGGGACCGTTCCCTTCCATAGTTCATATGGAGTCTTGTCATGAGCTTTAGACGGACTTCGGTTAAGTATTAGAGCGTGACAAAAGAGCATAACCCCATAATGAATCAGGTAAAACCGTGTGACTCATCATGGATCGAACCATATCAAGTAGTGTTCGATTTCTCCGTTCGGACACACCATTCAATTGAGGTGTTCCAGGTGGAGTTAACTGTAGGGCAATCCCACAGTCTTTGAGGTGATGATCAAACTCGTGAGAAAGATACTCGCCACCACGATCTGAACGTAGTGTTTTAATCTTTCTACCCAATAGGTTCTGTACCCTATTTTGGTATTCTTTGAATTTCTCAAAGGATTCACTTTTGTGCTTCATTAAGTAGACATAGCCATATCTACTTAAATCGTCCGTGAAAGTGATGAAATACCTATAGCCTTCTCGTGCGGTGATTGACATAGGTCCACATACATCCGTGTGTATGAGTCCTAATAGGTCAGCAGCGCGCATTCCAACACCTTTGAAGGAAATCCGAGTCATCTTACCGATGAGACATGATTCACACGTGCCAAATGATTGAAAATCAAAGGCCGAGATAGCTCCATTTTTGATGAGCTGTTTAACGCGTTTCTCATTTATGTGTCCCATACGGCAGTGCCATAGATACGTTTGATCTTTGTCACCAACCTTTAACTTTTTATTCATTACGTGTAATATTTCCGTGGTCTGATCTAAAACATAAATTCCGTTCATGGAGACTGCCTTGCCATAAATCATATCGTGTAAAGAGAAAATGCAAGCATTATTTTCTATTACAAATGAAAAACCAAGTTTGTCAAGTGCGTAAACCGAAATAATGTTTTTCGAAAGACTAGGAACATAATAGCAGTCATATAATGACAACTCAAATCCGCTAGGAAGCTGGATCACATATGTCCCCTTTGAGATGGCAGCCACTCTTGCTCCATTCCCAACACGCAGGTCCACCTCACCCTTTACGAGGGGTTCGATGTTTCGGAGCCCCTGCACATGATTACACAGATGAGAACCACAACCAGTATCAAGTACCCAAGTTCCGTAACTTGCGTGGTTAATCTCAATCATATGAATAAAAGTAGAAGAGAGAGAAGACATACCAACAGGTTTAACACGACCTGCCTTTAAGTCCTCATGATAAACAGGACATGTACGCCTCCAATGCCCAGTCTTGTGGCAATGATGGCATTCCATGTTTTCATTCTTGCTCTTTGTCATGCCTGATGAGTTGCTCGACTCACCAGGACCACTCTTACCTGAACCCGACTTCTTGAACTTCGGTTTACCTACTGTTAGGTTTGCCTGAGCTTTGCCCTTACCTTTCCCCTTGTTTGACACAACGAGAACATCCTGTTTCAAGCTCCCACTGAACTTCATGTCCTTCTCGGTCTGTACGAGAAGGGAGTGCAGTTCATAGGGAGTCTTCTTCAAATCATTCATATAGTAATTCGCTCTAAATTGCGAAAAACCATCGTGGAGTGAATGAAGCATGCGGTCGATAACAATGTTCTTGCTGATGTTACAATCAAAGGTCTCCAGCTTCTCGACATTCTCAATCATCTTTGAGAATGTGTGGGCTAACCGGTTGGCCCTTCTCGAGTCTCGCATCAAAGAAGCGAGTGGTATGCTCATAGGTCACGATTCTCGGTGCTTTCGAGAATTCCTTAGTGAGCGTGGTGAAAATCTTGTTTGCACCATGGGCTATGAAGCGTTTCTGCAAATTGGATTCCATTGCAAAAATGAGTACGTTTTTAATCGCACCCGCTTCCATACAGAAATCGTTAAACTTGGCGATTTCAGCAGCTCTAAAGCCGTGGGACCGAGTTTGCCGGGAGGGGCTCTAATAGATATTTGAGCTTCCCATCAGCAGCGGCAACATTCCGTAATGCCGCCTCCCGTCTCGAAGTTGGATCCATCATTCTTGATCGAGTAGACCGATTCATCCGATTCATGAAGATCGAAGCCGGACTCACGGTCCAATGTGGCACTTGGCATTGGGTTATCAGTAGAACCAGCCATTTGTTATTTAGCAGTTTAAAAATTTCGTGATCTACACTGAAAAAGAAAGAAAACAAAACGAAATAAGCAACTCATCGAGGTGATTTAAGTCTATTAAAATTCATTTTAATCGTGTAGACTCAATGCACTTGCATAATTGATCTCCCTCAAGAATGATACAAGTGATCCCAAGACTCAATTTCTGTAAATTGATAAGCCAACTGTTTAGCTAATTCTTCCAGAAGAACTCTTGGTCGATAGATTTCTGTAAATCCTATCTATAGTCCACCATAGTCACAGGATCGTACGAGTGACCATAGTGTTGAGATAAAATAGGTCAATCGGTTCCAACTTACCCGACGTAGAAGGGGTCATAGTATGCCTACCGACGAAGAAGGGACTCATTGGAGTTTGACCTATAAAGACCGTTCTCAATTTTGGTTTATACGAGGAAGATCCCATCAACTTAATTATAATTCATTTTAAGTGAACGAATAACTAGCGTCTGCGTGAATGAATCAATTTAGGTGATGGCTTAAAAATCGTGTGACATGAGAATGTCAATGAAAACTAACTCGTGACCTCTATATGTGTCAGTTTTCATGCAATAATTAGGTGGTTTGGTTTTTAGGCGGAATATGATGCATATTATCGTTATGAAAAATAAATAAATGAATGCGATACGTAAATAAAAAATTCCTAGTGTGGCCTATCCTAGTAAAATAAAACATAAAACAACTTTGGAATCCACCGTTGGACCCGAGAAGCTTGTCTTGATGTTCCATCTTGATCCATGTAGCGGGAGTGAGCATCCGGTCTCCATCTTTGGTCTTCTCAAAAATTACAATTTAAAATTTACAAATATAAACCTATTTACATTCTAAATAAAAACTGTAATTAAAAGAAATAAAATGGAGATGCGAGATCTCAAAAGACAACCAAGACCGTGTTCCATCATTTCGGTAACACGTTCTACTAAGGCCACACTAAGTTACAACCGTTTGCAAAATTTAATAAATACGTAATAAAAGGCATTCAAAACATTCAAAATTAACAATAACGAAAAATAAAATGCATCAACTAAAATTAAAATTATTCGTGATATAATTCCGTAATTATGTTAAATTTTTTATCCAAACCACCAAAGATAATTAAAATTACATGACAAAACCGCTTTAGTCAAGTTAATTTTAATCCGAGATAATCCGTTACAATAAATCGTTTTAAAGTAACTTTATTTTACGTGGGTGAACCGTTTCACTAATCAAGCGAGAGCATAAAAAAAACGTTTTATGCATTAAAGGGCCGAAAAAAAAACAGAATTTTTTTTTTTTTCTTCTGTACTGCTGTACGTGAACAGTACCAGTGGCCAAAAAAATTTTTTTTTTTTTTTAAATGCTGAAAAACGAGAGCATTAAAAATCCCAAAAAAAAATTTACACGGCTCATTATCGTGAGCAACTAAAGATCAAAACAAAACGGTTTGATAAAACATAATTGCAATTTATTCTAATCCGGATTAAAACAAAATTACAATTGACATGTTCTTCACATATTGTTGTAATTATCGTTTAGAACAACAATTCGCAAAGAACGAATCGAAAACAAAACAGAAAATTGTCACAAAACAACCGTGTAAACTGGACACGGTTCCCAATTCACAAAACAGGCCGTGACATGAAGAAATGTCGAGACCATCATGCCACACGGTTTTATCAAAATTTTATACAAACAATTATCGATTTGATAAAAACCAATTGCGATATCACCTAATCCGTATAGAAATGAAATAGCAATTGATAGATCTTTAACACATTATATTGAATATCGATTACAAAATAATATGCAAAGATAAAATCGATAACAATAACGAAACATGGCACGAAAAGCAAAACAGCCGTGCAAAAAAAAAATGAAAAACCGTGAAGAAAAAAATTCCAGCCGTGTGGAATTAGCTTCAAAAAAAAATTATCGATCCATGTAAACAAGACACGGATCCCAAGGCACAAAAACAACAAAAAAAAACGCAGCAAAAAAAAAATTTTTTGCCGAGCCAAAAACAGATTGTGCCGAGACAAAATTTTAACCAAAATTCATCGTTTCAACAATCGTTTGATGAAAAACACATATAAAAATTTACGTGGCCTCGCTCTGATACCACTTGCGGGTTAATATCCGTATACTACCCTTCGAATTAAGGATTATAACGTAAAATTTATATGTAGTTTATAGTCATAAAACGAAAAACATAAAGAAACGATAAAGATATAGAAATAACCTTCGGTCCTAGTGCAAAAGGCAATGAGAGATCAAGTTAGATCCCCTCCTAATCGTTGCACCCAAGATGTCCGAGTAATGCCCTTGTGCTAGAGAGAATCCCCTAATTGCCTTGCAATATCGAGGGGATAGTTTTGTGAGTTTGTGTTGGATGAGAGATCCGGAATTTGGGAGGCACAATTCCCAAAAACCCTAATAATTTTTAGCAAATGAATTAGGTTAGACAAAAGGAGAAGACTCCCCTTTTGTCTATTGAGAGCCTCGGCCAAACCGAGTGAGAGGAGCCCAAATGGGCTTTTCATTTTCTCTTCACTTAAACTCGTGGTCCGGTCCATAAATCGCTAAGTGTATACGACGTGGTTTCATTATAAACTGTTATCGGTTATCGGAAATTAAGGCATCAACTAATCATACGGGTTAGTTGAATTATTAATACATGTCCGACAAAACAGTATTGTATAATAATATTCAATACACATTTAATTAAATATAAAACGCTTATATTCAATTTTACGAATTAACTGGTTAATTCGCCTTTAGCCCATGATATTTAATCTGTATTAAATATAAAATCTCAACATCACATTTTGACTAATTTATTAGTCAAATAACTCAGACTAACTGGTTAGTCAAATTTGGCATCTACATGACTGTATTTTCATACCGTCATATCACTCAAACGTATCCTATAGGTGTGACTTTTAGGGACCAGTTGATCACCGCCATCTGTATGACAATAACGTCAAACTTATCTAGCAAGCCAACCGTTATTGATAAACGTGGATCAACTGATTATAATACCAAAAGTATGCCCTTTGATCCTTTTAGAGATTTATAAGTCCTTGCACTAACTGTTAAGGACACCAACCCCAACAGTACCAAGATTTAAGATCAGACCTGGTAATTCTATACTCCTAGACATCGTCTCAAATATACTATCCGAGCTTCAAATAACACATACACATAAAATCGTCCCGATTCCATATTAGTGCATAAGAGCCGTTAGTTTATGACAAAGTCGAGATTCATTAATAGTCAAGATCCAAATAGGCAGTTTTCTTTATTCTTTTTATTCCGTTCTTTTATTTGTTTTCTTTATTTATCGTATTATTTGTATAATTGTATAAACTATCCTAATTAACTTGTCCTTGTAAATAATTTGTATCACCTTATCTTCTATAAAATTGTTTTATAACCTTTTGTTTTATTTTCGTCTAAATGAGACTTAGTCAAGGTTTTCTAATGTTAAACAAGTGTTAACATGCCCCCCATAAGCCTTAGGACAAAGGTCTAGGTGAAGAACAACAAAATAAGGCGAGAAAAGATAGCTATAGGTCAACATCACAACTTTGGCAAAGTCACGCGGCTAAACTCGTCATGCACGGTCAAAGTCGTTTGGTCCATACCTCACAGGACTCAACTTGCACGGTCACCTACAACTCGCGCGGTTAGTTGATTGATCGACCACTTTTCGTAATATGGTCATATCTCTCTCATTTCTTGGTCATTGGGTGTATGACCTACCGTTAGAATCGTAAGAGGATAAGCTAACTCCTTGATTTAGAATTACATCAATAGTATGTCTAGAACTCAATATATAGGCATTTAAACTTGACCTTTCATGAAGACGATTTTCAAACATGTTATTCCTTTACCAATTGCCATTCTAACTTTAATGTGACTTGTTTAAACATGTGAATGCTTACTCTAGTGTCTCAAATACATCATATTTATAACCAAAAATGATTTACAAGAATCTTAAATGCATTGGTCCTAAACCAACATCAACCGATTAAAAGATTCGTCAACAACGGAAAACCGCAACATTACTCAATCTCACTCCAACTTTAAAGTATGTTGACTGTTATGGTGGGTCGTTTAAAGTCCATTAGATTACGTGTGCCACAAAACCCGATGCTATATTGCGAAATATTTGATGTCTGGCGCATTGACTTCATGGGACCATTTCCCATGTCTTATGGATATACATACATCCTTCAAACAGTGGATTATGTCTCTAAATGGGTGGAGGCCAAGCCCACCAAGACCGACGATGTTAAGGTGGTTAGTGCATTTATTCGAGCCTCTAGAATCGCACCCTCCCCAATTTCATGTGACGATGCTAAGGTGGTAACATAGTCTAATGGACTATAAACGACCCTCCTAGGTAGTCGACATACTTTAAAATATCCTGACGACAGGTCCCACTCTGGACCCTAGAATCGCCTCGTGTTGCCATAGTCTCCGGGTTGTAATCTTTGATTAACCTTGAGGGGTATACTTTGATTTTCACCTCATTCAAGCCTTAGTCAAAGTGGGGGGTGGTTTACCCCATATCTGGGAACTAAAGAAAAACACTTGATGAAATTTAGTATGAACAAAACTAGTATTGATGGTGCGACTGAATTTAGTAGATGGAAGATTGAGAATGAACTTCTTGACATCCCTTTTAAGGGACCACGTTTTACATGGTGCAATAACAGCCGTATAGGGAAGAAGCGTGTGTATGAGAGAATTGATAAAGCTTTAGGGTCAAAGGACTGGTTCTTTACATTTCCAAATACGGGTGTGTTTCATCATCCTATTCAAATTTCTGATCATGCTCTCATTGAGATTGACTTGTGTCTTACCGATGCTAGAGGTAGATGACCTTATAAGGTTGATGCATGGGCTTTGGAAAATGAAGAATGTAGGGTTATTATTCTAAATAGTTGGAAGTATTTTTTTGTTGGTTCGCCTGTTATTTGTGTTGTGCGGAAAATTGCTAAAGTAAGGGATGATATCAAGAGATGGGTCTTGGATAAGAGAAAGGAATGGAGACGTAAGTGGGAAGATTTTGATGAGAAGCTTATTGATACTATGGTTATAGCTATTACTGACGGGAATGAATTACCTAATATTATTGCTAATGAAGAGCTAAAAGAATTTGCAAAAGCTGTCGCTTTGTTTTGGCGACAAAGGGCGAAGCTTAAGTGGTGTATGGATGGTGATACATGTAACAAATTTTTCTTCAATTTGGTTAAGGGTTGGGCTGGGACAATTTTCATTTTTGGCGTCAAAGAAGAAAATGGGCAATGGGTTTTTGAGCGTGAAGCGGTCACAATATTTTCCATCATCATTTCTATAATTTTTTTAATCCTATGGGGAGTGATGTGTGGGAGACAGATCTAAACTTGGACGAACAATTTGCGGATATGTTTGACAACTTAAGTAATACTGTTTCTGAGCGAGATCTGGTTTTTTTGCAAAAACCTTTTGATGTTCAAGATGTTCGGAGGGCGGTCTTTCAATTGGGTGCCCCGTGCCCTAAAGTCTCCTGGGCCTGATGGAATTCTTGCTGCTCTTTTCCAGAAATATTGGTATGTGGTTAAAGAGGATATTACTGAAGCGGTCATGTCAGCTCTTAATTCAGGGTTTATCCTAAATGAGTTAAACAGAACGTTCATTACCCTGGTACCTAAGTGTCAAAACCCGGAGAATGTGACAGATTATCAGCCAATTAGTCTTTGTAATGTGATGATGAAAATCATCACTAAGTGTATAGCTAACAAACTAGCACGGGTTATGGAATATATTGTTGGGGATTTTCAGAATGTTTTTGTCCCAGGACGGCTTATTATCGATAATATTCTTCTTGCGCATGAGGCTATTCATTCTATTAACTCTCATAGGAGCGGTGTACATGGTAGATTTGCTTTTAAGGCTGATATGAGTAAGGCCTATGATAGCGTTAGCCGAGCTTTCCTTTTGGCCACTCTTAGAGGTTTTGGGTTTCCTGAGAAGTTGGTGCTTCTTATTATGAGTTGTGTTACCACTGTTTCTTATGAGGTTTTGGTTAATGGAACTCCACACCCGAATTTTAAGTCTAGATGTGGACTTCGTCAGGGAGATCCCATTTCACCCTTCTTGTTCATCATTTGTATGGAGGTGTTGTCTTATAATGTTGCGAATGCTCAGGTGTCTGGCTCTTTGGCGGGTATTCAATTGTGTAGGGAGACACCTCCGTTAACTCATCTGTTTTTTGCTGATGACTCTATCTTTTTCCTTCAGGATAAGAATAATGCATGCTCATGACTACAATCTATTCTGAATCGGTTCTATCTTGCTTCAGGGCAATTGGTGAATGAGGATAAATCTGGTATTATTTTTAGTCCTAGCACTAAATTGGTTGATGCTAGGAGTGTTAGGTTCATATACCTATTATTAGACTCCTCTAATAGTGAACTAATTATCGTCTTAATTATTTGTTCTTAAGATCTAGTGCATGCATAACAAAATAAAAGATTTATGAAGAAAAACAATGTCCCTTACATTGTGAGATGGTTCGAAATATAGGGCACAAGTAAGGTCACCTTCCTTCACTTGTTCTTGAGCTTAATGTGTTGGATGATCCTCCACAATCCCAAAGTAGAGATTCTCCTTAGATTGCACCCAAGACTTATCCCTTAAACTAGTATACTAATTAACTAGATTAATAAACTAGTATATATCCTTAAAATGATTCTAATATTATTACTATTACTACACTAGTAATCTTGTTGTGATATTAGAATGGATGAACAAATGCTTGTAAATCTAAAAACTTGTTTTAGAGAGATTGAGAGAATATAAGAGTTTTTGCATGTAGAGGAAAAATGAATGAATGAGTGAAGTAAAAATGAGAACAAAAGTCCTCATAAGAGGAGGTGAGGTCGGGTAGAAGAGGCCAAAGAAGGCATCTTTGCCTTTTTCTTTTTGTCTTCACAATGCATTAGGTGTGTAAGCTAGTATACTAGCTATGATGATGTTATATTTATCTCATAAAATAATGTCATCCCCACACCCCTAATATACCCTCCATTCGGTCCATCCTCCATAAAATGGACTATTTTATTTTGTCAATTTGTCATTTGTCATATAATATGTCACATATAGTATTTTACATGTTATTAATTAATTTAATGCATATTTATCACATAAATATCATTTTACAAATTAATTAAATTACATACAACATATTGACTAGGGATACTTGATCACATAAATAAAATGGGTCATTTAATTATAATTCACAACATCTTGTAATTATAATTAACCATTCATTTATATCTCTATTGTTTCTCAAACAATAAACAATTTTAGTAATAAAACATTTTTATTACTAAAATAAATCTTATTTAATCCCCATTACAATAAGATATCAATATTCTCTCTCACAAGTAAATTGTTCAATTTTAAGGAATTGATTACCTTGTATCGTCATATAATTAATCAATTTATCCATTAAGGGAGTTGTCCTTTAGGTGTGACCTTAAGGGATCAACTGACCACCACCGTCATACGACAGTAATGTCAAACTCTAGTCAACCAATCATTATGGATTAATGATGATCAGTTGATTATATAATAAATCATCCCTCACGTATTCTTAATATGAGATTTAATTATGATATTAAATCATGTGATCGCACTATTGTTGAGGACACATTTTCCAACAATCTCCCACTTGTCCGAGACAAGTGTGCGTCACCAATTCTCTTGTCCTATTACAATCTCCCACTCAATGCAAGGTGTCTCTCAGGTCGTACTTGCATTTGATCATATCTTGAGTGGTTTCCTCGATCTGGAGAGTAACTGTCTGACCGGAATTATCTACCATAGATACCTTCCGAGCGTGGCCACGAATTTCCAGTTCACTACTCCTCGAGTGGCCTTGAGATTTTCAAACAACCCTGACAAGGGGTGAACAATTCCTATCGCACTATTCCCTTCGTTCAGCCACAGTTCATCATAACCCAAAATATACCCATTTGACCTCATTTACGACAGTCGTAGAGCATAAATCAAAGCTAATCAGAAATTTGTGCCAACTTGGGCGAATAGTCTCTAGTCAAAAGAATTGACTCACAAGAATAGTATAGTAGCTCTTGCCACGACCAGGCTTTATGAATTACCAGAACTCTATAAGCGGTCACTGCCCGACAGATTGTCCCATACAGTCTGCCTATGTGATCGACTAGTCATCCCGTATGACTTTATGGCACTTGAACTTGCCATCAATCGCATCACACTCTAGTCACTTCGAGACGTCACCTCAGTTAAGTAATTAGGGGCGAATACCATGTCAATCCAGTTCACTTTAATGGGGTTCAATTTGTCTCTACAACCCATTTGGATATAACAAGGTAACGGGTGAGTTTAATAAAACTCAAACGATAAATGCGATTATCACATATGAATAGCCAATACACTAGTACTACTTCATATCTTATAATCTTTAGTGTACCTTTTACACTAGTTGAATTGCAATAAAAGTTTGGCAAGTGGATATACCCTATATCCATATATTCCAACTTTATCAATTGCTATTTCCTTCTTTTCAATGTTATATCTAATAACATGAATTTTTCTAAGTATATGTCTAGTCTTCTAACTAGACTTGGACTCTTTAACTTGAAAGATGCTCCCACTATTATCTCATAACTTGTGATAAAGTCATTTGTAGAGGGATTCACCCTTAATCCCTACGTTGACCATTTTATCACAATTTACTTAGATTCCTTTTGTAGTATTTGCAAAGCGCGAAACTAAAACACCTTTTTAGTATCTTACTCCTTAGTCAATAAAATTAGCCTAGGATTTCTACAAATCCTTTTCAGTTCGGAAACTAAAGTTTGTGCAAACCTTCA
The DNA here is from genome assembly GCF_048544455.1 of Silene latifolia. Lineage (NCBI taxonomy): Eukaryota > Viridiplantae > Streptophyta > Magnoliopsida > Caryophyllales > Caryophyllaceae > Silene > Silene latifolia. Next base: position 49,942,098 of record NC_133527.1, on the reverse strand, counting down.
ACACCTAACTTAGTTTATCATCCAAACATATGAACGAATCCTTAATTCTTCTCAAAATCTCCAGGATGTTCTTTAAGGCTTTCACAAGCCATATCATGGGAATTATCTTATTATTGACTTATCTTGCCCTAGGCATATATCACATCATGGCATGTGCGTCTGTTGGCATACATGATTATTCTAATGGCGGAAACATTAGCAAACAATTTCATGTAATCAACAACTTAATAGGTTCAGTGAATGACTATGACTCCATCATAGTAATTCCACTTCCATCAACATGAATAACCCATTCAACCTTGTTGATATTAAACAGATACGAAAGATCTTATCCTCATAAGACTCTCAATTCTATGCCAATATTCTCTCTCACAGATTCAAAATCTAGAATGCTTTGCATCCTCTTCCAAGTCTCCAACCACTCTTTCACAGAAGAGAGCATTGGTACATTATTCTCAATAAGTAATATGTTATCAACATATAAGACATGGAGAAAGAATTCTAGCTCCCACTTAACTTCATGTATAATCATAATTCTTCAATCATGTGAATGAACCCATTCACTATTATCACATGAATGTAAAGTGTAATCATTTAATGCTTGCTTAAGACCATTCTAGGATCACTTAAGAAAGCTACGCATAAGATGTTAGGACTCTTAAATCTTTATCTAAGGTTTTGTGTTCCAAACAGTTCCTTCTCTAAATTCCCATTTTAGAAAAGCGAATTTTTTATTTGCCATTCTTCATTAAAATGAAATGCGACAATTCCTAACATAATTAATCTTGATCAACATCTTTATGTCAATCTTATGCATTTGAGTACTCTAAAGCTCTATTTACCTTTAAAGAGACCCTCGCTTTAAAGTAAATCCACTCTTGAGTAAAAATTTTCGGATTGTAATGCTATGGCTCGTATGCGACAAGGTCGATTTGGGACAAGGTCATAATACCATTACTTTTGCAAAGCAATATATTAACAACAAGACATGTGTGCTAAACTCCCACTGAGCTATACTACCATTCTATCTTTATAGATTATAGTTTCATTACTTTACCAAAGTACCACTATTAGACATGTTTGTAATGATCCAATCTACTCTCACTCTATCTCTCAGAAATACATCTATCTTCTTGAGAGATAGCTTTGTGAGTTACAAACATATATATAGTGGAGTATTAGGAGTTTATCTAGACTATGCATTAGCTTTCAAAAGGCCATCCCTATCATGGCAGTTTGATTCAGGTAATATATGAGTCTTATCCATGTCATCTGTTTAATAGACTATCTATTCTAGGTATCTCATGGTTGACCATCCGTTTAGAATTATGTGTCCGTATGGTATCGTAAATCCCTACTTTATGAGTTCAATAGCTCATCACAACTTTATAATTGATCTTACATAAGTAAGTTGTTACTTTTAGTAACAATGACATAAGGAGAATCAAATTCATAGCTTATGGACATATAATGATCCAATCATCATAATCGTCTATTTGATCAATTTGAGTTGTTAATCTAATGTTTCACTATGCAAGTAGTGTATGAAGATAAATTTTAGAACAAACGATACAATAAAGCAAGTGACTTGGGTTGCAAACCAAGTCACCAATATCCAAAATACAACCCTGTTTAAAGGATACAAATAAATTTCCAAGTCACATAAGGAAATCAAAATAGTTCTAAAATTTCAAAGTTCAACATGAAAATAAAGACAAAGAAACATAAATCCAAGCTTCCATAGATCTAGCTCCATGGGCGGCTACCTCTAGCTTCCCTCAAGATCTTCTAGGCTTGCTTTTCTTTGCCCTTGTCCTTGCTAGGATGCCCTAATTACAATAAAAAGGGTAATCATCACAACTTGTATCAACATACCAAAGTTGAGATCGAAACATAAAAGATAGGGATAGTTATATACCTACTGGAATAACCTTTCCAGCCTTAATATCGCCAAGATATTTTGAATAGTTTCTCTTCCAATGCCCAACACCACAACAGTAGTGCCACTTGTCCCCGGATGAGGCACTGTACTTGGGCTTGGAGGAACTAGCTTCACAAGCTTTAGCTTTGTTCCTGTTGGGAGTTCGCTTCTTTCCCTTGTTCCCACTTTTCTTAAAATTCCCTTTGCTCTTATGATTAACATTGAGCACATCCTTGGTGGTGCTAACACTTAGCCCCATGTCCCTTTCGGCTTGCACAAGCATTTTGTGCAACTCATCAAGGGAAACTTTCTTGTTTTGCATATTAAAATTCACCCTGAATTGAACATATGTCTTAACTTTGTTTAAGGAGTGAAGAATTCGATCAATGACGAGTTCCTCGGAAATCTCTACCTTTTGCATTTTTAAGGTCTCAACATGCTCCATCAACTTGAGCACATGAGGACTAACTTTTTGGCCCTCCTTAATGTTGAGATCAAAGAATGCGGATGCCGCCTCATATTGAATGATCCTTGGAGCTCGTGAAAACATGGTCACAAGTTTCGTATAGATCTCATGAGCGGTGCTAATCTTTATAGCACTTCCTTGGAGTTCGGCCTCCATTGCAAAGATCAACACATTTTTGATCGCCGCCGACTCCTTTTGGTAAACCTCATAGGCTTGCTTAGCGGCGGCGGTGGACCTAGCATTAGGTTCGGTGGGAGATGCCTCGGTAAGGTAACGAAGCTTGTCGTCACCCTCCGCGGCCAAGCGAAGTTGCGCGTCCCAATCGGCAAAATTTGACCCATTCTTTTCTAACTTACATCGATCCATGAAGGATCGGAGCCATGACACATTGGTGAGCGTGTTGGAACTAGTGGTTGCGGATGTGATTGGAGTTGCCATTGCAATTGATAAAACGATTTTGACTACAAAATAGGAAGTGAAGGAATTAATGAACATCTATCGTTTTCACAATAATTGTAAACATTTTAAACAAGTTTTAACATTTATATAGTGACCTCCACCCAACTATTATAAATGATTCCGAGATCCAAATTCATATTAATACGGGTACGGTGAGCCGAGTCATCCCTTATTAATATAAATCGGTGGATTAACCTCTTAATCGATTCTACTTCTAGAACTCTCGGTCGATAAAAATTACTCTAATTTTCATCTTTAGCCCGGAACACATGCGACTACGGTCACGAATACTTCCGTTGAGCTCAATCCAAATTTCGATGTAATAACATTTTATTACCCACTTACCCAACGTAACAAGTTTAGTACCCCGGTGAGCCGAATCTACTTCCTTATGAAATTGGGATTCATGGTTTCTACTATTTGGTCAGGCTAATTCTCAATTATTAAAAGTGAGAGGTCTTATCAATTTATTATCTATCACGTTTTAAGTGAACTAAAGCGGAACTACGATAATTATAATTGACACGGGCGATGACTCGATATGATATGCATGTGTTGTTATGGCGATTTGGCAATGCATGTAACATATTAAAAGAAATGCAAAGCAATAATAAAAATTCCTAGTATGGCCTTCCTAAAAATAGAAAATCAAATAATCTATTACATGTTGGAAACCAACTCCTTTGGTCCCTTGAATCTTCAAGTGGCACGCCTCCCAAGAACACCGTCTTCGCCGGATCACCTTTCCGAATGGTAACGTCTTTGAAGATACTCCATAATTACAAATAATAATAAAAATACAAATCTATTCTTATTATACATTTGTAAAATGGAAAAACTAATAAAAATAAAAGTGATACGAGATCACATTAAATTACAACCGAATCAATATTCCCTTTCATTACGGGTAATATTGATTAAAACTAAGGCCATACTAAGATAAAATTACATAATTCAAAATTATATAAATAAAAGACATTCAACAATTGAAATATGCAGCTTTATAATATGTGTCTATCATGCCAAATTATGTGCCAAATCGCCCTATTTAACTTGTATCGTTTATATAACCCGGTTTTATGGAAATGCGTGATAATAACTTCTTAAAATCACAAATTAACACTTAAATCAAATCTAAGCTCAAGTTAATTATCCTAACACTCTTAGGACTCAAAAATTAGCCATCACTCAATTTTTGACAATAATTCAACTTGATTTAATTTTATACTCATATTTGACCTTAAAATCATAATATATATGAAATAAATCCAAATTAAATTACAATAATTTAAAAATTTGAATTTTAAATTTTTGAACATTCTGGGATATTTCCATGACACTCATAATATCAAAAATCATGGTTAAAATTTTCGAATTAATTTTGTGAAAATATAGTTGCATTTTATCGGTTTTATCTCATAAAACATATAAAGTATCCAAAAATCAATCCAATCAATTTTACAACTTTATATATGATAAGTGGGATATTTATACAACTTAAAATAATTTTCGCATGCCATGCAATTCGTTTTAGCTATTTATGCTAAAATAGTCACTATTTATGCCATTTTTAATCTAAAAATTCATAAATCATGCTAAATGAGATCATTTCATCTCAAAATTTACATACACTCTGTAAATCATGCATGTGACAACATATTAAAATCTTATGACCTAATTCGAAATTTAACTATTTTTAATCATTTTACCTCTTTTAATCCATTGTTATTTCATAAAAATCATAAATCATGCAATATTAATCCAATTAATACTAGATTGTACACACAACTTGTAAAATATTCATGTGAGCTCATATAAAATTTTCAAGGTCAGAGAGTAAGTGTAACCATTTTTAGTCATTTTAACCTCCATTTATGCCATTTTTACACTAAAAATTCATAAATCATGAAATATTAATCACATTAATATGATATTTTACATGCAATACATAAAATATTCATGTGAGGTCATACTAAAATACCACAGCCAGTAGTGAAGGTTAACTTATTTTAGTGAATAAAAGTTCATTTTACTCATAAAAATGTCATAAATCACTAAAAACATTAAAATGAGCAATAAATTTGTTGGATGATCCTCCACAATCCCAAAGTAGAGATTCTCCTTAGATTGCACCCAAGACTTATCCCTTAAACTAGTATACTAATTAACTAGATTAATAAACTAGTATATATATCCTTAAAATGATTCTAATATTATTACTATTACTACACTAGTAATCTTGTTGTGATATTAGAATGGATGAACAAATGCTTGTAAATCTAAAAACTTGTTTTAGAGAGATTGAGAGAATATAAGAGTTTTTGCATGTAGAGGAAAAATGAATGAATGAGTGAAGTAAAAATGAGAACAAAAGTCCTCATAAGAGGAGGTGAGGTCGGGTAGAAGAGGCCAAAGAAGGCATCTTTGCCTTTTTCTTTTTGTCTTCACAATGCATTAGGTGTGTAAGCTAGTATACTAGCTATGATGATGTTATATTTATCTCATAAAATAATGTCATCCCCACACCCCTAATATACCCTCCATTCGGTCCATCCTCCATAAAATGGACTATTTTATTTTGTCAATTTGTCATTTGTCATATAATATATCACATATAGTATTTTACATGTTATTAATTAATTTAATGCATATTTATCACATAAATATCATTTTACAAATTAATTAAATTACATACAACAAATTGACTAGTGATACTTGATCACATAAATAAAATGGGTCATTTAATTATAATTCACAACATCTTGTAATTATAATTAACCATTCATTTATATCTCTATTGTTTCTCAAACAATAAACAATTTTAGTAATAAAGCATTTTTATTACTAAAATAAATCTTATTTAATCCCCATTACAATAAGATATCAATATTCTCTCTCACAAGTAAATTGTACAATTTTAAGGAATTGATTACCTTGTATCGTCATATAATTAATCAATTTATCCATTAAGGGAGTTGTCCTTTAGGTGTGACCTTAAGGGATCAACTGACCACCACCGTCATACGACAGTAATGTCAAACTCTAGTCAACCAATCATTATCGATTAATGATGATCAGTTGATTATATAATAAATCATCCCTCACGTATTCTTAATATGAGATTTAATTATGATATTAAATCATGTGATCGCACTATTATTGAGGACACATTTTCCAACAATCTCCCACTTGTCCGAGACAAGTGTGCGTCACCAATTCTCTTGTCCTATTACAATCTCTCACTCAATGCAAGGTGTCTCTCAGGTCGTACTTGCATTTGATCATATCTTGAGTGGTTTCCTCGATCTGGAGAGTAACTGTCTGACCGGAATTATCTACCATAGATACCTTCCGAGCGTGGCCACGCATTTCCAGTTCACTACTCCTCGAGTGGCCTTGAGATTTTCAAACAACCCTGACAAGGGGTGAACAATTCCTATCGCACTATTCCCTTCGTTCAGCCACAGTTCATCATAACCCAAAATATACCCATTTGACCTCATTTACGACAGTCGTAGAGCATAAATCAAAGCTTATCAGAAATTTGTGCCAACTTGGGCGAATAGTCTCTAGTCAAAAGAATTGACTCACAAGAATACTATAGTAGCTCTTGCCACGATCAGGCTTTATGAATTACCAGAACTCTATAAGCGGTCACTGCCCGACAGAGTGTCCCATACAGTCTGCCTATGTGATCGACTAGTCATCCCGTATGACTCTATGGCACTTGAACTTGCCATCAATCGCATCACACTCTAGTCACTTCGAGACGTCACCTCAGTTAAGTAATTAGGGGCGAATACCATGTCAATCCAGTTCACTTTAATGGGGTTCAATTTGTCTCTACAACCCATTTGGATATAACAAGGTAACGGGTGAGTTTAATAAAACTCAAACGATAAATGCGATTATCACATATGAATAGCCAATACACTAGTACTACTTCATATCTTATAATCTTTAGTGTACCTTTTACACTAGTTGAATTGCAATAAAAGTTTGGCAAGTGGATATACCCTATATCCATATATTCCAACTTTATCAATTGCTATTTCCTTCTTTTCAATGTTATATCTAATAACATGAATTTTTCTAAGTATATGTCTAGTCTTCTAACTAGACTTGGGCTCTTTAACTTGAAAGATGCTCCCACTATTATCTCATAACTTGTGATAAAATCATTTGTAGAGGGATTCACCCTTAATCCCTACGTTGACCATTTTATCACAATTTACTTAGATTCCTTTTGTAGTATTTGCAAAGCGCGAAACTAAAACACCTTTTTAGTATCTTACTCCTTAGTCAATAAAATTAGCCTAGGATTTCTACAAATCCTTTTCAGTTCGGAAACTAAAGTTTGTGCAACCCTTCAACACCTAACTTAGTTTATCATCCAAACATATGAACGAATCCTTAATTTTTCTCAAAATCTCCAGGATGTTCTTTAAGGCTTTCACAAGCCATATCATGGGAATTATCTTATTATTGACTTATCTTGCCCTAGGCATATATCACATCATGGCATGTGCGTCTGTTGGCATACATGATTATTCTAATGGCGGAAACATTAGCAAACAATTTCATGTAATCAACAACTTAATAGGTTTAGTGAATGACTATGACTCCATCATAGTAATTCCACTTCCATCAACATGAATAACCCATTCAACCTTGTTGATATTAAACAGATACGAAAGATCTTATCCTCATAAGACTCTCAATTCTATGCCAATATTCTCTCTCACAGATTCAAAATCTAGAATGCTTTGCATCCTCTTCCAAGTCTCCAACCACTCTTTCACAGAAGAGAGCATTGGTACATTATTCTCAATAAGTAATATGTTATCAACATATAAGACATGGAGAAAGAATTCTAGCTCCCACTTAACTTCATGTATAATCATAATTCTTCAATCATGTGAATGAACCCATTCACTATTATCACATGAATGTAAAGTGTAATCATTTAATGCTTGCTTAAGACCATTCTAGGATCACTTAAGAAAGCTACGCATAAGATGTTAGGACTCTTGAATCTTTATCTAAGGTTTTGTGTTCCAAACCTTATAAGAGGAGGTGTGTAAGCTAGTATACTAGCTATGATGATGTTATATTTATACCATAAAGTCCTCATAAGAGGAGGTGAGGCCAGGTAGAAGAGGCCAAAGAAGGCATCTTTGCCTTTTTCTTTTTGTCTTCACAATGCATTAGGTGTGTAAGCTAGTATACTAGCTATGATGATGTTATATTTATCTCATAAAATAATGTCATCCTCACACCCCTAATATACCCTCCATTCGGTCCATCCTCCATAAAATGGACTACCGTTTTATTTTGTCAATTTGTCATACAATATGTCATATATAGTATTTTACATGTTATTAATTAATTTAATGCATATTTATCACATAAATATCATTTTACAAATTAATTAAATTACATACAACAAATTGACTAGTGATACTTGATCACATAAATAAAATGGGTCATTTAATTATAATTCACAACATCTTGTAATTATAATTAACCATTCATTTATATCTCTATTGTTTCTCAAACAATAAACAATTTTAGTAATAAAGCATTTTTATTACTAAAATAAATCTTATTTAATCCCATTACAATAAGATATCAATATTCTCTCTCACAAGTAAATTGTTCAATTTTAAGGAATTGATTACCTTGTATCGTCATATAATTAATCAATTTATCCATTAAGGGAGTTGTCCTTTAGGTGTGACCTTAAGGGATCAACTGACCACCACCGTCATACGACAGTAATGTCAAACTCTAGTCAGCTAATAATTACTGATTAATGATGATCAGTTGATTATATAATAAATCATCCCTCACGTATTCTTAATATGAGATTTAATTATGATATTAAATCATGTGATCGCACTATTGTTGAGGACACATTTTCCAACAAGGAGATGCCTTAGAACGTTAAAAATTAAGGGAAATAAAGGTATTGGAAAGTATTTGGGGATTTCGACTTATTTCCAAGGTTCTAAAAAGGAGATTTTTATAGAGCTTGCTTGTTGACAAGGTGACTAGGCGTATTTCATCTTGGAATGGTATTTTCCTCTCTCCGGCGGGTCGCTTAACTTTAATTTCTTCTATCCTATCAAATATCCCTAATTTCTTCCTATCGGTCTTTAAACTACCGGTAAGTGTGGCTAATAGAATTAATTCTATTTTGACACATTTTTGGTGGGCGGAATGTAAGTTAAAGAAAGGGATCCATTGGTGTAGTAGGCCAATTCTTAGCCTCCCTAAGGGTTGCGGGGGTCTTGGTATTAGAAATATTGGATGCTTGAATCAAGCGCTTTTAGCTAAGCTTGGATGGAGATTACTTTCTAGTGACCATTCGTTGTTTGGACAGGTTTTTAGGAAGAAAATATTTAGAGAGGGGGTTTGGTGTGCTGATTCTTGGGTTAGCATGGGTTCGAATTGGTTTTGGGGGTGTAGGAGCATCTTTCACGGTTTGAACCTGTTGCGCCAAAACTTTGGTTGGAAGCCTGGAATTCAATCTAATCTAAATATGTGGACTAATGACTGGGTTGGTGGATGTAGACCGGATGCTAATCTTCTTCTCATTGAATCGAGCAATCGTGTGGTAACTAGTTTACGGGTACGAGACCTTATTTCAGCTGCGGGAACTTGGAATGTATCTTTAGTCAAAGAGGGTTTTGACGAGGTCTGCTGGCCACGTATCTTAGCCATCCCTATTTCCGAGTCCTTTTTTCAGGATTCTATCTTTTGGAAACATACAGCTACGGGACAATATACGGCTAAAAGTGGTTATAGGGTGGCTTTTGAGGCTCATTTTAAGGAAACTTGTACTAGTACTGATCTTGTGAGAGTTAAGAGCCTTAGTAGTTGATAGGCTTATCGTGTACCTATGCAAATATAATTACCCTAAACAACAAATGAATGTAGCAATAGGGGTCGAACACAAGAAACGGGAATTAAGTTGTGAAATGCTATGAGAAGATTTCTATCAAGATCGATTTCGTTTTTGGGTTTGGTTGTTTGATGACTAACAAAAGCTATGATGTAAATTATATAATAAAAAGGAGTCTAGGGGGTCAGGTCACACATGCAAAGGTAAATATATAATTATGTTAAACTCGGTATTAAAAACATTGTCAATTGCTTAGGCTTAGAGACACCCACCTTACGGCATTAGTATCAACCATAGACCGGGTCCTAGAGAAACTTTCGTCCATGACTAGGTCGTCCTACTACACATGCTTTGTCTAATTCGATTCCGTGCCTCTCATCTTTTAGAATGAATGAACAAACTTAACCAATGGATAAGGCCTTAAACAAAGATTAAACATTATGGTGCAAACAAGTGATAGAAACAATTGAACAATATTATTATCAACCTATTTTAACATGTTATATACTTGATTTTGCATGGCTCCCCTAACCCTTAGACTAGGAAATTTAGCTACTCATATTAAAATGTAAATTATAAACTATATTGTAAGAAATGCTAAACATGATTGTGTGATTTATATAAACTAAATGATATAACATGTAATATAAATCATGCTAATGAAATGTAAATAAAGTACTAATAATAAACTATGCGTGAACTAAATAGAAATGTAAAATTGTGAACTAGAAATAGAAATACCTTAATAGAAAAGAACTTGTATGGAAGAAACAAATAGAACCAAATGCTTGAAATGTATTAAGAACCAAATGTTGATAACTACAAGCTTAACTTATATTGAAATCTCAAATGAAAACTATTGAGAGAATTATAATCACTAGTACAATTAATGCAATTGGCATCGGTTATAAACAGTGATTGGCATCGGTTCCCAACCGATGCCAATGCGGGCGATGCCAATGACATTTTTTTGAATTGGCATCGGTTCATGAACCGATGCCAATTTACACATATTGGCATCGGTTGTAACCGATGGCAATTTACACATATTGGCATCGGTTGTACCATAAGAACCGATGCCAATTTTTGCGTTAATGGCATCGGTTGTAACTTAGGAACCGATGTCAATCATCAATTACAACAATTAAAAAAAAATTGTGCCTAACCAATAAATAAATTATTGGCTATAGAAAATTTGACAATCATATCGCATTTTATTTTCTAAAAGCTATAGAAAATTCGACACTCTCTTTATAAATTGAGCAATCCAAATTTCATAACTTCAATACCAACAAATTCAAATCTAATACAACCATTCAACGAATTGTATCCAGCAACAAAATCACATACATATAAACCCTTAACTATTCGAGTATCTAGATCAACCGTTCACTACATCATATATAAACCTCAATAAGCTGCTTTGCTTGTGATGTTGTCATGCGTGTGTTCGGCCCCATGTATTGCAGCATCTGTTCTTCTGTGACACCCTCCTAAAGAATATTAACGGCATGCACACAACTTTAGAGAATAATCAAGTAAAAGAGACACACACATAAGAAACTAACAATGCTTGTATTTCTGCAGACCTCGTTCTTTTTTACTTAAAAACTTTGGGTTACTGAAATCATTTCAGTTTAGTCTCTTAGTACTTGCTTAGTCAGAACTACTACAATTATAAATACATAAACAATGAGCATTTATTACCCTAATGTAGTCTCTTAGTCAGAATGCTTCGCACATGCGCAAGATCACATCTACTTCTCCCGTGCTCTTGTTTGAGATTTAGGTTCATGCCAAACAATCACAATCACTACTAAGACACAGAAGGAAATATGTTAGCCCTTGTCATCAACCCCAACACAACAAAGTCGATGGTAAAGTTTCGACACATTAAATAACAAAAATCAATTTGAGTTTCCCAACAAAGCGTCCAGGTTTTTCCATACTAAAACACTAAAATCTTATAACTACTGACTCTTTTAATTACGCAAACATCCAACAAAAAATCAAATTTTACCCCACAAGAACAAGACTTCTCCAAGAACCCCGTAACTTGATACTCGACGAGTAGATAATAAGTATCATTTTTTGTAAAGAAGTTGATATAGAACTTCAAATCAACACCAACGGTCATCAGGCTTTATCAAAAGGCCAGGGAGTACTAGATGCTTCTAGTCAATACGGCTTAATTAACATATTACGGCTGGGTAAGGTTCAATAGATTATGTCATGTTAAGTCAATCTATCAAAGTAAATAAAATCTACTACAGTTCGATAAATCCATCTATATCAGGAATCAATATGACTTGGGAGTAAGAACCGTAACAAACTAAGTCCAAAGATTTTCAATTATGGAATGGAGCTGGAAGGCCTTAAAAATAAATCAATCAAGAACAAAAGAAGCGTATCATAGGCCTAACTTGCCAGACACAAACGTAGTTTCGTCAGTTCTGCCAATAGAAAAGGCGGACATGTCTTGTCTAGCGTGTTAGCGTAAACCTGACTATGTTGTTGGAATATCACAGGACTCCTAAAAACCATCACACTGGGAGCCTAATTAGTTGGTTTTGAGCAAGTGAGTCAAGTCCCAAAACCAACTTGAATAAGGAAAAAGGACATCAAAATATTTAACAAAAGGGAGCCTAATTAGGTTATCCTTTGGCTTCTTGGAGAAAATGTTCATAAACAGATACATGTAAATATAACATAAGCCACACTGCCACATATAAAAAAATGTCTCAACACTTCCGCCCCAAATAGCAAGTATTGTCTATTATTTAGATCAACAAGAGTACAAACAACAAATATCAGGACTGCCGCGTTAAAACTACAATTCTAATTTAGATATGATCATCACTCCTATGCTTTAGACAACTTGAACTCCTTAGAATTGCATAAAGTGACAATAATCTGTGGGAGAGGGAGTCTTTGCCTGATTTTAAATAACAAATAAAGTACCTGCTATACCATTGTCATCAAATCCAGTGATCAGAAGAGAAATTCCAAAGGGTCGTATACTCCTACATACTGATAAGAAGAAAAAAAAATATTTCTTAACAAGTAATAAAGTATAGGTCATTGATTAACGAAAACCAAAAGAGGTGATAACTATGTATTAAAAGACACCAAAGTGTGTTGTCTATATACAAGAGAAGAGCGGAAAGGTTAAGCCCTCATACTGTAACAATTAATCATAAATTTAATGTTCTAGTCAGATGTCATACTAATAATTATACTAAACAAACACAAACAAAAAAAGGGAAGAGAAAATTACCTATGATTGAAGATTACTCAGCACTTCAACATCAACAACTAAACAAATAATAAAAAAAAAATTCAAAAAAAATTAAGAGGTAGTAATTTCATACTCCTACATCAACAACTAAACAAATAATAAAAACAAATTCAAAAAAAATTAAGAGGTAGTAATTTCATACTCCTTACAAGGTTAGTCATATACCGAGATAATGTAATCAAAATCTAGAATCATATTCATATAAGACCATGGAATCAGTTCTAATCAAAATATCAAATACTCGGTAATATATTTTCTAGAAAGCAAAATCACGATCACCTTAAATTAACTAATGTAAGACGTTTCGGCATTTATTGGCAAGAAGGTAAATAGGGAGATGAACACATAGGAATTGTAGGGGTTGAAGAAGATATAAGGGGGAAGAGTAAAAGTCAGAGAAACCAATTAGTAGAAGTAATTAGTAGAAGTAATGGTGATCCCTTTGAGCGTTTCGAATTTGCAACATCACAATTAATTACTCCGTAGATTTTTCTTTACTTGTTGGTTTGACTAAGCGAGAAACGTGGTGAATGCTTTTCTATAAGGTATGCATCAAAGTTACACTGCCACGTGTACTCGTAAGTCTTGCCTTTTAATTATATTTATAGATTATATATTCTATAACAACCTAAACAGAAAGAACAAGTCATAATTAATATCAAATAACCAGCCAATATTTAACCAAGTTCAGTAATATAACGATAATTTAAACATGTTTGACGAAAGCACAATAGAGTGAAAGCATTGAGAAGTTATGCAGGTAGGAAGCGACGTCAAGGCAAAGTAAAGCGAAGCAAAGGGAAGGTGTAACACCCCCATTTATTCGGGAGCCTTTAGCTAGACATTTTCAAGTAAATGAGAGCGTTACCATCTCGGTTTCCCGAGGCAGTGAGTACAAATTAAAACGGAACCAAAGTACTTTATTAAAACTTAATAATCAACACTTTTATTACAACTTATTAAAACAACTTAACTAAATAAATTACAAACTCGCAGCGGAAATAAAAAGAACTGAGTGATAAAAGAACTAAGTGATCTAGACTTCATCTAAGGTTCCAAGTTTGGCTCTCATCCCAATGCTCCCAAGTCAGCCAATCTTTAGTACCTGTCAAATCTGCTCCCCATTATGGTTCATCACAGGTGTTCACGAATACACGGTCAACCACGAGGTTGAGTAGGATAAAATACATTAAAACAACCAATCTCTCACAACTGTCAATATTCCAATCTCAATTGTTCACATGTCACATCTCGACATAACCGTCCACGTTATCCACCAGAGACTAAGCCTGGGGCAGTCCAAATACTCACACACGTTATCCACCAGAGACTAAGCCTGGGGCCTTCCAATTAATCACACACGTTATCCACCAGAGACTAAGCCTGGGGCAGTCCAATTGATCACACACGTTATCCACCAGAGACTAAGCCTGGGGCAGTCCAATCACCACTCACATTATCCACCAGAGACTAAGCCTGGGGCAGTCCAATTCTCATAAACCGTTCCACAATATAATCGTATATAATATACACAACTCCAACAACCAACAATATTAATCACTCAATTAACTTAATTAAATAAGCAGTCACAAACCAAACATCCTTCCAATAATATCCATGTATTAAACACGGAAAACAGATATAGTTGAGTAGATTATCCTACCTTTTCAGCAATACTCCAATTTACGCAATCAACTAAAGTATTCTTCTGTAAATGCGTTTCACGAATCCGTCACCTAAACAAATAATGATTTGTCCAATATTAATTATTTATACTTTATTTATTATTCAATACCAATTATACTTTAATTATTTATTATTAATCATACCATTACGATATTCCAAAACCCGAGTCAACACCCCAAATAAACCCGCCTCTAAACCCGTCTGACAAGAACCTGACTCAACCCAACTCACAAAACCCGCAGTATAGCAATGCCCCACGTAATTCCCTTGTAAACACGTACAACTTTTTTTTAAAAACTCACACCACCCTCCCCTACAACACTACACGACAACCCATACACCCGACACCCTTCCCTACCACCAGCTCCACTGTAGACCACTACCACCTACAACCAGTCACGGCGCACGAAAACACCAACACCATCGACACAACGTAACTCAAACCCGTACCACACTAGATCACGCAACCCCAACTCAACAATACCCCTCAAACCACCACCACACTCACGGCAACCTCCGCCCCCCCACACCACCGTGGACCACCTAATCTTCACATCCCAGCCACGGTGGTTAATGCCCACGACAACCACCACACACGACTCAGCAGCAGCCCAATTAATAACAACAACAATCACGCAATCTCCCCTGTTTCTCGCTATTCCGACCACAACCACCACAAACCACCACCATCAACCACCAAGACACTTCCACCGTGATCTAACCAACCACCACGAACTAACCAAACCATACCCATCTCAAGTCAAGTCCGTTTAAGGGACCTATAGTTCGAATTAACGACAACGCCAACAACCCGTCCTGTTTTCGCGAAATACCATCAACCACCCCACAAACCACCACCTTTGACCACCCACAACCACCCAAGATGGTCGACTTACCCCCATGTAATCACCCAACCCAGGTCTAGGTCTGTCTCATCCAAGTACGGGTTCATAAACCATATAAAACGTGTAACTTGTGTATATCAACCACCCAACAAAAACCCCTTCAAACACCCGCTTCCAGCCGGTCATAAGTGGTCAACGGTGGGTCCGATCAACCTACGGTGTCTCACGGTCAAGGTCATGGTCTCGGGCCAGTCAGAGGCGGTCTAATTATCGAGTTATAATATGCTAAAGTGTATACATAAGATGGTATGAAATATTACCTTGAGTCGATTAATTGGTTTTGTTAATTCTTCTTCTTTCGGTCTCTTAAAGCTCCTCCTCTTTAATTTGTAATTAATTTCTCAGATTTAATAGGGTATTTATAGTGTAGGATTATATAAAATGCGAGGTCAATTAGGAAACTATATAAATTACCTTATTCTAATTAGTATAGGAATTATCATTATTATAATTACCATTATGTTATTATTATTACTCCCTCCGATCCAGACAGATGGTAACACTTACCTAAAATGGATGAACCACACCAATGGTAACATACCATATTTGGCATAAAAAAGGACTAAATTACCCTTACATCCACTACCTATTTACAACTTTATCATCCACCCATCCACTCACCAACTACTTATTTAATCCACCTAAACTCATGTGGCCCCAATCAAACTTTCCTACTTTACCCCTTACTTTTCCACCTTTTCTTAAATAACCACTTTTTCCCTATGTTACCATTTGTCTGGATCGGAGGAAGTATATATTATTAGTCTTACCATAACTAGGATTTCCTCACACAATACTTACTAATTTATTATTGCGACAACTTTATTATTATTATTAATATAATTATTATTACCTTTATATATTATTATTTCCATATTATATTATTATTAATTACCGATACAAATCCCGATCACACTCATACTAGATGAACCATAAAATTCGGCCCAAATAACAATGGCACACGGCCCAATGCTAAATATTAGCTAAACCCAATTCCCGACTTGAATTATTAATTTATTATTTAATTAACGTCTTACTTGTATTTATTATTAGAAATGTCTTTAATCAATTATTAATTTACATAAATTACTTTCATAAATTATTATCAAAATATGCGGTATTATAGTCTTCCCCCCTTAAAATGAACTTCGTCCCGAAGTTCGCCCACAAGTACTACCACAACACTTATAAACATTTACATAACTAAGCACCATCCAACACAATTGTCCATTTACGATTATCAATCATACCAATATCCTCACAAAGTATCACGATAATAACTCAAAACATTCGTAGTATTATATTCCTTCCCCCTAAAAATAAACTTCGTCCTCGAAGTTTGAAATAGCAAACAACAGGAACCACCAAATTATTGTTGTAATGCCACAAATAAAATAAAGAACACACATTGTAACACTAGTCAATTATTACTTCAAACACAACTCCAAGTAATGATTAAATGAATAACAAAACATTTGATTTTCTTCCAAATAGCAACCACATCATATAGGATATTCGAACTAATCATTACTTAAACTTAAACTTCTTACTTTAACTATCAACGACATTGCCAGACTTAATAATAATCTCTAACCAAATACGCATAATTGTTTAGTTAATCTTTTCATAATAATGATATTTAACTTAAACATGGATGCAACTAATATAAATATTTAGGCTTAGGGCAACACGTTCCGCATATCACTAGACATGTCATTCTACTTCACATAATTGACAACATCAAAATATAAATGTGCAAGAGATAAGAAACAAAACTTATACTTTTTTTTTCAAGGCTAAGAAAAACATGTTATAACTTCTAAAAATCATTAATACATAATAACATAATTACTTATTGAGAACATGTATTTTTTAGAAAATACAGAGAGTTAGTAAACCATGAGAAAAGAATCAAGTCAAAAACTCATAGGATCAATTTATAATGCATTTTACAAACTACTTGGTCGAAACATAAATTTTACAGCAATTGTCAGAAACTTAGGTCAATTTGTAAAAATCACCATAAATTGTCAAAATACTTCTGTACAACGTGGCTTATCAACTTAGAAACATACACGGGTCTATTAAACAGTGGAGTTGGAATTTTACCAAATCATTAAGTAGTTTTTAATTGGAAAATTTTACAAAAACATGGCGCGGAAGCAACACTGTACAGGAACATTTCGACCACTGTCCACTAAAATATTTATTTCTCCTAAACTGTATATTATTTGAACATGAGACTAGTGGCATATGAAAGCTAACTCACAAGAGTATCGAACATAAAAATGTCGGACAAGAATTTTAAACAGACATTAAATGGCAGCCAAAACAATCAAGGGTAAAAATCTTGTGAAATCAACCAAAATCGCATTCTTCACAATTCCACACAACAATTAATACTTCACATGTTTAATCATATGCAATCCTTCCAAATACATGCCAACATACTTCTTCATATCAACATTCTTAAAACAATGCTTAAAAAAAATCATATCACACCCCTCCTCCGTAAAATAAGGTTACGCCCCCGTAACCGCAACCATTAATGACAAAAATACACAACCAAGACAAACAAAATTCCTAAGAGAAATATACTATATTCATTTTAAATTACCCCACACTCTCAAGTATTCTCTCAAGGTTCCCGGTTCAAAACTGGAAGGGCCAAGGTACATGATACGTGCATATTCTATACACTTTATCTGCGGTTTTGGCACGTATTTCCATGCATAATTGTTAGACTTAAGGCTACTATTTCTCCCGAAACGGTTTACTTTGCATTTTCTATGATTTATTGTAGGAATGAGTGGAAGTAAGCTAAATCAAGCCTAATTCGTCTTCCGGAGGAAACTTCAAGGAAGCCCATAAGAAGGAGATTCAGATTCACCCACTTTGGGATGCGTGCAAAGGAGTGAAGAGCTGATTTGAAGGAACAAAAGAGCCACTGCACAGCATCACCAGTCGATCGACCTCTCCCACCAGTCGATCGACCGTTGAAATCAAGCAGAAGCTACTGGGCTGCTACAACTAGTCGATCGACCACGCTGACCGGTCGATCGACCAGTTTTCGAGCTGATACTTATTTCTTCGTGTTAGACTTTTAAAAGCCCATCTTGTAATTTACTTTCGGTATCTTTTTATCAGTAGAACGCAGCAATAATTAGGTTATGCATTCATTATTGAAAGAACTCAGTTTTTAGATCTAGCTTTGGGTGACGGAAAACCTCGAATTCGATACTTTTGTTCTTTAATTCAATTAGTAAGTTTTTATGCAATTCCTTTCTTCTATTAATTCTTGTTATTTCAATTCTTGTTTTACCAATTTAATTCCAGAAATTCATCTCTTGTCTTTTGTCTTTTATTTAAATTCAATTATGTCAAATTTATTCTTT
Source organism: Silene latifolia (assembly GCF_048544455.1). Lineage (NCBI taxonomy): Eukaryota > Viridiplantae > Streptophyta > Magnoliopsida > Caryophyllales > Caryophyllaceae > Silene > Silene latifolia. The sequence continues at coordinate 49,923,061 of NC_133527.1, read as the reverse complement.
GCTATCAATTTCGAAGTTAGTATAGTTTTGATTATGCGTAGGTAATTTCTTTGATTGGGAACGAGGTGAGCCATGGCATAAATTAGGATTGTTGTGTAGTATGAGTTCTTCCGTATTGGTCTTGTTGTCTTTTGATAAATCTCTTTACTAGATTGAAAGATTAGTAATTTGAATTATCGTTAGATTTGGAATTTCTCTTGAGCGAAAGCTTTGAGAAATTCTAGGGAATTAGTAGACCGTGAGGTTATTTGAACTTTGATCGAAAGGCTAGCTTATTTTCCCTGAGACCGTATTATAAGACCTCTGCTACCTTAGTGACCTGACATTTGCCATGGTGAACCGAAGTTCCCAGTCTTCTCTTTATCCTGTTGATAAATTTCATTTTAACAATTAGCCAATTAGTCAACCAATCTCAAAACCCCCAATTAATTGTTACTTTTATAGACTGAAAAATAGCAAACAAAATCAACCTTGTCTCTCTGTGGTTCGACCCTTACTATCACTAGCTATAGTTTTAGTTTGGAATTATAAATTTAATTTTGATACAAAACGACGGTATCAAATTTTGGCGCCGTTGCCGGGGAGAAGGTGTAATTCTGTTTGCTTTATTTTAGTTTATTTTTCTTGTCTCAAGGAACTTTGGTTCCTTGAGGCCGTTGCTTACCTTTGCTTCTAGTTTTGCTTTTGCACAGTTAGAAGACCGGTTTTTGAGAGGAAGACTTGAGTACTCTCATTTTGGCAATTATGGCTACAATATATGATAATCTACAGCCAAAGGAACACCATATTCCAAAGGGACACCAGTTACCTACCCCTACTACTGGTAACTTCGAGTTTCGTTCTTCTTATATCGATTTAGTGGAGCGAAATCAGTTTGCTGGTCTACCAGATGAGGACCCCTTGAAGCATATGGAGATTTTCACAGACTACTGCTGTTCTATACCTATACCAGCTGGGGTGACTCAGGATGAAGTAAAGGGGTTGATGTTCTTATACTCCCTGAAGGATTCAGCGCGAGATTGGTACCGCTACCTTGATAGGGTAGCAACTGGAGTCACGGACTGGACATCTCTAGCATTAGCCTTCTACAAGAAGTACTTCCCACTTTCAAAGACTGACGCCTTGAGAAGTACAATCACAAGTTTCAAAGAAGGAGTGATGAGGATTTTTGCGAAGCATGGGGACGTTTCAAAAGTTTGGTCCGAGCTGTCCCTCACCATGGTTTCCAGCAATGGTATCTTTGCAACCTATTTTATAATGCTCTATATGATGATTACAAGGTCATCCTGGATGCAGCTGCTAATGGTAGGTTCCAAAACAATACCGGTCAAAGTAAAGGTTGGAACACTATTGAGGAGATGGCAGTCCATAAAGCTGAGTTTGGAAGTTCACGTGGGAAGTCACGAAAGCAAAGTGATGAAATGAGTGCCGTTGTGACACTTATAACTTCTATTACTACCCGTCTAGAGAAGCTCGAGATTTCTGAAGCTTCCAAGGAGAAAGTTGAAATACCTGTTCAAAACTCAGACGAGATCGAGAAGTTGAGAGAAATGGTCCAACTCCTTTTGGTTCAAGTGGCGAATATGGAAGCAGCCGGGATTGAGTCCTCAAGGAATTTTGTGAAGCAATTGGAGAATATAGAGGCTAAGCAAGCCGCTAATTCTTCAAGCAAATGTGAAGGGCCGATTGAAACGATTAATGCCATTAATCTCAGGAGTGGACTCTCTTATGAAAGTCCCGACAAGCCAAAGGAAGACTCAGGAAATGATGAAGAAGCTCGTTTAAATTCTGGTGCAAAAACGAGCTCAATTGCCAGTACTTCTGGTCGATCGACCAACATAGTCAGTCGATCGACTGAAGCGTCAGATAAAATAGTTTCGACCAGAACTATTCACACCAAAGATGATCGATCGATCGACCAACATTCTCAGTCGATCGACTGAGTCACCTGACGACATCAATTCTGAACAGGAACTGTTCACGCCCAGCCAAGTTGGTCGATTGACCACTAATATCAGTCGATCGACTGACCTCCCAGTACAGGATGCAAATCCGTCAACTAGTTTGCATGATTCTTCACTCAATGATGATTTGACGGGGGTTTTAAACCTACGGAAGCCGAAGGTTACCGATCTTACCGGTGTTGCGATCCCGTATCCGGAGCGTTTGAAGGCTACTAAGCTGGAGCGTAAGTTTGGTAAGTTTCTGGAGATGGTCCAGAATCTCGAGGTAACGGTTCCTTTCACTGATTTAATTACCCAGGTACCCTCTTACGCTAAATTTATGAAAGATATTCTAAATCGTAAGAGAAATTTTCGTGATGATGGTAATGTTGCTTTTGTGGAAGAGTGTAATGCTCTTTCGCAAATTAATGTGCCACCTAAATTAAAAGACCCGGGTAGTTTTTCAATTCCTTGCACTATAGGTAACCACGTAATTGGAAAGGCCCTTTGTGACTTAGGGGCCGTGTCGGTGTCATGCCCTATTACGTTTGCGAAAGGTTAAATATTGGTAGACTTAAGGTGACCGATATTACCGTTCAAATGGCAAATAGATCGACTCGGAGACCTATAGGTGTTTTAGAGGATGTACCCGTTCGAGTGGGTAAGTTTTTTATTCTTGTCGATTTCGTTGTTTTGGACATTGCGAGAGGAGGATCGGATACCTATTATTTTAGGCAGACCGTTTTTACATACAAACTGGGGCTGTAATAGATGTCAAACGCGGAACCATCACCTTAGAGGTAGGGGATGACACCATTGAGTTCGATCTTACTCACAAGGCGATCGAACTCGTCGATGAGGATACGTGTTATTTCATTGATATTGTTGTGGCTGTTACTTGTAATTGGAGGGAATCCTTAGCCAAGGATCCCTTAGCTGATCTAACCCGTTTAGATGAGTGTTCAGGTATTACAGTGGAGAATGCTGAGGAGCCAGATGCTTTGGTAGCCTCAATGGAGAGCTACGAGCTCAATGAGAAAGAAGATGAGATGCTTTTAAGCTTGGCCAACGAAAACTTGGTCAACACTTGCTACACCATTGAAGCTGATTCTGTCTATGCTGTAGAGGTAAAGGTGCCAGAGCGTAAGCCACTTCCTCCTAATCTTAAGTATGTTTTTCTAGATGATACGGAGCAAGACCCAGCCTATTGTTAGCTCTAAGCTTAATGATGACCGGTTGTATGCGCTTTGATGTGTGTGCTTAAAAAAACAGGGAAGGCTTTGGGTTACTCTTTGGATGACATTAAGGGCATCAGCCCCGATGTTTGTATGCACAGGATAGAGTTGGAAGAAGGCCACAAGCCTTACGACATGTGGTCAACGCAAGTTGAACCCGAAGATGCGAGGAAGTTGTTATGGCCGAGGTGATGAAACTACTCGATGCGGGTATTATTTATACGATTAGCAACTCCAAGTGGGTTAGCCCGATTCAGGTAGTCCCGAAGAAAGGAGGGACTACCGTGGTTAAAAATGAGAAAAATGAATTAATACCAACTCGAGTAGTGACAGGGTGGCGGATGTGCATTGATTATAGACAGTTAAATGCCGCCACCAAGAAAGACCACTTCCCCCTCCCTTTTGTTGACCAAATGACTGAAAGACTTGCTTCTAACAAATTTTTCTATTTTCTAGACGGATATTCAGGGTTCTTTCAGATCCCTATTCATCCGGACAATCAGAGTAAGACCACTTTTACTGTCCACTGGGGTGTTTTTGCATATCGTAGAATGCCTTTCGGATTGTGTAACGCCCGCTACCTTTCGAGGTGCATGATGGGGATTTTTCTCGATTATATAGAGAATATTATGGAAGTATTCATGGATGATTTCTCGGTTTATGGTAGTGACTTTGATCGTTGTTTAGCTAACCTTGATAAAGTCATGCAGCGTTGTATAGATGTTAATCTTGTTTTAAACCGGGAAAAGTGTCAGTTTATGGTCAATGAGGGAATTGTGTTAGGGCATCGATTTCGATAAAGGTATACATGTTGATAAGGCAAAGGTGCGGTGATTGAGCAATTACCTCCTCCCGTGAATGTTAAAGGAGTGAGGAGTTTCCTTGGTCACGCTGGTTTTTACCGGCGTTTCATTAAGGATTTTTCAAAAATTGCTAAACCACTTACACAATTGCTCCTTAAGGATCTTTGTCTTTGAATTTTGATGAGTGCCTTGTCGCTTTTAACAGGTTAAAGGAGGCCCTAGTTTCTGCGCCAATCATTCAGCGCTTTGATTGGGACCTCCCATTTGAGATCATGTGTGATGCCGATGCGATTATGCGATCGGTGCGATTCTGGGACAAGAAAAGAATAAAGCTTTGAATGCCATATACTATGCGAGCCGAACTCTGGATGAGGCTCAAGTCAATTATTTTACCACTGAGAAGGAGTTTCTAGCTGTAGTTTTTGCCTTAGACAAATTTCGGTCTTATTTGTTAGGTTCTAAGGTTATTGTTTATACTGACCATGCAGCGTTGAAGACTCTCTTTATTAAGAAAGATGCGAAGCCGAGGCTTTTGAGGTGGATACTCCTTTTGCAGGAGTTTGATTTGGAGATCAAAGATAAGAAAGGAGCAGAGAATGTGGTAGCTGACCACCTATCTCGTCTGCGGTGATGAGTAAAGGGAGGATTCGTTACCTATTAATGATTCTTTTCCGATGAGAGTCTCGTTAGCTATTACTACTTCAGGGTCTTATCCACCTCCGTGGTTTCTGATTTTGCTAACTTTCTTTGTGATAGGTAGGATACCACCCGAGCTTTCATGGCAGCAGAAGAAGCGGTTTGCCTATGATGCTAGACAATATTTTTGGGATGATCCTTATGTTTTCAAGGAATGCGCAGACGGTCTCATCCGGAGATGCGTACCTCAGTGGGAGGTGAAGGATATCCTAGAGGCTTGCCACTCTTCTGCTTATGGTGGTCATCACGGTCCATCCAGGACTGTAGCTAAGGTACTCCAATCTGGTTTCTATTGGCCAACTTTGCATGCAGATTGTCGCAATTTTGTTGCTGAGTGCGATGCTTGTCAAAGATCGGGGAATATTTCCAAAAGACATGAGATGCCACAGGTAGGCATTCTTGAGGTTGAGATTTTCGATGTCTGGGGCATTGATTATCAAGGACCTTTTCCGAAAGCGATCAAGGTAATAAATATATCCTCGTAGTTTGTAGATTATGTATCCAAATGGGTGGAAGCTATTGCTACTCCCCATTGCGATGCAAAGGCCGTGATTAAACTGTTTAAAAAGATTATTTTCCCTCGTTTTGGTGTCCCTCGGGTTGTCATTAGCGATGGGGGAATGCATTTTAAAGAGAAACAACTTAGTGCTTTATTGACTAAATTCGGTGTCCAACATCGTAGAGGTTTGGGGTATCATCCCCAAACTAGTGGTCAGGTTGAGGTTTCTAACAGAGAATTGAAAGAAGCCTTAGCTAAAGTTGTTTCTAAATCACGGAAATATTGGAGTCTTAAGTTAGATGATGTCTTATGGGCTTATAGAACTGCGTTTAAGACGCCAATCGGAATGTCACCATACCGATTGATTTATGGTAAGACATGTCATTTACCTGTTGAGTTAGAGCGTAAGTCTTGGTGGGCTATTTGTGATTTGAATTTGGATCCTAACCTCTCTCGTGAGAAACGCATGACACAGCTGAATGAGCTAGAGGAATTTAGGCTGCTGGCCTATGACAATGCAAGGATCTACAAGGAGAAAACAAAGCGCTGGCACGACAAGAGAATCATCAAGCGCGAGTTCCATATTGGCGATAAAGTACTTCTTTTTAATGCTCGTATCCGTCTATTTCCTGGTAAGCTGAAATCCAGGTGGACCGGCCCCTATACGGTCACAGCAGTCACAAAGTTCGGATCAGTTGAATTGGAGACCTCTGCTGGAGAAAGGTTCAAGGTTAATGGCCAATATGTGAAGCACTATCATGGATCAGATGCATATGTTGGGAAAGTCGAGGTATTGTACTTCGACCCGTTATCGGATGATGCAGAGTGAGGTAAAAAGGTCGTGCGGGACCTCTTAAACCAGCGCTAACTGGGAGGCAACCCAGGTTGTAATTATTTGTAATTTAGGAATTTTATTTTGTTATTTCATTTAATTTGCATTTTTGAGTTTTTTGTTTTTTGTTTTCTTTAATTTCTTTTATTTTGCAATTTCTTGGTATGGGAATATGCGCACCTTTGATAATTTTTGCAGGTATTTATTTTATGCAAAGTGCGTAGGTGGAATGCTGGATTTTTGTGAGAGGAAGACAGGAAGTTATGATGGCAAAATGAATTTCTGACGAATTAAAGTCCAATTGCCAGCTCTAGCAGTCGATCGACTAAGTGGTGCAGTCGATCGACTGAAGCGGGAAAACCAGAAGTTACTGTGCAGGGATATTAGTCGATCGACTGGGTCAATGAGTCGATCGACCAATACACGAGACTCCAGAAGCTGTTAAATGACAGACCGGTCGATCGACCGAGTAAAGTGGTCGATCGACTACTCCGCGGGATCAGATTACAACTAAAAGGGAAGTTTTTCACTCATTCACTCATTCATATTCATAACATCAAAAATCCTAAGCAAACCCTAGCCTTTCCCCTTTTCCGCGATTTCATCTGCAATCCCCTCTCAATCTTGATTTCTCTTGCTTAATCCTGTAATGTCTCGTCAAAAGGTATGCTCTAATCTCATTTCCATCCTCTATTTTCGACTTTTACTGAAGTATCTTGCCCAATTTTCGAGCATTGTCCCCTTGAGACGGAAAAATCGATTTGGGGATGATTGATTTAGGGGTTGATTTCTTGTTGCTTTTATGCTTTAATTGCTTATATTACCCTTTCCCCCTTGATTTTCGAGATGATCTAGCAACTAGGAGGTGATAATGCCGTCTTTCCCCAAATTTCGAAACCCTAAATCGATTTTCAAATTCTGATTTTGTTCGGGTTTCCGTAAGTTGACTTTGTTAGGGGATTCTCGTTGCTAATGAGTTGTTTGCAGGTAACAAAGATGACGAAAGGAAAGGAGCACATGTACGAGGGACAATCGAGCCAAGGAGCTCCCAAGCGGCCACGAGGACCGCCACTGCTGATAGAGGCTACCACGGATAGTCTACCTGACTATCCGCAGGTTATCTTTGCTAATTCTACGCAACGTGCTAAGTTTTCTCTTTTTGTTTCGAAAATGAAAGTTACAGCTACCCGATTTCTCCATAAAGATACTTTGGAGAAATTAGGCTGTTATGAGTCGGTTGTGTCCCTGCTAAATGGGACGGGTATGACAGGTTTAGTGGACATGGCTGAGTTCACGTATTATATTTTGACCCTTGAATTCTTTTCGTCTTATGCTTTTGACTCGAAAGCTTTTCAGGAAAATAAGACTAACCCTTGCATTTCCTTCCGGCTATTCAATGTCAATTACTCTCTGACATTAGCTGATTTTGCCGGTTTTCTGGGTCTTTATTTCGAGGGCAGAACCTCGGACACCTCTGACATTCATCGAGTCATGTGGTCTTGCATTAGTGACTTTTACGGGTCTAAGAGGACGGGCACTTCCGTCCACTTGCCCCCTCTTCGTTATTTTCTACGGCTAATGGGTAATACCATTTTTGTAACACCCCGTAATTTCGGACCGTTAATATATTGCGAAAGTAATTTATTAATCAAGTTGAATTTAATATTAACGTATTTGAAGTAAAAAATAATTCAAAGAAATATAATTTTATTATATTTTGAAGTAAAGTATTTATTTTGATAGTTTCGAAACGTTTAAAAATAGTTTAAACCGTGTAAAAATCTTTTAATTCGATTTAAGGGCATATCGGGAGGAAAATGACAATTCTATTGAAAATTGGGCAAACAATTTTGGAAATGGGTCGTATGAGTATTCAATTTTCTTGTAATCCCGTGTTTAAGAACTTTGGTCTTGTCGGAATTTGCATTTGACAAGCGGTTCTAATTATTATCGAATCGAGCCAAAACCGACTCGTAAAATCCCGACTAAACCCGCTCCCTTCCTTTCCTCCTTTCCTTTCCCGCGGACACCCCCTTCCCCTTTCTTTTTTTCTGATTTTTTCTTACCAACTTCATCTTCCTCTATCTTCTAAAGCATTCCATCACCAAAACACCATTAAAACTTAAAAATTCAAGCTATTTTCGCCATAACTTCCTCATTTCTTGTCGGATTTTCACATAATTTATATTTCCGGAATCCTCTCTTCGAGATCTACATCCTGGTATAGTTTAATTTCAGTTTTCTTGATGTCGTTTTAAGACGATTTTCGGTATAATTTCGGTTTTTATGCTTATTATTGTGTTTTTATTGTTTAATTAGGTGAAGAATTGGAGGACGAGTTTGGGGACTCGTATATTGTCGAAGATAGTGGCTAGTTGCTTGTTAGGGTTTGGTTTTCAAGGTGCTAATTTTTCATTTTCTAGCTTAAGGTAACATATTTCGAGTTACTCGACGAATAATCGTCACATTCTTTGTTGTTTTTGTATGTTTTTGTGATTTTTATTTAAGTAGTTAATTTCACATAATAAAATGGGTTGCATGCATGTCTTTTGTTAGTTTTAGTACTCATATTAGTATAAAAATGGAATGGGAACGATTAAGTAATGCTTAAAACGGAATTAAAATGAACAAAAACGGAAAAATGGAGGTGTAGGGGTGGCGGCAGCAGGCCCGGCAGGCCCACGGCTGGCCCGGGTCAGCCCATTGCTTGTTTCGCGGTTTTTCATGCAATATTTGTCATTTCGGGTTCATTAATGTTATAGTTAGAATAAGTAACATATGGTTAAACCTTTGAAATGAATAATGATTAGTAGTAAAAATTATGTTAATGGTAAAAATTATGTTTATAGTGGTAGTTGCACATGTTAGGGTAGATTATAAAAGGAAATTGTAATGATTAGGCTCAAAATGATTTTTTTAGCGATAATTGTAATGTTTTGATGATTGTGGCGAAAACTGAGCCTTAGTCCCTTTGACTGATTCGATGTCAGTTAATTGAGTGATTGGTCAGCCGCAATTTAACCCGCACTGCCGCAGTAGGTGGGGTTGCGGGTAAAAATTCGGTTGGATGAAATTTTATATGAATTGGATAATCGGCCTTTTTCTTGTTTTAGGCCATTTATCAAGTTTTTAGTTCACATGTATAGTTGGTTGAATTTAATAGTTTCTTATATTGTAGAAACGGCCCTAGATTCCCTAAAGCCTTTAATATTGTTAATATTGCTAGAAATGGTATTGGTATTAAATACTTTCTTGCAGGTTGTTGTGTTTGTCATAGATAGGTCTTTATAGTCTTTGACGAGTATATATTTTGAAGGGACATATGTCTCCCTCTTTTTCTTTGGTTTGTATCACTTTATTCTCGTAGCTTTAGCATAGTTATGTAAATTAGTTGTTAGCATTTGCAGGTTTTGGCATCCTCCTCTTGGAAATGTTTGTGAATGGTTTAGAAAAGTTTTGAAAATTACAGGTTTTTGTCTAGTTGAACCAATTACAAACATATCCTGTCAGTTTTTCTGTAGAATTTATGCCTTTATCTTTTGCTAAAATTGAGGGTGTCACAATTTTGGCCGTAAAGAGTCTAATAATGTGAATAATATTGAATTGTCAATCTTAGCGGGCTATCTGAACATTGACAGTCGGGTAGCCCGTATTTATAACATCGCCTACTTGACTGCCGCTCACTTTCAGACTGTAAGTGAGTGCACTTTGACCACCATTGCTTGTGGCGGGTTGGTGACACGTATCGCCAACCGCCTTGTTTTACTTTTCCCTCGAGAGGAGGCCCCCATTGACCCTGACCTACGCTTCATGGACCTTCCTTACGCGAGGGCTGTCTATTGGGTCGATAGACAGATGCGGTGGAAGATTGATTCTTTCATCTGTGACCGCATCCCTGTCACTGGCTACCCCCTATCCTGCCCCTTACCACTGTTGAGGGGGCAGCTCGGCCGCCCTTGCCTAGTTACAGGCTTCCTCTAGTGGCGGCCACTGCTACTGCTAGCACTTCGAGGAGAGCTCGTGCCTCCACTGGACAGGCACCCTCTTCCTCCACTCCTGCTCCGACTGGCTACCCGGCCACTTTTCGACCACCTACTCCTTTGGTTGTCCCTCCGGTCATGGACCAGAGGGCAATGTCACGTGTCTTGGGTGATTTGTGCAGGAGCTTTGACCAGCACAGGCTAGACACGGCTCTAGCCCTGTAATACTCCGTATTTTTAATAATAATTTATAAGAATAATTTATATAATTTAATGAGTAATTAAATGACATTTCTACTACTAAATACAAGTAAGACGTTAATTAAATAATAAATTAATAATTCAAGTCAGGATTGGGTTTGGCTAGTATTTGTGCTTTGGGCTTAGTTGGTAATCGAGTGTTGGACTATGTGGTATTATTATATGGGCCGAACTTATTTAATTGGTATTAGTGTAATCGGAATTTATATCGGGAATTAATAATAATATATCAAGGTAATTATGATTATAATAATAAATAATAAAGTTATGGCAATAATAAATTAGTAAGTATTATATGAGGAAATCATAGTTATGGTAGGATTAATAGTATATGATAAATAATAATGATATAATTATAATGACAATTCCTACTACTAATTAGAATAAGGAAAGTTACATGGTTTCCTAATTGGCCTCGTATTCTCTAAATCTTACACTATAAATACCACCTTAAATCTGATAAATAAATTACAAATAAAAAGAAGAAGCTTTAGGAGGCGGAAAGAAAGAAGAATTAACAAAATCAATTGGTCGACTTGAGGTAATTAACTCAGCTTAAAGCGGTTTATATTCTTTTCATGCAAGCAACTTTAGATCGATAGTATGACTTATATAGACCACCATAGGACTCGGGAATTGAACCTATAGCGGCATTGGACTGCGAAGTTTATAACCTGACCATTGTTGACCGTCATTGACCGTGGTAGGGTGGCGTTTAGGGCGGCTAAAGGTGGCTGGTCAGGGGAGTTATACGGGTTGGTTGTGGGTGATTAGAATGAGTAATTGAACCCCTAATTGACCTCGACTTGACCTGGGTATAGAGGGGTTGTGATGGGGGGAGGTGGTCGGTCCTTTTGGTGGTGGCGGAATGGTGGCAGGTGGCGGTTTATGGCGGTGGTGGCGAAAACAGGGGAGTGACTCGTGTTTTGGGCAGGCTGTTTCAAGGGGGTTTTTAGTGGTTGTAAGAGGCCTGGATTGGGGTGGTTTTGGGTTGTTTTTGTCGAGGGTAGATTGGTGAGTTGATTAGTGGTTGTAGGTGGCGGTGAAGGTGGTGTTAGGTAGTGGTTTTGGGACGGGTTTTATGGGGTGTCAGGTGAGTGTTGCGGTTGGTGTCGTGTGATAGGGCGTGGGTTTGTGGGTTGTTGGTGGTGGTTTAGCTGGTGGTTAAGGGCGAGTTGGATGCGTGGGGTTGCAGGCTAGGGGTGTCGAGGTTGGGTGGTGGCTGTGGTGGCTTGTGGTGTCGGGTTTGGTGGGTTTTAAGAGAGGTGTTGGCCATGGTTTATAAACCGTGTTAGGGTGGTGTGTGTTTGTTTTTGTGACGGGTTTTAATTATTTAATTAGCTCGGGTGAGTCGGGTTCGTAGTTAAATCGGGTTTTTAGTTATCATAAACCTTTAATAACTATAATAAATAATTAATTTGAATAATTAAATAAAAGGAATAAATAAATAAATAAAGTTAGTAATTATAATTGTTGTAATTGTTATTATTATATAGGTGACGGAAATTGTGAAGAATTATAATCGGATTGGATTTGCTTTATTTATTTGGATTGCGTAATTGGAATTGCTTGCCAGGTAGGGATAATCCTACTCAACTCGACTTTTAATTATCTATGTTTTGTATGGTGAATTACTTACGTTAAAGTGGAATTGTTCATATGTTGAAAAGGGAGAATTATATTGTTTTTGTTGGTTGATATAATTGTAATTGTTGGAAGGGAGATTCATATTGTATATGTTGGTTGATAATATCGTAAAGGTTGGAAGGGTGACTTATGTTGATTTGTGTCGGTTATATTGATGAGGTGAATTGGATTGTATCGTTGATTGGAATGTGGTTATTGTGAAAAGCTGTGCGACAGTCAGTTGTACGTTGTTGAGGGAGTTTGTACACTGGGGTGTTGGTAATATGTACGTTGTGAGGGAGGGGTACTATTACATATTGCGGTACGTTGTTAAGGGAGGGGTACCAAAGTAATGTGAGCACGTTGTTAAGGGAGTTGTGCTAAGTAAAGGAAAGGAGCACGTTGTCAGGGGGTTGTGCAATGAAAGTGAATTGAAATGGATTGATAATTGTATGTTCTTGTTGTTTAGTTTTATTCCTACTCAACCTCGCGGTTGTTGTGTGTATTCGTGAACACTGCGGTGAACCGTTTTATGGGGAGCAGATTTGACAGGTACCAAAGATTAGCTGACTTGGGAGCATTGGGATGAGAGCCAAACTTGGAACCTTAGAAGAAGTCTAGATCACATATATAGTTATATCACTTTATTTATTTCTGCTGCGAGTTGTAAATATTTATACTAAGTTTTAGTTGGATAATTTGTAATAAACATGTATTCACTAAAGTTTTAATTTAAAGTACTTTGGTATTGTTGTACTTTGTTATTCACTACCTCGGGAAACCGAGATGGTAACAATCCTAGTTATTTGGGAATGTCTAGCTAAAGGCTCCTGAATAAATGGGGGTGTTACAAGCCCTCTACCCAGTTTACGAGGAGTTAGCCCGGGGAGGGATGCTCCCACAGGGTGACTGGACTAACCCTTCTTACTTTGTCCCTCTTGTGGGCGGCTACCCTCAGCCTGCCAGGAGACCCCCTCCCACTACTACTGCTGGTGCCTCCACTTCCAGGAGAGCCACTGCCGCTGCTGCTGAGGCGGACGAGGAGGGCGACTCGGGGTCCGGAGAGGACAGTGATTCTGATTACGATGGTGGAGATTAGATGCTGGTGACCTCCCCGTTTTTGGCTGGTTTGGGGAGGTCGTATTTTGTGAGTTCCTTCCTTTCTTTATTAGCTTCCTTTTATTTTATTATGCTTTTATTCTCCCATTTTTCTGCTGGTGATTTGCTGCTGAGCACAATGAGGGCATTGTGCGTTTTGGTTTGGGGAGGGTATTTGCATATGCCTTTTGTTTTGCATCTGCATTTGTTTTTTTTATTGCATTTCCGTCACATGTTTATTGCATTTTAGTTTGCATTTGTTTTTCAATTCAAGAAAAAAAAAACAAAGAAAAAAAATAGAAAATGTCATAAAAAAAATCAAAAATATCACGTTTACTTTTGCATATAGTTGAGTCGGATTGGAGTTTTAAATGATGATTTTGCACTATTAGTCAAATATGCCATTCCTTGCCCTTTTCACAGCTGTTTAGCAAAGAATTATAAGTGATTTCTCAAATTTTGTTATGGAATTCATTTCGGGTAATTAGACTTGACTCATTACTTTTGGCAAACTACTTATACTTTCTGAGATATAGAGCCTATAACTGGTGACATTCATGACCGGTTAATTTAGGATTGAGAGTAGTACTCCCTTCATTTCATGTTTTGCACGTGTATGAGTTTTGATTGCTTATTGCCTATACGCATTGGTTTGTGGTTGGTATTGCATGTTTTGAGAACTATTGCATCCTCCCCCTTTCTCCTTTTACCCCATTAACTCCACTATAAGCCATAACTGCCAGTTGCCCTCAACTACATCCCATACTTAGCCTACCATTGTGCCAAGCTAGGAAGTAGTAGAGGAATTTTTGTCGGATTAGAAGCGATTTTGGTTCGTTTGTACTGATGGAGTGAGTATTGATGAGAAGTGAAGGGGTTGTGTCTTTTTGAAGGGAAAGAAAGAAATTTAGAAGAAATGAAAAAAAAAGGAATTGTGTTTACCTGGCAGAGAGCTCTGGTTGTGTAAGGGTGGTCGATCGACTGCCATCACTGGTCGATCGACCACCAGTTCAGAAGATGAAAAAAAAAATGAAAATGAAAGAAAAGAAAAAGATTAAGACAGAAAGAAAAAAAAAGAGGAGTTTTGAAAATAATAAGGTTTTGGTTGAATAAGAACGCGCCTCATATGCTTATTTCATGAATTGGAGGCGTTTGTCTTGGGATTTTGTGATGCCTAGTCTTTTAAAGGCATGGTTTATATGTTGAGTTGGAGGAAGGGATACGGTTTCTGATGGTTGTATAGGTACTAGCTTGGCTCTTACCTTCACTTTTTCCATAATTGTTTTGCCCTTCTTTTTTCCCACTTAACCTCACATATCCAAATCTTGCAATAGTTCGGCATGTAATAGTCTTTGACGGTGGTTATGCGTATGTACGGTAGCTAGAATCATTAGTCATGCTAGTCAAGCATACATGTTTTGTCGGTCGCAGTCTAGGTGAGAGACTGTATTTTTCTTTCCTCTCTTTTACATTTAATCTTACCATTTGCTTTGCCGAGGGAAGAGTGACCCGGGAGAGTCCGAATGTAAAACAATTTGCATATCCTGATCCGCAAAGGTCGTATTTTACAATCGATCTGTATCAAGAGTGGTTTCCCCGACTAGAGAGTAACTTAACTGATAAAACGAATCCGCATTCGAGCATGACCATGCATTTCGATTCTGACTCCTCGAGTGGCCCCGAGAAATATCGAGTACACGATAAAGGCTGAATATTTCCTTCAACTCGACCCCCGCCGATATAAGCACAAACATGAAATGACCAGGAAAAAATCTACTTGGCCCCTGTTACGGATGACCGTGAGAAAGAAACCAAAGTCACCCAAAATCTGCCTTAATCTCAAGAGACAGTCGATAGTCAAAAGAATCGACTCTTAGGATCACCATGGAGGTCCTATCCACGACCTGGCACCGAATATTATAAAACATTTAGGACTCCACGTCGTTGTCACAATTGTGTACTACGAGATATCCGTATAACTCGCCTCTGTGATTGGTCAGTCAACCGTTTGACTTATGGCTCGTTGAACCCACCATCAACCAACGTCACAAAATAATTGCCAGAGTTATCAGCTCACGTGGGCAATTAAGGACCATAATATAATGTTTGTTCAGTTCACTTTGTGGTGTTCAAAAATTGTCGTACAATTCCACATGAAAAACAAAATATATAAATATCAAAACGATGATGTCGTATAGAGTACAAAAGAGAATGAATCTAATCCATAAAAGAGTACTACAACTCAGGAACACGTTTAATTCCCATGGAATTAACATGCCCTTCATGCTTATCTTGTCGTAATGGTTTAGTGAGAGGATCTGCTATATTATCATCTGTAGCAATCTTTTCTATCACTACCTCCTTTTGCTCCACGTAATCTCGGATTAGATGAGCTTTCCGTTGTACATGTCTAGACTTGTTGCTAGACTTAGGCTCCTTAGCCTGGAAGATGGCACCTCTATTGTCGCAATAGATGGTGATTGGGTCATTCGAACTAGGCACTACAGATAGTCCTTGTAAAAATTGACGCATCCATATCGCTTCCTTTGCAGCTTCAGACGCGGCATAGTACTCGGACTTAGTCGTAGAATCTGCTGTAACACTTTGTTTGGAACTTTTCCAGCTGATTGCAGCGCCATTAAGAGTAAAAACGAATCCGACGAGATTTCGAGTCATCTCGATCCGTTTGGAAGCTAGCATCTGCGAACCGGTTGCGCATAGCTTTTGTTCGCCTCCATAAGTCAATGCCCAATCTTTAGTCCTCCGTAGGTACTTAAGAATGTTCTTGATAGCCATCCAATGTGATTCACCCGGATCTTTGTTGGAATCGACTTGTCATACTCAATGCATATGCCACGTCCGGACGTGTGCATATCATGGCATACATGATTGATCCTATAGCCGAAGCATAAGGAATCCGGGTCATGCGCTCTTTCTCTTCCGGTGTCTCTGGTGCCTGAGACTTGCTCAAATGCACCCCTGGAGCCATAGGAAGAAACCCCTTTTTGGAGTTAGTCATGCTGAATCTCTCTAGGATTTTGTCTATGTAAGTCTCCTAACTGAGAGATAACATCCGACGTGATCTATCTCGATAGATACGGATGCCCAAAATTCTTTGTGCCTCACCCAGATCTTTCATCTGGAAATGATTCTTCAACCATTCTTTAACCGAAGATAGGAGAGGAATGTCATTCCCAATCAAGAGTATGTCATCAACATACAATATCAAGAATACAATCTTGCTCCCAGTCGACTTGATATATAAGCATGGTTCTTCGACCGATCGAGTGAAACCATACTCTTTTATCACTTGGTCGAAACGATGATTCCAACTCCGAGAAGCTTGCTTAAGTCCATAGATGGAACGCTTAAGCTTGCACACTTTCTTAGGATGTCCGGGATCGATGAAACCTTCGGGTTGTACCATGTACAACTCTTCCTCCAAAAAACCGTTTAAGAAGGCGGTTTTCACATCCATCTGCCAAATTTCATAGTCATGAAAAGCGGCAATCGCTAAGATAATCCTAATGGAACGCAGCATGACTACGGGTGCAAAAATTTCATCGTAGTGCAAACCTGGCACTTGGGTGAAACCTTTAGCAACTAGTCGTGCTTTATAGATATCTTGTTGATCTTCCACAGAATGCTTTATCTTGTAAAGCCATTTGCATTGAAGGGTACGAACCTTAGCAGGTAAGTCAACAAGATCCCATACGTTGTTCTCATACATGGAGTCCATCTCGGATTGCATGGCCTCAAGCCATAGCTTTGAGTCGGAACTAGTCATAGCACCTTTATAGGTTGCGGGTTCACTACTCGTTAAGAGTAGAATGTCATCTATGTCATGTTCCTCGACCATACCAATGTATCTGTCCGGAGGAATAGAGACTCTTCCCGACCTCCTAGGTTCCTCAGGATTATTCACCGCAGCCGGGATTGAAGGAACTGGTTCCTCCAATGGTTGCTCGGCATTTGGTTCTGGAATCTCCGACAGCTCGAAGGTTCTATTACTCTTCGCATTCTCGAGAAATTCCTTCTCTAAGAATGTCGCACTAGCCGCAACAAATACACGTTGTTCGGTTGGCGAATAGAAGTAATGACCAAATGTTCCTTTAGGATAACCTATAAAGTATGTCTTGACCGATCGCGGGCCGAGCTTATCCTCGTGTCTCCACTTGACATAAGCCTCGCAGCCCCAAACCCGTATAAAGGACAAGTTAGGGACTGTTCCCTTCCATAGTTCATATGGAGTCTTGTCAACAACTTTAGACGGACTTCGGTTAAGTATTAGAGCAGCTGACAGAAGAGCATAACCCCATAATGAATCAGGCAATACCGTGTGACTCATCATGGATCGAACCATATCAAGTAACGTTCGATTTCTCCGTTCGGACACACCATTCAACTGAGGTGTTCCAGGTGGAGTTAACTGTAAGGCAATCCCACAGTCCTTAAGGTGTTGATCAAACTCGTGAGAAAGATACTCGCCACCACGGTCTGATCGTAGTGTTTTAATCTTTCTACCCAGTTGGTTCTGTACCCGATTCTGGTATTCTTTGAATTTCTCAAAGGACTCACTTTTATGCTTCATCAAGTAGACATAGCCATATCTACTTAAGTCATCCGTGAAAGTGATAAAATACCTATAGCCTTCTCGTGCGGTGATTGACATAGGTCCACACACATCCGTATGTATGAGTCCTAATAGGTCAGCAGCGCGCATTCCAACATCTTTGAAGGAAATTCGAGTCATCTTGCCAATGAGACATGATTCACACGTGCCAAATGATTGAAAATCAAAGGCCGAGATAGCTCCATTCTGTATGAGCTGTTTAACGCGTTTCTCATTAATGTGTCCCATACGGCAGTGCCATAGATAAGTTTGATCTTTCTCACCAACCTTTAACTTTTTATTCATTACGTGCAATATTTCGGTGGTCTGATCTAAAACATAAATTCCATTCATGGAGACTACCTTGCCATAAATCATATCGTGTAATGAGAAAATGCAAGTATTATTCTCTATTACAAATGAAAAACCAAGTTTGTCAAGTGCAGAAACTGAAATAATGTTTTTAGAAAGATTGGGTACATAATAGCAGTTATATAAAAATAACTCAAATCCGCTAGGAAGCTGGATCACGTATGTTCCCCTCGAGATGGCAGCCACTCGTGCTCCATTCCCGACACGCAGGTCCACCTCACCCTTTACGAGGGGTTCGATGTTTCGGAGCCCCTACACATGATTACACAGATGAGAACCACAACCAGTATTTAGTACCCAAGTTCCGTAACTTGCGTGGTTAATCTCAATCATATGAATAATAGAAGAAGAAGAAGAAGAAGACATACCAACAGGAGTAACGCGACCTGCTTTTATGTCCTCATGGTATAAAGGACATGTACGCCTCCAATGCCCAGTCTTGTGGCAATGGTGGCATTCCATGTTACCGGTCTTACTCTTTGTCGCGCCTGATGAGGTGCTCGACTCACCAGGCCCACTCTTACCTGATCCCGACTTCTTAAACTTCGGTTTTACCTCGCTAGGTCCGCTAAGCTTTGCCCTTACCCTTGCCCTTGTTTGACACAACGAGAACATCCTGTTTCAGGCTCCCACTAAACTTCATGTCCTTCTCGGTCTGTACGAGAAGGGAGTGTAGTGCGTGAGGACTTTTCTTCAAATCATTTATATAGTAATTGGCTCTAAAAAGCGCAAAACCATCGTGGAGTGAATGAAGCATGCGGTCTATCACGATGTTCTCGCTGATCTTACAATCAAGCGCCTCCAGTTTCTCGACATTCTCAATCATTCTGAGAATGTGTGGGCTAACCGGTTGGCCCTTCTGGAGTTTCGCCTCAAAGAAGCGACACGTATGCTCATAGGTCACGATTCTCGGTGCTTTCGAGAATTCCTTAGTGAGCGTGGTGAAAATCTTGTTTGCACCTTGGGCTATGAAGCGTTTCTGCAAATTGGATTCCATTGCAAAAATGAGTACGTTTTTAATCGCACCCGCTTCCATGACGAAATCGCTATACTTGGCGATCTCGTTAGCTCCAGCCGTGGGGCCTGGGTTTGACGGGTTGCGCTCAACCAGATATTTGAGCTTCCCGTCAGCAATGGCAGCATTCCGTAATGCCGCCTCCCATTCCGCGAAGTTTGATCCATCATTCTTCAGTCGAGTAGACTGATTCATCTGATTCATGAAGATCCGAAGCCAGGACTCACGGTCCAATGTGGCACTTGGCATTGGGTCGTCAGCACGGCCAGCCATTTTGTTATTAGCAGTTTAAATGATCGTGATCTACACTGAAAAAGAAAGGGAAAACAAAACGAAATAAGCAACTCATCGAGGTGATTTAAGTCTATTTAAAATTCATTTTAACTTGTAGACTTATTGCACTTGCATAATTGATCTCCCTCAAGAATAATACAAGTGATCCCAAGACTCAATTTCCGTAAATTGATAAGCCAACTGTTTAGCTAGTTCTACCGTTAGAACTCTTGGTCGATAGATTTCCGTAAATCCTATCTATAGTCCACCTTAATCACAGGATCGTACGAGTGACCATAGTGTTGAGATAAAATAGGTCAATCAGTTCCAACTTACCCGACGTAGAAGGGGTCATATTATGCCTACCGACGAAGAAGGGATTCATTGGAGTTTGGCCTATAAAGACTATTCTCAATTTTTGGTTATACGAGGAAGATCCCATCAACTTAGTTTTAATTCATTTTAAGTGAACGAAAAACTAGCATTACGTGAATGAATTAACTTAGGTGATGGCTTAAGTAAAAACGTGTGATATCTGTATATCATAGAAAACTAACGCGAGACCTCTATATGTGTCAGTTTTCATGCAATTATTAGGTGGTTTGGTTTTAGGCGGAATATGATGCAAATTATCGTTACGATATAAAAATATAAAAGAATGCAAAACGTAAATAAAAGTCCTAGTGTGGCCTATCCTAGCAAAATGAACATAATACAACTTTGGAATCCACCGTTGGACCCGAGAAGCTTGTCTTGATGTTCCATCTTGATCCATGCAGCGGGAGTGAGCATCCGATTCTCCATCTTTGGTCTTCTCAAAATTACAATTTAAAATTTACAAAATATAAACCTATTTACATTCTAAATAAAAACTGTAATTACAAGGAAAAACCAAAACGAAGATGCGAGATCTCAAAATACAACCAAGACCGTGTTCCATCATTACGGTAACACGTTCTACTAAGGCCACACTAAGTTACAACCGTTTGTAAAATTAAATACGTAATAAAACATTCAAGGCATTCAAAAGTAACGATAACTAAAAATGCATCAACTAAAACAAAATTTATTCGTGACATAATTCCGTAATTATGTTAAATTTATCCAAACCACCTTTTAACGATTAAAATTATGTGACAAAACCGCTTCTATCAACTTAATTTTAATTCATGATAATCCGTTACTTTAAATCGCTTTAAAATAACTAAATGGTACGTGAGTGAACCGTTTCACTATCAAGCGAATGCATAAAATCCGTATTTTGCATATGTTATGGCCGGAAAAAAAAAACCGAAAATTTTTTTTTTCTTCTTTCTCTCACGGCAGAACCGAGAGCAGCATAAATTTTTTTTTTTTTTTTTTTTATAGCAGCTCAAAACGTGAGCATGAACAAACCAAAACAAAATCGATTTGGTAAAACCAATTGCAATTAAACCTAATTCGTATAGAATTGAATCTACAATTGATAAAACATTAACATATTGCATTGAAAAATGATTACAAAAACAATATGCAAAAACCAAACGAAAGCAAAACGAGACTATCGGTTACAAAAACAATATGCCCACTCCCTTTTGTTCACTCGGTCCGTGAGTTTGCTTAGGGAGGGAGTGGGCTTTCCACTTCCTCCTTATTAAACTCGTGATCCGACTCAAAATGCTAAAATGTATATGACGGGATTTTATTATAAATTGTCATCGGTTATCGGTTATTAAAATATCAACTAGTAACATGGATTAGTCGACATATTAATACATGTCCGACAAAGACAATATTGTATAATTAATTCAATATACATCAATTAAATATAATCGTTTATATTCAATTTACGAATTAACTGCTTAATTCACTTTAGCCATTATTATTTAATCCGTATTAAATAATTATCTCAACATCGCGTTTGACTAATTATTAGTCAATAACTCCGACTAACTGCTTAGTCATATTAGGCATCAACATGACTGTATTTTCATACTGTCACATCTCTCAAACGTATCCTATAGGTGTGACTTTTAGGGACCAGTTGATCACCGCCATCTGTATGACAATAACGTCAAACTTATCTAGCAAGCCAACCGTTATTGATAAACGTGGACCAACTGATAATAATACAAAAGTATACCCTTTGATCCTTTTAGAGATTTATATGTCATTGCACTAACTGTGGAGGACACCAGCCCCAACAAGATATAATCCTTTCCATTTAGTTTTTATACGGGTCATAGTGCTTGCTTGGGGACAAGCAAGGTTTGGTTTGGGGAGATTTGATACGTGCATATTCTATACACTTTATCTGCGGTTTTGGCACGTATTTCCATGCATAATTGTTAGACTTAAGGCTACTATTTCTCCCGAAACGGTTTACTTTGCATTTTCTATGATTTATTGTAGGAATGAGTGGAAGTAAGCTAAATCAAGCCTAATTCGTCTTCCGGAGGCAACTTCAAGGAAGCCCATAAGAAGGAGATTCAGATTCACCCACCTTGGGATGCGTGCAAAGGAGTGAAGAGCTGATTTGAAGGAACAAAAGAGCCACTGCACAGCATCACCAGTCGATCGACCGTTGAAATCAAGCAGAAGCTACTGGGCTGCTACAACTAATCGATCGACCACGCTGACCGGTCGATCGACCAGTTTTCGAGCTGATACTTATTTCTTCGTGTTAGACTTTTAAAAGCCCATCTTGTAATTTACTTTCGGTATCTTTTTATCCGTAGAACGCAGCAATAATTAGGTTATGCATTCATTATTGAAAGAACTCAGTTTTTAGATCTAGCTTTGGGTGACGGAAAACCTCGAATTCGATACTTTTGTTCTTTAATTCAATTAGTAAGTTTTTATGCAATTCCTTTCTTCTATTAATTCTTGTTATTTCAATTCTTGTTTTACCAATTTAATTCCAGAAATTCATCTCTTGTCTTTTGTCTTTTATTTAAATTCAATTATGTCAAATTTATTCTTTGCTATCAATTTCGAAGTTAGTATAGTTTTGATTATGCGTAGGTAATTTCTTTGATTGGGAACGAGGTGAGCCATGGCATAAATTAGGATTGTTGTGTAGTATGAGTTCTTCCGTATTGGTCTTGTTGTCTTTTGACAAATCTCTTTACTAGATTGAAAGATTAGTAATTTGAATTATCGTTAGATTTGGAATTTCTCTTGAGCGAAAGCTTTGAGAAATTCTAGGGAATTAGTAGACCGTGAGGTTATTTGAGCTTTGATCGAAAGGCTAGCTTATTTTCCCTGAGACCGTATTATAAGACCTCTGCTACCTTACTGACCTGACATTTGCCATGGTGAACCGAAGTTCCCAGTCTTCTCTTTATCCTGTTGAGAAATTTCATTTTAACAATTAGCCAATTAGTC
Source organism: Silene latifolia (assembly GCF_048544455.1). Taxonomy (NCBI): domain Eukaryota; kingdom Viridiplantae; phylum Streptophyta; class Magnoliopsida; order Caryophyllales; family Caryophyllaceae; genus Silene; species Silene latifolia. The sequence goes on along the minus strand of NC_133527.1, from coordinate 49,900,450 downwards.
AACCAATCTCAAAACCCCCAATTAATTGTTACTTTTATAGACTGAAAAATAGCAAACAAAATCAACCTTGTCTCTCTGTGGTTCGACCCTTACTATCACTAGCTATAGTTTTAGGTTGGAATTATAAATTTAATTTGGATACAAAACGACGGTATCAGTACAAATTAAGGCTAGCTTCTTAACCGCACTAAGTAACACCCCCATTTATTCGAGAGCCTTTAGCTAGACATTTCCAAGTAAATGAGAGCGTTACCATCTCGGTTTCCCGAGGCAGTGAGTACAAATTAAAACAGAACCAAAGTACTTTATTAAAACTTATTAATCAACACTTTTATTACAACTTATTAAAACAACTTAACTAAATAAATTACAAACTCGCAGCGGAAATAAAAACAACTGAGTGATAAAAGAACTAAGTGATCTAGACTTCATCTAAGGTTCCAAGTTTGGCTCTCATCCTAATGCTCCCAAGTCAGCTAATCTTTAGTACCTGTCAAATCTGCTCCCCATTATGGTTCATCACAGGTGTTCACGAATACACGGTCAACCACGAGGTTGAGTAGGATAAAATACATTAAAACAACCAATCTCTCACAACTGTCAATATTCCAATCTCAATTGTTCACATGTCACATCTCGACATAACCGTCCACGTTATCCACCAGAGACTAAGCCTGAGGCCTTCCAATTAATCACACACGTTATCCACTAGAGACTAAGCCTGGGGCAGTCCAATTGATCACACACGTTATCCACCAGAGACTAAGCCTGGGGCAGTCCAATCACCACTCACATTATCCACCAGAGACTAAGCCTGGGGCAGTCAAATTCTCATAAACCGTTCCACAATATAATCGTATATAATATACACAACTCCAACAACCAACAACATTAATCACTCAATTAACTTAATTAAATAAGCAGTCACAAACCAAACATCCTTCCAATAACATCCATGTATTAAACACGGAAAACAAATATAGTTGAGTAGATTATCCTACCTTTTCAGCAATACTCCAATTTACGCAATCAACTAAAGTATTCTTCTGTAAATGCGTTTCACGAATCCGTCACCTAAACAAATAATGATTTGTCCAATATTAATTATTTATACTTTATTTATTATTCAATACCAATTATACTTTAATTATTTATTATTAATCATAACATTACGATATTCCAAAACCCGAGTCAACACCCCAAATAAACCCGTCTCCAAACCCGTCTGACAAGAACCTGACTCAACCCAACTCACAAAACCCGCAGTATAGCAATGCCCCACGTAATTCCCTTGTAAACACGTACAACTTTTTTTAAAAAACTCACACCACCCTCCCCTTCAACACTACACGACAACCCATACACCCGACACCCTTCCCTATGTTAAGCAATGTGGTAAATAGAATAAGATTGTGGTAATATTGAGATCATTAGCTTAATAATAGAGTTGCAATTGTGTCTAATTACATTGTGTATGCTAGCTATATATACAAAGGAATAAGCTAAACTAGGAAGGAAAATATATAGACAAATATGTGCATAATTAGGGTGATTTGTTTGGCTTAATATGAGGAGAGCCAACGGCTCTTTCCTTGGTAGCTAACGGCTCTTTGGAGCTGCTTATCATCCCCCCGCAAGTTGGCGTGTGGAGATTCGAGACACCCAACTTGGACAGAAGATCTTCAAAGGAAGCACGGCCGAGAGCCTTGGTTAAAATATCTGCTAATTGTGCCTTTGTATGAACGTAAGTAGGAGCTATAACTCCTTTTTAAATTTCATCCCGAATAAAGTGGCAGTCAACTTTAATGTGCTTAGTACGCTCGTGAAAAACCGGATTCCGAGCTATGTGAAGTGCGGATTTGTTGTCGCATTGAAGTTGAATAACAGTAGGGTGCGAGATACCGAGGCTTTGGAGCAGGCCTTTGAGCCATTTTAGTTCACAAACCGTAAATGCGATGGCTTGGTATTCGGCTTCGGCGGAGGACTTGGAGACAGTTGCTTGTTTCTTAGTCTTCCAAGATATAGGAGATGAGCCCAGGAAGACGATATATGCGGAGAGGGACCTACGGCTAGTAGGACACGTTGCATAGTCCGCATCGCAATAAGCGTTGAGTCGTAAATCGCAATCAGAGCGTAGAAGGATACCTTGGCCCGGAGAATTCTTTATATATCGAACAACATTTAAGGCTGCGGCCCAATGCTCGGTGGTTGGAGCATTCATGAATTGTGCAAGTATATGGACATAGTAGGTCAATTCGGGTCACGTTATAGTAAGATAGACAAGGCGTCCAACGAGACGTCGGTATGGCTGTGGATCGTGCATAAGGTCGGCCTTTGATAGGGCAAGGCGATGATTTTGTTCCATAGGAGTTGATGTCGGTTTTGTACCAAGTAGCCCGGTTTCATTTAAGATGTTGAGAGCATATTTTCGTTGAGACACAAATAAACCGCTTGGGTTGCGGGCAATTTCAAGACCAAGGAAGTATTTTAGATGGCCGAGATCTTTCATGTGAAAACAGTGACTTAAGTAGGTCTTAAATATGGCGATAAAGTCAGTGTTGTTACCACAAATAACCAAGTCATCGACATAGACTAAGACATGTACCTCAGTGTCGGACCGAGAGATGGAAAAGAGCGAGTGATCGTAAGAACATTGTGAAAACCCATATTTAAGGAGAGCGGAAGCAAGCTTTGCATACCAACATCGAGGTGCTTGTCGGAGACCATATAAAGATTTCCGAAGGCGACAAACTTTTCCTTTGTCCGAGTGAGGAAAACCCGGGGGCGGTTTCATATACACTTCTTCATTGAGGTCTCCGTGAAGGAAGGCATTATGGACATCCATTTGATGGAGGACCCATTGTTTTGCAGCGGAAATAGCTAGGAGAGTACGAACCGTGATGAGCTTGACAGTTGGGGCAAAAGTTTCATTATAATCGACCCCTTCAATTTGGCGATTGCCCATAATAACTAGACGAGCTTTATAGCGCTCTATTGACCCGTCTGCGTTGTACTTAATTTTGTAGACCCATTTGGACCCAATAGCCTTTTTGTTGGGAGGTAAATCTTCGAGAGTCCAAGTATTGTTCTTCTCAAGGGCATCGAGTTCATGTCTCATGGCCTCGCGCCATTCTGGAACCTGCACAGCATCTGTAAAGAAACTAGGCTCGTGATTTTTGGTCACGGCCGACAAGAAGACTTTATGGTTAGGTGAAAACTTTGCATAATTAAGATAATGAGAGATTGGAAAAGTCGTACCAGAAGACGATGATGTGGTGGTGAGAGCATGTAACGAGGGGCGCGGTTTTGATACGATGAAATCCTTGAGATTGTTATTTGGAATTTTAAGACGATGATCGCGTCCAAGAATAGGAGGTGCCGTGAGGTCCGGGGCACTAGTAGTGTCGATGGTCGGGGTAGGGTCCACGGTTGTGGGTGGCGGTTCGGTGGTTTGAGGGGGTGATTTGTCACCGTGAGGTGGGGATATCGTGGAGGGTTCTTTGGTGGTGTTTTGTATAGATGGCGTTGAGGGTGAGATGAGGAGAGTAGTGTCGATGTTGTTGTTGGGTTCCTGTAGAAAAGAAGAGTCAGGGGTATCATGTATATGGAGGTGTTGAAAAGGGAATTCCGTCTCAACCAAAAATTACGTCTCGTGACTCGAAGTATGACCCGGAATCTAAATCATAAAGGCGCCACCCTTTCTTATCAAACGGATAGCCAATAAAAATACATTTTCGGGTTTTGGAAGCGAATTTATCATGGGACCGGTTCAAGGACTTGGCGTAAGCCAAACAACCAAAAATTTTTATGTTTTCAAAAGGAGGAGGTTTGTTAAATAGAGCTTCATAGGGAGTTTTACCGTGTAGGAGACGTGTCGGAGTGCGATTTATTAGGTAAACGGCACTCAAAACGCATTCTCCCCAAAAATATAAGGGTAGATGAGCTTGAAAAAGGAGAGCGCGGGCAACATTTAAAATATGGCGATGGTTACGTTCGACGCGCCCGTTTTGTTGGGGCGTGTCAACGTTGGAATGTTGGAAAAGAATGCCGTGGGTTTTAAAAAAAGGTATTAGGGGAAGGAATTAGGTACCATTGTCGGTACGTAAAATTTTGATTTTCTTTTCAAATTGTCTTTCGATCATGGAAAAAAAATTTAATATTGTTTGTGTTGTATCGCTTTTATTGCGTAAAAGATAGACCCAGGTAGAGCGTGAAAAATCGTCTACTATAGTTAAAAAATGTCGTGATCCACAAGAGGCGTTTTCGGAATATGGGCCCCAAAGGTCACAATGTATAATATCAAAAGGAGAAGTGGCATGACTGTTACTTAAATGAAAATGTTCGCGATTTTGTTTCGCGCGTAAACAAATATCACAAGTTTTGCTATGAAACGTTTTATTAGTTTTAGATGCATGAAAAAAAGGTAAAAAACGAGAGATGTCGGAAGAAGGATGCCCCAACCGTCGGTGCCAAAGTTCCATGGGATTTCCCGTGCCAACCATGTATGCATGTGCCTTATCATCGCGGACACCTTTAAGGTAGCAGAGCCCCTCGTGTTGCTCACCCGCACCAATCACAGTCTTTGAGGTACAGTCCTGAATAAGACACAAGTTATAAGAAAATTGAATCGTGAGACTAGTATCAATTAATATACTAGAAACAGAGAGGAGATTACAATGTAGATTGGCGGCATATAAAACATTACGTAAAATTAGACGAGATGAAAGACGAATGTCACCGCTTTGTGTAGCAACCGTAAGATCCCCATTCGGGAGTCCAACAGACAAGGGAGAGATTATTTTAAGATTCGAAAAATGTGAGAGGCATCCCGACATGTGGTGGGATACACCCGTGTCGATAATCCAAGAAAAAGGAGAAGAAAAATTACCATTAAGCCGGGCTGTTTCCATATCGTTTTTGCGGGCCTGAAGTAACTTACCCAATTCTTCCAGTGCACTTGGTGTAAGAGCATTCAAGTCAAGTTTGTCAAATTGTGAGAGAGGCTGCTGAGATGATGACGGCACGGAAGCACCCGCGGCAGCCGTAACAGGAGGTTGGGAAGGGGTAGAAACCATGTTTGCCTTAGGTGATGGGACTGAAGTCCCCTGTTTTGTGCGATGAGAAGAACCCGCAGTTCGTTGGTCGGGAACAAAGACTGCATTACTCAGGTCAGTAGCATTGGGATCAACATAGATACGGGGACAGGGACGATCACCCCACAATTCGGGATAATTTCCCGTCACTTGGAAACAAAACTTCAAGATATGGCCGGATTTCTTACAAGCTATGCAATAATATTTAGAGGGTTCATTGCGACGGTCACGCCCCCCACCCCCAGACTGCCGTGGTCCCTGGTTAACACGGGCAGCATACGCCATTACATCAGGCGTGTTGTCGGTTTTATTAAGTGATAAATTTCGAACCCCTTCGTCTTGCAATAAACGATTGTAAATAAGATCTAAAGAGGGAAGAGGATTGATACCGATAATTTGTGATCTAGCATTCGAAAAACGGTCATCAAGACCCATCAAGAAATCACGTACTCGTTTTCGTTCCCTGCGAGCAGCGATGATGGTGAGCCAATTGCAATTACACGGATTGCAAGCACAGGACGGAAGAGTGTCATGCTCGAGAATCGCGTCCCATATAGTTGTCATCCTGCCATAATATTCCATAAGCGATTCATTCGCGCCTTGACGACAAGCCAACAACTCGGCCTGCAACTGATAGATTCGTGCTTCATTAGTCTGACAAAACCGATTTTTGATGTCGGTCCAAACTAATTTTGCCTCAGGTCGTAAAGATATTTGTCTGCGTAAGTCGGGTGTAAGTGTATTGTAAATCCACATAGTCACGAGTGCGTTAGAGGAGCACCATGACCCGTGATCACTGGAAGTTTCAGACGGTTTCGAGATTGAGCCGTCAATATATCCCAGTTTTCCCTTCGCCATAAGTGCGAGTTGGAAAGACCGAGACCATTCATCATAGTTTTTGCCATTAAACGTAATCGGGGTAATACTCGCGCCTGTGTGTTCCACATGGACCATAGAGTAAGATTGAGATTTGGATGAATCAAGAATTTGAGATGAAAGAACGTTGTCAGACGTAGACGAGGCTGCGTTTGTCATTTGAACTAGGGTTTTGTTTTTTTTTTTTCGAAAAGACAGAGAAGATGGGGAAAAATAAAGATTACACTGATACCATGTTAAGCAATGTGGTAAATAGAATAAGATTGTGGTAATATTGAGATCATTAGCTTAATAATAGAGTTGTAATTGTGTCTAATTACATTGTGTATGCTAGCTATATATACAAAGGAATAAGCTAAACTAGGAAGGAAAATATATAGATAAATATGTGCATAATTAGGGTGATTTGTTTGGCTTAATATGAGGAGAGCCAACGGCTCTTTCCTTGGCAGCTAACGGCTCTTTGGAGCTGCTTATCACCCTACCACCAGCTCCACTGTAGACCACTACCACCTACAACCAGTCACGGCGCACGAAAACACCAACACCATCGACACAACGCAACTCAAACCCGTACCACACTAGACCACGCAACCCCAACTTAACAATACCCCTCAAACCACCACCACACTCACGACAACCTCCGCCCCCACACACCACCGTGGACCACCTAATCTTCACATCCCAGCCACGGTGGTTAATGCCCACGACAACCATCACACACGACTCAGCAGCAACCCAATTAATAACAACAACAATCACGCAATCTCCCCTGTTTCTCGCTATTCCGACCACAACCACCACAAACCACCACCTTCAACCACCAAGACACTTCCACCGTGATCTAACCAACCACCACGAACTAACCAAACCATACCCATCTCAAGTCAAGTCCGTTTAAGGGACCTATAGTTCGAATTAACGACAACGCCAATAACCCGCCCTGTTTTCGCGAAATACCATCAACCACCCCACAAACCACCACCTTTGACCACCCACAACCACCCAAGATGGTCGACTCACCCCCATGTAATCACCCAACCCAGGTCTAGGTCTGTCTCGTCCAAGTACGGGTTCATAAACCATATAAAACGTGTAACTTGTGTATATCAACCACCCAACAACAACCCCTTCAAATACCCGCTTCCAGCCGGTCATAAGTGATCAACGGTGGGTCCGATCAACCTATGGTGTCTCACGGTCAAGGTCTTGGTCTCGGGTCAGTCAGAGGCGGTCTAATTATCGAGTTATAATATGCTAAAGTGTATACATAAGATGGTCTGAAATATTACCTTGAGTCGATTAATTGGTTTTGTTAATTCTTCTTCTTTCGGTCTCTTAAAGCTCCTCCTCTTTAATTTGTGATTAATTTCTCAGATTTAATAGGGTATTTATAGTGTAGGATTATATAGAATGCGAGGTCAATTAGGAAACTATATAAATTACCTTATTCTAATTAGTATAGGAATTATCATTATTATAATTACCATTATGTTATTATTATTATTATTATTATTACTAGTTTGAATTCCCGTGCGTTGCAACGGGGTAATAAACTTATTTATAATGCAAAAAAAAAAAACGTTATAAGGGTTTAATGTTTAATCACCATAATCATATACGTGGGTTAACTCTTATTTATAATCATATAATCACCATACCTTATACTAATCTTTCGACGTGGGACAATTCTATTATTTATATGTAATATATTCACCAAACTTGGATTATTTTTCTGATGTGGGACAATTCTACTATTTATACGTAATATATATACATCAAACCTACATTATTTTTCAATGTGGGACAAATAACATACTCAGAATTACACTATCTTTTTTCCACTTAGTTCGACATCCAACCAGATCCCGAATACCGAATACGGACAATTGCTACTCATCATTATATCTAATAGTTATATTTAAATTTAATAATATGATCAAGTACTCTACATTAATATTTGTACGTTGTTTTTCTTCAAAAAAAAAATTTCATAATTGAGATACGGAAATTTTCCGTGGTACCCCTTAATTTTGTTAGATTTCCATCTTACCCCTACTTTTAAGAATCTGCCTACTGTACCCTTGAGGTTCCATTTTTTTGCCCATGGTACCCCCTAATATAAAGGTTATTAAATGGACGTTAAGTTTGATGGTGTGACAATAAAATAACAATTAAAAATAATTCCCCCTTTATTGTTTTATTGGTACGAATATCTCTCTCTTTTAAATGAAAATATACTTAACTATATCATTATAATATTAGAAATTTCTCATGGTAACTTTGAACTTTGATAGATTACACATGGTACCCCTAATTTTAAGTTTCTACAAATGGTACCCTTGTGTTCACATTTTTCTTTCTCAGAATACCATTTGACAACTTCCGTCATAAGCTCATTACTCTTATGACTTGAGGACGCCTTTTTCTTTTGTTATCTATAACACAAACACTTCATTATCTAATTCCTAAATCCATATTTTATTTAATAAACTAACATTTAATACCTAAATAACAAAACACAAATAGCATGGCATGCTCAATTACTTATCTAGTTACTCATAGGAGTAATAGCATTATGAAAAAAAGTAAACACAAGGGTATTATATGTAGAAACTTAAAATTAGAGCTATTATGTGTAATCTACCAAAATTCGAGGGTATCATGAAAAATTTCCGTTATAATACTGACCATTTTATCGCTCTTTCTCCCACCTAAAAAAAATGTTACAACTTTAAAAATTTAACATTTAATTCAAGATTATGTTTAAAGTCTCTTATATAATAAGTATACTTTGAGAGATTAATATATTTGGGGTGATACCTAAGTTCTAAGGATAAATCCTATTTATAATCGTGGGATCACCTCAGCTTATGATAATCTTCTGATGTGGGACAATTCAACTATTTATACGTAGTATATATTTATCACACCTACATTCTTTTTCAATGTGAGACGAATAACATATTTAAAAGTACACCATATTGTTTGAACCTAATTCGACATCCAACCCGATTTAATAATAAGTAAATACTATATTATCTATTAATATTCATACATTTGTTTTCTATTTTTTTTATCATAATAAAAATATGTGCAAATGATATGAACCTATACTCTAATGATAGAATTTTTTTTAACACAATTCTAATTATATTATTTAAACGTAGTATATTTACCACGCCTACATTATTTTTTAAATGTGGGACATATAAAATCAATAGGTAGAAAATATAATGATATAAACTTTTAAGAGCACTCCAAGACAGTACTTAAGATACTCAAATGATTTTGGATTGATGCCTAAGTTCCAAGGATGCCTCTTATTTATAATCATGGAATCACCCACCTTATGTTATATTTCGATGTGGGAAAATTCTATTTTTTATATGTAGTATATTTGTCACACCTATATTATTTTTCAATGTGGGACATATAACATACTATGAAATACACCATCTTTAATATGTGCAAATTATATGAAATCTATATATACTCTAATGATAGCATTTCTTACCATGAATCTAATAATATTATTTTCATAATTTTTTACCGACATTATTTCTTTAGTTTTGTACTCTGTCGGGAGACTACCATTAGTAAAACCTTTAGTTTTGTATTTTTTGATTTTCTTGCTCATGTTCTTAACTCTTTCCCGGGTAGTTCCAAACGATTTCCACTTTATTTTTTATATCATATCGTAGATAATGATTGAAAATCTTAAGAGCTCTTTAAAACAATATTTATGAGACTCAAATTTTTTGGGTGGATCATAAGTTCCAAATATGCCTCCTATTTATAATCATAGGATCACATCACCTTGAACTAATCTTTCGATGTGGGACAATTCTACTATTTATATGTAGCATATTCACCGCACCTACGTTATTTTCCAATGTGAGACAAAACATACTAAAAAGTACACAATTTTACGTATTACGAAGTACACCATCTTTAATATGTGCAAAGAATATGAAATCTATACTCTAATGATAGCATTTTTTTACCACAAAGCTATTTATATTATTTTCATAATTTTTTTAACGATATTTTTTTGCCAAATGAAATGTAAAAGGTTGATATAAAAATTGGAAATATCACTTGAATATAATTTAGGAAATATACATATTATAATAATTAAAAGATTCTCCACTTTATTTTTTACATTAAAAATTATACTTTCCTAAATTGATTTTTGATGATGTGGACGCTCTCAGATCGCTCGAAAAAACTCTCTTTTATATATATATATATATATATATATATATATATATATATATATATATATATATATATATATATATATATATATATATATATATATATATATATATATATAGATTATATATTATTAGTCTTACCATAACTAGGATTTCCTCACACAATACTTACTAATTTATTATTGCCACAACTTTATTATTATTATTAATATAATTATTATTACCTTTATATATTATTATTTCCATATTATATTATTATTAATTACCGATACAAATCCCGATCACACTCATACTAGATGAACCATAAAATTCGGCCCAAATAACAATGGCACACGTCCCAATGCTAAATATTAGCTAAACCCAATTCCCGACTTGAATTATTAATTTATTATTTAATTAACGTCTTACTTGTATTTATTATTAGAAATGTCTTTAATCAATTATTAATTTACATAAATTACTTTCATAAATTATTATCAAAATATGGGGTATTACAGAAGGCGAAAGCGTAACTCGGCAAGAAACCAGTAAACATAGACACATAGTATACAACTCAATGAAGCGGAACAAACAAGTATATACTCATGTCCAAAATATGGCTAGTAACTAAACAAATAAATTCAATGAAATAAAGAAGGAGAAAAGGAGGGACCTTGGTAGTTTACCCGAGTGAAGACTTTCAAGGTGCTTAATTTGCAACACGGAGAATAAGATTAACAATAATTAACGTCCTTTAGAAGTCCTTATTTACTTATCATCAAAAAAATTCAAAAAGCCTAAAACTAAGGAAGACATTATGCACACAAGGCATAGAAAGACCCTAAAAATGGAAAAAATATAACATATTACTCGTATCAAATAATGAAACTACCAAGGCTCGTTAATTTAAACATGATTACTGACTTGATAGAAGCACAACAAAAGAAAGCTCTGAACCATGTGAGCTAGTGTCAACTGTCAAGCACACAAGTGAAAGCGCAACAATGCAGTCTTGACTAGCTTTAGCGAGAAAGGATTTCCCGAACTTGATCTCATATTTTCTGTTTATTACAGTGGTGACTCAACCTATTTAGATCACGCAATTCCTATCCACTTATCTTTAAGGTTTATTGATAACACTTGTTACTCCACTACTTATATTAGATAAAATAATGCAGGTAGACGCCAATATAAAGAATTGAGATTAGAAGCCAATGACACTAATAAAGCTAATGAATTACGGAGTAAATTTCAAGCTAACATGATACTCACAATAACTGGTTATCAAGTCTAATAACTGAGTTCTTTCAATAATTGAGCATCAATCTCACTTCAGTATCTTCTCACACCTTGTCAAAACTTCATACCATCTACAAACCAACCATTCAAGACCGTTTTTCACTCAGTCATATATAGTGGAGCAAGAATCGGTCACACAAATTGTCCATATTCTTTGTGAGGAATATTTTAATAAAAGGTAAACAAATGATTGGGACGGAGGGAGTACTTTGTATTTCGTATGTATCGTGTTGACGCACTTAACTTGCCTGATGTTGGAATGTGAATAATGATTCAAATACTGAGAATTTCATGAAATATATTCAAAATATTATCCATTTAATGTAACCACTAAATCGATACATAAAGCCCAAATTTAATCCTAATTCATATTATAATCTTAATCCCTATTTTTCACAAACCCTAAGCTTTGAACTACGCAATTCAACACCTATACATGAATATAAACAAAATGTAAACTATTATATTATGTAAAAGCTAAACAGAAACCCTTGTGTGGTTCGAGATTTATGAATAATTCGATTAAATTAGGGTATACCATTCAAATACGAAGAGAAGACAGAGCCGAGGGTAATATGCGATGGACCGTGCTGCGCCTTGACGTCGACGGTGGTACCCGATCGATCATTGTTGGCCGGTGGAGGGAAAGGGATCCGTGGGTCGTGAGTATACAAAGGGACTCTAGGGAATTAGGGTTGAGGAGAACGTGTGAGGGAATTAGGGACGAGGGCAAACAAAGCAAACTCTGGTCGTGGTGGTTGCATCTAGGTGTAGCGGTGGTTGCGTGAAGGCGTTGCGATGGTTGTGACTCGTGTGGGCTCACGGAGAAGCAGGCTGTGGCGAGGTTGAGGACGGAGTGGAATATTGGAATGTGAAAGCAAGCGTTGGTACTTGCTAGTACACGATCTTATTGCTTTCTAAAAAAATCTACTCATAATTTTACCCTTTTATTTAAGCATTGGCATCGGTTCAAACAAACAACCGATGTCATTCATCATTTACATTTTTGTATAAAATTGGCATCGGTTCTAATCTTACGACCGATGGCAATACTGCTAAATTGGCATCGGTTTGATATTTACAACCGATGTCAATTATCCAAAAACACTATTGGCATCGGTTTCATAGTTACAACCGATGCCAATATCTATTTAAATTGCAGTTGCCATCGGTCTTCTCTAGAACCGATGCCACTGTGGCGATGCCAATCGTCTTATCTCTACTAGTGAATGCTTAAGGCTATTGTAAGTATATAAGACGTAAAAATTGAGATCCTAAGCTATGAAGTGGCTCCCCTTTATATAGGGGGGGGGGGGGAGTGAAATGTAAACAAGCTAGAGACAGGCAACCCCGATCGGGGGCGTAGTCTTCCGGGTTAATTCTCTTAAATCCTCACTTAATTGCTCGAGGAATCTCTATGTTTATGTTTAATGCTCCTTAATCACCCGGTAATGCTCTAAATTCATAGCATCCTAAGCTTCTTGGTATCCAATGCTTTTCACCTTGACTTGGACTTGAACTTGGGCTTGACTTTGATTGTTGGCAATATTTGCATTACACACATTAGTCCATCAATTTCTTCATGCAAAACCCATGCCAATACTCCATGCTAGTCCAATACTTGGTCTTGTTTAGCCATTGCACTCTAGTAGCTCATCTTGTAGTATTTTAGCTCCAAAAAGCTTAAGTATCCTACAAAACATGTGGAAAGTAGCAAATGCAACTAGAATAACAAATATTAGCTCAAAACACTATGATAAGTGTTAAATGACATGTAAAATGGAGGTAATATAGGGGGTGAAAATATATAAAATATGCATTTATCAGTAGTAGTTCTTGTAGGAAAATTCTGTGGAAAATACCACTGCCGCAGGTTTGGAAGCTCTTGCTTTGGAGAATTCTTACTAACTCTCTTTCTGTTGGATCAGAGTTTTTAAGAAGGAATATTGATATAAATCCGTTTTGTTCTCTCTGTGGTAGGGAGGGGAGTTGTATTGAAACGACTACACATCTTTTCAAGGACTGTAGTTTGTGTAGATACCTCATTTCTGCACCTCCCGCAAACCACCCGGTGATGATTGAGCCGCATGTTTGGTATACGGAACGATTTGTGACAGTTCATAAGTTTATCGTCAAGTGATCGCTCAAACACTTGTATCCACCTCTTAATTGTCATCTACGTGCCGATACGGTCGTTTTGGCAGTAATTAGAGTACATTTGGAGTCCGGGTAAAAAAAAACGTCTTCATTTTCTAATAACCGAGTCAGAATGTTCTGGAATGTTCCGGATATTTCTATTCCATATTTTCCAATCTTTTGATCTTTGGTAAAATATCTCCCGTAATATTCACACAAAATATTAAGGAAACGAGATTAATCCGCTATTCCATAATAGAAACGCGGAAATCTTTCTTCCGCAGGAGGAAACCACTGAGGAAAGGACGCAGCAAGTGCTGCGCCTCTTCCAAGGGACGCAGTGCCTGTTGCGCCTCTTCCTCATTCCTTTTCTGCGTATTTTTCATATCTTTTCGAGATTCACTTCCAAAGTTTCTCCGAAAACCCTAGTTCTTTCGTGTGATTAGTATAAATAGAGACCTTCGGTCTCACATATTTCTCACGCGAGTGTCCCCCCTTCTCTTCTCCCTTTGTATTCTAGACCACGTTCTTACTTTTTGGCGTCTACGTGCTTGAACTTTCGACCACGTAAGCTCGGATCTTTCTGAGTACCAGCCTCGTTTTGCATGACCGACCAATTTGACCAACTCCACATCAATCAACATTAATCAATCTTATTCGTTTTCCTCCTAGAGGGCACTTTCGTTGTACATTCGAGTCGAACATCACTAAACGTTAACTTAGTTCATCTCGTTTCGTCAAACATGTAAGTCTGAGGGTGTAAATCCTTCTTTTGTTTATTGTTCTTTATTATCGTAATCACTATTGTAAGATTTATGTCGAAAGTATTCTTAAAACTGATTTGTAAAACCTTATTTTAAAACCCTTTTTACGGATTATCAGAAGACAACCGTCGAGAAAGGACACAGCAACTGCTGCGCCTCTTCTAAGGGACGCAGCACCTGCTGCGCCTCTTCGTGAGGCTGCCGCAGTTCCTGCTTCCTTTCTTCTTCCTTCGTCTTTTGTTCGTCCTTTTGTTTTTCGCTTTGTTATCAATTGTTCATTGTTTCATTAACATAACAATTTGAATATGATAATTTTGACCTGTAATTCATTAATCATCATTAATTAATTCATCTTTCAAAATCCCGACGTAAATCCCTTATAATCCATATTTGCGGGTTTTCGTCAATAAGTCAATTCGGGTTTTAGAGATTCGATTTACCCATATTGAATCTATGGAATTCATCTTTGATATATTTGTATCTGTTATTTACCGTCACCATCATTAATTCATCATTAATAACTTGTTTAACCTAATTAATTTGTTTGGTTTGTTTAATTCTTTAATTAGTCTCATCTTGTAAATAATTCGTTCTAATCAGTTTCATTCATGTTTTATCGTTTTTATGACCTCAATCACATGTAAATAATATGTTAATCACTTTCATCCGAGTCAAATACCATTAATCAAGTATTAAATTCATCAATGAACATTAACGAGATGCGGTTTCGGCTTCACAGCCAGAACTCAACCCAGGAACAGATGTGACACCCCGCGATAAAGCGGAAAATTTATGAGATTTTAAAAACTTTTAAATTACTAGTTAAAGATTAACACGCGGGTGCCAAAAGAAATGAAACAAATACTACAATAGACAAACTTAGGTTATTACAACCCAAGTCTAGAAGGCGGGCAAAAGATATCCCACGAATAAACAAATAAAGGGTTTCTAAACTAGCAAACTAAGGTCCAAGGGTTTAGTTATCGCTAGCCCACACGTCTTCCCCACGTAAGCATCTTCACAACCTGTCATTCATGTAAACATGAACGCCACAGTCAGTGAGGAGTAACTCAAGGTTCTCCCAGCCACAAAATGTCAAAACACGGATAAACAAGAACATATTAGAACATCATGAATATAACTATTTGATGCAAGCACTCAGACATGAGACTAACATTCAAAACATGCGTAGTTAATCATAGATATGGCATATGATACATCCAACTTTGAAAACCAAACAACATACAATACATGAAATGGGACTACTAACATCACATAATAAGCAAAGCATCCGGCTCAGAGGCTATCTTTAAAGCATGTCCGAGACACAAGTCCTTAAGTACCTGGCTCAGCGGTTACCTTTAAAACATGTCCAAGGCATGACCTCTAAAGTATCTGGCTCAGCGGTTACCTTTAAAACATGTCCAAATACTACAAACAAGTGTCCGACTCAGAGGTTACCTTTAAAACATGTCCGAGGCACAACACATAAAGTATCTCGCTCATCGGTTACCTTTAAAACATGCCCAAATACTACAAACAAGTACCCGACTCAGAGGTTACCTTTAAAACATGTCCGAGGTACAACAAACAAGTATCTGGCTCAGCGGTTACCTTTAAAACATGGCCAAATACAACAAACAAGTGCCCGACTCAAAGGTTACCTTTAAAACATGTCCGAGGCACAACAAACAAGTATCTGGCTCAGCGGTTACCTTTAAAACATGGCCAAATACAACAAACAAGTGCCCGACTCAAAGGTTACCTTTAAAACATGTCCGAGGCACAACAAACAAGTATCTGGCTGAGCGGTTACCTTTAAAACATGGCCAAATACAACAAACAAGTGCAACAAACAAGCATAACAAACAAGCACATAGAATGGGATTATTAATGTCATATTCATACTTATGGCTTGCATCTCACCATAAGTACGGATGAGAACATCAATCCCGACAACCTTATCGCAACTAGAGGGCCTATGGCTCACCCCTAGTATCCGATAGGACCGAGACTCAGGGACGGGATGATTAATGTCACATTCATACTTATGGCCTGCATCACCATAAGTACGGATGGGAACATCACTCCCGACGAATCATATCGCAACTAGAGGGCCTCTGGCTCACCCCTAGTATCCGATAGGACCAAGACTCAAGGACGGGATGATTAATGTCACATTCATACTCATGGCCTGCATCACCATGAGTACGGATGGGAACATTACTCCCGACATTCATACCGCAACTAGAGGGCCTCAGGCTCACCCCTAGTATCCGGTAGAACCAAGACTCTCACAACCGAACAATACTAGACATTATCTAGAGTACGACTCACTACAAGTAACTACTTATAATAAATATCTCATACTTGTATTATATTAATAAATATTCCACTTCATATTTAACATGCCGGTTAAATAAAACAAATAAAGTATAACAAGTAGTAGTGAGTAATTTACGTCATATGAAAACTAACGGAATGCAACCAAAATTTCAATACAAAAGGCAAAATGGGCCCAACCATTAAATTGTGGTAAGCCCATCAATTTAATGGTGGTGAGCCCAAACCCACCAAGTAAATGAGTCTAAATGAAATAGGAATTTGAGACCAAGATTTTAAGAACTTGAGCCCAATCATTATAATAAAGTGAGTCCAAACTTATTAGAATTTGAACCCAACAAGAAACATATAATAAGTCCATCAAGCAACTTATATATGGTTCACAACCAAGTAGTAAAGAGTCTCAAAATGCAATTCATAGAAATTATGATCATGCGGTAAACACAGAGGAACACAAGAGGGAGGACTACTGCCTACCATAATACGAAAAACAAACAGTCCCAAGTACGAGATATAGGATGTGATACAAGACGAACTGCAGGCCAAAGTTCGTGTAACATGTCACCAAATTTCGAGTATGCAGGGTTCGGGTTTGTCGTCCCAAACAGAGAATCAGCTAGCACTAGACACGGTGTAAAACCAAGCTCCAACAATCCAAAAACCCGAGTTTTCAAGCGGTAAAAATCAAGTTTACGGGTGACGACCTTAGCGTGAATATACAGACAAGAAAACAGACTTAAAGGACCGCTTCATCTGTCCAAAACAGAGAACGAAGCCAGTCTAGCTTTGGTTACCAGACGGAGTTTATAGCAGCACATTTTCGCAGCCCAAACAAATTTCTATCAGTCTGTTTTAGACTCGACTCAAGACGGATATGAAGGCAAAGTGAGGACAGGAATTAGCATGACTCAAATGTGAATGACACCATTAATTTCCGTCATAAATGGACCCAAAACAGCCACTTCCAACAGCCATTCAAGTCGGAATTTCGAGCATAGCAAGACGAATCCTCCATGTAAACCACACAAATGAAAGTAAGTACAAAGAACACAACTTTAACACGTAAAAGATCTAAAAACGAGTTTATGGGGCGAAATATCGACTCATTGTCGAGTAACCTATCACCGTTACCTTTAACTCTCGAATTCCAGAGTAAAAACGTCCAAAACACGAGCCTGTCTTCAGTATTCAACTAAAAAGGAGGAAAAACGAGTTGCTTGAGTCATAAAACCGAGTTTGTCATAAGATGCCCATTTCGAAAATTTAACAAAATCAAAGCTTTCTTACCTTAAAAGAATGAGGAAGGAAAGAGGAAGCTAATGGTGTAAAAATCATCGAGTTTGGTCGAGAAATGAAGGCGGGATCGGAGTTTGAAGGGTCGACTAAAAATGGTGGTTGAAGGTTTGTGTTGTTGTTGTGTGTGTTTGTTTTTCGCATGGAAAAAGGAAGAAGAAAGGGGGGTGGGGACGGGTCCTTTATAACAACAACAATGATTCCAATAATAAGAATAATATAATATATAATCATAATAGTAATGTATAAATATATATATAAAAGGGATATTTAAAGGTAGAGTGTAAGAGGGTAGGTGAGCGTGTTGTCGATTTCTGGTTGGTCCGGATTAAAGCATGTACAAAATGAAATGTGACGGTCTATAGCTAGACGGATGTTGAGACGGGAATTATTATTATTACTGTCACTATTATTATCTGACCAAAAATGTGTATACATTTATTCTTATATAAATTACACCTCAAGAATATAATTTAATAATACGTATTTTTACAAAAATGAGCTTTTATATATTACCTTTATAAAAATCGTGTTTGACATAAAATTAATTAAATTGAATAATTCAAAAATATAAAATAAAGTAATCAAACGGTTTAGTAAATTTTAAATGTCAAAATGGAAAATTCGCGGGTGTTACAATAGACGCAGCGACTGCTGCGCCTCTTCCAAGGGACGCAGCTCTGCTGCGCCTGTTCCCGGTTGATTTCTGTCCCTGAACTCCGGTTTCTGCCTTGACTTAATTTATTAATTACGTATTTAATTAACTATTAATCGTATTATCACCTAATAATCTGTTCGTTTATTCATTTATTCTTTCTTTTCTAAAACCATCCGTTTTAAATGTATTTTCGACATAAATCAAAAAATCCGATGTAATTATTGTAATTTTCCTTTATTGTATTATTATTGTATTTCTTTTATGGTATTGCTTGTATGCTTTCACATGCAATTAACCTAAATTTCTACCTCGACATTAATTGTATGTTAAATTACGTGTTAACCGACTTAGTTAATTCTCACATGCTAGGTTAATCTAATGGATGTTGCATTGCATGCATATAATCGACAACATATCGAGTATAGACAATTTCCCTAATCATTAGTAGAGGCCGCTATCGAGGTGGGCGGGATTAGGTGTTTGATCAAAGGAGCTTCCTAATACGTACCCTCAGCCCTTACTCCAGATCTCTGTGAACATCCATGTTCATTGGCATCCACGAGAGTCATTCTCGACATAGAATGCTAAGGGTAACGAGTGCTTAGTGTTCATGTCATTATTTTGTGTCTTGACATGACACGAGGTATTCGAACGGTATCCAATTTTCCACAATAAATTGGTGGCGACTCCACAAATGCAAAACAAACAAAGAGGAAAAGCTTGCTTCGCTTTTCGCCCCCCGTGGGCCCGCGTCCACAGTTTGGCGACTCCGTTGGGGATAACACACTTACGTGTAGCCAAAAGGATGAAACTTGAACAAGGTTAGGGAATAGTTTGTACAAGACAATTGTCGGTTTTCATAACTCGATCTTCCTAGATCGTTTCATTCGGCCTTCCTAGGCCCAACCCAACCCATTCGACCAATCGTCCCATCTAAACGGTCCTAATTCTTATTTGGGCCTAAGGATGGATAGCGATTGACGTCATCCATACCATGATACTTACTCTTGTTTGTATCAAGGACTTTCACTAGTTGAGGAAATGGACTAGGAATCGGCATTAATCTTGTTTGGTACGAGCCTCTCCACAGACCTCGGGTTTGATTGTTCGGTATGGCAGCCCACCCTTTAAACCAAAACCCTTCTAAATGCACTCAACATCCCGTTATAATGCTTGTATAATGTTTGTACCATATGTGATCACCATTTCTAAACAACACCATAACGATTTTTGTAAAATCAAAATCCCTTTTAAAACGTAAAAATTTTCGAAACATAGGCCTAATATTAGCGCAAAACCAGTCGAAACTCTGTCTAATTGTAGAGTCAAAATTCGGTTTTCAAAACCCATTTCAAAACCTCACTTCGAGTCCACTCCTACAACTACACTAAAGTTGACTAGGACCAACATTTTCAAACTTTGTCATTTCCTCAAAACTCACTTGACACAAGTGGCACACTCCCACTTCACGAGTCAAAACATTCTCTTTTTCGAGTAAGTGTGCTAGAATGGTCGATCGTGTTTTGATTCATCGTCGATCTCTTATTCAGTTTCCAAGATACCTGAAACAAGCGACGTGAGCCACAACCAACTCCAGAATGGTAATGATCAAATCCTAGCAGCACTAGCTCGTCTCCAAGTCACTCAAGACCAAGTGTATGATCGCCTTGACACAATCGAGGGCCGAATATATGCCGTGGAAATAAGGATGCCTCCTCGAGAAAGTGAAGTGTCTGATGAATTTGTGAATAACTTCGGGGACGAAAACCCTCCCATAGATATGACTACAGCTGAGAAACGACTCCAATACTTGGAGGAACAATTGATGTATCTCAAAGGGGATGACATTTATAGGGAAAATAATCGCAAATATGAAGCCGTGAGCTCCAAGTTGCCAACCAACTTCAACATGACGGATATCCCTAAATTCAAGGGGCATAAAACCCTTTGAACCATATCCGTGCTTTCAAGGATTACATGTCTATCAAAGGCATTAAACCCGAGATGTTCTTAAGGATCTTTCCTTCATCTCTTGACACCATCCCAAAACAATGGTTCTATTCTCTAGAGCACAAGAAAAATGCTACCTGGGATGATGCCGCAATTGAGTTCGCCAAGCAATATGCGGATAATGCTGAAATCCAAGTCAACATGCGCACTTTAGAGGTTCTTACCCAAAATGACAAAGAAGGTTTCACCGACTTCCTAAGTAGGTGGAGGGAGACTAGTACTCAACTTGTTGAACGTCCAGATGAAGCTACCCTCGTGGAGAAATTCGTGGACAACCTAAAGCTCATCTATGCAAGTCATTTGAGGTACCAAAACATTAAGACCTTCAAAGACTTAACTGTACTAGGAACAAGGATCGAAGATGACATCCGTAAAGGGCTCTTGTCCAAAATGGTAGGTCGTGGATATCAAGGCTCAACAAGTCGTTCTTACGGCTCTACTAGCAAAACTGATGAAGTTAACCTTCTCGAGCCATCTAAGAAGAGTACCCCACCAAGGAAATTCACAAATATTGGGGACACATATTCCAATGCTCTAAAAAGGTTGATGGCGGGTAAACTTCAACCCATAGGCCCTACACCCGAACCAGAAAAGAAATCCAAGTTCTGGGATGAGAATTCGTACTGCGAATACCATAGGGGCAAGGGACATGATACAGAAAAGTGCTACAAACTGAAAAATGTACTTCAAGACATGATTGAAGACGGTCGCCTACCAATACCGCCTGGAGGTAAGCCTAACAACACTTAGAATCCTCTTGGAATTCTAGTGATTACAAGTGAAGAATCTACCATAGATTGTTCACACCTCATTTCTCCAGTCAAAGATGAAATTCATGCAATAGAGAATGAAGGGAACTACTCTATCATTTCCCCAACCATCACCGATTTCATTGCATGGGCAAAAAGTGTGAATAGGCAAGTCATGGAACTAGAGAGTGTAGTGGCAACCCTACGTGATCCCAACGCAACACCTAAAGAACGTGCACCACTAGTCTGCTCTCAAAACACTACGATGCAAGAAGTAGTAGCCATGGTTTATGAACTAGTCGATCAAATTATCCAATTGGAGGCCGAAATCATAAGAATGAAGGAACTTGCTACTGTCAATGGAATATGGGCCGATGATGATGAAGATGAGTATCTCACTGAACCCTACCTAGTCAAAATCAGTGAGCAAATAGTCCAAAATTGTGAAGATCAAGATGTAGACCACCTTACTCGTTCGGGACGCCCATACCAAAACACTTCTCAAAATGGTCCCATAGCGAATGGTCCAGCCAATGTGGTCACACCAAATGATAATGAAGATGACTCTACCGACCATTTGCTAAAGCAACTACAGAAGACAAAGGCTGATCTTTCAGTCTGGCAACTAGTGGCAAGCTCATTCCCACATCGCCAAGCTTTACTGCAAGCCTTGGCCAAACTAAATGTGGCACATAACTCCACACCCGATGACGTAGTCAACTTAGTCTTCCAAGAATCACCAAAGCTAAGTAATCCTATTACTTTCTCGGATGAAGATTTGCCACCCTTTGGTGCTAGTCATAACTTGGCTCTTTATATCACTGTCATTTGCTTAAAGAAGAATGTGCCAATGACTTTGGTAGATGATGGCTCCGCAGTCAATGTCATACCCTTGAAAACGGCATACAAATTGGGCATGAAAGAGTCGGATTGGACCCCTACCAACCAAGGTGTTTCCGCATATGATGGTACACGACAAAAGGTAGTAGGACTTGTTAACCTAACCATAGCCACAGGGCCGATTGAGCGAAAGGTTAACTTCCAAATAGTGGACATTGAAGCATCCTTTAACATACTTCTGGGAAGACCTTAGATTCACGCTTCCAAAGCGGTAACATCCACCCTCCACCAGAAAAACAAAATCCCACTAAATGGTAAAGTGGTGACGATCACTTCGTCACCCATCAAGGCAATAATCGAAAAGAAGTCAAGTAATCAAGTCTTTGCGGATCCAGTATATGAACTTGGGGGCTTCCATAGCATAAATGTCATAGAAAGTGAGTTGGCACCCTTATACTTCAATCCCTACTCTAATTTAGTGGTCAACCACATGCTCAAATCCCAGGGATACTTCCCGGGAATGCCTTTGAATCCTATCTGAAGGAACACCTTTGCACCCTACAAAGAAGGCAACTCACAAAGAATACCACTTGGACTAGGATACAAACCCGCTAAAGAGGAAGTTCTCGAGATGCTCGCTCAAGTTCAAAACCATAAGAATGTGGGAATCCAAATGCGACCCTACCTCCCTACCCTAAATGGATACTTCGTTAGGGAAGGAAGTCAAGATATCTTTCACGGATTTCCCGAACCTTGGCACTATCTTGAAAGGAAGCTAGCTGGAATCGAGATGTTTCACGATTGCTACTTCATTCTTCCATAAACGGTTCCTACCGTCAAGACTCGTCAAGCACCTTGCTTAGACGAACAAGTTGTTAGTCTACTATTTGGAGAAGATCGATTTGTTAGAGCCGCGCAGGATGAGATCATTACCATGATACTTCAAGACGATCACTTCAACCCTACCGCGTTAATCACAGAAACCAACACCAATCAACAGAAAGGATGGAGAAAGTCGATCAAGTGGACAAACAATCAAGGAAGACTCTTCAAGCTCACCACTGGAGAAGGAGTGATGTTCAAAGGAGAACCAGAAGGCGATGAATTCGAGTTAGAGTCAGAGTCGGAGTCAGAGTCGGAGTCTAGAGAAGTACCTAGAGAGTCTCCTCCTGTCGTCATTCCCATTCCCCCTATTTCTCCTAGCTTAGCATCAAGTAGTAACAGTAGTTTGGGAAATATCCTAACGGCTGTCCCTTTACCGCCACTGACTACAGATCAGATGGCTTCTTTGTTTCAACTTTTCTAAAACTTTAATATAAATAAATCAGGTTCTGCTTACTCTCTGTGTTATTCTGAATGCAATTCTGTTTACGATGATAATGAGGATGACCCAGACCCAAACTCAATCGAAATACCTCCCTACATAGCCAAAGAAATACTACAAGAGGGGGAAGGGGGGCCAGTAATAGAAAACACTGAACCCATCAACGTAGGAACCGAACTAGAACCCCAAGAACTTAGGATAGGGACGACCTTGAACTCTACCGAAAGGGCCAGTTTCATAGACCTCCTACACGAGTTCAAAGACGTTTTTGCTTGGTACTACAAAGACATGCCAGGGTTCGACAGGGACATCGCAAAGCATAGAATCCCAATCAAACCGGGTTTCAAACCCGTGAAACAGAAGCTTCGTCAAATGAGGACAGAATGGGCTCTCAAGATCAAAGAAGAAGTCGATAAACAGTTCAAAACCGGGTTCATCAAAGTTTCCGAGTACTCAGACTGGGTAGCTAACATAGTACCCGTACCCAAAAAGGATGGGAGAATCCGTGTTTGTGTTGATTTCAGAGACTTAAACAAAGCTAGTCCTAAGGATGACTTTCCTCTACCACATATTGACATATTGGTTGACAATACAGCAGATCATGCGCTATTGTCCTTCATGGATGGATACGCAGGATATAACCAGATCAAGATGGACATAGAAGATATGCATAAGACCGCCTTCGTTACTCAATAGGGAACCTATTGCTACACGGTTATGCCATTTGGGTTAATTAATCTCGGAGCTACATACCAAAGCACCGCAACTACGCTCTTATATGACATGATGCATAAAGAAGTTGAGGTATACGTAGATGACATGATTGTCAAGTCCAAGGATATAGAGGGGCACATTGCGAACCTTCGCAAATTCTTCTCAAGGCTACGAAAGTACAACATGAGGCTCAATCCTCAGAAATGCGCATTCGGAGTAACATCTGGTAAACTCCTTGGATACGTTGTTAGCCAACGAGGAATAGAAATAGACCCTTCTAAGATCAAAGCTCTAATCGAAATGTCGCAACCTCAAACGGAGAAAGAAGTTAGAGGATTCCTAGGCAAGGTGCAATACATAAGTCGATTCATATCGAAACTCACCATGATCTGCGAACCTATCTTCAAGAAGTTAAAGAAAACAGATCACACCATGTGGGATGATGACTGTCAGAAGGCTTTCGACCGAATCAAGGAAATACTAGCCAAACCACCAGTGCTCATGCCACCTCAACGAGATCAACCTCTTGGTTTATATCTCACGGTAACTGAAACGGCCATGGGCGCCATGCTAGCTCAAACCGTAGGAAAAAAAGAAAGAGCTATTTACTACCTTAGTAAGAAGTTCTTGGAGTACGAGTGCAAATACACACCACTCGAGAAGACATGCCTCGCTCTTGTGTGGGCAACGAAGAAGCTACGCCATTACATACTTAGTTACTCCGCAAAATATACTCTAAAATGGATCCTGTCAAATACCTCTTCGAGAAACCCGTTCTCAATGGACGCTTAGCAAGATGGACTTTGATGCTCTCAGAGTTCGATCTCAAGTATGTACCTCTGAAAGTTATAAAGGGGCGCGCCGTTGCCGAATTCTTCGCAGAAAATCCCATTAATGATACACAAACGATAGACGCCTGGTCATTTCGGGATGAGGATATACTCCAAACCGATGTAGACTCTTGGGACCTTTATTTTGATGGAGCATCGAACTTAAGATGATTTGGAATAGGAGTGTTGCTCATTTCTTCTGAAGGCGAGCATACACCAATCTCTGTCAAACTCGACTTCGAGGTGACAAATAACGCTGCAGAATACGAGGCTTGTCTCATTGGATTACAAGCAGCAGTAGGGTTAGGCATCAAGAATCTTCGAGTGCATGGGTATTCATCTTTGATCATCAACCAAATTACGGGATCTTGGAAAATCCGAAGTGAGAGCTTAGCACCTTATCAAGCCAGAATAGACCAAATTGCCCAATTCTTCAATCAAGTAACCTACCTACACCTACCTCGAGAGGAGAATCAATTTGCAGATTTTCTTGCAAAACTTGCATCTTTGATTAATATGCCGGATAGCATGGTAGAAATGCCTTTATGCATCTGTAGATACCCAGTATCTGCACCTCCCAAAAACCACCCGATGATGATCGGACTATAACGTGTTTTTGATATGCGTGCGTAGATTGGTTATATATGAAACGGTTTAATGCACTACTCGGATATGAAAAATGATTTCAAAGGTTTTCTAACTTCATTTGCATTAAAATAACACTATTTAGAGTTAAAACCGTCTTCGGACCCAAAACTGACTCAGAAACCCGCAACTCGAGTCAACCTGAGTCAACTCGAGTCAACCCAAATCTCAAATGTCAAAAATAATGCCATGAATGCCTTCATCATGTCATTTCCAATAAAATGACCCTATTTAGAGTCTAAACCGACACCGAGCCAAAAACCGACTCGAAATTCAAATCCCGACTTACACGGGTCAAACCCGAGTCAAAGACACAAAATACCTACCCCAAATATCATCCAAGAGGACGCTTACACGGCTAATAAAACCTCAAAGACCACAAATCACAACCAACAAAACATTGGTTAGAACAAATGCAAAATCCAAATTTGCGAAAGTGACAATACACCCACTTGTATCACGAGGTAGCTCGCGCCTCTTTAGGCCATCTACTTAGCCTCTAAGAAAAATCAACCGACCTACCACCCCACATTTATCTATAAATACCAACCATCATACAACACAATCCTTACGCGAGAGTCCGCCTCCCTCCTTCTCCCTTAAACTTCTAGACCCGACTTCCTAAGTCACAAAATCGACACGTGTTTACGACCTACCGATCGTAAACACAAGCCTTACACATATTGTTTGGTACCGTTGTCGTGCATTCGACCGACCCATTTGACCAACTCAATTCATCAATCAACATGTTTTAATTAACATATTTTCAAACATATTTTCAAAACAAAATCCTTTTTAAGGCACTCTTTTAAACTTCTTGATCGTGAGTAGTCGCTACGAGCAAACCGTCTCTAAAGTCGTCTACGTCGCAAATATCAATACACGTAAGTTTGAGGGTGTAAACAACTCACTTTATTTCATGTATTTACTGTTTTTATGAGTCTATAAGCATGAACAATGCATAACACGATTCAAATATAGGTTAGACGAGCCAAAACCGAGTTTTGGCCCGAGACAGAAGCCCTTTGCTATGCATAGTGGCTCGCGCCTCTTGTGGGTCTTGGGTCAGACTCATCCGTGTTTGCTCTCGTCTTTCCTCTTTATTTCATTTCTTATTTGTAATCGGTTTTTACCGTTTTAAATGTTCCAATTCATTTTTATGATAAACATATTTTGACCATTACAAAAATCATCCTTGGTTCCTTATACCATGACGGTTTATTCCGTGACTCGATGATATTATTGGTTAATTACATTTTAATGGATATTTTAACACCCTTTTCTTTTATTTAGCATTTTTCTCACTTGTTTACATTTGTAAACATATTAGTCATAATTCATAATCATCCTTGGTTCTTTATACCATGTCGGTTTAATCCGAGTACGATGACAAAATTGACTAATTACAAATAATCGAACTTAACATAATTAGTTCAAATCAAACATTTTACATTTTTATTTGTAAACCATGCTTTTCAAACATGCAAATCCGATAACGAATATTACTAATAT
This sequence comes from Silene latifolia, assembly GCF_048544455.1. Classification (NCBI taxonomy): domain Eukaryota; kingdom Viridiplantae; phylum Streptophyta; class Magnoliopsida; order Caryophyllales; family Caryophyllaceae; genus Silene; species Silene latifolia. The sequence goes on along the minus strand of NC_133527.1, from coordinate 49,873,165 downwards.
AATATTAATTATTCCGAGTCATGCAAATCATACTTGCAAATCATTAATCACAAAAAAACGGTTTTAAACAACCTTTTTAACAACCAGGAGATGCCCCTTGGTTCGCCCCATGGCTCGCGCCCCAAGAGGCCCTCTGCTTTCATATTTCAAAACCTGGGCAGAGCCCCTTACCTCGCCAATAGGCTCGCGCCTTAACAGGGCGGCCTGGCACTGTTCTGCCTCGTTTTTAGCACTTGTCTAGGACGATCCCGATTACGGTTAATCCGAATACATGACGGATCAGATTGACAAGCTTACATTTTTACACTTTGTCATTTGACACCCTTTTTCAATAAATGGATCGTGTTAAGCATCATAACCCGAATTTGGTAAATGGATGTTTAATTTTCGTTCTCACATGCAAATCAACCATAAATCCTACTTGAAATCTTATGCTTGATATTTGGATTAACAAACCGACTTAGAAAGCTCACATGTTAGGTTAACACTTTTGGATGTGCATTCATGCATTTACACCATTTTATCAACTCTTGCACTTAAACAACCACGATCGATCAGTAGAGGCCGCTAACGCGGGCGGGATTGGGTGTCCGATTAAAGGTCTTCCCAATACGTACCCTCACCCCTTACTCAGAACCTTTGGATAGTGGATGGCCTTATATAGGGCGTACGAGAGTCATTTTAGGCATAGAATGCTAAAAGGGGGACGAGTCCTTATCTTTAGTACCTATGTCAAACACTGCTTTTTGCCTTGATTGACCTAGGTATAAATTGGATTCGAACGGGTTCCAAGCATCCCACAAATGCTTGGTGGCGACTACGAACATCTCTATATCGTTTTGAGACCTTTACCTAGACGAAACCGACCGATCTAAAACGATCCAGTCGAAAGCATTTTTACGCCGCCGAGCGTGGCTATCAAAAGACCGCTGCATGTCCACATATTGGCTTGGCGTGCAGGTGGCCCGTGACCGTAGATCGGTAGGTGGCCCAAATCCACAGACCGGCCTGTGGCCCATGTCCACATATTTGGCGACTCCGCTGGGGAAAACTAGGACACTTGTGTCTTTGTGATCCTTAGAGGTGAAACTCGAACGAGGTCGTGGTTAAAGTGCATTAATTGATATTACGGTCATAAGTCGGCTTCCTTGTCCGGGCCCAGAACCTAACCCTTTTCGACCAATTGGCTCGTCTCGTCGGCGTGAGTTTTCTCATCCCCGCGTTTCGAACCCCGATTGAGTCAAGCATGCCATTGACGTTACACATTTCTGTTTCGTCAAAGAGCTTTCATCACCTTCGAGCACGAGGCTAGGGCACCCTCCTTACACATTTTGTTTGAATTAGTATCCCTCTCGAAAATCGGGGTTTGATTGCTTGGTGTGTAACCCACCCTTTTAAGCCAAAACCGTGTCAGCATAATGCATAATATAATGAACTGTGAGTGCTTATGTACTACTTGATCATAAGTCCTTCCGTGTCATTTCAAACTTTCAAAAGCACATTTTTGCGTCGTTATAATGGCCATTTTAAACCTCTGTCTTTCGCCGACCGTTGCACGTCTTCTTAGGCCGTCATAATGACGATTTTCAAACCCGGTTTTTATAACCGTTTTAACACGCCTTTCTAGGCCGTCGTAATGACGATTTTCAAATCCGGTTTTTATAACCATTTCAACGTGCCTTTCTAGGCCGTCGTAATGACAATTTTCAAATCCGGTTTTCTACAACCATTTCAACACACCTTTCTAGGCCGTCGTAATGACGATTTTCAAACCCGGTTTTTACAACCGTTTCTGAGCACCTTTTTATGCCGTTATAATGGCCATTTCAAAACCCGGTTTTTATGACCATTTCAAATGCACCTTTTTATACCGTTGTAATGACGATTTCAAACCTTGGTTTTCACAAACCATTTCAAAATCCCCTTTTACGTCGTCATAATGGTCGTTTCAAAACTCGGTCTGCCGCCAACCGTTGCATTCTCAAAGCGCCCTTTTACGTCGTCGTAATGACGAATTCTACCCTCGAATTTTTAAAATTCAAAATCAATTTTTAAACAGAAACGTTTTTCAAACCGTCGTAATGACGATTTTAACCTGTGCAACTTTCCAAAATTTCAAATGTCGTCTTCGAAATCAAATTTGGCTTTTCTAAGCCGTCGTAATGACGATTTCAATTCTCACAATTTTCGATTTGCATACCGTCTTTCAAAGGTTAAAACAGTTTTCTAACCCGTCGTAATGACGAATTCAATCCTCACAATTTCCAATTTCAAATCTTTGAAAACAAATTTAACCGTTTTCAAATTTCAAATCCAATTTTAAATCATTTGAAAACAAATTTAACCGTTTTCAAATTTCAATTCAAAATCAAATATTTGAAAACTAATTTAACCGTTTTCAAATTTCAATTCAAAATCAAATCTTTGAAAACTAATTTAACTGTTTTCAAATTTCAAATCCTATTTCAAATTCTTTGAAAACAAATTTAACCGTTTTCAAATTAAAATTCAAACTCAAATCTTTGAAAACAAATCTGACCGTTTTCAAATTTCAAATCCAACTTCAAATCATTTGAAAACAAATTTAATCGTTTTCAAATTTCAATTCAAAGTCAAATCTTTGAAAACGAATTTAACCGTTTTCAGATTTCAAATCAAAACTCAAATCATTTGAGAACAAATTTAACCGTTTTCAAATTTCAAATCAAAACTCAATCTTTGAAAACAAATTTAACCGTTTTCAGATTTCAATCAAATTTCAAATATTTGAAAACAAATCTAACCGTTTTCAAATTTCATTTCAAAATCAAATATTGAAAACAACTTTAACCGTTTTCAAAATCCAAATCAAAATTCAAATATTTGAAAACAAATCTAACCGTTTTTAAATTTCAAATCCAATTTCAAATGTATGAAAACAAATCTAACCGTTTTCTAATTTCAAATTCAAAATCAAATCTTTGAAAACAAATCTAACCGTTTTCAAATTTCATTTCAAAATCAAATATTGAAAACAACTTTAACCGTTTTCAAAATCCAAATCAAAATTCAAATATTTGAAAACAAATCTAACCGTTTTCAAATTTCAAATCCAAATTCAAATGTTTGAAAACAAATCTAACCGTTTTCTAATTTCAAATTCAAAATCAAATCTTTGAAAACAAATTTAACCGTTTTCAAATTTCAATCCGATTCCAAATTGTTTGAAAACAAATCTAACCGTTTTCAAATTTTCAACCCAATTTTAAATCCTTTGAAAACAAACTTAACCGTTTTCATGGCCATTGTGATGATGATTCCAAATTATTCAATTCTCGATTTTCTAATCCGTGATTCGGAATTTCAAAAAGCATCTTTGGAAACAACACTTTGTTTTCAGAGCCGCCGCAATTTCAACTCAAACTGTCTTTTGAAAACAAACCTAAGACAACCCTTTCAACTGGCCGACTTTTGAAGATCCTTACTCTTCGGAAGCCGTCCATAAAACGACAAATGGATCTTTTTGAAAATTTCTATTTTCGAAAATTTCAATCCACCTTTCTGATTCAGCCTCGAGTCGATTAGAGTCCAGTCGATTTCAAGTCAAGTCGTCTAGATAACGTCGGATCTCCGCCGAAGTTAATACCTACCTTCTGGTCTAGGTCGTGTCGCCTAATTGTCGAGACATCTTCAATGGCGTTAGCATAGTCAAAACCTGTCGGGTTTTAAACCTGCATTTCCCCTACTTACGGGTCAAAGGTCAAGTTTGTGTACATGTCTTGTCCAACGACGTTACGCCAGCAACAAACTTCCAAATCCTGTCAGAAGTCGCCTGTCTAGGCATCACTATGCCAAAGTCGACACTAGAGTCTAAATTCAAGTCATGCACCAAGAGTTCATTCACGATCTTTAATGAACTCGTAACCTAGTCACACCCTCGCGTCTTCATGACATAACTGCCTTTTATACATATGTGTCGCACTTGCCTTTGTTTGTGCAATACCTTGCCAAGACAAGTTATAACGCCTATCGTTATGTCAAATAGGAATCCCTTGGGTGCCATCAATCGCCAACCAGAAACTCAAGAAGCTGATCAACCTTCATCCGCCATGACTTCTGCTGAAACCAACGACATGGTCCTTCGACTCCTAGCTACCGCGGAAAACTTGAGCACTCGTCTCTCCCATGTTGAGGACAAAATGATAACCGAGAATCCTCCCTCTTTTGATATTGAGCAAAGGGTTAAGCTTCTTGAAAGCCGGCTACTGGCCAACGACCAAACCAAAACCAGACGACCTCATAGGTCCTTTCTTGATCTGGGTATACCTTATGCCATAGCCTTGGAAAGGCTAATCTCCCAAGGAAAACTCCAACCAATTGGTTCAACTCCAGACCCTTCACCATACAAGCGAGGACGTAGATGGGACGGAAAACTGTTTTGTCAATATCACCAAGGCCGCGGACACGATACTGAAATGTGTCTCCCCCTAAAGGGTGCCGTCCTTGATATGATCGAAAAGGGCGAGTTACCATTACCTTCCTCAACAAACCACAAAAATAACCCTCCGAAAAACCCTATTGGACACAGTCAGGAATCTTCCCTAGATTGCTCTCATCTCATCTCTCCTGACGATGAGAATATTCATGCAATTGATGAGGATGGCATACAGAGCGCTATAATGATGCTCTCCGTCTCCATCAACAACATATTCTCAAAGCTGCAAGTGGCTATCGATGATTTGAACACTCGGGTGGCTAATTTGGAGAATAGGTTTGGTGGTACTGAAAATGAACCTCACCATCAAGGAGAAAACCAACCCTTGGTTCACCAACCAACAACTGTTGAAAATGAGAAGTCATCCGACGATTCCCACATCCACGAACCTACCAACAAAGAAGATGAAATTGCCTCACCAAAATACCTTTCAAAATACCAAGCAACATCCCCAAAACTTTCCATTGACAATGACCAAATCCTGCTTCCGGCCAGGATTGACAAAAACAAAACTCACAAAAACATCCCAAAAAACACTAATGTTGGAATCACGGGAAAACATCAAAGGGTATTCACGTTTCTGGGAATAACATATGGCACCGCTCTGAGGATACTTAGTTCAGAAGGATTACTGAAACCGATTGGACCAACTCGGGATCCATCTGAGGCTAAGAAATCCCGTTTCTGGAACCCTAATGCCTATTGCCAATACCATCAAGGCAAGGGCCATGACACCGAATCCTGCTTCAAACTCAAGAATGCCATTCAAGATATGATCGAGGCTGGCAAAATCATAATTGCACCTCTCAGTCAAGACAATCCTCCTGAATGTCTCAAGCCAAACAACAAGGTTGAGCGTTCTCAAAGGACATTCACCACCTCAACACAACCTATGCCGCAGCTCTCCAAAAGCTTATGACTGAAGGGAAGCTCCAACCAATCGGGCCCACCTCGGACCCGTCTGAATGCAAGAAAAGCCGTTTCTGGGACGGCAATTCCTATTGCCAATATTATCAAGGAAAAGGTCATGATACGGAAACATGCTTCAAACTTAAACATGCTATTCAAAATATGATCGACAACAATGAACTGGTAGCTTCATCCCTATGCCAACCAAGTGATGAAAATAACCCTCATGAACATCTCTTTCTGCAAGGAGATAAAAGCCTCATGGAATGTTGTCCTCATATCATCCCCAACAACGAGAGTAAAGTGCTTAAGTGGGTCAATGCTCAAAACCAGACAATCAGGTCGCTGGATGCTGCGAAAGAAACCTTCGAGGAGGAACATGATGATTAGGAGTTCGTATCTACGATTAAGTCCGAGTCCGAGTCTTAGGCTTTCTCATATCTATCCTAGTGTCTGTCCTTTTATTCCTAAGTGACAAACTGGGGGTTTTCCCCATGAGTCACATGTATTCCTCGAGTCTGTGCTAACATCTTATTTATCTAAATAAAAGCACAATTTTCAACTATCATATATTCTCCCCTTTACCATTTCCTGTTGACAACGAGAATTGATTTGAGAATTGATTTAAAACAAACAATATGTTCCAATTCAATGTGAGTACACTCGAGTGACGTTCTGTACCGAGTAAGCGGAGGACTCTAAACTCCGTGTCCATTCTCTTTACCTATTCCATGTCTGGCAATAGAAACCTTTCATTAGCACCTAATTTAGAACGAGCTTCTATCAAGGGGATCCTACGACGAACCCAGATAACAAACCAGAACATCTCCTTGTTCATGATCAATGACGTAAGGCAAGCCCATTCCCCACAAAAACATCCCATCACCAAATATCAACCGCTCACCAACGGGTACATCCCCGTCTGCACCTTTACCTTCCTCGAACGAAGGACGGCAAAAAAACTGATATATCCAAAGCAAAGCCAAAGCGAAAGGCCAAAATCAAAGGCCCAAGCCAATAGCCATTCACCCAAAGTCAGAGCGAAAGGCTAAAATCAAAAGCCCAAGCCAATATCCATTCACCCAAAGCCAAAGCTCAAGGCCAAAGCAAAAGACCAAAGCCAAAAGCAATTCATCCCAAGGCCAAAGCCAAAGGCAAAAACCAAAGCCAAAGCGAAAGCCAAGGCAAAAGCCAAAACAAAAACGAGATAGTGAAATTCAAATTCACTATTTTCACAAATTTCAAACGACGGAAATTAAAACCGTCATTTTCAAATTAAAAAAACAAGATAGTGAAATTCAAGTTCGCTATCTTCACCAGCTTCAAACGACGGAAATTAAAACCGTCATTTTCAAATCAAAAAACAAAATAGTGAAATTCAAATTCGCTATTTTCACAAATTTCAAACGACGGAAATAAAACTGTCAATTTCAAATTAAAAATAAGATAGTGAAATTCAAATTCACTATTTTCACAATTCCAAACAACGGAATTAAAAACCATCCCATTCAAAAAACGAAATAGTGAAATTCAAATTCGCTATTTTCCCACAATTTCAACTGACGAAATTCAAAACTGTCACTTTTCAGAAAAAAATGAAATAGCGAAATTCAAATTCGTTATTTTCCCACAATTTCAAATAACGGAATTAAACCGTCACTTTTCAAACTTCGGACCAACAAGTCCAACACCAACATCCAAAGTCCAGGACCAACAAGTCCAAAGCCCAGGACCCATGAGTCCAAAATACCAAGTCCAGGACCAACAAGTCCAAAGCCTAGGACCAACAAGTCCAACACACCAAATCCCGGACCGACACGTCCAAAACACCAAACACTAAAACCTCAACCAAAACTGCTTCACCCCTAAGTCCTTCTAGAGACTGTTACAGGGAGACCCGTCTAGGATCCTGGGGATTCCCCTCAAGATCATAACCAACATCGCTTCACCCTTAAGTCCTTCTAGAGACTGTTATAGGGAGAACTATCCAGGCTTCTGATGATTTCCCTCAAGCTCGTAATATCACACCTTAACCTTTAAGGTCCAGACATGGGAATCTGATCCCACATTATTTACCAACCATTTCGTGCTCAGGCCACATCAAGCCGGAGACCCCATTCCGCACCACATTACAAGCCGTAACCCACCGGCCTAAACACCACAAAATACAAACTCCAGATTTTTATCTGTCAAACAAACCTTTTATTACCAAGCTTCACATGCCAAAATGCCGAAGCCATTTCCACCCCGACCCAAATACGGAGTCTTCAAAAATACATCGCTCCCCGGAACGGGACATGTCCATTTCATTCTTAGGGTCCACTTTTTAGTGTGCTCACACAACAAGAAACATTTTCCCAAACTATGCCTCTTCGATTCATGATCAAGAGGGAATTATATCCAATCAACCTTCGAGTCACCAAACGAAATTTACCGTCGTGACCCTCAACTTCAGATTTTTATCTGTCAAACAAACCCATTATTACCAAGCTCCACATTCCATAATGTCGAAGCCATTTTTTACCCTGACCCAGATACGGAGTCCTCGAATACTTTGCTACCGAGAACGGGACATACCCAATCTACCCTTAGGGTCCACTTTTCAGTGTGCTCACATGATAAGGAACATTTTCACAAATTACACCTCTTCGATTCATGATCAAGGAGGAATTATCTCAAATCAATTTCTCGAGTCACCAAACGGAGTTTACCGTCGTGACCCTCACACTTTAAGGTCCTAAAAACTCGCTTAGGCACACATTCAGACGAGTCACCAAACGGAATTTACCGTCGTGACCCTCACACTTTAAGGTCCTAACAACTCGCTTAGGTACACATTCAGACGAGTCACCAAACGGAATTTACCGTCGTGACCCTCACACTTTAAGGTCCTAACAACTCGCTTAGGCACACATTCAGAACTACGATCTGGTTTGATTTCACATCACGTGAATATGTAAGTCCTTCAAGGACACAACCATACCCCTCAAAATCACTTTAAGGTCCTAACAACTCGCTTAGGCACACACATTCAGAACTACGATCTGGTTTGATTTCGCATACACGCGAATACGTAGGCAGTCCTATTACAAGGGCACAACCACACAACCACACACATTCAATTTTCAAACCTTCAATTTTCAACCCATTGCACACACAGCTCAGAACTATGGTCTGGTTTGATTTCGCAAACACGCGAATACGTAGGCAGTCCCCCAACAAGGACACAACCGCACACCGAGTTCAATCTCAACCATCAACATCAATCCTCAAAAGCAGCCCACCCAGCTGTAAAATTTAATCTTATACATCTTTACTGGGGGCTTCTGCCTTAAGACGTCGCCCATTCATCCTTTTTACAAATTTCTATCTTCTCACTTTGGGAGCTTCTCTTTCGAGACGCCACCCATCCTTCATCCTCAAAACATCTTTTAAGTCTCAACTACAGTCCAAAATAAAACCGCCCATAGCCTAGTGCTCGGTTCGGACGATGATAAGGTCTTGGTTCCGCTCTCCGAATCATCAAAACTCGAGAAGAAATCTCAAACAAGCAAACAAGGGCAAAGATGTCTGGAGAAGATAATCAATTCGTGTTCCCCAGCCGAGCGAACCTTCTACTCCAGAGATTTGATACGCGTTGTCACCCTTTCTTGGCTAGGAGTTGCACTTACATGTGCAAAGTCTGTCAGAGTCACCCCCGTGTCGTGTCGATACTAAGTTGGCATCACGTTCACGACTGCCCATTTGTCAGTCTGTCAGTATGCGTTTGTGTGAGTCAGTGTCCCAACAGCCACGTGTCTCCAATCTATTAAATCACAGATCTACGAGTAACAAGACTTGCCTTTAAGCTTCACAACATTCAAAACTTCTATCTCCCTTCGCGTGAGATATTACATGCTAGTTGCTTATGTGCTAACTGTTCACATGCTTATGTGCTTACGTGCTTATATGCTTGCATTCAACGTGCTTGTCTATGCGATTGCGGATTTGTGTGGTCACTAACCATGTAGATAATCATGATAAGACAAACTCACTCCAACTGAGTACTGGGTTCTTCCCAACAAACGGCGACCCATCAAGTCCAAGAGCATTAACCCCGCCGATTACATGGCTTACGCTACCTCCCAGCGAGCAGCAACTCATATCCCCGGCGAGTCCTGAGAAGTTTCTAACTCCCCAGTGAGTGCCGATTTTTTAAATGGATGTCACACATGCTATTTTCCACAGTCGATCATTCGACCATTGATGGCTGGCGAGCCTTACAACGCATATGGCTGACGAGCCTTTGTCCGCAAACAAGACACAACTCAAGGACGTATCCCGAAGATGCCTCGGGTACGACTCCTTTTCACAAGCTGGCGAGCCTTTGTCCACAAACAAGGTACAACTCAAGGACGTATCCCGAAGATACCTCGGGTACGACTCCTTATCACAGCTGGCGAGCCTTTTCACGCACAAAAGATACGACTCAAGGACATATCCCGAAGATGCCTCAGGTATGACTCCTTCATATGGCTGGCGAGCCACAAAACGCACCGCCTTCAACACCGGCTGGCGAGCCTTTGCGCGCAAAAGATTCGAGGACGTATCCCGAAGATGCCTCAGGTATGACTCATTCTTATGGCTGGCGAACCTTTATACGTAGTCTAATGGACTTTAAACGACCCGCATCGGAAGTCGACAGACTTTAAAATGTTCCCGACGGCAGGTCCTTGACTCGAATCCCCGAGTCGCCTCGACGTCGCCCTTCCCGACGGCAGGTCCTTGGCTCAAACCCTTTTGAGTCGCCTCGACGTCGCAATGGTCTTCAGGTTGTAATCTTCGATTGACCTGGAGATCATACTTTGACTTTCGCCCTGTCCAAGCCTCAGTCAAAGTGGGGGCTCTGTAGATACCCAGTATCTGCACCTCCCAAAAACCACCCGATGATGATCGGACTATAACGTGTTTTTGATATGCGTGCGTAGATTGGCTATACATGAGACGGTTTAATGCACTACTCGGATATGAAAAATGATTTCAAAGGTTTTTTAACTTCATTTGTATTAAAATAACACTATTTAGAGTTAAAATCGTCTTCGGACCCAAAACCGACTCAGAAACCCGCAACTCGAGTCAACCTGAGTAAACTCGAGTCAATCCAAATCTCGAATGTCAAAAATAATGCCATGAATGTCTTTATCATGTCATTTCCATTAAAATGACCCTATTTAGAGTCTAAACCGACGCCGAGCCAAAAACCGACTCGAAATTCAAATCCCGACTTACACGGGTCAAACCCGAGTCAAAGACACAAAATACCTACCCCAAATATCACCCAAGAGGAAGCTTACACGGCTAAGCAAACCTCAAAGACCACAAATCACAACCAACAAAACATTGGTTAGAACAAATGCAAAATCCAAATTTGCGAAAGGGACAATACACCCACTTGTATCACGAGGTAGCCCGCGCCTCTTTAGGCCATCTGCTTAGCCTCTAAGCAAAATCAACCGACCTACCACCCCACATTTCTCTATAAATACCAACCATCATACAACACAATCCTTACGTGAGAGTCCGCCCCCCTCCTTCTCCCTTAAACTTCTAGACCCGACTTCCTAAGTCACAAAATCGACACGTGTTTACGACCTACCGATCGTAAACACAAGCCTTACACATATTGTTTGGTACCGTCGCCGTGCATTCGACCGACCCATTTGACCAACTCAATTCATCAATCAACATATTTTAATTAACATATTTTCAAACATATTTTCAAAACAAAACCTTTTTTAAGGCACTCTTTTAAACTTCTTGATCGTGAGTAGTAGCTACGAGCAAACCGTCTCTAAAGTCGTCTACGTCGTAAATATCAATACACGTAAGTTTGAGGGTGTAAACAACTCACTTTATTTCATGTATTTACTGTTTTTATGAGTCTATAAGCATGAACAATGCATAACACGATTCAAATATAGGTTAGACGAGCCAAAACCGAGTTTTGGCCCGAGATAGAAGCCCTTTGCTATGCAAAGTGGCTCGCGCCTCTTGTGGGTCTTGGCTCAGACTCATCCGTGTTTGCTCTCGTCTTTCCTCTTTATTTCATTTCTTATTTGTAATCGGTTTTTACCGTTTTAAATGTTCCAATTCATTTTTATGATAAACATATTTTGACCATTACAAAAATCATCCTTGGTTCCTTATACCATGACGGTTTATTCCGTGACTCGATGATATTATTGGTTAATTACATTTTAATGGGTATTTTAACACCCTTTTCTTTTATTTAGCATTTTTCTCACTTGTTTACATTTGTAAACATATTAGTCATAATTCATAATCATCCTTGGTTCTTTATACCATGTCGGTTTAATCCGAGTACGATGACAAACTTGACTAATTACAAATAATCGAACTTAACATAATTAGTTCAAATCAAACATTTTACATTTTTATTTGCAAACCATGCTTTTCAAACATGCAAATCCGACAACGAATATTACTAATATAATAGTAATTATTCCGAGTCATGCAAATCATACTTGCAAATCATTAATCACAAAAAAAGGTTTTAAACAACCTTTTTAACAACCAGGAGACGCCCCTTGGTTCGCCCCATGTCTCGCGCCCCAAGAGACCTTCTGCTTTCATATTTCAAAACCTGGGCAGAGCCCCTTACCTCGCCAATAGGCTCGCGCCTTAACAGGGCTGCCTGGCACTGTTCTGCCTCGTTTTTAGCACTTGTCTAGGACGATCCCGATTACGGTTAATCCGAATACATGACGGATCAGATTGACAAGCTTACGTTTTTACACTTTGTCATTTGACACCCTTTTTCAATAAATGGATCGTGTTAAGCATCATAACCCGAATTTGGTAAATGGATGTTTAATTTCCGTTCTCACATGCAAATCAACCATAAATCCAACTTGACATCGTATGCTTGATATTTGGATTAACAAACCGACTTAGAAAGCTCACATGTTAGGTTAACACTTTTGGATGTGCATTCATGCATTTACACCGTTTTATCAACTCTTGCACTTAAACAACCACGATCGATCAGTAGAGGCCGCTAGCGCGGGCGGGATTGGGTGTCCGATTAAAGGGCTTCCTAATACGTACTGATACAGTCGTTATGTACAAAAAAATAAATTACCTAGATACTACTAACAGAAGTCAGCGGTAAGTAGGGTCGATCTCCACAGGGAGGCGGTCACTATTCACTTGTCTACTCGGTCTGTTTAATGTCACTAATGGGGGTTTTGATTTGATTTAACTAAGCTACTAAGACTAAGGCAAGAGAGATAAAGATAAGAGAAATTAACAGTAAGAGAAGGGAACTAGGATGCCGGGTCATCAATGAACGTCAGTCAAATGCAGATAAGGTCACAGATCAATCGATGTGTCGGTCTAAGGGGCAACGAATATCTCCTTTCGGTCTCAATTCGCCCTAAAATGCTATTAGTTTAACTTTCGCCCTCACTAAAGCATCCTATTGTTCACTGCGGGTCTCACCCCTTCCAACCTTTCGGTCTAGGTCAAGGCTTACCAAAGTTAAAAGACTAATTGCTTCGAATCAACTAGCAAGATACAGTTATAGCAGCGATTAACAACAAAGACTAAAACAACAACGACGAATCTATAAACCTAATTAGCCATTAACATCCATTCATTAACTTCCCTAATCCTAGCAAAGAGATTAGCTAGACATAATTAAATAAGCAAGAACAAGGGAAGGGAGAATAATAAACATTAAATAAATTAAGAAGAAAAGGGAGAGAAAGAGTTACAGTAATAAATCCGGAAAGAGAGAAAACAGAGAACAGTAGTAAAACATCGTCTGATAGTGTGTGGTAGAGTGCCGGGGACACTCACAAATGATGTCCTACTCTCCTATTTATAAGAAAATAGGATTTATTAAACCTAATGACGGAAATAAACTAAAAAGCCCAAGCCCGTAAGAGAATCCACTCGATCGAGTGATTTAGAACCACTCGATCGAGCAAATCCTGGCTCAAACCGTTCGATCGAGTGAAATAACCACTCGATCGAGTAAACACTAAATAGCAACTGTTCGATCGACCAACTAAAGTACTCGATCGACTTATTATTCCTAGCAGAAGCACTCGATCGACCAATAAATGTACTCGATCGAGTAACTTTGACTTCAGCAGCTCATAATTCCGTTAGTTTAGCTTTGACTTGTCCTTTTTAGCTCTCGAAACAGCTTCACGCATCCCAAGACAGCTATATTTCCGCTCCAAATTCACTCTTCCTCCAAATGCATGCAAAACGGACGATAAATGGCTTGTTTTCACTCCTTTCTGGTTCATTCCTGCAAATAAGACAAAACAAACCAAAGTAGCATATTCGGGGCATTTCGTAGCATAAAACTACGATAATAGCATAGAAATACGTGCATAAATAGGCCAAAAAGACTATATAAAATGCACGTATCAAATCTCCCCAAACCAAACCTTTACTCGTCCTCGAGTAAACTAAATGCAAACTAATGGAACATAAAAGATAACTCAAAGCTAGCTACAAATGCCCGCTTAAACCAATTTAATGCAGCAAACTAACACTTATAGCAAACAGTCAAATGCAAACGAGTTGTAAGATGTTCATAATAAACCTGAACCGTCGACCTTGCAAGACCTTTAACAATGGACTCTCACGTGGTCACTCTTCTCTCATGAAGCAAAGGGTGAACATATATATTTAAGAGAGAAAGAAAAATAGTCGCTCACCTAGACTACGACCCACATAAACATGCATGCAACTAATATGATAGACAATTCTAGCTACCGTACACACATTCCAACCAAACAAGGTCCTGTCACAGCCGAGGGCTTACAAAAATATGGTAAAGTGAGGCAATGGGTAAGAAAAGGCAAAACATTTATGGGAATGTGGAGGTATAGGTGATCAAGCTAGTACCTAAACAAACCATATAACAACATCCATTTCCAACTCAATTATGAATTAAGCACATATGCCCTTCATTTGGCACAAAACTCACCAAACCGAACTGAAAATACTCCTCAATAAATGTAAATAAAGCATAGGAGCGAAACCGTCAACCAATCAACATCTTCTTTTTCGAAATCTTTTTTTTTTCTATTTTTTTTCTTTTTCTTCTTTTCTTTTCTTTTTCCGAATTCCTTTTTCAAATTCTTTTTTTTTTCTTTTTTTTTCTTTTTCACGTCTTTTTTCATCATCCTCCCTTTCTTCTTAGATTACCAACTCCGAATCAACAGAATACGAGCCAAACTTGGCACAATGAAATATATACCGCAAAACATACACTAAACTAGCTTGACAAGGCAGGCTAAATTTGGGATGTAGCTAAGGGTCAACAGGCAAATTTGGCTAATGTGGAGTTAAATGGGTAAAAATGAAAGAAAGGGAAATTATAAGCACCTCCCTGCATGTGACACCAACCACTAACCCGAATGTATGCAGGCAAAAAGCAATTGAATGTCATATACGTGCAAATTGATGAACATGCTATGCAAGGAGTAACTACTCACAATCCTACATGAAACCGGTCACAAATGACACCAGTTTATACGGCTCTAAATCCTTAGAAATTATAAGTAGGTTGCCAAAATTTCAGGTCAAGTCTATTCGTTCAGCTAAATTTTAACATTAACTCGTAGATATGCAATAAGACAAAGCTAAAAGATAACAGTTCAATGCAAGGCTTAAGCAAAAAGATAAATCGCAGTGCAATATCATCATTGAAATCTACCGTTCCGACTCAACCTATATGCAAAATTAAACGTGACTTTTTTTTTGGATTTTTGAATTTTTCAATTTTTATGAGATTTTGAATTTTATAAAGATAAACACAATGCAAACGGAAAAATTAAACGTGATAACAAAAATGCGATAAAAACAAGATGCAGACACAGATATGGATGCATAACCTCCCCAAACCAAACCGTATAATGCCCCCATTGTACCAAAACATGGAAAGGAAATACAAACTAAAAGAGAAAGAGAGTAAATACGGAAAGCTCACTAGATTGCGCGAATAAGGGACCTCCCCAAACCAGCCAGCAACGTGGGAGGTCGCTAAATAGCCCAAATATCGTCACAGGAAGCAAATCCAAGTCAAAGGGCATCCAAAACAGCTCGATCGAGAGGAATAGTGGTCGATCGAGTTGTTCTCTCTTTGCAGGCACTCGATCGAGTAGAATGAAAGTACTCGATCGAATAGAACAGCAGAAAAAGCTCTCGATCGAGTACAAAAAGTACTCGATCGAGTGAACCTCAGTAAATTCCTGCAAAGACGCAATGAAAACAGCCCGCAAAACTAACAAAACAAGCATAACTAAATAGTCTATGGTACGAAGACCATTTATTACAACTAAAAGGAAATAAAATGCAAAGTAATTAAAAATAAATCTCCGGATTGCCTTCCGGGTAGCGCTAGCTTCAGTCAGGTCCCAGCTCGACCTTCTTTTTCAACAGCTGCTCCAATCAGTCATAATCAAAACAGCTCAAAGCTCTTAGCATGAGATCATACATCTGCGCATGTGCTACACAAGAGCATAAGTAGCACCAAAGTATAGAAATAAAAGAGGAAATTGAAATAATTAATCGTTTAAGCCTGACAAATTTCCTATGAGAGCTCCTACATTTACCCACAAAATAGAGGAGGCCAGGAGCAATTGACAATAAAGTGGGGTCCCGTTTCAGATTAACAATTTCAAGATGACAAGTACGGTGAAAGACAGTTAAATTAATTAACCATCTGGGAGAGAGTATATTATTGGAATACGAAGCATGAGTATAATGAGGCATTGTACCGTTCAAACAAACAATAATAGAACTATCGTTTACTACCTCGGGTTGGTTGCTCTCAACGATGGAATCATAGATAAAGAAATTTATTACCTCTTCCGTGCTAGGAGCAATTACCGACTCAGCTGCTTCCTCGTCACCCTCCTAAGTGGATTTCACCCCGTAAATCGCAGCCTCAAGTGCATCCAACTCGGCTTTGAATAGGGGAGATTCACCGTATCCATTATCATTATCAAAATCGTCATCTAGAACAAACCCACATGACGAATCAATGCTCTCGCTGGCCAGACTACTCGATCGAGTAGAATTGTCATTCGATCGAGAACTTTCTTCCTGATTTTCACTCGATCGAGTGCTTTGAACTACTCGATCGAACGGTTTTTCTGGAAATTCACTCGATCGACTAATATAAGTCACTCGATCGAGTGATTCTTCCTGTACAGTGCTGAAATCCTCGTGTAAGGCATTGAAATATGGTAGAATTTCGTAATCCGAGTCATAAAAATCATCTTCAGCATTGGGCAACACGGTTTCTTCATGGGAAAAACCGCTCTCGGTAAAGTATACCTCTTCTGGTTGCCTACTATCCGACTCAGCTGCTAACTGAGCAATTTGTGACTCTAGCTCAATGAGTTGAGCTTCCATAGGTCTATCACACTCTTTCCTTTTGGATGCAAGTGTTTCCAAAAAAGATTTCAGCTCCGCAACCTCTTCTTTCCGTATATTAGGAGGAAATTGTTGTTGCGGTGGCCAGATAAACGGAGGCTCTTGATAGCCCCGTTGATAGGGTGGATGTGGCGGCATAACTACAGAGGAATGGCTAGCTCGTCCCCAAAGCCTGAACTCGAGTACCTCGTCATTTTCTGCTATGCAAAAGGCTGCATTGTGCTCAGCAGCACCACATCTCCCGCAGTAAATCACCTGCTGCGCCATATAATGGGACATAGGTGATGGGTCAAAGGTACTCAAGCCTTCCCTTTGACGATCTTTCACCTAGAACTGTCTAGGTAGGGCCTATCAAAACAGCACTAAAGAAACGATTAGAACGGCCTCAAGGGAAAAATCCCTTGAGGCTAAAAACAGACAAAAATAAACAAATAAACAAATAGTTGCCTCCCCGGCAACGGCGCCAAAATTTGATACGGTCGTTCTGTACCAAAAATAAATTACCTAGATACTACTAACAGAAGTCAGCGGTAAGTAGGGTCGATCTCCACAGGGAGGCGGTCACTATTCACTTGTCTACTCGGTCTGTTTAATGTCACTAATGGGGGGTTTTGATTTGATTTAACTAAGCTACTGAGACTAAGGCAAGAGAGATAAAGATAAGAGAAATTAACAGTAAGAGAAGGGAACTAGGATGTCAGGTCATCAATGAACGTCAGTCAAATGCAGATAAGGTCACAGATCAATCGATGTGTCGGTCTAAGGGGCAACGAATATCTCCTTTCGGTCTCAATTCGCCCTAAAATGCTATTAGCTTAACTTTTGCCCTCACTAAAGCATCCTATTGTTCACTGCGGGTCTCACCCCTTCCAACCTTTCGGTCTAGGTCAAGGCTTACCAAAGTTAAAAGACTAATTGCTTCGAATCAACTAGCAAGATACAGTTATAGCAGCGATTAACAACAAAGACTAAAACAACAACGACGAATCTATAAACCTAATTAGCAATTAACATCCATTCATTAACTTCCCTAATCCTAGCAAAGAGATTAGCTAGACATAATTAAATAAGCAAGAACAACGGAAGGGAGAATAATAAACATTAAATAAATTAAGGAGAAAAAGGAGAGAAAAAGTTACAGTAATAAATCCGGAAAGAGAGAAAACAGAGAACAGTAGTAAAACATCGTCTGATAGTATGTGGTAGAGTGTCGGGGACACTCACAAATGACGTCCTACTCTCCTATTTATAAGAAAATAGGATTTATTAAACCTAATGACGGAAATAAACGAAAAAGCCCAAGCCCGTAAGAGAATCCACTCGATCGAGTGATTTAGAACCACTCGATCGAGCAAATCCTGGCTCAAACCGTTCAATCGAGTGAAATAACCACTCGATCGAGTAAACACTAAATATCAATTGTTCGATCGACCAACTAAAGTACTCGATCGACTTATTATTCCTAGCAGAAGCACTCGATCGACCAATAAATGTACTCGATCGAGTAACTTTGACTTCAGCAGCTCATAATTCCGTTAGTTTAGCTTTGACTTGTCCTTTTTAGCTCCCGAAACAGCTTCACGCATCCCAAGACAGCTATATTTCCGCTCCAAATTCACTCTTCCTCCAAATGCATGCAAAACGGACGATAAATGGCTCGTTTTCACTACTTTCTGGTTCATTCCTGCAAATAAGACAAAACAAACCAAAGTAGCATATTCGGGGCATTTCGTAGCATAAAACTACGATAATAGCATAGAAATACGTGCATAAATAGGCCAAAATGACTATATAAAATGCACGTATCACGTACCCTCACCCCTTACTCAGAACCTTTGGATAGTGTATGGCCTTATCCAGGGCGTACGAGAGTCATTTTAGGCATAGAATGCTAAAAGGGAGACGAGTCCTTATCTTTAGTACCTATGTCAAACACTGCTTTTTGCCTTGATTGACCTAGGTATAAAGTGGATTCGAACGGGTTCCAAGCATCCCACAAATGCTAGGTGGCGACTCCGAATATCTCTATATCGTTTCGAGACCTTTACCGAGACGAAACCGACCGATCTAAAACGATCCGGTCGAAAGCATTTTTACGCCGCCGAGCATGGCTTTCAAAAGACCGCTGCATGTCCACAGATTGGCTTGGCGTGCAGGTGGCCCGTGACCGCAGATCGGTAGGTGGCCCAAATCCACATACCGGCCTGTGGCCCATGTCCACAGCATCGAACGACGGTCAGAGCCAGCTTATGTGCACCAAATCACCGATGAAGAGGAAATCACAGAGGAACCTTGGTTCCAAGCGATCCTAAACTTCAAACTCAATGGCACCTATCCACCAGATATGGACAAAAGGGGACAACGCGCTATACGCTTACTAGCTTCCCAATACGTTCTCATGCAAGGAGAGTTATACAAAAGAACACCTCTTGGTGTAATCCTACGCAGTCTTGATCATTCACAGGCACGGAAAGTGATGGAAGAAGTCCATGATGGAGAATGTGGCCCTCACATGAGTGAACCCATGATGGCAAAGAAAAACACACGTTTGGGGTATTATTGGACCACAGTGGAATCCGATTGCATAAAATATGTAAGACATTGCCACAATTGCCAAATCTTCGGGAATGTGCAACATGTCCCTCCTTCATTGCTTTACACCGTAACATCTCCTTGGCCATTTTCTGCTTGGGGAATCGACATCATCGGAAAGATCACGCCAGCCGGAACAGGAGGTGACTGTTTCATTCTAGTGGCTATCGACTATTTCACCAAATGGGTAGAAGCGGCTTCCTACACTAGTCTCACAGCCAAGAACGTGGCAAAGTTCATACAAACCAACATCATATGTCGATACGGTTGCCCACATGAGATCATCAGTGACAATGGATCACATTTCCAAGCTGAGACTGAGCAATTGCTAGCCAAGTACAAAATCAAGCATCACCACTCCTCGCCATATAGACCACAAACTAATGGCGCTGTAGAGGCGGCAAACAAAAACGTTGTCACAATTCTCAAGAAAATGATTGACAACTATCGAGATTGGCCAAGCAAGATACCTTTTGCTTTATGGGGATACCGTACATCTGTTAGGACTCCCACTGGGGCCACCCCTTTCTATTTGACCTACGGCATGGAAGCTGTACAACCAGTCGAGCTAGAAATACCATCCTTGCGTATTTTACTCGAAAGTCAAATCGCAGAAGCCGATTGGAAGAGGGATAGATATGAAGAACTCATCCTCCTGGATGAACGAATATTGCGTGTATTACATAATGTGCAAACATATCAGGCACGTATCAAACAAGCCTTCAACAAAAGGGTTAAGCCAAGGAACTGAAGGAAATGTAGATTCATATACAAATTAACATACTCATATATGTCTAAACTAATTTGTCATAAAATTAAAACGGATCTTATGCATGCAAACAATAATATAAATAGAGGATAAATCATGTCCTTACATTGTAGATTTCGGCTATTAGGGCACAAGAGAGATCACCTTTCTCTTCTTGTTCTTGAGCTTTTCCAATGGAAGAATAAAGATCTAAGTGTAAGATCTCTCCCTATGTTTTATACCCAAGGCTTAACACTTAATCTAATTAATATTATAAGTACTAGTATAATATTAATCTTAGTAGAAAATAGACCCAAAAATATTATGTACTCTTAATATTTTCGGTTTTATGGGAGGAAGAAGAAGAGAGGATTTTGTCTCTCTAAAACTCTAAATTTTGGATTAAGGAATGAATGAATGAATCACCCACTAAAACAAGGTAGTGTATATTGAAAAATAAGACAAAAACTTTGCCTTTTTCTCTCTAGGAAAACCGGTGGGTGGGGTGCTTTTAGGGGAGCCAATGCATGCCCATTTTGGTCTTCACAAGGAGAATAGGTTTGCATGGCTACCTAGCTATTTCATCATTATGTTTTCTATACAAAATATAAACACAATTTTTAGCTAATGCACCTCCAATATTTCGGCACTTATAGATAATATGGATTCCATATTATTTTTTGTCAATTGTCTATATGTCACATGTCACATGTCACATAAATTTGTTATGTATTTTTAACATATTAAAAATCAACGTATTAATAAAAATACGTCACATACAAAAATCGACTTAGTAATTTCATAATCACTTGTGCCAAAATATTTTACCAATTTATAAATCATATTTACAATAATTCATTCAATTCCGATTGTTTCTTTAAACAATAATTTCATCCGAGTAATGATACAATTCGATTACTCAGACCGTATCTCATTTAATCACATTTCAATTTGATACGTAAATCTTACTTCCAAAATCGTCCGTCAATTTTCAAGTAATTTAATCAACTCGTAACGTTATACGATTAATTAAATAATCAATTAAGTGTATTGCCCTTTAGGTATGACCTAGGGGTCAATCGATCACCACCGTCACACGACAAAGTAATGTCAAACTCTAGTCACCAATCATTACCGATATATGTTGACCGGTTTGACAAGAACAAAATTACTTCCCAATTGTATTCTTCAAAATGAGATTTAATAATGATATTTAAATCATGTGACCGCACTATCGTTAAGGACACATTTCCCAACAATCTCCCACTTGTCCTCGACAAGTGTGCGTCACCAATTCTCTTGTCCTATTACTATCTCCCACTCAATGCAAGGTGTCTTTCAGGTCGTACTTGCAAGTGATCATATCGAGAGTGGTTTCCTCGATCCGGAGAATAAGCGATTGACCGGATTTATCCACTCGGATACCTTCCGAGCGTGGCCACGCATTTCCGGTTCATTACTCCTCGAGTGGCCCTGAGATATTGTTATAACCCTGACTAGGGGTGGACAATTCCTATCGCACTCATTCCCTTCGACTAGCCACAGCCATCATAACCCAAAATATGCCCATTTGACCCCATTTACGAAGGTCGTAGTAACACAAATAAAAGTTAATCAAATCGTGCCATCTTAGGCGAATAGTCTTTAGTCAAAAGAATCGACTCATTAGAATACTATAGTAGCTCTCGCCACGACCAGGCTATATAAATTTGCCAGAACTCTATAAGCGGTCATTAGGCCCGACAAAAATGTTCTTAACAGTCTGCCTATGTGATCGACTAGTCATCTCACATGACTCTATGGCACTTGAACTTGCCATCAATCGCATCACACTCTAGTTACTTCGAGACGTCACCTCATACAAGTAACTATGGGCAAATACAATGTTAATCCGTGTTCACTTTAACGGGGTTTAATTGTCTCCACAACCCGTTTGGATGTAACAAAGTATAATAAAAGAGTTTTAAAAATAAAACTCGAACGACAAATGTGATTATCACATATGAATAGTCAATGCTTGATTACTATTTCATATTCTATAATCTAATTTGATCTTGTACGTAGTTGTTCATTTCAATTCAATTGAAATGACATGACTCATCATGTTTAGCCTTTGAGAAGGCTTTGGTTAGTAGGTTTTATCAACTTCTTGTACCTTACTCAACCTCACTACATACTCGTTTTCCTTTGTAATGTATACATTTGCATTACAAAACTTTCTGAGTACGTGTCGAGATCCAATCAAGACATAGGCCCTCTATCCTAAGAATAGCTCCCACTGTTTTCACAGTGTGCGGGACTCATCCTTCTTGCACATCTCATGATCGCAAGTGTACTAAATTTCCGTTATAAATATCTCCCATTGTTCTTTATTGCCTAGAACGATTCTAGAAAATCTACTTCTTAATTAACATTGCCACAATGGTATCTTAACCATCCTAATGTGTTTTGATTATGGTTTTGTCGGAAACCATGCGCAATCTCAATTGTCAATTGTCACTTGTGTAACACCCTTACACAATATTGCATCATAAACACTTTGCTTTACTTCCTTAATGCTTCTGCAAGCACTTAAGGGTAATCTTTCTAGCTTACTTGGTAAAGATTACTTAAATTCGATTTTTGAAAACAATTCATCATACTCAAAGCATATGAAGTGTTATACATCATTTCTTTTTAATTGATTCGGCAATGAAGCAAATGAAATCAATCAAATATGTTCAATTTAATTGAACTAGTTATGAATCTTATCAACATAAGACTTCTTACTGACCCTAATATCATGTGGATTTATCTTCATAAATCCGGATATTCAAGATGTATTATAATACTCCAAAAGTCTTAAATCATTCGCAATGATCAATATGTCATCCACATATCGGACTAATTAAAATTTCCGTAACTCCCACTAAACTCCATGTATAAACACAACTTCTCGACTTATCGAGAAATGTTTTATCACATGATCAAAATGTTGATTCTAACTCATTGATGTCCTACTTAAGACCCTCTCTTAAGTTTCACATTATCTTAGGATTGCAAGAATCTACTAAACTCAAGACATGTATTGAATACATTCCTTCTTTTGAAGAAGTGGGTTTTATCACTTGCTTCGTATTTCATAACCTCATAATGAAACACAATCCCTAAGAAGATCCAAATAGACTTAAGCATTTCAATTAGTGCAAAACCCTTTGCAACCAATCTTGCTTTGAAATATCTCTTTATTAGTGCAAAACTCTTTGTCACTAATCAAGCCTTTTTGTTTCGGATTTTCATGGCTCTAAGCCTTGTATTGAGTTGTGACTTTAAACACTCTTATGTAAGTCATATGTCCATTACTTTCTAGAAGTAATCAACTTGAATCAAACAATTTCTTTTGTAAGTTATAAGCTCTTTACTTTCTTAAAAGTAGCATGAATTCATCATTTTTAACAAGTGACGAATTTAACCTCCTAGGTTTGCAAGAAACAATGTCTTACACAAAACGTCTCATGTAGCCAAGAAAGACCAGTTTCTTGTGACATAACATTCTCTGTGGCATTCTTTGTGGCTCTTGAATAATTTCTCCCACTCTGTCTTCTAGAAATAAACTTGTATTTTAGAAAGACAGCTTCATGAGCCGCAAACCCGTCGAGCTCGTGATAATTGCAAGGGAAAAATGAGCATTTGTTTCTTGTGAAAACTTACAACCATGGTACCCTTACCATTTCATATCTCATATGATTCGATTTAGTGGAAAAATAATTTAGACAAAAATGATAAAATCCCCAAAAGGATCAAGTAACTCAAAGTAACTTGATTGAAGTCAAAACCATATCGAATAGCGTTTGATCTCTTATCCATCCACACATTATTTCATAATGCGTGCTAAGAGAGATTAACTTGTGATACTATATCACATTTCCTTTGGCTTATATCAAAGTCTTCACTTTGATAATCCCATCACGACTAAATCGTGATTCCTTGAACTCTTTGAAATTCTTCAAGGATTTCTCTATTTACCTTATTAAGTGAACATACTAGCGTCAACTTAAATCGTTGGTAAAAGAAAATGATCAACCTATTTTGGATCGATGATTTACAACCTCGATCTCCTTTTCAACCAAAAGGCACGAGACATCTTGCTTTGAATGCAAGATACGCATATACCATTAACAATCTAATGGTTTCAAGAGTACTCGATAACTCTTTGCGTTCATCATTCCAAAATTTAAGGTTTAATCTTGGGTTACCAATTTGAGTCTTACATCATCTTCATGATATATCATTCTAGTTTGGTTTAGAATATAATCACCTTGATGATGGGCTAGCCATACATCAAATCATGGTGTATAGGGTCACAAAAGTGAAAACCTCTTTTGTATCTTAACAAGTTTATATTCTTATTTAGAGTTAATGCACTTAATAGTCATAATTAAGTACAACTTTAAATCCAAAAACTAGATTGAGTACACAATTACTCTATCTCTCGACTTCATTGTTGCTAGTCGTCATATTCTAATCATCCTATGTATCAAACATAATGATGAAAACCACCACCGGTTTCTAATATTGACGAAGTAATACTAGCAAAATTTATGTTTAATCAAATAAACATTTAAAGAAGAAGGTTCAATTAGATGTCCCACAACTAACTTGTTGATTCTTCAATAATTTGGGGTAGTTTCCTTTCTCGTGTCTAACATTTAAGACAATGGAAACTTTATCGGTCGGGATTGATAGGTTTAGTATCGTTATTCTCAACAACTTTACCTTTAACATTACCTTGTATCAATTCCATTATAATCTTTACTTCTTGAACCTCGTCCTCGTCTTAACGGTTTAAGAGAATGCTCCCACTTAATTCAATGAGTCTTTGCTTTGAGAAGCAAAATTGAATTCATGAAGATTACTCTTCATTTGTTCGTTTTAGTCTTAAAACTCTCATTGAAGTGGTTGCGTTATTTTGGTCAATTACGAATTCTTGACAAAACTAATTACCAAAACAATTTATCGCTTCAAGGTACTTAATTCATTTAAGTACATGAAAAACAATCCATTGTAAGTAGATGTGTTAGTCAAGAATCAAAAACCTGTTTGATAATGAATAACTTTAATCTATACTCTTTACAAGAGATCCTTAGCAATGGTTCATACGAGGTCTTTAGAAGAAAATTCATATTTTGTCTTTAGTTACGATGTTTTAATGGAGATTTGAATTAAAAACGAAATTATATCGTATATGAATTGTGGTAAAGAAATAGAACAATATGATAACGGAATAGTGGAAAACTTAACATTTATCGTTTTATTAATACTTGAAAAACAAGTAAAGCATTTACATAGTGACCTCTACCCAACTATGATAAATGATTCCAAGACCCAAATTCATATCGACTTAGGCACGGGGTAGCCGATGAAACCTTCATCAATATAACTCGGTGGATTAACCTTTTAATCGATTCTACTTTTAGAACTCTTGGTCGATAAAATTACTCTAATATTTATCTATAGCCCAAAACACATCAACAAGGGCACGGGGTAGCCGATGAAACCCTTATCAATTACTTTTGTTGAGTTCAATCCAAATTTCGAATAAATGTGTCCATTATCCAAACCCATATTAACTTAGGCACGGGGTAGCCGATGAAACCCTCATCAACATGAATTCGGTGGATTAGACATTTATCACCCACTTCCCCTACGTAACAAGGTTTGTACCCCGGGGTAGCCGAGTGCACTCCCTCGCGAAATAGGTTTTCATGGTTTCTACTATTTGGTAAGGCTATGTCTCAATTAATTGTTTTAGCGAGAGGTCATGCCAATTTATTATCTATCACGTTTTAAGTGAACTAAAGCGGTGAACTACGATAATTTGAATTGACACGGTCGATAAACTCGATAAGATAAAAAATGCATGTTTAGTTATGGCGATTTAGCGATGCATGTGACATAAAATAAAATGCAAGCATAAAGATAAATAAATCCTAGTATGGCCTTTCCTAAAATAGAAAAACTATTAATCTATTACATATTCGGAAACCAACTCCATTGGTCCCTTGAACTTCGGTTGTGGCACACATCTCGAGGTAACACCGTCTTTATGTATCGCCATTCTTGAAGAAATCCGTCTTTTGGAACTCCGGAATGAATAAAATTACATAATAAATTACATAATTTCCTATTATACATTTGTAACTAAAATAAAATAAATCTATTAAATTACAAAACGGTGATACGAGATCACAATAAAAATTACAACCGAATCGATATTCCCATACATTTCGGGAAATACCAATTAAAATCTAAGGCCATACTAAGTAAAATTACATAATTCAAAATTACATAAATTAAAATTATAACAATCATAAAGAAAATGCTGCATTATAATATGTATGTACATGCTCAATTTTTATGCTAAATCGCCTTTTAATTAGCCAATATCGTATATTACTCGGTTTTAACGGATTTGCGTGATTTCAACATTTTATAATCACAAAAATACATAAACTCATATTTATGCATAAGTTAATTACCCTAACCTCTTAGGACTCAAAATTTAGTCTTCACTAATAATTTGACCATAATTAACCTTTATTTACAAAATTGTTCATAAATGGACCAAAAATTACAAAAATAAGCTATTAAACTTCAAATAAATCCAAAAATTTCAAATAAATTTGAAATTTGAAATTTAAATTCATGAACATTCTGGAAAAATTCCATGACACTCATAATGTTCAAAATCTTAGGTTAAAAATTTGGAAATTTTCCGGAAAAACAATGTTGCGGTTTATCGATTTTGAATAAAATAATCATAAAAACATGGAAAAATATTTTTATTAACTTTTCAATTTTAGATCTGAAAAATATGATAAGATGCAACATTAGACGTTTTTCCTAAGTCATAGATTATGTTTTATTAATTTTCCACTAATAATGTCACTATTTATGCTATTTTTCTTCAAAAATTCATAAATCATGCTAAAAGACTTCTTTATAGTCAATTATTTTACACACATCTTGTAAAATTGCATGTGACAACATATTAATTTTCTATGACCAGATTCGAAATTTAACTCATATTAACCTATTTTTCTCTTAAATCCGTATTTAATAATGAAAAATTCATTTTTCGAGCATAACACGTCCAAATATTATGAAAATTTACAGGTTATCTCAAAATAATATATGTAACAACATATCCAAAAACCAACTTAAAATTCGAAGTATAGCTAATTTTCGACCAAAAATGACATTTTTACTCATAAAATCACATTTAAATGCCATTATAGAGAAATATGAACAATAAAAATCCGTAAAATTAACCAAAATATCCTAAAACACTTTAGGACCAGAAATATTAACATGCATGTAATAATTTCGTGATATATCATAATAACACAAATTTTACAAGTTTTATTTGTTATTCTTATAACTTGGAAAAACTTTTAACCAATTTGCATGCAAACAACCGTGGCTCATGATACCGATTGAAGGAAATGTAGATTCATATACAAATTAACATACTCATATATGTCTAAACTAATTTGTCATAAAATTAAAACGGATCTTATGCATGCAAACAATAATATAAATAGAGGAGAAATCATGTCCTTACATTGTAGATTTCGGCTATTAGGGCACAAGAGAGATCACCTTTCTCTTCTTGTTCTTGAGCTTTTCCAATGGAAGAATAAAGATCTAAGTGTAAGATCTCTCCCTATGTTTTATACCCAAGGCTTAACACTTAATCTAATTAATATTATAAGTACTAGTATAATATTAATCTTAGTAGAAAATAGACCCAAAAATATTATGTACTCTTAATATTTTCGGTTTTATGGGAGGAAGAAGAAGAGAGGATTTTGTCTCTCTAAAACTCTAAATTTTGGATTAAGGAATGAATGAATGAATCACCCACTAAAACAAGGTAGTGTATATTGAAAAATAAGACAAAAACTTTGCCTTTTTCTCTCTAGGAAAACCGGTGGGTGGGGTGCTTTTAGGGGAGCCAATGCATGCCCATTTTGGTCTTCACAAGGAGAATAGGTTTGCATGGCTACCTAGCTATTTCATCATTATGTTTTCTATACAAAATATAAACACAATTTTTAGCTAATGCACCTCCAATATTTCGGCACTTATAGATAATATGGATTCCATATTATTTTTTGTCAATTGTCTATATGTCACATGTCACATGTCACATAAATTTGTTATGTATTTTTAACATATTAAAAATCAACGTATTAATAAAAATACGTCACATACAAAAATCGACTTAGTAATTTCATAATCACTTGTGCCAAAATATTTTACCAATTTATAAATCATATTTACAATAATTCATTCAATTCCGATTGTTTCTTTAAACAATAATTTCATCCGAGTAATGATACAATTCGATTACTCAGACCGTATCTCATTTAATCACATTTCAATTTGATACGTAAATCTTACTTCCAAAATCGTCCGTCAATTTTCAAGTAATTTAATCAACTCGTAACGTTATACGATTAATTAAATAATCAATTAAGTGTATTGCCCTTTAGGTATGACCTAGGGGGTCAACTGATCACCACCGTCACACGACAGTAATGTCAAACTCTAGTCAGCCAATCATTACCGATATATGTTGACCAGTTGACAGTAACAAAATTACTTCCCAATTGTATTCTTCAAAATGAGATTTAATAATGATATTTAAATCATGTGACCGCACTATCGTTGAGGACACATTTCCCAACAGGAACATCAAAGAAGGAGACTTGGTCCTCAAATCAATTAGAGCTCTTTTACCTGTCGATCCACGAGGAAAATTCAAGCCCAATTGGGCCGGGCCATTTCTAGTCAAGTTCATACTTCCAGGGGGTGCGGTTAGGATCACAGACTTAGATAGGAATGAATTTGCCAAGCCGACAAACCTCGACCAACAGAAACGTTACTATGACTAGAATAGAAGCAAAAAACGTGCCTCGCGTAACCTCACGTGTCGCTCTTGTGGCACGAAATAAATGACCCCTGGCCAAGCTGAAATAAGCTAATATCATCTTGCTCTTGCATTTTGACAATTTCTCATCCTCATATCATCAAATAAACCGAAATGCATTTTAGGAGTAAGTGAAAGCTCGTGCTTATTTTCTAAGTTCATTACAAGCTCTTGCTTAGAACAATTATTCTTTTACATTTACTTGAACTACGCGCAAGGGTTTGATTTCATTTTTTAAATGAATACGTAGGCAATCCTTCACAGGATACAACCCATTAATTATTTTAAATGTAAATAGAAGGACATTTGCAAATGCATTTGGAATTCGACAAGAATAATGATAGAAAATCGTAACGGTTTCATAACCAATCAACCTCTTTTATTCCATGCCTTTTAAATAATAATATGCCACATAATATAAAAAATAAAAATAGGCTAGGATTCTAAAAACCCCACCTTCTTGTTACAATAATAATAATAATAATAATAATAATAAATAATAGTAAAGACTTAGGCTATTCTTCCATTTTCCCTTTCCCTTTGCCTTTGTCATTTTTATCATATTTCTTGTCCCGACCTCGAGCCGGACGTTCTTGCGCCACTTCAGACCTAATCACCAACGGTCTCTCTCGTGGTCTAGCCTTGCCATTCTTGTCAACCACCATCTCGACGACGGGAGAAGTCTTCGGTTTCTTCGAAGGATGAACAACTCGAAACCCGGCTTCTTCCTCTCCCTCAGTCAGATGCTTCTCTTTCTCCTTTTCTACATCACGAACCTTGTAGTCAACAGGCTCGCGTTTCCTCAATCTCTCGCGCTCCTCCGGAGTAGTAGCTTTTCTCCACCGCAGATAGGAATCCGACACCCATAGAGCACTAACAGAAGAGTTCAAGAACCACATATTTCTTTGAGCCCATTTGATGGCCTATTCTCTTCGACTCTCAGTAGTAAGCGCCACGGCAGTCTGCAGGACAGTGTCAAGCTTCGGAATCATCTGCTTCAATCCAACCTGTCTCATCAACCTCTCCGGGAAGATGCATATCATAAACTCCAAGCCAGGAATGCGCACAGACCGGGTAGGATCCAAGGATGATACTCCAGTGACAGATTTAAGATGCCACCATGGTACGATCCATCTAATCAAGGGGCCATCGTCACTCTTCAATTTGTTTTCCCAATAGTTGCAGACTCGAGTGAAGTCCACCATGTAGAGCCTAGTCCTCATCGCGATTGAGCGAGCATGATAAGCAGGAACATTAACTGGGATCTCGATCAATCGAAGACGCTCCATAAGCCATACCTACCAAAAGCAGGTATTAGAAACAAAAAAAACGAAAACAAAAAAAGGAAAACAAAAAAAGCGAAAACAATTAAAAAGGATTTTTTTTATTCTTTTATCTGCAAAATAATGGGACTTCCCAGATAAGGAAGGTCACGGTTGGCTTTCCTGTTATCTAACCCCAACAGGATCTCTTCTAGACACATGCAAGCTAGGCTCCTACGCAACTCCATTTGCTCAATCAGGCTCAAATAACGAGGATCACCTCTCAAATCCTCATCAGCATGCCCCTGAAGAACATATACATGTAGTAGGCAAAACTCGACTTCCCTTCGCCTGGCAACATAAGAGATAGTGGGATCTGCCCTATTGATGAATCGATCAATGAAGTCCAACATTCGCACTCCCTTTGAGGTCACAAGACGGTCCACCTCAGCTCTTGTCAACCCAAGCAAATCCCTAAACTTGTTCTTATATACTTGAGAAGTAGAGGGAATAGCAGGCAAATGTTCCGGGTCCAAACCACAAATCGCAGCAATTTCTTCGGGAAATGGGCAAATGTTGCCTCCGGGGAAGGCAAATACGTGATAATTCGGGTCCCAATAATCAAGACAAGCATCTAGGAACGGTTTGACCACCTTGATCAACTTCAAGCTCAAAAGTGATCCAAAATTATAAGCACCCATGTCGTGTTTCTCCACATTGGAGAACTCATTTGTCCATTCCCTTAGACGAATTTCGAGAGTATTCATGATGTATGCTTATTTTGAGAGCTTTATGTAATAAGACGAAGGAAAGACGGAAGAATTATGTGAATAAAACCTCCCTCGACGTCTCTATTTATACTAAAAGTTGTTTCCTAAAATCCGTCAAGACGGATACACTAGGGAACAGGCGCAGCACTTGCTGCGCCTCTTCAAAGGGACACAGCTCCTGCTGCGCCTCTTCCTCAGCCTTCTTTCTGTGTTTTTTCCGCGTTGGATCTTTCTTAATTCCTCAAATAATAATTTCCTATTCATACGGGTTATTATTTTGGTAAATTCGTCAAATTGCCATGTTTCGTGTTTCCTAATTCCACGGGCACGCATTTCGAGGCGATATCGACATTTTCGTCATCTTAGCACGCTTATCCATTTCCTTTTTTTAATTTTCTTTTGGGGAATCATTTCACCAATTTAATTTATTCATTTTCAAACTTATACATTTCTTTTTAATTTTCTTTTTTGGGGAATCGTTTCACTCCCTTCCCACATTACATTTCAAACTTATATGTTTCTATTTTTTCCTTTTTTTAGGGGGTAGCCCTCCCTACCGTCCGGTCATTTCCGGTAATTTTTTGCATTTTTTTGTTTTGCGTAATTTAGGCCATGTGTACAAATGTATGTTCTATGTGATTTCTGTGTAAATTTCGGCAGCATGACGGCATAAACCGTCATCTACCAAACCTGTTCAAAGCTAACCTGCAGGTACAAACAAAGCAACCCAGCAGCAAAGGCACTCAGGTCATCATATATACAACCAAAAGGGGATATGTACACCAAACTGGGGGCTCGAGCCCCAAAACAAAGTCCGAATGTCCAAAATGTAGGTCCTAAAAATGTACAAAATGTGCAAAGTACAGCCAAAAACACACAAAAACAACAAGCAAACTACTGTTGGTCGCCGCTTAGCTCAGCAACTCTCGCCTCGAGAGCAGCAACCTCGGCGTCACGGACCTCGAGCTCCCTCAGCAGGCGAGCTGTCTCCCCCTGACACTGGGCAAGCTCACGCTCCTTCTGCAAACAACGAGAATTGGCTCATGTCAATCATTCCAAACAATAAGGAAAGTTAGAAAATTCGAAAATAAAGTAAACGGAAGGTTCATACCTGACGTCCTCGACCGCCAACAAGTGCCTCGACGGCAGTAGCCCGCAGCCGATTGGCTACCCTCCACAAAGCCACGAACCGGGATGGCGCAACCTGTATTTCGAAAGAAGAGATTCTTAACGTTTGGACAAACTCAAGCAAATGTGTTCTTACACAAAATTATACAAGTTAGGAGACTCACCCTCCGAATCAGATGCTGCCACTCGTCTAGACCAGCATCTCTCACCGCCGCATCAAAGTCGCGAAGCTCGGAGATCGTCGTCATCCCCGTCGCGTCAGTGTACTCAAGGGTCTCGGGGTACTCTAGGGGCTCGATGCCCGCCGCCTCGACCTCCTGCAAAGTCAAATGATTTCCATTAACCGATGATCATTCATCGTGTTCTCAAAATGATCAAAAGTAAGAGTAAAACACTTACCACGACCGGCCAGTACGCCAACCTTCCGTAAAGGAACGTCGAGTAGTCCTCACCAGGAAGAAGGAGGGTGTCACCACCAACGCCTGCCAGGTCAGCCTCCCTCTCAGCCTCAGAAGGCTCCCTGAACATCGTCCGAGGAGGATCGATGGGAACCGTCAAGACATCCCGAGAGCACTGACGAGCCAAACGCTCGCCCAAGTACCACACAGGACCCATCGACGTCCTAAGCAGCAACCGGCTCGAGCTCCTAGGTCGAAGGACCTCAGCCACAAAGGGAGGAGTGCCAGTGTAGTCCACCCAAGGCCTGGGCACCCACTAAGAAAAGCAAACGAAGGGTCATTCTTATGATCAGTTCTAAAAGAAAGAAGAAGGACAAACAACGCAAGGTAAATTACTCACGCCGTCCAACTGAAGAGCGTTCACCTCTCGTCGACAGACGTCGTGAAAGGAACGTCGGCTCCTCGTACGGCACATCACCCAATCCCTCACAACGGGATAGGCCCTCTCCACCGGCTCCGTCCTCTTGGGCGCGAGGCTCGGAAAGTAGGAGTACACCCACGCCTGTAAAACAAGATAGTCAACAACGATCTTTCGTGATTCGATAAGAAAAGGAAATGATCTTTCATCAAATAAAATGAAGGTTCATACCTCCAACAACAGTCCAGGGCCAACAGCGACAGGAGAAGTCCCCTTCTCCATCAACTCCGGACGAACCATGGCCCTCATAAAGCGAATGAGGACCGCAAAACCAGCAGTGACCCAGTCCCAACAGCCTAGGTCCCTCAGGTCGGAAAGAAAGGGAAGGAGCTTCGTCGATAGCCTCTCTCCCTTGTCTCCGAGGTAGATCGAAGACAGGAACCACCAGAGCCACAAGCGGACTCTCTGCTCTGCAGTACAGGGAGGAGGAGTTGTCTCCCTCCCCTCGATCACCACCGACGTCGGGGTCTTCCCCGCAAAATAGTCCCGAACGTAAGAACTAGGCACCAACCCGGGTACCGCAGCAGCCTTCGGCATCAAGTTCCAGCCGATCAATCTCCTAGCCTCAGCCGAGTCTACCCTCATGGCTGTCTCCGGCCACTCCACCACCTCAGTCCCACACGGCAAACCAGAAATCATGTCGTAATCCTCCAACGTGACCCCCACCTCGCCAAAAGGCGTGTGAAATGTGGAGGTCGTTTCCTAAAATCGATCCAAGAAAGCTCGGACCAGGCTGAGGTTAGCCCGAAGCTTCCTCCTCGTGATATCCCTCCAAGCCTGCACCAAAGCACCGAACGCTCCCCGCTCGATGATGGCTCGCTCCTCAGCCGACAGCCTCTCGTAGCACCCCATCGCCATCGTGTAGCCCGAGAACGATCTGATGTTCCCGGCCTCCTATTTGGATTTGAAACAAAAGCTATCTTTAGCTTGAATGAAGAAGAAAAGGAATAGGAAGAATAGTATTGTAAAGTTAGAGTGAAAAAAACCCTAGAGAGAGAAAGTCGATGACTGCATAGAGAGAGAAAGCGTAGTTTGACCTAGTTTCCGCGCCAATGGCGAGGAAAACTAACCTTCAACGACAGCGGGAGATGTCTCTACGTGGACGGAGCATCCCTGCAAAGGAAATAGAGACGTCCAGCAATGGTGAAGATTTGAATGAAACTATAGAAGGAAACCCTATTGAGATACATGCCGGTCCTGAAGTTGATGCAAATGGAAAAATGAAAAATATCAGCGAAGTTGTTGGGATCCCTGAATTAGTTGTCGAAACAGAAAGTGAGGACGAATCAATCCATGAGGATGAAGAGGAGGTGCAGGGGGAGGAGGACGACGTAGTGTCTGAAACGCAGGAAACAGAGTATGAAGAAGATGACGACACTAAAACAG
This sequence comes from Silene latifolia, assembly GCF_048544455.1. Classification (NCBI taxonomy): domain Eukaryota; kingdom Viridiplantae; phylum Streptophyta; class Magnoliopsida; order Caryophyllales; family Caryophyllaceae; genus Silene; species Silene latifolia. The sequence goes on along the minus strand of NC_133527.1, from coordinate 49,838,583 downwards.
AGTGCGAGGAGATGTTGCAGATCCAACCAGAGGATGTGGAGGAAGAGATAGTGTATTGGAACCAGGCGGTGATGTGCTTCATCTTGGGGGCTAATCCGTCGTGGGAGGTGGTGGAGGGATTTATTAGGAGAATATGGACGAAGTTCAATATTGACAAAATTTCTTTCCTTCCAAATGGTGTCTTCTTGGTTAGATTTAAGTCAGTGGAGATGAAGGAGAAAGTATTGCTGTCAGGGCATTATTTGTTTGATAACAAACCAATGATAGTTAAGGAGTGGACGAAGGATATTGAGTTAACAAAAGCTAATGTTAAGTCTGTCCCTGCCTGGATACGCTTACATAATCTACCTATTAAGTTCTGGGGTAAGAGTCTGCCTAAGATTTCAAGCCTGGTGGATAAATATGTGAAGAGTGATCAGGCTACGAATGAAAAAACGAGATTAGGGTTTGCGAGAGTGATGGTGGAAATGATGGTGGATCAACCTCTACCATCAGAAGTATTGTTTAAAGATGAAAAAGGAGATGTGATTAAAGTGGAGGTAGAGTATGAATGGAGACCTATAACTTGCAGTAAATGTCAAGGAATGGGTCATGATGGGGATCAATGCAAAAGAGTAGAGGAAAAGAAGAAAGGTGCTGTGCTAGCTAGGAAAGTGTGGAGGCCTGTTGTTAAGAATGTTCCTGAGCAGGTGAAAGCGCCTGAGAAGAAGGTCCAGGAAGTTGCTGTTGCAACAGTAGTGGTGGAAAAAGTTGCGGGAACGACTCCTGTCCAGAAAAGTCATGTTATTACTATACCTATCAAGAGATTGACTATTCTTAAAAGGAGGAATGAGGAACCTGGTGGATATAGTAAGGTGGACTTTGGAGCTCAATCCTACAGGGATGTTGCTTCTCCTCCCTCAATGAAGTCAGGTGTAAATGGTAATGGTCACTCCCCTACACACTCTCATGGATAGTATTGGTTTTTGGAATATTAGGGGTATGAATAGAGTAGGGAAGCAGAAAAACATAAATTTCTTTTTACAAAATAAAGGCATAGGTTTATTTGGTTTATTGGAGACAAAAATAAAGAATAAAAATTATTTAAAGGCTGTTAATAGTTTCAATAATGGGTGGTGTATTTCTACTAATAATGGATATCATAGTGGAGGACGAATTTGGATTTTATGGCAACCAAAGAGGTTTAGGGTGAATTTTATTGAGTACAATGCTCAGTTCATTCATATGAAGGTGGAATCTTTGCTTGATAAAAGCATGTGCTACTTGACTGTGGTCTATGCTTTCAATAGTACTTAAGAGAGAGTCCCTCTTTGGAGCCATCTGAGGAAGATTGCTGGTATGACTCATGGTCCATGGGCTATAGCAGGGGATTTCAACTGTATACTAGCTGCTAGTGAAAGACATGGGGGAGCTTCTTCTATGGCTGAAATGGAACCATTCAGAAGATGTGTTGAGGATTGTGAGGTGGTGGATATTGCTGCTACTGGTTCTTTGTAAACCTGGAATAACAAGCAGAGGCCTGAGGAGAGAATCTATAGCAGGATAGATAGATTTTTGGTTAATAGAGAATGGTGTGATTTATACCCTGACACGTATGCTCATTTCTTGCCAGAGGGCCTATTTGATCACTCTCCTTGCCTGATAAGGAGTTCTACTAATGGGAGGGATAAAAATAGTTTTAAATACCTTAATATGTGGGGCAGTTCGAAAGAATTGGTTAACACTGTCAGGAAGCACTGGAACAGAGGTATAGAGGGCACCCCTTTATTTAGATTGACCACAAACTTGAAGGGACTCAAAGCAGGTATGCGTCAGCTGAATAGGGATGACTTTAGTGATATTGAGAAGTCTACTGCAAAGCTGCAGCAGGAGGTTGAGGATTTGCAGGCTCAACTGGGCAGGGACCCTAGCAACCTAACATTACAGCAACAGGAGTTTGAGGCCTGCCAGGAATTGAAGATTAAGAGCTTAGCTAGAGATAGTTTCTTACAGCAAAGAGCTAAGAGTGTCTGGATCAAGGAAGGGGACTCTAACTCTGCCTATTTCCATAATTCTATCCGATGCAGAAGGAATAAGAATAGGGTGATAATGATTGAGGATATGGATGGCAATTTGTGTGAGTCTCCTGATAAAGTCCAATCTGCTTTTTTGAACTACTACAAAATCTGCTGGGCTCTAGTCAAGGGGTGAAGAAGATACACAGAAGGATTATTGATCAGGGTCCTAGGTGTAATGAAGATAATGCTACTGCTTTACTCAGGCCTGTTACTGGTAAGGAAGTCAAGGATGCTCTCTTTGGTATTCCTGATGCCAAGTCACCAGGACCAGATGGGTATACTAGTAGGTTTTTCAAAGATGCTTGGGGAGAGATAGGCAAGGAAGTGGTTGATGCAGTGACTGATTTCTTCCAGCATGGAAAGATTTTGAAGCAGATTAATGCAACTACTCTTACTATGGTGCCCAAATGTGATAGACCTAAGTCTGTTTTGCAATTCCGTCCCATAGCTTGTTGCAATGTGATCTACAAGGTCATATCAAAGCTACTTTGTGCTAGGTTGGCTGAGGTTCTCCCTTGCATTGTAGACAAGAATCAAGGAGCTTTTATACAACACAGGAGTATCCAAGAGAATATCTTGATATGTCAAGACTTGATTAGACTGTATGAAAGGCCTTCTTCCTCTCCTAGGTGTATGTTTAAAATTGATCTACAAAAAGCCTATGATACTGTTGAATGGGAGTTTGTGGATAAGCTGCTGATAATGCTAAAGTTCCCTTTGAAATTTAGAGTCTTGATAATGCAATGCATTACTACTGCTTCCTTCTCAGTTTCTCTGAATGGGGAAATGTTTGGGTTCTTTCAAGGGAAGAGAGGTCTGAGGCAGGGAGACCCACTCTCCCCTCTTATCTTCACCCTATGCATGGAGTACCTGACTAGGACACTTAAATATGCAGCTGCTAGATATGACTTTGCTTATCATCCTATGTGTAAGGAAATGGGTCTGACAAATTTGATGTTTGCTGATGATGTCTTGATGTTTAGTAAGGGGATGCTAAGTCTATGATGTTCTTTGTTGAGATCCTTCTCAACATTCTCTTAAGCTACAGGACTTAAAATCGGTCTTTGCCAAATCAAATGCTTATTTTTCGTGGAGTTTCGATCGTTAAAGCAAGAGATTCTGAGTGTGTCTGGGTTTACAGAGGGGGAGCTGCCATTCAGATATTTGGGACTGCCTATTCAAACAACCAGGCTGCAGAAGAAAGATTGTGATTGCCTTGTGGACAAAATTTGTTCTAAAATCCATGGCTATGGAGCTAGGAAGTTTTCCTATGCAGGGAGACTGATTTTGGTACAAGCTGTTCTAAAGAGTTTATGCTCCTACTGGGCCTCTTTGTTTGTGCTGCCCAAAGGGATCATTAAAAAAGTTGAAGCTACTTGCAGGAACTTCTTGTGGGATGGGGGTCCTGAGTATGTGAGAGCTCCTTTGGTGGCATGGGATAAGGTGTGCGGAACAAAGGAGGAAGGGGGCCTAGGTTTGCAGGACATGGAAACGTGGAACAAAGCTCTTGTTGGGAGATTAGTGGACTGGATTTATGAAGGAAGGGACTCTGTTTGGGTCAAGTGGGTGGAGTGTAATCACCTACGAGGTAGAATATGGTCTGAATATGAGCCTAGCACTAATACTAGTTGGGTGTGGAGGCGCATATGTAGGGTTAAAACTGAACTAGCAGCTGGTTATTTGAATGGCAAATGGCATGAACAACCTGATGGTTACTCTCCTGCCAGATGTTACAGGTGGTTAAGAGGGGTGCAGCCTAAGGTTGGGTGGTATTCTGTGATTTGGAATCCTTGGAATACGCCTAAGCATAGCTTCCTGGGATGGATATGGGTTCGTGATGCTCTGAGAACAAAACATAAGCTTCTGCAGTTTGGTGCTACAGATGATGCTGAGTGTATGCTGTGTGGGCTAGGTATTGAAACTCAGGAGCACTTGTTTTGTGACTGTCCCTATAGTAGCAGAGTTATCCAAGCTATAAATCAGGTGATGGGAGGATTGCTAGCTACTCATGATCTGTTGGCAAGGAGTATGCAGCAACCTGGTTCTCAAGTCCAGAAGAGAGCTTTGTATGCATTGCTTGTGTGTATGGTATACCAGCTATGGCAGCAAAGGAATAGATGCAGGGAGGAAATGCAGGTGCTCAGACCTGAGAAGCTGAGTTCTCTGATTGTGCAGGAAACTAGAGCGAGAATAAGAAGTAGAGATTTATCGATGGTGAAACAAGATGATGTTGATTGGTTACATAGCATGACTCTTTTGTAAAAATCTATAATCTCTTGTACTTTGATATCCTTTTTATTAATACACACTTACATTTTACCAAAAAAAAAAAAAAAAGAAGAAGAAAAGGAATAACAAAAAGAAATAAAAGAAGATGAATGAAAGAGTGATGAGTTCGATTTACCAAGCTCTTCACCGTCCTGTAGGACAGGTGACCCTCTGCAGCCCAAAGTGGGTGCCTGCTGTCCCAAGTCTCAGCCCACGCAGGTGCTCCCCTCAGCTGGCGACCACCCCGTCCAACGTTGGCCCGTCTCGGGGCCTCCTCCTCCTCAAGGACCTCGTCCTCAGCAGCCGTCACCGCGGCGGTAAAAGCCTGCTCTAACGCCTCCTCAAGCGAACGAGAAAGGTCAATAGCAGTATCCACGTCCATGCGAGATCTCCCTGACGTAGAAGCCTCATCACCTGCAAAATTGAAGTGAACTTAGGCCGCGTCAAGTGACGACAAGCTTTAATTAGAGGATTTTCGAGTTTTCAAGCTCCGAAATCGCTCTTTTCTCGCCATCTTTAGCCATTTTCCCACAAACCCGACCGTTCATGTGGTAATTTGGGTCAAGTTAAGCCTAAGCTGAAGCCTAGTCATGGGTTCGAGTCGGAATTTCGACAGCATTTCATTATAACGGCGATTATGCCCTAGAAAAGTGACCTGAAAAAGCCGTCACAAATCAAAATTCCGAGATTATAGGAAGTTTACCCATCATACAAGGATTCCAAATATCAAGTTTCATCACAAATGGGTAATCCTAAGGCTATTTTCGAAGCGATTTACGGTTTAGCTGTGAGACCGTCTCAATTTCACTCAAATGCTCAAAACTCAATGAAAATTCGAATAAAAATACATGGTTATGATCCTTATACTACCAATTAGCCATTTACAAGGTCAATTTTGCATGGCAAAATCTTTTGGGGGAAAAGCCCCAAATTTTCGACATAATTAGGGTTGAAAACCCTAATTTGTCGGTCCAATTTGATCAATTATAGAAGATTAATGCAAAAATAATACACATACCTCGATTAGTCATGGCAAATGCAAGCTTTTGATCAAATTTTGACGAGAAATGGTTGGAATTTGAGAGAGAAATTAGGATTTTGTGTTTCGAAATAATGAAACAAAATCCCTGTTTCATCGGGTTTTTTCCCAGGAATGCCACGCCCAGGAAAAGTTGCAGCAAGTGTTGCGCCTCTTCCAAGGGACGCAGCTCTTGCTGCGCCTCTTCCTCAGTTTCCCTCCATATGAATTTTCGAAGATTCGTTATAAGTTCGTTATTTTGTGGGCCCATCTTTGGTGCGCCTCTTCCTTGATGTCATATCACATATTTGGTCCGTTTGACATTTATTCTTCGCCCAAACCCGTATTTCCAAGCCAACTACCAACTGTCGCCATATTTTTACCAAGACCTTGCTTGTCACAACGAACGAATATTCTCTGACAGGTGTTTCGACACACCTTTATTATGTTCCCTCAGCGAGAGTTCACGACAGACAATCGTCCCTCTCGAGACATGGAGATCAGTTCCCGATTATGTTCCCCCGACGAGAGTTCACGGACAGGAAATCGTCCCTCTCGAGACATGGAGATCAACATCGACCCCAAGCTCTTCCGAAGTTTGTTTGAAGCCGACCCAAGCAGATATCCCTCAGCGGTTCCTGACTACGTCCTGCTGCCTCCTCCCAATATCGCGTTTTGTTTCCCCTGGAGTTTCAAGGAATTTCAAGTATGGTCTCTTCTTATGGCTTGCGAGCCTCCTTACGTAGTCTAATAGACTTTAAACGACCCTCCTCGATAGTCGACAGACTCAAAAATGTTCCCGACGACAGGTCCTTGGCTCAGACCCCTTGAGCCGCCTCGCGTCGCCATAGTCGTCAGGTTGTAATATTCGATTGACCTGATGGCTATACTTTGACTTTCGCCTTGTCCAAGCCTCAGTCAAAGTGGGGGCTCTGTAGATACCTCATTTATGCACCTCCCGCAAACCACCCGGTGATGATTGGGCCGCATGTTTGGTATACGGAACGATTTGTGACAGTTCGTAAGTTTATCGTCAAGTGATCGCTCAAACACTTGTGTCCACCTCTTAATTGTCATCTACGTGCCGATACGGTCGTTTTGGCAGTAATTAGAGTACATTTGGAGTCCGGGTAAAAAAAAACCGTCTTCATTTTCTAATAACCGAGTCAGAATGTTCTGGAATGTTCCGGATATTTCTATTCCATATTTTTTAATCTTTTGATCTTTGGTAAAATATCTCCCGTAATATTCACACAAAATATTAAGGAAACGAGATTAATCCGCTATTCCATAATAGAAACGCGGAAATCTTTCTTCCGCAGGAGGAAACCACTAAGGAAAGGACGCAGCAAGTGCTGCGCCTCTTCCAAGGGACGCAGTGCCTGTTGCGCCTCTTCCTCGGTCCTTTTCTGCGTATTTTTCATATCTTTTCGAGATTCACTTCCAAAGTTTCTCCGAAAACCCTAGTTCTTTCGTGTGATTAGTATAAATAGAGACCTTCGGTCTCACATATTTCTCACGCGAGTGTCCACCCTTCTCTTCTCCCTTTGCATTCTAGACCACGTTCTTACTTTTTGGCGTCTACGTGCTTGAACTTTCGACCACGTAAGCTCGGATCTTTCTGAGTATCAGCCTCGTTTTGCATGACCGACCAATTTGACCAACTCCACATCAATCAACATTAATCAATCTTATTCGTTTTCCTCCTAGAGGGCACTTTCGTCGTACATTCGAGTCGAGCATCACTAAACGTTAACTTAGTTCATCTCGTTTCGTCAAACATGTAAGTCTGAGGGTGTAAATCCTTCTTTTGTTTATTGTTCTTTATTATCGTAATCACTATTGTAAGATTTATGTCGAAAGTATTCTTAAAACTGATTTGTAAAACCTTATTTTAAAACCCTTTTTACGGATTATCAGAAGACAACCGTCGAGAAAATACGCAGCAACTGTTGCGCCTCTTCGAAGGGACGCAGCACCTGCTGCGCCTCTTCGTGAGGCTGCCGCAGTTCCTGCTTCCTTTCTTCTTCCTTCGTCTTTTGTTCGTCCTTTTGTTTTTTGCTTTGTTATCAATTGTTCATTGTTTCATTAACATAACAATTTGAATATGATAATTTTGACCTTTAATTCATTAATCATCATTAATTAATTCATCTTTCAAAATCCCGACTTAAATCCCTTATAATCCATATTTGCGGGTTTTCGTCAATAAGTCAATTCGGGTTTTAGAGATTCGATTTACCCATATTGAATCTCTGGAATTCATCTTTGATATATTTGTATCTGTTATTTACCGTCACCATCATTAATTCATCATTAATAACTTGTTTAACCTAATTAATTTGTTTGTTTTGTTTAATTCTTTAATTAGTCTCATCTTGTAAATAATTCGTTCTAATCAGTTTCATTCATGTTTTATCGTTTTTATGACCTCAATCACATATAAATAATATGTTAATCACTTTCATCCGAGTCAAATACCATTAATCAACCATTAAATTCATCAATGAACATTAACGAGATGCGGTTCCGGCTTCACAGCCAGAACTCAACCCAGAATGACGCAATGATCGATGCGCCTCTTCGGGGACGCAGCTCTGCTCGCGCTGTTCCTGTTGATTTTCGTCCCCGAACTCCGTTTCTGCCTTGACCTAGTTTATTAATTGCGTATTTAATTAACTATTAATCGTATTATCACCTAATAATCTGTTCGTTTATTCATTTATTCTTTCTTTTATAAAACCATCCGTTTTAAATGTATTTTCGACATAAATCAATAAATCCGATGTAATTATTGTAATTTTCCTTTATTGTATTATTATTGTATTTCTTTTATTGTATTGCTTGTATGCTTTCACATGCAATTAACCTAAATTTCTACCTCGACATTAATTGTATGTTAAATTACGTGTTAACCGACTTAGTTAATTCTCACATGCTAGGATTAATCTAATGGATGTTGCATTGCATGCATATAATCGACAACATATCGAGTATAGACAATTTCCCTAATCATTAGTAGAGGCCGCTATCGAGGCGGGCGGGATTAGGTGTTCGATCAAAAGAGCTTCCTAATACGTACCCCACACCCTTACTCCGGATCTCTCGTGAACATCCATGTTCATTGGCATCCACGAGAGTCATTCTAGACATAGAATGCTAAGGGTAACGAGTGCTTAGTGTTCATGTCATTACTTTGTGTCTTGACATGACACGAGGTATTCGAACGGTTTCCAATTTTCCACAATAAATTGGTGGCGACTCCACAAATGCAAAACAAACAAAGAGGAAAAGCTTGCTTCGCTTTTCGCCGCCGTGGGCCCGCGTCCACAGTTTGGTTTCAAGGATCTGGGCGAGCTCTTCCCTTGGTATTAATATGTCTCTTTATGCGTCCATTAGTATTGAGGATTGGATTGTGAATTGGTTGAAGTATCTGCGTTCGCAGGATGACTCTGATTCTAAACTAATCTCTTTTATCTCGGTTATCTGGTGTATCTGGGTCTGGAGGAATCAAATTATATTTAAAGGTGTGGATTTTTCGGTTAATGGCTTCTACAACATGTACTCCTCGATTGTTGCTACTACTACCCAGGCTTTGGGTTTGGTTAATGATAAGGAATCCAGTTCACTTTTCGGGTCTCTTGCTTTGGAAGGGGACCCTTTGGACCAACTTAAGAATGGTCATCCGGTTTTTTTTATTGGCAATGGGAGGGGTTGTAGTTCTATCCATATCAAGATTGATACTTGTTGGTTGACTAATCTTGAGGCTTCGGCGGGTTGGATTGTTTATGATAATGTTGAGCATGTTATCTTTCGTGGTGGTTCCAAATTTCATGCGGAATCTGCTTTACAAGCTGAAGGAAGAAGTCCTCATAAAGCGATTGTTTGGGCGCGTACTCACGGTTTTTTACATGTTGAAATTTCAACGGATTGTCTACAACTTTTAATGTAGGTTGGAGGTTTAGCTAAGGAGCACCACCTTCTAACTAAGGTGATTAGCGATATTGAAATGTGTTCGTCTTTTTTCCATTGTCTAAGTTGTAATTTTACATGCTAAGATTAATCTAATGGATGTTGCATTGCATGCATATAATCGACAACATATCGAGTATAGACAATTTCCCTAATCATTAGTAGAGGCCGCTATCGAGGCGGGCGGGATTAGGTGTTCGATCAAAAGAGCTTCCTAATACGTACCCTCACCCTTACCCGGATCTCTCGTGAACATCCATGTTCATTGGCATCCACGAGAGTCATTCTAGACATAGAATGCTAAGGGTAACGAGTGCTTAGTGTTCATGTCATTACTTTGTGTCTTGACATGACACGAGGTATTCGAACGGTTTCCAATTTTCCACAATAAATTGGTGGCGACTCCACAAATGCAAAACAAACAAAGAGGAAAAGCTTGCTTCGCTTTTCGCCGCCGTGGCCCGCGTCCACGTTTGGTTTCAAGGATCCGGCGAGCTCTTCTTCCTTGGTATTAATATGTCTCTTTATGCGTCCATTAGTATTGAGGATTGGATTGTGAATTGGTTGAAGTATCTGCGTTCGCAGGATGACTCTGATTCTAAACTAATCTCTTTTATCTCGGTTATCTGGTGTATCTGGGTCTGGAGGAATCAAATTATATTTAAAGGTGTGGATTTTTCGGTTAATGGCTTCTACAACATGTACTCCTCGATTGTTGCTACTACTACCCAGGCTTTGGGTTTGGTTAATGATAAGGAATCCAGTTCACTTTTCGGGTCTCTTGCTTTGGAAGGGGACCCTTTGGACCAACTTAAGAATGGTCATCCGGTTTTTTTTATTGGCAATGGGAGGGGTTGTAGTTCTATCCATATCAAGATTGATACTTGTTGGTTGACTAATCTTGAGGCTTCGGCGGATTGGATTGTTTATGATAATGTTGAGCATGTTATCTTTCGTGGTGGTTCCAAATTTCATGCGGAATCTGCTTTACAAGCTGAAGGAAGAAGTCCTCATAAAGCGATTGTTTGGGCGCGTACTCACGGTTTTTTACATGTTGAAATTTCAACGGGTACAACTTTTATTGTAGGTTGGAGGTTTAGCTAAGGAGCACCACCTTCTAACTAAGGTGATTAGCGATATTGAAATGTGTTAGTCTTTTTTCCATTGTCTAAGTTGTAATTTTATTCCTATAACTCTTAATAAATGTGCACATGGTCTATCTAAAAGGGCCATGAGAATGTAATTATTTGGTTTTACTGTTGCCAAACAAAAAAAATGATTGAACTACATGTTTCGATATCGCAACGTCTAATTGACATTCAATGAGACGACACGTCAAAAAGCTCAAAAAATTAGTTTCAAAGAAAAAATATGTTTCAAGACATTCTTAAAATACTTAGAATTTTTTCTGCACGATGCAAGTGTTGAAATAACACTAATTAGAGCCAAAACCAACTTCGGGCCCAAAACCGACTCGAAATTCAAAACCTGAATTGAAATTCAAAAATCCCACCCAAAAACGTCAACATCAAACACCTTACACGAAATATCCAAGGAACAAATCACCAAAAACAAAGATAAAACAAAAACAAACAAACCATTGGATAGAACAAAAGAAAAATCCGAAATTGAAAAGGACAGGACGACCCTTGTTGCGTGGCATTACCCCCGCCTCAATAGGCTTGTCTTAGCGTCCAAGCAACTTCCAACCGACCTACACCCATGCATTCCTCTATAAATACCTCTTCTTGTACTCCTTTCTAGGGTACGCGAGAGTCAGCCCCCACATTTCTCCCTTAAAATTTTATACTCTTGGGACTTTTAAAGTAAAAAACCGGCACGTTTTTGGACTTACCAATCCAAAACACGAGTCTTACACATGTTTCGTACCGTCATCGTGCATTAAACAACTTGAGAAAAATTCCATTTTTTTTTTTCACAACACAATTGGCATCAAGCCATTTTTTTTCCCTTTTTAGACGAAAAAGCAATAAGCCACCAGAACACGTTTAAACTTGAGAAAATTTCACAACACAGCTGTTATAAATATTAATTGTTGTTGATATTTAGTGTTCGCAGATCAACCCAAAAGTGACTAAGATTGGTTTGTTCGGACAAACCCATAACTTATTTGTTTCGTCAATCATAAACAAAATACTTCTCCCATTTGCCAAAGCATTATACGAGTATATAATACGAATATGCCATAATCACATCCTAGAAATAAGGACGGGGACACACACACCATCTTCACCCATAGCTGGCTGGAACAGGTCCAGCTCGCCATAACGCTCCAGGACCCGCATTCTGCAGTCCTCAGCCGCTTGCAGTCCGGTTGAGTACGCACCATGAACCGAACCTGGGTAATCTACACTTGTTGCCTCCCCCGCAAAAAATAAGTTATCTACTGGGATCCCAAGCTTCTCATACAAATCATGAGGCTTGCCAACTTTATCGTAACTGTAGGCTCCTAGAGAGTTTATATCAGACCCCCAATGGGACACCAAATACTGAATCTGCGTAGAATAACATGCAGTAATTATACTATTATCTCGTGTTAGCATAATGCGAGACAAACCCATTAACCTACCTTATTAGTAATTAGTGTAACTACCCACTAATTAGAAAACTAACTAAACCAATTATTTTAATACCGTCATGACTCATGAGACTAGCTCACATGAGAGTTTCTGTACCGCGATAAACATGACTATATAACTTACCGGCATAGAAGCATCAGGAAGGATCGTCTTCAACTGCGTAAACGCAAAATTGGCAGCAGCCTCATCAGACAATTTCTCGATCTCCCTGGCTAACTTTCCAGCAGGCATATAAACAAGAACTGGATGACCGGTAGCCTTGTGAAGATTAAGGAAGTAGCTACATTTATACGAGGTCTCTGCAACTACACCGAGAAACTCGACATTTGGCCAAAAGACCTTCTCAAAGTGCAAAACAATTTTGTTCTCAATACCCACTCCAAGGTCGGAGATGGCTGCCTCTTTCCAATCAGGAAGCTTTGGCTCAAATTGGATGAATTTAGCCTGTAAAACGCCAAGCGGAACAGCAATAACAGCAGCATCAGCCACAAATGTCCTGCCATCTTCTATGGTGACCTTCACCCCATGATGATGCCTAGACACTTTTGTCACTCTACATACAGAAAAGTGATTAATTACGCAGTATACAAGGATAGGGAAGCGTTTTATAGACAACATATAGTAGTATAGATACCTATGATTCAAACGTATATCTAGGCCCTTTGCGAGCGTGTTTATAACAGGAAGATAACCTCGCACCATGAGCCCATGTCCACCAGGGAGGAGTACTTCCTACAAATCAAAAGAGGTAAGTTTCACTCAAGAAAGAATTGTGTCAGTACATCTCCGGGTCCTCGTAAGAGAAAATAATTCCTCGTATCAGGAGTTCTCATCTATGTTGCTTGGACTCGGCCACACATTTCCAACATGAGTACATGGCACTTTTTCCCGGGAAAAAAAAACACTTTTCGTATAAGAGGAAGTGCAAGTGTTCTGTACCCATGTCCGAATGTTCATAGACCCGCACAGGTACACAAGGAAAATGAAGAGTTCAAGCAGCATAGCTTCCGATTGCCGGATATTAGAAACTGCAATGCGAAGCTAGTTTAGGCTAGAGCAATAGACCAAACCATTTATTCTACTGCTTGAGCCAGCAACTAGGCAGCAGCTGATATGCGGTAGCCTGATACCATCTAATAAAAACACGAAGGAACATATAACATCTACACTCAATAAATTTCAGCATTGACAGCCCAAAATGTACCAGATATGCCTACAAGTCTACAACTTAATATCATAAGATTGAGCTCTAGTAGTACCTGATCCCAGTACTTCAGGGATATGGTCTCGGCATCTGCTGCGAACCAACCTTCCATCCTACATAAGTACCACTGTAGTACCTTATGAGCAAGCCCCTCTAACCTGTAGTTTTTAGCAGTTGTGTAAATACTTGTAAAAATCGTATTTAGGACTTTAGGAGGCAATTCATAGCTTACCTCAAATCTGATCTTCTTTCAAACACTATCGAAAAAGCTCGCTGTATTGATATGTCCTCACTGAATTCCTCTCGTACTTTTTCTGCCTGGAAATTGGTAAACAAAAGAAAAACATAGTTACAACACCAAACTCAATAAAAAAACCAAGACACTTCATTCATGACCATTCAGTGTGACCAGACTACTTGCCTCTTTTAGAACATCTTCAAATGCTAGGCCAACCTTAGTCACCAACTCCTGAGGGACTTGATTTCCCTCCAAATCAAAAAGAGCATAACTGCATCAAACAAATCCAAAAATAATCGGTTGTTGGACACTAACTATCAAGTATAAACTATCGCTGAGATTCGTCGAAATTTGTTCAAGAATAATACATATATATATACACCGTCAATGACCCAAAAGTAAAATTTAAACAACTATTTTATCCAAAGGGATTCTAATTTTTGGAGTTTGTCAGTAAATGAAAAGCTTATCATAAACATGACTATAAATATATAAATCTTTATAGTTAGCTGGTGAGAGATTGAGACAAGGAGGCCGTTATCTGGGTGAGCTTCAAGCCTCGGATGGGAGAGGAGACAAAGCTCCCTTCATCTCCCCCACCAATTTGTGAAAGCATGGCCTGAAAGTCACAAGATAAAGACCTTATCACCAGGCAATAACATGCAGAAAAATAAATGGAACTGATATGTGAGGTTACGCAACGGTCCATTCCGTAATGGATGGAAATATGGAATTACTGTGCATATATCTAAAAACACCTCAAGCAAATAGATACGCTCCTCCCAAAATGCTCTCAAAGCTGATCCCAAATCCTAAACCACCACCCACTCCGAGAATTATATAATTATCCATAATTTTCATAAATATAAATATTTAGTTTAATATTTGATATTAGTAAGAATATTTCTTTAATATATTCAATATTATTGATCAGTTGTTACATGTACATGGCAAACAGTGACTCAATTTTATATGGTGATCATATGAGTATCATGTCGTAAACTATGCTTTAAAACAAATATAAACATATTTTATCTCAAAATTCCAAAAGACGTACGATTTTTGTGTATTTCCAGGATTATCGCCAAATAGAAATTTTCAGGTCGGGTCATTTTTTGACAGGTCTAGTCCTAAGCATATACTGTTGCTTTTGATTTGCACATGAACTCACTGACTATCAAGATTACTTAAATGGAACAAGTTAACTTATATAAGCAACAAGCTGGATTGCAGAATTACCTCTCTAAATCATGGTCATACAAAACTGAGTTATCACCGCTAGTGCGATACAAGGGCAGCCCAAGTCTACCAATCAAAGGCGCTAAAGGATTTTCATTGCATACACCATGTAACCTGAAGTAGCATTTCAGGGTATCAGACTTGAAGTAAGATATAAACAGATAAATGCAGAACATATACACAAATTAACAGTTAAGATTGGAAAAAATGTAGAGCTTACCATGATGCACCCAGGTCGACCGGGAAACCAAATGTGTAATCGGTGCATACTCGACCTCCAATTCTATCCCGTGACTCCAGCACAGTTACCTAATCACCAGAGTAGATACTTTTAACAACACAATAGTCTTGAATTATATTCCTTGTTGTTAAACACTTAGATTATGTCGCGTATTACTAATTACTATGAACCTTTCACATATTACTATTGAGGCTTTTATACAACAGTATTAAGTGACCAGAGGACTAGCATTAGAGCAAATTACTGCATTAGAGAGCAGATACAGCTATATACATAACATCCCCATAAAGATTTAACCCAAACATTTGTCTTGAAAAAATGAACTTTTTGACTTTTAACCAGTGGGTTTAACTTCACACAACCAGAACCAGCAGTTCATTAGCATTGAAATTTTGGAATTGAATCACATTAAAATTGAAAGTCAAAAGACTAATATAACTCAGGACTTACTCTCATGTTTAAACCATAATATTCTCACAAGCGATTAGAATAATAACCTGAATTGAAGCATCATATAGAGCTCGGGCTGCTGTAATGCCAGCAAAACCAGCACCGATGACTATGACAGATGGTGAGGTTCCAGGCCTCCTCTCTATTGTTGATGAGCATAAACCTGCAAAAGAGAAATATAGACTCAGCACAAAAAAATCATCATTAATGTATAAGTTGACTTTTCCCAACTCTTTTGTAAAGTTAAATTTACACAGAAATACAACAAGACAAAGCACACATTCAGCTTAGAGATGAGATACACCAAAAAAATTGCCAATTTTAAGCGTATTGTGCCAAATATGTGTACCAGTTTGTCTGAGAAGGCCAAGTGTTTTGTGGTAGCATGAATAAATTAAGGAAACAGAAACAGGAAATGCACATTTAATAAAAGGATAAATTCCTTTTTCTGAAAATTAATGCTCCAATCAAGATGAAAGGCAGGGTTGGTCCACTTGTTTTACCAATCTTAAGCTACAAGACAAAGAAGACTAGGGTTAATTTGGTATAAGTTAACTCTCATCTTCTTCCGTCATCAATTTTTCTCCCTTGTCAAGCATTGTTACACTAGGTTGACTTAGGCTTATTTGGACGAAGGGATTTGGAGGGAAAAGGAAAAGAAGGGAGCCAATTTCCATTATTTGGTTAGTAAGTTGGGTTTGAAGGAAAAGGAAAATAAATTTTGCTCCCTCTAAGCTAAACTATCATTTTTTTCAACATTAAGAAGATTTAGATGGAAAAGACCAAAGCTCCATTCCCCCTCCCTTCCCCTTCCCTCCAAATAATTTTATCAAAACAAAACCGTTAACCTTTACAATTCCCCTATTCAGAGGTCATTTAGAATCAGTTAGGGTACCCACAGTCATTCCTTACATAAATATTCTCAAGTTCAATACTCACAAAAAATCAGCACCTACATTACATAGCCAAAACTCTTTCATCAATAATCATACAAGCTGACCATCACCAGATGCTAATAAATACGTAATAATCTTGCTCAAAATTATACAATGAAATACTTTCATTCTCTCTTTTGAACATATATTTATGAAATTCTTCCTTTGATTGTCTATGACAGAGAACCTCACTCTTCACTCTCGAGCGTGTCTTTACATTCATTTTCATTAACTTTAGAAAAGCATGACCAGTGTTACGTAGTGGCCGCTTGATTCGGTTCTAGCCCTTCTAGGTCTAATATTTATAAGACATCATTGGTTCAAATATGAAGTCCTTAATAGACCTAGTGCACTAATAAAGTCTGTTGTAGACAATTCACTTCGAGGATTAGCCTAATGAACGATGAGTAAGAAAGCCGTGAACTTTTGGGTTATTTACATTATTACTCCATGACTTTCCATTACATTTTCGTTCTTCCTTTTGTTTTTTCATCTTCCCTTTTTATTCGCATTTTGAGGCGTGCGTTCACCCATTGACGGTTCGAAAGGATGATTCATGTCAGCCGACCCCAAATCATTTTGGGATTAAGGCTCTGATGTTGTTGTTGTTGTTGTTGACGATAACAGTATTACAGCATGTTGACTAGACCATGCTAGTTGCTATCAATGACATTATAGAAAGTCAGTATGTATAACATACTACATAGTCCATAATTGTCCTTCAAGATAATTCACTGCTATAGCACAGTCACCTCATATCATGTGCACAAAACCCGCCCATTCCATTTAGGCTACTACATTTCTACACTAACAATGATGAATTCCATAATGTCAGGTTTCAAATTTCAGCATTAAACAAAACACCTCATGGCTCATGGAGCACCTCCTAGGCTCCTAGAATCCGCATGAAAAATCCCTTGCCTAGGTACTTATCAACCTAGGAATTCAAAATCATCATGAAATGCTTACTCACAGGCCTACCTTTACAACAACACCATTGACCACTCATCTTAACCAACGATGACGAGAAAAGCACCCCAATAGAAATCTCCAGATTAGGAATCCCATCTTTTAGTTATTTAATTATTTGGCACGCACAAATCTAAGTACACTTGTTCATTCAGCCCCTAAATATTATGCAATTGTAGCGAAGATAATAAAATGTGAACTAGTACTAAATAAGAATCACATCATTCCTGGATTACAACAGCAAAAAGCGCATCCCTTTAACCGAACCCTCGATCAACATGATGAATAGCTAGCAAAAGTAGTTGTCATAGTAACAAACTTTGCTGGAGTTTATTGAATTATACGACATTTAAAAATATCATTTCATTACAATCTAACCAACAAAACAATTAGTCTCATTGTAGACGGGTATATCCGTCTAAAGATGTAGACGGGTCAAATAATCTCATTTTTGCATGAATAGTAACCCATCATCCCACTTGTTGTTTGTCTTACTATTAGGTCATATTTAACCCATCTAAAACTTTGAACGGATAGTATCTGTGAGATTTTGTTAGGTAATTACTCAAACCCAACATGATCATTTTCCAGAAAACAGCTAGTTACACAAGTGGGCCCCATCCAAATAACCGACCAAATTGAACTCCTCCAAGCATAAGCTAAGAATACAAAATCACGATACATACGCAACAATTATAAAAAAATGAATAAATACAAGATAGAAAAGAAAAGGAAAAGAAGAAACCTTGACGCAATTGGCGATTAGTTTTGTTCTTGAGCTCCATTAAGTGACGATTTCGATGATCGTTGGCGATAATAATTACAATGATTACGACTATTACTATTACTATTACTATTATTAGAGTGATTACTAAGAAGAAAGTGGTCTATTAGCGAAGATGATGATATGAGAGGATGGTGATTAAGATTAAATAAGAGAGCAGGACGCAATTGAGGTGAATAATGAAGAGTAAATATCAATAAACAAGTAATAAAGTGATTTGAATTTGATGTAAGCCCCAGATTCAATACCGAACAGCTCATGCGTATCAATCAATCAATATTATTTCAATCTAATTGATTTCCACCAATCCGACCATGAACTGGGGGTAAAATTTGGGGATTTTATGTGGGTATTGATCGAAATCCTCACCTCTTCAAAACCCAGAATTCGAATTTCCGATGTTGCACAAGTAAGGATTTCTAGGGCACACAATTATAATAATTGCAATGAGGAAACAAATTATTTTGTAGGGAGAGAATCAAGCAAGGGTGTTGATTATTTGGGTGGGTGGGTGGGTGCGTGGGTTACTTATAGGGAGAAAGGTCAATTATGCACCATAGGAAGGTGTTGCTCGTGGCCATGTGGGCCAATGTAATCAAGGGCATTTTGGGTATGTAATTTCAGTCAATGTATTAGAGGCTCAGATTACAACTTACAAGTTACTCATATCAGAAACTAGATCTACCTACCTAGATATTTGTTCATACCTACAACATCTTGTCACCAAAAAAACATAATTTGGGTACAAGATTTAAATATAAGGAGATCAATATTTACACCAAAATCTAGGTAAATAGAACCAGGTTTCAAAATATCGTCGATATTTTATAATGAATCGTCGATATTTTTCATAAAAAAGACATAACTATCCTTTCCCCATCTTTCTCTTGCTTTCACTCTCTTTTACCTTTTTACAATGGGTACAATCACAAATCCCCCCAACCACCGCTACCACCACCCCCGCCACCGCCGCTTCCACAACCCCACACCATCGCAACAGCCTTCGCCTACAACTACATCACCAATCCCCCTCTTAGTATTTTTTCTCATTTCCATTTTCATCTCAATCTCTCTTCTCATTTCCGTCGCCCACCACCGCACCACCACTCCCCTCCACTGCCAACATGTCGCCCACCACTGCAGCCAGCCACTACCGCAACTATTGTCACCGTCCTCTAACAACGTCGTCGAATTTGGTTTCATTTCTTAATCTTCCATTTTGTCCAAATTTTTAATTTGTTTTTTAATTGATTAATTGATGTGAATGTGGGTGTATGAATTTCGTTTTCTGTTGGAATCATGGTTGCTGGCGGTGGAGTGTTTTTTTTGTTGGGATGGAGGGAGACGTTGGAAGTCAACGTCATAGATGGAGGGGGGCGTTGAATCCCGACGTGTGGTATGGGTAGAAAGGATGAATATTAGTGTTTGTATGAGAGGGAGACAATGAGTTTGCTTGTCTAGCGTAGGATGAGAAGTTCGGTTTCAATGTCTGGGGATGTTGGGACGTTGAATTTGGTTGTCAGGGTGTGTGGGTCGGACGTTGGGTTTCAATGTCTGTTTAGCCACAGACATTAAAATTCAATGTCCCTGTACGGTTCAGACAATGAAATTTCCATTTCACCATTGACGCCCATAATCAACGTCCCCCTCCTATATTGACACCCATAATCAATGTCCTCTCCCATTGTTGACGCCCATAATCATTGTCCCCGACCCAAGAGACGTCTATATTCATTGTCTATACCCAGCTGATGTATGTGTCCATTTTATATATAGTTTAACACCCCCCCCCCCCCTTATTTTAGCTCGATTTATTTGACTATTGCGCTTTATTTAGTGCTTTTGTGAGCTAATATTGCATTCTAGGTGTATTGCTCGTATTTGTTACATTTTGTAGGAATCTAAGCGATCGTATATTTTTTTTCCGTCATTTTAGCAAACATCGGAATTTGCAAGGCTAAGTAGAGGCAAGCTTGATCATGGCATGACAATTTATAAGGAGTGTTGGTCCAATAAAAAATGACACTAACTTATGTTAGTAGAAAAATGAAGAAATGAGCTCAAGTATAAAATCAAGTGTTAAAGCCCAAGAAGAGAAGATGGGAGAATGCCTTAGATGCTCATCTTAGGATGCTCTTTGGATGTTAATTGTGCAATTAACCGGGTGTTTAAGAAGGAGTTAATGGCCAACGTGAGATTTTCTTGGCAATTACTCAAGAATTGAAGGAAAATTAAGAGTGTGCTTAGGATGCCATTTTGGATTCCTTTGCAAATTTTACTCTCTTATTCTTATATAAAGGGTGTTGATCAACACACTTTTACACACCATTTTTCTTAGTATTTTCTACACTACTTTCATGCTCTTAGTTTAGTTTAGACTAGATTTACTATAAACAATTTCCTTTAAACATTTCAATTTATATTACAATTTCCATTTCAAGTTGTATTCAAGTTATTTATATTTGCATTATTCTTCAATTCCATTTCCATTTCCATTTCAAGGTAATTCTATTCCTATTTTCATTATATTTATCATTTCAATTGTCATTAGTTTAGTTTACATTTACATTATGCTAGAGTAGTCTACCTTGTCTAGGGAATGAAGGGAGCCATGCATAAAAAGTATTTGTAACATGATAAACTAGGATGTATTAATATCGTTTCAATGTTTCTATCACACGTTTGTATCGTCACGTTTAATCTTTGTTTAAAGGCCTTATTCATTGATTAAGTTTGTTAATTCGTTCTATAGGTCGAGAGGCACGGAATTGGATTAGACTAAACATGTGTAGTAGGACGACCTAGTCATAAACGAGAGTTTCTCTATGACCCGGTCTATGGTTGACACTAATATCGTGAGGTGGGTGTCTTTAAGCCTAAACAATTAACGATTCATCAACTCTTGTGTTTAATTTAAGCATTTACATAATTTGCATGTGTGACCCGACCTCCCTAGACTATTTCTTTATCATTTTTGTCTTCCTCCATTATCCAACCAACCAATCATACGATAACCGACCTTGATAGAATTTACCCCATAACAACTCCCGTCTCTCTGTGGATTCGACCCCTACGTACTACATGCATTTGTGTCTAGGGTATTTAGTTTTGCATAGGTGTGCGATAGCCTATCACCAGCCCAGACCATAGGTATCATTGTCTCATTCCATCAGGGACATTGGGATTCATTGTCCAAGTCCATTAGGGACAACCATATTCAATGTCCCATTTCATACGAAAATAAAAATTACAATTCGATTCATAATAGGCAATTTCAATGTCCACATTCATAATCGATCCATACTAGGCAACAACTCATACTAGGCAATGTCCGATTCAAACGAAAAAAATTACAATTCCATAGATTATTAATCAGTTAATTAACTTGCGATGATTCGTCGCTAGCCGTTGATTTAGGTGGTTCGTTGTTTGACATTGAATTCGATTAACAAAGTCGGGTGTTGGTTCCCCTTTCATTTTTTTGGTAAGTTTTGTGTGGTCCAAATTAAATTCTATGTGGGGTAGGTGTTGGAGCTTGTGTCCTCCACAAATTAGTGTGATAACATTTGTACATCTCTTACAGGTTCACAAGGGTATACTTCGTATTTTAATCAGTTGATTAACGATTACCTAATAACGGTTGGCTTGCTAGACAGTTTGACATTATTATCATACAGATGGCGGTGATCAACTGGTCCCTAAAGGTCACACCTATAGGATGTGTTTGAGAGATGTGGTTATGGAAATGTAATCACATTGATGCCTTATATGACTAAACAGTTAGTCAATGTGTTGATGAGACGATTATTTAATGTCGATTAAATAATATTAGTTGAGACGAATTAACTGTCAATTCGTAAATTGAATATGATAAGTTATATTTAATTAATGTATATAATGTTAGCTTGGACGAATTAATATGTTAATTCGTAATTAAATGTAATCGGTTATATTTAATCAACAAGATGAATGTGCCATAGTGGTAATAGTAAGGGTACTCAAACCAAAAGTTTATGGGATCGATCCTCACTAAATGACAATTTATAAATAATACATTTTATACATTTTGCATACTACCAAAATAAGAAGATTTAATCTCCTTATTTTGGGTAAGTACAAAAACCGAAAAAAAAGAGAAATTTATTCTCCTAATTTCGGAAATGGGCCGAAACATTAGAAGAAGAAAAATCTACCCTAATTACTCCTAATAATCGGTTTATAGGGAGATGAAGGAGGAATTTTTCTAACCTAATTCTTTT
This sequence comes from Silene latifolia, assembly GCF_048544455.1. Taxonomy (NCBI): domain Eukaryota; kingdom Viridiplantae; phylum Streptophyta; class Magnoliopsida; order Caryophyllales; family Caryophyllaceae; genus Silene; species Silene latifolia. Next base: position 49,816,349 of record NC_133527.1, on the reverse strand, counting down.
TCCCATTCGTGCCTCTCATCTAAAAACACAAAAACAAGAAAAACCCTAAGCAATTTACTGAAATTTGGGGATCGATTCTAGCAACAAGTTAAGGGCATTTCTCATATCGTCTTGGGTGCAACTAATAGGCGAATATCATTGCGATATTGTTCTTAGGCCGAATTTGCTAGGACCGAAGGTTGATTCTTCATCTCTTTACCTTTTTGTTTATGTAATTTAATTTTATGACTAGCATTCATCATTATAATTCGTTATAATCCTTAAAATTAAAGGGATGCATACAGATAAATCCCACAAGTGGTATCAGAGCCAAGGCCACGAATTTTATTTTGATGATTTTCATAAAATTGTATGTAAACAATACAAGGAATTTCGAAAAAAAAAGGGATTTCGGCTGGAAATTTTTTTTTGCCGAGAGGTATTTTTTTTTTCCGTCTGTTTTCCGTTTTTTTTTTCTTTTGTTTGATGATTTATTTCCATTTTTATTTTTCATATTGTTGTTTTAATCAGTTAAAATTATCATATGAAGAATTGGTAGATTTTGATTTAATGAAGATTAAGTTAAAATGCAAATAGAATCGTCATGTTGATGATATAAAAATTGTTTTTGCTATATAGTTTTTGGCATATACGGTTAATCATGTTTCATTAATTCATATGCTAATCATGTTCTAAATAGCAACTATAAACGATTTTCTTCATCGATTTTTGTTTTAGGGCATTTTTGCCGCAAAAGAAAAAAAAGGGAGGCATTAGAGTTCATGTTTTTTTTAGCCATAAAAATTTTTTTTTTCCTTGTTTCTGTTACTGTTCACGTAGGGCAGAATATATAAAAAAAAAAAAATTCATTCGGTTTTTGCTGAAAAACCGAGAAAAGTTTATGGGCTGATTCGTTTTTGTAGAATTACCGTATGAAAAGAAGAAAAAAAAATTTTATTTTCTGTTTTTTTTCAGCCGTGCTGAAATTAAAAAAAAAAAATAAAAAAAATTTTGGGTTTCTCTTTTGAGTTTTGCCGAGACCATAAAAAAAAGGGGAGTTTTTTTTTTGTTTTTTTTGGCAAATTAATTATTGTGAAGCGGTTCATAATTAAAAGATACCTAATTATTTTAAAGCAGTTTAAAATATTGATGGATTAAATTCATATTACAAGTTTAATAGGAATTAAGATTGAAATTAAAGTGATTAATTGAGGAATTGTCACTTGATTTGATAATTTAAATAGGTGGTTTGGATAAAATTAATCAACATAATTAAAGAATTATGTCTTGCATGTTTAATTTTTTTTAGTTGATGCTTTACTTTTGTTGAATGAATCGTTGAATGAATTTATTTACGTATTTTTGCAATCGGTTGTAATTTGTAATACTTAGTGTGGCCTTAGTTAATTATGTTTTCGTAATGAAGGAAACATAATTTTTTATGTAATTATGAGATCTCGAATCTCCTTTATTTTTCTTTAGTTTTTGGGTTTTGAAATTAGAATGTAATAAATAGGTTTATTATGTAAATTTATTTATTGTAATTTTCAAAGAAAACTAAAGATGGAGATTGGAGCTCACTCCCGCTACATGGATCAAGATGGAACATCGAGACAAGCTTCTCGGGTCCAAGGATGGATTCCAAATTTGTATTTAATGTTCATTTTGATAGGATAGGCCACACTAGGACTCTATTATTGTTTTTAAGTTTTTCATTCCTATTGCTTTTTATTCACATGATAGTTTATGCATCATTTTCCGCCTAAAACCAAACCACCTACTACTAAAATGTATGAAAATTGACACATATAAGTTGTATGTTAGTTTTCATAGACATACAGATGTCACATGTTTATTAAGCCATCACCTTAGTTTATTCATTCACGCATGCTAGATATTAGTTCACTTAAAATGAATTAAAATAAAGTTGATGGGATCTTCCTCTAAAACGGAAATTGAGATTAGTCTTTATAAGGGCAAACAACTATGAATCCCTTCTTCATCGGTAGGCATAATATGACCCCTTCTACGTTGGGTAAGTAGTTTGTGTTGACTTAGTTTATCTCAACATCATAGTCCGAAGAGTTTCTCGTGATTATGATGGACTAAAGATAGAATTTCTGAGTAAATTTATCGACCAAGAATTCTAACGGTAGAATTAGCTAAAAGGTTAGCTTATCAATTTGCAGATAATTGAGTCTTGGGATCATTTATATAATTCTTGAGGGAGGTCAATTGTATAAATGTTTTGAGTCTTCGCGTTATGACAGTAGTTCATTAGACTTAAAATTATAAACGATGCACATGCTTATTATTTTTATTCTTCTTATCGCAGTGTAGAACACGTTTATTTTGATAATATTGTTACAACAAAATGGCTGGAAATAACGCAATCCCAATGCCAAGTGCCACACTTGATCGCGAGTCCTGGCTGAAAGCTTTTATGGACCACATGAATCAGTCCACACGACTGAAGAATGATGGGTCCAACTTTGCGGATCGGGAGGCAAAGGCACTACGGAATCTTGCCATTGCGACGGTAAGCTCAAGTACTTAACTGAGCCAATACCGGTCAACCCAGGCCCCAATGCAGGAGTCAACGAGTCAATTGCTTATAGTGACTTCGTTATGGAAGCGGGTGCGATAAAGAACGTACTCATCTTTGCAATGGAAACCAATTTGCAGAGACGCTTCATTGCTCAAGGTGCAAACAAGATTTTCACCACGCTCACTAACGAGTTCTCAAAAGCACCGAGAATCGTTACTTATGAGCATACCTGTCGCTTCTTTGATGCGAAACTCCAGAAGGGCCAATCGGTTAGCCCACACATTCTTCACATGATTGAGAATGTCGAGAAGCTGGAGGCACTTGATTGCAAAATCAGTGAGAGCATTGTCATTGACCGAATGCTTCATTCTCTTCATGATGGTTTTGCCCTTTTCAGGGCGAACTACTACATGAATGAGGAGTCCTCATGAGCTACACTCACTTCTCGTACAGACCGAGAAGGATATGAAATTGAGTGGGAGCATGAAGCAGGATGTTCTCACGATTTCCAACAAGGGTAAAGGTAAGGGCAAGGCTCATGGCGACCTAGCTGTAGGTAAGCCAAAGTTTAAAAAGCCAGGAAACGGTAAGAGTGGGCCTGGTGAGACTAGTGGCTCACAGGGCAAGGCAAAGAGCAAGGGCGGTGACATTGAGTGCCACCATTGTCACAAGACTGGACATTGGAGGAGGAATTGTCCCGTGTACCGTGAGGACATCAAAGCAGGCCGCGTCGTTCCTGTTGGTATGTCATCTTATATTCATATGATTGAGATTAACCATGCAAGTTTCGGAACTTGGGTACTTGATACTGGTTGTGGTTCTCATCTGTGTAATCATTTGCAGGGCCTAAAGAACAGCATACATCTCGAAAAAGGTGATGTGGACCTGCGAGTCGGGAATGGAGCACGAGTTGCTGCTGTCTCGAAGGGAAAATACGTAATCCAACTCCCTAGTGGTTTTGAGTTATTTTTATATAATTGTTACTATGTACCCAGTTTGTCTAAGAACATTATTTCAGTTTTCGTACTTGATAAAGACGGATTTTCATTTTTAATAAAGGATAATAGCTGTATTTTCTCTTTCAATGAAATGATTTATGGCAAAGCGGTTTCCATGAATGGAATTTACATCTTAGATCAAACCACGGAAGTATTACACGTGAATAATAAGAAATTAAAGGTTGGTGACAAAGATCAAACCTATTTATGGCATTGTCGAATGGGACACATAAATGAGAAACGCGTAAAGAAACTCGTCGATAATGGGACTATTCCCGCATTCGAATTTTCTACATATGGCACGTGTGAATCATGTCTCATTGGCAAAATGACTCGAATTTCCTTCAAAGGTGTTGGAATGCGCGCTAGTGACCTATTAGGACTCATACATACAGATGTTTGTGGACCTATGTCAATTACCGCTAGAGATGGCTATAGATATTTTATCACTTTCACGGACGATTTGAGTAGATACGGATATGTCTACTTAATGAAGCATAAAAGTGAGTCCTTTGAGAAATTCAAGGAATACCAGAACAGGGTTCAGAACCAACTGGGTAGAAAGGTTATAGCACTCCGTTCAGATCGGGGTGGCGAATATCTTTCAAATGAGTTTCATCAACACCTTAAAGACTGTGGAATCGTTTTGCAGTTAACTCCACCTGGAACACCTCAATTAAATGGTGTGTCCGAACGGAGAAATCGAACCTTACTTGATATGGTTCGATCCATGATGAGTCACACGGTAGTGCCTCGATTCATTATGGGATTTTGCTCTTTGTCATTTGCTCTTATACTTAACCGAAGTCCGACTAAAGTCGACAAGACTCCATATGAAATGTGGAAGGGAACGGTCCCTAACTTGTCCTTTATTCGGGTTTGGGGCTGCGAGGCTTATGTCAAGTGGAGACACGAGGATAAGCTCGGCCCGCGATCGGTCAAGACATACTTTATAGGTTATCCAAAAGGAACATTTGGTCATTACTTCTATTCGCCTACCGAACATCGAGTTTTTGTTGCGGCTCGTGCGACGTTCTTAGAGAAAGAATTTCTCGAGAACAAGACGAGTAAAAGAACCTTCGAGCTGTCGGAGATTCCAGAACCAACAACCGAGGAACGGATGGAGGAAGTTGTTCCTCCAACTGATGATACGGTTAATATTCCTGAGGAACCTAGGAGGTCGGGTAGAGTCTCTAATCCTCCGGACAGATACATTGGTATGGTCGAGGAGAATGACATTTTACTCCTAGAGAGTAATGAATCCGCTACCTATAAAGGTGCTATGGCCTGTTCCGATTCAAAGCTATGGCTCGAAGCCATGCAATCCGAGATGGACTCCATGTATGAGAATAACGTATGGGATCTAGTTGATTTACCTAATAAGGTAAAACCTCTACAGTGCAAATGGCTTTACAAAATAAAGCATTCTGTAGACGCGCAACCAGATACCTATAAGGCACGACTAGTGGCAAAAGGTTTCACTCAAGTGCACGGATTGCATTATGATGAGATTTTTGCACCTTTAGTCATGCTACGTTCCATTCGGATAATTTTAGCGATTGCCGCTTTTCATGACTATGAAATTTGGCAAATGGATGTGAAAACCGCCTTCTTAAACGGTTATTTGGAGGAAGAGTTCTACATGGTGCAACCCGAAGGTTTCATAGATCCTGAACTTCCTAAGAAAGTTTGCAAGCTTAAGCGTTCCATTTATGGACTTAAGCAAGCTTCTCGGAATTGGAATCATCGTTTCGACCAGGTGATAAAAGAGTATGGTTTCACTCGATCGGTCGAGGAAACATGCTTGTATATCAAGTCGAGTGGGATCAAGATTGTATTCTTGATATTGTATATCGATGACATACTTTTGATTGGGAATGACATTCCTCTCCTATCTTCGGTTAAAGGATGGTTGAAGAAACATTTTCAGATGAAAGATCTGGGTGAGCCACAACGCATTTTGGGAATCCGTATCTACCGAGATAGATCACGACGGACGTTATCACTTAGTCAGGAGTCTTACTTGGATAAGATTCTTAAGAGGTTCAGCATGACCAACTCCAAGAAGGGGAACCTTCCAATGACATCTGGGATGCAGTTGAGCAAGTCTCAGTCACCCACGACGCCTGAAGGGATTGAGCGCATGAGTCGTGTTCCTTATGCATCTGCAATAGGATCAATCATGTATGCCATGATATGCACACGTCCAGACGTGGCATATGCATTGAGTATGACGAGTCGGTACCAAAAGACTCCAGGTGAAACACACTGGATAGCTGTTAAAAACATCCTCAAGTACCTACCGAGGACTAAAGATTGGGTATTGACTTATGGAGGAGATACTAAGCTATGCGCAATCGGTTACGCAGATGCTAGCTTCCAAACGGATCGAGATGATTCAAAATCTCAATCCGGGTTCGTCTTCACTCTTAATGGTGTTGCGGTCAGCTGGAAGAGTTCCAAACAGAGTGTTGTAGCAGATTCTACTACTGAATCCGAGTACTATGCCGCTTCGGAGGCAGCAAAGGAAGCGATATGGATGCGTCAATTCTTACAAGGACTTACGATAGTTCCTAGTTCGAATGATCCGATCACCATCTATTGTGACAATAGAGGTGCCATCTTCCAGGCTAAGGAGCCAAAGTCTAGCAACAAATCTAGACATGTACATCGGAAAGCTCACCTGATCCGTGATTACGTGGAGCAAGAGGAGATAGTGATTGACAAGATTGCGACGGATGATAACATCGCGGATCCTCTCACTAAACCGTTGAATTATGATAAGCATGTAGGGCACGTTATTTCCATGAGAATTAAACGTGTTCCTGAGTTGTAGTAGTTGGTTATAGATTTGATACATTATCTTTTTCATATACTATTTATAACTTCATCGTTTTTATATAATATTTTGTTTTTAATGTGGATTGTACTGACATCATTGAACACCACAAAGTGAACTGAATTACATTATATTTGTTTTGATCCGTAATCGCCTATATGAGCTGATAACTCTGGCTATTATATTGTGCAGTCGATTGATGGTGGGTTCAACGAGCCATAAGTCAAACTGTTGACTGATCGATCACAAATGCGAGATTATAACGATACCTCGTAGGACAAATTTTTTGTGACAACGTAATGGAGTCCTAAATGTTTAAAAACATTCGGTGCCAGGTCGTGGATAGGACATCCATTGTGTTCCTAGAGTCGATTCTTTTGACTATCGACTGTCTCTTGAGATTAAGGCAGTTTTTGGGTGACTTTGGTTTCTTTCTCACGGTGCCGTGAATCGGAGGCTAAGTAGATTTTTCTCGGGTCATTTCATACTGTGCTTACATCTACAGGATTCGAGTTGAGGAAAATATCCAACCCTTATCAGGTATAGTTATTTCTCAGGGCCACTCGAGGAGTTGTAACTGAAATGCATGGCCATGCTCGAATGTTGATTCGTTTATCAGTTAAGTTACTCTCTAGTCGGGGAAACCACTCTTGATACAGATCACTTGTAAAATACGACCTTTGTGAATACGGATTTTGCAAATTGTTTTACATTGAGAGGGAGAAATTTTAGGATATGAGAATCGGTTATCGCACATACACTTGTGAGGACAAGTGGGAGTTTGTTGGAGCTTGTGTCCTCCACAAATTAGTGTGATAACATTTGTAAATCTCTTACAGGTTCACAACGGTATACTTCGTATTTTAATCAGTTGATTAACGATTATCTAATAACGGTTGGCTTGCTAGACAGTTTGACGTTATTATCATACAGATGGAGGTGATCAACTGGTCCCTAAAGGTCACACCTATAGGATGTGTTTGAGAGATGTGGTTATGGAAATGTAATCACATTGATGCCTTATATGACTAAACAGTTAGTCAATGTGTTGATGAGACGATTATTTAATGCCGATTAAATAATATTAGTTGAGATTTAATTAATCACAATTCGTAAATTGAATATAATAAGTTATATTTAATTACTGTATATAATGTTAGCTTGGACGAATTAATATGTTAATTCGTAATTAAATGTAATCGGTTATATTTAATCAACAAGATGAATGTGTCATAGTGGTAATAGTAAGGGTACTCAAACCAAAAGGTTATGGGATCGATCCTCACTAAATGACAATTTATAAATAATACATTTTATACATTTTGCATACTACCAAAATAAGAAGATTTAATCTCCTTATTTTGGGTAAGTACAAAAACCGAAAAAAAAGAGAAATTTATTCTCCTAATTTCGGAAATGGGCCGAAACATTAGAAGAAGAAAAATCTACCCTAACTACTCCTAATAATCGGTTTATAGGGAGATGAAGGAGGAATTTTTCTAACCTAATTCTTTTTCCCATTCGTGCCTCTCATCTAAAAACACAAAAACAAGAAAAACCCTAAGCAATTTACTGAAATTTGGGGATCGATTCTAGCAACAAGTTAAGGGCATTTCTCATATCGTCTTGGGTGCAACTAATAGGCGAATATCATTGCGATATTGTTCTTAGGCCGAATTTGCTAGGACCGAAGGTTGATTCTTCATCTCTTTACCTTTTTGTTTATGTAATTTAATTTTATGACTAGCATTCATCATTATAATTCGTTATAATCCTTAAAATTAGAGGGATGCATACAGATAAATCCCACAGTAGGGTGTTTTGTGTGGTCCAAACTCATTTCCTTAATTTTGGTGGCCAAAAGAAAGGGACCAACAATTAGAGTAGGAGGGAGTATAAAATAGTGTTGAAAAATGGCATAAGATCATATTCATTTCCTTTTATAAAAATATTAATTGATTTGAAACATGATGTATATATTGAAATGTTCTAGATAACAAGGAAATTAAGGAAATAACTACACCATTATATCATGAGATTTTGAATTATAGACTCATAATTACCATAATTAAAGAATGGATTTTTCTATCATGTGCCAATTGGACACATGTTAAGGAGCCAATTAAGGAAGGAATTACAACATTAATTCACCAAGTATGGTAATTATGAGTTCATATTTCAAAATCTCATGATATATTGTTGTAATTTCTTCCTTAATTGGCTCCTTAACATGTGCTCATTAGGCACATGATAAAAAAAACCCTTAAAGAATTAATGGTGTAAGTTGTAACTAGTTGGAAAGCCCGTGCGTTGCACGGGGCACCTATTAGGATTATCTGTAAAATATATTCTTTATTTGATAAAAAAGTCCAACTATGTTGAATCATTGATGGAAAAATAATTTGTGGTTGCTGCATTTGATCACCGATGAATTATTAGTGCTTTAAGCATAAAAACTTTGCCATCCAGTAGTATAACATAAAGTGACATAGCTAGTTATAGTATGTAGTTAATTTTTTTATTGTTAAAAACACAACAGACTTTTAATTAAATATAAAACGCTCTTTCTATTGTAGATACCTCATTTCTGCACCTCCTGCCAGCCACCCAGTGATGATTGGGCCGCATGTTTGGTACGCGGAACGATTTATGACAGTTCATAAGTTTATCGTCAAGTGAGAGCTCAAATACTTGTTTCTACCCCTTGGTCGTCATCTACGCACCTATACGGTCGTTTTGACAATAATTAGAGTTCATTTGCAGTTCGGGTCAAAAACCGCTTCATTTTCTAAGAAACCGTTTAAAATGCCGAGTCGGAATATCCTGGAATATTCCGGATATTTATTCCATAAATTAATTTTATATCTTTTGGTAAAATATATCCCGAAAATCTTAATTTAAAGAATAAGGAAGTAGAGTTCCACCGCAATTCCATAAAAGAAACGCGGAATTTTTTCTTCCGCAGGAGGAAACCCCTGAGGAAATGACGCAGCAGATGTTGCGCCTCTTCGAAGGATCGCAGCAGCTGCTGCGCCACTTTCCCAGCTCTTTTCTGCGTATTTTCAGATTTTTCCGTGATTTGTTTCCAAACTTTGAGTCATTCCATAACTCTCCATATTTTTTAGTATAAATAGGGACCTTCGTTCCACATATTCTTCACGCGAGTGTCCGCCCTTCTCTTCTCCCTTTGCATTCTAAGACCGTGCTCTAAGCATTCGACGCCTACGTGCTTGATCAATCGACCACGTAAGCTTAGATCATTTTGAGTACCAGTCACGTTGCATGACCGACCAATTTGACCACTACACATCAATCAATTTAATCTAAATTCTCTAACGAGGGCACTTTCTACATACATTCGAGTTGAGCAATCACTAAAACGTTAACTTAGTTAATCTCATTTCGTCAAACATGTACGTTTGAGGGTGTAAATCCCATCTTTTTATTGTATTTTTATTTTTTGTACTAATTAATGTAAGGTTTACGTCAAAAACATATTTAAAACCGACTTCTAAAAACCCTATTGTTAAACCGTTTTTTACGAATCAGCAGTAAACAGACCTAGAGAAGGAACGCAGCAACTGCTGCGCCTCTCCGAAGAGTCGCAGCATCTGATGCGCCTCTTCCAGAGGCTGCCGCAGTTCCTGCTTTTCTTCTTCTTCCTCGGTTCTCTGTTGATTTCATTCTTTTGTTTTGTTTTCTTCTTTTCTTCCTTTTTTCATACATAATAATCTTTTAATATATTCTTAATAAATATCGTATTTTATTTAAGGTTTAAATCCCTTATAATCGATATTTGCGGGTTTTCGCCATTAAATCAAACCCGGATTTTGGAGACTCGATTCGTTCATATCAAGTTCCTGGAATTCGTCTTTTGTACATACTTTCACCATTTATTTCCAGTTTATCACGTCTCTCAAGTTCGTTTCCGTTTTCATAGTTTAACCTAATTTGTTCTAACTCGTTTTAATTCGACTTTAATCCGTCTTTAATCCGTTTTAATTCGTGTTTTATTGCTTTTATGACGGTCTCATATGTTAATAATATGCTAAAGCACTTTCACTTGAGTCAAGTATCAATAATCAATCCTTAAACCACTACAAAGAAAAGGTTCCATAGCAACGGATTAATCCGTCGCAAATAACGACTTCCCGTCGCAAATATAGTATTTGCGACGAAATTAGCCCGTTGCGTAAAATTGTCGCAAAATAAAACTTTGCGACGGAAATTCCGTAGCAATGAATTCCTGCGGCGGATAAAGGCGTCGCAGGAATCCGTCGCAAAAGTTAGTCCTGCGATTTCCGTCGCAGTCCAATGTTCATGGAGGCCACGTAGCCTCTAAGGTCAATAAGAAAGTCAAGATCTGCGACGGGAATTCCGTCGCAATACATTGTTCATGCAGCCACGTGGCTGCAAAGTCAACAAGAAAGTCAAAGGCTGCGACGGAAATTCCGTCGCAAAAGTAAAAAAAAGTCAAGATCTACGACGGAATTTCCGTCGCAAATCACTGTTCCTTCAGCCACGTGTCCCCTTTAGTCAAGCCAATAGTCATCATCTGCGACGGAAATTCCATCGCAGGAAAAAAAATTTCAGGGGGTTTTCAGCGTTTCATAGCTCCCCCAATTGCTTAGAAAGAAATTACATCCGGTTTCCTGCAAACACACAGAAAATCCCAGCAATTGACAAATTCACAACTCGTTCAAGACGAGATTTCCAAACAACGTTTTCGCATTAACTTAAAATAAAAGGTTTACATAAGTTACGTGTTCAACAAACTTAAACTAAATAAATGTTCAACAAACTAAGCTAAACAAGTCCATAAACCAACTAATAGCTACTAATCAATGCACGGGAGTGAATGAGGTGAAAGGAGTAGAAGTAGGCCTAGCATTGTCGCCACCATCATCATCAAAGTCATTTCTTCTACCTTGAAATACACCTCCGGGATTACGAGTTTGAGTAGTAAAACCTTGTTGGCTCAAGATCTCCTCTATTGCCTGTAGATACCTCATTTCTGCACCTCCCGCGAACCACCCGGTGATGATTGGGCCGCATGTTTGGTACGCGGAACGATTTGTGACAGTTCGTAAGTTTATCATCAAGTCATCGCTCAAACACTTGTGTCTACCTCTTAAATGTCATCTACGTGCCGATACGGTTGTTTTGGCAGTAATTAGAGTACATTTGGAGTCCGGGTCTAAAAACCGTCTTCATTTTCTAAAACCGAGTCAGAATGTTCTGGAATGTTCCGGATATTTCTATTCCATATTTTAAAATCTTTTAATCTTTGGCAAATAATTTCCCGTAATATTCACATAAAATATTAAGGAAAACAAGATTGATCCGTTATTCCATAACCAAAACACGGAAATCTTTCTTCCGCAGGAGGAAACCGCTTGGGAAAAAACGCAGCAGGTGCTGCGCCTCTTCCATGAGACGCAGTGCCTACTGCGCCTCTTCCCAAGTCCTTTTCTGCGTATTTTTTCGTATCTTTTCATATCTTTTCGAGATTCACTTCCAAAGTTTCTTCGAAAACCCTAATTTCCTCCACGTGATTAGTATAAATAGAGACCTTCGGTCTCACATATTTCTCACGCGAGTGTCCGCCCTTCTCTTCTCCCTTTGCATTCTAGACCACGTTCTTACTTTTTGGCGCCTACGTGCTTGAACTTTCGACCACGTAAGCTCGGATCTTTCTGAGTACCAGCCTCGTTTTGCATGACCGACCAATTTGACCAACTCCACCATAATCAATTTTAATCAACTTTGTTCGTTTTCCTCTTACGAGGGCACTTTCGTCTACATTCGAGTCGAGCATCACTAAACGTATACTTAGTTCATCTCGTTTCGTCAAACATGTAAGTCTGAGGGTGTATAATCCTATTTTATTTATTGTTCTTTATTATTGTAATCATATTGTAAGGTTTATGTCGAAAGTATTGCTAAAACCGATTTCTAAAACCATGCTTTAAATCCTTTTTTACGAATTACCAGAAGATGACCGTCGAGAAAGGACGCAGCAACTGCTGCGCCTCTTCGAAAGGACGCAGCACCTGTTGCGCCTCTTCGTGAGGCTGCCGCAGTTCCTGCTTCCTTTCTTCTTCCTTCTTCTTTTGTCTATTCATTCCTTTTATTTCGTTTATTCTTTGATTCTTTGACACAATAATCTAAGCATAATAATCTGACATATCATCAATAAATCATTAGTAAGTAACTCCTCTTTTAAATCCCGACTTAAATCCCAAGCAATTCATATTTGCGGGTTTTCGTCATTAAAATCAATTCGGGTTTTAGAGATTCGATTCATCAATATTGAGTCTCTGGAATTCATCTTTGATATATTTACATCTGTTGTTTATCGTCACCATTGTTAATCCATCATTAATTCGTTTAACCCAATTAGCTTGTTAATTTGTAATTAATAACCTTATTAATCTTATATAATTCGTTCTAATCGGTTTCATCCATGTTTATCGCTTTCATGACCATTAATCGCATGTAAATAACCTGCTAATCACTTTCATCCGAGTCAAATAATATAATCAAGCATTAAATTAACCAACGAATATTAACGACTTGCAATTCCGCCACGGCCCTTTAATCGAGCCAAGGAACAGACGCAAAGAATCGTTGCGCCTCTTCCCGAGGGACGCAGCTCTGCTACTTTGTTCTGGTTGATTTCTGTCTCTGAACTCCCGTGTTGCTTTGACTTAGTTTGCTAGTTACGTATTTAATTAACTATTAGTCGTATTATCACCTTAATTCCTATTCGTCAATTTGTTTATTTATTTCTTTCTAAAATTATCCGTTTTAAAAGTATTTTCGACATAAATCAATTAATCCCATGTAATTATTGTAATTTCCCATTATTGTATATTTATTGTATTTCTTGTATTGTATTGCTTGTATGCCTTCACATGTAATTGAACTTAAATCTCTACGTTGACCCAATTGCATGTTAAACTACGTGTTAACCGACTTAGTTAATTCTCACATGTTAAAAGAGCTTCCTAATACGTACCCTCACCCAACATCCGTGTTCATTGGCATCCACGAGAGTCATTTTAGACATAGAATGCTAAGGGTAACGAGTTCTTGGTGTTCATGTCACTACTTTGTGTCTTGACATGGCACGAGGTATTCGAACGGTTTCCAATTTTCCACAATAAATTGGTGGCGACTCCACAAATGCAAACGCTTGTTTCTCAAGCGCCCCCGTGGGCCCGCGTCCACAGTTTGGCGACTCCGCTTGGGAGTAATACACTTACGTGTAGCCAAAAGGGTGTAACTTGAACAAGGTTAGAGAATAGTTTGTACAAGACAATTGTCGGTTTTCATGGCTCGGTCTTCCTAGATCGTTTCATTCGGCCTTCCTAGGCCCAACCCAACCCATTCGACCAATCGTCCCGTCTAAACGGTCCTAATTCTTATTTGGGCCTAAGGATGGATAGCGATTGACGTCATCCATACCATGGTACTTACTCTTGTTTGTATCAAGGACTTTCACTACTTGAGGAAATGGACTAGGAATCGGCCTTACTCCTGTTTGGTACGAGCCTCTCCACAGACTTTGGGTTTGATTGTTCGGTATGGCAACCCACCCTTTAAAACAAAACCCTTTTAAATTCACTCAGCATCCCGTTATAATGCTTGTATATTGTTTGTACCATACGTGATCACCATTTCTAAAACAAACCATGACGATTTTTTTGTAAAATCAAAATCCTTCTTCAAAATGTAAAATTTTCGAAACTTGGGCCTAATATTAGCACAAAATCAGTCGAAACTCTGTCCAATTGTCGAGTCAAAATTCGGGCCTCAAAACCCATTTCAAAACCTCACTTCGAGTCCACTCCTACAACTACACTAAAGTTGACTAGGACCAACAGTTTTCAAACTTTGTCATTTCCTCGAAACTCACTTGACACAAGTGGCACACTCCCACTTCACGAGTCAAAACATTTCTTTTCGAGTAAGTGTGCTAGAATGGTCGATCGTGTTTTGATTCGTCGTCGATCTCTTATTCAGTTTCCAAGATGCCTGAAACAAGCGACGTGAACTTCAACCAACTCCAGAATGGTAATGATCAAATCCTAGCCGCGCTAGCTCGTCTCCAAGTTACTCAAGACCAAGTGTATGATCACTTCAACCCTACCGCGTTAATCACAGAAACCAACACCAATCAGCAGAAAGGATGGAGAAATTCGATCAAGTGGACAAACAATCAAGGAAGACTCTTCAAGCTCACTACTGGAGAAGGAGAAATGTTCAAAGGAGAACTAGAAAATGATGAATTCGAGTCAGAGTTAGAGTCGGAGTCTAGAGAAGTTCCTAGAGAGTCTCCTCCTGTCGTCATTCCCACTCCCCTCGTTTCTCCTAGCTTAGTGTCAAATAGCAACAGTAGTTCGGAAAATGTCCCAACCGCTGTCCCTTTACCGCCACTGACTACAGATCAGATGGCTTCTTTGTTTCAACTTTTCTCAAATCTTAATATGAATAAATCAGGTTCTGCTTACTCTTCGTGTTATCTTGAATGCAATTCTGTTTACGATGATGATGAGGATGATCCAGACCCAGACTCAATCAAAATACCTCCCTACATAGCCAAAGAAATATTACAAGAGGGGGAAGGGGGGCCAGTGATAGAGAATACTGAACCCATCAACGTAGGAACTGAACTAGAACCCCAAGAACTTAGGATAGGGACAACCTTGAGCCCCACCGAAAGGACCAATTTCATAGACCTCCTACACGAGTTCAAAGACGTTTTTGCTTGGTCCTACAAAGATATGCCAGGGATCGACAGGGACATCGCAGAGCATAGAATCCCAATCAAACCAAGTTTCAAACCCGTGAAATAGAAGCTTCGTCGAATGAGGACAGAATGGGCTCTCAAGATCAAAGAAGAAGTCGACAAACAATTCAAAGCCGGGTTCATCAAAGTTTCCGAGTACTCAGACTGGGTAGCTAACATAGTACCCGTACCCAAAAAGGATGGGAGAATCCGTGTTTGTGTTGACTTTAGAGACTTAAACAAAGCAAGTCATAAGGATGACTTTCCTCTACCACATATCGACATATTAGTGGATAATACGGCAGATCACGCATTGCTATCCTTCATGGATGGATACGCAGGATATAACCAGATCAAGATGGCCTTAGAAGACATGCATAAGACCACCTTTTTCACTCAATGGGGAACCTATTGCTACACGGTTATGTCGTTTGGGTTAATCAACGTCGGAGCTACATACCAACGCACTGCAACTACGCTCTTACATGACATGATGCATAAAGAAGTTGAGGTATACGTAGACGACATGATTGTCAAGTCCAAGGAAAGAGAGGGACACATCGCGAACCTTCGCAAATTCTTCTCAAGGCTACGGAAGTACAACATGAGGCTCAATCCTTATAACTGCGCATTCGGAGTAACATCAGGCAAACTCGTGGGATATGTTGTTAGCCAACGAGGTATAGAAATAGACCCTTCCAAGATCAAAGCTCTAATCGAAATGCCGCAACCTCAAACAGAGAAAGAAGTTAGAGGATTCCTAGGCAAGGTACAATACATAAGTTGATTCATTTCGAAACTCACCATGATCTGCGAACCCATCTTCAAAAAGTTAAAGAAAACAGATCACACCATGTGGGATGATGACTGTCGGAAGGCTTTTGATCGAATCAAGGAAATACTAGCCAAACCGCCAGTGCTCATGCCACCTCAACGAGATCAACCTCTTGGTTTATATCTCATGGTAACTGAAACGGCCATGGGCGCCATGCTAGCTCAAACTGTAGGAAAGGAAGAAAGAGCCATCTACTACCTTAGTAAGAAGTTCTTGGAGTACGAGTGCAAATATACACCACTCGAGAAGACATGCCTCGCTCTTGTGTGGGCAACGAAGAAGCTACGCCATTACATGCTTAGCTACTCCGTCAAAATATTCTCCAAAATAGATCCTGTCAAATACCTCTTCGAGAAACCCGTTCTCAATGGACGTTTAGCAAGATGGACTTTGATGCTCTCAGAGTTCGATCTCAATTATGTTCCTTTGAAAGTTATAAAAGGGCGCGCCGTTGTCGAATTCTTCGCAGAAAATCCCATCAATGATACACAAACGATAGACACCTGGTCGTTTCCGGATGAGGATATACTCCAAATGGATGTAGACTCCTGGGACCTCTATTTTGATGGGGCATCGAATTTAAGAGGATTTGGAATAGGAGTATTGCTCATTTATCCTGAAGGCGAGCATACACCAATCTCTGTCAAACTCGACTTCGAGGTGACAAATAACGCTGCAGAATCTGGCTTTGTCTCATTGGATTGCAAGCGGCAGTAAGTTTAGGCATCAAGAATCTTCGAGTACATGGGGATTCATCTTTGATCATCAATCAAATTACGGGATCTTGGAAAATCCGAAGCGAAAGCTTGGCACCTTATCAAGCCAGAATAGACCAAGTAGTCCAATTCTTCGATCAAGTGACCTACCTACACCTATCTCGAGAAGAAAATCAATTTGCGGATGCTCTTGCAAAACTTGCATCTTTGATTAATATGCCGGATAGCATGGTAGAAATGCCTTTATGCATCGAACGACGATCAGAGCCAGCTTATGTGGACCAAATCACCGATGAAGAGGAAATTGCGGAGGAACCTTGGTTCCAAGCAATCCTAAACTTCAAGCTCAATGACACCTATCCACTAGAAATGGACAAAAGGGGACAACGCGCTATCCGCTTGCTAGCTTCCCAATACGTTCTCATGCAAGGAGAACTATACAAAAGAACACCTCTTGGTGTAGTCCTACGTTATCTTGATCATTCACAGGCACGGAAAGTGATGGAAGAAGTCCATGATGGAGAATGTGGCCCTCACATGAGTGGACCCATGATGGCAAAGAAAATCACACATTTAGGGTATTATTGGACCACGATGGAATCTGATTGCATCAAATATGTAAGACATTGCCATAATTGCCAAATCTTTGGGAATGTGCAACATGTTCCTCCTTCATTGCTTTACACCATGACATCTCCCTGGCCATTTTCTGCTTGGGGAATTGACATCATCGGCAAAATCACTCCAGCCGGAACAGGAGGTCACTGTTTTATCCTAGTAGCAATCGATTATTTCACCAAGTGGGTAGAGGCGGCTTCCTACACCAGTCTTACAGCCAAGAACGTGGCAAAGTTCATACAAACTAACATTATCTGTCGATATGGTTGCCCACACGAGATCATCAGTGACAATGGGTCACATTTCCAAGCTGAGACTGAACAATTGCTAGCCAAGTAGAAAATCAAGCATCACCACTCCTCGCCCTATAGACCACAAACCAATGGTGCGGTAGAGGCAGCAAACAAAAATGTTGTCACGATACTCAAGAAAATGATTGACAACTATAGAGATTGGCCAAGCAAGATACCCTTTGCTTTATGGGGATACCATACGTCTGTTAGGACGCCCACTGGGGCCACCTCTTTCTATTTGACCTACGGCATGGAGGATGTACAACCAGTCGAGCTAGAAATATCATCCTTGCGTATTTTACTCGAAAGTCAAATCCCAGAAGCCAAGTGGAAGAGGGATAGATATGAAGAACTCATCCTCCTGGATGAACGAAGGTTACGTGCATTACACAATGTGCAAACATATCAGGTGCGTATCAAACGAGCCTTCAACAAAAGGGTTAAGCCAAGGAACATCAAAGAAGGAGAAATGGTCCTCAAGTCAATTAGGGCTCTTTTACCTGTCGATCCACGAGAAAAATTCAAACCCAATTGGGCCGGGCCATTCCTAGTCAAGTCCATACTTCCAGGGGGTGCGGTTAGGATCACGGACCTAGATGGGAACGAATTTGCCAACCCAACAAACCTTGACCAACTGAAACGTTACTATGCCTAGAATAGGAGCAAAAACGCGCCTCGCGTAACCTCACGTGTCGCTCTTGTGGCACGAAATAAACGGCCCTTGGCCAAGCTGAATTAAGCTAATGTCATCTTGCTCTTGCACTTTGACAATTTGTCATCCTCATATCATCAAATAAACTAAATAGCATTTCAGGAGTAAGCAAAGCTCATGCTTATTTTTCTAAGTTCGTTACAAGCTCTTACTTAGAACAATTATTCTTTTACATTTACTCGAACTACGCGCAAGGGTTTGATTTCATCTTTTTAATGAATACGTAGGCAATCCTTCACGGGATACAACCCATCTAATTGTCTTAAATGTGAATAGAAGGACATTTGCGAATGCATTTGAAATTCGACAAGAATAATGCAAAGAAAATCGTAATGGTTTCATAACCAATCAACCTCTTTTATTTCATTTCTTTTAATAATAGTACGTTACATAATAAAATCATAATAAAAATAAATAAGCTAGGATTCTAAAAACCCCACCTTCTTATTACAATAATAATATTAAATAATAATAATAAAGACTTAGGCTACTCTTCCATTTTCCCTTTGCCTTTGTCATTTCTATCATACTTCTTGTCCCGACCTCGAGCCGGACGCTCTTGCGCCACTTCCGACCTAATCACCAATGTCGCCTCCAGGGAAGGCAAACGCGTGATAATTCGGGTCCCAATAGTCAAGACAAGCATCTAGAAATGGTTTGACTACCTTGATCAACGTCAAGCTCAAAAGCGATCCAAAATTATAAGCACCCGTGTCGTGTTTCTCCACATTAGAGAACTCATTTGTCCATTCCTTTAGACGAATTTCAAGAGTATTCATGATGTATCCTTATTTTGGGAGCTTTGTGTAATAAGACGAAGAAAGACGGAAGAATTATGTGAATAAAACCTCCCTCGACGTCTCTATTTATACTAAAAGCTGTTTCCTAAAATCCGTCAGGACGGACGCACTAGAGAACAGGCGTAGCAGGTGCTGCGCCTCTTCGAAGGGACGCAGCTCTTGCTGCGCCTCTTCCTCAACCTTCTTTCTGTGATTTTCCGCGCTGGATCTTTCCTAAATTCCTCAACGAATAATTTCCTATTCATACGGGTTATTATTTTGGTAAATACGTCAGGTTGCCATATTTCGGGTTTCCTAATTGCACGGGCACGCATTTCGAGACGATATCGACATTTTCGCCATTTTAGCACACTTATACATTTCTTTTTCATTTTCTTTTTTGGGGAATCATTTCACTAATTTAATTTAATTTATCCATTTTCAAACTTATACATTTCTTTTCAGGGAATCATTTCAATCTCTTTCCACATTACGTTTCAAACTTATATGTTTTTATTTTTTCTTTTTTTTAGGGGGTAACCCTCCCTACCGTCCGGTCATTTCCGACCAAATTTTTGCATTTTCATTTTCGGCCAAATTTTTGCATTTTGGAGTCATCGTTTTGTGCTAATTTAGGCCATGTGTATAAATGTATGTTCTATGTGATTTCCATGTAAATTTCGGCAGCATGACGGCACAAACCGTCATCTACTAAACCTGTCCAAAGCTAACCTGCAGGTACAAACAAAACAAGCCAGCAGCAAAGGCACCCAGGCCATCATATATAGAACCAAAAGGGGATATGTACACCGAACTGGGGGCTCGAGCCCCAAAACAAGGTCCAAATGTCCAAAATGTGGGTCCTAAAATGTACAAATGTACAAAATACAGCCAAAAAAACAAGAAGCAACAAAAAAAAGCTATTGCTGGTCGCCGTCTAGCTCAGAAACTCTCGTCTCGAGAGCAGCAACCTCGGCGTCGCGGACCTCGGGCTCCCTCAGCAGGCGAGCTGTCTCCTCCCGGGACTGGGCAAGCTCTCGCTCCAGCTCACGCTCCCTCTGCAAACAACAAGAAAAGGCTCATGTCAAATCGTTTCAAACATAAGGAAGATTAGAAAATTCAAAAATGAAGTAAACGGAAGGTTCATATCTGACGTCCTCGGCCGCCAGCAAGTGCCTCGACGGCAGTAGTCCGCAGCCGGTTGGCTACCCTCCACAAAGCCACAAACCGGGATGGCGCAACCTGCATTTCAAAAGGAAAATTCTTAACGATTGGACAAACTCGAGCAAATGTGTTCTTACACAAAAATATACAAGTTAGAAGACTCACCCTCCGAATCAGATGCTGCCACTCGTCCAAGCCAGCATCTCTCACCGCCACGTTAAAGTCACGTAGCTCGGAGATCGTCGTCATCCCCGTCGTGTCGGTGTACTCAAGGGTCTCGGGGTACTCTGGGGGCTCGATGCCCGCCGTCTCGACCTCCTGCAAAGTCAAATGATTTCCATTAAGCGATAATCTTTCATCGTATTCTCAAATAATCAAAAATGAAGGAGGATAAAGCACTTACCACAACCGGCCAGTACGCCAACCTCCCGTAAAGGAACGGCGACTAGTCCTCACCAGGAAGAAGGAGGGCGTCACCACCAACACCAGCCAGGTCAGCCTCCCTCTCAGCCTCAGAAGGCTCCCTAAACATCGTCCGAGGAGGATCGATGGGAACCGTCAAGACGTCCCGAGAGCGCTGACGAGCCAAGCGCTCATCCAAGTACCACACAGGACCCATCGACGTCCTCAATAGCAGCCGACTCAGGCTCCTAGGTCGAAGGACCTCAGCCACGAAAGGAGGAGCGCCAGCGTACTCCTCCCAAGGCCTGGGCACCCACTAGAAAAGCAAACGAAGGGTCATTCTTATGATCAGTTCTAAAGTAAAGAAGAGAGATAAACAAATGCAAGGTGAAATACTCACGCCGTCCAGCTGAAGAGCGTTCACCTCCCGCCGACAGAAGTCGTGGAAGGAACGCCGACTCCTCGTGCGGCACATCACCCAATCCCTCACAACGGGAAAGGCCTTCTCCACCGGCTTCGTCCTCTTGGGCGCGAGGCCTGGAAAGTAGGAGTACACCCAACCTTGTAAAACAAGATAATCAACAACGATCTTTCGTGATTCGATAAGAAAAGGAAATGATCTTTCATGAAATGAAGTGAAGGTTCATACCTCCAACAGCAGTCCAGGGCCGACAGCAGCAGGAGAAGTCCCCTTCTCCATCAACTCCGGACGAACCATGGCCCTCATGAAGCGGATGAGGACCTCAAAACCAGCAGTGACCCAGTCCCAACGACCTAGGGAGCTCAGGTCAGAAAGAAAGGGAAGGAGCTTCGTCGAAAGCCTCTCTCCCTTGTCTCCGAGGTAGATCGAAGACAGGAACCACCAGAGCCACAAACGGACCCTCTGCTTTGTAGTGCAGGGAGGAAGAGTCGTCTCCCTCCCCTCGATCACCTTCGATGCCGGGGTCTTCGGCCACTCCAACACCTCAGTCCCACACGGCAAACCAGAAATCATGCCGTAGTAATCTAACGTGACCCCCACCTCACCAAAAGGCATGTGAAACGTGGAGGTCGTGTCCCAAAACCGGTCCAAGAAAGCTCGGACGAGGCTGAGGTTAGCCCGAAGCTTCCTCCTCGCGATATCCCTCCAAGCCTGCACCAAAGCATCGAACCCTCCCCGCTCGATCATGGCTCGCTCCTCAGCCGACAGCCTCTCGTAGCACCCCATCGCCGTCGTGTAGCCCGAGAACGATCTGATGTTCCCGGCCTCCTATGTTGATTTGAAACAAAAGCTATCTTTAGCTCGGATGAAGAAGAAAAGGAATGACAAACAGAAATGAAAGAAGATGAATGAAGAGTAATGAATTCGATTTACCAAGCTCTTCACCGTCCTGTAGGACAGGTGACCCTCCGCAACCCAAAGCAGGTGCCTACTGTCCCAGGTCTCAGCCCACGTAGGTGCTCCCCTCAGCTGGCGACCACCCCGTCCAACGTTGGCCCGTCTCGGGGCCTCCTCCTCTTTAACAACCTCCTCCTCTAGGACCTCGTCCTCAGCAGCCATCACCGCAGCAGTGAAAGCCTCCTCCAACGCCTCCTCAAGCACCTGAGAAGGGTCGACAGCAGTGTCCACGTCCATAGGATCTCTCCCAGATGTAGAAGCCTCGTCACCTGCAACATTAAAGTAAATTTAGGCTGCGTCAAGTGACGACAAGCCTTGATTAGGGGATTTTCGAGTTTTCGGAGCTCCGAAATCGCTCTTTTCTTGCCATCTTTGGCAATTTTTCCCACAAACCCGTCCACTCATGTGGTAATTTGGGTCAAGTCAAACCTAAGTTGAAGCCTAGTCATGGGTTCGAGTCGGAATTTCGACAGCATTTCGTTATAACGGCGATTATGCCCTAGAAAGTGTCCTGAAAAATTCGTCACCAATCAAAATTTCGAGATGGTAGGAAGTTTACCCATCATACAAGGAGTCTAAATATCGAGTTTCGTCACAAATGGGCAATCCTAAGGCTATTTTCGAAGCAATTTACGGTTTAGCTGTGAAACCGTCTCAATTTCACTCAAATGCTCAAAACTCAACGAAAATTCGAAACAAACACATGATTATGATCCTTATACTACCAATTAGCCATTTACAAAGTCAATTTTGCAAGGCAAAGTCGTTTGGGGGAAAAGCCCCAAATTATCGACTAATTAGGGTCGAAAACCCTAATTTTGTCGATCCCATTCGATCAAATACGGAAGATAAATGCAAGATTAGTACACATACCTCGATTGGTCATGGCAAATGCAAACTTTTGGATCAAATTTTGACGAAAATGGTTGGAATTTGAGAGAGAAATTGAGAATTTGTGTTTCGAGTAAATGAAATGAACCCTCTATTTCATCGGGTTTTTACGCAGGAAATACACGCCCAGGAATAGACGCTGCAGGTGCTACGCCTCTTCCAAGGGACGCAGCTCTTGCTGCGCCTTTTCCTCAGCTTCCCTTCATACGAATTTTCAAAAATTCGTTATGAGTTCGTTATTTTGTGGGCCCATCTTTGGTGCGCCTCTTCCTTGATGCCATATCACATATTTGGTCCGTTTGACGTATATTCTTCGCCCGGACCTGCATTTTCAAGCCAACTGCAGACTGCCATATATTATTATTTTCATCCAAGACCTAGCTTGTCACAACGAGCGTTCCTTCTTTGACAGGTGTTTCGACACACCTCTATTCTGTTCCCCCAGCGAGAGTACACGGATAGACATTCCCTCTCGAGACATGGAGATCAGTTCCCGATTATGTTCCCCCAGCGAGAGTTCACGACCGACAGTCATTCCCTCTCGAGACATGGAGATCAACATCGACCCAAAACTCTTCCGAAGTTTGGTTGAAGCCGACCACAAGCAGATTTCTCCCAGCAGCTCCAGACTATGTACTGCTGTCTTCTCCCAATATCGTGTTTTGTTTTCCCTGGATTTTCAAGGAATTTCAGGTATGGTCTCTTCTTATGGCTGGCGAGCTTCCTTACGTAGTCTAATGGACTTTAAACGACCCTCCCCGATAGTCGACATACTCTAAAATGTTCCCGACGACAGGTCCTTGGCTCAGACCCCTTGAGCCGCCTCGCATCGCCATAGTCGTCAGGTTATAATCTTCGATTGACCTGATGGCTATACTTTGACTTTCGCCTTGTCCAAGCCTCAGTCAAAGTGGGGGCTCTGTAGATACCTCATTTCTGCACCTCCCGGAAACCACCCGGTGATGATTGGGCCGCATGTTTGGTACGCGGAACGGTTTGTGAC
This sequence comes from Silene latifolia, assembly GCF_048544455.1. Taxonomy (NCBI): domain Eukaryota; kingdom Viridiplantae; phylum Streptophyta; class Magnoliopsida; order Caryophyllales; family Caryophyllaceae; genus Silene; species Silene latifolia. The sequence goes on along the minus strand of NC_133527.1, from coordinate 49,792,400 downwards.
AGTTCGTAAGTTTATCGTCAAGTGATCGCTCAAACACTTGTGTCTACCTCTTAAATGTCATCTACGTGCCGATACGGTTGTTTTGGCAGTAATTAGAGTACATTTGGAGTCCGGGTCTAAAAACCGTCTTCATTTTCTAAAACCGAGTCAGAATGTTCTGGAATGTTCCGGATATTTCTATTCCATATTTTAAAATCTTTTAGTCTTTGGCAAAGAATTTCCCATAATATTCACATAAAATATTAAGGAAAACAAGATTAATCCGTTATTCCATAACCAAAACACGGAAATCCTTCTTCCGCAGGAGGAAACCGCTTGGGAAAGGACGCAACAGGTGCGGCGCCTCTTCCATGAGACGCAGTGCCTGCTGCGCCTCTTCCCAAGTCCTTTTCTGGGTATTTTTTCGTATCTTTTCATATCTTTTCGAAATTCACTTCCAAAGTTTCTCCGAAAACCCTAATTTCCTCCACGTGATTAGTATAAAAAGAGACCTTCGGTCTCACATATTTCTCACGCGAGTGTCCGCCCTTCTCTTCTCCCTTTCATTCTAGACCACGTTGTTACTTTTTGGTGCCTACGTGCTTGAACTTTCGACCACGTAAGCTCGGATCTTTCTGAGTACCAGCCTCGTTTTGCTTGACCGACCAATTTGACCAACTCCACCATAATCAATTTTAATCAACTTTGTTCGTTTTCCTCTTACGAGGACACTTTCGTCTACATTCGAGTCGAGCATCACTAAACGTATACTTAGTTCATCTCGTTTCGTCAAACATGTAAGTCTGAGGGTGTATAATCCTATTTTATTTATTGTTCTTTATTATTGTAATCATATTGTAAGGTTTATGTCGAAAGTATTGCTAAAACCGATTTCTAAAACCATGCTTTAAATCCTTTTTTACGAATTACCAGAAGATGACCGTCGAGAAAGGACGCAGCAACTGCTGCGCCTCTTCGAAAGGACGCAGCACCTGTTGCGCCTCTTCGTGAGGCTGCCGCAGTTCCTGCTTCCTTTCTTCTTCCTTCTTCTTTTGTCTATTCATTCCTTTTATTTCGTTTATTCTTTGATTCTTTGACACAATAATCTAAGCATAATAATCTGACATATCATCAATAAATCATTAGTAAGTAACTCCTCTTTTAAATCCTGACTTAAATCCCAAGCAATTCATATTTGCGGGTTTTCGTCATTAAAATCAATTCGGGTTTTAGAGATTCGATTCATCAATATTGAGTCTCTGGAATTCATCTTTGATATATTTACATCTGTTGTTTATCGTCACCATTGTTAATCCATCATTAATTCGTTTAACCCAATTAGCTTGTTAATTTGTAATTAATAACCTTATTAATCTTATATAATTCGTTCTAATCGGTTTCATCCATGTTTATCGCTTTCATGACCATTAATCGCATGTAAATAACCTGCTAATCACTTTCATCCGAGTCAAATAATATAATCAAGCATTAAATTAACCAACGAATATTAACGACTTGCAATTCCGCTACACGGGGGACCGAGCAAAGGAACGAACGAGCAAAGAATTGCGCCTCTTCCAAGGGACGCAGCTCTGCTGCGCCTGTTCCTGGTTGATTTCTGTCTCTGAACTCCCGTGTTGCTTTGACTTAGTTTGCTAGTTACGTATTTAATTAACTATTAGTCGTATTATCACCTTAATTCCTGTTCGTCAATTTGTTTATTTATTTCTTTCTAAAATTATCCGTTTTAAAAGTATTTTCGACATAAATCAATTAATCCCATGTAATTATTGTAATTTCCCATTATTGTATTTCTTGTATTGTATTGCTTGTATGCCTTCACATGTAATTGAACTTAAATCTCTACTTTGACCCAATTGCATGTTAAACTACGTGTTAACCGACTTAGTTAATTCTCACATGTTAGGATTAATTTATTGGATGTTGCATTGCATGCATATAAATCGACAATATATCGAGTATAGATAACTTCCCTAATCATTAGTAGAGGCCGCTATCGAGGCGGGCGGGATTAGGTGTTCGATCAAATGAGCTTCCTAATACGTACCCTTACCCAACATCCGTGTTCATTGGCATCCACGAGAGTCATTCTAGACATAGAATGCTAAGGGTAACGAGTTCTTGGTGTTCATGTCACTACTTTGTGTCTTGACATGGCACGAGATATTCGAACGGTTTCCAATTTTCCACAATAAATTGGTGGCGACTCCACAAATGCAAACGCTTGTTTCCCAAGCGCCCTCGTGGGCCCGCGTCCACATTGCCGCAATCCTTTGAGATTATTCGACCTCGACTTGCTTAAGTCGGGCATTCTCTTTTGTGACTCTACCAGCAAAACCCGGAGTATGAGGAGTAGAAGTGACGTTACCAGTCGAGCGGCGGTGGTGAGTCCAAATGTGTGGTGCTGCATTTCCCGCGCCAAATACTCTACCTTTCTCATCAAATCCTTCATGTTCTTCAATATAAATCTCATTATCATCGATGTTCTCGACCCCTTCACTCTGAAGCTGAGTTTTCTTTGAGATGATCTTACCCTATATCATTAAAAAGCGAAAGATTAGATACCATCTACTAAATAATCATGATTGAAAAAATGAGTTAAATTAAATAATTATAGTAACTTACGAAGAGTTGACTGCCTTTTTTGGATAACCATCCGTTTGTGCTATGCTTCTTTGACTTCTCCAACAACTACAAAGCGGACGGTATTTCTCCTTTCCCATCTTTATCAATCTACAATTTTGATACTTGTTAAATATAATTATTAACTTTAAATAAAGTTAAAGAAAAAAAAGGTAATAAATTAAAAAAGCAAGTGAAGAAATTGCCATTGAGTCCATATATTGCAATGTTTTTTTTTTAGCCATTAGGTGAGTACCCAACGCCTTCCCCTTCTCGTCACATCCCGACCTACGGTTAGCCGAATTCTGCTCCGATTTTTTCACGAAATTAGGTTCTTCAAGTGGTATTTTCTTCAATTTACGGTGCAACTCAACACTAATCCAGTCCGGCTTTTCATGCTCTTCCTTATGATAAGCTCGATAAATCATTTGCCGTAAACGAGTCTTCATGGCATCTTCCCAAGCCTTCTTAACCCTTGCCTTGTCGCGGGGATCGTAACTAACACGCCACTGTTCAATAAACGATAAAGTTAGAAAATAAACTTCATTGTAAATAAATATAAAATAAATGAATAAAATAACTAATATTAAATTAAATGACAATTGCTAATACCTCAAACCAATTCCACCAATGCTTCTTTATAGTAGATGACGCCGATTTCCAATTAGGAGCATGTTCTTTGTAGTTGCATCCAATATTGTCCGATATCAAGTTCACAACGGATGCATCATCGAACTCGAAAAAAAAAATGACAATATAATAAATATATATATATATATATATATATATATATATATATATATATATATATATATATATATATATATATATATATATATATATACATATACAGTAGAGATCCGGTGAGTCCAGGGTTTTAAATGAGTCCGTCCTACCATTTTAAACCGTCTGATCAAAATAATAGACGCATAGGATGAAGCCACGTTGCATGTGCCACGTCAGTTGTAAGGGATGAACAAAACCGGCAAAGAAAGGGCGTTTCCAAATCTTTAATTTTTTTTCGTTCTCTCTCCTCTTCATTCATCCCACAACCGTTTTCCCCCAAAAAACATCACGCAAAAACGATTTCTCTTCTTCGATTCAAGTTCTTACAATTCAATTATAGAAGATTTGCTTAACTATTTGTTTATTCAATGTCGATTTTCTCCACTTAAGTGTAGCATAATTAACCGTTGAAAATCAGGTATATTTGTACCATTCGATTTATGTTTTACTTTTGCAATTTCGATTTTACGAAATCGATTTTCTCGCCCATAGCTATTTAGATTAGAGCTTTAATTTTTACAGATTTTAAATTTTTCTTACCTTTATAGGAATTGTGTGGTTTTTATTTGATTTTGAATGTTTATTTCTACAATTTTGAGTTGATCGATATCCGAATGGCTTCGTACTCGATTGATTGTACTCAGTTGATAATAGCTTTAATTTGCAGAATGTTTGGTTCAAAAGAAATCATTGATAGCTATTTGTTAATTGCACATTTTAACTACTTTTCAGATAAATTGAATAATTCTGATGAATATATGTATACTTTGTTGACTAAAGTAAATTGTATTGAGTTATAGCTATTCGATTGTTTGGTGTATTGAGTAATGAGATATAAGCCGTTATTGTAACACAACTTTGATGTTCTTTGTAACATATTTATTTTTTCCGCTCATAAACCATGAGTTTTATCATTATCACATACATTAACTATTATTGTAACACATATCTCCCGTAACTTTGATTGTTTGGTATATTGATGCAATTTTTCATTGTGTAGTTACTTGTTGGATTAGTCTTGTCTATTGTTCTTCTAGTTGGATTAGTCTTATACGCTTATCCTCATAGTTACACAATTTATGGTGTAACTATGTTACTTTAGTGGTGTAAGTGTGGTATAATAATGAGACAATTGTGTTATTCTGAATGCGAAACTATGTTTTTCTGTGCATCTGTTGAGTTTTTTTTTTAATTACTATCAAAACATATTATTAGAGTAATGTTACTCTAATGATTTAACTATGTTATAATAATCCTATAACTGTGTTATTATGTTAATAATATTACTATGTTCCAATTCTAATAATGACGAAAATAGTTTATATAATGGGGATGTTGTTTTATTCTACTGTTTTAATTGCGTTATGATGAAATTAGCACAATAATCGGTAGAACTTGGCACAATCATTGATATATTGAATTCCGTATCTATTACAAAATTGGCGGTTGGTTTGTTTTCATTGTGTATTAAATCTGTTGATAGAAAAATTAGAATATAGTAGATTCGTTTAAAGGCTATGAAATTGCCACGTTATTGCCTTTTCTACTGCGATGATTAATCATGAGGCTGATGTCGTTTATGAAGCTTCGTCTCTTAGATTGTAACAGGTTTAGTATACATCTGATGCACAATACACCTGTTTTCTCTTATTAATGTACGTAGTTCGATCTCAATGTATTAAATATTTTCTGGCTTAATCAAGCTTTAAAATGTTCTTTACTTGAAACACTTACCTATTAACTCAATTGGCAGAGTATCGTGCGATTGCATGAAGGATGTGGGTTCAAATCCCACATAGGTACCGAGTTAGAAATTGATGGTCGACTAAACTGCATTGTTACAAGAAGTCTTGATGTTTAGTTGTATCAAATTTTCAAATTCTTATATAGGTAATTGTGGCTAGTTATCTAAGTGCAAGTAAACGTTGTTTGAGCTGAAGAAAACTAATCCATTAAAGATATAATCACTCATCAGTTTTATGTAGGTGTCTCAAGTTAAGATGAAATGCAATTATTGTAATATGGAATAATTTTTATTATACTCGTAACATACAATAATTGTTATTGTAATATATGGATGTTATAGTAACATATTTGAGTACATTATTGTAACATGGAATAATTGTTATTGTAACATACTCCGTATATAAGATGTTATCGAAACATAGAATCTGTTATTGTAACATATATGAGCTGTTATTGTGACATAGAATAGTTGTTATTGTATACACATATCGGTTTTTAACATATATTGTCGTTTCAGTAACACACTTTTTGATTAAAATCCATGATCATTGAAGACTTTAATCCATGATCATTGTTCACATCGGTAAATTTTATACCAATTAATATAGTAGAACACTTGTAATGAACTCTTGGTATTAAATTGATGGTGAAATAACTATATTAGGCTATGTGGGACTTGAACCCACGTCTTTGTGCAACATTATACATCGCTCTACCGTTGAGCTAATAGCCTTTCTTTAAAAACGAACCACACTACCAAATCGAAGTTTGCGCTCAATCAATAAAAGCAATGCATCAAATTATACGAAATTAGATAACAGTTGCGGCTTCATTCATGAACTACAGAAAGACAAATCAAAGAACAAAGTTTATCTTTAAATCGCTCTAAAATCATTTCAGTCTTAAGGTGGTCATACTTGCCTTATCCTTACTCATGTTAAGTTCCTCCATAGATGCAACAGGAAATAATGTCAGAGTGCTTCTGCAGTAACGAACATAAACCAATGGTTATGTGGTAAGAATAAGTAAGACCAAACGCTAACATCTGTGACTTCCTTTGAGCAAGGTGCCAATTTTGTAACTGTGTTTTCTGGAGATTGCCTCTCAGTTTTTGAAGCTCAACTCCATTCGACTCGATGACTTGGCTTAACAATGGTTAATGAAATTCATAGCGGATTCTGAATATTTGAACTACCAGAATCACCTAACTTAAACTAGCAGCAAATCATCAGAAATTAGTAAGCAATGTTAAAAAGATTAAAGTAACACCACTATACAATTATTGTAACACGATTACACTATTAGTGTAACACAATAATACCATTAAAGTAACAAAGTTAAAGCACACGTGCAATGCACCGAAGAAAGCATCGATTTCGATATCGAACAAGTAGTCAAGCAAACTTGTGTAGTTATTATACTCTTGTCAGTACACTTTTGCACTATTATGCTATTATACGAAGCATATGATTAAAAGTCCACTAAATTATCAATTGATTTGATTATTCTTCATGTAGCAAGCAAAATTAGACGTTTCATAGGAGTATGGAGTATGAAAAACACATAAAATGATAGGAATGCACATAAAATGTTAGGGATATGGAGATTTGATCCACCATTAGCACAAACTCATTAATTATACGGAGGAATTGTAATTTACCTAAAGAAAAATTTATTAAATGTTAGAATATAAAGTTACAGACAATAGATCTCTCACTGAGTATTTCTTGTCACAAGAACTACAAATTATGACGATTTAAATCGACATTAGCACATATTTCCGTATTACAATCTAATTGAAGGACAAATTAGAAAACATTGAAAGATATGAGCAATTCATTGAACGAAATAAAAGATAACATACACAAACACAAAACCTAATCACAAAACTGGCGAAATTGAATTAAGAGAAATGTCAGACCTAAATTTTCTTCTCTTAGCATCGATCTAGCTCCGTAAACGTTGCACAATAACATGAGATAATGATTTGGAAGATCACACATATAGAATAGAGCATAGGAGAAAGCAGCTCGAAGGAAACGAGATCTGGAGAACGATTTTCCACAGAGAGAAATTAAAGAGCGACAAATAAGTTAGAGAGAGAAATAATTTAGAACTAGAATGATCGAAACACGTTGGAGATGAGTCTTTATACTAGGTGAGAAAATTACAAAACTACCCTCAAACCCGCGCTCTATTTTAAGCCGTCAGATCTTGTTAATCTAATGGTCTAGATTGGTAGGACGGACTCACCCTAAGAAGCTAGACTCTCATGATCCTAACTCTATATATATATATATATATATATATATATATATATATATATATATATATATATATATATATATATATATATAGGAATGGGATCATGTGAGTATGACTCATATATTTGAGGATTGAGGATTAATACTTTTGTCGGATCTAAGAGATCCAACATCCATGATTTAGTGCGGATAAGTAAGGGTAATATGGTAATTTCGCGGACGCACATATATACTCCTTATTCCATCGAACAAACCTAATTCATTCATTCTCACCCAAAGTCTTTCTCTATCTACCTTCTATCTTCTTCGATGAATCCCTAATTTTCTGTTTTTCGTGATTTTTTTGTTTGAATTCAATCTCAACTCAATCATTTGTCATTCTTCTATTTCTTATCAACGATCATACTCTTTCAATTGAAATCACGATGTCAGGTACATCTACTTTATCTTTAGTTTTTAATTTCAGTTTTATTTTCATGTGATTGTTGTTTCGCTACATATATTTGCAATTACTAGTCATCTTACTGCGTTTGTTATGATTTTGTAGCTACGCATCGTGATTTCAATGCTTTGTATCTCTTTTTCCTAAATTAGGTTTAATTTGTGAGGATTTCATATGATTTATTGATCTTCTTTCTCATATATCTAGGTTAATTTAATTCGAACAAGTTACGAATTTGTTATATATTCAGTAATTTTTCATGATCTATGTTAAACTCACTTGTTGTTATGAGTTTTTTGTTCTCGATTTATAATTTTGATGAGATTGATTCATAGTCTTGTTATTTGATTGCGATTTTAAATTATTTCACTTTGTTCGAGTTTTGTTGTCATGTAAACCTAATTTACATGTGTAGTATCTTGTTTCAATTTTTTTTAAATTTGTGTCAGATTTATTTACATCTGTTTTACATTGTTACTCTTTACTGTTAGCTAGTAGTAGTATACATTTCACCGATTTAGGTTCTAAATTGTTTGACATCTTATAAGTATCACGTATTTGCTGCTAAAGTATCCAGTGTGATATTGTTTAGAAGACTATGTGATATTGTTTAGCAGTCTGTGTGATATTGTTTTATTACATCCCTTTTACTTTGATTGTCAGAAATCAATTACTACTTGTTTGTTTACATTGTAGTTTTTTGTGCTATTTTTTGTCAGATCGTGAAAGTTGTTTAGCTTTGAGCGGCCTATTGGACAGAGATATGACTTTGTCCAAATTGGCCTAAGAAGCTTTGGGCTTAAGGCTTAATTTACCTGCCAAATGAGTCTCCAAGTTTGGTGTATGATTGGTTTTGGTATAGATTTGATGTTGAGTTGTCATCATATGTTTCTGATTTACATTCTGCTTGTTTATTGAGTTGCGGTATTTTGTTTGACCATCACCATTTCATCTTGTTGAGCAGCAAGCACAATATAAATTTTAAGATGTTGTTGGTTCTCCTGATTCCATTGTTTTCATCAGGTACTGAAAAAAATTAGATCGGATTTCTCTAATTTCAGTTGTGGCCTTGCTCATATTTTCTGTAAGTGCTCTTAATTCATTGGCGAACTCGAGTTTTGATTAATTCACTTTCTTCTATTGGTACAATAGGTTGGACTTTGTCCCACTAGATTGTTGGTTGCGTAAACCAGGTTGGTTAAGCGGCTTAAAGGTGAAGCATCCTGCGGAGTAAATGTGTTGGCCACCTTTTCTTTCTTTGAGATGGATCATCGATGAAGTGGAAGTAGACGCCACAACACAGTATGGTTCATTCCTCTTGACGAGCTTTATTTTGCATCCTTGTATATCTCTCACATGTTTGCTTACTGGGAATGGCAGATCCACTTTGAAGGGGATATGAAGTCTCATGATGCGTCCAGAGAAACTAATTGATAAAATCAAGTCATAAATGAAGCTAAGGATCAGTGTTACTTTCCAAGGGGATATGAAGTTTCATGATATTCTTCATTGGTGTCGTACTAATGGTTTGATGTAATTGAGTTCCTGAAAGTTGAGTAGATAGTCAGGTGGCTGCATTAAGTTGAGTCATGGTCATGAAATGGTTGTAAAAGCGGTTGTACTAGTGTTTAAAACAAGATGAGGTTGAACAAACGTCAAGCAAGAAGTTGAAGATTGTGCTGGAAAAAGATGCCAAAAAGGATAATAAAAAGAAATTGGTAAATGTAGAGGAAGAGAAAGGAACTAATCTGTGTACTCAGATTGTGTTGACAGAACTTTAATTGAATATGCACTGATTGATGTAATTTTGGAAGGATAATAATCTGTTGTAGTCGTTATAAATTAATATTATTGTTGTTGTAATTTTGTGATATTGTTTAGAATCAGCAATGATATTTTATCTTATATGCTGTGATATTGTTTCTCAATAGCAAAAAGTTTGAGGGTTTCAAGATTTCTTGTGAATGTGATATTGTTTTGGATAAAGTGTGATACCGGGATGTGTGAAGTTTGATATTGTTCGATAATGCTTCTAGAACAATATGACGTGATACTTATGAAGATATATATTGTTTCTTATAACTGTTTGAAAACTAGCAAATAAAGATAAATATATGATATTGTTAAGAGCATAGTGTGATATTATTAGCACAAAACTTGATATTATTTACCATATCATTTGATATCTTTTTTAAAAGAGCTAAATTATTTGATATTATTAACACAATAATGGTGATATTGTTTTATGATATTGTTTACCACATCTTGTGATATTGTTAAGCCAGTAGTGTAATATTGTTTACCACATCTTGTGATATTGTTAAACTAATAGTGTGATATTTTTCTCAAAGTCATTTGATATTGTGTCATGAAAGGTGATATTTTTTATAATTAAATGTGATATTGTTTACTAAAACTTGTGATATTGTTAAAACAAACGTGTGATATTGTTTACCAAAAAAATGAAATACTTTAAGAACCATATATTCTCTATTTAATGACATAAAAAAAGAGGCAAATCCTGATACAACTATAATATTGTTACCATTACTTTACATTCCAACTCAAAAATGAAAAAAAAAAAAAAATAGTACAAATTTATAATCGCTTGAGACAATATCTAAGAATACAGAATTTGTCTTTATAAGAGAAATGAATAAAAAAACATGATTTGTTTAGTTGATCATGCACTATAGACTTCGCCAGCATGCACACATACTCTTAAGTAACCTCCAAAAGCGAAGAAATCTGTAAAAAAAAAGGAAAAAAAAGTACAAAACATCATCTTTCAGACAAAAGAAAATAACACAAATATAAAAAACACACCATATTACAGCATTTACAGCAACATTTTACATTATTTTACTGCAAACCAGTGACATTTTACAGCGAAAACACCATACTATGTCATTTTAGTGCCTTGATGACATTTTACAACTTAATTATGTAGTAGTCAACCTGCCAAAATGTATGAAAATAGAGTACCACGAATATTCACATTCAGTATCACATCATACAAACAACAGTATCACACGTTTTCCGTTATCATAGCCAACATGTAATCGACCATTACTCATTTTACTGAACACAAACGATTACTTCAATTCTATCATATGAAACTGTAATTTTGCACAATTAAACAATGTTAAACCCTAACTTTCGCGATTAAAACAATATGAAACCCTAATTTTCACAATTAAACAAAGTTGAACCCTAATTTTCACAATCGATCAATATTAAACCCTAATTTTAGCGATTCAAACTAAAAAGACATCTTATAAACAACTAAAACTTCAATTGATGATAGTAATTGATTCAATGTGTCGATATTATGAACGAAAAACGTTTAAAATCATTTATAAGTAAGATATTTAGAAATTTACAGCAAGAACACGAAAGAACCCTAAATAACTCGATAATTAGTTCGATTTTGTTGATTTAATCCTATTAAATTCATCTAATTCAACATACATACAATAATTTCGAACAAAATCAAAATGTATAATCAATTTAATGCTACAAAAGTTGAAAAAAACCGCAGAAATGGATAAAGATGAGAAATAAATGTACCTCAACGATTTTGGAGAGAATTCTGGTGAGATGATTCAATCTAATGAACGAATATATCTAGAATGTTGAAATGCAGTTGAAATCGTCTTTGAATTTTAAGTTTTTGCGGATTTTCGGCGAGATTTTAGAGAGGATTTTGTGATAGTTTTCGTTTGAGATGTTTGATTGATTTTGGTAAAATTATTAGAGAGAGAAACTGACGATTGATTTTTTGAGTTTTAGGTGGTTTTGTTTGTCAATTTTCCTCGCGATATTGTTTTGTATATGGTGTGATACTTTATTCATTACTCAATCCTCAAATATTTAGGAGTTCTCACCGGATCCCGACTCTCTCTCTCTCTCTCTATATATATATATATATATATATATATATATATATATATAAATCGTTATAAAAATAATTAATTAGGAAAAAATGACATACTTACCAAACGCCATCTTGCTCAAGAGAATCGAGATGAATTTTCTCAACTGGCTCATTTTGTTGTTGCTGTTGATGACCTGCTGGTATTTCCTCATTCTCGTTTTCATTTCCTCGGTTTCCTACATTACTATTACTACCTCTTCTTCGTCCCCTCTTCGCCATACAAACCAACTAAATTCTTCAACATTGTTAGAAATCAAATAGTAGCAACAAAATAAAAAATCAAATAATAGCAACAAAGTAAGAAATTGGCAAAGTAAGGAATTGGCAAATTAAGAAATCAAATAATCAAATAATTACAACAAAATAAGAAATTGGCAAAGTAAGAAATCAAATAATAGCAACAAAGTAAGAAATTAAATATTACTCCCTCCCTCTCGGTCAAGTAATCAAATAATAGCAACAAAGTAAAAAAAATAAGATTGAATAAAAAGTAAGATTGAATGAAAACAAACTAGATTTCATTAAATTAAGCCATACGACATCTACAACTAATAGTACCAACAAAGTAATAAGATTGAATGAAAAGGTACAAACATCTACAACTAATATAAATCCTAGTCATCATCATCATCATCATCATCATCATCATCATCATCATCATCACCACTTAAATTAGTGTCTTCGTTGCCTTTAAAAAGCGAATCTAAAAAATCCTCATCATCATCATCTTCTAAATACTTCGTCAAAGCCTCCTCCCCCAACTCTTCCTCATCTTCCTCCTCTTGCATATCATCATTCTGTACTTGCATTTCATCTCCTTGCATTTCTTCTTGTTCCTCCTCCACATTTTCATTCTCATCTTCTATTTCAATTATTGCCAATGTTGTATCACCATTATTAACATCCTCTTTAAAGATAGATTCATCAGTAGGAGCATCAACTTGTGATCTGGCCTTTATTTTAAATACTGCTGACCACTGATCTTTATCTCTTTTGATATTTGGATAAGGAGCATAGCAAACTTGTTCCACTTGATATGCTAACACAAATGGGTCATATTTTGGAAATTTTTTGCTCCGATTAACATCCACAAGTTTATATTCCTTATGTACTTGCATTCCTCTTTCTGAGTCATCTATCCAATTACATTTGAATAAAATAACGTTGTAAGGGTTTTTCTCGCTAGTATAAGACAACTCAACAACTTCATTTAGGGCTCCATAGTAGTCAGCTCCTTCAGTCGAAATCACACATACTCCATTGTTAATTGTCGACTTTTCCAAATCTTTCCCATCTGTGAAAGCTCGAAATTTGTAATCATTGATGGAATAACGCTTCCATGTTCTTAATTTTCTTGAAGGTCCATTTGCTAAGGCAACTAAACCTGGATGTTTTAAATTATTTACCTAGTATTAATGATAATGAACCAATTATTGACCAAATAATAATATAATTTAAATAAGCATTATAGAATATATATTATTTACTTACTTGACCTCTAAACCAGTCAGGGAATTTTGTTTCAAATTTGTTCCAAATATCCTCGGCCATAAAAAACTCAGGATATTCTCTTTTGAGGTAATCCTCAAACAACCTATTCAGAAATGCCGAATTAAGTTTTGAATAAATTTTTGCATGTTTTACTTTTGAAACAACATTTAAAATTAATTTTTTTTTTCACTTACCTTTCCATATGTTTCAACTCATCAGAATCACAATTAGATAAAACATAGAGGTGTGTACGTTCATATTCGTTATCTTCCAAAAAACTTTCACGGCATTTTCCAGAAGTAGTGCCCTCATGATCTTGAAATAGCTCAGGCAAGGTAGAATACTTCGGCTTTTTCTGACTTATGTCAAGGTCTTTTGCTTTCATGTCTATATGTTCTTCAAAGTAAAAAGAACAAAAATTTGCTATTTCTTCAAGCAAATATGCGTTGCATAATGACCCTTGAACACGAGCTTTATTTCCAATTTTTTGTTTCAAATGATTCAAGAACCTACAAAAAAATTGGTTAAGAATGAATGACATTCAAGTAATAACCTTAAAAGGCTTCGTAAAAGATATTGATATTACCTCTCAAAAGGATACATCCACCTATATTGCACAGGACCACCCACTTTCACTTCATATGGCAAATGAATTGGCAGATGTTCCATTGAGTTAAAAAAGGAAGGTGGAAGTATTTTTTCCAATTTGCGGATTATCTCGGAAATATTTTTCTCGAGACTTGTTATTTTTTCAATTTGTACTCATGAAGTGCACAAATCTCTGAAAAATTGACTAATCTCAGTTATGGCATTCCACTCATTTTTTGGGAGAAGGTGCTTAAAGCAACCGGCATTAAACGCTCCATAAACACATGACAGTCATGGCTTTTCAAGCCATGTAGCTTCAACTCATTCATATCGACACATCTTCTCAAATCTGAAGCATAGCCGTCTGGAAACTTTAAATTACATATCCAATCACATAACACTTTCTTCTGCTCTTTTTTCAAACGACTGAATCCACCTTTCGCGATCTTGAACAAAGTTGTAACATGCCTTTTTGTGCATTTGGGTTCAAGGTTGTCTTGTCTTTTCTATCCATCACCGTGTGAATTAGTTGTTCGAAAAAAAATTTCTCAATATGCATGACATCAAGGTTATGTCGAATTAGTAGCGTGCTCCAATATGGAAGCTCCCAAAAAATACTTTGTTTCCACCACCCAATTCGTTTCGCTTTAACCGTTCTCAATTCATGGTCAGATGCATCCACGATTTTTGGTAAATCTTTTACACATTCCCACACTTGTTCGCCCGATAACCTCATTCCAGCAACATCGTTCTCTATTCTTCCTTTTCGAAAGTGGACCTTATCCTTGCGAAAAATATGATCAATGTCTAAATATTATCTATGACAATCAAACCAACTCCATTTTCTGCTATGCTGAAGCCAAATCGATTTAGTCTCTTTTTTCGTACAACATGGACATGCATTCTCACCAGCAGTTGACCAACCAGATAACATGCCATAAGCAGGAAAGTCGTTGATCGTCCATAGGAGTGCGGCTCTTAAGTCGAAGTTTTGTTTCATAGACACGTCATATGTAAACAATCCCGTGTCCCACAATTGCTTCAACTCGTGAATTAGAGGCTGTAAATAGACGTCAAGGTTTGTTTGGGACTCTTTGGTCCAGGAATAATTAATGTTAAGAACATAAATTGTCTTTTCATGCATAGCCAGGGTGGTAAATTGTAAGGAGTAAGCATCACCGGCCAGCATGAATACAACTTCCCGAATGCACCAAAAGCCGAGAAACCATCGGTGCAAAGTCCAAGTCTAACATTCCGAGGCTCAGATGCAAAAGAAGGATGAAGATGATCAAAATGTTTCCAAGCCTCACTGTCACTTGGAAGGGACATTGTCCCACTAACACGTGGGTTTTCATAATGCCAACGCATTTGTTCCGCGAGGTTTTTTGTGGCATAAATTCGTTGCAAACGTGGCCCTATTGGGAAATAATTTAAGAAATGTTCGGGGACCCTTTTGCCATTTGCATTCTTTGCACTTTTGTACCTAGCTCTACCACATTTTCTACACTTGTCAAGAAGAGCGTCGTCCATCCAAAAAAGTATACATCCATTAAAACATGCATCTATCTTTTCATGAGGAAGTTGAAGAGCTTTGAGAACATTTTTGGTTTCATAGAAGTTACGCATCAAAATATGATTTTGAGGAAGAAGGTCTCCCATGAGTGACGTGAAACCATCTACACATTTATGGGCTAAGTTGAATAAACATTTCAGAGTGATAAGCCTTGCAGCTGACTGTAGCAATGAGAGACGACATCCCTCATAGACAGGTTGCTCGGCACGTTTTAACATTTGAAAAAAGGCTAATATATTTGGATTTGGAGATTCATCAACCACCTCGGCATTAAGAGCTTCTTCCCTAATTTGATCAATGCTATCGCGCAACGCATCCTCTACCATATCCCTATAAGGATTGTCAGAGGGCATTGCCATTTCCTCTTCCTCAACGGGGAATTTCTCTCCGTGACACACCCAATCATAATAGTTGTCACAAAAACCCTTTAGACCAAGGTGTTTTCGTACTTCTTGTTCAGCTAAATACTTTTTATTTTTGCACTTAGTACATGGACACCTAATTTCTTTACTTATAATGAATTCGTCTTGTTGCTTAATATAACCAATGAATTTATCAACCCCTATTACGAATTCCTTCCTTAATTTTTTATTGGAATCCAACCTTTCATACATCCAGTTTCGTTCTAATCTCTTCATTGCAAATCTACATATATATTAGTAAATAACAATTATTAATAAAAATGGTAAGAGCATTCATATCCATATTCTTAGGACGACAATAACAACAACGCCACCACCACCACCACCACCACCAACAACAACAACAAAAACTACAACAACAACAACAACAACAACAACAACAACAACAACAACAACAACAACAACAACAACAACAACTACAACCACAACCTACAAAAAAATACTTTATGTATTGGGGTCCTTATCTCTCCAACCTAAACCCATCTTTGAATCTTTCATACCATTAGTAAATACCCATTTTTTTTCTTGATTGTAATGAGAAAAATTCGGCAGCACTTCCTTACAGTTCTCCAAATACATTATTTAGAATGAATTCTCACTCTACATATGTATTCGGAGAACATTAAAGGAAATATTAACCAAATTTTGTCTCATAACAATCAAGAAAAAAATGAGTATTTACCACCTAAATGGCATAAAAGATTCAAAGACAGTCCCAAAACGGGGACTATTCAAGAATTACACCTAATGTGTAATCCCTGAACGGGTACTAGGTCAAAAATATATTAGCAATCACAGATACAAAACTACACGAGCATAAGATACAAAAATATATTAACAATCACAACACAAGCATAAGATGAATTAATATTTGTAAAAAGAATACACATGACACAAATGTACACAACTTATCAAAACAAACTTAATAATTACTAATAAACCATATAAAACTAAGCAAAAATAGAGTAAGCATGCTAAAATTGGTTTAAACATCATAAATTGGCTTTAACCAAACTAAATTAACTACCCTAATAATCCTAAATATCCTAATTGTCTTTTAATTAAACTAAATCATTTTAATAATCCTAAACTTAATTAAACTACGCATCCTAAAATTGGTTTAAACATCCTAAATTGACTTTTAACTAAAGTAAACTACCCTAATAATCCTAAACATCCTAAATTGGATATTAATTAAACTAATTTATTTTAACAATCCTAAACTTAATTAAACTAAGCATCATAAAATTGATTTAAACATCCTAAATTGGCTTTCAACTAAATTAAACTATCCTAATAATACTAAACATCCTAAATTGGCTTTCAACTAAACTAAACTATCCTAATAATACTAAACATCCTAAATTGGCTTTCAACTAAACTAAAATATCCTAATAATACTAAGCATCCTAAACTAATCATAATTAATCAAAATAATAACCATAAACCCTAATTAATCAAAATAATAAAATAAATTAAACAAACCTTATATTAAATTAAGTGAGACAAGGAGATAAGAGGAGGGAGGAGCACGGCAGGAGGTGGCACGGCAGGCGGCGGCAGAAAAGAAGAAAGGGGAAAGGAGAAGAAAGGGGAAAAGGGAAAGGGGAAAGGGGAAAGAGAAGGAGAGATGTGCGGAGTAGGGTGGTGGTGGGAGTGGTTGCCGTCGGAATTTTAGGGGTTTTTGGAAAAGATTTGGATAAAAATAATTGAGGAGTGATAGGAGGGAGGCGGGTTTGTCACCCGTGTATAAAAAAAACCTGCAACGGAATTTCCGTCGCAAAAATAAAATAATAATAAATCCTGCGACGGAATTTCCGTCGCAACATTAAAATAATATTAAAAACCAGTGTGCTGTGAGCTGTATAGGGAGACATTAAAAAAAGCCTGCGACGGAATTTCCGTCGCAGGAAAAATAATATTTTATTGTAGCGACGGAACTTCCGTCGCAGAATTTATTATTATTTTATTGTTGCGACGGAATTTCCGTCGCAGTGTTTCCCGCCATGTCAGAAAAATTGGCGGTCTAGGAGATTTGGCTGCTACGGAATTTCCGTCGCAAGTCCGTCGCAGAATGTGGGATCCGTCGCAAGGTCCGTCGCAGTATTTTATTTGCTACGGACTATGTGTTCGCCGCAATGTCTCCGTCGCAATGAAACCTTTTTTGTAGTGAACCTACACACGAATGTAAACAGTTCGTAGTTCTGACTTCACAGCCAGAAGCCCGGAACTCACCTCAGGAACGGACGCTGTGACCACTGCGCCCTTCCAAGGGACGCAGCAATGCTGCGCCTGTTCCGGGATGAGTTCTGTCTCTGAACTTTCGTTCTTGCTTCGACATAATCCTTTAATTACATAATTAATCGACTATTAGCCGTAATATCACCCTTAATCTATTAATATTTTCTAGCTTTATTTATTTTCCATTCTTTTCCCCAAATCGTCCGTCTTAAGTATATTTTTGACGTAAATCAATCAAATCATTGTAATTTATTGTAAATTTAATTATCGTTATTTATTTCTCGTATTTATTTCCGTATGATTTATTTACTTGTTCTTCACATGTAATTAATTTTAAACCCTAATTCGACCTTAATGAGTTCTAATTACATGTTTGCCGACATAGTTTAATTCACATGCTAGGATTAATCTGTGGATGTTGCATTGCATACATATAATCGACAGCATATCAAGTACAAACGATTTCCCTAATCATTAGTAGAGGCCGCTATCGAGGCAGACGGGATTAGGTGTTCAGTAAAAGGACTTCCTAATACGTACCCTCACCCCTTACTCCAGATCTCTGTGAACATCTGTGTTCATTGGCATCCACGAGATTCATTCTAGACATAGAATGCTAAGGGTAACGAGTTCTTAGTGTTCATGTCACTACTTTGTGTCTTGACATGACACAGGTATTCGAACGGTTCCAATTTCCCATAAAAATTGGTGGCGACTCCACAAATGCAAACGCTTGTCCCAAGCGCCCCCGTGGCCCCCATGTCCACATGTATAAACATGATGCAGTTAACCAAAATGAACCCTTCACTACTACAGATACAGGCTATAACAACGGTTAAAAACCGTTGTTATATAAAAAAGCGGACATTGTTAAAGCGTCCGTTGTTAAAGGTTTTAACAACGGTTGGTTTTTCTAAGTAACACGTTGTGAAAACTATTAACAACGGTTTAAAGTAGAAAAAACCGTTGTGGAAAGTGTGACTAAATTTTGGTGGGAAAGTTATAACAACGGTTACAGTAGAAAAAACCGTTGTTATAACTAAAGACAACGGGTTTTTTTAAAAAACCGTTGTTGTTGATTTAAAAAAAAATTATATATTACTAGATGCATGCATTATTACTGCAATTCCGATGCATAATATGCATTATTACTGCCAAATCCCTGCATATGAAAGGACACAATAATATATGGAATGAGAAGGGTTATAAGATTTGGCACAACTTCCTAAACATATATTAATTAAAAAACAACTCAAACGACACATTACTAAGTATAAATTCATGCATTTTCTCAATAATCATTCCATTATATCACTATCTCCACGTCCTAAACTCCAAACCCTAAATCTTTAAAACAAACTCCAAACCCTAAATCTTTAAAACAAACTCCAAACTTCCTTCAACAATGAATGATACCATCCGTAATACATGCATTTTGACCGAGTACAACAAGAGTTTCATCCGCCGGTTGCTGGACATCGAGAGCAGGTTCAGGAGCTACCTTGAGGAAGCTCGGATCGCACTCAAGGGCGCAAAAAAAAAAGGCTTGACAGAGCAGCAGATAATGCAGCTATATGACGATATAGCAACTGCGGAATGAAACCTCTAAATAGCAAAGGAGGAGAGGATGGATATCATAGAAGAGAATAAGACTCTCTATGCATATCTAAGAATTGCATTTTTAGCAATGTAATTGGTTTTTTATGTATTTATATATTAATTAATTAAGTTTATTATGCATTCCTCTCCATCATCTTCTTCTTTGTTTTATTTTATTTAATTTGTTTTACAAGCTAATAAACGCAGAAAAACAACAGTGACAAAACTAATTAAGCGAATAATACTTAGAGAAAGAACAATAATGATCGATAAAAACACATGCAAATAAAATAATTAGAGAAAGAAAATAATGACGGAGATGACAAAACCTAAAACATTCATATAAAGCGATAGATATTTACCTGATAATTAGAGAAAGTAAGAGACGATGACAACAACAGTGACGGAGATGATAAAGCGACGATGAGAAAGAGAGAAAGAGACGATGAGAAAGTGTGTGTTTGTGTTTGTGTATGTTTGTGTTTGGGTTAGGTTTGTGTTTGTGGCTGTAGTTGATCTGTGTTTGTGTAGTTTATATTATGGAAAGTATTGACAACGGTCTTTACACATAAACCCGTTGTCATTAGAGAATATATTAACAACGGGTCCTTAGAAAACCGTTGTTAAAAAGTATTAACAACGGGTTTATATATAACCGTTGTAATTACTTTTCACTAACTTTGCGCCAAATTATTAACAACGGTTATAATGTATTACAGAGTAAACTATTGTTATTAGTTTTTATATTAACAACGGTTGTGCAAGTTTGACCCGTTGTTAAAACCTATAACAACGGTTATCAACACATAACCGTTGTAATTAAGTTTAATAAGATTCGCGCCATCAATTCTACAACGTCTTATGGTGATTTTCGTGAATAAGCGTTGTTAAAGGGGCGTTGTAGTTGCCTGGATTTGTAGTAGTGCTTAATGACATAACCATGCCTTTATGAGTCTTGAAAATTAATTTAACCTACAACAACTACGTAAAACTAAATGATGTATATTGGAAAAGCAAACTATACACTGTGCATTATTGAGTCAATCACCATTTGCATATAGCTAGTAAGTTCATCATTGCATTTAGTTTTACTGGAACACCCCAAGTTATTG
Source organism: Silene latifolia (assembly GCF_048544455.1). NCBI lineage: Eukaryota > Viridiplantae > Streptophyta > Magnoliopsida > Caryophyllales > Caryophyllaceae > Silene > Silene latifolia. The sequence goes on along the minus strand of NC_133527.1, from coordinate 49,771,577 downwards.
AGAGTAAGGTTGTCCCACATCGGGGAATTGAGGAGGTTGTGATATGTTTATAAAGGATTCCACCCACCGCTTAGTAACAAGGCCTTGTGCTTTTGGGCTTAAGTGAGGACAAATAATGGGCCCAAAGGTACATATCCCATCTTATTGGGTTGTGTTACGACCGTGGTGGGTCGGGTTGTTATAAATGGTATTAGAGCAACCATGCGACCGTGTGGTGAGCCTGTGGTCGGGAGTACCCGGGTCACACACCTAGTGGGGGAGGATTCTGGGCTTGGCTGCGGTCAAGTTGGAGGCACAACGAGGACGTTGTGTTCTTTAAGTGGGGGAGATTATAACACCCCAAGTTATTGAGAGTAAGGTTGTCCCACATCGGGGAATTGAGGAGGTTGTGATATGTTTATAAGGGATTCCACCCACCACTTAGTAACAAGGCCTTGTGCTTTTGGGCTTAAGTGAGGACAAGTAATGGGCCCAAAGGTACATATCTCATCTTATTGGGTTGTGTTACGACCGTGGTGGGTCGGGTTGTTATATTTACTATATACATTGTTATTTTATTTTATTTTTGCGGTAAAAACCCCCGAAAGGGTTATATCATTTCATTAAAATCGTGGAAAATAGCATCGATAATGTGTTGAGGGGCATCATCAGACCAAGTACGCCTCCCCTCCAACCACGGACTCGAATGAGCTAACAAATGTGCAACACAGTTCGACTCCCGTCTATCAAAAGAAAAAACAACCGAACTAAAGCTATTACATAAATGGAAAATGTCATCGTAGATACGGAAAATATCCGCTCTTCCTTTATTCTTATCTCGGAGATCATTGATAACAGCTTGACAGTCGCGCTCTACCATAATCCTCGTATGTCCCATGCTCCTAGCCTCCTTCATGCCAAACAGAATCGCCTCCGCTTCCGCTCTCTTCACCTCGCTGACCCCGCGGTCTTGCACCACCGCTGCCCACAGCAACTCCCCGCCAGAATTTCTAGCCACCGCTCCCAGTCCCGTCCCCATTCCTTCAGCCACCTCTGCATCGGTATTTACCTTCACCACTCCCTCCCCAGGCCCTTGCCACCCTCCCCTATCAGCTGCCTCCTTACGCCTATTCTCTCTACTGTCGACCCCCTCCCCTGTTCTCCTGTTCCACCCAACACCTATGAATTCCTCATCAACCTCCTCTCCCCTTCTCCTCCCCTGCGCGTCATCAATCTCCCTCAGCATCTTCTGCACTCTGCGAACCACCAACTCGCAATGCCGACTTTTCCCATCGAAAATAGCAGCATTCCTGCTCTCCCAAATCGCCCAACAAGAAAGCATAAACATCTTTCTCTCCTTCTCATCTCCCTCCCTCATTACATCCTCCACCCACTCCCTCACCCTCTCAACCCTTACGACCACCTTCTCCTCCAACTTGACCCCTTCCCAAACCCCTGACACCCACCCGCAACCCCAAAAAACGTGGAGACAAGTCTCCGTATTGAAGGTAGGGCAGAGTACAGATCGGGTATTTGATCCAAAGTGCTAGTTCGGATCGGATATCCATATTAAAAATCCTGAACTTAGATATCCAATATCCAAACCAAATGTTTCGGATATCCAATGTTCGGGTATCCAAAACAATCGGATCGGATGCGGATATCCATCGGATATCCATACTTTAGAATTTAATTTAAAATTAAGTTTGAAACACGATTATATTCATTGTCTTACATGATGATTTTTTTTAGTATTCTTATTCCAATGTTCTCGACATAAAATTTAAGTACCACCTAGATATTTCACTAATATTTTAAACATTAATTAAGTTGCATAAAATAAAATTTTATTTTTTCGAAATTATACTAGAAAACTATATTTTCGGATCGGATCGGATATCCAAATGTTTTAATTCTAATATCCATATCCAAACCAAAACCAACGATTTCGGATCAGATATCCAAACCAAACTTAACTTTCGGATTAGATATCCAAACATTCGGATCAGATTCGGATCGGATATCGGATCAGTTTGGATAATCGGATTTTTTGCTCTGCCCTAATTGAAGGAACAGAATGGACAGTCCTCATCTCTCAGAGCTAGCCTTCGGGCAATGTTGTGCCTTGTCGGTAGAGCATCGTGCATAGCTGCCACATGAAGATTTTAACCCGAGGTATGACCGGTGTCCTCCATATTGCGTTCCACAACCATTTACTACGCCCATAATCCGACTGTTCCACTTCTCCTCCCCTTCCCATCATAAGGTGGTAAGCTGTCTTTACCGAGTATTGTCCGTCCTTTGTGTGGTCCCAACACGAATCATCCACAGGCTTAATGCCGCTTATCCGAATTGTTCTAATCCGCTCTTGTTCGAAGGGCATAAATAACGCACCTATGAGCTCCTCATTCCAGCCGGTATAATCATCATTCATAAGCTGCGCCACTTTCATGGACGTGTCACTGCCATTTCGAGGAGATAGAACCCGTCGCGATTGGGTATTCGGGATCCAAGGATCCAGCCACACCTTAGTGCTCCATCCATCCCCAATTCGCCTCCTCGCACCCGACAATATCACGTCTTTTGACTCCCATATGCTACGCCATGTAAAGCTCGGATTCGACCCAATTTCTGCCTCCAAAAAATCACGATCAGCAAAGTACTTGCCCTTTAGAACTCTCGCCATCAGACTCGTGTCCTCCGTCATCAGTCTCCACCCTTGTTTCCCGAGTAACGCCTTATTAAAAAACGGAAATCACGAAAACCAAGCCCGCCATTGTCTTTGGACCTACACAACTTCTCCCAAGCGATCCACGGTATTTTCTTTCTCCCATTATCGGCCCCCCATCAAAAATTTAAGACCAAACTCTTAAGTTCATCGCAAAAGAAACCCGGAATCTTAAAGACACTCATCGTGTATGTCGGGATTGATTGTGCCACAGCTTTAATAAGAGTCTCCCTCCCAGCCTTGCTTAACATCATACTCTTCCACCCTTGAAGCCTTTTATTTAATTTGTCCCTTAACTCTCGTTTCGAGCTTCCAATCACCGTCGGAAGCCCGAGGTATTTCCCTTGCTCACGGACAGACCGGACACCCAGAATGGAAGCCACCAAATTCTTTCTATAATTATGCGTACCTCTGCTGAACGAGACCGTGGTCTTGTCTAGGCTAACCAGCTGCCCAGACGCCTTCTCATACCGGTTTATAACCGATTTTACCAAACGTGCATCCCTTTTATTTGCCTTTGTGAAGATGATACTATCGTCGGCGAAGAAAAGGTGCGACACCATTGGTGCCACCGGGGCAATCCGGATTCCATGCAAGTTACCCATCTCCATCTCGCGATGAATCATGCTCGAAAAGACCTCCGCACATAGGATAAAGAGGTACGGGGATAAAGGGTCGCCTTGGAGAATGCCCCTTTGAGGTTTAAAGCACTCGGTGTAGGACCCATTAATTGTCACCGCATAGGTCACCGACCGCACACAAAGCATCACCCTATTGCACCAACTCTCGTCAAACCCCATAGCTCTCAAAGTGCCCTCGAGGAAGCTCCATTCGATCCTATCGTATGCCTTAGCCATATCAAGTTTTAAGGCCATGTGTCCTCCTCCACCCCGGGAATTCTTCATATAATGGAATAGCTCAAATGCCACCAAGATGTTATCGGTAATAAGACGACCCGGTACAAAAACACTTTGGTTTTCAGAGACAATATCTCCAAGGAACCGTTTCAATCTATTAGCAAGCACTTTCGACACAATTTTATAGATGACATTACAAAGGCTAATTGGTCGGAAGTCGGCCATGCTACTTGCCTCCTTTTTCTTTGGTATAAGAACTATATGGGTCATATTTGTTTCCTCGGGTATCCCATCCCCATTGAGAATGGCCAAACATCCCTTAACCACCGATGAGCCTACTATGTACCAATAAGTTTGAAAGAAAAGTGCATTCATACCGTCAGTCCCGGGGGCCTTAAGAGGGTGCATCTGATTTAGCGCGTCAAGAACATCCTCTCCTGTATATGGCTCCTGCAAGCTCCGGTTCATCTCCCCCGACACCCTACCCTCTACTCCACGAAATTCATCCACCATCAACACCGGCTTGGACGATTCAAACAGCTTCGTGAAATAATCCACCGCCACCTTCTTAATTCCCTCTTGCGTTTCCACTTTGCGGCCCTGGTCATTCATAATAAATTTGATATGGTTCTTTTGCTTTCTTTATCGCGCTTTTCTATGAAAATAAGCCGTATTTCTGTTCCCGACTTTGAGCCATAAAACCCTTGATCGTTGACGCCAGAATTTTTCTTCCTGTTTGATGAGCTTAGCTATTTTCATTTTAAGATCCCTTCGCTCCTTCACATTACTCTCAGTTCGCTCACAAGAATTTAGCTTTACAAGTTTCTTTCTGTGAAGCTTAATATCTCTCACCAAATTGCCAATATTTGCTCCCTTCCATGCCGACAGGTTAGCTGCACATTTCCTCAAGTTATTCGACATATCCTCCCCTGGGTCCCAAGCTCGTCGTATCGTGTCCTCGCATCCATCCTCGCCAATCCACATCTGTTCGAAACGAAAGATCCTATTCCCCCTCTCCCCCTCCGATTTCCTATTATCAAGAATCACCATAATGGGAACATGGTCCGACCAACCCGGCTCCAAATGATGTAATTTTGCATTCGGGAAAATATCTGCCCATGCTTCCGTAGCCATCGCTCTATCAATTCTGCTTTGACGATTATCAATCCCCGCTTGACCATTATCGTATGTGAACTCATACCCTTCGAAAGCCAAGTCCCTAAGGCCACAATCATTTACAGTATCCCAAAAACTAGTCATTTGCCATTGAAGTCTCGTGCCACCCTTCATCTCCGTCTCAAAAAGAATTTCGTTATAATCGCCTATACATAGCCACGATTCATCATTGTCTGCCGCCAGTATATGCAATTGATGCCACGAAAGGTGACGATCTTGGACAGCAGGCCATCCATAAAATCCCATCAATCTCCACTTCCTACCCCCAAGGACCACGTCCTAGTCCATGTAATGGACTGTAGCTGATTTGAAAGTGACCTCAAGCCCCTTACGCCACCAACACGCAAGCCCCCTGAACGCCCAACACTATCCACAGCCCACCCATCATACTCCCTCACACTATTTACAATAACATTCATCTCAGCACCGCTTAATTTGTCTCGCACAAAAAAATAAAATCCGGGTTCTCTCTACGGAGAAGGTTTTTTAATCCGCCTACCGCAGCCGGGTTGTCCAGTCCCCTGCAGTTAAGGCTCAATATTTTCATGATGCCCGGCGGGGTTGAGTGTCCTCAACCACCGCCTCAGATGAACGTACATCCATGGTTTTTCGACTCTTCTTTTCCACAACCACCACTGCCTCCTCCAACACAGACCGATCTCTTTTCTCCCCTACCCCCACAATATTCAGCTCCCTACCCTCCTCGTCCCCCTCTTGTTGAGCACTAGATGGTGCTCTCTCAAACCTCTGCCACTTCTTTCCGCTCCTACCACATCCCAACTCTCCTCCTCCTCTCACACCCTGTACCATCTCCGATGTCCCCTTATTCCCTCCACCTGCTCGTAAACCCCATCTTCTCTCCCTTCCACCCTCTTGTCTCCCTTCTCCATACCTTTCCTCCCCCCACCTGCACCCTCCCTTATGCATGTCTTCCCACCCCACGACTCCTGATGATGCGTACTATTATACCCCGTCGTCACACTTTGTATTTCCACAGTTGCCATCTGCTCGTCATCCACTCTAGTTGGTTGAGATGGCCCTTCCTTGCTCTTCTTATGCTTAATAGATATGCTCTGTAACTTCATAATCATCTTCGAAATGTTCTCCTGCTCCCTCTCCTCATATTCTTTATCGAACATAGGATTTAGAGACTTCGCCATCTTAGATCCTCCATCTGCCACTGTTTTCACAACTCTCCAAGGGGAGGCTCGAAGTTGTTCACTGTACTTCAACTCGCCTTCTTCATATGGCCCATCCTCGCAGTCTTTTTCCCCATGACCCAGTACCCCACATCCGTAACAGAAAGTATGTATCCTTTCATATTTGACCTCGAAACCGACTGACTTTCCACTAACCATCCTAATTTGCACTGAATCACGAAAGGGTTTCCGCACATCGTGTAAAACTCTGACTCTTATAGCACGCTCCAACTCCGGCACTGGTGCATGTCCATTCCAACATACTCCCCAAGCTGCGCTCCTATTCGTTTCACATTCTCCACATTCGAACGACCCCTAATAGACATATCATATACCCTCGCCCACAAAGGTACGTGGAATAGAGGCGTATCAGTAATTTTGCCATCACATATCGGGTCATTCAAGCACCAAATAAACTTATCGAAATGCCATGGTTGGCCTTCGATAACCCTAGCTTTATCGTTCTCATCAGCAAATTTAAAAACAAAAACTTTATTCTTTGCATCGATAATATTACCAATCACCATACCTTTCGTGTTCTAAACTTTTATTGTCGTATCTACTGCCGCCTTTGCATTGATCGTCTTCATTGTCCAAATTCGCCCCACCACGATGTGTTCAGCCTTCCTCGTATCCCTCTCTTCATCTCCCACATCCCAGACAAACTCGTCAGAGGATTCCATAATTTCCTTCCCTGCCCTCCTACTGCCCATTTTTATCGAGAGAGAAACCCCCCCCCTCCCCACACTCGCTTAGGAATGAATAAATAAACAGAGAAACCGAATTTAGAACCAGAGAAACCACGAAAAACCGTAGAGAATTGCCTTGAAATCGAAGGAGAAAGCTATGGATAAAACCCTAGAGGGAGGCTCTCATAGGAAAAACCCTAGAGAGATTTTCTTTTTATTTCCTAGTAAATAATATTTGACTTACGACAGATATATATACATTGTTATTATTATTATTGCATTGTTTTAGAATATTCTATTTAGAAATTTGTTTCATATCACATGCATGCACGTGTTAATAAATGTTTAAAAAATAGAAATGTTATCTTATGAGATACTCCAATGAGGATAACTCCCTATAGGAGACATAAATGATCATCAAATGATGATGTTTGATTAATTGAGTTTTGGGAACTCATGATTATATATGAACCTCTACAACACAATTGAAAGGTTATCGTGATTATTTCCAAAATAGAATATTCAAACTCTTGTAGAGTTTACTTGAAAGAAATTATTATTGTCTCAACCTGAAGTTTGAGCATATGAGAATTCAGATTTAAATGAGCTTCTTGCTAAACATGTGAAATTAGCTTATGGTCCAGAAATACCATCACAATTGGAAAATAATGTAGTTAAAGTCTACAATGAGAATGTCAATCCATACTTATGTGGTTTAGTAAAGAAAGTCGTTCAAAGGTATTGGATGAATTATTCAATAATTATTGGATCGATTCTCCTTAAGACAAAGAATTAAGGAATGATAGCCACACTCTTTATCCATTCAACTTGATTTTTGTCCCAATGGGTTTTTCCTTGCAAGGTTTTTAACGAGGTAGCATGCATTATAAGCGCATTATTACGCTATGGTCATGATCATTATAACTGTGGAGATGACAATTATTTTAAACATATAATGTTATGTCATCTATTAAGAGGAAGTAATACATGCGACTATAAGATTTAAAATGAAGATCTAAGAGTTATTATGAAATGATCATATCCAGATTTTCAGATTGTGAGTTCCGATGAAGTATGGTGATTGAAGTGATCAAGAATTTATACTAATTGAAGATATCAAGTTATGAATGAAGATGGATTATACTTCAACGATCATCAAGAAGTAATGTCAAAGCGTGGATCATTTCAAGATATGTCAAGTTATGTAATCATCAAGGGGAGTAGCATGCGTTGTACTCTTTTTCCTTAGCCATGGTTTTGTCTCACTGGGTTTTTCATGGGAAGGTTTTAACGAGGCAGCTTGTTATGCGTATTTGAAGATTAGTGTACTCTTTTCTTTTACTATTGTTTTTCCCACGGAGTTTTTCTAGGAAGGTTTTTAACGAGACATCTTCTTTAGTGATGGACATTCAAGAGGGAGTGTTGGTGGACCAAGCCACCCGTGCCGCACGCATCCGCGTGTTGGACATTTGAGGTGGCGACACTTCTCCCACGGAACTTTGTGAACAAAGCACGTCATGGGCCGTTACCGATTTGAAAGGCATTGAAATCGGTGAAATATTTGAGCAAGTCTGCATTTGTGGAGTCGCCACCAATTTTATGAAAAATTGGAACCGTTCAAATACTTCATGTCATGTCAAGACACAAAGTAGTGACATAAACATTGAGAAATTCGTTACCCCTTAGCATTCTATGTCTAGAATGACTCTCGCGATGCCAATGAACACAGAAACTAACAGATATCTGAGTAAGGGCTGAGGGTACATATTAGAAAACTCTTTATTTGAACACCTAATCCCATCCGACTCGATAGCGACTTCTACTAATGATCAGGGAAGTCATTTATACTCGATGTGTTGTTGATGTAATGCATGAGATGCAAAAAAATAACGTTTGAATCCTAGCATGTGAACTAAGTCGGTTGAGCATACAATTTAGCAAGCAATTGAGGGTCGAAGTTAGAATTTAGATTAATTACATGTGAAAAACAAACAAGGTAAAACCACACAATAAAATACATGACATGTATTACAATGGAAGTATAAATTTACATCATAAATACGCTCAAAAGAAAGATTTAAAAGAAAAGGAAAGAAGAGGAAAATAAAAGAAGAATTGAAAATACAAAAAGAGTGAATTACGAATGATAATACATATATTAGCCGATTAGAAACCTAATTAGAAACCTTACGTCAAAACGAGATGAGTTCGGAGGCAGAAGTCATCCCAGAACAGGCGCAACATAGATTGCGTCATCTGGAAGAGGTGCATCAGATGATGTGTTCCCTGGAAGAGTCGGATCTGTTTATGCGACTATTCTTGGGCTGGATTCTGACTGTGAAAGTCAGACCCACGGGTTAGTTAATGTTCATTGATTAATTTAGATTGATTATTAGTATACAACTCGAATGGAAGTGATTTAGTCAGATTACATGCATCTAAGATCGTCATAAGCGGAAAAGAACGAATTAAAACAAAACATAAAACGAACTACATGAACTACAAATACATGTGATGTCGGATTTACAATAGATGGAAACTTGGGACGAGATTAAGACGAAAATTGGAAATTGAAACCGAAAACAAGCTGAAAAAGATATATCAAAGACGAATTTAAGAGACGTGATATGGCTAAATCAAATCTCTTAAAATCCGGGTTTGAATTTGTGACGAAAACCCGCAAACATCGAATTATAAGCGATTTAAGTAAAAAAGGAGCCTATGAAATTAAGTTAAGAAATTGAAAAACGTAAAAATTTCAAAGAAAATAGAAGAGAAAACGAAAAAAGAACGAACAACAGATAATCGAGGAAGAAGAGGAGCAGCAGACAAGAAGCCTCTAGAAGAGGGGCATCAACTATTCCAGAATGCGCATCTGCTGATGCATTTCTTCTTGACGGTCTTTCTCTGCCGAATCGTCAAAAAAGGGTTTTAAAACGTATTTTGAAAACGGTTTTGAGCATATTTACGATATAAATTCGTACATAAACTAATTACATAAAATAAAAGGTAGGATTTACACCCTCAACAAACTTCTCCCTCCACATCTTTGTCTTCTTCCTCAACAAATCCTACCATATTGAACCCAGATTCCGATCCTCGACAATCCACCCTAACCCATTCCTTCCGACGACCTCCATGCCCAACCAGTCAACCACCACCATAACCCTTTTTAACCCAATTCCTGAAAAGGGTTCACCATCCCCCTCCTAGGGTGTCTATAGGTTTGGATTTGGAGGCAAAGATGTCACCCGTAAAAGGGTTTAAGGTTCGATTTTACGGCACTGCCGTGTATGAGTATCGGTGCCGTAAAATCGAACCCTAAACCCTTTTACGGAAAAATTTTGGGCGTGAAAGTAGGCGATTTGATTTAATAGGTGGTTTATACAGTGGTGGTGATATTTTTTTAGCAGTGAATTGAGGTTTAGGGCTGAAATCTTTGCAAGGGATTCGGTCGCGTATGAGTATCATTGCATAGGAAGAGGAGGGTGGAGAGAGAAGTTTGTTGTCACCGGAAAGTGGTTATCAGGGCGGTGAGGGTGTGGTTGTGTTGGGTGAAGGTCAAGATGGAGGCCTAGAGGAGGGTGGTGTCTAGTATTGGTGGCAGTAATGGAGGTTGATGGAGAGAGATAGGGAGTACGTATGGAAATACAATAATTGACGTGTCCAAAACATTACAGCGTAATATTTCTATGTTCTTGGTAGTGTAATGACGCTAGTATGGATAGTATCATCGCCTCGGGGGCATTCTTTATCTGGATCATTTTATAATATCAAAAATTATTAATTAAAATATTTTATTTTACATATTTTAACTTTTATCGAGTTTCAAACCAATACCGCTTAAAATTGAAACAAACACATGGTATGATTACTCATTCCAAACCCATGCCACACAGGTATGATTACTCATTCCAAACCCATACGCGTACGCGTACATGATTTATATTTTTTTTAAAAATGGTGACATTTTTTGCTATGACTAATGAAAAAAAAACGGAGTTACTTTTTCATATACGAACTTTACTCTTTCACATACATTTTTCCATAAACTTTCCATATCATACCCTTTTAGCTAAACCTAAACAAATTAATTCTTATACTTCGTATGTACTTTTTCCCTAAAATCGAATTTAATTGTTCTAAAAACTTGACTAATGGATTCTAATTCTTCAATTAGTAAAGAACTAGTTGAAAAGCCCGTGCGATGCACGGGCTCTCATTAGGATCATCTGTATAAATATATTCTATAGTTGATAAAAGAAGTTCAATTATGTTTAAATCATTGATAAACAAAAGTTCGTGGTTTGTGTAGCCGTCTAGTTGATCATCAATGAACTATTAGTGCTTCTAGCATAGAAGTTTTGTCATTTAGTAGTTATCATTTCAGTTGTGAAACATCAAGTAATATGGTAAAAGTATGTAATTAGTTTTTCCATTATTGTTATAGGTATCACTGGTTTTAATTAAATACAATAGTTATCTCCATAAATATAGTGCAGCTCACCAAATGAACCGCCTTAATAACTGAGACAGACTTTTATGAGTTTTGCAAATTATTTTAATCTATGACAACTACGTAAAACTAAACGGTGTTACTTAAAGCAACAAGTTTCATAATTATCAATATTTAGTGTGTTTAGGGAAAATGTTAGATCTCCTATAGTATAAGTTTACCTTGACTATCTACAATTAAGAGAGTGTTTTTCTCTTTATATACTTCTCGTAAAATCAAATCCATACCGAATTCCAATAATTTAATAGTCTCTAAACAACTGTACACAAATATATGTGATTCTATTACATAGAATGCATGAGGCTCCCATTAGGATCATCCTTAACAATATGCATGTTGAATGTTCTAAGAATTCAAACGTTAGTTTACATTGTCATGGTTTGGTAGTAGAAGTTAACTAAGTTGATAAAAAAAAGTCCAACTATGTTGAAATCGGAACACAAAAAACTTTAGGGTTGATTTAGTTGATTGTTGATGGATCATCAGTCCCTTTAACATAAAAGCTACTTTTTTTTGGTATTAGTTATAACAGTTGTATAGCATCCGAAGAGACATCATTTGAATTATGTAATTACTTATTTTTATTGTTGTACACACCACCGATTTTAGTTAATTTAAAGCGTCATTAAATGTGGTTTAATTCCATAAAATGAACACGTGATAACTGAGACTGGTTTTATAAGATTCACAAATTAGATTAATTTACAACATTTACCAATATTCCATTTTGTAAGCATACGATAGTGTAAATGTTGAATGGTGGTACGCAAAACAACATGTATCTCAATTATATATGTAGCCTGTTTGGAGGATTTTTGTTAGATCTCTAAACAATAAAAATTTATTTTTGACTATCTACCATTAAGACTGGTTGTTCCCTATGAACTTCATAATAAATATATAAAATACGAAATCTAATTTTTTAGATGTGAGATATATTTTTGAGTGAATTAACGGTCAAACTTTTCAAAGTTTGACCTCCAAAAAATAAACCAGGAGTTTTGTGTGGATTGGAGAGAGTAGGATATTAGGATACTACTCTTATACTCCATTAGTTTTAGATTAATTATATTAAAATTATAACCCATTTTTGTTTATTTGAAATGTTATTTATTAACAAAATTAAGTCTCGTTATCTTACATTTTTATTTACTGTTCACAAATCCTCATTTATGATGGACATATCCGTCGCAAGCTTGCGACTTGTCAAGTATTACTCATATGAGTAGATAAGACAAAAGCAGAATGCCTAGGGAGTATCAATATGTTTTGTCTTATCTACCCACATGAGTAGTACTTGATCCGTCACAAGCTTGTGGCGGATATACCCGTCAAAAGAAAGACTTGGTGTCTACTCTTTATTTATAATAACAAAATGAACAAATTTTCAGAAAAGAGTTTCAATTTTAAGAAATGGCTTCAAATTACTAAATATATATGTACAATCGTTTCACTTATTAACCAATATATATGAGTTTGACCTAATTTATTACACCAAGGAGTACTTTATATTCAACTAAACCCATATGGGATACCTCATAGTTAACCATTAAAAAAAAGAACTATTTCCACTTTGATGCCCAGAAGTTTAGCCTAATTTCACTTTAGTCCCCTGAGGTTTGCATAATTTCACTTTGGTGCCTTGAGGTTTTGACTTTTTCCCACTTTAGTGACCTATACATAACAATCTTAGTATTTTATACTCCCTCCATTCATCTTTTATTTTCCCATTTATCTAATATACGTGGGGAGTATTTTATTGAAATAGAATGGAGAGAGTACTAAAAAAAATATTTTGAAAATAAAGGCATTTTTTTTGCAATATTATGTTGATTATACTATTTTGTAATTTGTATGCAGTTTAATATCCAATTTTGCACTTTATTTTACTGAAAATGTAATTAAGATAAATGTTGACTATTAAAGGTTTTAGGTCACCAAAATGAAATTTTATTCAAAACTCAGGTTACCAAAGTGGAAAGTAGTCGAAACCTCAGGACACCAAAGTAGAATTATGCAAACCTCAGGGCACTAAAGTGGAATTAACCTGAACCCCAGGGACCAAAATGGAAATTTTCCAAAAAAAAAAAATGAAAAGCTACAGTAAAAACTATTGCACTTTTAAATATACAATCAGTACATTACAAAGTAATAAGTCTAATAACCAGCCATACGCAAACCGCGGTAAATAATTAAGTGAATAAAAACACATAGATGAATTGGAATTTAGAAAGTAAAAATTGATGTAACCGCTTAATTTTGTATATTTGGCAGTTCAATACATTTTTAACGTCTATTATAGATTTAATATGAATTTGAAACCAATTTGAAGAAAAAATTCGGTGATATAATGGTAGATTATATATAGTTCTCACAATTTTTCTATATATTTATCGTACACTGATTTATTCATAGTTAGCTGGTTCTTGGATTATTAGTCCGTCCCGCATAAAATCATAATTCTTGACTTTGTTCATTTGTATTTAATTTGTTGGCTCATTTCACAAAATCGATATGTGTGGACAGCGGGCCGCCCACGGGGGCGCTTGGTGAGAAACGAGGGACAAGCGTTTGCATTTTGTATGGAGTCGCCACCAATTTTTATGGGAAATTGGAACCGTTCGAATACCTCGTGTCATGTCAAGACACAAAGTAGTGACATGAACACTAAGCAATCGTTACCCTTAGCATTCTATGTCTAGAATGACTCTCGTGGATGCCAATGAACACGGGTGCTCACGGAGATCTGGAGTAAGGGGTGAGGGTACGTATTAGGAAGCTCTTTTGATCGAACACCTAATCCCGCCCGCCTCGATAGCGGCCTCTACTAATGATTAGGGAAGTTATTCGTACTTGATATATCGTCGGCTATATGCATGCAATGCAACATCCATAGATTAATCCTAGCATGTGAGAATTAAACTAAGTCGGTGAACAATTAGTTAGGCATACAATTGGGTCGAAGTTGGATTTAATGTTGATTTACATGTGAAAGCATACAAACAATAAAAGAAATACAATAACGAAAATTACAATAATGGAAATTACAATAATTACAACGGATTAGATGATTTATGTCGAAAACACCTTTAAAACGGATAATTTGAGAAAAGAAAGAAAAGAAAGAAATACGAACGAGTAAATCGGGGTGATAATACGAATATTAGTTAATTAATTACGTAGGTTAATTAAACTAGGTCAAGGCGAAAGGAGTTGAGACGAGAACTCAACTCCTGGAACAGCGCAGCGAGAGATCGCGCCCTCTGGAAGAGAGGCGCAGATGAATCTTTGCGTCTGTTCCAAGGGTGAGTTCAGGCCGTGAAGCTTGAAATCGCAAATCGTTAATGTCGATTGGTGATTTTAATGGTTGATTAAGATATTTGACTCGGATGGAAGTGGTTTAATGGATTATTTACATATGAATGGGTCATAAAAACAGTAAAATACGGATGAGACGGAATCAAACGGATTAATTACATGAAGGGACGATGTTAATGAATGATTAATTAGTGACATCGGTGAATAGAACAAACTAAACATGATGAATTAATGACGAATTAACAATGAATATGGATGCAAAATATATCAAAGATAAATTCCAGAAACTCAATATGAATGAATTGAATCTCCAAAACCTCGGATTGAATATTAATGACGAAAACCCGCAAATATTGATTACTTGAGATTTAAGCCGGATTTATGATAATTAAAACATGTGAATTAATGATGATGAATATAATACATGTGAATTATTATGCTATCATGCGAACGAATTATTAAAGACGAAATACATACGAAACAAACAAAGACAAACACGAATTACAGAGGACGGAGGAAGAAGAAAAGAAGCAGAAGCTGCGGCGGCCTCACGAAGAGGCGCAGCAGAATCGCGCTCCTTCGAAGAGGCGCAGCGATTCTTTGCGTCTTTTCTCGACGTCTGTCTACTGGAAATCCGCAAAAACAGGTTTTTCAAGACGGTTTTAGAAATCGATTTTAAAAGATGTTTTCGACATAAACCTTACAACGATGAATAAATAAAATACAATAAATAAAGAGAATTATACACCCTCAGACTTACATGTTGACGGAACGAGATGAACTAAGTATCGACTAGTGAATGCTCGACGCGAATGCAATGAAAGAGTGCCCTCGTAAGAGGAAAACGATTGATTAATTTAGATTGATTGAGTGTAGTTGGTCAAATTGGTCGGTCATGTAACGGAGAGGCTGGTACCCGGAAAGATCCGAGCTTACGTGGTCGGAAGTCCAAGCACGTAGGCGCCAATTAGTAAGAACGAAGTCTAGAATGCAAAGGGAGAAGAGAAGGGCGGACACTCGCGTGAGAAATATGAGGAACGAAGGCTCCTATTTATACTAATCACACGGAGGAATAGGGTTTCGGAGACTCTTTGGAAGTGAATCTCGGAAAGATATAAAAAAGATACGTAAATCATGCAAAGAAGGGCATGGGAAGAGGCGCAGCAGCCCATGCGTCCCTTGGAAGAGGCGCAGACTGCTGCGTCTATTCCCGGGAGGTTTCCTCCTTTGAAGAAAGATTTCGCGTTTGAGTTATGGTAGGACGGAAATAATCCGATTATCTTTTGAATATTACGGGATATTATTTGCCAAAAGATAAAATTTGTGAAATATGGAATAGAAATATCAGGAACATTCGAACATTCGACTCGGGATTTAACAATTATCAGAAAATGGAGACGGTTTTCGACCCGGACTCCGAATGTACTCTAATTACTGCCAAAACGACCGTATCCGGACGTAGATGACAATTAAGAGGTTGACATTAATGTTTGAGCAAACACTTGACGATAAACTTACGAACTGTCACAAATCGTTCCGCGAATCAAACATGCGGCCCAATCATCACCGGGTGGTTTGCGAGGGGTGCAGAAACGAGGTGTCTACAGAGCCCCCACTTTGACTGAGGCTTGGACAAGGCGAAAGTCAAAGTATAGCCATCAGGTCAATCGAAGATTACAACCTGACGACTATGGCGACGCGAGGCGGCTCAAGGGGTCTGAGCCAAGGACCTATCGTCGGGAACATTTTAGAGTCTGTCGACTATCGGGGAGGGTCGTTTAAAGTCCATTAGACTACGTAAGGAGGCTCGCCAGCCATAAGAAGAGACCATACCTGAGACTTCTTCTCGAGATGCTTTCGGAGTTGCGTAGGAGCTAAGGTTAAGCGTGGGAGCTAAGGGTAAGACCTAAAAGATATATAAGGATTGGTGCTAGGGTATGGGACCCTAAAGGAAAGCATTGACGGGAAGGAGGCCAAAAGTAAGTTCAACCTAAAGGTAACTAAGGTTTGGGTATAGGAACCTCTGGAGAACGACACCCTGTCGAACTCCGCGGGGAAACACAAAAATATAGTGAAAGCAGCAGGACGTCGGTAGAAACTGCTGGGGAATCCGCTTGCGTTGGTCTCAAACGAACTCTGGCAAAACTTGAGGTTGAATCTGCTTGCGTCGGTCTCAAGCGAACTCTTGTTGGGGAATGACTCTATCTGGATTGAATCATTTTCGGAAGATCTGCTCGTATCTGCTTTCGAACAAACTCCGTCTCTCGAGAAGTGCAATCGGCTGTCATGAACTCTCGCTGGGAATATACTGACGACTAGGAACATCTTGATCGTCATGGGAAAAATCTTAAGGGAGCAGCACTGCAAAATACTACTGCGCCGGATAAAATAATTTTGAGCAATACTGCAAAATACTGCTGTGCGGGATAAAATGAATTTGGACAATACCGCAAAATACTGTTGCGCAGGATAAAACGCGGGCCAGAACGAAAGAAAATCGTCGAAACGGACCAAAAGAATACAATAGCATTGAAGAAGAGGCGCACCAAAGATGGGCCCACCAATAACGAACCCATAACGAATTTTTGAAAATTCGTATGGAGGGAACGCAAGGAAGAGGCGCAGCAAGAGCTGCGTCCCTTGGAAGAGGCGCAGCACCTGCTGCGTCTTTTCCCCAAATTGGCAATTCCTGCGTAAAAACGCGAAATCAGAAGGTTTATTTTCATTATTTCGAAACACATTTCCTTCAATTTCTCTCTCAAATCTTCACCATTTCCGTCGAGGTTGGATTCAAAAGCTTGCTTGAAATATGACTAATCGAGGTACGTGTCTTAATCTTGCATTAATCATCTGTATTTGTCGAATTTTGAGCCGCAAGAACTAGGGTTTTCAACCCATTTGATCGAAAATTTGGGGCTTTTCCCCCAAATGGATTTGTTTTGCCAAATTGATGCTAGAAATGGATAGTAGGCAATGTTAGGAACATAACCATGTATTTGCTTTGAATTTTCATCGAGTTTTGAGCCCTTGAGCGAATTTTGGGACGGTTTTACAGCTAAATCGTAAATTGCTTTGAAAATAGCCTTAGGATTACCCATTGGCGGCGAAATTTGATATTTGGGACCCTTGGATGATGGGTAAACTTTCTGCCATCTCGAAATTTTGGTTTGTGACAACTTTTTCAGGGCACCTTTCTAGGGCATAATCGCCGTTATAACGAAATGCTGCCAAATTTTCGACTCGAACCCGGAACTAGGCTTTGACTTGGACTTGACTTTGACCCAATTTATTACATGAGCGATTGGATTGGCGGGAATATGGCCAAAGATGGCCAGAAAGGGTAGTTTTCAGGGCTTTGGAGGCTCGAAAACTCCTTAACAAAGGCTTGTCGTCGTGTGACACGACCTAAATTTACTTTAACGTTGCAGGTGATGGGGCTTCTACTTCTGGGAGGACTCCCATGGAGGTAGACGCCAGTGCGGTTGAGGAGGCTTTAGAGCAGGCTTTCACCGACGCGGTGATGGCCACTGGAGACGAGGCACACGAGGAGGCGGAGGAGGAGGAGGCTCGAGAGGCGGCCAACGCGTCCGCGAGGAGGTCGTCGAGGGGAGCTCGCTTGGGCTGAGACCTGGGAGAGTAGGCACCTTGTGTGGGCTGCAGAGGGTCACCTGTCCTACAGGACGGTGAAGAGCTTGGTAAATAAGAATTCACTACTCATTACCTATTCTCTTTCATTCTTTTTGTCCAAACTTCTTGCAAATTTCCATTCAAAACTAAAGATAGCTCTGTTTCAAATCATAATAGGAGGCCGGGAACATCAGGTCGTTCTCGGGTTACACGACAGCGATGGAGCACTATGAGCGGCTGTCGGCGGAGGAGAGGGCCATGATCGAGCGCGGAGCGTTCGGTCCTCTGGTTCAGGTCTGGAGGGATATCGTGAAGAGGAAGTTGCGGGCCAACCTCAGCCTGGTCCGCGCTTTCTTGGATCGATTCTGGGATACGACTTCCACGTTTCATCTGCCTTTTGGTGAGGTGGGAGTTACTCTGGAGGACTACGGCATGATTTCCGGTCTGCCGTGCGGGACCGAGGAGATGGTGTGGCCGGAGACTGCTATGAGAGCGGATTCGGCCGAGGCGAGAAGGTTGATTGGTTGGAACCTGTCGCCGAAGGCTGTTGCAGTGCCGGGCTTGGTACCCAGTACCTATGTCCGAGACTACTTTGCGGGGAAGACCCCGGAGTTGGTGACGATCGATGGGAGGGAGACTGCTCCTCCTCCTTGTCTGGTGAGCGAGAGGGCTCGTCTGTGGCTTTGGTGGTTCTTGTCTTCGATTTACCTCGGAGACAAGGGCGAGAGGCTATCGACGAAGCTTCTTCCCTTTCTTTCTGACCTGAGTTCCCTAGGGCGCTGGGACTGGGTCACTGCTGGTTTTGCGGTCCTCATCCGCTTCATGCGGTCCTCATCCGCTTCATGATGGAGAAGGGGACTTCTCCTGGCGCTGTCGGACCTGGACTACTGTTGGAGGTATGAACCTTCCTAAGCAAATTCCTTTCTTTATTGAAATACGAAAGATCGTCATTGATTATTTTGTTTTACAGGCATGGGTGTACTCTTACTTCCCGAGTCTCGCGCCGAAGAGGACAGAGCCGCTGGAGAAGGCCTATCCCGTGGTGAGGGATTGGGTGATGTGCAGGACGAAGAGCAAGCGCTCTTCTCACAATGTCTATCGGCGGGATGTGAACGCCCTTCAGCTGAGTAGCGTGAGTATCCCACTCGTATTTACATCTTTTGTACTTTGCTTTCATTTGACCATAGGAATGATCTTTGCCTTTATATTGTCGCAGTGGGTGCCCAGACCTTGGGCGGAGTACGCTGGAGCGCCTCCTTTTGTTGCTGAGGTCCTTCGACCTAGGAGCCCGAGCCATTCTTTGTTGTGGACGTCGATGGGTCTGTGTGGTATCTGGGCGAGCGTTTGGCTCGTCAGTGCTCTCGGGGCGCGTTGACGGTTCCCATTGATCCTCCGAGGACGATGTTCAGGGAGCCTACTGAGGCTGAGAGGGAGGCGGACCTGGCTGGTGCTAGTGGCGACGATCTTCTCCTGCCTGGCGAGGACTACTCAGCATTCCTTTACGGGAGGTTGGCGTACTGGCCAGGAGTGGTGAGTATCTTTTACTTTTCTTGATTTGATTTCGAGAATTATGATGAAAGATCATCGGTTGATGAGAGCTATTTGTCTTTGCAGGAGGTCGAGGCGGCGGGCATCGAGCCCACAGTGTACCCCGAGACTCTTGAGTACACTGACGCGACTGGGAGGACGACGATCTCCGAGTTGCGTGACTTTGACGTAGCTGTGACGGATCGGATTTGGCCTAGACGACGCGGCAAGCATCGATTCGGAGGGTGAGCCTCCAGCTTATGTACCCTTCGTGTAAGAACACATTTGATTAAATTTGTTCAATTTACTGAGAATTCTTTTGAAATGCAGGTCGCGCCATCTCGGTTTGTGGCACTCTGGAGAGTGGCCAACCGGCTACGAGCTACCGCCATCGAGGCACTCGTCGGTGGTCGAGGTCGTCAGGTACGAACCCCGTTTGATTTTTTTCTTTTGATTTTTGATTTTCAGTTTTGTTTGAGCTGATTGACATGAGCCAATTTCTTATTTGCAGGGTGACCGCGAGCTGGAGCGATAGTTGGCCCAGTCTCGGGAGGAGACGGCTCGCTTGTCGAGGGAGCTCGAGTTTCGGGATGCCGAGATTGCTGCTCTTATGGCGAGGGTTGCTGAGTTGGAGGGTGCCCAGCAGTAGTTTGGCATAGTTTTGTAGACTTGTACATCTGATTTTGAACATTTTTGGATTTGTTTGGGGCGCAAGCCCCCAGTTTGCTTGGACTTTGGATTTGGTTCGGGGCGCAAGCCCCCAGTTTGCTTGTACATTTGTATATATGATGGCCTGAGTGCCTTTGCTGCTGGGTTGTGTTGCTTGTACCTGCAGGTTAGCTCTTGAACAGGTTTGGTAGACAACGGTTTACGCTGTCATGCTGCCGAAATTCACATGGAAATCACGCAAAACATACATTTTATACACATAAGGTCTTAATTAGCGCAAAAAGAGATTCAAAGGGATACAAAAGAATGCAAAAGCAAAAATTTTGACGGAAATGACCGGACGGTAGGGAGGGTTACCCCTAAAAAAAGAAGAAAAAGAGAAATCTATAAGTGTAGAAATGAAAATGTTTGAAATGAAAATAAAAGAGAATTATTTCCTAAAAAACGAAATTAGAAATGAAACTTATGAAATTTAATTAAAATGAAATTTTATTTCCTAAGAATAAATAAATGAATTAAAAAAATAAAAAAGAATTAAGTGCGATGAAAATGGCGAAGGTGTCGACGTCGCCTCGAAATGCGTGCCCGCGAATTCAGGAAGTTTGAAACATGGTAAACTGCTCGTATTTACCAAAATAAAATCCCGCAGGAATAGGAAATTATTCGCTATAGAATTAGGAAAGATCCAAACGCGGAAATCACATAGAGTGAGCTTGGGAAGAGGCGCAGCATGAGCTGCGTCGCTTTGAATAGGCGCAGCAGGAGCTGCGCCTGTTCCCAAGCTTGTCTCTCCTGGCGAATTTTTGGAAACCGCAATTAGTATAAATAGAAGCGTCGACGAAGCTTTAAATCATATAATTCTTCCGTCTCTTCTCCGTTAATCCACATAAAAACTCCCAAAATAAATTCTCAAGAGAAAATTTGTCATTATGAACACTTTGGAGATCCGCTTGAAGGAATGGACCAATGAATTCTCGAACATTGAGAAGCACGACATGGGTGCTCATAACCTTGGGTCTCTATTGAGTTTGAAACTCATTAAGGTTGTAAAACCGTTCTTGGATGCTTGCCTTGACTATTGGGACCCAAATTATCATGTTTTCGCGTTCCCAGGTGGTGATATTTGTCCTTTTCCGGAAGAAATTGCTGCTATTGGTGGGTGGGATCCCGAGCACTTACCCGCTATCCCTTCCACTTCACAAGGGTACAAGAGCAAATTCAGAGACTTGCTTGGATTGACTAGACTCGAGGTGGATCGCTTGGTTACCCGAAAGGCGTGAGAATGCTGGACTTTGTAGACCGATTCATCAACAGAGCTGACCCCACAGTCTCTTATGTTGCTAGGAGGAGAGCCTTTGGCTTCTGTTTGCTGCATGTGTATGTCTTTCATGGACACGTTGACGAAGATTTGCGAGGTGATCCCCGTCTTTTGGGTCTTATCGAGCAAATGGAGCTGCGCAGGAGCCCAGCTTGCTTGTGCTTAGGGGAGATCATCTTGGGTTTGGATAATAGGAAATCCAACCGCGATCTGCCATTTCTGGGGAGTCCCGTCATCCTACAGGTAAAAGACACCCCTTTTTTTTTTTTTTTTTTTTTTCGTTTTTTCTTTTTTTCTTTTTTTTTTTCGAAAATTTCTTTCTTTTTTTTTTTTTTTTCGGTTTTGGGTGTCTAATACCTGCTTTTGGTAGGTTTGGCTTATGGAACGGCTCCGACTGCTCGAGCCCCCAGTTCATGCACTTTCCTATCACTCCCGTATGATTGCGATGAGGACGCGGTTATACATGGTGGACTTCACTCGGGTCTGTGACTATTGGAAGAACAAGCTGAAGAATGATGATGGCCCGTTGATTAGGTGGGTCGTACCGTGGTGGCACCTCAAGTCTGTCACTGGAGTGTCTTCTTTGGATCCTACTAGGTCCGTGCGTATTCCGGGATTGGAGTTCATGGTATGCATCTTTCCGGAAAGATTGATGAGGCAAGTCGGGTGAAGGCGGACCATCCCGAGGCTTGATACCGTTCGCAGATCGCTTTGTAGCGCTTACCACCGAGAGCCGAAGAGAGTGGGCTATCAAATGGGCCCAAAGGAACATGTGGTTCTTGAGCTTCTCCGCCAATGCTTTGTGGGTGTCGGATTCCTATCTGAGGTGGAGAAAGGCTGCAACTTCGGAAGAACGCGAGAGACTGAGGAAACGCGAGCCTGTTGACTACAAGGTGCGCGAGGGAGAGAAAGAGAAGGAGAAGCATCTGACAGAAGGAGAAGAAGAAGCTGGATTTCAGGTCATTCATCCTTCGAAGAAATCAAAGACTACTCCTGTTGCGGAAATGGTGGTCGGCAAGAATGGAAGAGTCAGGCCTCGAGAAAGACCGTTGGTGATTAGGTCTGAAGTAGTGCAAGAGCGCCCGGCCCGAGGTCGTGACAAGAAGTATGACAAGAATGACAAGGGCAAAGGGAAGATGGAAGAATAGCCCGAGTCTTTATTTGTTATTTGAGTATTATTATTATTGTTGTAATAAAAAAAGGAGGGATTTTTAGAATCCTAGCCTATTCTTATTTTTATTATGTATCGTATTATTATTATTAGAAAATGAATGGAATAAAAAAGGTTAAATGGTTATGAAACCGTTGTGATTTTCTTTTATTATTCTTGTCGAATTTCAAATGCAATGCAAATGTCCTTCTATTTACATTTTAGGTATAATGGGTTGAATCCCGTGAAGGATTGCCTACGTATTCACTTAAAAAAGCGAAATCAAACCCTTGCGCGTAGTTCGAGTAAATGTAAAAGAATAATTGTTCGAAGCAAGAGCTTGTAATGAACATAGAAAATAAGCATGAGCTTTTGCTTGTTCTCAAGGTGCGAATTTAGTTTATCTGACGATATGAGGATGACAATCTTGTCAAAATGCAAGAGCATAGTGACACTTAGCTTATTTCAGCTTGGCCAGGGGCCGTTTATTTAGTGCCACAAGAGCGACACATGGGTTTACGCGAGGCGCGTTTTTGTCCTATTCTAGGCATAATATCGTTTCAGTTGGTCAAGGTTTGTGGGGTTTGAGAACTCATTCCCGTCTAGGTCTGTGACTCTAACCGCACCCCCTGGGAGTATGGATTTGACTAGATATGGTCCGGCCCAATTAGGTTTGAATTTTCCCCTTGGGTCGACAGGTAAAAGAGCTCTAACCGATTTGAGTACTAAGTCTCCTTCTTTGATGTTTCTTGGCCTAACTCTTTTGTTGAAAGCTCGTTTGATACGTGCTTGATATGTTTGGACATTGTGTAAGGCGCGTAGCCTACGTTCATCCAGGAGGATGAGTTCTTCATATCTATCCCTCTTCCAATCGGCTTCAGGGATTTGGCTTTCGAGTAGAATACGCAAGGATGGTATTTCTAGCTCGACCGGTTGTACGGCCTCCATGCCGTAGGTCAAATAGAAAGGAGTAGCCCCAGTGGGCGTCCTAACTGATGTACGATATCCCCATAAAGCAAAGGGTATCTTGCTTGGCCAATCTCTATAGTTGTCAGTCATTTTCTTGAGAATTGTGACAACGTTCTTGTTTGCCGCCTCTACCGCGCCGTTAGTCTGTGGTCTGTAGGGCGAAGAGTGGTGATGCTTAATCTTATATTTGGCTAGCAATTGCTCGGTTTCGGCTTGGAAGTGTGACCCGTTATCACTGATGATCTCATGTGGGCAACCATATCGACAAATGATGTTGTTTTGTATGAATTTTGCCACATTTTTAGCCGTAAGAGCAGTGTAGGAAGCCGCTTCTACCCATTTGGTGAAATAGTCAATCGCTACTAGAATGAAACAGTGACCTCCTGTTCCAGTAGGGGTTATCTTCCGATTATGTCAATTCCCCATGCGGAAAATGGCCAAGGAGATGTCATCGTGTATAGCAACGAAGGAGGGACGTGTTGTACATTCCGAAGATTTGGCAGTTGTGGCAATGTCTCACGTATTTGATGCAATCAGATTCCATTGTGGTCCAATAATACCCTAAACGTGTGATTTTCTTTGCCATCATGGGCCCGCTCATGTGAGGACCGCATTCTCCGTCGTGGACTTCTTCCATCACCTTTCGTGCCTGTGAATGATCAAGGCAACGTAGGACTACACCAAGAGGTGTTCTTTTGTATAACTCTCCTTGCATGAGGATGTATTGGGAAGCTAATAGGCGTATAGCACGTTGTCCCCTTTTGTCCATATCTGGTGGATAGGTACCATTGAGCTTGAAATTCAGGATCGCTTGGAACCAGGGTTCCTGCGCGATTTCCTCTTCATTAGTGATTTGGTGGACATAAGCCGGTTCCGATCGTCGTTCGATGCACAAAGGCATTTCCACCATGTGATCTGGTATACTTATCAAAGATGCAAGTTTCGCAAGAGCGTCTGCAAATTGATTTTCCTCTCGAGGCAGGTGTAAGTAGGTTACGTGATCGAAGAATTGAGCCACTTGGTCTATCCTAGCTTGATAGGGTGCGAGGCTTTCGCTTCGGATTTTCCAGGATCCTGTAACTTGATTGATGATCAGTGATGAATCCCCATGTACTCGGAGGTTTTTGATGCCTAAGCTTACTGCCGCTTGAAGTCCAATGAGACAAGCTTCATACTCTGCAGCGTTGTTTGTCACCTCGAAGTCGAGTTTGACAGCAATCGGTGTATGCTCACCTTCAGGAGAAATGAGCAACACTCCTATTCCGAATCCTCTTAAATTTGATGCTCCATCAAAGTATAGATCCCAAGATTCCACGTCTGTTTGAAGTATGTCTTCGTCGGGAAATGACCAAGTATCTATGGTTTGTGCGTCGTTGATAGGATTCTCTGCGAAGAATTCGGCGACGGCGCGACCTTTTATGACTTTCAGTGGGACATATTTGAGGTCGAATTCTGAGAGCATCAGAGTCCATCTTGCTAGACGTCCGTTGAGGACGGGTTTCTCGAAGAGGTATTTGACTGGATCCATTTTGGAATATATCTTGATGGAGTAGCTAAGCATGTAGTGACGTAGCTTCTTCGTCGCCCACACAAGAGCGAGGCATGTCTTTTCGAGTTGCGAGTATTTGCACTCATATTCCAAGAACTTCTTACTTAGATAGTAAATAGCTCTTTCTTCACTTCCTACAGTTTGAGCCAGCATAGCGCCCATGGCAGTTTCAGTTACTGTGAGATATAAACCAAGAGGTTGATCTCGTTGTGGCGGCATGAGCACTGGTGGTTTAGCCAATATTTCTTTGATTCGGTCAAACGCCTTTTGACAATCATCATCCCACATGGTGTGGTATGTTTTCTTGAGTTTCTTGAAGATAGGCTCGCAAATCATGGTAAGTTTCGATATGAATCGACTTATATATTGTACCTTTCCCGGGAATCCTCGACTTCTTTTTTGTTTGAGGTTGTGGCATTTCGATCGAGCTTTGATTTTCGAGGGATCTATTTCTATACCGCGTTGGCTGACGACATATCCCAGGAGTTTTCCGGATGTTACCCCAAATGTGCATTTCTGAGGATTGAGTCTCATGTTGTACTTTCGTAGCCTTGCGAAGAACTTGCGAAGGTTTGCAATATGTCCTTCTCTTTCTTTGGATTTGACGATCATGTCATCTACATATACCTCAACTTCTTTGTGCATCATGTCATGTAGGAGTGTAGTTGCGGTGCGTTGGTATGTAGCTCCAGCGTTGATCAATCCGAATGGCATTACTGTTGATACGTGCATTTTATATAGTCTTTTTAGCCTATTTTATGCACGTATTTCTATGCTTTTATCGTGGTTTACGCTACGAAATGCCCCGAATATGCTACTTTGGGTTATTTTGTCTTATTTGCAGGAATGAACCAGAAAGTAGTGAAATCAAGTCATTTACCGTCCATTTTGCATGCATTTGGAGAAAGAGTAGATTTGGAGCAGGAAATATTGCTGTCTTGGGATGCGTGAAGGTGTTTCGGGCACTAAAAGGACAAGTCAAAGTCAAACTAGCGTGGATACAAGCTGCTGAAGTCAAGTTTCACTTGATCGAGTGATTTATTACTCGATCGAGTGGTTTTAGGTTGTATAATAAGTCGATCGAGGGGTTAGATTACTCGATCGACCAGTTCTTTTTGTGCATTTACTCGATCGAGGACACTATTAGTCGATCGAGCAGGTTTTGGAGTTAACTTCACTCGATCGAGTGATTCATGTGGTCGATCGAGTGGACTATGCCACGGGTTGGGCTTTTTAGTCTAAATTCCGTCATTAGGTTTAACCTTTACTCCTAATTTCTTATAAATAGGAGTAAGGGTTGTCTTTTGGAATCATCCAATAATCCGGGGATCACATTGCTTTTCTCCCTTTTCTCTATACACTGTTACTCTTATTCTTCTTCATTTCCGGATCCTTTAATTTCAGTAATTCTTCTTCCCTTATTCACTTTTAATGTTTATTTCTTCTTTTATTATTGTTCTTGTTTATTTTATTATGCATAGCTAAATCCCCTAGTATGTTAGGATTAGGGAAGCCGTGGTAGCAATGCTTTAACTGTATTAAATAGATTAGCCTTGCGATAGGAATTGTATTAGGCAATTTAATTGTTATCCGGTCAAATGAATGCATGCAGGAGACCATAATTCTAGTTAACCCCGACCTAGATCGAAAGATTGGAAGGGAAGGCTTGCTTAATTACAATAGGGTATTGCAGTGAGGGCGAAAGTTAAGCTGTTTACGCTCTAGGGCGGTTTAAGGACCGAAAGGTGACGACCATAGCTCTTCTTATCAATAGTCTAATCGCCTTAGTATTCTCGATAATATAAGATCTGATAGCTGCCACGGTGGACCGACTCTTAGCATACTACCCTTCTTCTTCTGTTAATTTCTCTTTTTTATTTCTCTTGCTTTAGTCGTTAGTTTAGTCAACACAATCAATTCAAAACCCCTAGCATTGTGACATTAGACAGATAGATAGACAAATAGATAGTACACCGCCTCCCTGTGGAGATCGACCCTACTTGCCGCTGACTTCTGTTAGCAGTAATCTAGGTATTTTATTTTTGGTGTAGAAACGACAGTATCAAATTTTGGCGCCGTTGCCGGGGAGGCAATCTATTATTTATTTGTTTAATTTTATCTGTTTTTAGCCTCAGGGGATTTTTCCTTGAGGCCGTTTTTAATCTTTTGTTTAGTCTTTGTTTTGATAGGCCTTACAGGTACTACCTAGACAGTTCTAGGCGAAAGACAGTCAAAGGGAAGGCTTGAGTACCTTTGACCCATCACCGATGTCCCATTATATGGAACAATAGGTGATCCGCTACGGGAGATGTGGTTCTCACGAGCACAATGCACTGTAGTTGTGCCGCCACATCCGCCCTATCAATGGCCACCGCAACAAGATTCCCCGGATATACAAGAAGAAGACATTGCGGAGCTGAAATCCTTGATGGAGGCACTTGCATTCCAAGTGCAAGAATATGTCTCGCGATTTGATGAGCTCGAGTCTCCAGTTGCTCAATTAGCGGTGAGATGGAGAGAGAAGAGATCGCGGAGTCGACATATTTAATGAGAATGCTTGTGTCACAAATGCAAGAGAGTGATAGGGATATGGATACTCGAATCCTTGCGCTGAAGTCACAAATAGCTCAGTTAACAGCTGAGATGCAAGAAGAAGAGGTTTATCTTGCTGAGAGCGGTTTTTCTCCTAAGGAAACCGTGTTGCCCAATGATGAGGATGACTTCTATGACTCGGACGACGAGTTCCTATCATATTTCACTACCCCACGCGAAGATTTCACACATCGGGAGGAATCACTCGATCGAGTGACAATTATTGGTCGATCGAGTGATTTTCCAGAAGACAGTCCTCGATCGAGTAATATCCCTTCTCGATCGAGTGACATGCAGGAGGATAGTTCTCGATCGAGTGATGTTTGTACTCGATCGAGTGAAATGCGGGAAGAAATTGGTCGATCGAGTAATAATTGATCGATCGATCGATTTGGCCATTGGGAGCTGTAATTCGTCATTTGGGCTTGATTTAGATGACGACTTTGACGATGATAACGGTTATGGTGAATCCCCCTTATTCAAAGCCGAGTTAGATGCACTTGAGGCTGAGATTTACGGGACGAATTCCACTGAGGATGACAAGGAGGTAGCTGAGTCGGTAGTCACTCCTAGCACGGAAGAGGTAATGAATTCTTTTATCTATGATTCCGTCATTGAGAGTGATCAACTTGAGGTATTGAACGATAATTTATTTATTGTTTGTTTTAATAGTAAATTGCCTCAGTTGACTTTTGCTGCGCATCCCAATGCTTTACCCCTTCCCAGTAGGTCGTACAATTTAACGATTTTTCACCGTCCTTATCATTGTAAATTCGTTAATCTGAAATGGAGCCCTACTTATTTGACAATTTTTCCCTCGCTCCTATATTTTGTGGATAAATTTAGGAGCGCCCATAGGAAATTTGTTAGACTTAAATGTTTACATATCTTTATTTCCTACTTTGCTATTCCACTATGGTGCTACTTATCTTTGTTGTGTAGCACATGCGACTATTTGACAAATTTTTGCGCGCGTTGAGCTGTTTTGATCGTGATTAATTATAGAGGCTCGAAGAAAAAGAAGGTCGAGCTGGGACCTGACTGAAGCTAGCGCTACCCGGGAGGCAACCCGGAGATTTTTTTTTTTTTTTTATTCAATTTCAGTTGTAATAAATGGTTTTATACCATAGACTATCTCAGTAAGCTTGTTTTTGTTAGTTTGCGGGCTGTTTTTCATTGCATTTTGCAGGAATACGCTGAGGATCACTCGATCGAGTACTTGTTGTACTCGATCGAGCACTTTAGCTGAGAGATCTTCTCGATCGAGCAGACCATCCTCTCGATCGACCACCTGCAGAAACAAAACCACTCGATCGACCACATCACCATTCGATCGAGGAGTTTTTGAATGCCCATTTCACTCGATCGACCACTGTTGGACGTATATCGAGTGTATTTGACTTGGATTAGCTTCCTGAGACGGTTTTCCGGGCCCTTAGCAACCTCCCATTTCATGGTCGGTTTGGGGAGGTCCCCTTATTCGCACTATCTTGTAAGTTTTCCGCATTTACTCTTTTCCTCCTTTAGTTTGCATTTCCTTTCCATGTTTGGGTACAATGGGGGCATTGTACGGTTTGGTTTGGGGAGGTTATGCATCCATATCCGTGTCTGCATTTTGTTTTTATTTGCATTTCAGTTATCACGTTTAATTTTCTGTTTGCATTGTTTTTATTTCAAAAAATTCAAATTCCATAAAAAATTAAAAAAATTGTTAAAATTCAAAAAATATCACGTCTATTTCAGCATATAGGTTGAGTCGGAACGGTAGATTTCAATGATGAAATTGCCCTATAATTGTCTTTTTGCTTAAGCCTTGCATTAAACTGTTATCTTTTAGCTTTGTCTTTTGCATAATCTACGAGTTAATGTTAAAATTTAGCTGAACATATAGACTTGACCTGAAATTTTGGCAACCTACTTACATATTCTAAGGATTAGAGCCTTATAAACTGGTGTCATTTGTGACCAGTTTCATGTAGGATTGTGAGTAGTTACTCCTTGCATAACATGTTCATCAATTTGCACGTATATGAAATTCAATTGCTTTTTGCCTGCATACATTCGGGTTAGTGGTTGGTGTCACATGCAGGGAGGTGCTTACATTTCCCTTTCTTTCATTTTTACCCATAAACTCCACATTAGCCAAATTTGCCAGTTGACCCTTAGCTACATCCAAATTTAGCCTGCCTTGGCAAGCTAGTTTAGATTGTTTTGCGGTATATTTTCTATTGTATCAAATATTGGCGCATAATCTATTGATTCGGAGTTGGTATTTTATGAAGAGAAGGAGTTGATGAAAAAAAACGTGAAAAAGAAAAGAAAAAAAAGAATTGAAAATGAAAAAAAAAAAGGAATTCAGAAAAGAAGAGAAGAAACCGAAAGAAGAAAAATAGAGAAAGAAAGGAAAAATTTGAAAATAGAAAAAGAAAAAAAAAAAGATGCTGTTTGGTTGACGGTTTCTGCTCCTATGTTCTATCTTACATTATTTGAGGAGTGAGTTCAGTCTGGTTTGGTGAGTTTTATGCCAAATGAAGGGCATGTGCTTATTCCATAATTGAGTTGAGAATTGGATGCTGTCATATGGTTCTGTTTAGGTACTAGCTTGGCCGCCTATACCTCCACATTCCCATAAATGTTTTGCCTTTTCTTACCCATTGCCTCACTTTACCATATTTCTGTAAGCACTCGGCTGTGACAGGACCTTGTTGGTTGGAATGTATGCACGGTAGTTAGAATTGTCTATCATATTAGTTGCATGCATGTTTATGTGGGTCGTAGTTTAGGTGAGCGACTATTTTTCTTTCTCTCTTATACATATATATGCTTACCCTTTGCTTCATGAGAGAAGAGTGACCCGTGAGAGTCCGATTTTAAAGGTCTTGCAAGGTCGACGGTTCAGCTTTATTTATAAACATCTTATAACTCGTTTGCATTTGACTGTTAGCTATAAGTGTCAGTTTGCTTGTATTAAATTGGCTTAAGTGGGCATTTGTAGCTGGCTCTGAGTTATTTTTCCGTTCCATTAGCGTATAGTTTTGAGTTTACTCGGGGACGAGTAAAGGTTTGGTTTGGGGAGATTTGATACGTGCATTTTATATAGTCTTTTTAGCCTATTTTATGCACGTATTTCTATGCTTTTATCGTGGTTTACGCTACGAAATGCCCCGAATATGCTACTTTGGGTTATTTTGTCTTATTTGCAGGAATGAACCAGAAAGTAGTGAAATCAAGTCATTTACCGTCCATTTTGCATGCATTTGGAGAAAGAGTAGATTTGGAGCAGGAAATATTGCTGTCTTGGGATGCGTGAAGGTGTTTCGGGCACTAAAAGGACAAGTCAAAGTCAAACTAGCGTGGATACAAGTCTTTGAAGTCAAGTTTCACTTGATCGAGTGATTTATTACTCGATCGAGTGGTTTTAGGTTGTATAATAAGTCGATCGAGGGGTTAGATTACTCGATCGACCAGTTCTTTTTGTGCATTTACTCGATCGAGGACACTATTAGTCGATCGAGCAGGTTTTGGAGTTAACTTCACTCGATCGAGTGATTCATGTGGTCGATCGAGTGGACTATGCCACGGGTTGGGCTTTTTAGTCTAAATTCCGTCATTAGGTTTAACCTTTACTCCTAATTTCTTATAAATAGGAGTAAGGGTTGTCTTTTGGAATCATCCAATAATCCGGGGATCACATTGCTTTTCTCCCTTTTCTCTATACACTGTTACTCTTATTCTTCTTCATTTCCGGATCCTTTAATTTCAGTAATTCTTCTTCCCTTATTCACTTTTAATGTTTATTTCTTCTTTTATTATTGTTCTTGTTTATTTTATTATGCATAGCTAAATCCCCTAGTATGTTAGGATTAGGGAAGCCGTGGTAGCAATGCTTTAACTGTATTAAATAGATTAGCCTTGCGATAGGAATTGTATTAGGCAATTTAATTGTTATCCGGTCAAATGAATGCATGCAGGAGACCATAATTCTAGTTAACCCCGACCTAGATCGAAAGATTGGAAGGGAAGGCTTGCTTAATTACAATAGGGTATTGCAGTGAGGGCGAAAGTTAAGCTGTTTACGCTCTAGGGCGGTTTAAGGACCGAAAGGTGACGACCATAGCTCTTCTTATCAATAGTCTAATCGCCTTAGTATTCTCGATAATATAAGATCTGATAGCTGCCACGGTGGACCGACTCTTAGCATACTACCCTTCTTCTTCTGTTAATTTCTCTTTTTTATTTCTCTTGCTTTAGTCGTTAGTTTAGTCAACACAATCAATTCAAAACCCCTAGCATTGTGACATTAGACAGATAGATAGACAAATAGATAGTACACCGCCTCCCTGTGGAGATCGACCCTACTTGCCGCTGACTTCTGTTAGCAGTAATCTAGGTATTTTATTTTTGGTGTAGAAACGACCGCATCAACTGTATAGCAATATGTTCCCCATTGGGTGACGAAAGCGATCTTGTGCATATCTTCCATGGCCATCTTGATTTGGTTATAACCCGCATATCCATCCATGAAGGATAGTAATGCGTGGTGCGCAAAGATTGTCCACCAATATGTCAATGTGAGGTAGAGGGAAGTCATCTTTTGGACTTGCTTTGTTTAGGTCCCTGAAGTCAACACAAACACGGATTCTCCCATCCTTTTTGGGCACAGGTACTATGTTGGCTACCCAGTCAGAGTACTCGGAAACTTTAATGAACCCGGCTTTGAATTGCTTATCAACTTCTTCCTTAATCTTTAGAGCCCATTCTGTCCTCATTCGTCGAAGCTTCTGTTTCACAGGTTTGAAACCCGGTTTAATAGGAATCCTATGTTCGGCGATATCCCTGTCGATCCCTGGCATGTCTTTGTAGGACCAAGCGAAAACGTCTTTGAATTCATTTAGGAGGTCTATGAAATCGGCCCTTTCGGTAGAGCTCAAGGTAGTCCATATCCTAAGTTCTTTGGGTTCTAATTCGGTTCCTACGTTGATTGGTTCGGTGTCCTCTATTACTGGTCCCCCTTCCCCTTCCTGTAACATTTCTTTGGCTACGTAGGGAGGTATTTCGGTCAAGTCTGGGTCTTGGTCATCCTCAGTATCATCATAAACAGAATTGCACTCGAAAGAACACAGAGAGTAAGCAAAACCTGATTTATTCATATTAAGATTTGAGTAAAGTTGAAACAAAGAAGCCAACTGATCCGTGGTCAGTGGCGGCAAAGGAACAGTAATTGGGGCATTCCCCGAACTACCATGACTACTCGAGGCTAAGCTAGGAGAAACGAAGGGAGTGGGGATGACAACAGGAGTAGACTCTCTAATGACTTCTCTAGACTCCGACTCTGACTCCGACTCCGACTCCGACTCGAATTCGTCGTCTTCTGGTTCTCCTTTGAACATCTCTCCTTCTCCAGTAGTGAACTTGAAGAGTCTTCCTTGGTTGTTGGTCCATTTGATAGATTTTCTCCATCCTTTCTGCTGCTTTGTGTCGGTTTCTGTGATTAACGCGGTGGGGTTGAAGCGATCGTCTTGAAGTATCATAGTAATGATCTCATCCTGCGCGGCCCTAATGAATCGGTCCTCTCCAAACAAGAGGCTAACAGCTTGTTCGTCAAAGCAAGGTGCTTGACGGGTTTTGACGGTAGGAACCGTTTCGGGAGGAATGAAGTAGCAATCGTGAAAGATCTCGATTCCGGCTAACTTCCTCTCAAGATAATGCCAAGGTTCGGGAAATCCATGGAAGAGTTCTGAACTTCCTTCTTGAACGAAGTACCCATTTAGAGTGGGGAGATATGGTCTCATTTGGACTCCCACGTACTTGCGATTTTGGACTTGAGCGAGCATTCGAGAACTTCTTCAGCTGTGGGTTTGTATCCTAGTCCAAGTGGTATCCTTGTCGAGTTGCCTTTCTTGTATGGTGCGAAGGTGTTCTTCCGGATTGGGTTCAAAGGCATTCCAGGGAAGTATCCCTGGGACTTGAGTATGTGGTTGACCACCAAGTTGGAGTAGGGATTATAGTATAAGGGTGCCAACTCACTTTCTATGACGCTCACACTTTGGAAGCCCCCAAGTTCGTATATGGGATCTGCAAGGACTTGGTTGTTTGATTGCTTCTCAATTATCGCCTTGATGGGTGACGAAGTGATCGTCACAACTTTGCCATTTAGTGGGATCTTGATCTTTTGATGGAGGGTGGATGTTACCGCTTTGGAAGCGTGAATCCAAGGCCTTCCCAAAAGTATATTGAATGAAGCTTCGATATCCACTATTTGGAAGTTAACTTTTCGCTCGATTGGTCCCGTAGCTATGGTTAGGCTAGCAAGTCCAACCACTTTTCGCCGTGTACCGTCATATGCACGTACACCTTGATTGGTGGGAGTCCAATCCGACTCCTTCATGCCTAGTTTGTATGCCGTTTTGAGGGGTATGACGTTGACCGCGGAGCCATCATCTACCAAAGTCATTGGCACGTTCTTCTTTAGACAGATGACAGTGATGTATAGAGCAAGGTTGTGACTAGCGCCAAAAGGCGGCAAGTCTTCGTCTGAGAAAGTAATAGGATTACTTAGCCTCGATGGTTCTTGGAAGACCAAGTTGACTACATCTTCAGGAGTGGAGTTATGTGCTACATTCAATTTGGCCAAAGCTTGCAGTAAAGCTTGGCGATGCGGAAATGAGCTTGCCACTAGTTGCCAGACTGAAAGATCAGCCTTGGTTTTCTGTAATTGCTTGAGCAAATGATCAGTGGGGTCGTCTTCGTTATCATTTGGTGTGATGACGTTGGTTGGACTGTTTTGAGTAGTGCTTTGATATGGACGACCCGAACGAGTTAGGTGATCCACATCTTGGTCTTCGCCATTTTGGACTATTTCCTTGACTAAGGAGTTTTCAATGAGGTATTCGTCTTCATCGTCATCGGCCCAAACCCCATTGACTGTAGCTAGTTCTTTCATTCTCATGATATCACTTTCTAGTTGTATGATTTGATCGACTAGTCCATCGACCACGGCGACTACTTCTTGCATAGTGGCATTTTGAGAGAAGATCAATGGTACACGTTCTTTAGGTGTTGCATTGGGATCGCGTAAGGTCGTTACCATGCTTTCTAATTCCCACACTTGTCTATCTACACTCCTTGCCCATGCGATGAAGTCGGAAAGGGTAGGGGAGATGGTAGAGTAGAGCCTTTCTTTCTCAATTGCATGAATTTCATTTTCGGTGGGAGAAATGAGATGTGAACAATCTAAGGTAGATTCGTCACTTGTAATCACTAGAACTCCAAGAGGATTCTGAGTGTTGTTGGGCTTACCTCCTGGTGGAATTGGAAGTCGACCATCTTCGATCATATCTTGAAGCACGTGTTTTAACTTGTAGCATTTTTCTGTGTCGTGCCCTTTGCCCCTGTGGTATTCACAGTAGGAGTTTTCATCCCAGAATTTGGACTTCTTTTCGGGTTCGGGAGTAGGTCCAATGGGTTGGAGTTTACCTTGCTTCATTAGCCTTTTTAGAGCGTTGGAGTATGTATCCCCAAGGTTTGTGAACTTCCTTGGTGGGCTAGTTTTCTTGGATGGCTCGAGAAGGTTAACTTCGTCGGTCTTGCTAGTAGAGCCGTAGGAACGACTTGTGGACCCTTGATATGCTCGACCTACCGTTTTGGACAAGAGCCCTTTGCGGATGTCATCTTCAATTCGTGTCCCTAGTACGGTTAAGTCCTTGAAAGTCTTGATGTTTTGATATCTCAAATGGTTGGCATATATGGGCTTGAGATTATCCACGAACTTTTCCACAAGAGTGGCCTCATCCGGGCGTTCAACTAGTTGAGTACTAGTCTTCCTCCACCTACTTAGGAAGTCGGTGAATCCTTCTTTGTCATTTTGGGTAAGAACCTCTAGGGTACGCATGTTGACTTGGATCTCGGCATTATCCGCGTATTGTTTCGAGAATTCGATCGCGGCGTCTTCCCAAGTAGCGACCTTTTTGTGATCCAAAGTGTAGAACCATTGCTTCGGAATGGTGTCAAGAGATGAAGGAAAGATCCTTAAGAACATCTCGGGTTTGATGCCTTTGATAGACATGTAGTCCTTGAAGGCGCGGATGTGGTTCAAAGGGTTCTCATGTCCTTTAAACTTAGGGATATCCGTCATGCTAAAGTTAGTAGGCAATTTGGAGTTGACGGCTTTATACTTGCGATTGTTTTCCCTATAGATGTCATCCCCCTTAAGGTACATCAATTGTTCCTCTAGGTATTGGAGCCTTTTCTCAGCTGCGGTTGTCCCTAGGACGGGATTCTCATCTTTAGACTCGTCATCAGAAAATTGTAGTACTTCACCTTTAAGGGGAGGCAACCTTCCCTCTACATCAAAGATACGGCCTTCGATAAGCTCAAGGCGGTCATAGGTTTGTTCTTGAGTGATTTGCATTTGGGCTATCGCGGCTAGGATTCGATCACTACTTTCTTGAATTTGCTGGAGGTTTGTTTCATCACTTGACCCAGGCATCTTGGAAACTGGATAAGAGATTGGCGACGAATCAAAACACGATCGACCATTCTATCACACTTGCTAAAAGAAGAAAAGTTTTGACTTGTGAAGTGGGTGTGTGCCACTTGTGTTGAGTGAGTTTTGAAGAAAGACAAGGTCTTTGAAAATGTGTGTCCTAGCCAACTGTAGTGTAGTTGCAGGAGTGGACTCGAAGTGAGGTTTTGAAATGGGCTTGTGGCCTGAATTTTGACTTTGACAGAGTTTTGACCGGATTTTGCGCTAATTGAAGGCCTACTTTTTTTTTTCGAAAATTTTGTTTGAAGATGAGTTTTGATTTTTTTTTTTTTTTGAAAATTCGTCATGGTTTTGTTTAGAAGTGGTGATCACGTAAGGTATACACATTTATACAAGCATTATAACGGGATGCTGAGTGCATTTAAAAGGGTTTTGGTTTAAAGGGTGGGTTGCCATACCGAACCATCAAACCCGAAGTCTGTGGAGAGGCTCGTGCCAAACAAGAGTAAGGCCGATTCCTAGTCCATTTCCTCAAGTAGTGAAGGCCCTTGATACAAACAAGAGTAAGCATCATGGTATGGATGACGTCAATCGCTATCCATCCTTAGGCCCAAATAAGAATTAGGACCGTTTAGATGGGACGATTGGTCGAATGGGTTGGGTTGGGCCTAGGAAGGCCGAATTAAACGGTCTAGGAAGACCGAGTTATGAAAACCGACAATTGTCTTGTACAAACTTATCCCTAACCTTGTTCAAGTTTCACCCTAGCTACACGTAAGTGTATTATCCCCAGCGGAGTCGCCAAACTGTGGACAGCGGGCCGCCCACGGGGGCGCTTGGTGAGAAACGAGGGACAAGCGTTTGCATTTTGTATGGAGTCGCCACCAATTTTTATGGGAAATTGGAACCGTTCGAATACCTCGTGTCATGTCAAGACACAAAGTAGTGACATGAACACTAAGCAATCGTTACCCTTAGCATTCTATGTCTAGAATGACTCTCGTGGATGCCAATGAACACGGGTGCTCACGGAGATCTGGAGTAAGGGGTGAGGGTACGTATTAGGAAGCTCTTTTGATCGAACACCTAATCCCGCCCGCCTCGATAGCGGCCTCTACTAATGATTAGGGAAGTTATTCGTACTTGATATATCGTCGGCTATATGCATGCAATGCAACATCCATAGATTAATCCTAGCATGTGAGAATTAAACTAAGTCGGTGAACAATTAGTTAGGCATACAATTGGGTCGAAGTTGGATTTAATGTTGATTTACATGTGAAAGCATACAAACAATAAAAGAAATACAATAACGAAAATTACAATAATGGAAATTACAATAATTACAACGGATTAGATGATTTATGTCGAAAACACCTTTAAAACGGATAATTTGAGAAAAGAAAGAAAAGAAAGAAATACGAACAGAAATCAGGGTGATAATACGAATATTAGTTAATTAATTACGTAGGTTAATTAAACTAGGTCAAGGCAGAAAGGAGTTCAGAGACAGAACTCAACCTGGAACAGGCGCAGCAGGACTGCGCCCTCTGGAAGAGGCGCAGCAGATGCTGCGTCTGTTCCAAGGGTGAGTTCTGGCTGTGAAGCCGGAACTGCAAATCGTTAATGTCGATTGGTGATTTTAATGGTTGATTAAGATATTTGACTCGGATGGAAGTGGTTTAATGGATTATTTACATATGAATGGGTCATAAAAACAGTAAAATACGGATGAGACGGAATCAAACGGATTAATTACATGAAGGGACGATGTTAATGAATGATTAATTAGTGACATCGGTGAATAGAACAAACTAAACATGATGAATTAATGACGAATTAACAATGAATATGGATGCAAAATATATCAAAGATAAATTCCAGAAACTCAATATGAATGAATTGAATCTCCAAAAACTCGGATTGAATATTAATGACGAAAACCCGCAAATATTGATTACTTGAGATTTAAGCCGGATTTATGATAATTAAAACATGTGAATTAATGATGATGAATATAATACATGTGAATTATTATGCTATCATGCGAACGAATTATTAAAGACGAAATACATACAGAAACAAACAGACAAACACGAATTACAGAGGACGGAGGAAGAAGAAAAGAAGCAGGAACTGCGGCAGCCTCACGAAGAGGCGCAGCAGGAACTGCGCTCCTTCGAAGAGGCGCAGCGATTCTTTGCGTCTTTTCTCGACGTCTCTCTTCATCGGAAATCCGCAAAAACAGGTTTTTCAAGACGGTTTTAGAAATCGATTTTAAAAGATGTTTTCGACATAAACCTTACAACGATGAATAAATAAAATACAATAAATAAAGAGAATTATACACCCTCAGACTTACATGTTGACGGAACGAGATGAACTAAGTATCGACTAGTGAATGCTCGACGCGAATGCAATGAAAGAGTGCCCTCGTAAGAGGAAAACGATTGATTAATTTAGATTGATTGAGTGTAGTTGGTCAAATTGGTCGGTCATGCAACGGAGAGGCTGGTACCCGGAAAGATCCGAGCTTACGTGGTCGGAAGTCCAAGCACGTAGGCGCCAATTAGTAAGAACGAAGTCTAGAATGCAAAGGGAGAAGAGAAGGGCGGACACTCGCGTGAGAAATATGAGGAACGAAGGCTCCTATTTATACTAATCACACGGAGGAATAGGGTTTCGGAGACTCTTTGGAAGTGAATCTCGGAAAGATATAAAAAAGATACGTAAATCATGCAAAGAAGGGCCTGGGAAGAGGCGCAGCAGCCACTGCGTCCCTTGGAAGAGGCGCAGCACCTGCTGCGTCTATTCCCAGGAGGTTTCCTCCTGCTGAAGAAAGATTTCCGCGTTTGAGTTATGGTAGGACGGAAATAATCCGATTATCTTTTGAATATTACGGGATATTATTTGCCAAAAGATAAAATTTGTGAAATATGGAATAGAAATATCCGGAACATTCCAGAACATTCTGACTCGGGATTTAACAATTATCAGAAAATGGAGACGATTTTCGACCCGGACTCCGAATGTACTCTAATTACTGCCAAAACGACCGTATCCGGACGTAGATGACAACTAAGAGGTTGAAATTAATGTTTGAGCAAACACTTGACGATAAACTTACGAACTGTCACAAATCGTTCCGCGAATCAAACATGCGGCCCAATCATCACCGGGTGGTTTGCGAGGGGTGCAGAAACGAGTTGTCTACAATATGAGACTTATTTAATATTTATAAATGGTAGCTCAAATTTTTTTAATCTGATGTGAATATTATTGGTGATTTAATCATACACATTTGATACGGCATAGTAAATCAAAGTTAAAACTATTTCATGCCATCGTTGAAGTTGTTTATTTCTACTATTGTCATTGTAGAAATTTTTCTCTGCCAAATGTTAAGTAAATGTTAATCTTTACTTCTTTTTCCTTTTATGACATGTTACTTTTTCCTGAAATATTTTTTTTAAAAATAAAAATAAGTTTTGTCCTAAGGTTTTTGTAAGACAATTACGGGTTTGGTTATAATTAACAACTCATGTAAATCTTTTAAATATTCTGTTCCGGGTGTAATTCCAGAGCAAGTATTGTTACCACCCGTGGCTTGTAGAATGATGTCTCGAGTTGGATTCCTCACGTCTCTATCGTTCCTCTCGGCCTCTCCTGCAACAATGAACGAACTGAGGGCTTGGCTTTGTGCCAAGCGTACTCACTCCGACGCTCAAGTCAGTGAACTTAACAAGATAAGTTGTTAGTACTCGGCTAAGGATATATTATAGAGAGATAAGGAAGATATTACCAGATGAATAGTGATTCTTAGGTTAATTTGTGGATCCTTTCCTCAATGAGGGTTGAGGAGTATTTATAGACTTTCACCTTTTGTCACGTAGTGGCCAAGTGGCCAAGTGGCTAGCAGATGGAAAGACCGTTCTACCCTCGACCGCTGGACCCATGGCAGGCCGGCCGAGGGTCTTGGATATGAGTACGCGGATATGTGTCCCGGCTGATCAGTTGCCAGGCCGAGACCCAGGTGACAGGCCGATGGGTTGCATCGGCTAAGCTGTCTGAGTCGTTGACTTGCTGTGGATATCCTTGACCTTGCTCAATATGTTGACTTGGTCAGCGGTGCAGAATATGCCCCATCAATTTGCCCCCAGCGTAGTCTATGCCGTGGTATGGGCTCCGATGTATGCTGAGCGTATATTCTGCGAGTAATTTTTGAAACTTTTCTGTATCGGCTTCTTCTATCTCGGCCTGGTTCTTATCAGGCCGTACCATATATATCCCCCCTCCGCATGGATGTGTAAAGGGCATCCGATGTGGAAAAAGAAGTGACGCTGGCCGAGACCAGGGTTGGGAGTGTCGGTGGGAATATGTTAAGGTGCCGGATGACTACCCGCTGCCCCGCTTCTTTCAGCACCAAGTTAATTTGCGGTGTGAAACTAAAGCGGAGCACGACAGATGGGTCACCCGGAAGAAGCTCAAGATGGATGCCGGCAAGGTCCTTCTTAAGGAGGATGAGAAGCTGGCGATGAGGCTCTTCGAGGCGGACAAGAGTGGGGTGCCGAAAAGATGGATTCCCCCAACGCAGATCATCCTCCAGGATGAGCCGCTCTGTCACGTCGGCCTCATACCGGCCCTAGCACAGGGTGAGTGGGGTCGGTGCAAGGCCTATCGCCGCTCTCAATGTTCCTGTTTCTCGAGTTTCGGTTTATTTCTTCTATTTAATTCTTGCTTTGTTTCCTTCGCAGACCACTTCGGACCGGACCTGTCTGAGAATATTCTCCGGAGAATGGGGCTGCACAAAGATAAAACCGTTGCTAACTTGCACCCCAAGGCTCTTGCCCATGATCGCAGGACGTCGCCGAATGATCTCATGGATCAGCGGCTGAGGAGCTTGAATGTGGTGGAGGCCCAGGCGAAGGTTGTTAGTAACATGCCGCGCCATACGCGAAAAACAAAGTCTTCGGCGGCGATGGCGTCGACATCAGTTCCACCTCCTACTCCCCCTGTTCAGAAGGCAACGGTGGAGATCGTTGATATCACCAATGGGGAGGACTCTGACGAGGAGGGGCCTCCCCTTGTCCGTAAGAGGAAGGGGACAGCCTCTACCGCTGTCGCTGCTTCTGCCGCTGGCGAGGAAATGCGTCCTTCGGCCAAGAAGGCCAAGCATGGTACTGATCTACTCTGTGGCTCAGATTTGGCCGGCTCATTAGCGCTGCGATGACGGGTTTTTCGGCATGTCCGTATGTTGATCGATGCTTTTGTTAAATTTTGAGATCAGCCGCTGTCGGCCGTCGCTCTTAATGAGCAGCAAGTGGGGGAGAGACCCGCGCAGGCTGGTGATCGTAACGTCACCGTTGACTCTTCATCCCAGAAGGCTTCCCCCTCCCGACTGCAGGCTGGTGATCGAAACGTCACCGCCGACTCTTCATCCCAGAAGGTTTCCCCTTCCCGGCTGCAGGCTGGTGATCGAAACGTCACCACTGACCCTTCATCCCAGAAGGCTTCCCCCTCCCGACTGCTTGCAGCGGAAGGCGCGAGGTTGGTCGAGGAGCTGGCGAGATGGAGCGAGCTGGCCGGTGCTCGTATTATAGAGCAGGAGAAGGCCGTGGCTCAGTCCGCTTTTGAGCTCGATGCCACTAGGAAGGTGGCCACGAAGGCGGCCGGATCTCCTCAATGAGCAGAGGCTTAGGGTAGATCTTTGCCGAGAAAGCGCTCTTGGGCCGAGAGGAAGCTCGGGGAGGACGCCGAAAAGGAGGTCTTTCTTTGAGAGAGCCAAGGCCGAGGCCGCTGCGGCCGAAGTTGCAAAGTTGCTGGATAAGTGCGACCTTGTTCAGAGGCATGCCGACCTTTATCTCCAGCAGATGAATGAATTCAGGGGCAGATTTCAGATCCAGGGGAAGGTGATTCGGAGCAAGGAGGCCATTATTAGACAAAAAGAGGACGACATCGAGATGCTCCAAACCGAAATGCTCCCTAACATGTGCACCGAGTTCCGGGATCTGGCCGAAGAAGCTGCCAGGGAAGTGATTGAGGAGCTCTTCCCTCTTCCTGGTTCCTTTCCGTGGGCCAAATTTGACGAGCTGTTTGACGATAAGCTCGAAGCCAAGGAGAAGGCCGTGGAGGGGAAGGCCAAGGAGGCGGTGAGGGTGAAGATAGAAAAAGAGGCGGCCGCGGAGAGTGCAGCCCTCGCTGAGAAGACTAAGGCGGCCAAGGAGGAAGTCGTAAGGGCAAGGGCAGCTGATGCAGCCGAGGCTCAGGCTG
Organism: Silene latifolia; assembly: GCF_048544455.1. Taxonomy (NCBI): domain Eukaryota; kingdom Viridiplantae; phylum Streptophyta; class Magnoliopsida; order Caryophyllales; family Caryophyllaceae; genus Silene; species Silene latifolia. The sequence continues at coordinate 49,728,959 of NC_133527.1, read as the reverse complement.
AGGCTGCTGAAGCTGAGGCTGCTAAGAACGCCGCTGGGCTGCCCATCGAAGAAGATGCTGCTACTGCTGCTGATGGCGAGCAGCAACAGGCATAGGGAGACGGGCGGTCGTCACCGGAGCTCACCGGCGTCTCGACGACTTTTCACTGTTCGGAAGCCAATTATTAAGCCTTCCCTCCCTGCCACTTTTGGCGCTTCATGTGATACCTGTAATCTTTTGTTTTTCTTTTCCTTGTATTTTGTACAACTTTTGTAGGTTGTGTTTTGGCTTGTCCTTATGGGGACGGCCGTCATCCGTATTCTCCTCACTTGTAACTTATCATTTTTAATAAGAGTTCGTTTCTTTTGTCTTTGGCTTGGCCGAGGTCTTTACCTCACTTTGAGTTTCCTTGCACTAATAGTTGAGCATATCAACTGTACTTAGTGTCTTCGTCTGAGTTTCCTTTTTGTTTTCGCCTCGGTCTGGCCGAGGCAGTCTAGAGTGCGCATCCCACTTGTGTTTAAACGCTTTTAAGGCGTTTTGACCGTCTCTGCGAGTATCGACTTCGCTTGCCGTAACTGCCGCGGCATCTGCTTCCTGAGGGTGATTGCCGCTCTTGTCGGTTATGACAGTGTGAGACGGCGTCTGTTTCTTGATAACGTGTTACGTGGCGTCTACCACTTGGAGTGACTGCCGAAGCGTCTACTACTTGGGGTGACTGCGACGGCGCTATATTTCTTGATGGAGACTGCCGCTCTTGTCGGTGTGACAAGTATGAGTGGCGTCTTATTTCTTGATGACGGCCGTGGCGTCTACCACTTGAGTGATCTGCGACGGCGTCCACCTCTTGGGGTGGCGCCGTGGCGTCTACTACTGGGTGATTTGTGTGACGGCTTTTGCTCCTTTGCGAGAGCGCCGCTCTTGTCGGTGTGACAGTATGAGCTGGCATCTATTCCTTGATAACGTGTTACGTGGCGTCTACCACTTGGAGTGACTGCCGAAGCGTCTACTACTTGGGGTGACTGCGACGGCGCTATATTTCTTGATGGAGACTGCCGCTCTTGTCGGTGTGACAGTATGAGCTGGCGTCTTATTTCTTGATAACGTGTTACGTGGCGTCTACCACTTGGAGTGACTGCCGAAGCGTCTACTACTTGGGGTGACTGCGACGGCGCTATATTTCTTGATGGAGACTGCCGCTCTTGTCGGTGTGATGTATGGTGGCATCTATTCCTTGATAACGTGTTACGTGGCGTCTACCACTTGGAGTGACTGCCGAAGCGTCTACTACTTGGGGTGACTGCGACGACGCTATATTTCTTGATGGAGACTGCCGCTCTTGTCGGTGTGACAGTATGAGCTGGCATCTATTTCTTGATAATGACTTATGGGAAAAAATGGACACTTAGATGGAAGACTTGGGACGATTTCTCATTAGGTGTAAACATGCGGTGGGGTGCCCACAGCTATCTTGGACACCTCCGCCGCTATACAAAGTTTTCCCGAGATTACCAACGTCCTAATGGCTCATCAAAGGCACACCTTCCCAGTCAGCCGCTAGTTGCATCCATGAGGTCGCCCTCGTGTTGCAAGGATGGACTTTTTCCTTTCTCTGACTGCCTTGCCACTTTAAGGGACTGCATGTTGCATCCTCTGGCAGCTATCTGGACGTTGACCACCTCGTCCTTTTCGTCTTTGGAGACGAGCTTATGCGCTTCCCCCCGGTCCGAGACGTACATCAGTGTCAGGGCCCGGATGGACATCACTGCGTCGGCCTCGCTCAGAGTGACTCGGCCTATGAGAACGTTTTAGGCGGACGAGCCGTCAATGACCACGAACTCGGCTAGGACATTCTTAGCCGCATTCCCTTCGCCGATCATCATAGGCGATCGATTGACCCAGTGGTACGGCCGGCCCCAGAGAAGCCTGTACGGTGGATTGGTGCGGGGGCTTAGGTCCTTGACTTTCGGGCATCGAGGCCGAGGAAGCACTCCGAACATTATGTTTGTGTAGGCGCTGTGTCAATCGGGCACCTCTTGACCAGTGGTTGGATATGTCCAAATTGACTACAAGCGGGTCGTGTGAGGAGCGATGACTCCTTCGTAGTCCTTCCCGCCAATAGTCATATCGGGGATGTTGGAAGCGGGGGGGATGTTGTGTTGGGCACAAAATTGATGGCCCGATATAGCTCGTTCAGTGCCGTTTGTGCCCATGAGCGGACCCTCCGTTCTCGTTGCCCCGATGACAACATGGATCACTCCTATCCGTTCGAAGACGGATTTCTTATCTGAACTGGCCGGGCGTCGGTCTTATGGCCTTTGGCAACGTATTTGCCGAGGCTCCCCTTCCGGATCAGTTCTTCAATGGCATTCTTCGAGATGCGCGAGTTGTCGATAAGGTGACCGGTGTGGCCGTGGTACTCACAAGATCGCTCGTGTCACCGTCTCCCTTCGGCTTGGGGGCCTTTCCCACTTCCCGGCCCTCGTGCTTGCTCGGGCGAAGACCTCGGCGGCCGATACGACGAGGTGGGTTTTATCATTATACCGCCTCGGCGTACGATCCCGAACTCCACCCGGCGCCCGTCGAGTCCTGTTTCTGGCAGATTTATCGACCGTGACTGTTATTGTCACGGCGTCCTTCACTGCACCGTGACCGATCATTGTCGCGGCGTCCTTCGTCCGGGTTGTCCTCCCGGCGGCTCTTCTTTTCTGAGGGCTTGGGCTCGCTAGGGCCTACCCAGGTTTTGTGGTAGTCTTCCACTTTAATGGCTTGATCAGCCAATTGTCTGGCGGCGTCAAAGGTCGGCCGCCACATTTGATGAGCTCGTTTTTAGGTCCCCCTTGGGAGGCCTTTCATCGCGAAGGTCGCAGTTCATTGTTCGGCTCACGAACTTGCGAACCTTGGCGTCGAACCTCTTCACATAACTCCGGAGAGACTCGCCTCCCTCTGTCGATAGTCGGGAGGTCCGATGTCTCCACAGCCCTCCTCTTGTTGCAGGAATACTGGGCTAGGAATGCGTCCTTTAGGTCGGCGTAACAGTATACCGACCCGTCGGGTAGCCCCTTGTACCAACTCTGTGCCATCCCTGTTGGAATATGTGTCCTCCGACAATAATGCGATCACAACTGTTGATCATGATGATCACATGGTTAAGTCTCATTAAAAATGAATACAATTGGGAAGTAATTTTTTTTATTCTTGTCAATCGGTCAACATATATCGGTAATGATTGGCTTACTAGAGTTTGACATTCTTCGTCGTGTGACGGTGGTGATCAGTTGACCCCCTAGGTCATACCTAAAGGGCGACACTCTTAATTGATTATTTAATTAATCGTATAATGTTACGAGTTAATTAAATTACTTGAAAATTGACGGACGATTTTGGAAGTATAATTTACGTATCAAATTGAAATGTGATTAAATGAGATACGGTCTGAGTAATCAAATTGTATAATTACTCGGATGAAATAAATTGTTTAATGTAACAATTAAATTTGAATGAATTATTATAAATACAATCCGTTGTGATTTATAAATGGAGAAATGTTTTTGGTACAAGTAATTATGAGATTACTAAGTCGATTTTGTATGTGACGTATTTTTATTAATACGTTGATTTTTAATATGTTAAAAATACATAACAATTTATGTCACATATGACATGTGACATATTGACAATTGACAAAAATAATATGGATTCCATATTATCATTTGTACCGAAATTATGGGGGTTATTAGGTTAATATTGTGTTGATTAATTTATTGAGAAAACACAATGATTACCTATATCCTAGCCATGCAACTCTAATTTTCTTGTGAAGATAAAAATGTTCATGCATTGGCTCCCCTAAAAAGTCCCCCTTCCACCCGGTTTTTTATGTGAAAAACCATCATTGGTTTTTCATATAATTTTACCTATTATTACACTAAATTAGTTTAGTGATATTCATTCTTATTCCATCATCAAATAAGAGATTTTTAGTGAGATAAAAAGCTCTCTTCTCCTCCCTCTCTAAACCGAAAATATTCAAAGTGTTAACAATATTTTTGGTTCAATTTTCTCATAGATTAATATTATACTAGTATTGTAATATTAATTAGATTAAGTGAAAGCCTTGGGTATTAAGCTTAGGGAGAGATCTTGCTCTTAGATCTTTGTTCTTCCATTGGAATAAGCTCAAGAACAAAAGAGAAAGGTGATCTCTTTTGTGCCCAAATATCCGAAATTAATTATGTAAGGACATGATTTCTCCTCTATTCTTTTTATTGTTTGCATGCATAAGATCCGTTTTAATTTATGACAAATTTATTAGACATATATGAGTATGTTAACATGTATAAAGATCTACATTTCCTTCAATCGGTATCATGAGCCACGGTTGTTTGCATGCAAATTGGTTAAAAGTTTTTCCGAGTTATATGAATAACAAAATAAAACTTGTAAAATTTGTGTTATTATGATATATCACGAAATAATTACATGCATGTTAATATTTCTGGTCCTAAAGTGTTTTAGGATTTTTTGGTTAATTTTTCGGATTTTTATTGTTCATATTTAATAATAATGACATTTAAATGTGATTTTATGAGTAAAAATGTCATTTTTGGTCGAAAATTAGCTATACTTCGAATTTTAAGTTGGTTTTTGGATATGTTGTTACATATATTATTTTGAGATAACCTGTAAATTTTCATAATTTTTGCACTTGTTATGCTCGAAAAATGAATTTTTCATTATTAAATTCGGATTTAAGAGTAAAATAGGTTAATATGAGTTAAATTTCGAATCTGGTCATAGAAAATTTATATGTTGTCACATGCAATTTTACAAGATGTGTGTAAAATAATTGGCTATAAAGAAGTCTTTTAGCATGATTTATGAATTTTTGAAGAAAAATGACATAAATAGTGACTTTATTAGTGAAAATTAATAAAATATAATCTATGACTTAGGAAAAACGTCTAATGTTGCATTTTATTATATTTTTCAGATCTAAAATTGAAAAGTTAATGAAAATAATTTTTCCATGTTTTTATGATTATTTTATTAAATATCGATAAACCGCAACATTGTTTTTCCGGAAAATTTTCGAAATTTTTAACCTAAGATTTTGAACATTATGAGTGTCATGGATTTTTCCAGAATGTTCATGAATTTTAAATTTCAAATTTTGAATTTATTTGAAATTTTGTGATTTATTTGAAGTTAAATAGCTTATTTTTGTAATTTTGGTCCATTTATGAACAAATTTGTAAATAAAAGTTAATTATGGTCAAATTATTAGTGAAAACTATATTTTGAGTCCTAAGTGGTTAGGGTAATTAACTAGTGCATAAATATGAGTTTATGCATATTTGTGATTATAAAATGTTGAAATCACGCAAATCCGTAAAAACCGAGTAATATACGATATTGGCAATTTAAAGGCGATTTAGCATAAAATTGAGCATGTTCATACATATTATAATGCTGCATTTTTCTTTATGATTGTCATAATTTTAATTTATGTAATTTTGAATTATGTAATTTTACTTAGTATGGCCTTAGATTTTAATTGGTATTTCCCGAAATGTATGGGAATATCGATTCGGTTGTAATTTTTATTGTGATCTCGTATCACCGTTTTGTAATTTAATAGATTTATTTTATTTTAGTTACAAATGTATAATAGGAAATTATGTAATTTATTATGTAATTTTATTCATTCCGGAGTTTCCAAAAGACGGATTTCTTCAAGAATGGCGATACATAAAGACGGTGTTACCTCGAGATGTGTGCCACAACCGAAGTTCAAGGGACCAATGGAGTTGGTTTCCGAATATGTAATAGATTAATAGTTTTTCTATTTTAGGAAAGGCCATACTAGGATTTATTTATCTTTATGCTTGCATTTTATTTTATGTTACATGCATCGCTAAATCGCCATAACTAAAACATGCATCTTCTTTTATCGAGTTTATCGACCGTGTCAATTAGAATTATCGTAGTTCACCGCTTTAGTTCACTTAAAACGTGATAGATAATAAATTGACATGACCTCTCGCTAAAACAATTAATTGAGATATAGCCTTACCAAATAGTAGAAACCATGAAAACCTATTTCGCGAGGGAGTGCACTCGGCCCTACCGGGGTACAAACCTTGTTACGTAGGGGAAGTGGGTGATGAATGTTAAATCCACCGAATTCATGTTGATAAGGGATGTATCGGCCCTACCGTGCCCAAGTTGATATGGATTTGGATCATGGACACATTTATTCGAAATTTGGATTGAACTCAACAAAAGTTTTTGATAAGGGATGTATCGGCCCTACCGTGCCCTTGTCGAATGTGTTTTGGGCTAAAGATAAATGTTAATGTAATATTATCGACCAAGAGTTCTAAAAGTAGAATCGATTAAACGTTAATCCACCGAGTTATATTGATAAAGGATGAATCGGCCCTACCGTGCCTAAGTCGATATGAATTTGGGTCTTGGAATCATTTATTCTAGTTGGGTAGAGGTCACTAGAAAAATGCATATAACTTGTTTAAATCATACATTTTTACGAGTATAATTAAAACGACAATTGTTTTACTCCTTATGTTTTGTTTTGTAGACCACTTCTTATTCATAACAAATGGCAACACCAACTCCTAATGCTACACCACTCGCTACTTCATCATGGCTCCGATCCTTTATGGATCGATGTAAACTTGAAAAGAATGGGTCAAATTTCTCCGAGTGGGATGCCCAACTCAAATTAGCCGCCGAAGGTGACGACAAGCTTCGTTACCTTACCGAGGCCTCTCCACCCGAGCCCACCACTAGGTCCACCGCGGCCACTAGGGAAGCCTATGAGGCTTACCAAAAGGAGTCCGCCGCAATGAAAAATGTATTAATATTTGCGATGGAGGCGGAGCTCCAAAGGAGAGCCTTCAAAATGGGCAATGCTAATGAAATTTACTCCAAACTTGTGACCATGTTTTCACAAACTCCGCGGATCGTCCAATATGAGGCGGCCGCGGCATTCTTTGATCTCGACTTCAAAGAGGGCCAAAAGGTTAGCCCTCTGTGCTCAAACTTATGGAGCTTGTCGAGACCTTGAAGATTCAAAAGGTTGAAATCCCCAAAGAACTCATCGTAGATAGGATTCTACACTCCTTATCCAAAGTCAAGGCATATGTGCAATTCCGGGTGAATTTCAACATGCAAGACAAGGATGTGTCTCTTGAGGAGTTGCACAAGTTACTTGTGCAAGCCGAGAGGGACATGGGGTTAAATGTGAACCCTCCCAAGGATGTGCTTAACATAAGCACAAAGAGTAAGGGGAAGTTCAAGAAGAATGGGAGAAAGGGCAAGAAGCAAGCTCCCACATTCACCAAAGCTAAGTCTTGTGAAGCTAGCACCTCCAAAGTCAAGAAGGGTCCTCTTGACAAATGCCATTATTGTAATGGCATGGGACATTGGAAGAGGAATTGTTCCAAATACCTTGGTGATATCAAAGCTGGAAAGATCACTCCAGTAGGTAAATGACTAACCTTCTTTTATGTTTCTAAATTCAACTATGGTATTATGATGCAAAGTTGTGATAATGTATCTTCCCTTTTTATTGTAAATAGGGCCGCCACCAAGCAAAGACAAAGGAAAAGAAAAGCAAGCATAAGAAACCATGAAGAAGCTAAGGATAGCTTTTATGGAGCTTTGTTTTTCGTTGTCTTATTTCAAGTTATGTTTTGAATTTTAGAACTTTAAGTTTCCGTGTTCGACATGGAAAGGTATTTTGGATAATGGTTTGTATTTTGGATGATAGTGACTTGGTTTGCAACCCAAGTCACCCGTTTTATCATTTATCCTTTATGTTCTAAAATTTCATCTTTAAATGCTTGCGTTTTGAAACATAAGATCATTCACTAAAAGTGATCTAATAGACAATTATAATGACGGGTTTCATTATATGTCCACATGCTTAAGGCTTGTGTATGATCATTTATTAAGTGACTTTGAGTCTATGAACTCTCTTAAAAGTATGTCAACCACCAAGTACACATATGAGATCAATAACAATTAGTCAACCTATGAGGTAGTTCTCCTTATACTTCAACATCATTATTTGTGTCTCATATGCTATCTTTGAATGCTTAGTGTATTCATTCTAAAGATAGAGTGGGAGAAAAATGAGGACACAACACACAAGGCAAGATATAATTGTGTACTTGTGTATATAAAGATCTACACAAGAGAGAATGAGTTGAATAAAGGTATATCTACTTACATAGTATACCAAATAGATGAGATCTATAGTCTCAAGTTAGTTTTAAATGACTTGAGAGACCAAGTGGAATAATCATAAGAGTTTATTCTCAAGATAACTACACGAGGAGACCAAAAGAAGTTTTGGAAGAATAATGACTAATGTAAAGTCTTAACAAGCTTTTGACTAAGGTTATGAATCATTTGACCAATAGTTTCAATCATGAGTTTTACTTAAGAGCCTAAATGAATCAAAGTAACATACTAGTTATGATCGAGTTGCAAAGATTGATATTCCGATATCTTCAATAGCCAACGTTTTAACCGCAAATGTCATTGTTTAACCTCCCTATGAAATGGTTAAACCTCCTTCCGAAAGGGTATTCCGAAGGACCTATTCTAAATATTATTTGTATTTGAATAATGACATTGCTACACATCATTATGACATGAGTGTGTTAGAGATTTAAAATCTCTTTCCGTAAGGTTGAGATGAGACCACTTCAAAATAGGCATTTTTGAAAGGATATGATGGGAACATATATGGTTTTATCCTAGTAACTTGGCAAAGCAATTTATATTTACATTCTTGACAAATTTCGATTAAGAAGTCATCTCGAAATATGTCGAATTGAGTGGGAGTTAGGAAATTCTCATGTGAAGACATAGAATTTAGTGGGAGCTATCATCCTTGAATGTATAAAACTCATTACTCATTAAAGAATGACGAGCTAATATCTTCTTTCATAAAGAAGCTTTTGAGTTTTCAATTCTGGATGAAAATGGACAATGATGAATCCAATTACATCATGGGATGTTGGATTAGTATTAAGAGATACACATCACATCAACATACGCGTAGGTTATTCGTATGAATGAAAATGGGATTACCATCAGTAGTCATGGTAGTTCATTGAACCTATGAACGGTTGATCTCATGATTATTAGTAACTAATGTTTCCGCCATTAGAATAATCATGTACATGTCCAATTATGAATCATATGCATAAGAGCATGATGATTGACTTGGTGAGCCATAATGGAAACGTCATGAATTCTCGAGTAGAATCCGATGAGCGATTTGATGATTGACGGATGTTCTATTGTGTGTCAAGAGTTTGCACATATTGTAGAAAATCCGAGCACATATGAGGATTTATGAGAATCCCAAATCTTTCAAGCCCACAAAGAGAAATGAGAAGTTTTGGAAAGATACTTGGTTAAATAAGAGGTTATTCAAAACAATCTTTCCTAATAAAGCTAGCACTTGTGAGAAGTACTAAGCTAATAATCTTGTCAATTGTTACAAGATCCTACAAAACATATACCTAGTGCATTGTGTGTGGATGGAATACTTGATCAAGACAAGTTGTATTATTCATCACAAATTCGTTCATTATGAGATGATCGATAAGAAAGTTCTTTCAAGTTAAAGAACCAAAACCAAGGTCAAGAACCTTAATGTGTACTTGGTAAGATTCATGCTATGAGAACATGAATGTGAAGGAAATTGCAAGTGCAAGAAGTTTGAACACATGGACACATGGGATGTTAAACTTCCATTGCAATCAATAAGTGTTTACACTTATGATAAACATCACAAGGTTGTAATATGATATTGACTACCCAAGTGTGATGTCGACATTTGTCGTATGAGTTATAATTAACTCACTTGGTACATTGTTATATCCAAACGGGTTGTAGAGACAATTGAACCCCGTTAAAGTGAACATGGATTAACATTGTTTTGCCCATAGTTACTTATATGAGGTGACGTCTCGAAGTGACTAGAGTGTGAGGCGATTGATGGCAAGTTCAAGTGCCCATACAGTCATGTGAGATGACTAGTCGATCACATAGGCAGATTGTTAGGAACATTTTGTCGGGCCTTATGACCGCTTATAGAGTTCTGGCAAATTTATATAGCCTGGTCGTGGCAAGAGCTGCTATAGTATTCAAATGAGTCGATTCTTTTGACTAAAGACTATTCGCCTAAGATGGCACGTTTCGCATTAACTTTGATTTGTGTTACTACGACCTTCGTAAATGGGGTCAAATGGGCATATTTTGGGTTATGATGGCTGTGGCTAGTCGAAGGGAATGAGTGCGATAGGAATTGTCCACCCCTAGTCGGGGTTATAACAATATCTCGGGGCCACTCGAGGAGTAATGAATCGAAATGCGTGGCCACGCTCGGAAGGTATCCGGTGTGGATAAATCCGGTCAATCGTTATTCTCCGGATCGAGGAAACCACTCTCGATATGATCACTTGCAAGTACGACCGAAAGACACCTTGCATTGAGTGGGAGATAGTAATAGGACAAGAGAATTGGTGACGCACACTTGTCGAGGACAAGTGGGAGATTGTTGGAATATGTGTCCTCCGACAATAATGCGATCACAAATGTTGATCATGATGATCACATGTTTAAGTCTCATTAAAATGAATACAATTGGGAAGTAATTTTGTTCTTGTCAATGGTCAACATATATCGGTAATGATTGGCTTACTAGAGTTTGACATTCGTCGTGTGTGACGGTGGTGATCAGTTGACCCCTAGGTCATACCTAAAGGGCGACACTCTTAATTGATTATTTAATTAATCGTATAATGTTACGAGTTAATTAAATTACTTGAAAATTGACGGACGATTTTGGAAGTATAATTTACGTATCAAATTGAAATGTGATTAAATGAGATACGGTCTGAGTAATCAAATTGTATAATTACTCGGATGAAATAAATTGTTTAATGTAACAATTAAATTTGAATGAATTATTATAAATACAATCCGTTGTGATTTATAAATGGAGAAATGTTTTTGGTACAAGTAATTATGAGATTACTAAGTCGATTTTGTATGTGACGTATTTTTATTAATACGTTGATTTTTAATATGTTAAAAATACATAACAATTTATGTCACATATGACATGTGACATATTGACAATTGACAAAAATAATATGGATTCCATATTATCATTTGTACCGAAATTATGGGGGTTATTAGGTTAATATTGTGTTGATTAATTTATTGAGAAAACACAATGATTACCTATATCCTAGCCATGCAACTCTAATTTTCTTGTGAAGATAAAAATGTTCATGCATTGGCTCCCCTAAAAAGTCCCCCTTCCACCCGGTTTTTTATGTGAAAAACCATCATTGGTTTTTCATATAATTTTACCTATTATTACACTAAATTAGTTTAGTGATATTCATTCTTATTCCATCATCAAATAAGAGATTTTTAGTGAGATAAAAAGCTCTCTTCTCCTCCCTCTCTAAACCGAAAATATTCAAAGTGTTAACAATATTTTTGGTTCAATTTTCTCATAGATTAATATTATACTAGTATTGTAATATTAATTAGATTAAGTGAAAGCCTTGGGTATTAAGCTTAGGGAGAGATCTTGCTCTTAGATCTTTGTTCTTCCATTGGAATAAGCTCAAGAACAAAAGAGAAAGGTGATCTCTTTTGTGCCCAAATATCCGAAATTAATTATGTAAGGACATGATTTCTCCTCTATTCTTTTTATTGTTTGCATGCATAAGATCCGTTTTAATTTATGACAAATTTATTAGACATATATGAGTATGTTAACATGTATAAAGATCTACATTTCCTTCAATCCCATGTAGTGTCGTTGGGAAGATTCGGCACCAGACCTCATCAGGTTGCTCCCATACCGACATGTGAGACTCGTAAGCCTCGACGTGGTCAGTCGGGTCACCTTCCCCTTTGTATGCTATAGGTGGTAACTTCAGCTTAGTCGGCACCGGAGTATCTAGGACGTAGGCGCTGAGGGGTTGCCTGACCACATGTCGGACGACACGCGGCGATCGGCTCCTCACATTCCTAGTCCGGCTTCTCTCCTCGTAGCGAGAAGGACTTCTCCTCCGACTCTGGCGAGTCGGGCTTCTTCTCCAACTCTGACGAGTTGGGCTTCTCTCGCTCCTCCGGGGTGTGCCTCGTTCGCGCCGCGGCGACGCAGTCTTCTCACGAGTGCGAGAAGGACTTAGGTTCACCACGACCACTTTGGGCTCCCCCGATGTCTTGACAGGGTCAGCTTCTCCTAATGCTCCGTTTAAGTTTCTGGGGGTCATATTTTGGGCCCTGGTCTCCTGGACGGTTTCCGTCGCTCTTGTCGGCGTGACAGTGTGAGAGCGTACTCCCATTAGGTCCAGGAGCATCTTCGTTTTGCTACGTCAACCACATGTCCCATGATGGTGACTGGTCGCGGCGGCGGAGTGTCCGGTATTATTGGCATCCCGTACTCCGGTTGAATCACTTGACCGGCGGAGGGTTGCACAACTCCAGATTTGTGGACGGTATCATCTTGGTAGAATTCGGTTTCGTCGGTCACGAATGCCTCTTGTTTTTTCGACATCTTCTTGGCTTTTGGGGTGGGTTTTTGTGTGTATTTTGTTTGGGAATGAATGTGACTAGCTTCTAGTATCTTTTCCCACAGACGGCGCCAATTGTTCCGGGTGTAATTCCAGAGCAAGTATTGTTACCACCCGTGGCTTGTAGAATGATGTCTCGAGTTGGATTCCTCACGTCTCTATCGTTCCTCTCGGCCTCTCCTGCAACAATGAACGAACTGAGGGCTTGGCTTTGTGCCAAGCGTACTCACTCCGACGCTCAAGTAAGTGAACTTAACAAGATAAGTTGTTAGTACTCGGCTAAGGATATATTATAGAGAGATAAGGAAGATATTACCAGATGAATAGTGATTCTTAGGTTAATTTGTGGATCCTTTCCTCAATGAGGGTTGAGGAGTATTTATAGACTTTCACCTTTTGTCACATAGTGGCCAAGTGGCTAGCAGGTGGAAAGACCGTTCTACCCTCGGCCGCTGGACCCATGGCAGGCCGGCCGAGGGTCTTGGATATGAGTACGCGGATATGTGTCCCGGCTGATCAGTTGCCAGGCCGAGACCCAGGTGACAGGCCGATGGGTTGCATCGGCTAAGCTGTCTGAGTCGTTGACTTGCTGTGGATATCCTTGACCTTGCTCAATATGTTGACTTGGTCAGCGGTGCAGAATATGCCCCATCATATTCAAAAAAGTTTTTAAATAAAATTATCTTTGTTACTACACGAGTTTTTCTAAGTACTTAAAATCGAACAAATTAGATTTTTGACAATATTTTTATTTGTAAGAAATTAGGATCCTTTTTTTTCTCACAAAGATTAATTGTATGTTTATAAAATATACAATTTTAACACTTTTATACGTTTATTATATGAATTTTTTTTTTTCTTTATAAATGTTTCTAAAATAAATATTCTTTATAAAGTTATTTTTCTATTATTATTTTAGTAAAGAATAGTCGATAAATTATTAGATCCACTCCTATTTTATTATTTTTCTCATAAATTATTAGATTTACCTCTATTAGGATTACTTTCTCATAAATTATTAGATCTACTTTGATCTACTTTGATTAGGATAATTTTATCACAAATTATTAATAGGAAAAATCTAGATCTACACTTATTAGGAATTCTAAGAAAGTTGGACTCTCTAATATCGCTCGAAAAGTTCCTGCTTTATATATATGTATTGATGATTTAATTATGGGGGCTGATTTATATCGACGACGTTTTAGTAAATATCGACGACGTTTTTCATAAAAAAGACGATGACTGCCCTTTTGACTTTCTCTCTCTAAAAAAATTTCTCTCAAACTCAACTAAATTAAAAACAAAAAACAACAACAACAACAACAATTAACAATATGTCAGCCTAATTAGTTCATGACATTAATTTTGTAAATAACATATTGTTAATTGTTTGCGTAAATCTGAAATTTATACCCCAAGGTTGAACCATGGACCAAACTTTGAGATCTAACGTTCAGCCATGGACCAAACGTTGGAAATCAACGTTTGCCGTGGTCCAAACGTGGAAAACCAACGTTGGCCGTGGTCCAAACGTTGGAATCCCACGTTTGGCCACGGAGATTTTTTTTTTTTTTTTTTTTTAAAAAAAAAAAAAAAAAATTTTAAAAAAAAAAAAAAAATTCTCCGTGGCCAAACGTGGGATTCCAACGTTTGGACCACGGCCAACGTTGGTTTTCCACGTTTGGACCACGGCCAACGTTAGTTTCCCATGTTTGGACCATGGCAAACGTTGGTTTTCAACATTTGGTCCGTGGTCGATTGTTGAATCTTAACATTTAATCCATGAACTAGTTCATTTTTTTTAAAAAAAAAACCGTGTTTAATACGTTTATTTGGCGATTTTATAAATTTATTTAAGTTTTCTAGTCGATGTGCGTTAATTTCTAACATCTTTTAATTGGTTTAATGCAATGAGAGATCGAAATGTAGTTGATTTTTAGTAGAATTTGAGAGAAAATTGTTTAGAGAGAGAAAATAGTGTAATTATGCAAAGGGCATTATCGTCTTTTGGAATGAAAACGTCGACGATATTTACTAAAACGTCGACGATATTTACAAATCCGGTTAATTATTTAGCAATTATTAATTTATTTTGTTAAAATTATTAGGGTTTATTAATTACTGAAACTAATTATCAATTGATATGAGTGGTGACTAATGGATTATTCTGTATAATTCTTCACATATGAATGTTGACTTGTTTATTAATTGTTTAACAAACCATCTACTGAGCCACTGGAGTCATCGAAATTGATAAAAATGCATACTGACTTGAATATATCATATGGTAATGGTCAAACATCGTTATTCTGAGTTCAAAAAATCAAGGGACTGTCAGCATATAATTGTTGCTACTCGTATTGATACGGCAATTTTGTGTTACGCGGGAGTTGTCGGGGACGGAGGAGCGTGCGGAAGAGGGGATTGCGGGAAGGAGTTGCAAGTGTAAAGGGGAGGAGAAAGGAGACACCGCGTCCGGCAGAGCACGGGTCACCAGAGTATGGTTGGGCGGAGGGAGGTAAAGGGAGTTGCAAAAATTAATTTGAGTATTGAAAAAATAACAAGGGTATAATTGTAAAAGACGTATGTGAAAGAGTAAAATTCGTATGTGAAAAAGCACAAAAAAAAAAAAGGGTGTCCGTGTTTGTATATGTTATTGCCCGGGCATAGAGAAAGAAGATATCAGCGGAAGTGCGAGGTTTAGGGAAATAAGGAAGGAGGCATCAACATTTCAACACCCTACTGTATTCTCTTCAGAGGTGATCTCTCTTTTCTATACCATACTTCTCCTCTCTTTCTTCTCATTTTTATTTAAATTTGATTTCATGTACCACTTGTTCATCTCCGATTCAATATTAATTTTGTGCATTTTTATTGCTTCCAACTTGGTTTGTTTCATGTTAATTTTAAGATTAAATTTCTATGTGGGTGCTTCACAAGACCTAATTTATTCATACAACATTTCCATTTCCATTTTCTTTTTATATGATCAAATTTCCATGTCATGCTTCATTTTCGCCATTTGCATACTATATTCCGGTTTCGTAATCGACCACTGTCATTTTCACGGTAAAACAGGCTGTCTACTAACTAAACTTTATGCATATCAATCTACATTTT
This sequence comes from Silene latifolia, assembly GCF_048544455.1. NCBI lineage: Eukaryota > Viridiplantae > Streptophyta > Magnoliopsida > Caryophyllales > Caryophyllaceae > Silene > Silene latifolia. The sequence goes on along the minus strand of NC_133527.1, from coordinate 49,713,213 downwards.
TTTTTGAGGTTTTTGGTGTTTCTTAGGTTTTATATCAAATCCGGGAAGACTCATTGGTTAAAGGATTTGTTGGGCTTCTAGCTGTACGTATTTCAGTAAGGACTGAAACTATATGATTTCAGATTGTAAGCCTATGGTTAATCAAGAGAAATATTTTTCAGAATGTTTTGCCTCTCTAAATAAACAATAATCATATCATGGGAAATTAGAACGTGGCGGCGTTAACAGTGAGATGATATGTTCGTAAATGAGTGGAAAGGGAAACATTAAGCTCATCATTATTTCCTATACCCACATTAGCCAATATCTTATGCCTTATGATGGTTAATTGCCGATTTCAGATTCCTGAATTCCCATCCCTGTAATTTGTCCCTGAGTAGACCTTGGCTCGTAATTTTTTTTTTTTTCCCCTTAGGAGGAATCAACTTTTCATTTCGATCTTTGTGACACAGACATATGTCCATGAAATTGTGTCCACTCAGTTGGACATTTGGATATGGAACAATACTCTCTGTTGGGTATGAATTGCTGCTTTGTTGTTACTTCATTATTGTGTCCTTTATTGGCATGCTTCCCTGTTCAGTTTCTCGTTGATGGATGTAGGATGGTGCCTAGTTTAAGTTTCAATCGGTTTATGCTCTATTTTTTTTTTTGAAAGAAAAGAACAATTCATTAATAGAACGCCATACGGCACTTACTAAGGATAGGTATAATCGAAAACAAATCTAATGGAAACCAAAGAAAAATAATTTTCTTATAAACTAGGGATCTCAAAACAGCATCTGACAATTCGGCTCGTCTTATTATCGCTATCTTCATGTAGCTTTTGAGGGGATCCTTCGTTTGATTTATGAGAGAAAATTTACCTAATCACTTGTACCTTTTGAAAGAACACGCTACAAACCATCAACGAAGACTATATTACTGATGAGACTAAACCCACAAATAAATAGAAAAACCCCGAAATAAGGGACAGAAAAACGATTCTCACCAAAAGGGAGACTTTTATTGAATAGTTGATAGATCTGCATACTATTAATTGAAATATGAAATTTTGGGGCTTACCATCGATTGGTAATCAATGGAAGCCCCACGGATAACTGACGGAGGCTAGGGTTTTAGAGAGGCTTATGCTCTACTTTTAATTATCTTTTACTTTGTACTAGTTAGGGTGCAAATAAGTGATGCCATATTTGTCTAATCTAGTGCAACTGAAGCATGACCTCATTTCATTTCCCCTAAGCTAACAAGGCCCTATTTGGCCTATTAGATAGGCTTTCGTTAAACGCCTTACTGTGCAGCATGCTATGTTGATAATATCCTTAGATTTCGGTTGCCGTCTTAAATCATCATATGAGTAATACAAGTTTGACTTAGGGAAGATGCTTTTAAGGCATGTGGAGCTTAGAGTTTTGGCGCAAACTATGAATCCTGTTACCAGGAGAAACAGTGTCCAGATCAGAAGGTGGTTCCCATTCACTAACATGCTTTTTTCATCATCAAGAAAGATCCAAACTTTCTCCACCACGACTACTAGATCCTGCAAGGCGGGTCCCAGAAATTTTCCTTTTTGTTTGAGTATTAACCGCATTTGATATCCTCTTTTAACTTACGCTACTAGTGGGATACGTCATAGCCATTCCATGACCAATAATTATGACATCCAACATGCAGATGGAATCAGAGGTTTATACATTTGGGCCTTACAAAATTGATATGAAGGAAGTATTTTACTCTACCAATCTCTCGTATGCCATGGTGAACTTGCGCCCCCTTCTTCCTGGTAAACTTTCTCAGCCCCCTAATGTTGATTTTTTTTGTATCTTAATACAATACAGTGCCAACTATTTGTCTTCTATACAACAATTTTTTTATAAGTAGTTCTTTGGAGTTCCCTTTAGCATCATGTTGAGCCAATCTGCCAGGTAATTTTAAGGGCTTCTCAATAATGTTTATACAACGAATTCTTTGTAATGTTTGTAACCGAGGGCCTTTTGTTATCTTGTGCCCCTCTATTGATTTGATAATATTCTATTTTCTACATAAAATTTGATTGAGGGAAATCCGGAAATGTAGATCATCGTTATCTCTTAGAAAACTAACATGAATACAAATCAGAAGACCACATACCGTGTCTTTTACGCAATTAGCCTTCAGTTTAAGTCTTCTATTCAATATGGCAGTTAGCAACTAACTTTGTGATGATGATACTGGCGCTCCTATATAAAAAAATTGGGCCTTGTGGAGTCGTAGAGGCAGAGTTTTATACAGGCTCAAGTGCTCAACCAGACAGCATACCTCGGACTCTCGGAGTATGAACCTAACATGGGAGTAGATAAGGGGTATTTGACTAATTGTATTTCATCCATTTGTTACTCCCTTCAGTCCACTTGAGTTAGAAGAAAATGGTGATTATTATTGTGATAAAGGGAATGATAATTAATAATTTAGATTTTAGAGGCAATAAACGATACTCAATTGCTCACTATGTTTTCTTACCAAATTTAGAAAGGGAACAATTAATCTTGGATAATTTAGAGGAAAAGGGGACAATAAAATTGGAAGGAGGAAGTACTATTTTGCTTAATGCCTTTCCGGGAAAAGAATTATTGGTACGTTAAAGATAGTTTCATATGTGGCGTCTACATGACTACATGTAAGCACAGCTGAAAAGCCTAGACTATTTTTCAAAACTTTTTCCTGGTTGGAAGAGAGGGGTGGAGGTGTATGATAAGGGGATGATGAGGTGTAAATCTGTAAACTCCCATCAGTTATGTAACATTAGAGGATCAAGAAGTGTTAATGCTTTCAATGCAATTGACCAATACACTGGCAAAGCTTGTCAAGGAACGTGCACATGAAGATATGATACTCGGGCATATGTCTAAAAGGAGGTGTTATGTCAAGGAGTGTACACTGACTTGAAACACACTGTGAAAGTGAAGTGTTGAAGTGCCATAGACCTGGAGCGATCATGTATATATTTGTTATACTTTTAGTTTAAGTATCACTTAAAGAATGAGGTGATTCGGGAAAAGGTAAAAGTGGCGCCAATAGAGGACAAGATGATGGAAAATCGACTAAGATGGTTTGACCATGTGAGAAGGAGACCTATGGACGCACCGGTTAGGAGGCTGGAGACTTGGAGAACAGAAAAGGTCCCTAGAGGTAGAGGGAAACCGAGACAGACATGGTTGACAGTGATAGAGCACGATATGAGCTTTCTGGGGCTTGAGGAGAGTATGGTGACGGAGAGGGCACAATGGAGGGAAAGGATACATGTGGATTTTTAGTATTTGATGTTTTTTGACATATTTATTTAGTGTTTTTATTTAATTTTTTCTTTTAAAAAAAAATTATTTGTTCTTCTCTCCTTTATTACACCTTTTTTTACCAACCACTTTCTTATATATTTTACTTGATTTACTTTTAAGGCATTCCAAATCCCTAATTCTATTTCGGTTTTCAAAATCGTTTTAATCTCTTCTCTCGATTTAAGTTTTAAGTTTTTATAAAAGAAATCCGGAATTCGATTTTAAAACCTGTAAGTTTACTTTGACTTTGTATTACATTTTCGCTCTCCCTTTTGTGTTTCACTTTTCCATTTTCTATTCGCATTTTGAGGTGTGCGTTCAACCAAGGACGGTTCTAAAAGATGATTCATGTCAGCCGACCCCAATTCATTTTGGGATTAAGGCTCTGATGTTGTTGTTGTTGTATCACTTATGTCTCTGCATCTTAATATGAAAGCACTCGGGTCAATCAATCCTTCTGAAGGCTTTATTTCAAATTAGCGCCTTAAAGTTCCATTGTAGAAAAGAAATTGCAGTCTGTCAGAAAACTTGCCGCGAGGTTGAAAGTGAGGTTTAAATAATGACTCTTGGTAGAGTGTAGTTGCATACAATTCCAATACATGTTCCAAGTTTGGGTGCTTTTGTCTTTGCGTAGCTTTTAATTGCAAATAGCTTAATTTCTAAACTACCAGTTGATATAGGAATGTATCTTTTCTTACAACTTTTAACTTTCTATGTGGTATTGTGATCCAAGGTGTTTTTGATATTCTTGACTGCTGTTACTTTATAAACTATTCATTTTGGTACATTGTATATTCGAGAGGAACATAGTTGATTCTCTTGAACTAGCCGATTTGGCGATTTCATTCTTGATTTCCGAAACGAACCAGGCACAGAAAGTTAATGCTTAGTAAAGCATGGATATCTAGTTAGGCTTTCCCACGTCGGTTTAAGAAAGGGTTCTTATTGTATAGTAATTTTGCCAGTCCACAATCACAAGTGTTGTCGCATTGGGCTGTTCAGAGTAGTAAATCTGTCGCATTATGTAATGCTTCTTACTTCTTGGCATTTACTAAAGCATCTTTCTGTTTATTTGTCACTCTCTAGAGTGCAGCTTCTAAAATATCTCTCCAATTTTTTTTTTTTTTTTTGCAGGTCATATCCTTTGATATAGAATAGCAACGAGCCCTCTAATCTATCTTTGTTTAAATAATTTCTGAACCACGCGCAGTTACTGATCAATGCTGCTTTTTTGAGGAGTTACTGATAAATGCTGCTTGACACAATTTAAACTGCAAACTAGAGTTTGAGATTTAGGGCAAACAGAAATGGGATTTCTAAACTTAGGATGGAGGAAGTACTCTCTCCAATTCGCGACATTCTTTACATTTTGGTTTGGCATAATCATGTTATAAACAAGAGGCAACTGTATAGGTAAACATCTTTTGAGTCTATTGTTATATCTGAATATCCAGCTGGTAAATCACATTCCATAATTAACAGAATCGTAGAAGAGAAACTATCTTCCCTCACATTTTTTTAGGCCATAGCTTGATTTTTGCTTGCTTTGTCAGGGTAGATTACATTACTACTTGACCACCTAGGTTTTTGCCCATGTAAACCTAGTTTGTGCTGTGTGCTACTATGCTTGTACGGGTTGGCTATTAGATATCTGTAGGTGTTTGTGTAAATTTGACTATATTTTTTAGTTGGACTCTCCCTTCGAGTATTAAAGCAAATTGTACTGAATTTTGTTGCTTGGGCGTTGTGTCAATACTAGATGCCAAGCTCCTCTATGTGTAAATTCTACCTGCAGAGTAAGGCATCATTTGGACAGTATAGTAGGTGGGAAGGCGAGGGAGGGAGGGTAACTGGAGCAACAGTGTTTTCTTGTCAAATGTTTCTTCGTTGAACTCGTTTTGATTTGGCTTGTAGGATAAAACATAGATCCCTCCATTTTCCTCCTATCCAATTTTCTATCCAAACAAGGGAAGTCAATCCTCTCCCTTTCCCCCTTTATTGTTTTATCCATACAAGGTGCAAGTGTTAAGACCATGGCAATTCAAATGTATATACTCCATATCAATTGGTGGGACTTTTGGTTATTCCAAGTCAGCAAGGGATCAGCGGCTGAATTTTCTATTTGCTTGGTCTCCTTAATACTTTTGTACATGTTCTTGTCTGCCCAAGGCGTGAAGTGAAACGCTTTGCCGATCTCACTGTTGATGAAACTTCTGATCTATGGCTCACTGCACAAAAAGTTGGTAGCCAACTTGAGAACTACCATAAAGCATCATCCTTAACTCTTGCAATTCAAGTAAGTTATTTGTTACTTTTTGCCCGTCTCTTAGTCTTGTGTGTCTTTGTTTTTCTAGATGGTTCATAGTGCTTTTCTCTATATTTCTCTTAACATCTATAAATCGCTTTGTAAGTCCATCTTTTGAGGTTGCCTTGTTTCGGTGAGGAGTCTACGATTGAATACTGAGCCTCTAGGCTTGGAGGTTGAGCCCTTGCAACCGAAGTCTCCAGAGGCCAGAGCCCACCCATTTTGCGTGCTCTTGGTATTAAATGTTAGCCAATATGCAAGAGTTTCACTTTTGAGCTTATTGTGCTGATAGTTTCCTGCATGTGAAGTTTCTTTCAAAGACACTGATCTTTGTCTGTTACGGCCAATGTTTGCCTGACCACAAGTAGTTTTAACCGATGTGCGACAGCTGTGACCAATACGGTGATTACGGTGAAACAGCTGATACTATATCCATACGACTGATGAAAAACAGGTCCCGATTAATTGTACTACCCCGACTCTTCGACACGTGTCGGAGTATCTATTTTGTGCGAATTTTTCAATTTTTTGGTCTGAAGTGAAGTGTCGAAGTGTCATGTAGTGTCGGACTCGATAGGTGCCGGACACGCGACACGGCAGCTAAGTGAACTGTCGGAGTACCTGAGAATCACTCACTTCCAGAATGGCCAGCTATTTATGTCATTGTCTTCACCACCGCGTTATTTAATGTTATGCTAACACGATCCAGAATTGGTATGTGATTGCAACTAGTGCCTTTGTGGCTTTATTTGATACCAATATACCATTCTTGTACCAGTGTCTGGTATGCCCATATCATTTAACTTCCTTTTCACATGAAAAATACAATCTAGGATTCTAGATGGTAGTGCTAAGGTGCTTAATCTTACATTTGATGGAAAAGGACTGGGAAATAGTTCAGATCTGGAATGGACCCAACTTTGGTTACACAGAAATACAGAATTCCATGAATGACCGCTGTTTCTTGACAAGCCGAACTGATTTTGCAATTGGGTTGTTTAATTGTAGGACGGCCCTCAGGCAGGGCAGACGGTACCCCATGTTCACATACATATCTTACCTAGAAAAGGTGGCGACTTTGAGAAGAACGATGAAATATATGATGCGGTAGGTTTAGTCAACTTTCTATACTAATTTTATGTCACTTGTTGCTTAATTCTCCATTAATGGCCTTTTTGTTGATCCAGATTGACGTGAAGGAGAAGGAATTAGCTCAGAAGTTGGACCTGGACAAAGATCGCAAGGATCGAACCCTTGATGAGATGAGTAAAGAAGCAGAGACATATAGGGCACTTTTCACTTGATTACTCGAGCTTCTGGTGCTGCCTTTTCTTCTACTTTAACGTTATTTCACATTTTATCGCCTATTGCAGACTTGATATAGTAGTTGGTTTTACTGGATGATGGATAATCTACATTGCCATTCTGAATTCTGATTCCCTTAACCAGCAGCCAGCAGGGGCCAATTTGTCGAAATTGGGGATTATATTTATCCCCAATTTTATGACATTTTTAGCTTTGCATATTGACAATGGATTAATTTATGGTATATTTTTTTTTCCTATTATCTTTGATTTCTTTGACCCCAAATAAGTTTGGAATTAACGGTCTAGCTTTTTCCCCCTTTTTTTGACAACGATGAACTTTTATAAATAAAAAACTAGCACATAGGATACATTAAAGTACAAAGAAAGGGGCATTAAAACTACTTGATACCCAAGTAACAGAAACAGTACAAGTAGTTCCAACCGAAGAGACAAGGCGACTTGTCTTGAACGGTGGATGGTAATGCACGTCAAACTCGATTAAGTGGACATCCTTCCGCTTCATCCTCATAACGGTAGTATTATTGCGGGTGTACCTGCAAAGTTGAAACGTTGACAGCAACCAAACACCTTTTCTTCGAAGCGGCAAAAGCACGACCCTTTCGACCTTTAGTATGGCAATGATCCACAATGGGTCTCCAAATTTAAACCAGACCGATGAGATCTTAGTAGCATAGGGAGAGTCTGAATGAAGGCATGTCTTCTTATTAACCTCTTCGATAGGTTTAAAAAAGTTCTCCGGTGTCGTGGTGGAACTTCTGTTGTCCTATAAATTTCTTCATGGGGAGTTCTCGCTTGGATGGTTTTAGAGGTGAAGGTAGACCCTCATGAAAGAGACATGGACCTTGGGTTGTAAAATCCCAAATTTTTGCCCTAATCTTTGCCATGATCTTGAGATGATAGATGGAGTATATTATGAGATCGCTTCTTATTGGTGAAATGGAACCGAGGAGATGTTGAGTTAGTTGAGGAGGATGAATTGCAGACCTCTGTATCATTCGAGGAGGTCTCGTTAGGCGCACTGTGTAACACTCCCATACTCCAAGTGCCTTACCAGGACCACTTAAGGCATGAAAGTGCTACCATCTCGGTTACCCGAGGCAATGATAATCAAATAGACAATAACGAAACGTACTTTAATAATAATAAAGTTTAAAGCGATACAACCAAATCCGAAACCGATAAAAGAAAATACAAAGGTTCTCAAATGTTGAGGAGGAGGTCTCGTTAGGCGCACTGCTACTCTCGGAATCCATATGATCATCTGGTGAGCTAATGGGAACACAATCAGCAAAAGAAGCCGAATACAACAAGAGCTTCTTTCCTTTCCTTTCAATGTCAGAACACAACGTCGAGGATGCACAACGTACAATCTCGGCCATCTTCTTCACCATACCAGACGTTTGAGAGAAGAAACAACCTCTTGACTTTGGAGAGAAGAAACAAACCATTTTCCCGCTCAAACATAATTTGCATCCAAGGAGTCAACGACAACACGCTTACCATTCTTGTTAATTGCTAGAAACTGCCTAACGTCCTCCGGCTCTTGAATAATATTTTTAATATGAGGTTCAATCAAACTTACCTCCTCCAAAGTAGTACACGCCTCCAAAAACCTATTCATTTTTTTTAAGGGCTACAGCTTTACGAAAAAAAAGCTTTAGCATTGCGAGGAAAGAAAAGTAAAACCATAGAGCAGTAGGTCAAAGTTGCCTCATAAGCTAGAAGCTTATTAGCACACGCGGCTAAATTTAAACACAGAGAAACGGCCAGCGATAAGGTTGAGTTTAAATCAAGCTCGATTTTGACTTTGACAGATGAACTCAGTAAACGACATGCCTTATCATAACAATCACCCGCCTAATCAAACTGATGTTGTCGAAACAGGTTATTACCGAAATCTTTAAGGGCTTGAATTTGAGAAAAAGTTGAATAATCTAAGTGGGTAAGAACCTTCACAAATTCAACTTCCTCGTCCGACAACTTCTCACTACCATAAATAAAAAGGAAGTATTCAAGAAAGTCGGCACCAGAAATGGAAGAAATGGTTGGAAAGGACGTCATAGCTTAACAACTAATGTAAACTCGAAACAAACAAACCAGAAAACTTAAACCAAACCAGGTGAATAGAAGGCAAAAAAGAAGAAAAAAATGCCAAATAAAGAGGAAATACTACTACAACCATCCACCCACACAACACCAACCCAACCAAGCCACCTCCGCCAAACACTCGACCAAGGATAAACATAGTGAAAAGACACCACCTCAAACCACAGCACCGACAAACTCTGAGAAACTAAGCTGCCTCACATAAGAAGAAAAAAACAAGGAAGACTCGCTGCTTACAAAATAAAATGAGTGGCTACAGGCAAGCCCCCGGGAGACAAAGTCTTAACCACCTAAAAGACAAGCAACCGAGCACAATACTCAAATCCCTTCAAGACAACAGGCGCTTGGACAAGGTACCAATTACCAAACGAAAAGGATAAAGCGAATTGACAGACGATATATAGTGACATACGACAAATCGCAAATTTTGAATAACCAGAAATTGTTTAGATCAAAATCAATAACTCAAAAAGTATTTCAGCTTAGTCCAATTTTTTTTTTTTTTTTTCTGAAACCCAGAAATCAATTCAACTGAAATCAAAACCTATAAATTAATTCAGCAGAAACTCAAAAACCCAGAAATAATAGCTGAAAACAAAAAAAAAAACCGGAAAATCAAATAAAGCAGGCATAAAGAGTAAAATTGAGGGTGGAACAAGTTAATCCAAGCATAACCCTTGAAAGGAACCAGACACAATTAAAGCTTACTCAAACCCTTCAAATAAAACCATAAATGTCGGTAAGGTCTGTTGTTGAGAAACTCGTTTTATGGAAGTTTAGGGTTTGCTATATATTAAGATGCTAACGTTAATCTACGTAATTCTTATGTTCTTCCTAAGTTTCAAAATTCTCTTCACATATATTGAAAAGTGGGAAGAACGTGATGAAATTGAAGTTGGTATTTAAGAAAAAAAATAAAAATAAAATATGCTTAAACCATTTTTTCTTCCCCAAATCTATAAATCGGAGGTTTTTTATTTGACAAAAATAATCCAATCTTTGTTAATGTATTCTCAAAATAGCCAACCTTAATGTTTCAACAATAATTAGTTGTTGGACCACGTGCCAAGGTGCGCGGTCCCCCAATTTGTAGATTTTGTTTGTGGCTAATTTACAGTGAAGCGATGTATCTCACATAAAATTAGCTAGGACAACCACTACGTACAAATCACTCTTGCACAAATCTTAATTTCAATGACGGTGAAGAATAGTAGTTTACATTAGCCTACTTGTTAACCTACGCCAATGCAAGGGTTTGAGCCACGGTTGTAGATGCGTAATCTAATAAACAACGTCTCAACAATAAATGATATAATTCTCAAACTTAAACACATGAATTCTCAACGATACTTATATATCAAGAAGATTCCAATAACACAACATCAACTAGAGGCCTCACAAGAGTACTTGTGGATGCTAAATTACAAACTAAAGGATAAATGGCTGATTACCTCCATGATCGGATGGGCTCGCCATGCTACTTCTACTGCTAATGCTAATCTACGCTACGCCTAAGAGACTAATCTAAAAATAGACTAAGCTGTAGTTGTTGTTTGCTTGAATGAAATGCCTCCTTATATATAGGCATCACCTGATTCCTTGGAAACTACTCCTTAGTGGGAGGCAGTTGATAAACTGTCGAGTCTTCTTGAAGCTTCACATGGGCGCTTATCATGCCCCTTAGCCCATCGTTCCTCCACTTGGACTTCTTGGACTCCGTTTGTCTTCAACTTGGATCAACACCATTTAGACCCAATAACTTCATGCCTTAGTTTTCAGGCCCACATATCCTTAAAATAATAAATTAAGTACCTTAACTAAATTAGGCGCCAACAACCCCCCCCCCCCCCTCCCCCAGCGTCCGAAGATTTTAATCAAAATAAAAACTTTGGACGCTGAAAACCTCTCAGGCTATGCGCCTTACCTTAGGCTTATTATGCCAAAAATCCCAGTGCTTTATCCACTAATACCATGCTCTACAAACTCCAGAGCAAACCATCAGATTCTTCCATCCCAGTTAAGGAAAAATCTGCAGAATCATCATAGATTCATTAGACCCTAACATGAATAAAGGATTTGACCCTTCATCATTCTAGCAAAGCCTTGGACTATCCCGTCAAACAGATCTCTTACACGCTTTTTTTGAAGGATTTGCCATAGTTTTTTTTATCGGTTAATACTGAGAGAGACAAAGAAAGATGAATCTCTCACTCAGAAAGTATCATATTTATAATACTCTGAAAAACGCAACCGTTTATAACGTTTGAAATGTGAACAACTGCTCCACCTCTTCACATCCCGTTTTTCTCGATTCCTTCGAGTAATTCGTTTTCCGAAAAACCTTTGGAACAATAAATAATTCTCAATTATTACATTAAATGAAGGAATTTATTTCATAGACGCATTTATTCCGCCCGGGTTATATTAATTAATTCCCAAAAATGTCCCTCAGCGCTAGGGTTTTATAGTTCTTGGCTTTCTGAAGTTGACCAATCTTCTGAAATCTATTGCCGCACTTCATTATCATCTTCATCAGAACTATCAATTATATATAATTGGAGACGATTCACTATCTCCTGCTGAGCCTTATCTCGGAACTCTTCGTGCAAGAGTGTTCTCTCTTCAAAATTTGAGAAATACAGACAAGTGCAATTCACGATTATCTCTACTCCATTCCTCATGATTCTCTTCTTCAATGCCTGGGTAGGGTGGTTCGTAAGTTAAACTCGACTCATATGCCAAATCAACCTATGGTCTGTCAGGATCAAAAGCAAATAGCCATGCCCAACACCGGCAGTTTTGATTACCGCCCATTTTGATTGAAGTGGAAGCCTTCTAAAGACCCCTTTCATGAACTTCCTTTGCCCTAAAACCTCATCCAAGCCAGGTTCATGCATTGGTTCTCTCAACTCGGCACGAAGCGAAACCATGAGAAACGGTAGCTTTTCTTTCATAAAGTCTGGCAAATTCGGCCTTATCCGCGACCTTAATTCCATCATGATATTGACATTGTGTTTCAATGTCAACCCTCATTGACACAAACCTCGTCTTTTATGAAAAGAGGGAGACATTTTAGGATTTCCCACAAACTTTTATATTTTAAATAGGAAATATGGCGAAAAGGAATGTCCCTTTTAAATATAAAAAGAAAATAAGAAACGTCTTGTTTCCATAAATTAACTATGAGAAGGTAAATAATTATAACCCTTTCACAATTTTAAAGAATAATCATTACCCATAGGCGGCGATTTACATGTCCAGTTTGCCACGTTCACCAATAGGTCAAATCAATTCCCCAACTGTCTCGCCATAGTCGAAGAGACACGCAATTGGGCAAATGGAAACAATAATTTCCACATATTATTTCCAAATTTTGCCTTCTTATACAAAAGATTTTTTAGACATGCAGCGCTGATCCAAATTATTTTCTTATTTGTTTAGCGCTTGATCATTTCATTCACCATTCTCAACCCTTTATTGATTCAAGAGTATTGATTCAAGAGTATCCTGTGAACTTTAATCAGATTTGTTTGGAAGAAGACTACTAGAATTATATCTGAGTATAAAACCTCCATTTTAAAGAACGCGAAGCGATCAATGAAACTGATAACTTATTATTATCATTTCCTAATATTTCATCATTTACATAATGCAACGACTTATAACTGCTGCATAAAACATAAAATAAAATGTGACAAAATATACTTTGTCACATAAAATCTACAAAACACAACGAGAATACGTTCTCATTATTTTCCTCCAAAAAGGAAAAGATAATTAACAGTTGTTCTAAACAACTTTAAGGCGATGCTGCCTCCTGATCACCTAGGTCAAACTGAATGACATGCAAACCCACCAAAGCCTCAAGATAACCTTCTTTATCCTCTTTATCACTATAATCGGTATCTCCATCATCCAGGAAATCCGCAGGATTGACATTATTTGAGTCATAGTTTGGTGGAGGGGCCATCAGAGGGAGGAGCAATAACTTTTTCCCCTTCTGAAATTTTCATGGAATGGGAATGTGATCCCTGTAAATAGTCACCCATAAACCCTCTAGGGTTTGCACCAACCCCTATCTAAGGGTTTCTAAATGAGCAAGCGCAAACCTCCCTGGCCTACAAGAATTCTTGTTTCCGGACACTATCAACCTCATAGCCCATGCTCTGCATACCATGATCATATTCCCCTTTGTCCGAGGGTCAACTAATCCAATTATTGCCAGCAACAAACCAACATTGTCACAAAGCGGATGCACCGGTTTCCCACTCGTTCCTCCTGCTGCTCTTTTAGACAGTTAACGGTAAAAAGAAGACTCCTTAAGAGTCACAAGACGCCCAATAGCAAAGACTCTCTGGTCATGGTAAAAATGATCTACCGCTTCCTTGGTCTAAAAACCGACTAGCGCCAATAAAGGGCTAGTTCGGGTCAAGAAACAATCGTTGGCATACCATAGGATTTGCGCCATTTGAAAAGAAAAACTTTTTCTTTTTCAGAAAAAGAGTTCTAAAGGAAACTTTTAGTATAAAAAACAATTTCTTTATTTTGGGGTTGTTTGGTTGCCTTTTAAATTCATGGGAAATGAAAAATAATGGGAAGTAGCTAAATGAAGTCTTGTTTGGTTGCCCAATTCATGGCAAATGGAACTTCCTATGGAACTCCAATTCCTACATGTTGTAGGAAGTCACTTACCTACCCCCCCGGTAAGTGGAAATTCTCACATGAATTGAAGTTCCCACATCCAACCAAACAGCATTTATACAATTCACAGGATTTTCAAGTTCATATGAATTTGATCTTCCCAGGAATTCTATCTTCCAATGGTGAACCAAACGACTCTTAAGAGTCTAATATTCCGTTTTGAAAGAATTACTTGGGATAATTCACTAAATGAGAAAAATAACCACCTTTAAATAGGCAAGATTAAGAAAACACCTCGCTTCACCCTAATTATTGTTAGGCACGATTCGTATAAACTTTTCACACGTGTCCTTCACCGCACCGCTTAAAAAACACGGTAATCCAAGAGACATCTCTTCGTAATACGCATTAGGTTTTCTTGGATTCTCTTATTAAACACCCTTTACTTTATAGTAAAAACGTCTTCTAGAATTTCTTATTCCACAAGAAAATTCTCAAAACACTTTTTCAAAACTTTCTTATTATTATAAAAACTAGTATAGATCTCATACGAATGCGCTGTTATTTAGATAGGAATATTAAAGAAAATAACAATTATTCAACTGATATTTAACTCAATTTGAAATTTAATTGTAAAATTTATTGTTATTAATGTTTTACATTAATTAGTGGAAAAGAGAAGGTTGGGTATAATACAGTTGTAGATATAATATAATGAAAGCCCAATTACAGATATGATATAATAAAAGCCCAATTACAGTTATGATATAATGAAAGCTCAATTATAGCCAAATTCATTTAGGCGGGAAAATTTGGGAGATCTCTTATTATTTTAGTGTAAGGGGGATTCTCAAAAATTATCGTGGCATCTTCTTCGTCTGCCGCCGTAATTGGACCAATTTGTTACAACTCTTTGCAAGGAAAAGTTCTCCTTGTAATCTATTTGATTTCAAATACACATAATGCAATTTACCACCCCAAGGGTTAGTCCTCGATCTCAAACCTAATGATGGGGAATTTCCTGACGCCACCTTAGGCCCCTTAATCCAACCACTCCGGTATGTCGGCGGCGATAAAACTCTTACTCGAAGTCCACCAAAGCCTGACCTCTCACTATCCAGATACTTCTGATACCCGTCCACTTGTCTTCTACCCAGACCCTTCAAATTAGATTTCAAATACACATAATGCAATTTACCACCCCAAGGGTTAGTCCTCGATCTCAAACCTAATGATGGGGAATTTCCTGACGCCACCTTAGGCCCCTTAATCCAACCACTCCGGTATGTCGGCGGCGATAAAACTCTTACTCGAAGTCCACCAAAGCCTGACCTCTCACTATCCAGATACTTCTGATACCCGTCCACTTGTCTTCTACCCAGACCCTTCAAATTAATTGGGTTGGAGTCTTCAACCCAATCAGAGGATGGTGTAATGGCAAAGAAAAAAAAACTCTGGAATCAGCGCTAGGTATAAACGCCAATCCATGTTCCATGATAAATGGATAGAAAATTGAATCGACCCATTCATCCGTCTAGTGCATTATAACATTCTTCCCTTTGATAGTACCATATGTTCGGTACTCCTGTCATTATGGGATCCAGTGCTAAACTATTTCTTTCTACGGCATGGCACCATGACCATTACTTTGGCTGACATTAGTTACCTGATTAGTATATCACCAATTAGCCCTGCCAGAAATTTCATTTCTTTGGACAAGACTGACCTCTCAGATGAAGGCAAGCGTCTCTGCAAAGGAGCGTTTGAGTTATGGGATCAACGCATTGCTGCGCCCAAGAAAGGTTTCTCGGAAATCATGAAAAAAATTCAAAAATAACTCGTAGTTGAGTTCGAGGATGTCATATTTCTTGCTTATGTATTCTTCAGGCTCTTGATGTCCAAGAGCGATGGACGCGTTAGTGGATTCATTCCACTTGCAGCTGAAAGTCAATCATGCACCGGGCCAATCTCCGGCGCCTTTGGTGTTAGGCTCAATCTACATAATGCTTCGATGCTACCACCAGGCCGCTCTTAAATTCCATAAGGATGACAAGGAACCAGGCCTTGCCTTACCCCAGTTTATAGTGGTGTAAGTGGTCCCCTATGGCGGATAACTCTCTATTTTCCTTACCATAGCGCTATTGACTCCAAACTAATCTGGAAAGTCACTGTCAGCCTCAAACGCTATAGTCTTACTGAATTTTTCATCGACTCTACCGATGTAAACTTGTCTAAATCCGTAGACGACATTGTTGACTCTTTTCTTTGTCAAAGGAATTCCCTTTTTTCTGTTACCCAATGTTATGTGCAAGAGCATCGCCTATCTGATTCTCCAACTTCTTTGTTTAAGTTGTACCTGCCTCCATGGATGAATACCATGGAATTCCCGGTTCCTGAAGAACCTACTCAGGAAATTTGGGACAACTTTATGTGTCCTAGGGACTTGTCGTATTCCCCATTCCTAACTACTGATTTTGGTGCGGAAGTGTATAACCCTCAACTTGTCGCACGCCAATTTGGCCTTGTTCAGTCTTTTGCAATTCCATTCTTGTGGTTAATAAATAGTTTATGGCATTATAGAGTAAAATTGAACGTTGCAGACGTTCAAAAACTCTTTTACAGTGCTATTCCAGTGTTATTCCAGTATCTGTGACACAAAGCTAGCGCTATCGACATGGTGCGGCCACAGCCTCACACATCCAATTGTGGTCTTCCTCACTATGGTGTTCAGCCGATAGCTTGATCCAAGCTACTCACATGCTCAAAAAAAAGCATCAAAGGTAATCTTAATCCCTTGTAACGATGTCTTTATGGTCAATTCTATCGCTCTTCTCGATAGATGTCCTTATACAATTTCATTCTTGCAGTCAAAACTCCAGGATTAAAGGTTTTGAACTTATGCACTCATCATGACAGTCCTTAACTTTGCCTCTCCAAGACACCCAGCGCCCACTATTCAGGAGCTTATCATTACCTTGGACCCCCAGGGAAGTTCAACATCCCCTCATCTGCCTTCGCTCCTAGGATGAAAGTGACCCCTACCAACGTCGAAGCAGAGGAAGAAGAACCCTTCCAACTAGAAAACTCAGATGAAACCATTGAGGAGAAACCTCTTATCAGGAAACGAGGTGGTCCCTCCACTTTAATGAAAAGCCCTAAAAAGCAAAAATTTATCAATCTTGCGCCTGATAGTTCCCAGGCCCCAACCACTCAAGTATTAGAGATCGTTGATCAGGGTCGAATAACCCCTTCTTCGTTGACCATTTTAAACAAAGAAAAGGCACCTTAGCCTTCTGCTCCAGTCACTTCAACAGATCAAATGACACATATCCCCCACTTTTAAGAGGGTAATTTAGTTCAAGAAAATTACCTTGAATCCGTGGATAAATTCATACTGACCCTCAAGAACAGAGTTTTAATGCTGCTTCAAGGGCGTCATCTCACATCCGACGATCACAAGTTCAAGTAAAGCACTTCAAAGGGGCCTTGTAGCAACCATGATTGTAGGTGATGTTGTAGTCCAAAATCAAGAACTAGCTGTTCAAGTTATACCTGAACAATCACCATCAGATTCTCAAAACTTCCAAGTCATTCTTCGTTCCTTAGAAGAAGACTCTTTCAGAAAGAATGAAATGGTTCAAACACCATCTCCTCCCAAGAGAATCCCTCCTTCTTTGGCGCTGTCATGGCTTAAACAATCACTAATGGCTGGAAAATGATAAGTTCGCCCTCAGCATTCCCCATCATTGCCAAGTTGGAATATCTTGCGTTATTACCATCCAACAGAGAATTACTCCAACAACTCCATGAACTACTCCATGAACTCTGCCAAGTGTCAGAAAGCTCTTCTCCCTTCCACGGCCAAGTTCAAAGTTATGGTAACCATTACCAGGTGCAACTTGCTCCAGATATCTTTCATTGGTATGAAATGAGTGACTTGGTCAGTCGATCCACAATCACCCAAATCATGTTGTTACCATACTGAGGCTTTGGTAGTCCCACAATGAAATCCATCGAGATAGATTCTCATTTCCACTCTGCTACCTAAAGTGACTGAACCTTACCCTGCGGTCTTCGTTGCTTACCTTTGACCCTCTGACAAGTCAAGCATCTAGCTACAAAATCTGCGACATCTTTCTTCATCCCGGGCCACCAAAAGGTCTTTTTCAAGTCTTTGTATAACTTGTCACCATCCGGATGCACTGAATAAGGAGTGCAATGAGCCTCAATCATGACCGTTTTCCTCGTCTCTACATCGTCAGGAACACACCATCAACCATCGTAACGAACACTTCTATCTGCATGCAATGAAAATCGTGACATATTGCTATTGCCTATATTTTCTCTCCATTCTTTAATTTTAGGATCAAGCAATTGAAGCTGTCTTAAGTTATCGTAAAACTCTGGTTCCACTGTCAGATCCCCGATGATATCCCCTTTGCGAATCATATGTATGCCCATCTTCGTCACTTCATCTTTCAGTTGTACTAAAGACAAGGCATTGGATAAGGAATGCACACTCTTCCTGCTCAATGCGTCAGCTACAACATTAGCCTTTCCCTCATGGTAGATTATCTTCATATCATAGTCCCCTATCAGCTCCATCCATCTTCTATAACGCATATTCATCTCCTTTTATGTGAAAATATATTTCAAACTTTTGTGGTCTGAAAACACCTTAAAAGTCGCCCCGTAGAGTTAGTGTCTCCAAATATTTACAGCAAACACAACGGCTTCCAACTCTAAGTCATGAGTATGGTAGTTCTCTTCATAAGATTTCAGTTGCCTCGATGCATAAGCGATGACCTTCCCATTCTGCAGTAAAACACAACCCAGCCCATTCTTTGAAGCGTCGGTATAAACCTCAAAGTTTTCACTTCCCTCAGGTAGGGCTAAGACAGGAGCTGTAGGTAAACGTTCTTTTAAAGTTTGGAACGCTACTTCACAACTCTCATCCAGCGAAATCGATTCTCTTTCCTCATCAAAGCTTTCATTGGCCTAACAATGGTAGAAAAGTCTTTTACAAACCTGCTGCAATAACCAGCCATGCCTAAGAAACTCCGAATTTCAGATACATTTTTGGTGCTTCCCAGTTTGACATTGTTGATCCACAGACACTTCATCCTTTGAAATCACATGGCCTAGAAAAGCTACCTTCTCCAACCAGAACTCGCACTTGGATAACTTGGCATACAACTGATTATCGCGTAGTTTCTGCAATACCATTCTTAGATGCTTAGCATTGTCCTCTTAACTCTTAGAATATACTAGAATGTCGTCAATGAAGACCACCACAAACTGGTCCAAGAAAGGACTAAAGATCTTATTCATCAAATCCATAAATGCCGCCGGTGCGTTCGTCAACCCAAAAGGCATCACCACATATTCATAGTGACCATACCGCGATCTAAAAGCTGTCTTGGGAACATCCTCCTCTCGGATTCTCAACTGATGGTACCCCGACCTTAAATTGAACTTGGAAAACACCTCAGCTCTGCTTAACTTATCGAATAAGTCATCAATTCGCGGCAACGGGTATCTGTTCTTTACCGTGACATGGTTCAACTCCCTGTAGTCGACGCATAACCTCATACTACCATCCTTATTCTTTACAAACAACAATGGTGCTCCCCACGGTGATACACTAGGCCGAATATACCCTTTCTATAACAAATCGTTCAGCTGTTTCTTCAACTCTTCCAATTCTTTCGGTGTCATCCGGTACGGAGCCTTAGATATAGGTCTCGTTCCCGTCTTCACCTCCACACTAAAATCAACATCCCTTTTTGGCGGTAACCCTGGAATCTCATCTGGAAAAACATCCACGAACTCATCCACAACCGGTATCTCCGTTGCTATAGCTCCTCCAATCGACTATCCCGAATGTGACAAAGAAACATAGGACACCCCTTTCTCAGGTAAGATTTCAAGGTTATAGCTGCAATAGCCTTGAACTTTGGCTTGACCACAAACCCCCGGTAGGATACTCTAGTTCCTTTAGGACCCCTCAAAGTCCCCTTTTTCTGATGGCAGTCTACACTAACTTTTTACTTACCCAACCAGTCCATCCCGACGATGACCTCAAACCCACCCATAGAAAACTCAAACAAATTACCCGGAAGGTTAACTTCCCTACCATGGACACCTCTCTATACAACCTCCCACAAGACACTGACGCCCCCGACGGTATGACAACATTATCTTTTACAGGCTAATATTCCCTCAAGCCCTTTTTACTAAATCATGTCCCCTAGATACAAAAGAATGCGTAGCCCCCGAATCGAATAAAACAAATGTAACACCCGCGAATTTCCCATTTTGACATTTTAAATTTATTAAACCGTTCGATTACTTTATTTCATATTTTTGAATTATTCAATTTAACTAATTTTATGTCAAACACGATTTTTATAAACGTATTATATAAAAGCTCATTTTTATAAAAATACGTATTATTAAATTATATCTTTGAGTCATAATTTATACAAGAATAAATGTATACATATTTTGGTCAGACAATAATAGTGACAGTAATAATATTAGTTCCGTCTCAAGTTAAAATAAACTCGAGACATTATTCCGTCTAGCTATAGACCATCACATTTCACTGTGTACTTACTTTAATTCGGACCAACCAGAATTTGACAACACGCTCACCTACCCCTTACACTCCACCCCTAAATATCTCTTTATTATATATTTATATATTATTATTATATATATATTACGTACAACTATTATTACTTTATTATTATTCTTGTTTTTTTTCATGCGTGACCCCCCACCCCCCTGCAATTCTCCTTCTTCTTTTCGAATAAAACAAAACAACAGCAAACTCCATAATCGCCATTTTCACAAGCTTCATCTCCAGATCCCGTCTTCGTCTCTCAACCAAACTCCATTATTTTTGTACCTTTAGCTTCCTCGTCCCTTCCTCGTTCTTTTAAGGTAAGAAAGCTCCTATTTTGTTGAATTTTCGAAATGGGCATCTTGTTACAAACTCGGTTTTGTGACCCATGTTACTCGTTTTTCCTCCTTTTTAGTTGAAGACTGAAGATAAGGTCGCGTTATGGACGTTTTTACTTGGGAATTCGAAGAGTTAAGGTAATGGTGATAGGTTACTTGACAAAAACGTCGAAATTCTGTTTTTATGTGTCGTTTTATGTGTCTTTGTGTGATAAAGTTCAGTTCTTTATATTCTTCCTCATTCATATGCTCGATTTCATCGTTTCATTTCCGTCTTTAAGCTTGGACTACTGATTGTTCTGTGCGGACGGGTCGTGTTATATGCCCGTCTCAAAATAAACTTGAAATGAACCGTTTTACTTGGTTGGTCGAGCTTGGTTAAGATGATTTTGTAGGAGGGTGTTATTCCTGTAGAATTTCTTTTTATTTCCGTCTCAAATGAGAGCTGTTGGGGGTTGTCGATTTCAGCTTGAAACCGAGACAGGGGGAGTCCGTGAGCCCTGTTTTGGGCGGGTTTTCTGGGCAGGGGTTGATACGAGTTCTTGTCGAGACTTGGAGACGGGTTGTATGCGTTTTAGGACAGCTTCGAGTTGCTTTGTGCAGGTGGTCCGTATAACACTATATTGGGAATGTTTTCGGGTCTGTTTTAGGATGGATAGATGGGTGCTTCTCGGGACTGTTTTGAGTCGTGACGTTGGCGGGTCTGATGGCCTGCTCTATGGCTCGGTTTTGGTGGTGTGTCACACAGTGGTGGTGGCTGACTTGGCTAGTTGAGTGGCTGTTGTTGGGTCGTGTTATGGGCTGCCCAAATTGGTTCTTGGAGTCGTGATTATGGGTGCTTGTAGCGTAGGCTCGGGTTATTTTAAATAATTAATTTCCATCTCGTGTTTTATAAAACGCAATCCGTTAAACATGGTTCATATGCATACCTCCCTCTCATGATTTATATTTATTAAGTCCCGTCATGTAATTATTTAAATTACCGTCTCAAATATGCTCATGTACTCGTCTCATTATTTAGTAATGTGTTAAATTGGGCCGTATGATCACCTTGCCTTCTTCTTTCCTTTGCCTTAAAAATCATTCATCTAGTGAATGGTTGTTGGGCTAGTTGTGTTCTTCATGGTGGGCTCACTTTCCCATATTCTTTGGGCTCACCATATGATATTTGTTGGGCTTGCCTTGTGGTTAATGGGCCACACTCATACTATGGGTGTATTCGGCACCAAATTTGGTATATGTGAGTCGTTTAATTTCCCGTCTCGTGCTTTATATAACGTAATCCGTTAAACATTGTTCTCTATATATATACTTCTCTCACATGATCAAATTGTTGGATTTCACATGATTATATGTTTGTTTTTACATGAGTATTAAGTTGGGTCTAACATATCTTGTTTGTTGGGCTTAATGTGATTTAATTGTTGGACTCCTCATAATTTGTTTATTGGGCTCATAAATGGGTCACTTGGACTTGGTCACATTTTATTCCGTAATTTCATATAACGTAATTTATTTATTATCATTTATTATATTTTATTTAACCGGCATGTTAAATTAGGAAATGGAGTATCTATTAATATGAGACAAGTAGGAGTTATTATTATTTAAATAGTTATTTATAAAGGGTCATATCCTTGATAATGTCTAGTATTGTTCGGTTGTATGAGTCTTGGTTCTACCGGATACTAGGGGTGAGCCTGAGGCCCTCTAGTTGCGGTATGAACGTCGGGAGTGATGTTCCCATCCGTACTTATGGTGATGCAGACCATAAGTATGAATGTGACATTAATCATCCCGGCCCTAAGTCACGGTCCTATCGGATACTAGGGGTGAGCCAGAGGCCCTCTAGTTGCGATATGATTCGTCGGGAGTGATGTTCCCATCCGTACTTATGGTGAGATGCAAGCCATAAGTATGAATGTGACATTAATAATCCCGTTCTATGTGCTTGTTTGGCCCTCTAGTTGCGATATGATTCGTCGGGAGTGATGTTCCCATCCGTACTTATGGTGAGATGCAAGCCATAAGTATGAATGTGACATTAATAATCCCGTTCTATGTGCTTGTTTGTTATGCTTGTTTGTTGTACTTGTTTGTAGTATTTGGCCATGTTTTAAAGGTAACCGCTGAGCCAGATACTTGTTTGTTGTGTCTCGAACATGTTTTAAAGGTAACCTCTGAGTTGGACACTTGTTTGTTGTATTTGGCCATGTTTTAAAGGTAACCGCTGAGCCAGATACTTGTTTGTTGTGTCTCGAACATGTTTTAAAGGTAACCTCTGAGTCGGACACTTGTTTGTTGTATTTGGCCATGTTTTAAAGGTAAACCGCCGAGCGGATACTTGTTTGTTGTACCTCGGACATGTTTTAAAGGTAACCTCCGAGTCGGGTACTTGTTTGTAGTATTTGGACATGTTTTAAAGGTAACCGCTGAGCCAGATACTTTATGTGTTGTGTCTCGGACATGTTTTAAAGGTAACCTCTGAGCCGGACACTTGTTTGTAGTATTTGGACATGTTTTAAAGGTAACCGTTGAGCCAGATACTTTAGAGGTCGTGCCTTGGACATGTTTTAAAGGTAATCGCTGAGCCAAGGTACTTAAGGACTTGTGTTTCGGACATGCTTTAAAGGTAGCCTCTGAGCCGGATGCTTTGCTTATTATGTGATGTTAGTAGTCCCATTTCATGTATTGTATGTTGTTTGGTTTTCAAAGTTGGATGTATCATATGCCTTATCTATGATTGACTACGCATGTTGAATGTTAGTCTCATGTCTGAGTGCTTGCATCAAATAGTTATATTCACGATGTTCTTATATGTTCTTGTTTATCTGTGTTTCGACATTTTGTGGTTGGGAGAACCTTGAGTTACTCCCCCCGACCGTATGCGTTCATGTTTACATGAATGACAGGTTGTGAAGATGCTTACGTGGGGAAGACGTGTGGGCTAGCGAGAACTAAACCCTTGGACCTTAGTTTGTTAGTTTAGAAACCCTTTATATGTTTATTCGCGGGATATCTTTTCCCCGCCTTCTAGACTTGGGTTGTAATAACCTAATTTTGTCTATTATTGTATTTGTTTCATTTCATTTTGGCACCCGCGTGTTAGTGTTTAACTAGTAATCTAAAAGTTTTTAAAAACTCATAAAATTCCGCTTTAATTTATTAGTTATATTCATTGTTGTCAGAATCGCGATTCGATCCAACGATTCTACGATTTTACGATCCAAAAATGCTTGATCGATCCTGGATCCTACGATTCTATTATAGTTGTAGAATCTTACGATCCTATTAATTTGAAAATTTCTAGAGATGAGATCATAATACGATCCTACGATTTTACGATCCTACGATCCGATTCCATAATAAAAAAAATTAATATATATTTTTATATAATGATACCGTAAAACCCAAATTTCGTGTAAGTTGTTCATACAATAATACTAAAATCATTAATTACCAATATTTTATGAATAAATATTAATAAATAACTGTTTTGATTTTCAATTATATGTTTTTACCAAATAAAAAATTATATTTAGTGAGTTTGTAAAATCTTGCGATTCTACGATCCGATTCTACCGATTCGATCCTACCCTCCCCATCGATCCAAAGTAGAATCCCGATCCTGACAACATTGGTTATATTTTCCGCTTTATCGCCGGGTGTCACAACAAAGGTCGGCGTATTATTAACAAGAAAAGTACCAGTGATGACTTGCGCATCCTCCTCAGCTGCCTGTTTGTCCATCATGAACAACTTGCCACTATTCTTTTGAACTCCACCATGCATCGTGCTTGTTGATGCTGTAGATTTGGCAGCCGAATTATGATTAGCATTACCTCTCTGTCGTTGGTAAGCCCCTCCATTGTTGCGGTTGAAGTAACTGTTGTTGTTGTGGCTTTGACCACCCTGATTAGGCCACGCCCTGCCGATTTATTTCTTGCCATGCTCTGACTCGGTTGCCTGAGAATACCTCCCCTGGTGTTGCCTCTGGAAACCCAGTCCTCCATAGCTAGTGGTTGACCACCCGTTTGACCTTCGTTGACCGTGTATTAGGGTGTTTGACCGAGTCGTTTAAGGGTGTTGTTGTGTTGTTGTGAACCGGTTTTAGGGCAAGGTTTTACCCCTCATTTATGACCGACCTTGGGTGGCTTTGGGGGTGGCTCGGGTCGTGGGTAGCTGTGGGTGGCTGGTGATCCTAGTGGTAGTCAGGGGTGGTGGTTAAGGTGGTCGTAGGGGGCGCAAATCAGGGGTAAAGAGGGGGTGGCGAGTGATTAAATGGGTGTTTGGTGGTCGAGTTATTGTTGTGGTTGCGGCTATGGTTGTCGTGTATGGCAGTGGTCGTGTATGGGGACCACCGTGTCTAGGTGGGGCGACGATGATGTGAGTGGTGGTGACCGAAGTAGTGTTGGGTGGTGCGAGTGTGTGGTGTACATAAGTGTTGTGCGGTGGTGTTGCGGGGTTGCGGTTGTTGTTGTTATTGTCGTGGGTTGTTGGTGACGGTAGGAACCGGCCTAGGTGGTGGCTGCCGGGGTAGGGTGGTGGTCCACCGTGGCCAATGTGGTGGGTGGTTGAGCTTTGGCCTTGTATGAGACGGGTTTTGTTTAGTTAGTTTTGTATTTAGTTTAATTAGTTTAGTAATAATAATCAATTAGTAGTCATACGTATTTTAATTATCTTGTTTAGGAGCGATTTTATGTGACGGTTTTGTGAGACGGTTTTATGAGGCGGATCTTGGTGTATCGAGTAGCTTATGGAGATTTGCTAAAAGGTAGGTTTATCCTACTCAGTTTCACTATTATATTTATTTATTAAATGAGTCTTTTGCCATTCATTTGCATTAAGTGAGGTCGTATTTCATGTTGTTGGTTATGGCGACTCGAGGAGTCGGGATATTTGAAGAAGTGGTATTTGTGACGTATTTGTTATGTCATGTGGTATATTGCATATTGTGTATTGTGATGATTGTATATGTTGGAGGTTGTTGTTATTGTTGTTATGAAGACGTAAGACGATTGGGAGACCGTCTTACGCTTGGGTCGCCTCTTGAGTTTGGAGGGACTTATGTGGTTGAGACACGACTTCTGGCAGGGGATCCGGTTGACTTCCAGACCCGGTACGTCTGGGCGTGTCCCGGTACCTATTTGTGGTTGTTGGTATGTCTGGGCGTGTCTCGGTACCAGTGTGGTTGTCGGTATGTCTCGGCGTGTCCCAGTACCGTGGTGGTGGTTGTTTGATAGCGTGTCATTCATATCATAGTCATGTTGCATATTCACACACTTGTGTCGTGTCACACTTTATTTATTGAAATTGGCGTTTGTGTGTGTGTAATTGTCACCTATTTCTGGGGTAGCCTGTGTCGATTGTAATACTCCGTATTTAATAATTATATAATAATAATAATATTTTATTGTATTCATACGAGTTATGTTGATACGGAATAATATAATAACAATAAGATACATGTATTATACTACTCCCACCTATATGGCTATATATACCCCTTATACCTTATCCATTTGCAATCCACCAAAATCCACCATCAAATATTAGAGAGAAAAGAGAGAAAGAGAGAAAGGAAGAGAAAGATCGTCTTTTGCCCTCCGCCTCGAGATCGTAAGGTAAACCGCCTCACACTAGTCATATATTATTTTATTTTACCGCCTTGACCTTGACCTTGACCCACCGTAGTCCGTCGTTGACCACCTGCTTGACCATCGTTGACTGTGAGAAATGGGGGTTTGACCGACCTTATACATGTTCATAGTTGTGGTTGTGCGACGGTCTTAAGACGTATTTTTGAACCACCTATAGGGGATGTCTAGGGTCAACCTTGGGATGGTTGTGTCGAGGGGAGTGAGGAGGTCGTAGTGGTGGTCTTGGGTGGTGGGTAGGGTGGTTGTGGTGGTCAGGATCTGGGGTAGAAAAGAGGGTGTACGGGCGCAGGTTTTAGGGTTGTGGTCGTGTGTGTTGCTGTCGTCATTGGTGTTGTTGGTGGTTGTTGCCGCCATCATTGCTGCCGTTGGACTCGCCGTGGTCGGGGGACACGGTGGGGGTGGTTGACGGTGGCCGGCGTGGCCAGTGGGGGAGACAGGTGTAGTTGTTGCGGGTTGTTATTGTTGTTGTCGTTTGTTGTTGTTATTGGTTGGGGTGGCTGCCGGCCGTGGCCCACCGTGGCTGGTGGCCACGATGGCGGCAATGGATGTGGTGGTTGAGTTTGAGTCGGGTTTTGGGTAGTGTATAAGACGGGTTTAATTTAGTCGTATTTGTATAAATAGAATAGTATATTCATACGTATTTATATACGTATTAGATTGGTATATTTATACGTATTTGTATTATTATCGTATTTTAGGAAATGGGTTTTTTGAGACGGTTTTACGAGACGGGCCTAGCTTGTGTGATGGTTTACTTATACGGATATGCTACGAGGTAGGTTTATCCTACTCAGTTTTCATTGTCGTATTTGTTCATAAAATGAGTCTTTTGTCATTTAATTGCATCGAGTGAGTCGTATTGCATGTTGTTGGTCATGACGACTCGACGAGTTGGGATATTTGAGGAAATGGTATCCATGGCATGTTTGGCATGTCATGGGGTATATTGACTGTCATACATTTCATATTGTGACAAGTGTGATTATATATGTTGGAGGATTTATGGTGTTGTTTTGGAGACGTAAGACGGTTGGGAGACCGTCTTGCGATAAAGTCACCTCTTGGAGCTTCCCACTCCAAGAGGAATGGGCACATTAATGGCTTGAGTTACGAAGGGACTCGTGCGGTTCAGACACGACGTCTAGCAGGGGATCCGGTTGGCTTCCGGACCCGGTACGTCTGGGTGTGTCCCGGTACCTGTTTATGGTTATCGATATGTCTAGGTGTGTCCCGGTACCTGTAATACCCGTCCTTTTAGAGACCCGTTGACCGACGTTGACTGACCTGAGACGCCTATCTAGACCTTCGGAAACCTTACGAGTGAAACCTTGTGACGTTGTGAGTATTTGAGTTCGTGTTACTCGATCTAGCGGAGGCTACTCGATCGAGTAGAGGCCACTCGATCGAATAAGTGGGTTACTCGATGGAGTAACGGGTTTTCAGTGGGGAATTATAAATCGTAAATCGTGAAACCCAAATCATTTCTCTACCTTTCTTCTTAATCTAGATACCGTCATTTCACTCCTCCTTCACCATGGTTCATCTCCTTGAGGCCTTTGAGAGTGGTTACCCCTTAGGGATAGGATGCTTGAGTCGGGTAGCGGTCTTGACACCGAATTGCTTTGCTTAGGTATGTGTCATCATCATCATCGTCTCCCTTGATTTCAGTTATGGTTATGGTAGTAGTAATAGATAGTTATGATGGTTGTTATAGGTGGTTTTGGTGGTTGATTGTTATGTTGTGATCGGACGCGAAATCGCTGCGGTTTGCTAAAGGTAGGTTTTCCTACTCAGTACTGTTGGTTGTCTAGAGTGTCTATTGTTGTTGTATAGTTGGTTTAATGTCAGTGTTGTTGATGTAGATTGGTTGTGGTTGACCATTGTGGCTGTATAATGTGGTTGGTTGTGATTGTTTGTCTGTGGTTCGCGAGGTGCGTCCTCGGCTGAGTGGAGTCACTTGCGGGAGTGGCTTCACGCCCTTGATTCGCCCTCTGTGCAACCTGCCACAGAGGGGATGTGCACATTAAGTAACATGAGTTATCGCTCGGATAGATGAGCGGGGCTTAAGTGGGAACGGCTGCGGTCCCCCACTGGCAAGACTGGACCTCCGGGCAGTCAGAGATGTGTGGTTGGTTAGAGGAGGTGGTGTGTATGTATTGTTGTAATTGTGTTGTGTCTGTTTTTGTACTTGTTACCTCAGTTACTGACCTTGTGTGGTTTTGTTGTGTTGTCTTTTTGTGTTGTGTCTGCCGTGATCCACTATGGTGAGCAGCAGTCTTAGCAGGTTGGTGTATGGATTATAGCTGGGTGCTTGGAGGGACGAGTCTATCACGAGCCATGGCAGAGATAGTTTCACCTAGTTAGAAGTTATTAGGAGTTGTATCTTTTGTTTGGTTTAAATCACTTGTAATATAATATAATCGTTCTATTATCGACATTTGATTATTACTGTCCTCAGGCAACCGAGATGGTAACGCCCTTATCTGTTAGGGAAGGTCTTGTTAAGGCTCATTGGTAGATGGGGGTGTTACAGTACCAGTGTGGTTGTCGGTATGTCTGGGCGTCTCCCAGTACCGTGGAGGAGGTTGCTTGACAGTGGTTCACTCATGTTATAGTCATGTTGTATGTTCACACACTCTAGTCGTGTCACACTTTATTTATTTAAATGAAACTGACGTTTGTTGTGTTTGTGTAATTGTCACCTATCTCTGGGGTGGCCTGTGTCGATCCATATGATATCCTTTGGTCATATGGGGAGCAGGTTAAGTACAGGTTGTTTGGATAGTACGCGGGAGACGAGACGAGCTTGATGAGTCACGAGACGAGTCTAGTTGAATAGAAGAGTACAGTTGTCATGAGTTGTACTTTATTCCTCTGTTTATTTTTATGTAAATCATTAAACATTACATTAATAAAATGTTTTTTTATTGAAGTTATTTATTCATTTGTTTACATTTATGTAATCACTAAACTTGTTATTTATTTAATGAAGTTTCTTAATTGTAATTCCGATTTCACTGCCTCGGGAAACCGAGATGACAACATTTTCTAATCACCTTGGCCGGGTAAGAAGGGGGTGTTACAACTACTCTCATCTACCCTTCATCTATGTATTATACAATTATATGAATTACGGATTACACCACTACAAAAATGCTTATAATATAAGTTTGCTAATATAAATCCAAGAATATCACTAATGGTAACAATTTTTCATCATGCATGTACGGTTAAATTTAATAATTTCTAAATTATTTGGGTTTTAGAACTAAAAACACTGGGTCAAATACTTGTGAGCATGATTGATAGATATACCCGGAGACGGTAAATGTTGGATGATGTTAGCGACACAAGGGGTGGATGTTGTATGGTGTTCACAATATAAGGTAAATTAAGTTTTAAAGAAGGCATATGATTATATGATGGCAAAATTATGAAAGATAAAAAAAATCATAATCTATGACCCACGTTAGCAATAACATACTCCATCTTTAATTGTATTGTAATGTAGTCTGTGATTCTTGATTATTTTTGTAGATATTTAGTTCAGCTTACGATGATATGATCTCTTAAGTTTAATTGTTAAGCCATGTTCTTTTCGGTGAAAATAGTTGAATTGAACTGAACTGAACTTAATGAAGCTGAATTGAGAAAAGATGAGCTGGATAAAACTGAACTAAAATCAGTTGGAATTAAGCCCAAAAGAACATGTCTTTATTATTTGTCAATTTAATGAAATTATTCCAATTACCATTTAGTTTGAGGGAAGTTGTTAACTAATAGAATAATATACCAAATCATAGAGTAGGAAATAGATAACAATTCTCTAAGATAAGAGTAGAACTTAATCTCTATCTTTTTTTAGCCAACTGAAAGCTTTATAATTAGGATATAATATGATATTAGTTATCTTTTAATTTATACACATAATTTATTCAACAAAAGCAATAGCCAATAAAATCGTTCCAAAGCAATAGCTAATGAATTTCATGCAAACTCGGATTTTAATTTAAATATGTATGTTGCACGAACGTCATGAAAAATACAAATTATTTAGTATCTACATAAGACATGAGTCGGGCAGCCCCAGACATGAAATCTATCCGTACATAATTGAAGGAAAAGAAAAAAACGTTTATCATAAGTTGACGATTAACTACTGCAAGAATTTGATCAACAATAGAATAGGTTATATAATTTATCCGTACATAATTGATTTGTTATTATATTATTACTGTATATTTAAGCAAAAATCATTTCTCTAATATTTAAACAGTGTCTATTTTACAAGATATAATGTCATTACAATTTTGACATGAATCATATGTGTAAGAAATCTGCACCTATCACGATCCTAGGTGTCGGCCGCCAAACATTATGCAAAATGGTCTACCCAAATTGGAGAGTAACAGTTCTCACACAGTTTGACCAAAATATAGGTATATATTCATTATAATTAAAATGCTTTTAAAGCAGCAATCTCGATCAAGATGAATATTCAATACTCCACTGAACCGAAGAAGTTATTTGGGTGGGTTAACCCCTTGAAGAGGTCTATTGATAGGCTTAAAATCTGACTAGTGCTTAAAGGGTTTGAAAGTACTGCTCATATCAACAAAGTGCCTTTCTTTTCGGGTTATCAATGCAAAAGAACTCCATAGTTAAGCGTGCTTGGCTGAGAGTAGTCTTAGGATGGGTGACCTCCTGGGAAGGTTCCCGGGATGCGCATGAGTAAAGATAAAATGCGTTGGAAAAGACATGTGTTGATCTGTGGGCTATGTACACAGCCTGGCGAGCTACCGTGACTGGCCGCTCCCGACCCTAGGTTTGGGCCAGGGTGTTACAAGTGGTATCAGAGCAACCCTGCGACCGTCTGGTGAGCATGTGGTCTAGAGTACCCGGGTCACCAACCTAGCGGGGAGGATTAAGGTTTGGCTCATTGCGGTCGATCTTTGCCAGCGCAACGAGGACATTGTGTTCTTCAAGTGGGGTTGTGTAATACTCCACTGAACCGAAGACGTTATTTGGGTGGGGTAACCCCTTGAAGAGGTCTATTGATAGGCTTAAAATCTGACTAGTGCTTAAAGGGTTTAAAAGTACTGCTCATATCAACAAAGTGCACTTTCTTTTCGGGTTATCCACGCAAAAAAACTCCACAGTTAAGCGTGCTTGACTGAGAGTAGTCTTAGGATGGGTGAACTCCTGGGAAGGTTCCCGGGATGCGCATGAGTGAGGATAAAATGCGCTGGAAAGGACCTGTGTTGATCTGTGGGCCATGTACACAGCCTGGCGAGCTACCTTGAGTGACCGCTCCCGACCCTAGGTTTGGGCCAGGGTGTTACAAGATATTACCCGGCCAACAACCGGGCATGAAATCTAGTTAATAATAATAATAATAATAATAATAATAATAATAATAATAATAATAATAATAATAATAATAATAATAATAATAATAATAATAATAATAATAATAATAATAATAATAATAATAATAATAATAACAATAATAATAATAATAATAATAATAATAATAATAAGAAGAAGAAGAAGAAGAAGAAGAAGAAGAAGAAGAAGAAGAAGAAGAAGAAGAAGAAGAATAGTAATATTATTAATAATAATAATTATACTAATTTGACTTATTAGCTAGGTAGCCACCACGAACCATAAATCACCATCAATCCTAATTAGGTGCAAGAATGAAGCACCGATTTTCTATATTTTTGTTCAAAGCCTAGCTCGTGTATCATCGTAATTTTAGTGATTAGGTAGCCAACACAAACCACCATCAATAATTATTTAAATAATTAAATAAATAAAAATCAACAAACCTTAATTTTATCTTTAACAAACAATTAAAATTTGATTGATTAATTAAACTCAACAAATAATATTAATAATTAATAAACAATTAAATTACTTTATAGGTATCCATCTTTTAAGTCATTTGAGCAATTAGATTAAGTTTTAGGAAAAATGTTGATTTAAGAGTTCATTTGTCCGATTTTGGTTGAAAAGGGTACAAAATTGAACATTTATGAAAAAGTGTATGTAAAAGAGTGTAGATACCTCGTTTCTGCACCTCCCGCAAACCACCCGGTGATGATTGGGCCGCATGTTTGATACTCGGAACGATTTGTGACAGTTCGTAAGATTATCGTCAAGTGATTGCTCAAATATTAAATGTCTACCTCTTAGTTGTCATCTACGCGCCGATACGGTCGTTTTGACAGTAATTAGAGTACATTCGGAGTCCGGGTCAAAAACCGTCTCCATTTTCTGATAACTGTTAAATCCCGAGTCAGAATGTTCTGGAATGTTCCGGATATTTCTATTCCATATTTCATAAATTTTATCTTTTGGCAAATAATATCCCGTAATATTCATATAAGATATTAAGGATATTCGAATTATTTCCGTCCTACCATAACTCAAACGCGGAAATCTTTCTTCCGCAGGAGGAAACCTCCTGGGAATAGACGCAGCAGGCGCTGCGCCTCTTCCAAGAGACGCAGTGGTTGCTGCGCCTCTTCCCAGGCCCTTCTCTGCATGTTTTACGTATCTTTTTCATATCTTTCCGAGATTCACTTCCAAAGAGTCTCCGAAACCCTAATTCCTTCACGTGATTAGTATAAATAGGAGCCTTCGTCCCTCATATTTCTCACGCGAGTGTCCGCCCTTCTCTTCTCCCTTTGCATTCTAGACTTTGTTCTTACTTATTGGCGCCTACGTGCTTGAACTTTCGACCACGTAAGCTCGGATCTTTCCGGGTACCAGCCTCTCCGTTGCATGACCGACCAATTTGACCAACTACACCAATAATCAACTTAATTAATCAATCGTTACCTCTTACGAGGGCACTCTCTTTGCATTCGCGTCGAGCATTCACTAATCGATATCTTAGTTCTTCTCGTTTCGTCAACATGTAAGTCTGAGGGTGTAATCTCTCCTTATTTATTTATTGTATTTTACTTTTCGTATCATCAATTGTAAGGTTTATGTCGAAAATACCGTTAAAATCGATTTCTAAAACCCCTTGTTAAAACCTGTTTTGCGGATTTCCAGTAAATAACCGTCGAGAAAGGACGCAGCAACTGCTGCGCCTCTTCGAAGGAGCGCAGTTCCTGCTTCGCCTCTTCGTGAGGCTGCCGCAGTTCCTGCTTCCTTTCTTCTTCGTTTGTCCTCTGTAATTTGTATTCAAAATCTTTCTTTTGCTTGTTCGTCTGTTAATCCTTCGTCTTAATGTCATAATAATTCACATGTATTATAATCACCATCATTAGCATGTTTAATTCATCATAAATCCGACCTTAAATCCCAAGTAATCTCATATTTGCGGGTTTTCGTCGTTTAATTCAATTCCGGTTTGTAGAGATTCAATTTGTTCATATTGGGTTTCTGGAATTCGTCCTTGATATAGTTTAATCTGTTTATTCACATGTTCGTCGCATATTCGTTGTATATCCGTCATATTTAGCCTAATTGACTTATTTCAATAGAGGACTCATTAATATTCTCATCATTATTTCATGTAAATAATCCGTTTCCGATTCATCCCATCCATGTTTATCGCTTTTATGACCATCATTCACATGTAATTAACCTATTAATCACTTCCATCCGAGTAAATATTTCAATCCATCATTAAATTCATCAATTCAAATTAACGATTTGCGATTCGGCTTCAGGCCCAGAACTCACCCTGGGAAATGCACGCAAAGAATCGTTGCGCCTCTTCCAGAGGGCGATCCGCGCGCTGTTCAGATGAGTTCTGTCCCTGAACTCCGTTTCTGCCTTGACATAGTTTAATTAGTTTACGTATTAACTAACTATTAACCGTATTATCGCCTTCTGTTTTGTTCGTTAATTTATTTAATTTCTTTCTTTTATTCCTTTTTCTCAAATCATCCGTTTTAAAGGTATTTTCGACATAAATCGCCTATTCCAATGTAATTGATGTAATTTCCATTATTGTAACTTATAATTATTGTATTTATCCTATTTCTTGTATGTTCTCACATGTAAATCAACATTAAATCCTGCTTCGACCCAATTGTATGCTAATTACGTGTCAACCGACTTAGTATTAATTCTCACATGCTAGGATTAAAACTTGGATGTTGCATTGCATGCATATAACCGACGATATATCAAGTATAGACAACTTCCCTAATCATTAGTAGAGGCCGCTATCGAGGCGGGCAGGATTAGGTGTTCGATCAAAAGAGCTTCCTAATACGTACCCTCACCCCTTACTCCAGATCTCCGTGAGCACCCGTGTTCATTGGCATCCACGAGAGTCATTCTAGACATAGAATGCTAAGGGTAACGATTGCTTAGTGTTCATGTCACTACTTTGTGTCTTGACATGACACGAGGTACTCGAACGGTTCCAATTTCCCATAAAAATTGGTGGCGACTCCATACAAAATGCAAACGCTTGTTTCGACCTTCACCAAGCGCCCCCGTGGGCGGCCCGCTGTCCACGTTTGGCGACTCATTGGGATAATACACTTACGTGTAGCCAAGGGTGAAACTTGAACAAGGTTAGGGAATAGTTTGTACAAGACAATTGTCGGTTTTCATAACTCGGTCTTCCTAGACCGTTTAATTCGGCCTTCCTAGGCCCAACCCAACCCATTCGACCAATCGTCCCGTCTAAACGGTCCTAATTCTTATTTGGGCCTAAGGATGGATAGCGATTGACGTCATCCATACCATGATGCTTACTCTTGTTTGTATCAAGGGCCTTCACTACTTGAGGAAATGGACTAGGAATCGGCCTTACTCTTGTTTGGCACGAGCCTCTCCACAGACTTCGGGTTTGATGGTTCGGTATGACAACCCACCCTTTAAACCAAAATCCTTTTAAATGCACTCAGCATCCCGTTATAATGCTTGTATAAATGTGTAAACCTTACGTGATCACCATTTCTAAACAAAATCATGACGAATTTTCAAAAATCAAAACCCAATTTCAAAACAAAATTTCGAAAAAGGCCTTCAAATTAGCGCAAAATCCGGTCAAAACTCTGTCCGTTTGTCGTGTCAAAATTCGGGCCACAAGCCCATTTCAAAACCTCACTTCGAGTCCACTCCTACAACTACACTACAGTTGACTAGGACGCACATTTTCAAAGACCTTGTCTTTCTTCAAAACTCACTCAACACAAGTGGCACACACCCACTTCACGAGTCAAAACTTTTCCTCTTTTAGCAAGTGAGATAGAATGGTCGATCGTGTTTTGATTCGTCGCCGATCTCTTATCCAGTTTCCAAGATGCCCGGATCAAGTGATGAAACGAATCTCCAACAAATTCAAGATAGTAATGATCGAATCCTAGCCGCGCTAGCCCAAATGCAAATTACCCAAAACCAAACCTATGACCGCCTTGAACTCATCGAAGGCCGTATCTTTGATGTAGAGGGAAGGTTGCCTCCCCTTAAAAGTGAAGTACTACGTTACTCCGATGACGAGTCTAGGGATGAGAATCCTATCATAGGGACGACTGCAGCTGAGAAAAGACTCCAATACCTAGAGGAGCAATTAATGTACCTTAAGGGGGACGACATTTATAGGGAAAACAATCGCAAGTATGAAGCCGTCAATTCCAAATTGCCAACCAACTTTAGCATGACGGATATCCCTAAGTTCAAGGGACACGAGAACCCTTTGAACTACATCCGTGCCTTCAAGGATTACATGTCTATCAAAGGCATCAAACCCGAGATGTTCTTAAGGATCTTTCCTTCATCTCTTGACACCATCCCGAAACAATGGTTCTACACTTTAGATCACAAGAAGGTCGCTACTTGGGAAGACGCCGCAATCGAGTTCTCTAAACAATATGCGGATAATGCCGAGATCCAAGTCAACATGCGTACTCTAGAGGTTCTTACCCAAAATGACAAAGAAGGATTCACCGACTTTCTAAGTAAGTGGAGGAAGACTAGTACTCAACTAGTTGAACGCCCGGATGAGGCTACTCTTGTGAAAGAGTTTGTGGATAATCTCAAGCCCATATATGCCAACCATTTGAGATATCAAAACATCAAGACTTTCAAGGACTTAACCGTATTAGGGACACGAATTGAAGATGACATCCGTAAAGGACTCTTGTCCAAAACGGTAGGTCGAGGATATCAAGGGTCCACAAGTCGTTCATACGGCTCTACTAGCAAGACCGACGAAGTTAACCTTCTCGAACCATCTAAGAAAACTACTCCACCAAGGAAATTCACAAACCTTGGGGATACGTACTCCAACGCTCTAAAAAGGTTAATGAAGCAAGGTAAACTCCAACCCATTGGACCTACTCCCGAACCCGAAAGGAAGTCCAAGTTTTGGGATGAAAATTCATACTGTGAATACCATAAGGGCAAAGGGCACGACACAGAAAAATGCTACAAGTTGAAACACGTGCTTCAAGATATGATTGAAGATGGTCGACTTCCAATTCCACCAGGAGGTAAGCCCAACAACACTCAGAATCCTCTTGGAGTTCTAGTGATTACAAGTGACGAATCTACCTTAGATTGCTCACACCTCATTTCTCCCACCGAAAGTGAAATTCATGCAATTGAGAAAGAAAGGCTCTACTCTACTATCTCCCCTACCATTTCCGACTTCATCACATGGGCAAGGAGTGTAGATAGACAAGTGTGGGAACTAGAAAGCATGGTAACGACCTTGCGCAATCCCAACGCAATACCTAAAGAACGTTTACCATTGATCTTCTCTCAAAATGCCACTATGCAAGAAGTAGTCACCGTGGTTGATAAACTAGTCGATCAAATCATACGACTAGAAGGTGACATCATGAGAATGAAGGAACTAGCTGCAGTTAATGGGGTTTGGGCCGATGATGATGAGGACGAGTATCTCATTGAAAACTCCCTAGTCAAAGAAATAGTCCAAAATGGTGAAGACCAAGATGTGGATCACCTAACTCGTTCGGGTCGCCCATATCAAAGCACTACTCAAAACAGTCCAACCAACGTCATCACACCAAATGACAACGAAGATGACCCCACTGATCATTTGCTCAAGCAATTACAAAAGACCAAGGCTGATCTTTCAGTCTGGCAACTAGTGGCAAGCTCATTTCCACATCGCCAAGCTTTACTGCAAGCTTTGGCCAAATTGAATGTAGCACATAACTCCACTCCTGAAGATGTAGTCAACTTGGTCTTCCAAGAATCACCTAAGCTAAGTAATCCTATTACTTTCTCGGATGAAGACTTGCCACCTTTTGGCGCTAGTCACAACCTCGCTCTATACATCACTGTCATCTGTCTAAAGAAAAATGTGCCAATGACCTTGGTAGATGATGGCTCCGCGGTCAACGTCATACCCCTCAAAACGGCATATAAACTAGGCATGAAAGAGTCGGATTGGACTCCTACAAATGAAGGTGTTCGTGCATATGACGGTACACGACGAAAAGTGGTAGGACTCGCTAACCTAACCATAGCCACGGGACCAATCGAACGGAAGGTTAACTTCCAAATAGTGGACATCGAAGCTTCATTCAACATACTTCTGGGAAGGCCTTGGATTCATGCTTCCAAAGCAGTAACATCCACCCTTCATCAAAAGATCAAGATACCACTAAATGGCAAAGTAGTGACGATCACTTCGTCACCCATCAAGGCAATAATCGAGAAGCAATCAAACCATCAAGTCCTTGCGGATCCCGTATACGAACTTGGGGGCTTCCAAAGTGTAAGCGTCATAGAAAGTGAGTTGGCACCCTTATACTATAATCCCTACTCCAACTTGGTGGTCAACCACATACTCAAATCCCAGGGATACTTCCCTGGAATGCCTTTGAACCCAATTCGGAAGAATACATTCGCACCATACAAGGAAGGCAACTCAACAAGGATACCACTTGGACTGGGGTACAAACCCACAAAAGAAGAAGTTCTCGAAATGCTAGCCCAAGTCCAAAACCGCAAGCACGTAGGAGTCCAAATGAGGCCATATCTCCCCACTTTAAATGGGTACTTCGTTCAAGAAGGAAGTTCAGAACTCTTTCATGGATTTCCCGAACCTTGGCATTATCTTGAGAGGAAGTTAGCCGGAATCGAGATCTTTCACGATTGCTACTTCATTCCTCCAGAAACGGTTCCTACCGTCAAAACCCGTCAAGCACCTTGCTTAGACGAACAAGCTGTTAGCCTATTGTTTGGAGAAGATCGATTCGTTAGGGCCGCGCAGGATGAGATCATTACTATGATACTTCAAGACGATCGCTTCAACCCCACCGCGTTGATCACAGAAACCGACACCAAGCAGAAGAAAGGGTGGAGAAAATCTATCAAATGGACTAATAACCAAGGAAGACTCTTCAAGCTCACCACTGGAGAAGGAGAGATGTTCAAAGGAGAACCAGAAGACGACGAGTTCGAGTCGGAGTCGGAGTCAGAATCAGAGTCGGAGTCTAGAGAAGTCATTAGAGAGTCTACTCCTGTCGTCATCCCCACTCCCTTCGTTTCTCCTAGCTTAGTCTCGAGTAGTCACAGTAGTTCGGGAAATGCCCCAATTACTGTCCCTTTGCCGCCACTGACCATGGATCAGTTGGCTTATTTGTTTCAACTTTACTCAAATCTTAATATGAATAAATCAGGTTCTGCTTACTCTTTGTGTGAGTGCAATTCTGTTTACGATGATACTGAGGATGACCAAGACCCAGACTTGACCGAAATACCTCCCTACGTAGCCAAAGAAATACTACAAGAAGGGGAAGGGGGACCAGTAATAGAGGACACCGAACCCATCAATGTAGGAACCGAACTAGAACCCAAAGAACTTAGGATAGGGACTACCTTGAGCTCAACCGAAAGGACCGATTTCATAGACCTCCTAAATGAATTCAAAGACGTTTTCGCCTGGTCCTACAAAGACATGCCAGGAATCGACAGGGATATTGCCGAGCATAGGATTCCGATTAAGCCGGGTTTCAAACCCGTGAAACGAAGCTTAAGCTTCGACGAATGAGAACAGAATGGGCTCTAAAGATTAAGGAAGAAGT
Source organism: Silene latifolia (assembly GCF_048544455.1). NCBI lineage: Eukaryota > Viridiplantae > Streptophyta > Magnoliopsida > Caryophyllales > Caryophyllaceae > Silene > Silene latifolia. The sequence continues at coordinate 49,673,856 of NC_133527.1, read as the reverse complement.
TGACAAGCAATTCAAAGCCGGGTTCATCAAAGTTTCCGAGTATTCTGACTGGGTAGCTAACATAGTACCTGTACCCAAAAAGGATGGAAGAATCCGTGTTTGTGTTGACTTTAGGGACTTGAACAAAGCGAGCCCGAAAGATGACTTCCCTCTACCTCACATTGACATATTGGTAGACAATACTGCAGACCACGCTTTACTATCCTTCATGGATGGATATGCGTGTTATAACCAAATCAAGATGGCCATGGAAGATATGCATAAGACCGCGTTCGTCACCCAATGGGGAACCTATTGCTATACGGTAATGCCGTTCGGATTGATCAACGCCGGAGCTACATACCAACGCACCGCAACTACACTCTTACATGACATGATGTACAAAGAAGTTGAGGTATACGTAGACGACATGATCGTCAAATCCAAGGAGAGAGAGGGACATATTGCGAACCTTCGCAAGTTCTTCGCAAGGCTACGAAAGTACAACATGAGACTCAACCCCCAGAAATGCACATTTGGGGTAACATCTGGAAAACTCCTGGGATACGTCGTTAGCCAACGCGGTATAGAAATAGACCCTTCAAAAATCAAAGCTCTGATCGAAATGCCACAACCTCAAACAGGAAAAGAAGTCAGAGGATTCCTGGGAAAAGTACAGTACATAAGTCGATTCATATCGAAATTTACGATGATTTGTGAGCCTATCTTCAAGAAACTCAAGAAAACAGACCACACCATGTGGGATGACGATTGTCAAAAGGCGTTTGACCGAATTAAGGAGATATTGGCTAAACCACCAGTGCTCATGCCGCCACAACGAGATCAACCTCTTGGTTTATATCTCACAGTAACGGAAACCGCCATGGGTGCCATGTTGGCTCAAACTGTAGGAAGCGAAGAAAGAGCTATTTACTATCTAAGTAAGAAGTTCTTGGAATATGAGTGCAAATACTCACAACTCGAAAAGACATGCCTCGCTCTTGTGTGGGCAACGAAGAAGCTACGTCACTACATGCTTAGCTACTCCGTCAAGATATACTCCAAAATGGATCCAGTCAAATACCTCTTCGAGAAACCCGTCCTCAACGGACGTCTGGCAAGATGGACTCTGATGCTCTCAGAATTCGACCTTAAATATGTGCCACTGAAAGTTATAAAAGGTCGCGCCGTCGCTAAATTCTTCTCAGAAAATCCTATCAATGATGCACAAACCATAGATACTTGGTCATTTCCCGACGAGGATATACTTCAAACATATGTAGACTCCTGGGACCTATACTTTGACGGAGCATCCAACTTAAGAGGATTCGGAATAGGAGTGTTGCTCATTTCTCCTGAAGGTGAGCATACACCGATTGCTGTCAAACTCGACTTCGAGGTGACAAACAATGCTGCAGAATACGAAACTTGCCTCATTGGACTACAAGCGGCAGTAAGTTTAGGCATCAAAAACCTCCGAGTACATGGGGACTCATCACTGATCATCAACCAAGTTACAGGATCTTGGAAAATCCGAAGTGAAAGCCTCGCACCCTATCAGGCTAGGATAGACCAAGTCGCTCAATTCTTTGATCATGTAACATACCTACACCTACCTCGGGAAGAAAATCAATTTGCAGACGCTCTTGCGAAACTTGCATCTCTGATAAATATGCCAGATCACATGATAGAAATGCCTTTGTGCATCGAACGACGGTCAGAGCCGGCTTACGTCCATCAAATCACCGACGAAGAGGAAATCGCACAGGAACCCTGGTTCCAAGCAATCCTGAATTTCAAGCTTAATGGTACCTATCCACCAGATATGGACAAGAGGGGACAACGCGCTATACGCCTACTAGCTTCTCAATACATTCTGATGCAAGGAGAATTATACAAAAGAACACCTCTTGGTGTAGTGCTGCGTTGCCTTGGTCATTCATAGGCACGAAAGGTGATGGAAGAAGTCCACGACGGAGAATGCGGTCCTCACATGAGTGGGCCCATGATGGCAAAGAAAATCACACGTTTGGGGTATTATTGGACCACAATGGAATCCGATTGCATCAAATACGTGAGACACTGCCACAATTGTCAAATCTTCGGGAATGTACAACATGTCCCTCCTTCGTTGCTCTACACGATGACATCTCCTTGGCCATTTTCTGCATGGGGAATTGACATAATCGGAAAGATAACCCCAGCCGGAACAGGAGGTCACTGTTTCATTCTAGTGGCGATTGACTATTTCACCAAATGGGTAGAAGCGGCTTCCTACACTGGTCTTACAGCCAAAAATGTGGCAAAGTTCATACAAAATAACATCATCTGTCGATATGGTTGCCCACATGAGATCATTAGAGATAATGGGTCGCACTTCCAAGCTGAAACCGAGCAATTGCTAGCCAAATACAAGATTAAGCATCACCACTCTTCGCCCTATAGACCACAGACTAACGGCGCGGTAGAGGCGGCAAACAAGAATGTTGTCACGATTCTCAAGAAAATGATCGACAACTACAGAGATTGGCCAAGCAAGATACCTTTCGCCTTATGGGGGTACCGTACATCTGTTAGAACGCCCACTGGGGCTACTCCTTTCTATTTGACCTACGGAATGGAAGCTGTACAACCAGTCGAGCTAGAGATACCATCCTTGCGTATTCTACTAGAAAGTCAAATCCCGGAGGCCGATTGGAAGAGGGATAGATATGAAGAACTCATCCTCCTGGATGAATGTAGGCTACGGGCCTTGCATAATGTCCAAACATACCAAGCACGTATCAAACGAGCTTTCAACAAAAGGGTTAGGCCAAGAAACATCAAAGAAGGAGACTTAGTACTCAAATCGGTTAGAGCTCTTTTACCTGTCGACCCAAGGGGAAAATTCAAACCTAATTGAGCCGGACCATTTCTAGTCAAATCCATACTCCCAGGGGTGCGGTTAGAATTACAGACTTAGACGGGAATGAGTTTTCAAACCCCACAAACCTCGACCAACTGAAACGGTACTATGCCTAGAATAGGACAAAAACGCGCCTCGCGTAAACCCATGTGTCGCTCTTGTGGCACTAAATAAACGGCCCCTGGCCAAGCTGAAATAAGCTAAATGTCACTGTGCTCTTGCATTTTGACAAGTTTGTCATCCTCATATCATCAAATAAACTAAATTCGCACCTCCAGAGTAAGCAAAAGCTCATGCTTATTTTCTATGTTCATTACAAGCTCTTGCTTCGAACAATTATTCTTTTACATTTACTCGAACTACGCGCAAGGGTTTGATTTCGCTTTTTAAGTGAATACGTAGGCAATCCTTCACGGGATTCAACCCATTATATCTAAAATGTAAATAGAAGGACATTTGCATTGCATTTGAAATTCGACAAGAATAATAAGTGGAAAATCTCAACGGTTTCATAACCATTTAACCTTTTATTTCATTCACTTTCTAATAATAATAGTAGTACGTTACATAATAAAAATAGAATAGGCTAGGATTCTAAAAATCCCTCCTTTTTATTACAACAATAATAATAATAGTCAAATAATAATAAAGAATCGGGCTATTCCTCCATCTTCCCCTTGCCCTTGTCATTCTTGTCATATTTCCCGTCACGACCTCGAGTCGGGCGCTCTTGCACCACTTCAGACCTAATCACCAACGGTCTTTCTCGAGGCCTGACTCTTCCGTTCTTGCCAACCACCACCTCTGCGACAGGAGTAGTCTTTGATTTCTTGAAGGATGAATGACTGAAACCCGACTTCTTCTTCTCCCTCGTCGGATGCTTCTCCTTCTCTTTCTCTCCCTCGCGCACCTTGTAGTCAACAGGCTCGCGTTTCCTCAGTCTCTCGCGCTCTTCCGGAGTTGCAGCCTTTCTCCACCTCAGATAAGAGTCCGACACCCACAAAGCATTGATGGAGAAGCTCAAGAACCACATGTTTCTTTGGGCCCATTTAATAGCCCACTCTCTTCGGCTCTCTGTAGTAAGTGCCATGGCAGTCTGCGGGACGGTATCAAGCCTAGGGATCGTCTGCTTCAGCCCAACTTGCCTCATCAGTCTTTCCGGAAAGATGCATACCATAAACTCCAATCCCGGAATGCGCACGGACCTAGTGGGATCCAAAGAAGACACTCCAAATGATGACTTGAGGTGCCACCACGGTACAACCCACCTGATCAACGGACCATCGTCATTTTTCAGCTTGTTCTTCCAATAGTCACAGACCCGGGTGAAGTCCACCATGTACAACCGCGTCCTCATCGCAATCGAACGAGCATGATAAGAAAGTGCATGAACTGGGGGCTCGATCAATCGGAGCCGTTCCATAAGCCAAACCTACCAAGAGCAGGCATTAGACATAAAAAAAAAACGAAAAAAAAAACGAAAAAAAAAAAAACAAAAAAAAAAAAAAAAAAAAAAAAAAAAAAAAAAAAAAAAAAAAAAACAAAAAGAAGATGTCTTTTACCTGCAAAATGACGGGACTCCCCAAGAACGGTAAATCGCGGTTGGATTTCCTATTATCCAAACCCAAGATAATCTCCCCTAAGCATAAACAAGTTGGGCTCCTGCGCAGCTCCATTTGCTCAATAAGACCCAAAAGACGGGGATCACCTCTCAAATCTTCATCAACGTGTCCTTGGAAGACATACACGTGCAGCAAACAAAAACCAAATGCCCTCCTCCTGGCAACATGAGAAACAGTAGGGTCGGCCCTGTTGATGAATCGGTCTACAAAGTCCAACATTCTCACGCCTTTCGGGGTAACTAGACGGTCCACCTCGAGCCTAGTCAGTCCAAGCAAGTCTCTGAATTTGCTCTTATACCCTTGTGAAGTGGAAGGAATGGCAGGTAAATGTTCGGGGTCCCATCCACCAATAGCAGCAATTTCTTCAGGAAATGGGCAAATATCGCCTCCCGGGAACGCGAAAACATGATAATTCGGGTCCCAATAGTCAAGGCAAGCATCCAAGAATGGTTTTACAACCTTAATGAGTTTCAAACTCAATAAAGACCCAAGATTATAAGCACCCATGTCATGCTTCTCCATATTTGAAAACTCGTTAGTCCATTCCTTCAAGCGGATCTCCAAAGTATTCATGATGACAATTCTCTTTTTGAAAATTTATTTTGGGAGTTTTATGTGAATAGACGACGAAGAGACGAAAGATTTGTGTGAATTTAAGCTTCGTCGACGCTTCTATTTATACTAATTGCTGTTTCCAAAAATCCGCCAGAACGGACAAGCTTGGAAACAGGCGCAGCGCCTGCTGCGCCTCTTCAAAGGGACGCAGCTCATACTGCGCCTCTTCCTCAGCCCCACTTCTGTGATTTCCGCGTTGGATCTTTCCTAATTCTATAACGCATGATTTCCTATTCCTGCGGGGTTTTATTTTGGTAAATACGAGAAGTTTACCATGTTTCAGGCTTCCTAGATTCGCGGGCACGCATTTCAAGGCAACATCGACATTTCTGCCATTATATCACATTCGCATATTTCATTTTAAACATAATTTTCACTTTAATTTTAGCCTGTGCATTTCATTTTCTAAACTTATAGATTTCTCTTTTTTCTTTTTTTAGGGGGTAACCCTCCCTACCGTCCGGTCATTTCCGGCAAAATTTTTGCACTTTTGTGATCTTTTGCGTCTCATTTTGCGCTGATTAAAGGCCTTATGTATATAAAATGTATGTTTTGCGTGATTTCTATGTAAATTTCGGCAGCATGACGGCATAAACCGTTATCTACCAAATCTGTTCAAGAACTAACCTGCAGGTACAAGCAACACAACCCAGCAGTAAAGGCACTCAGGCCATCGTATATACACCAAACAAAGCAAATGTACAAGCAAACTGGGGGCTTGCGCCCCGAACGAAGTCCAAAAGTCCAAGTAAACTGGGGGCTTGCGCCCCAAGCAAAATCCAAAAAATTCAAAATCAAATGTCCAAATGTACAAGTCTACAAAATTACACAAGACTACTGCTGGGCGCCCTCCAACTCGGCAACTCTCGCCACAAGAGCAGCGATCTCGGCATCCCGAACCTCGAGCTCCCTCAGCAAGCGAGCCGTCTCCTCCCGAGACTGGGTCAACTCTCGCGCCAGCTCGCGGTCGCCTTGTAAACAGCAACAAATTGGCTCATGTCAATCGATTCAAGCAAAATTGGAAACCAAAAAAATCAAAATCAAAAGTCCAATAAGGTTCATACCTGACGACCTCGACCACCGACGAGTGCCTCGATGGCAGTAGCTCGCAGCCGGTTGGCCACCCTCCATAGCGCCACGAACCGGGACGGCGCGACCTGCATTATCAAAAGAAATTCTCAGCAAATTGAGCAAACTCAATCAAATGTGTTCTTACACAAAAGTCATACAAGTGGGAGGCTTACCCTCCGAATCGATCTTGCCGATCGTCTAGGCCAAAGATCATCATCACGGCTACGTCAAAGTCACGCAACTCGGAGATCGTCGTCCTCCCGGTCGCGTCGGTGTACTCGAGGGTCTCGGGTACTACGGGGGCTCGATGCCCGCCGCCTCGACCTCCCGCAAAGACAAATGGTTCTCGTTAATCGATGATCTTTCGTCGTAATTCTCAAAATCAAATCGAGAAAAAGTAAAAGATACTCACCACTACCGGCCGACGCCAACCTCCCGTAAAGGAACGCGAGTAGTCCTCGCTGAGCGAGAAGAAGGTCGTCGCCACCGGCACCGCCAAGTTCGCCTCCCTCTCGGCCTCGAAGGCTCCCTAAACATCGTCCTGAGAGGATCGACGGGAACCGTCAACACGTCCCGAGAGCACTGACGAGCCAACCGCTCGCCCAAGTACCACACAGGACCCATCGACGTCCTCAACAGCAGTCGACTCGGGCTCCTAGGTCGAAGGACCTCAGCGACAAAAGGAGGCGCTCCAGCGTACTCCGCCCAAGGTCTGGGCACCCACTAAGACAATATAAAGGCAAAGATCATTCTTATGATCAATTAAAGGTAAAGTATAAGAAGTATAAATGAATACGAATGAGATGCTCACGCTGCTCAGCTGAAGGGCGTTCACGTCCCGCCGGTAAACGTTGTGAGAATAACGCTTGCTCTTCGTCCGGCACATCACCTAATCCCTCACCACGGGATAGGCCCTCTCCAGCGGCTCCGTCCTCTTGGGTGCGAGGCCCGGAAAGTAAGAGTACACCCACGCCTGTAAAACAGAATAATCAGCAACGATCTTTCGTAGTTTGATAAAGAAAGGAATTTACTTTGGTCTAAAGGTTCATACCTCCAACAGTAGTCCAGGTCCGACAGCACCTGGAGAAGTCCCCTTCTCCATCAACTCCGGACGAACCATGGCCCTCATGAAGCGGATGAGGACCGCGAAACCAACAGCGACCCAGTCCCAGCGCCATAGGGAACTCAGATCAGAAAGGAAGGGAATAAGCTTCGTCGACAGCCTCTCGCCCTTGTCTCCTAGGTAAATCAAAGACAGAAACCACCAAAGCCACAGACGAGCCCTCTGCTCAGCTGTACAGGGAGGAGGAGCTGTCTCCCTCCCATCGATCGTCACCGGCGCCGGGGTCTTCCCCGCAAAGTAGTCTCGGACGTAAGTACTGGGTACCAAACCCGCAAGATCGCAACTGCGACCTTCGGCGACAAGTTCCACCGATCAATCTCCTCGCCTCGGCCGAGTCCGCCCTCATAGCAGTCTCCGGCCACACCATCTCCTCGGTCCCACACGGCAGACCAGAAATCATGCCGTAATCCTCCAAGGTGACTCCCACCTCACTAAAAGGTAGGTGAAACGTGGAAGTCGTATCCCAGAATCGATCCAAGAAAGCGCGGACCAGGCTAAGGTTAGCCCGCAACTTCCTCTTCACGATATCCCTCCAGACCTGAACCAGAGGACCGAACGCTCTACGCTCGATCATGGCCCTCCTCCGCCGACACGGTGCTCGTAGTGCTCCATCGCTGTCGTGTAACCCGAGAACGACCTGATGTTCCCGGCCTCCTATTATGATTTGAAACAAAGCTATCTTTAGTTTTGAATGAAATTTGAAAGAAATTTGGACAAAAGGAATGAAAGAGGACAGGTGTGAGTAGTGAATTCCTATTTACCAAGCTCTTCACCGTCCTGTAGGACAGGTGACCCTATGCAGCCCACACGAGGTGCCTACTCTCCCAGGTCTCAGCCCACGCGGAGCTCCTCTCAGCTGACGACCTCCTCGCCCGACGTTGGCTCGTCTCGGGATCTCCTCCTCCTCGACGGCCTCCTCCTCGTGTGCCTCGTCTCCTGCAGCCATCACCGCAGCGGTGAAGGCCTGCTCTAAAGCCTCCTCAACAGCAGTGGCGTCTATCTCCATGGGAGCTCTCCCAGAAGTAGAAGCCTCATCACCTGCGACGTTAAAGAAAAATCAGGCCGCGTCATACGACGACGAGCCTTTGTTAAAAGGGTTTTCAAGCCTTTAAAGCCCTGAAACTGCTCCTACCGTGCCATCCTTGGCCACGTTCCCATCAACCCGATTGCTCATGTGATAAATTGGGTCAAGTCAAGTCCAGTTCGAAGCCTAGTTCTGGGTTCGAGTCGGAAATTCGGCAGCATTTCGCTATAACGTTGATTATGCCCTAGAAAGGTGTCCTGAAAAGTTGTCACAAACCAAAATTCCGAGATGGTAGGAAGTTTACCCATCATTCAAGGATCCGAAATACCAAATTTCATCGCAAGTGGGCAATCCTAAGGCTATTTTCGAAGCAATTTACGGTTCAGCTGTAAAACCGTCTCAAACTTTCACTCAAAAGGCTCAACACTTGATGAAAATTCGAAACAAATACATGGTTATGCTCCTAACATCACCTACTATCCATTTCTAACATCAATTTGGCAAGGCAAAACCATTTGGGGGAAAAGCCCAAAATTTTCGATCAAAAGGGTCGAAAACCCTAAAGTTCGCGGCTCAAAATTCAACAGATGCAGAAGATTAATGCAAGATTAAGACACATACCTCGATTAGTCATGTTTAAAGCAAGCTTTTGAATCAAACCTTGACGGAAATGGTGATGATTTGAGAGAGAAATGGTGTGAATTGTGTTTCGAAATAATGAACACAATCCCTCTGATTTCGCGTTTTTACGCAGGAAAGCCAAATTGGGGAAAAGACGCAGCTCTTGCTGCGCCTCTTCCTTTGTTTCCCTCCACATGGATTTTCAAAAATTCGTTATAAGTTCGTTATTTGTGGGCCCATCTTTGGTGCGCCTCTTCCTCGATGCTATTTTACTCTTTTGGCCCATTCAAAGATTTTCTTTCGTTCCGGCTCAATATTTGTCCCCAGCGCAGCAGTATTTTGCAGTATCGCTCACTCAAGATTTCTTCCATGACGATTAAGATGTTCCTAGTCGTCAAAACATTTTCCCCAACAAGAGTTCGCTTGAGACCGACGCAAGCAGATTCAACCTCAAGTTTTTACAAGAGTTCGCTTGAGACCGACGCAAGCAGATTCAACCTCAAGTTTTTGCCAGAGTTCGCTTGAGACCGACGCAAGCGGATGCCCCAGCAGTTCCTACCGACGTCCTGCTACCCTCACTATATTTTATGTTTCCCCGCGGAGTTCGACAGGGTGTCGTTCTCCAGAAGTTCCTATACCCAAACCTTAGCTATCTTTAAGTTGACCTTACTGTTAGGACTCCTCCCCGTCAATGCTTTCCTTTAGGGCCCCATACCCTAGCATAATCCTTATATACCCTTTAGGTCTTACCCTTAGCTCCCATGCTCAACTTTAGCTCCTACACAACTCCGAAAGCATCTCGAGAAGAAGTCTCAGGTATGGTCTCTTCTTATGGCTGGCGAGCCTCCTTACGTAGTCTAATGGACTTTAAACGACCCTCCCCGATAGTCGACAGACTCTAAAATGTTCCCGACGACAGGTCCTTGGCTCAGACCCCTTGAGCCGCCTCGCGTCGCCATAGTCGTCAGGTTGTAATCTTCGATTGACCTGATGGCTATACTTTGACTTTCGCCTTGTCCAAGCCTCAGTCAAAGTGGGGGCTCTGTAGATACCTCGTTTCTGCACCTCCCGCAAACCACCCGGTGATGATTGGGCCGCATGTTTGATACGCGGAACGATTTGTGACAGTTCGTAAGATTATCGTCAAGTGATTGCTCAAATATTAAATGTCTACCTCTTAGTTGTCATCTACGCGCCGATACGGTCGTTTTGTGATAATTAGAGTACATTCGAGTCCGGGTCAAAAATCGTCTCCATTTTTCGATAACTGTTAAATCCCGAGTCGAATGTTTGGAATGTTAGGATATTTCTATTCCATATTTCATAAATTTTATCTTTTGGCAAATAATATCCCGTAATATTCATATAAGATATTAAGGATATTCGAATTATTTCCGTCCTACCATAACTCAAACGCGGAAATGTTTCTTCAAACAGAGGAAACCTCCGGGAATAGACGCAAGAAAGCGCCGCTGCGCCTCTTCCAAGAGACGTGGGCTCGCTGCGCCTCTTCCCAGTGCCCTTCTCTGCATGTTTTACGTATCTTTTTCATATCTTTCCGAGATTCACTTCCAAAGAGTCTCCGAAACCCTAATTCCTTCACGTGATTAGTATAAATAGGAGGCTTCGTCCCTCATATTTCTCACGCGAGTGTCCGCCCTTCTCTTCTCCCTTTGCATTCTAGACTTTGTTCTTACTTATTGGCGCCTACGTGCTTGAACTTTCGACCACGTAAGCTCGGATCTTTCCGGGTACCAGCCTCTCCGTTGCATGACCGACCAATTTGACCAACTACACCAATAATCAACTTAATTAATCAATCGTTTTCCTCTTACGAGGGCACTCTCTTTGCATTCGCGTCGAGCATTCACTAATCGATATCTTAGTTCTTCTCGTTTCGTCAACATGTAAGTCTGAGGGTGTAATCTCTCCTTATTTATTTATTTATTGTATTTTACTGTTCGTATCATCAATTGTAAGGTTTATGTCGAAAATACCGTTAAAATCGATTTCTAAAACCCCTTGTTAAAACCTGTTTTGCGGATTTCCGGTAAATAATCAAGTCGAGAAAGGACGCAGCAAGAATCGCTGCGCCTCTTGAAGGAGCGCAGCGATTCCGCTGCGCCTCTTCGTGAGGCCGCGCAGCTTCTTGCTTCCTTTCTTCTTCGTTGTCTCTCGTAATTTGTATTCAAAATTTCTTTCTTTTGCTTGTTCGTCTGTTAATCCTTCGTCTTAATGTCATAATAATTCACATGTATTATAATCACCATCATTAGCATGTTTAATTCATCATAAATCCGACCTTAAATCCCAAGTAATCTCATATTTGCGGGTTTTCGTCGTTTAATTCAATTCCGGTTTGTAGAGATTCAATTTGTTCATATTGGGTTTCTGGAATTCGTCCTTGATATAGTTTAATCTGTTTATTCGCATGTTCGTCGCATATTCGTTGTATATCCGTCATATTTAGCCTAATTGACTTATTTCAATAGAGGACTCATTAATATTCTCATCATTATTTCATGTAAATAATCCGTTTCCGATTCATCCCATCCATGTTTATCGCTTTTATGACCATCATTCACATGTAATTAACCTATTAATCACTTCCATCCGAGTAAATATTTCAATCCATCATTAAATTCATCAATTCAAATTAACGATTTGCAGTTCCGGCTTCACAGCCAGAACTCACCCTTGGAACAGACGCAAAGAATCGTTGCGCCTCTTCCGAGGGCGATCCTCGCTGCGCTTTGTTCGAGATGAGTTCGTCCCGAACTCCGTTTCGCCTTGACATAGTTTAATTAGTTTACGTATTAACTAACTATTAACCGTATTATCGCCTTCTGTTTTGTTCGTTAATTTATTTAATTTCTTTCTTTTATTCCTTTTTCTCAAATCATCCGTTTTAAAGGTATTTTCGACATAAATCGCCTATTCCAATGTAATTGATGTAATTTCCATTATTGTAACTTATAATTATTGTATTTATCCTATTTCTTGTATGTTCTCACATGTAAATCAACATTAAATCCTGCTTCGACCCAATTGTATGCTAATTACGTATCAACCGACTTAGTATTAATTATCACATGCTAGGATTAAAACTTGGATGTTGCATTGCATGCATATAACCGACGATATATCAAGTATAGACAACTTCCCTAATCATTAGTAGAGGCCGCTATCGAGGCGGGCGGGATTAGGTGTTCGATCAAAAGAGCTTCCTAATACGTACCCTCACCCCTTACTCCAGATCTCCGTGAGCACCCGTGTTCATTGGCATCCACGAGAGTCATTCTAGACATAGAATGCTAAGGGTAACGATTGCTTAGTGTTCATGTCACTACTTTGTGTCTTGACATGACACGAGGTACTCGAACGGTTCCAATTTCCCATAAAAATTGGTGGCGACTCCATACAAAATGCAAACGCTTGTTTCGACCTTCACCAAGCGCCCCCGTGGGCGGCCCGCTGTCCACAAAGAGTAAAGTTCGTATATGAAAAACAATTACGTAATAATAATAAAATAATAAGATTAGCAATAGTAATATTATTAAGAATAATAATAATACAGTATTAAAATTAATAGTAACAATGTTATTAATAATATTATTATTAATTAATATTAATATTCATATTAATAATAATAATATTAGTAATTATATTAATAATCAGTATTAATGATATTGATATAATAATAATAATAATAATAATAATAATAATAATAAATAATACTCCCTCCTATTCTATATTTCCTTCCCTATTTTTTTATTCGGTTATTCGAGTTTTTTTTTCCCTATTTCCTTTTTTTGGGATGATTTGTGTGACCCAAATTCAATAGCATGTGGGATCGTGTGGTCCAAATTTAGTCTTATTTCTTGTGCAAAAAGGAGAGGAGAAGAAAATATAGAAGTATTAATTATATTAATAATTCTATAAGAGATCACAATGGTAAAGTCGTTTTGTTGGGAGCAAAAATGTGCGGTTCCAATAGTATCCTTGTTGCGGAAACACTTGCTTTAAAAGAAGGTATTTTAGCAGCTAAATACTTAGGAATCTCAAAGTTAATTGTGGAGGGTGATAACTTATGTGTTATTAACTCGATTCGAGGTACTTGGCAAATTCCGTGGGAAATTTCTAGTATTATCAAAGATGTGAAATTGACCTTCATTTTTTCGATGAAGTGATAATTAAACATTGCTTTCGTGAAGCCAACAAGGTTGCTGACTTCATGGCTTCTGTTGGACATTCATGTCCAACTCTTTCGAGGTGGTTTGATAGCCGGTGGCTTCAACTTACCTTCCTCATTCGAAAGGATGAGATAGGTTGGTCCTACCCTAGATGATCAATCTAGTTTTCTTACCTAATCAAAAAAAAAAAAGTAATTATATTAATAAAAACTATTAAGTTTGAGATGAATAAAATTGAAACTAAAATAAATCAACCCAACTTTTCTTACTTGGGTGAGATTAGAAAAGACAAATAAGCCCTGTTCTTTTGGATTTAAAGTTACTTAATTTAAGTTCACTTCAGATCCTATAAGTTCAGTTCAGATCCTATAAGTTCAGTTTAGTTCAGATCCTATAAGTTCAGTTCAGTTCAGATCCTATAAATTCAATTCAGATCTTATAAGTTAAGTTCAGTTCAATTCAAATCAGATCCGTTTCAGTTCAAAAGAACCAGGCTATAATAATAACTACAGTAGTACCTTGTTTCCCAATTCCCTCAGTTTTACTACTCAAAGCCCCTTTATTTATAAAGTTAGGAGAAGAGATGACAATTTAGAGAGATGGGGAACGCATTTAGAGTTTTATGACTAATAATAAAGTAAAGCCTTCTTAGCTGCTTTATTTATTTTGTGACAACAGATAAACCCAAGAATTCAGCTTTGCAAATCCTCTCATTTCTGGAGAAATTTTTTCAATAAGGTTTATCTTCTTTACTTTTCCTCTCTTATTCTTCATTCATTCCTTTTTTTTAGGGTTTCTTGTATCTTATTCCTTACTTTTTGATTGATTACTACAAACAACTTGAGCTCTTAGCTTTAACTGTTTCTGGGGTTTTCTGGGAATTTGAATTCCGTAGCTGGGTTTCATTTCTTTTCCTATGTTGTTGCCTCTATTTTCTGGGTTCACTTTCATTTTATTATTTTGATTAGTATCATATGATGTATTCTGTCTTTTTGAGCTACTGTATGTTAGGAGTTGTGATTGATTGCCTGATAGGAGGTTTCAGTTGAGCTGTAGCTGTGTTTTTATTGAGTTATTATTACTCTTTAAGCTTAACCTGTCGTGTTTGATGTGTTGTGGTGTTCTAGGTGTGTACTTTTTGCAATGTCATATTGCAAAGCCTGTTCCTAATTTCTAGTGTCAAGCTTGTGAATTTGTGCTAGTGAAAAGCGTGTAAGATGACAACAGAGTCGAATACTAGCTTTCATATGGAGAATACATTAAGCTCAGTATTACACGGCCATGATATACCATTTCAGCCTGGGGCTGTGAACACCCCTACATCCCATATGATCTCAATTGGTAGCTATTATGGAGCCAATGGTAGTACCGGAAACCTTATGTTTTGTGACAATTCCAGCATCATTAGCAGTGCCAGTCCCACGTCTTCTGCAGCTGGCAACTCTTCCGGCTCACTTCTTTTGGACTCAGTGCCTGGGCTTAAGCATGATGCTGGACTGGCTGTTGATTGGACCGATGAGGAGCAGTACAAGCTGGAGGAAGCCCTTGTAAAGTTAGTGTTCTGTTCTTGAGCTTACTTTTAGTTATTCAACTCCCACCTAAACATTAGATATATATGTTATTGGCATCTGTTTTGTCCTTGGTAATAACATCAGCAACTATTTGTTGCTTATATCTTTTGGAAAGTGTCAAAACACCATGTTACTTTGACTCTTCATATTATTACGTGTGCCAGTGTCCAATACTCGTCACTCGTACATAGGTATGGTTCTTGGACACCATTTTGATTTTGACACTTCGACACATACCCATGTGGATATTTCTAATTGATTATATTGAACACAGGTCAAACAGAAAAATACGTGCATCCTCCGGGAGGATCGTCCTCCTTACACCTAAAGACAATCCACCAAATGCAATATTATAAAGACATAGGTGTAAGGAGTACGGCTGTACGGTCCTCCCTAAGGACACAAGAATTTTCCGGTCAAACATTCATTACATATAATTGTATGTTCTAGCTAGTGGGAAACATAGTTTTATTTTGTCATGCAATAGATTTTTTTTTTTTTTTGCATCTCTTGTAAAGCGTGATGTTAAAACTTGTTATGGTTCTTTATTCGTGAGGCTGCCTTTACTAGTTTTAGTCTTGAAATAATAGCTTTTAATGTACAATAAAAGAACAAGTACTTTCTCTTAGCCGCGTTAATATTGTTTTCATATACTCCCTTTACTTCTTTGAATTGCCCCATATTCCACTTTGGCCTATTCTTAGAATTACCCCATTTCTCTATGGGCATGTTTTTGTCAGTAACAATGACACTACTTTATTAGTAAAACTATCTTAATCTTTGTGCCTAAAGCAAATAGAGCATTTTAAAGATTAGTTGGAGTGGCTTTAGGGTGTGTTTGGATTGAGAGATTTGGAGGGAAAGGGAGGTTTGGGAATTGGAAGGATGAGGAATACATTGTTTGGTTAGCAAAATGAAGGTAGAGGGATTTGGAGGGGAGAGAAAATGGATCCCTCCATTTCCCTCCTCCAAGGCAAATTATTTCCCGATCAACATAGGCAAGATTTGGAGGGAAAATCACCTCCTCCATTCTCCCTCCCCTCTCTTTCCCTTCCTTTCCCTTTCCCTCCTTTTTTGCTATCCAAACACACCCTTAAGGTTTTGTTTGACTTGTTACGGAGGGCTGAGAAATACTAGGGATTAGTTGGAGTAGCTTTAGGGTTTTATGCGTCTAAACCAAATTTCTTTTCATGTTCAATACATATATCAAAGAGAGGGGGCTAGGGAGTGAGACCTTGTGTGGTCATTAAAGTGTCTGTGATGCTTTGAATGCCATGAAAATATTCTATGTAAGTGGCTAAGGTCTAAATTTATAAATGCAATTTTCAGGTATAAGGACGAGCCTGGTATCATGAAGTACATCAAAGTTGCTGCTACATTGCGGGACAAAACTGTACGTGATGTTGCTCTCAGATGTCGATGGATGACGGTGAGCTGCTCATTCCTTGAAACATACTCCTTCCAATTCTTTGGATTTGCAATGTTTGAAAATGGCACAGACATTTATGAGAACAAGTAGACGAGTGAGGTTACTGAAAAATCTTAAGGGTATAATAGGTAACTAGATGAACATTTAGTCACATTAGTACTTGTATTCAAATGCAAAGGATATAGGGTGAACGTACTATGGTGGAAGTTTGATTTACAGGGTGTTTCTGAATTCTGGGGGTACAAACAACAGATTTATTTTTCAAAGATATTGTTTGGCATTTAGGTAAGGTACTAATGGTATTTCTTTGCTAGGCTAGTACATTATGAAAACTTATCCACCACCGCTAGATACTCATAAGGGAGATTTATGTAAAATGATCCATAGATGAAATTTTTGTATGGTCTTCCATTGTTATATTCTGGTTGATGATTTTCTTTATATGGTTTGTTATACTTATGTGCGAACTAGATTTCTTCCTGGAGCACCTCCAACAATATTCCTGATTATTCTCTTCGATGAGCTGACCAATATTGTAGTTATTTTTAGGCCTACTGGCTTTGTGGATTTAAATAGATAGGTTATTTTACAGTTGAAGACTTGAGGTAGCTCATTCCTGGCAAAGAAATCGGCTGCTAATTATCTGCAAAACGACGCTCAAAAGAACATACTCCCTCCTATTCACTATATTCTTCCCCATTACTTTTTGCACAAGAAATAAGAAAGTGAATTTGGACCACACAAAACACACTACCCCACATGCCATTGAATTTGGATCACACAAATCAACCCAAAAAAGGAAATAGGGAAGAAAACCAGAATAACCGAATAAGGAAATAGGGAAGAAAACCCTGAATAGGAGGGAGTATATAACAGTCGATGTATATGTTCGTAAGGTAACAGGCTGCAGGCATGGAGCTTTCTGTCCCATCTTTCACAGTTAAATTGAGCCCATTAGCACCTGGCGTGCTATTACGCCAGGATAACCTGCTTTAGCTTTGGTCTTTGATAAGATCTGATATTCTGATGTACATGTTGACGCAAGTGTACTTGGGGACTTCACTAAATGAGGAATATTACTAAGGTTACCTTGCGAGCTTTATAGTTAACTTGCTCCTCCCTCTCATGTCCCATATGAAAATTGAGGATTATCTGGATGGATGACAATTTTAGAACTCAGAACTTCACTGGGTGTGGATAGGAAGGAGTCCAGTTTATATTCAAGATATCAACTTAAGTAGCTCAAGTTCAGTATGGGAGTTGTAACATCATTATGCCTGGGTGAAGGCTTTGAGTGTTGCTCTTTACTGGCCTTCTTTCTGGTCCTTAACCTTTGTTCCTAGAGATCTTAAATGATGTTTCTTAAAATCTCAGATTTTCATACATTACTCAACGTTGACCTTTTAATCCATAATTTGTATTCCATGGCCAGTATAAAATTAGAGTTAGTTAATGTTGGAGTTCCGTAGATTTAACTTATACTGGGCACATTTTCTATCTGCTGATTTTTCTAAGGCAGAAAATCTCATGCTTTTCTATTCTCGAGCGTCAAATGTAATGGCCTGACATGCAATGTTAACTCATTGGTTACTGAAATTTGATGCTTCTGCTCTCAGTAGATAAAATTTTCGTAATTCAGCATGCTTACCGCATAAAACTATAATTAAAAAGCAAATTGATATTTCTTGATCTCAAGACCTTTATTACTCTTAAAGAGAGCGGCCAATTCTAGGTATTTGAAATCAACTAGATTGAAAAACCAAATAATAGATTTGAGAATCTCTGTCTCTTGCCCGCTGCCTTTCTTTCAAAGAGTTACTTTTACACACACAAAAAAAATGATCTCCTGAATCCACTAGATTTCTAAGACATTTCTTTCATGGTTCTTTTTACTAAAAGATGCTCTTTTGTTCTTACTTGAATCTTTATACGCTTATATTAAAACAATTTCATTCAAAATATATTTTTGTTGAAAAAAAATCTGATCTTGAGTTCGACTCCATTTCAAAGATAGTCTCTTTAATAGTTCTATTACGAAATGTTGGTCTTTTCTTCTCATTACTGATTGAGGCTCCTCTATTGCGATAGTCACCTTTATCTCCATCTCAGACCACTTTCCTTCCTGAAGTTGCTAGTGAGTCCCAATTCTCATCCCGCACTTCATTAATCCTTTCTTGTTCCATTATCTATTGTGATATTTCACTCTTTTTTTTCCCCTTCATTTTTCCATTCCTCTTAATCTCGGTCTATCTTCCCCCTTCCAAGAAACCTGATAAGGCACCATCAGGCTATCACCTGCCTGATATTGAGTGCTTGTGCCTTGTGGTAAAGATCTTGCTCGGTTCGGTTAGTGAAAGTAGTGAATGACATTAGAATTCTGGATGAGTGAAGAGTTGTGGATGGAAAGAGGAATCATAGAAGAACTTATGGTCCTGTTATTTGAGTTTTCCCCATTCATTTCAATAATCGCAGAAAAAAAAATTATAATTTGAAATTGGCCATAATGAATCTTTCTTTCGACAATTTGTCCAAATTCCAAAAAGCCGTGACAAATACCCTTCACATAAAAAGATTCGTGCAGGAAGATATGGTCCCACAATCACATGGGAGTTTTCTTTGTGGGTTATTTCTTACCCAAAAGGAAATGTACTGAATTGATTTGAAATTTTGAAGACCCAAAAAAATGTAGTAAATTCAAATGAATATAGGGTGTAGCAGACTAGCCTCTAATCAATCTCTCACCTTTGTCGGTCCTCTTTGCCTCTTCTCACCTTCTTATCTTCTTACTTTATGTAACTGCATGCGGACGGTTTATGTGGTCTTTAAATGGATGTGCTCAGACTCTTTCTAGCTCTGATACAGCTCAGCTTATTGAGAAGTCATCCCTGTGCAAGGTCTATGTTAGCTCTTGTATTTATAAATTAGGGCCTTCTGGTAGCATATCTTCATCATCTTAATCTTACTTCAAAGATTGTATCTCTTAGATTTAGATTAAATGCCTCGCATTCTGGATTGCCATTTTGGCATTTGGCTTAGTAGCTGAGCTTTTGGTCTTGGTACACACTGGTGTCCTGTATAACCTATGAAATGGAGACCTATAGGAAGTTGAGAAGATGATGTTGCAATATTGTCATGTTTTGAAATCAGGAATCTCTATTTTGCTCATAACAAACTTGTGCAAGGTGAACAAATTCCATGGCCGGAAGTTATAGTCAAAAGAAAAGGCCCATCAGATAATCTTCATTAGTTGAGTTGATGATAGAACTCCTATTATAATTTTCACAACGCCATGCCTTGTTCCTGTACCGCACCAAACAACGATAATTATTGTTTGCTTGGCCTCGTTCAGATCCTAATATTCCACATGAACATCAGTAGTCAGGTGTTAAATTCCCTATAGCTGTAAGCTCCAACAGCCAATCCTGCAATTGCTTCCATGTTGCTATAGGGCAACATTGCTTTCTCTTAAGAAGCTTCACATCTGAGTAGTCTTAAAAAAGTGTGCCTCGAGTGTACCCAAGGCACGCCTTGAATGAGGCACTAGCCAAAATGCCTCGGTGCATTTTAGGTGTGCCTTTTAGATGATGCTCACTTAACAAGACTCTCTAGTACGAACTTTCCATATCTTTTTCATCTAGATAATTAATTATGCCATTTTTCCCCACTATTCCTAACTTTTACTCATTTACATGTTAGCCAACATGAATACTCCTAAAAATGGTATTGTTGCCGAAAATTTAATTGTTACTAAGCATATGGGCGCCTCACATCCAAAGGCGTGCGCCTTCGGCCCTTCGCCTTGAGCTTTGCGTCTTGTCGACTCGGCCTCTTAGCGCCTCGACGCACCTTGCGCCTCTTCAAACTAAACATCTGACAGCATCTATTATACTTTTTGTGTCACATGAAATTACCTCCCTTATTTTGCCATAGGGGTGGGAGCCTTTAAGGCAATAAGGTACTGTTGTTCTTTGGTAAGTGCCATTAAAAGTTTATGTACTTTATAGATTTCGTTGAGCTTTTGGTTGTTTGTTTAACTGCTGATGCCACTAGGTTATTATCTCTTGAGATCTTCGTCCAACCCTAAACCCTGTCCATGTAATATATGTTGGTTACTCGCGATTCAGGAGGAGAAAATGCTTGTCTTAATATGGAGTTGGAAGATCAGATATTTCTGGTTAAGTCTATTGTTATTTTTAGTTAGGTTAGTTCTGTCAACATTGTCTTGATAAATCAATGTGCTATGGCAAATTTAAGAGTAGCCTTTTCTTCTTCCAGGAATTAAGCTCACCTTCTTACAGATATTGGCTATGTTGATGCCTTTCACAACATTTACATGAATAACTTCCAAGAACAGCTATTTGCATTATCTTATCGACCTCTGATTTGGTCTCTTTTTTATGCTAATTATTAAACGCAACAAATATCCTTTTGACTTTTTGTGCTGATAGTTTTTTACAGCACTGAACTTAATCTGTTAATCACGTGTTTATTTAGCTATTAGAGTATGTACAGGAATTGGAAAGTCCTGATGTATCTCTAGACAATCCTTCTTTCAAGTACTAAGAAAAGATGATTTTGAATTGTCCTCCCTACCCAAAAGCTCGTATTGGGGTTCCCTGTGGTTGGTGAATTCTGGGAAAGTAAAGTCTATATGGCATTCTTTGCAACATTTTTGTTGTCTTCCATCTGGTGACTAATCTGGCAACTGATAAGTATGTTTTAGATTGAAATTGGTGTTCTTGCGGATTGATTTACAGAAAAAACGAAGAAAACAAGAGGAGTCAAACATGGGAAGGAAGGGCGGCCCCAAGGTATGCACGTTCATGCGATCTGCATTTGTGCTTATGTCCTGTTTCTGGTATATATAGGCAGTTAGCTATTTTTGTGGTTCCTGATAATGCAATTTCCTGGCCTTGTTTGGATACCAAAGTAGGAGGGAAGGGAAGGGAAGGGAAGGGAAAGGGGGGGAAGGGAAGAGGAGGGGGAATGAGGTATGGTTGTTTGGAACTTGGATACAATTTCCCTCCAAATCTTTCCTATAGTGGAGGGATTTTGATTTGCCTTGGTGGACGGAAAATGGATCCCTCCAAATCCTTTCCCCTCCACTTCCCTCCACCCTTTTTTGTTGTCCAAACAAGGGATTTTAAATCCCCTACTCTCCCTCCCTTTCCTTTCCCTCCAAATCCCTTCATCCAAACAAGGCCTTAATGTTTCAATTTTGTGTTTGACTTCAACCATTACCCTTTCATTTACTTTCTTCGTCTCATCCTATTTGTCATTCTTTATATGTTGTTGTTCCCTTAAGGTTCCATTTCAGTCAATACTCCTTCTGATCAACTGATTCTTCACATTTTTATTCTTCTGTGACGAGTAATCGAGTATTCTTAAAAAAACGTAAAGAATAGAATCATAGGGAGTGACATTTTCTTATTTTCTCTGTGCAAGCATTCTTAGTTTCCATTAATAATTATGGAGGAACATAGTCCCATGTAATTTGAGTCAATTTTTTCATTAGTAATGCCTCGCTCATACAGTATCAGTCCATGTCTTGTCTGCCTTTCTGCTTACTCCGGTCCTATGGATAACTTTAAGGTGCTGATCTTATTGAGGAATACAATCAGAGTTTTTTCGTTAGTTTAATGACTATTATTTAATTGTGTTTCAAGTTCGTGCTTATGCTTGCTGAAGTAAGATATTCTAAAATGTTGTTTCCAGGATAAGTTTGTGGAATCATCTTTGATGACCAATTTACCATCAGCTGCAGCACCTAATCTTGCTCCAAATTCCTTCAAAAAGAACCAAATGGGCCAGAATCAACGTTTGAATTGTCAATGTATGTCTATTACTTCTTATCCAATTTTTCAGTTAAAATTTGTCTTGATTCTTAAGGGCTTGCTTGAAATGAGTGCAATTATAACAAGGGTAATAGTGGTCAAAATAAAGAAAATGTGGAGGCAGTGGAAGGAGGAAGAGGAAACAAAAGCAATTGTTGCCTTGTTAAAGGAGCTAATTACTACTTATTCCCGAACTCTTTGTTCGGTATCGAGGAAACTGTAACTTGACTAACCGCACTAGTGTAATACTTAACCTCAAGATGGGGCAATAATTCACCTGCCACCCCTTTTCGTCCCTTCACCATCATCACTTCCTTATTCTCTTTTATTCGAGTCTGCCACCCAGAGAAATGATTACCCTCATTCTAAGCAAGCCCTATGAAGTAACCCCTTAAGCCTCCTTCCCTACTCTCAATTTGACCTTTAGGGAGCGTTTGGTTCGGGGTTTCAGGAAGGGTAAGGGTAACAAAAGTAATGAAACTTTTTGTCGTTGTTTGTTTACCATATTTTCTCATTCTCTTTCCCTCTTCCTTACCCCCAAACGTCTCTACATCCTTACCCATCACCCCCCCACAGGTAACTCATTCCCTTTTCCCTCTCTACCCCGCCATTTTAATCCCTTTGCCGAACCAAACACCCTCTTAATATGCCCAAGAAAAATGGTTTTTATTTGTCTGCTGAACGTAGTACATATGCATCTGTACATACCTAAATTCTAAAAGTTTGAATACACTTTATGTATTCTTTTCGTGTCATAATACATGTAGTTGTAGCCTTGTGGGCCGTGTTGATAAATTTTGAATGCTTGTCACTCCTTTTCGAGATATGGGACTATGGGAATATAACTGTATATAGAATATCAGCTATGTGCTTAGGAAGGGGTGTGCTGGAGCTTTCATCGGACAACCGCTGAAGGCTTTACTTTGTTTCCATAATGTTCGTAAGAAACAGTTCCATGCCAACTTAATTGCTCTAGAAAATAACTTCATAGAAATAGAAACAGTTTATGAATGGTGTTAAACCAAGTGAAGCAAAGAAAAAAGTCGCTTGAGATGTTCAAACATACAAGGAACTTCTTTTTGAAAGAGAGTAAAATGTACCATTTGTTTGAAGTATAACTTTCTGAAGTGCAGAACTAATGTCTTAATTGATCTGAAATGTAATAAGCAATTATAACTGTTAGAGTTCACACTTGTCTGAAAATATAAAGATGGCGTATTAGCTGATTGGGGCCAACTATATGAAATATATATTAGATCAGATTTGAATCTGATGTTGAACCAATGGAAGAACACAATACGAATCAGTGGCCGTTGTTTTGTTCAAATGAAACAGTGAAACAGTGATTCGATGGTGACCCTCTGCTAATAACCTTATCAAATTTACAGGATGGACATACTACGTACTAGAGTCCATGGTATCAAATTAAATTCTACCAATGGCAGGCATCCACAAGACACATACCCATGAAATTTGCGTAATTTTGTGCTTTCTTTTGTTCTGTCTTTCCCTCGACCCATCCGCACCAAGTTTTACCTCAACATATTACCCCTTTACCCAAAAACCTTACACGAGATATAATTAATTATAAATAAAAATCTGTGTGTAAATAAATTGCACCTCATATCCATTAACATGCAAAAATTCCACCTTTTAAAACGAAATACACAGATGGTTCTGTGAATCAGCTGGAGAGAAACTTGCTTTCCATTAAAGGGCAGTTATTTGCTTAAAACTGTTGGCTGATTATCATTATGCACACTGATATCCGACTCATTTTATTTTTTTAACTGAATTCATTGTTTGTATTTTCTTCCAAACAGTGTTGAGTAGCAAAGCGAAGCAACTTTTGGAGCAAAATCTTCAAGCATTTAATCAGATTGATCATAATATGACTTGTTTGAAGGTGAGTTGTGAGCATCATAAGAGGATTTGACTAGTTAAAGAACAGCCTTAGTTAGTGACTCGCTTCAAATCCTTTTCAGTATTTAAGTGGTACCAACTTCAAAATGGTTCGTTGCAAATTCTAACAAATATGTGTTGTGACTGTTGTCAGTGGCAGGATAATATAGATCTCTTCTGCCGTGCAAGAAATAACATCAACAACATCAATGTCATTCTAAACAAGTATGCACCTCATATCCACATCTTCATTTAGATTTACGACATACTTGGCTAATGTTTACACGAGCTTCTGATTGCTCGTCTGAATAATTGCAGCATGAGACAATTCTCGGGCAAAATGAGCCAGATGCAGGATCTTCCTGTATCTATTGATCAGAATCTTGTCAACAGCATTTTGCCACGTACAACTTTGGTAGTTTCTCCAATCTGACTGATAATCATTTGGGGTAGTCTTTACTCTTTAGGTTCCCCATTTGTTACTTTAATTCTGTGTCTTCATGACCCAATCGAAGATGAGCTGATATTAACAGAATAGCGCACTCAAAACAGAGCAGAAACCAAAACAACCCGACTCAAGTGCATAATATACCAAAAATAGCCCAACGTAGACAACAATTATCCGTTTGTCACCAGTCCTCCCGTGTTTTCGCTCATCCTAACCCTTAAGTCACTTGACTAATACTGAAAAATGTCTAATCAACTTTTTATTACCTCTGCATTTCAGTCTTGGAAAAAAGAAATCATTTTTCCTTGGTTACAACCTCGAATAGAGAACGTTGTTAGTTATCATCACACTGGTATATTGATGTTTGTGTTTCCTCTGTACTGAAATACTTTTGTCATCATGTTTCCAGTAGATAATGATGCATGGAATGCCTCGCGGACTGTAACCCAATTCAGAAGTCGAGATATTGGCGAAGTGGACGAGTAGGGATCTCTAACCACAAGTACAGAAATTTCCAATGTAAATTGACAAAGAGCCCTGTCTGTGTACCATACTGCTGCAGTGTTGCACATATTATTTGGATCCCGTGTTTGAAGGTAGAAAATAATAATATGCCAGTATCTCTTTAATTAGAGTAAGCTCTGTACAGTTTGATGATGTTACTGAAAAAATAGTAGAAAAGAGAGATAACATTCTAGAAACCCTAATTTAATGCTTAGTTTTGAAAAGACTTGTTTGTGTTGTGGATTTGTGGTAGATGTTAAACCCAGTCATTATCTAGTAGTGTTGGGGCGAAATGACCTCTGACTGATGTTATTGATAGATAATATACAAATCTCGTTGACTATATTTACGACAACAAATAGTGTTGTATGAGACGCTTGTATGTGTGAAACCAATCATTATATTTGGGTTCTAATCTCATGCATGCCATTGTCCATTTGTCTCTTAGTATAAGTTTGTCTTTTGAGCAAATTCAACATTGGTCCCCCAATAGTTCATCTTTTGCGCAAATTCCCCGATCTTGAACTTCGAGTGGATTAAGTAAAATGTGGAATGAGTCGGACACACTTAGTTTTTAGTTTTTAATATTATCAATTTAGATGTTGCGATAATAGTTGTAGACCAAAATTAGAATAGCAGTATTAGATCTGTACCGAGTCCCACTTTCAAAAGGTACCGAATTAGGCAAGAGAGAGGTAAACTCCAGATCATATTGTTATATACTGTTGCCCGGGAACGAAATAGAGTTTATCAACCGAGTTACTCTTGCAGTTGATTTTGATATGGTATCTCTTCCTAACTTATGAATTGAAGTGATCTCACCTTGTGACCCATTTGTGAATGATGCTGACGATAAAATAAAGAGAATGAACAAACTAAATGTCAAGTACAGAAACGAGAAAGAGAGGCTCAGCCCTCAACATAATGCCAGCCTACCTCCTAACAAGGCTCAAAAAACACTCTATACACCTTCAAAGTGTTCAAAGTCAGTCGCTACTTGGGAAAATACCAATCTTCTTAGCAAGCTCCGAAGCATTATACTCCTTACTCAACATGATATGTGCCTTCTTAGTACCATCAGGCCTAACAAACAAAAGGTAAACACATATCATGACAACCATAATAAAAGTATCCTAGTTCGTCTATAGCCAAGGTAAAAGGGGTTCTTATTCTTATATATTCAACTTTACCAATATGTGACGCAGAGATTGTTTTGTTTTCTGATGACCCATGTTTCAATTGTATTACGAATTGCTTATCATCGTCCATAAATTGTAGCACACTCATTTGACCTTAAAATCCCAGCTCAAATGAAATCGACATAGGTGAAAGGCGATTTGAAATTGGAAGGATTATTTTTGTTCAAGAGGGCACTGATATAAGAGAAGACACTACAGAATACCCCTAAACGGAAAAAGTCGTTTTACAAATTTGTGAAACTCCCATCAAGATCATGTCATAAAAACACAACATGCCTTGGTTAGTCCCAAATCGTAACATTTAGCAATCAGGATATATGCGGGCGGTGTCTCAAGATTGACTTGGCTTCTGAATAGGGCACTGAAAGTTATAATTGCGCAAGACTCACTGGTTATATTTACATCAGCCTTTTCTTTCTGAGGGGGCAGGACAAATACTTACAGAAACGAAACTTATAGATAATCCTCCTTATACTAAAAGAATAAATATTATGAAATATTTTCCCTCCAAAAGCACTTCTTAAATAAGGAAACAAATAAGATTGATTTTCTTCCATTAAACCATTATCCTTTTATCATATTTTCTTTTCATCAAAGCATAATTTTGTTATTAAACTTTAAAATATAACTATTGATTAAAATAAAATAAATTTGATATACCCATAAATTATATATTGCTAAATTTTTCATTTGGAACTATTATTAATGATTGAGCGCATAATTAACTGTAAAAAATAAAACTATAAGATTATATTATTAGCTTATATGATGAATTTTTTTTTTTAGAAAATTTATAAATATACATCATTAATAGACACATTTAGGGTTTTTTTTCCTCCAATCAAAATATTTAGGCGTGAAATATGAAAATTAATAACGTGTCAATTTAACCTATAACTAATACTCCCTCCAATCCCCTATTTTCTTCCCTTTGTGTTTGAGGGAGTAAATTAAGAAAACCAATAAAATTACCTAACTACCCCCATATAACCCCACCCCCAAAACCTGAATAACCAAACAATCAACCCGCCACAACCCATTCCCAACTACAACCAGCACCCGATCCGCACAGGAACTCAGCCAAAACCACCATCAACCCGACGGTGTGAATAAAGCTCCGGTGGCAAAAGACGAAACCGAGTTGAAGCGGCTAATCAAACACAATTGAAATCAAGATCACAAAACATACAAGTTATAGATCTCAAGAAATTTCGACATAAATTTGTTAAACTACAATCAAATCAAACGAAATTGGGTTACAAAACACAATATTGTAATGATTATTTGGTGCCGACGAATCGAAGTTGGGGAAAAATTTATTGATGAAATTGAAAACCCTAGAAAATGGAGATTTTAGGTTAGTGGAGCTCACCGAAGTGTAGTGAGAGATGAAGATGATGAAGGTGATGAAGGACGGTGTTGGGTTGAAGGAAGAAACTGGTGGATTGAAAAATGGTGGAGGGTTGATTGCAGGGCAACGAATGAGAGAAAAGGTATGAATGGGGGTATATATGTCCATTTAGTGATATTTTATGTCCAAATAAGGAAATAGGGAAGAAAACCTGAATAACCGAATAAGGAAATAGGGAAGAATATGGCGAATTGGAGGGAGTACATGCTAAAAATAACAACCCTATATATACCGCGCATGCATTGCGCGGGATCTAAACTAGTAGTAGATTCAAGATTTACCTGATTGCAGTATTCACTTTCCTGACCTTGACACCAAAAAGGTTTCTGACAGCATCCTTTATCATCTGTTTATCAGCACGGATGTCAACAGTGAAAAGTAGTGTGTTCTCTTCTGCGATGTTCTTAACAGCAGCCTCAGTAATGATGGGAAACTGAAGGACCTGGTATTGATCGAGGACTCTTCGAGGGTACTTTATGTTCTTTTTCTTCTTTGAGGATTTGGTTTGAGAACCCGCGGGATCTTCTGAGGTTGGTGCGAGCACTTCTGTGGCCTGCACAAATGTCTGACTCCTGCCTAGACAAGGCTTCCCTGTGAGCCCAGCACAACATGCATTATTTTGTAGTTAATGTATGTAATTTACTGCACCTAAATTCTTGTTTGAGACACTTTTACAATAATTTATTGTAAAACCACTCTACTTAAAATGTAAAATGATCACTTACACAGCAATCAGTAAAACCTAACTATATGTCGCTTCTTCACAGCAGACATGCTAAGAAGTTTTTAGAAACATCACCTGGCCTAATTATCTAACCCGATACTTCGTATTCGTATTGAAATTAACATCTTTACAAAGCATTTCTAAGTATCGCATATATATTGCATATGAGACCCATACAATTTTATCACAAAAATTTGGGGGCGGGAAGATAGACCACATTCATCAAGTAAACTGACATCACTTCAATTTTGACATCCTTGAAAAGCAGTAGTTCTTATGCTTGCTTATACGTGTTCCATGTTTAACTAAACATAGATTCTAGAGGATCCTTGCAGTCAGATTATCGCAAGCTCACAACCACAATCTTAAACTAAAGTGTCAAATATCATACTAAGTCAGCTCTAAAAGAGAGATTAATTCACCACAATTTGGGTAGGAAGTATATGATAGTGGCAAACAGCTTTCGTCACTTACAGTGCTTGTGAATAAGCCCTCACAGCTGACACAAATCCACAATGATGAGCATGGTATTCGGTTCACCCACCCCCTATCATTATCTGCGGACAATCCAGCGAATTTTCTAGGACACTTATCCTTCTTCAAGCCCACAACCACAATCTACCCAAGATAGACGCCAAAAACATAAAAATATAACCTTCTGCGTGTCTCCAACTCTATAAACATTTTGTCGATAAAGTTATTTTGTGACTCTAATAAGACAATTACATGCAAAATGCAAATATATTCACCGGAATCTATATATCCATAATACAAGAAAATTGAATCCGAAAAAAGGAGTTTAATTCAGCGTAAAAGCACATTATCAAGGCAGCTCTAACAAGGTGTCAAGGTATAGATGAGCTTCAAATCAGAAAAAAATTCAATTTTACAGGTAGAGACTATGGGTCATTATACCTTGATTGGATTTTGATGATAATTAACGGGATTTCCGCAATGTGTCAAACAGTGGCATTCTTAACCCATAGTGAGAGCACAAAAACCAATACTAGATGGTCGGTCATACATGTGAAAGCAAGCCATTAAATCTAAAACCAAATGAGAAGCGAAAGAGATTTGAGATGATCTCACATGCCTCAAAGACCCCAATAGAAGTAGCAGGGGCGATATCAGATATCCAACCTTGCTGAAGAAGTAGCAGGGGCGATATCAGATATCCAAACTTTCATATAACAACATTACCCTGATACCTCAAAGACCCCAATAGAAGGCGGGGCGAAGGGGTCAGATTTACGCAGCATTACCCTTTTGTTAATATAACCTATAGAGGTTGTTTCAGGATGACACATGAAAACTGCATTGAGAA
This sequence comes from Silene latifolia, assembly GCF_048544455.1. NCBI lineage: Eukaryota > Viridiplantae > Streptophyta > Magnoliopsida > Caryophyllales > Caryophyllaceae > Silene > Silene latifolia. The sequence continues at coordinate 49,644,357 of NC_133527.1, read as the reverse complement.
TAGAATTAAATTGAATGATGGGTACTTGGCAATACAAAGAAGCGCAACCACAGAGGTAAACATAAAAGATAGATGCGTAATTAAAAGGAAATAAGAGTTTAGCAGTGAATTAAGCATCAACAAAACAGATACAACCAAGTTACGTACCGTGGAAGTTGAAGGTGTTGTCGGTAGAAGCAGACAGATAAGTAGGCACATTATGAAGTGGATGAAGAAAGACAGTAGCAGCTTTGGGAAAATGGGGGATTTGAAAGGTGAAAGAAGAAGAAGAAGATGAGGAGAAAGAATGGAGGTTTGGTAGAGCGGTAGCCATGGTAGTCAATTGGGTTCAACAAGATAAACAACTGGGATTGGATATAATGCTCTTCTTCCTCTCTAAACTCTAGTGTCTGTCTCTCTACCTTATCCTCACCTCATTTCTTTGCTTCTATTCCCTTTTCTAAAATTAAAATATAGGTTCCTTCAAAAATATAAAATAAAAAAATATAGGTTTGCTCTAGACCTCGCAAACCGCAATGAGTAGATTATACAACCCGTCAGATGCGGTTGTATGACGAGAATTCGAAATTTGTGTCTTTAAAGTTTCGAGTTTTCTTTAAAAGAATCGAGTTATCTTTGTAGAAAAATTTTTGAACTCACACACTTAAACATAAAAAAAATACACTCTTATAAAACTCAGAAAAATTACACATAAGCTCGGATTTATGTATAGGGTTGTACAATGCTTATTATACAACTGGTTGTATAGTATTATTTGTGCGCAAACCGTCCTTCCATTTGCTTTTAGATTGGGTTAATTTACATCGGTGTCATTTGCGTTAATAACTTAATCTTAATTTTGATTTTGATTTTGATTTTGTTCGGGTTCACTTTGTTTAGCCATCTGATCATTTTATGTTATGTCAGGTGTAAATTAGGACGAATCAATCATATCATCATATCATATATCATATATTATATTAAAGCAGAAATCATCTGCCACGTGTCGTAAGCAGATGACTTCTGCCACATGTCATTTTTAGATTACATCAAATATTATTATTTACTATTTTAACCAACACCATAAACAAAAACATTCAATACAATGCTACTAAAATCATATTGCGGGAAATGATTGCAAAACATTATTTAGTTTCCTATTAAAAAGTCAAAATTGAAAATAGTTTGAATAAGTAAGGCATGGAATCTGCACAATATTACGCGTAATAATACTTGATTCTTAGCTACAACCATTTTGCATATATAAATGATAAAAATGAAAGTTAATTAACTGCATAATGCATATCATTTTCCCATTATTATCCATGGAATCTGCATCAATAAACGGAAATAATTTTCTCTAGACATATTTATCATAATTTACCGTAATGTTACTCAGATACCATATTTAAAATATTGGTATATTGATACGGAGTATATTTTACTATAGAATATAAATTTATGAACTACTTTAGATACAGGGGTTCAAAAGCGTTGTAGATGAGTATAGTAAGAACTAGGAAATAGCTCTTCACTTATTATCACCAACGTTTACTATATGCTCCATCATCGTCCTTATAAATGTTGGTATGAAAAATCCTACTCCTAATTTTTATTTTTCTTCTTTTTTAAAGACTAAACATGTATGATATCTCAGCATTTTTCTATAATTAATTATAGAAAAACATCGTCGGCTTTGTCACAGCTTATTTATACTCCATCATCATTCTTATAAATGTCGGTAGAGAGAAGTATGCTACTAATGTCGCTCAAATCAAGTCTGGAGAAATTAAGGCTTTTAAGTATCAATGATTTTTGAAGTGATGTTAAATTGTGTTATTTTATTAGAAAATTTAAGATTAATCTAATGAAACAACTTATTTAGACTGATTGTAGTTTTATTTTATTTTGTGACGAGGGAACCGCAACCGCTATCTTAGGTGCTGTAGTTTAAATTTTGGTTGCGTCATTTTATTAGTTTTTGACATGATTGTTTTATTTTGTAAAGAGTGCACGATATGATGTTAAGATAATGATCATTATAAGTGTTTTTTAGATGAATAATCTCTTTAGATTAATAGATTATGGTGTTAGAATCTTTCAAGAAATGTAACTAATAGAGATTGACAAAACAACTTATTAGGGACGGGTTAGTTAGAGGTTAATATTATTAAATTCGCATAAATTAATATGTTAAATCATCCTTTAATTCATCTATTTTCATGCTAATCGACTCTTCAAAATACTTTTTTTACCTTGCAGGTGCTCTAAGGTTGATTTAAAGAATTTGTCTACCATATAATTTACACAAGCGACAATACAACACTAATGGCTTAGAAATTCACATCGCCAATAGTACCACCATTTTGATACTTCACAAGTTCACATTATAAAAGCACAGTTGATCTTTCTTAAGATGGGGTTAAATAGCACCCTGTTTAAATAGATTGGGCACGCCTTTTAATAATTCCTAGTTATTATACTTTTGTCTCATGTATTTTATTTGCCCTCTTTTAAGTTTAAGATGAATGTACTATCTTAAAAAAAAAGAATTTGTGATAAAAGCAATACGGCATGGTTATATACTAACAGAACTCTAAAGATCCTGACCGTTACCAAGTACACTGTAAGTTCAAGAGATATACATGGAAAAAGAAGACCCGAGACCTAACTATCGTAAAGACAAATACTTTTAAAAAAAGTTATCAAAATACAAGATAACGATATACTACATCCGAATAAGAAATACATTTCAGAATTGACCAGTGTAAGAGATGGTGGTTACGCTGAAGGTACATGATGTAGAGGATAGTGGAGGAAAGATCGAGTAGGTCGGGTAGTTGGAAGATGTAAGATATGGATTGAAAGGTGTATTATTTGGGGGGGGGGGGGGGGGGGGGGGGGTAATTTAGGAGTTGAGATGGATGCCGTGGTTTGAGGGGCAACATGCAAGTCGTTCATAATACTGATTTATTTTTGTCTTTATCGGCTTGATTTTTCGTTTAAGTTATATTTCGAGTAAATGTCAGGTTATATTTCGAATCGAGTCAACTTAAGTTACCTTTCGAGTCAATTTCGGGTTAGATCAGATGTCGGATAAAGTCAGGTAAGGTAGAGTCAAAGCATTTATCGGGTCAATTCATGATACATGTCATCTCAGATCAAGTGAGACTCAGTTTCGAGTCGTTAATCAGGTTACGGGTTATCATCGGTTCAAGTCGGGTCGATTTCATGCTTTCACGGGTTACGGAGTATTATCGGGTCACGTCGGATCACAGTTTCAGTTTGCAACATTTTCAGATCCTATCAGGTTTGCTCGAGTTCGGGGTGCATCTCACTCGAGTATTATTATCAATTTAGTGTTATGCCAAAAGAGACAGAATTGGATAAAAACATCATAATACTTCTGATCCACCATTTAATTTTTTATTGTGTTAGTTTTATTTTCTTATTTTCAAATAATTTGAGATTATAATAAAAAAAATCATCTCACAGGATTTAATAAGTTAAAAAGTAAAAAAAAACACACAAAGTATTATAAATAAATTACGAAATGTAACTTCACAAATATATGCATAAACAAAAGAAATTTTAGAAAGTTTTATTTAAATTTTAAAATCTACTAATGAATTAACCTTTGACTTTTACAAAAAAAAAAAAACCATACGCAATCTCTACCTCCATCAACACTTTTCGTAGCCACCCGTGCAATGCACGGATATAAAAACTAGTATACAATCAATTTAGTTTGTGAAGAAGTGGTCGCAAGCCGGTTTTTATTTGAGCTTTGCGTGGTTAACCCTGAACAAGCCTTTGGGACCGGGGAATGCTGGCTGGCCCGATTCCTGCGATGACCGGCTCATGGGCGGAGCATGCCACAAATCTGGTCCAATTATCATTATACTTTTTAACGGGTTAAGTGGCGGGTCAAGTCAAGGATCTTGGACTCTGAACCAGCCTAAAAGGTTGCCTTGGCCGTAAGCCACAAAATTTACTAGTAAGTTATGACGGTCCACATATGAGGTTGATTTATATCTCGCTTACAAGTCTGCTCACATTTTTTTAGTACATGAAACCGCTCACATTTTTAAAAACAAAGAAGAATAGAATAGATATTGGATAAAAGAGACCATTTTGAAGTTGCAGCCACTTAGTTATATGAGTAGTGATGAGGCACGCCGTGTCGATCCCAACCGCATGCCAATCGATGGTCAAACGGGTCCAAATGATAGTCAGGTCAAACATAAGGTACACATCCTCTCGCACATAAATATCTTTCTTCGGATTCCTTCCAAGGGAAGGCACTTACTAATAACAAAAGATCCTTGTAAGGAAAGACAGCGACATTCAGTCAATCAATCACAACAACAACAACAACAACAACTCCATTCTCTCTCTAAAAATAAGACTACCTAAAACATCTAAGAGAGAGATCGGGATCGAGTCTCACGCCAAAGGTCTCATTCGAGGATACCATACTGACTTAGGCATCGGAGAGGGCCTCCTCGGGAGAACCAACCCTCCCGGGAGACCCTGTGTGTTACGTGTGCATGCAAAGCTTGAGGCAGAGGGACATCATCCCATACAACATCTGAAAGGAGCGCGTTGACCCGACTCAAGCTTGGGCGACGCTGACTTGATTGTTTTTAACCCGAAACAAGTAGTAATAGTGACCAATTTGAAGTAACAACCACTTAGTTATATGATATGAATAGTAAAAGTCAAATTTGTATGGTAGTCAATCTTATTTAAGATTATGACCGCTCCGGATAGTAAGCCAGTCTTATTTAAGATTGTGACATCCCTTGCTAGCCCTCGCCTAGCTCCCGTCACTGTGCCTACACCATCCTCCTCTGTTGTGTACTGTCATTTCCCTAACCGATCTTATTCCAGGAGAGTTCTTCACCTTTTGATGCTTTTGAGTCAGTTATTTCCTAAGTACTGTATTGTTATTATATATTTGATAAATAGAACGTTGTAACGTAAGTAGGATAACTTGTTGTAAGGTACTCTAACACCTCCATTTAACCAGTAGCTTTAACTAGACCTTCCCAGCTTAATAAAGTTGCTGCCATCTCGATTTTCCGAGATAGCGGATATCATAACAATGATTGTAAAACAAATTTAAATACTTTATTATATAACCGTTAACTGGCTTATAACATTGTCAAAATAACCGAACTTGTATTATTATAGCGAAAGACTTATAAACTTACCCAAGATGTGTGAGTCTAGTGGAATTTCAGGGTAACCTCAAAGCCTCCTAAGGAGGAATTGCGAGGTCCTGGGTTCGATTCCCTAGATGAACACTTTCCTGGGGACCTGACGCCCGGAGAGGTAATAATCCCCGCGGGAAAGAACTCACATGGTACAGGCGCCTAGCAGGGTGGGGTCCTGTATCCGGGGAGGATCCAACCTCCTCGTCATCAAAAAAAAAAAAAAAAAGACTTATAAACTTAAATTCAATGTAACACTACTTATAATTAAATGATTGACTACTAGTATGCGGTCCGTCATTGAATCGCTCCTCCCCACTCAAGACCCATAGCTACGCTAATCAACTTACTAACCTAGTCTCATTACTCCTTATTTATCACAAATAGTTTGAAAATGATTTTCACACAGGAACACAAAAGAAATAATCCTTACTATTAACAAAATAGTCCACAATAATGATAACAACATTAATAACAAAACAACAGCCAACTAGTGGCAACAATAACAATTATCATACGCAATAACGTTTATCATACTCAACAACCTTCTCCATAAGACAGTATCGAGCTCAACGATCAACATTCATATATCAATAGCCAATAGCCATGTCATAATGCCATATCTCAATAACCAAAACATAACATAAGGGACTTAATCTCACGATTAGACAAAGTAAAGGGGGTTCGATTGCTACTTTCGCAGTTTACTAACTAGTAACTTTAGTTTGACAACTTAATAATTTAAGAGTTTTTATTTCATTTTGTAAAATATAATGTTCGATGCTGTTAGAGTATAAAATCGATCTTGTGACTCTAACCATCAGCTTAAGCTTTTGGTCACGGGTTCAAATCTCACTACCTCCAATTTCTAGAGGGGAATATTAAGCACCGGGTATGTGGAGGCTTGTAGTTGCATCCACACTTCAAGTTCAATGGACATTCGTGTGAGGGAGTGTGTTAGAGTATAAAATCGATCTTGGAACTCTAACCATCAATTTAAGTTTTTGGTTGAGATGGTTTCTTGACAAATGACTTCTCTTTGTAGAACCTGATGTTTTAAGTTAATAAAACAACCACCTTGAGATTAATACTTCGGGAAGAGTTTTGCTGAATAGGATTGTCAACAAGTCAAATGGTCGGGTCGACGATGAGTGAATTTGGGTTTCGATCTGGCGAGTCGGGGTGGGGTGGGGGAAGGTGGTCTTATACAATACTTTGTAAATTTATTATAACTACAATATTGAGTTTTCCGCTAATAAGTCCTCGAATTCTGAGGACCATGTTCCCTATAAATGTCTGCTCCATGCGTTAGTCACCCTATTGTTATGCAAATTTATTACTTATAATCCCCGCAAGTGTACGGTTGCCCGTTGTATTATTGCGAGGGTTGAACCCAAGGGACGGAATTATGGCTCTAGGGGAAATGGGTCGATTAAATCTAACTAAAGTACTAGACTAAGAACAACAAAAGAAAGCGATTAAAAGCTTAAGATGATAAAGACAATGGTTAAGGGACTAGGATGTTGGGTTCACTCAAGTAGGGAAGGGGGAGACAAGAACAAAAGAAGGTAAAATCGATAGCAAATGCAAGGGAAAGACTCAATCTCTCGATGAAAGACTAACTCCTAAAGTAAGGTTGATTAAGCTCTCACCTAATTAACCCACTCTTGATTTTAACATATGCTTCCTAATTACTAGTCAAGCTCTCACCCAACAAGTAGAAAGATAGATTAAATGCTCAAATTCTCACCTAAGCATTCTCACAAACACCTTGTGTGCATGATAGTATCAACACGCAAATACTCAATAGTTTCATTCTTTTTATGTCTTAATCCTCCCCTATAATCCTACAAGAGTTCCCCCTCCATCCTAGTAGGGGAGACTTTAGCATATAACAAGCAAGAGAAAACATGTTTGCAAATATTACTAACTAAACAATTCAAATATGTAAAGAATTGAAAGATGAACAATAATAGAGAAGAGATTATACCAATATTGAAGACAAAGTTGTAATCTTTGATTAAATAGAAGAATAATCTTCACCAATCTTCAAATAACAACCAAATACTAAATGTAAACAATTGATAACAACTAATTCCAAGGTAATCTATGAAGTAATTAATATTTGATTAAGAAAAGATTAAGGATTTGATTAAGGGTTTGCATAAGATTAGGGAAATAATTTCAGATCTAGGGTATATGATCAAATGATTAAGGGAGAAGGTATTTATACGTTACACAACAATTAAGGTGAAAATTACAAAGAGGGTATAATGCGGAAGAGGGGCTCCCAGCCGGCCGGCCGGCTGCCGGTGTTTGGCCCGACTGGGAGTTCGCTGGAAGAAATGAACTTCAAAGAAGTTATCAGGTGCCTCTGGCCGGTGGACAGGCTGCCGGTGGTCCACCGGCTGGGAGCTCATTTGACCTTCCTTCTTGCTTTGTTGACTTTTGTACTTCAGCTCGTACTCCCAGCCGGCTGGCCGGCTACCGGTGCCTTGCCCGGCTGGGAGTTCGCTGGAAATTTTTGCTTTCTTGCTTTCTTCGTGTTCTCCCAGCCGGGTGGCCGGCTGCCGGTGGCCTCACCGGCTGGGAGGTCTCTCTAACTTCGTCCCGAAAATCGTAAATGCTAAGGAAGGGTGAGTCCCAGCCGACTGACCGGCTGCCGGCCTACCGGCTGGGAGCTCCTATCAGCACTTTTTTCTCCTATCTTAATGCTAAGTCTACCAAACCGTCTAGCTTGCTCCGATTCTTCCATTTCCGCTCCAAAACCTGCAAGACAGACATAACATCATAGACTAGGGAATCGGGGTACAAAATGCAATGCAATGCAAAGAAAACCGACTCGAATTGAGTCAGGATGCATGAAAATAGGAAGGAAGTTGGTGTAAATGAATTATATATCACCTATATAACTGGAACTAGCAACTCTACTTGACTCGAGTAATCCGACTCGAATCCAAGCAAACCCAGCTCAATAAGACTTGGAATGTTGCAACCCTAAACCGACTTAGCCCAATTAAGGTTGACCCTGTAACACCCCCATACTCCAAGTGCCTTACTAGGACCACTCAGGTATGAAGATATTACCATCTCGGTTACCCGAGGCAATGATAATCAAATAAACAATAAAGAAACAACGTTTAAATAGAAGTACTTAGTGAAAGGTTACAATCTTGAAACCAAAACCAAAAGTACAAATACATGATCTAACTGAAATGTAAAGAAACTACTAAGCTACAGCGGAAGACTTCTATCATCATATCGTGGCAATCCCAGCTATCCCAGTACTCATCTCATACCTGCTCAATATCTGCTCACCATCCTCGAATGGATCACCGCAGGTTTACAAAACAACAACCGGTCGATACTAATCACACAACTCAATATATATCAACAACAAGATAAACAGACGACTTAATCATCACACACAACCACACCAATTCCAACAATCTCAATCACCGATCGTCCACTTTGGACGATCCTGCCCGATGGGGGACCGCCGTACCCACAAATCCCCGCTCCTCATAATGAGCGATAACCCTGTCCATTAATGTGCACATCCCTTCTGTGACGGGTTCCACAGAAGGCGAAACTAGGGCGTGAAGCCACTCCCGCAAGTGACCCCACTCAGCCGAGGACACGCCTCGAGGACCATAGACAACAATCACAATCACAATCACAACCGTCACAGTACAATTACTATATCAAACAATCAATCTCAACACATCAACAATCATCCCATTATGGGACTAATACTGAGTAGGAAATCCTACCTGGAAAGAACACTATCAGACGGTCTCTACAGCTGTATCAAAAAGCTTCCTCTACGAAACCTCCTCCTATCATACAACACACAAATGCTACCAAATCACATACTACTCAAAAACCCCCAAATCCCTATATTAGGGTTTAACCAAATCAAAGGAAAGACAACAAAAAGGGTACATAGATCTTATCCTCGACGCAAGGATCTCAACGGTATATCAAACGATGAAAACCGACCTTCCCAAGTCCGGGATTTGCTAACAATGCGATTAAGATGATGAACGTACTTGCTTTTCTCTCTTTAACAGTAAATTCGGTTTTGCAAAAGTGTTTAGTATAAAGACGATGAAGGTTATATATCTTAATCGCATAATTAACAAAACCCGAGAAAAACTCCCCGTAAACCGGCTACTCGATCGAGTATCCAAGGTACTCGATCGAGTACCCCCTTACTCGATCGAGTATCCTAGTTACTCGATCGAGTACCCAATAGGTCAGAAACTATTTTAAAACGCAACTTACCCTTACTCGACAGAGTAAGGCCTACTCGATAGAGTACCCGAAGACTCATAAATACGGAGTATTACAGTCTTCCCTCCTTAAAAAGAACTTCGTCCCCGAAGTTCAAACCACTACTAAACAAAGGTACTCCCTCAACACTTCCAACTCAACAACCAAACAAAACTCAACATAAAACATGTTACTAACCCAACTCATCCCGACATACATACCGACACTACATACAAAAAGGGTATAAAACTCTTAAAAACTCGTCGCGATCATCTCCTACCCCCCTAAAAGAAACAAGGTTACGTCCCCGTAACCATACATACCCGATCAAACAGAAAAGGGTATCGCTCTTTCATAGCTTCCTCTGGCTCCCATGTAGCTTCCTCAGTCTCGTAGTTAGACCAAAGGATCTTAAGCAAAACTGTCTCGCCACTCCTAGTCTTCCTAACTTTTCGGTCAAGAATCTGCTTAGGCACCTCAAGATATGATAAGGACTCATCTAGCTCTAAGCTCTCTGCCTCTAACACATGTGACGGTTCACTCACATACTTCCGCAGCTGCGATACATGAAACACATTATGCACTCTCTCTAGCGCAGCTGGTAAAGCCAGACGATATGCAACTTCCCCAACTCGCTCTAAGATCTCATAAGGCCCGATAAACTTCTGGCTTAGCTTGCCTTTCTTCCCAAATCTCATAACCCCACGCATAGGAGACACTTTCAAAAGAACCTTGTCCCCAACTTGAAACTCTATATCTCGGCGATGTAGATCTGCATAACTCTTTTGCCTATCCTGAGCTGCCCTCATCCGTTCCCTGATCATCTTAATCTGTTCTACCATCTCATGCACCATCTCTGGTCCTAAAACCACAGCCTCAGCACTATCGTCCCAACAAATCGGACTCCTACATCTCCTCCCATACAAAGCCTCAAACGGTGCCATACCAATACTAGTGTGATAGCTGTTATTGTAAGAAAATTCTATCAAGTCCAACCTCTGTTCCCAGCTACCACCAAAATCTATCACACAAGCTCGTAACATATCCTCAAGAGTCTTGATTGTTCTCTCAGTCTGTCCGTCTGTCGCGAGGATGAAATCTTTGTACTCATCTTCAAAGTTGTTCCCAACGATTCCTGCAACTCTTTCCAAAACCTTGATATAAATCTCGCATCTCTGTCAGACACTATGTCCTTAGGGACTCCATGTAACTTAAGCACGCTCTTTCGATAGGACATAGCCAATTGTGCTTTAGTCCATGTATCTTTCATTGGAACAAAGTGAGCTGACTTGGTCAGTCGATCCACTATTACCCAAATCATGTTGTTACCTTGTTGACTCTTTGGCAAACCCACGATAAAATCCATGGAAATGGATTCCCACTTCCACTCAGGTACCGTTAAAGACTGAATCTTACCTTGTGGTCGTCATTGTTCCCCTTAACTCTCTCGGCATGTCAAACAACGGGCCACAAACTCATTGTCTCTTTCTTCATTCCAGGCCACCAAAACGTGTTCTTCAAATCCTTATATAGCTTGTCACCACCTGGATGTACTGAATACGGTGTGCAATGTGCCTCTGTCATGATAGTCTTTTTCAACTCCTCATCATTAGGAACACACCACCTACCATCAAACCTCAAACTACCATCTGTGTGAATAGAGAATCGAGATACTATCCCTTTCTCTACTCCAGCTCTCCACTCAACTATCTTAGGATCCAACGCCTGCTTACCTCGAATGTCATCATAAAACTCAAGCTGCCTTTGTCATATCACCCATGGCATCTTCTTTTCGCATCATATGTATCCCAAACCTCGCTACCTCATCTCTCAGCCTCATCAAAGATAGAAATTTGTACACGGAAGAATGTACACTCTTCCTACTCAAAGCATCAACAACTACATTGGCCTTCCCTTCATGGTAGATAATTTCCATGTCATAATCGCCAATCAGCTCCATCCACCTTCTCTGTCTCATGTTCAACTCCTTTTGAGTGAAAATATACTTGAGACTCTTGTGATCAGAAAATACCTTAAAGATTGCTCCATAAAGGTAATGTCTCCATATCTTGAGAGCAAACACCACCGCACCCAACTCCATATCATGAGTAGGGTAGTTCTCCTCATAAGGCTTCAATTGCCTAGAAGCATAGGCAATCACTTTACCGTTCTGCATCAACACACATCCCAACCCATTCTTTGAGGCATCTGTATAAACCTCAAAGTTCTCGATCCCTTCAGGCAATGCTAAGACAGGAGCTGTGGTCAAATGCTCCTTTAATGTTTGGAACGCCGTCTCACAACTCTCATCCCAACGAAACCTGTTCTCTTTCCTCATCAACGTTGTCATAGGTCTAGCTATCTTGGAGAAATCTTTCACGAACCGTCTGTAGTACCCGGCTAAACCGGAAAACTCCCGATCTCAAAGAACATTCTTTGGTGCTTCCCACTTTGTCACTGCTTCTATCTTTGCCGGATCCACAGCTACCCCATCTTTAGAGATCACATGCCCCAGAAAAGCAACTTTCTCTAACCAGAACTCACAATTGGATAGCTTAGCATACAACTCATGCTCCCTCAAAGTTTGCAACACGATCCTCAGATGCTCCTCATGTTCCTCCTTAGTCTTGGAGTAGACTAAGATATCATCGATAAACACCACTATAAACTTGTCCAAAAACTGTTTAAAGATCCTATTCATCAAATCCATAAACACTGCCGGTGCATTAGATAACCTAAACGACATCACTACATACTCATAATGGCCATACCTCGACGTGAAGGCTGTCTTTGGTATGTCCACTTCTCTAATCTTCACCTGATGATACCCCGACCTCAAATCAATCTTAGAAAAGACTGATGTACCACTCAACTGATCAAACAAGTCATCTATCCTTGGCAAAGGATACTTGTTCTTCACCGTCACTCGGTTCAACTCTCTATAGTCTATACACAACCTCAGACTCCCATCTTTCTTCTTCACAAAAAGAACTGGTGCTCCCCACGGCGATACACTAGGTCTAATGTATCCCTTCTCTATCAAATCATCCAACTGCTTCCTAAGCTCCTCCATCTCCTTAGGACCCATACGGTACGATGCCTTAGAGATTGGACCCGTCCCTGGTTTCAACTCTACTGTGAAATCTATCTCTCTTCTCGGCGGTAACCCCGGAATCTCCTCTGGAAACACATCCTCAAACTCCCCCACCACTGGTATCTGATCAACTATCGGACCCTCTATCCGGTCATCTCTCACATGGCACAATATCAAAGGACATCCCTTCCTCAGATATGACTTCAAAGTGACAGCTGCAATCAACTTAACTTTGGGTTTGACTAGAAACCCACAATAAGACACACTAACGCCCTTAGGACCTCTTAAAGACACTTTCTTTTGATGACAGTCTATCTTAGCTTTATACTTTCCCGGCCAATCCATCCCAACTATCATCTCAAAACCGTCAAAAGGAAACTCTAGCAAGTCTACAGGGAAATCAACTTGCCCAACTATCATAGGTACATCCTTATATAACCTCCCACAAGATACAAACTCACCCGAAGGTATAAAAACTTTCTCACTGACAGACTCATACACCCTTAAACCCAACCGTTTAACATGACTCGAAGATACAAACGACTGAGAATCCCCCGAATCAAACAAAACAAAGGTATGAATACCATTAACAAGAAAAGTACCGGTGATAACGTGTGCATCCTCCTCACCTGCTTTCTTCTCCATCATGAATAACTTTCCATCGGTCTTCCGTCCACCTCCTGGACAAGAATTGGTGATGTGATCGGCTTAGCACCCGACCCTTGATTGTTGTTGTTGTTCGTTGGTAGTTTTCGATAAGAATTACCATTGTTGCGGTTGCCTCCACTGTAACTCGAGTTTCCGGTTTGGCCATGACCCGGCCCGGTCTATTGCTCGCATAGCTCTGCGCAGGTCTCGGGAAAGTTCCCGGTGCACTTGTGCACTCATGTCTCTTGTGGCCTACACCACCACAGCTATAGCAGGTCACTCCCCAACTACCACTAACACTTCCACGGCCATGTCCAAAGGAAGCCCCAAAGATCGAACCACGACCCGGAAGAAAACCCCTTAGGCGATTGTGGTTGCCTTTCCTGTGATTAGATTGGCCACCACCCTCGCTCTCGGACTTCCTTTTCTCACCACCTGACCTCTCCTGAGCCATCTCCACCAACCTCTCAGCTCTTCCAGCCCTCTCATGAGCTTCCTTAACATCAGTAAGGACTCCCACGGGTAACTTATCCATAATCTTAGGGATCAATCCCCTCTCAAACCTCAGCGCCAAATTCTCCTCACTCAAACCCATATCCTCAGCATACCTAGACTTGTCATTGAACTGCTTGTAGTACTCGGCCACAGACATCTCAACGGTCATCTTAAAACTGTCAAACTCTTCTCTCAACTTACTCTTCACGTGCTCCGGTACAAACTCTTTTCTCATAGCCCGACGAAACTCTTCCCAAGGTATAGCAGGTAAACCTTGGTTCACATACAACTCCTTAACACTCACTTTCACCGTATCCCACCACTTACCAGCTGCCTCTCTCAGATAGAATGCAGCCTGTTCCACTCTCATCTCATCAGGACAGTGAACCAAATCTAATATGTTCTCCATCTCTCTAAGCCAGCTATCAAGAAGGTTCGGCTCCCCAACTCCCTTGTACTCTTTCGGGTTAAACCTCGCTATATAGAGGCTGATTTTAGAGTGATCAACCTCTTTCTCCTTATCCTTATCCTTATCTTTCCCCACAGTCTTTAAAGCCTCAGTAAGAGCATCCTGATGCTCCAACATCTTAACGATGTCATCTATGTTCATAAGCTCAGCTCTCGCATACAAATCAGTCTTCTTGGGCGGCATCTTGAAACTATATCAGAAAAGGGGGTGGACATAAACATACGCGCCAAAACCTCAAAACACGAAAACAAGCTGCCCAGACCCTACTCGATCGAGTTCCCAAACATACTCGATCGAGTAACAGGCTACTCGATCGAGTGCCTACTATACTCGATCGAGTGCCCCAACATCAGACCCCAAACAGACCTTCTGATCTCTAACATACTCAACCGAGTAGCTAGATCGAGTGACCCCCTACTCGATCGAGTGCCCTAGGTACTCGATCGAGTGCCCAAAACACGATTCTGGACTCAAAATCGTCAAAACCCACCTGATCAAGTCAGTCCCACTCGATCGAGTCATGCTAACTCAGAAACGCTACCCGCATGCTATATCATATGCTAACATGCTAAAAACTTTATAAAACCAACATTATATCATAACTAAGCATATAATGCTACACATCTTTTCATACGATCTACGAAATCATTATATCATGTTATTAAACGCCACATTGTAAACATCCAACATGTTTTCATTCCAACAACAAGTCTACATATATCATCAACCTTTCTTTCATATTCTCATCTTTCTACTTCTCCAACAGTTACACACACTTCATCACATTCACACACAAGTTAACCAAACAACACATACGACCTTGACATACACCCCCCATGTGACCGGTTCAAAATTGTAGGGCGAGTTCGCGACTTCGGGACGTCTCCCAAGCCTTTGCATTAGCTCGTACAACCTTTACCCCGGGTTCATTTTAATTGACTCCCTATGTTCATTAGGTTCATTGGTTACAGGTTTCAGGATCGTCGCTCTGATACCATTTGTAACACCACCATACTCCAAGTGCCTTACCAGGACCACTCAGGTATGAAGATATTACCATCTCGGTTACCCGAGGCAATGATAATCAAATAAACAATAAAGAAACAACGTTTAAATAGAAGTACTTAGTGAAAGCTTACAATCTCGAAACCAAAACCAAAAGTACAAATACATGTTCTAACTGAAATGTAAAGAAACTACTAAGCTACAGCGGAAGACTTCTATCATCATATCGTGGCAATCCCAGCTATCCTAGTACTCATCTCATACCTGCTCAATATCTACTCACCATCCCCGAATGGATCACCGCAGGTTTACAAAACAACAACCGGGGTCAGTACTAATCACACAACTCAATATATATAACCAACAAGATAAATAGACAGCTTAACTGTCACACACAACCACACCAATTCCAACAATCTCAATCACCGATCGTCCACTTTGGACCGATCCCGCGATGGGGGACCGCGGCTAGTACCCACCAAATCCCCGCTCCTCATAATGAGCGATAACCCTATCCATTAATGTGCACATCCCTTCTGTGGCGGGTTCCACAGAAGGCGAAACTAGGGCGTGAAGCCACTCCCGCAAGTGACCCCACTCAGCCGAGGACACGCCTCGAGGACCATAGACAACAATCACAATCACAATCACAACCGTCACAGTACAATTACTATATCAAACAATCAATCTCAACACATCAACAATCATCCCATTATGGGACTAATACTGAGTACGAAATCCTACCTGGAAAGCACACTATCAGACGGTCTCTACAGCTGTATCAAAAAGCTTCCTCTACGAAACCTCCTCCTATCATACAACACACAAATGCTACCAAATCACATACTACTCAAAAACCCCCAAATCCCTATATTAGGGTTTAACCAAATCAGAGGAAAGACAACAAAAAGGGTACATAGATCTTATCCTCGACGCAAGGATCTCAACGGTATATCAAACGATGAAAACCGACCTTCCCAACTCCGGGTTAGGTTTATTTCACAGAAAGTTCTAGATCTATTTCTTAGCTTTTCAACGCCACCGAAATCACCTTAATCCGAGTCTTTTTGAGAAAGTTATGCCTAAAATACGATAGGCTATCAAACGCGCTTTCTTGTGCAGGAGGAACCCGCTGAGGAAAGGACGCAGCAAGTGCTGCGCCTCTGCCAAGGGACGCAGCACCCTGCTGCGCCTTTTCCTCAAGGTTTTCTTTTTGTCCAAGTTTCCGTGTTTAACCTAAGTCGGTTGTTTCCGGATCTTTCTCTCCTTTCCTAAACCCTAACTCCGTGTGATTAGTATAAATAGGGACCTTCGTTCCTCATATTTCTCACGCGAGTGTCCGCCCTTCTCTTCTCCCTTTGCATTCTAAGACCACGCTCTTGCTTTTTGGCGCCTACGTGCTTGAACTTTCGACCACGTAAGCTCGGATCCTTCCGAGTACCAGCCTCGTTTTGCATGACCGACCAATTTGACCAACTCCACTACACCATAATCAATTAATCAATTCAATTTGCTTTTAAATCCTTTTTCAAGGGCACTTTCATATTTGCATTATAGATCGAGTCGGGTTACCACTAAAAACCGATTTAGTTAAATCTCGCGACGCTAACATGTAAGTCTGAGGGTGTAAAATCCCAATTTTATTTAATGTATTTTATTTAATGTATTTATTTTCTGTATTATAATTAATGTAAGAATTTATGTCATAAGCATGCTCGAAACCGTCTCTTAAAATCACCTTTTTTTAAAAACCCTTTTAACAGAAGTAACACAGATCTGACATGGGGAAGAATCGCATCAACTGATGCGCCTTCTGAAAAGGGCGCAGCATCTGCTGCACCTCTTCCAGGGGCTGCTTTCAGTTGATGCACTTCTTCTTCTTCCTCGGGTTTTTGTTCTTTTCGTCTTTTATTTTTATTTCTTCATTTTTTCCTTTATTTCACCTAATAATTTTCAAATTAGTTTTTATGAATCCATTTCAATAATTTTCGACTTAAATCCCTTATAATTAATATTTGTGGGTTTTCGTCACAAATTCAAACTCGGATTTTAGAGACTCGATTCGTTCATATCAAGTCCCTTGATTTCGTCTTTGATACATGTTTTAAATCTGTTTTCTTCATCAATTCATAATCTTTTGTTTTCACCATTAACTTCAAGTTTGTAAATAAATCAATTCCAACATCGTAAATAATATCTAACTTATAATAATTCGTTTTAAGTTGTTTTCTTTCACTTCATGACGATCCCAGATGCATGTAAATCAATTAATCACTTCTACTCGAGTTACCAATCAATAAATCAATGTAAATTAACCAACGAACATTAAAAAAAAACGCGAGTCTGACTTTCACAGTTAGAACCCAATTCAATAACAGACGCAGGAAGTGTTGCGCCTCTTCCAGAGGACGCAGCAGATGCTGCGCCTGTTCTGAGGTGGTTTCTGCCTCTGAACTCTTCTCGTTTTGACGTAGGGTTTCTAATTAGGATTTTAATTAACCATTATTCTTATTATCACCATAATTCGACATAATTTCCATATTTTCCTTATTCACCATAATTTCCATAATTTCCATATTTTCCTTATTTTCTAAATTTCCATATTTTCCATATTTTCCATATTTCCAAACTCTTCATATTTTCCTTATTTTCCAAATTTTCCTTTTCTTCAAATTTCCTTATTTTCCAATTTTCCTAATTTAAATCAATTTCCAATTTCCTTATTTTTTCCAATTTTCTAATTTTCATTTATTCTTTTATTTTATTTCTAAAACTCTTTTGGGCATGTTTATGACGTAAATTCAAGTTTATCAATTGTAATTTATTTCTTTATTTCGTATTCGTATTTATTATGTATGATTTATTTACTTGGCATTCACATGTAATTAATCTAACATTCACTTCGACCCCTATTAATTGTATGTTAAATTACGTGTTAACCGACTTAGTTAATTCTCACATGCTAGGATTAATTTATTGGACGTTGCATTGCATGCATATAATCGACAACATATCGAGTATGAATAACTTCCCTAATCATTAGTAGAGGCCGCTATCGAGGCGGGCGGGATTAGGTGTTCAATCAAAAGAGCTTCCTAATACGTACCCCCACCCCTTACTCCAGATATCTGTGAACATACATCCGTGTTCATTGGCATCCACGAGAGTCATTCTAGACATATAATGCTAAGGGTAACGAGTTCTTGGTGTTCATGTCACTACTTTGTGTCTTGACATGGCACGAGGTATTCGAACGGTTTCCAATTTTCCACAATAAATTGGTGGCGACTCCACAAATGCAAACGCTTGTTCCCAAGCGCCCCCGTGGCCCATGTCCACAGTTTGGCGACTCCGCTGGGGATAATACACTTACGTGTAGCCAAAAGGGTGAAACTTGAACAAGGTTAGGGAATAGTTTGTACAAGACAATTGTCGATTTTCATAACTCAGTCTTCCTAGATCGTTTCATTCGGCCTTCCTAGGCCCAACCCAACCCATTCGACCAATCGTTCCGTCTAAACGGTCCTAATTCTTATTTGGGCCTAAGGATGGATAGCGATTGACGTCATCCATACCATGGTACTTACTCTTGTTTGTATCAAGGACTTTCACTACTTGAGGAAATGGACTAGGAATCGGCCTTACTCTTGTTTGGTACGAGCCTCTCCACAGACCCTGGGTTTGATTGTTCGGTATGGCAACCCACCTTTAAGCCAAAACCCTTTTAAATGCACTCAGCATCCCGGTATAATGCCTGTATATATGTACAAATACGTGATCGCCATTTTGTAAACAAAGCCATGACAAAATTTTGTAAAATAAAATCCTTTTCAAAATATAAATATTTTCAAAATAGCGCAAAATAAGCCTAAACTCTGTAAATATGTAAATTCGAGTCAAACTTCGGGCCTAAAACCCATTTCAAAACCAAATACAAAAACAAAAAAAAACGTAAAAACAAAAAAGAAACCAAAAAAAAAATCCAAAAAAAAAAAAACAAAAAAAAAACAAAATATTTTCCAACATGTAAATGTAAATATGTAAATTCAATTGGGCTAAGTTAGAGTCAAAATTCAAACCGACTATGTCCTAGTCGGAACTCTGTCGAGTCATAAACTCGTCTTCCTCTACATTTTGGGTCTTTTCAAAGTTCCAGTCAAGTCCTAAGGCGTCACGCCGTCATTTTGGACTCCCTACCCCAATTCAGTTAGGATCTAAACATTTCCACACCTCGACTCACACACTCGAGGCTAACACATCGAGTCATTCCAAAATCCGTTTCTTGAATTCTCCTAATGACACGTTCGGGACACACATACCCGAACCTCGAGTCAAGTCTGTCTTAAACAACACAAATTAGAATTAACATGTGTCATCAATCCCGTCAATAAGGTTAATCATATGAGGGTCACTCCGTCAAAGTTAACACTCGAGTCTAAAATTATAGTCAAGCACCGTGAATTCAAACACGAGAAGTCGCTCACGACATTTCACGAATTCACAAGTCAAGTCTATATTTGTCATCTTGTCCCTTCCTTGGTTTATTGCCTTAGTATGCGTGATCCCATGTCGAATCGAGTTGTAATGCGCGTCATTTCTGTCGAGTAGGAATCCAGCAAGTTTTGTCAGTCAACAAGGTCACGAAGCAGATCAAGCCACAATCATCGTGTCTCTCCAAGATGTTTATGCCATGGTCCTAGGAGTTCAAGCTACAGTGGAAAATTTGAGCAATCGCGTCCTCACCCTCGAGAATAGAATGGTGGAAAAGAACACACCACCTAGAGAAACCTCTAGTCTAGGTCGTCCAAAGCTTACCTCTTGCAATAATCATCGTCCTAGAAAGCCGAAAACAGCTGAAAGGAAACCTGGGAGGCATCAAAGGGTGCTTACCGATTTAGGCATGTCTTATGCCGATGCTTTGAAGAGACTCTCTGCCCAAGGCAAGCTACATCCAATAGGACCGACTCCGGATCCACCTTTAGAGAAACAGGTAAACCTATGGGAGGGCCACAAATACTGCTTATTTCACCAAGGTAGAGGCCATGATATTGAAGAGTGTTTTCTCTTGAAACACACCATCCAAGATATGATCGAAGAAGGCAAGCTTCCTAAGCCACCTTCTGTCGCGCAGTCTAAGAAAATCGACCCTCTTGGGTCTAATATCATTAAATATGACGAAGAATCATCTCTAGAATGTTCTTATCTCCTTAATCCTTGTGATGACGAAGAGATCAACGTGCTCGAAGATGACGATATCCAAAGTGAAATGCTCATGCTTTCCATTGCCTTCAATAATAAATTTTCCAAAATAGAGGGAGCTATTGATAGCCTAAACTCTCGGCTTTCCAACATAGAAAACCAGTTCGCCGAAATGGGTAAGAAGCTTGATGCCCAACCTCTCAAAATGAAAAGTGTCCAGACAAACCCTCCACTTGACAGTCTTAAGGAGAAAGCAAAAAGCGAGCAATCTATTCTTAGTTTTTCTCATCCAAGAATCAAATCAACAAAGGCAACCTCATGGAGCCTTCATCAAAGAAACCTAACAACTCTTCAAGGTCATTCACAAAGGCTTCCGAGAAGAAGGATACACCCCCTAGGAAATTTACCAACATTGGTATTACATACACCGATGCCCTTCATAGATTCATAGAATGACGAATGTTGAAACCTATCGGTCCTACACCTGATCCAGAAAAGAAGGCTAAATTCTGAGATGAGAATGCCTATTGCCAATATCACAGGGGCAGAGGACATGATACTGAGAGGTGCTATAAGCTCAAGCATGTGATCCAAGATATGATTGAAAGCGGGAAATTGTCTCTCTCAACCTTTAACTCACACGGTAAGTTAGGCAATCCTCATGGATACACCACTTATCAGGAAATTCTTCTTGACTGTTATCCTTCCAGTATTCCCAATGATGAGGACGAGGTGATCAAATGGGTGAATGCTCAAAGTCAGATGCCAAAGCCAGTTGCTAGAAAAGAAGATGTTCAAGTATGGGCCGATGATTACCAGTCTGAATCTAAGATCGCGTCAAAGTCCGAGTCCGAGTCCGAGTCTTAAGCTTTCTATCCCATAATATTTTCATAGTGTCTTTCTTTGTGTCCATTTCCATTCCTAGTGACAACCTGGGGGCTGTCCCACGAGTCACATGTCTTCTCGAGTCTATGTTAAATACATTCATTATTCATTTCAATAAAAATACAATTTTCACTCCACATATTCTATCTTATCTCTTCCTTTACCATTTCCTGTGACAACAAGAATTGATTTGAGGCATTTTTTAAAAACGAACAACAACCACACATGCCAAGTCAATGTGAGTGCACTTAGATGATGTTCCATTCCAAGTTGTAGAGGACCTGAAACTCCGTGTTCTTTTCTTACCTATTCCATGCCTGGCAATAGAAACCTTACTATAACCATAGTTTAGTACGAGCCTATCTCAAGAGATTCTAGGACGAATCCAGACCATCTCCTTTGTTAACGACCCATGACGGAAGGCAATCCCATTCCCCACAATAAACAACCCGTGTTACTAAAGACCAACCCGTTTCACACCAAAGGTGCTAGTCTGGCCCAAATTCATGGTAGCAAGCAAATCCAAGACGATACGAGCCATGATAAAAAAAACAAAGGCTCAATCAAGAGAAATAACCAAGATCAATATCCAAGGCCGCAGTTATGCCCGTAATCCAAGACAAAAGTGTCAAAAGAAGAAGGCTCAATCAAACAAGTCAATATCGAAAGTCAATATTATCCTCAAAAAACCTGAATCATGAATCTGAGCAAAAAGCAAAGATATATTCTAGACCAAGAATCTGAATCTGAATTAAGAACAAGTCTGAAATGAAATGCTGAACAAAATACTGCTGAAGTCTATACATAATCAAGATGGTTAGCTAGGAACCCACTTAGCCTTTTACACATCACACACCCTAAGTCCTTCTCGAGACCGTTACAGGGAGATAGTTAGGAATTTTGAGAATCCTCTCAAGCTTGTCAAGTATACCTATCCTTTAGGGCCAAGACATGGAAATTTGATCCCACGTCATTTCAACCTACCTTTATGTGCTCAGGCTACATCAAGCCAAGAGACTCAATTTCTAAGCCATATTACAAGATATAACCCCATTAAGCCTTAACTCCACAAAATCAAGCTCCAGAGATTTGTTTCATCAAAGCCTCTTATGTCCAAGCTCCACATTCCAAATATCCACTCCAGTTTCACCTTGACCCATACACGGAGTCTTCAAAAACTTTGCTACCTAGAACGGGACATACCAATATCCATCCTTAGGGTCCACTTTTGGGTGTGTGCTCACACGACAAGGAAATTTTTACAAAATTAGTTATACCTCTTTGGTCTATGATCAGAGGGAGTTATCTCAAATCGATTCTTCGAGTCACCAAAGGAAAATACTCTCCTGACCTATGCACTTTAAGGTCCTGACAACATAGCTTAGGCACACACTTGAACTACGAGCATGGTTTGATTTCACCTTTTCAGGTGGATACGTAGGCAGTCATTTCTTACACAAGAAGGATACAACCACAACACCCAAACAAAATTAACCAAACCTCAGAACTACGATCTGGTTTGATTTCACTTCACGTGAATACGTAGGCAGTCCTCAAGGACACAACCATCCCAACTCAACCACCAAACTTTCAACCTCAAATACCAGCCCTTTCCATTTCCCAACCTTTCAACCTCAATTAACATCCCTTCCACAACCAACACCTCTATACTAGGGGCTCCTTATTGTCGCCCAGCCTCTTTTTTACCAAAGTCCAGAGTCATCTTGTCATCCTGGGGGCTTCTCTTCCAAGATGCCACCCTTCCTTTATTCCTCTAAGTCTAGCTTTTACTCGGTCCGGATAATGACAAAGATCTTAGATCAATTCTCCAAGTCACCGTGCCTCAAGAGGGGTCTCTTTTACAACAAACGGTGGTGAAAGAAGTCCTAGTAGACAGATGATCCATGGCTCATGCCTTGCCTTTATATGCCTTCATCATTCTTGCAATTCTTATACCTTTGAAATTGATACGCATTGTCACCCACACTTGGCTAGGGGTTGCGCATGCTTAAGCAAAGTCTGTCAAAGTCATCCATGTGTCGCGTCAAATCTAAGCTAGTGTCGCGTCAGTCAAACCTAAGTCTACATTTCGCGTCGCGTCCTAGTAGATCTGTGTCATGTCAAGTCCTATGACTAAAGCGCATTGAATATGCATAATGCATTACAAACGACAAACTTCTTTGAACAAGTTTTAAACAACTTTTATAAAGAAACGACTTTTAAGCCTATGTGTTTCCTTATTCGAGGTCCATGTGATAATCGCTTACGTGCATATATTAGATTGCATTCTTGTGTGGCTACTAACCATGCATGTAAGTATCAGAAGCAGTACTTTATCAAGACCTCGCTTGCCACAACGAGCGAATATTCTTTGAAAGGTGTGTCGACACACCTCTATCCTGTTCCCCCAGCGAGAGTACACGGACAGCCAATCGCCCCTCTCGAGACATGGAGATCAGTTCCCAATTATGTTCCCCCAGCGAGAGTACACGGACAGACAATCCCTCTCGAGACATGGAGATCAGTTTCCGATTATGTTCCCCCAGCGAGAGTACACGGACAGACATTCCCTCTCGAGTCATGGAGATCACTTCCCGATTATGTTCCCCCAGCGAGAGTACACGGACAGACAATCATCCCTCTCAATACGTGGAGATCAACATCAACCCCAAGACTTATCGAAGTTTGTTTGAAGACGACCCAAGCAGATTTCTCCCAGCAGTTCCCGCTTACGTCCTACTGTGGACAATGGGCCACGGGGGCGCTTGGGAAACAAGCGTTTGCATTTGTGGGGTCGCCACCAATTTATTGTGGAAAATTGGAAACCATTCGAATAGCTCGTGCCATGTCAAGACACAAAGTAGTGACATGAACACCAAGAACTCGTTACCCTTAGCATTCTATGTCTAGAATGACTCTCGTGGATGCCAATGAACACGGATGTTCACAGAGATCTGGAGTAAGGGGTGAGGGTACGTATTAGGAAGCTCTTTTGATCGAACACCTAATCCCGCCCGCCTCGATAGCGGCCTCTACTAATGATTAGGGAAAATCGTATATACTTGATATATTGTCGATTATATGCATGCAATGCAACATCCAACGTTTTAATCCTAACATGTGAGAATTAATACTAAGTCGGTAAACAATTAATTTAGCATACAATTAGGTCGAATCGGGATTTAAGTTCAATTACATGTGAAAACATACAAGCAATAGAAAATACAATGATGAATACAATAAAGGAAAAATTACAATAATGAAAATTACAATAATTACATCGGGTTTAATGATTTATGTCGAAAATACCTCTAAAACGGATAATTTGGAAAAGAAAGAATAAACAAATTAACGAACAGATTATTAGGTGATAATACGAATAATAGTTAATTAAATACGTAAACTAATAAACTAAGTCAAGGCAAAATGGGAGTTCAGAGACAGAAGTCAACCAGGAACAGGCGCAGCAGAACTGCGCCCTCTGGAAGAGGCGCAGCAGTCACTGCGTCTGTTCCTTGGCTCAGTTCTGGCTGTGAAGCCGGAATTGCAACTCGTTAATATTCGTTGGTTAATTTAATGATTGATTATATTATTTGACTCGGATGAAAGTGATTATCAGATTATTTACATATGATTGACGGTCATGAAAGCAATAAACATGGATGAAACTAATTAGGACGAATTATTACAAGATTAATGGAGATTAATGATTAACAAATAAGAAACTAAACAAATTAATTAGGTTAAATATGATGAATTAATGACGGAACTAATGATAAATATGATAATAAACAGGTGAGAATATATCAAAGATCGAATTCCAGAAACTCAATATGAATGAATCGAATTTCTACAACCCGGTTTGACTTTAGTGACGAAAACCCGCAAATATTAATTACTTGGGATTTAAGTCGGGAATTAATGAGATGAACTATATGTTAATGATGATGAACAATTTATATGTCAAATTATTATGTTCAGATTGTTATATTAAAACAAGGAACAAATGAAAACAAACGAAAAACAACGAACGAACTAACGAAAGATGAAGGAAGAAGAACGGAAGCAGGAACTGCGGCACCCTCACGAAGAGGCGCAACAGGTACTGCGTCCCTTTGAAGAGGCGCAGCAGTTGCTACGTCCTTTATCGACGATTATCCTCTGATAATCCGTAAAAAGGGTTTTAAACACACTACAAAAAGAATTAAAACAGGCGACTGATTTTGGCGACTGAAATCAGTCGCCAAAATCAATTTGGCGACTGAAATCAGTCGCCAAAGGTCAGTCGCGGACCTTAGTCGCCTTTTCTAGCTTTGGCGACTAAAGTCGGTCGCCAAATTTGGCGACTGAAAAATCAGTCGCCAAATGACTGAAATGGCGACGGATGGGGTAGTCGCCAAATTTGGCGACTGATTCAAGGTAGTCGCCAATTTGGCGACTGAATAGCAGTCGCCAAATGCCAATTCAGTCGCCTTTTTTGGGTGACGTAGCCAGTTTGGCTGAGGCAATTTGGCGATTGATTGGGGATTTGGCGACTACAAATCAGTCGCCAAAATGGCGACTACAAATCAGTCGCCAAAATGGCGACTACCTTGAATCAGTCGCCAAATTGGCGACTGACTTGCAGTTGCCAAATCACAAATCAGTCGCCAAAGCTACTGTAAGTTTTGGTGGTTTTTTTCGTTTTCATTGCTAGCCAAATATTTACAACCTGCATACAAACCGATGTTCCACAACACCATACATCCCAAATTTCAACACACACAACACCATACATTTCAACCCAACACCTCCCAATTTCTCAAACTTCATTTCATATATTGAAAATGAAAGTTTTACAAGCTAAGCTATTCTAAATGTTCAAGTCTAAAGTGTTCAAGTTTTACAAGCTTACATGCTAAAATCATCATACTTGGAAGCCAACACCGGCTCCACTCCCCCCTTGTGGACCATGCGGATCATTTGGATCGTAGTTGGGTCCAGGTCCGGGGTTACAACCATTCCACCAAGTCTCAAACATTGCCATTCTTTCCTTCATTTGGCGCAATTCTTCATCACGTTTGGCTTCACGTTCATCACGCTCTCTTATTTGACCTTGAAGTTGACTAATAATTCCCGGTTGATACGTGTTGCTGGGAATTGTTGAAGTCGATCTCCTACGCGTTTTCTCATAGAAAGCCGGTGTTGAACTTCCGGTACCATACACGTGCCCTTTCTTGAAGCCATCCACCAACTTATACCATATGTCATTATCCGGAGTTTCTGGATTGGCGGCTTTTTCTTGTTCAAATGCTTCCTACAATATTAAACAAATGGTTGTAAGTTAATATGGTAACCACCTTGTATACGACATTTTAAAAGAGAATAAATTAACAAAAATTAAGTGTTACGGAAACTTACATATAATTGCTTGTCTTTTGGCTTAGTCCAAGTTCTAACCCCTTTGTGGTCAACCCCGGAATGCGTGTCGTAAAAAGCTTGATTTGTACCGTCGCAAAATTTGTGACTTCTTCTTTCCTCTCTCGAATGAAAAAAAAAACATACATGTTAGAAAATCAACAAAAAATCTAACATAAAATAAACATGTTGCATTGAAAACAAAAAAAAAGTGTGAAATAATAGACAAACTTACCCCCAACATACGATTCCAGAACGATCGTGAACCCCCGTAATGAGTAGGCTCGTTCACGGCGTCTTCCTTTCCTCCTCTTTTGTTGAGGGATGCTTGCTTAGACTTCTTCTGATAAGCTTCACTTTTGGTATGCTTTATTAAGCCTTCATACTTGTCACCTGCAATTACACATATGAAATCATAACTAATAAGTTACTGATATTATTTATAATATATAAGAGAGTATATACTAATTAATACAAATAACAAAACAAGTTAATTAAATACCTTTCATGTGGTCTGGTTCCTTTGGGCGCCTAACTACCTTCCAAATCACGTCCCGATATCGTCGAGTACCGATTTCATTGTACCTGATACGGACATTCTGTTCTTGAGACGGTGACCAAGCAAATGCTTGCTACAAAAAAAAAAGCGACAAAATTTCATATTAGTATTTATAAAAGTATAACCTTGGTTATTAAAACAAAGAATTACGGAAAATATATACCCGAAAGTTATTGAACCACGCCTCTCTTTGTGCATGAGAAGCTTGTGTCCACGATGTAGGAATTGGACCCACGAAATTAGTCTTCGTGCTTTTCGTGACACCTCGTACCACGCAATCGTCCATAAACCTGCATTTATTTTGAACATGTAAAATTACAAACAATTATTATTTTAAAAAAAAAAAATAAAAAAAAAAACAAAATAGTAGACTAATAAAGAATAAAACTTACCATAATCCCGCCGGCTCAAGAATCATCTTATGATCCGAAGTGTACCGTATCGGCACCCGTGGTGGCTGATGCGGTCGTTTCTACACCAAAAATAAAATACCTAAATACAACTAACAGAAGCTAGCAGCAAGTAGGGTCGATCTCCACAGGGAGGCTAAGTTGCTATCTATCTGTTTAATGCGGTCTGTCAGGATGTCACAGGAATGGGGGTTTTGAATTGATATTCTAAACTAAAGACTAAAGCGAGGGAAATAAATAAGAGAAATTAACAGCAAGAGAGAAGGGAGTATGCTAGGAGTCGGTCCACCGTGGCAGCTATCAGATCTTATACTATCAGGAATATTAAGACGATTAGACTATTGATAAGAAGAGCTATGATCGTCACCTTTCGGTCCTTAAACCGCCCTAGAGCGTAAACAGCTTAACTTTCGCCCTCACTGCAATACCCTATTGTAATTAAGCAAGCCTTCCCTTCCAATCTTTCTACCCAGGTCGGGGTTAACTAAATTTATTGGTCTCCTGCATGCATTCATTCGACCGGATAACAATTAAATTGCCTAATACAATTCTATCGCAAGACTAATCTATTTAATACAATTAAAGCATGCTACTACGGCTTCCCTAATCCTAACATACTAGGGGGAATTAGCTAGACATGGAATTAATAAGAACAATAAATAAAAAAGGGAGAGGAAATAATAACCATTAAATAAAAAGAGAGGAAGGAAGAAAGAATCACTGAATTAAAGAGATTCGGAAATGAACAGGAATAAAAGTAACAGTGTATATAGAAAAGAGAAGAGCAACGTGATCCTTGGATTATTACAAATGACAACCTTTACTCCTATTTATAAGAAAATAGGAGTAGGATTAAACCTAATGACGGAATATAACTAAAAAGCCCAGCCCGTCAGCAAAATCCACTCGATCGAGTAACTGAATCACTCGATCGAGCAAACTCAGCCAGAAAACAGCTCGATCGACCATGTAAAGTGCTCGATCGACTAATTACACATAAGGGACTGGTCGATCGACTAAGGAAACCACTCGATCGACTATTTATTCTCCTAAAACCACTCGATCGAGTGGAAAACTACTCGATCAGGTGGGTCTTGACTTCAGCAGCTTATAATTCTCGTTAGTTTGCCTTTGACTCGTCCTTTTAGCACCCAAAACACCTTCACGCATCCCAAGACAGCTATAATTCCCGCTCCAAATCTACTCTTTCTCCAAATGCATGCAAAATGGACGGTAAATGACTTGATTTCGCTACTTTCTGGTCCATTCCTGCAAATAAGACAAAATAAACCAAAGTAGCATATTCGGGGCATTTCGTAGCATAAAACCACGATAAAAGCATAAAGATACGCGCATAAAATAGGCTAAAAAGACTATATAAAATGCACGTATCAAATCTCCCCAAACCAAACCTTTACTCGTCCCCGAGTAAACTAAAATGCAACTAAAGGAACGGAAAAGATAACTCAGAGCTAGCTACAAATGCCCACTTAAGCCAATTTAATGCAAGCAAACTAACACTTATAGCTAAATAGTCAAATGCAAACGAGTTATAGGATGTTTATAATAAAGCTGAACCGTCGACCTTGCAAGACCTTTAAAATCGGACTCTCACGGGTCACTCTTCTCTCATGAAGCAGAGGGTAAGCAAATTAATGTAAGAGAGAAGAAGAAAAATAGTCGCTCACCTAGACTACGACCCACATAAACATGCATGCAACTAATATGATAGACAATTCTAGCTACCGTACATACATTCCAACCAAACAAGGTCCTGTCACAGCCGAGAGCTTACAAAGATATGGTAAAGTGAGGCAATGGGTAAGAAAAGGCAAAACATTTATGGGAATGTGGAGGTATAGGTGATCAAGCTAGTACCTAAACAGAACCATATGAAAACGTCCGATTCCAACTCAATTATGAAATAAACACATGCCCTTCACTTGGCATAAAACTCACCAAACCAAACCAAACATACTCCTCAAATTATGTAAGATAGAACATAGGAGTAGAAACCGTCAACCAAACAACATCTTTTTTTTTCTTTTTCTCTTCTTTCTATTTCTTTTGGTTTCTTCTTTTTCATTCCTTTTTTCGATTCTTTTTTTTCTTTTTTCATCACGTTTTTTTTCTTTCAACCTCCTTTTCTTCATAAGTTACCAACTCCGAATCAACAGAATACGCGCCAACATTTGATACAATAGACAATATACCGCAGAACAATCTAAACTAGCTTGACAAGGCAGGCTAAATTTGGAATGTAGCTAAGGGTCAACAGGCAAATTTGGCTAATGTGGAGTTTATGGGTAAAAATGAAAGAAAAGGGAAAATGTAAGCACCTCCCTGCATGTGACACCAACCACTATCCCGAATGTACGACGGCAAAAAGCAATTGAATTTCATATATGTGCAAATTGATGAACATGTTATGCAAGGAGTAACTACTCACAATCCTACATGAAACTGGTCATAAATGACACCAGTTTATAAGGCTCTAAATCTTAGAAATTATAAGTAGGTTGCCAAAATTTCAGGTCAAGTCTATATGTTCAGCTAAATTTTAACATTAACTCGTAGATATGCGAAAGACAAAGCTAAAAGATAACAGTTCAATGCAAGGCTTAAGCAAAAAGACAGTTATAGAGCAATTTCATTACGGAAATCGACCGTTCCGACTCAACCTATATGCTAAAATAAACGTGAAATTTTTTTTTTTGAATTTTATCAATTTTATGATTTTTATGGATTTTTATGAATTTTAACAAAAATAAACAACAATGCAAGCATAAAATTAAACGTGATTACTTAAATGCAATAAAACAAGATGCAGACACGGATATGGATGCATAACCTCCCCAAACCAAACTGTACAATGCCCCCATTGTACCAAAACATGGAAAGGAAACGCAAACTAAAAGAGAAAGAGAGTAAAAGCGGAAAAACTCACAAGATGCGCGAATAGGGGGACCTCCCCAAACCGACCATGAAATGGGAGGTTACTAAGGGCCCGGAAAACCGTCTCAGGAAGCTAATTCAAGTCAACAATACTCGATATCCGTCCAACATTGGTCGATCGAGTGAGTGGGCATCCAAGAACAGCTCGATCGAAAAGAAACTAGGTCGATCGAGTGGTTTCTTACTTTGCAGATACTCGATCGAGTAGATATTTGCTCGATCGAGAGGATTTGGCAGCACAAGTACTCGATCGAGTACTTCTCATCGTATTTCCTGCAAAAACGCAATAAGAACAGCCCGCAAACTAACAAGACAAGCATACTGAGATAATCTATGGTATAAAACCATTTATTACAACTGAAAGTAAATAAAAATGTAAAATAAAATCGCCGGGTTGCCTCCCGGGTAGCGCTAGCTTCAGTCAGTCCCAGCTCGACCTTCTTTTTCTTCGAGCCTCTCTAATTAAATACAATCAAAACAGCTCAAAGCGCGCAAAGCAACTTTGTCAAATAGTGCATGTGCTGTGCTACACAACAAAGATAAGTAGCACCAAAGTGGAATACAGAAATAGGAAAAGAAACTAAACAACCGTTTGAGTCTAACAAATTTCCTATGTGAGCTCCTAAATTTATCCACACAATAAAGGAGCGCGGGAGCAACTGTCAAAATATAGGGGTCCCGATTCAGATTAGCAATTTTGAGATGACATGTACGGTGAAAATTCGTTAAATTGTGCGTCCACATATGAGGGGGTATAGCTTTGAAAAAAGAAGCATGAATAAGACGAGGCAATTTACAAATAATAATGAAATTACCGTTTACTACCTCAGGTTGATCACTCTTAATGTCGGAATCATAGATAAAAGAATTCATTACCTCTTCCGTGCTAGGAGTAATTACCGCCTCAGCTGCTTCTTCATCAACCTCCTCAGTGGAATCCATCCCGTAGATCGCAGCTTCGAGTGTATCCGCCTCTGCTGTGAATAAGGGAGGTTCACCGTAACCTTCATCATCGTCAAACTCGTCATCCAAAATGAACCCAAGTGACGAATTTAAGCTCCCAATGGCCAACTCAGTCGATCGAGCAGAGTAATCACTCGATTGACCACTTTCCTCCCGCATCTCACTCGATCGAGTAACAGAATCACTCGATCGAGAATCATCCTCCCGCATGTCACTCGATCGAGAAGAGATATTACTCGATCGAGGAGTTTCTTCCTGTACAGCGCTGGTATCCTTGCATACGCTCTGGAAATACGATAGGAAGTCGTCATCCGAAATATAGAAATCATTTTCAGCATTGGGCAACGCGGGTTCTTCATGGGAAAAACCGCTCTTGGTCAAGCACACCTCTTCTGGTTGCCGAGCAACCAATCCAGCTGTTAACCGAGCAATTTCAGATTGCAACTCAGCAATTTCAGTGACTTGAGCACCCATATGTCTACCAAATTCCAGAACTAAGGATCTCAGCTCCGCGATTTCTTTTTTCTGTATATCACGAGGATCTTGTTGCGGTGGCCATTGATGGGGTGGATGTGGCGGCACAACTACGGCTGCATCGTGCTCAGCAGGACCACATCCCCAAGATTTCTTCCTTTCCCAACTAGCAGGTTTCTCAGCTTGGGCTTGGCGAGCGATTAGTCGGGAGACAGATGTCATCTTGGCAAGAGGGATCGAAGGTACTCAAGCCTTCCCTTCGATAATCTCCCTCAGTAGCCTGTCTAATAAACCTGTGAGCCTATCAAAACAACACTAAAGAGAAAGATAAGAACAACCTCAAGGTACTTAGTCTTCCCTTGAGGCGAAAGGACAAACAAAATAAAACAGATAAAAAACGTCGCCTCCCCGGCAACGGCGCCAAAGTTTGATGCGGTCGTTTCTACACCAAAAATAAAATACCTAAATACAACTAACAGAAGCTAGCAGCAAGTAGGGTCGATCTCCACAGGGAGGCTAAGTTGCTATCTATCTGTTTAATTCGGTCTGTCAGGATGTCACAGGAATGGGGGTTTTGAATTGATATTCTAAACTAAAGACTAAAGCGAGGGAAATAAATAAGAGAAATTAACAGCAAGAGAGAAGGGAGTATGCTAGGAGTCGGTCCACCGTGGCAGCTATCAGATCTTATACTATCAGGAATATTAAGATGATTAGACTATTGATAAGAAGAGCTATGGTCGTCACCTTTCGGTCCTTAAACCGCCCTAGAGCGTAAACAGCTTAACTTTCGCCCTCACTGCAATACCCTATTGTAATTAAGCAAGCCTTCCCTTCCAATCTTTCGACCCAGGTCGGGGTTAACTAAATTTATTGGTCTCCTGCATGCATTCATTCGACCGGATAACAATTAAATTGCCTAATACAATTCCTATCGCAAGACTAATCTATTTAATACAATTAAAGCATGCTACTACGACTTCCCTAATCCTAACATACTAGGGGGAATTAGCTAGACATGGAATTAATAAGAACAATAAATAAAAAGGGAGAGGAAATAATAGCCATTAAATAAAAAGAGAGGAAGGAAGAAAGAATCACTGAATTAAAGAGATTCGGAAATGAACAGGAATAAAAGTAACAGTGTATATAGAAAAGAGAAGAGCAACGTGATCCTTGGATTATTACAAATGACAACCTTTACTCCTATTTATAAGAAAATAGTAGTAGGATTAAACCTAATGACGGAATATAACTAAAAAGCCCAGCCCGTCAGCAAAATCCACTCGATCGAGTAACTGAATCACTCGATCGAGCAAACTCAGCCAGAAAACAGCTCGATCGACCATGTAAAGTGCTCGATCGACTAATTACACATAAGGGACTGGTCGATCGACTAAGGAAACCACTCGATCGACTATTTATTCTCCTAAAACCACTCGATCGAGTGGAAAACTACTCGATCAGGTGGGTCTTGACTTCAGCAGCTTATAATTCTCGTTAGTTTGCCTTTGACTCGTCCTTTTAGCACCCAAAACACCTTCACGCATCCCAAGACAGCTATAATTCCCGCTCCAAATCTACTCTTTCTCCAAATGCATGCAAAATGGACGGTAAATGACTTGATTTCGCTACTTTCTGGTCCATTCCTGCAAATAAGACAAAATAAACCAAAGTAGCATATTCGGGGCATTTCGTAGCATAAAACCACGATAAAAGCATAAAGATACGCGCATAAAATAGGCTAAAAAGACTATATAAAATGCACGTATCAGTGGCTCGTCGGTAGCGTCAGTCTCCTCACCGTCACCGTCTGTCTGCATCGGATCCTCCTGCACAAACTCCTCCTCCTGCTCCGGACGCGTACTCTGTCCTCCTCCTGAGCCGCCTCCACGCTTCCTACCTCGACCTGCTCCAGCCATCTGCAGTAATACAAATAAAAATTAACACAAATAATGATAAATGAAAATTATACAGACTTCTAAATTTTAATAATTTACTCTTGAGGAATACAAAATTATACCAATTTAATCATCTTCACCTTCAAACCCCTCGTCCTCATCCTCATCCTCTTCCTCATCCTCATCATCGTCATCATCATCATCATAATCATCTTCATCTCCAAACCCCTCGTCCTTCCTCCTTTTCTCCTCCTCCCTTCTCCTCCTCACCTCATCTTCCCCCCTCCTCTCCTCCTCTTCTTCCCTTCTCTCCTCCTCCTCCTCCCCCGGCAGTCTCTCTTCCACATCATAAAATTCTTCCTCTTCCATGTCTTCACCATCTTTATTCTCATGCTCATAGTTGATTTCATCGGGTGGAGACAAAAGCGTTTCATTTGAAACGTTTTCTTCTTGGAAAAAAGTTGTATCAACTTGTGACCGTGCCTTTGTCTTAAAGATTGCACACCACGCATTTTGATTTCTATCATTTGTTGTGCTTGGATAAGTAGCAAAATACACTTGATGAGCCTGATGTGCAAGTATAAATGGATCATACTTAGAGTATGTTCTAGTACGATTCACTTCTACAAGCTTGTATTGTTCATGTACTCTCATTCCATCCACATAATTATCCTTCCAGTCAACCTTGAATAAGACAGTTTTATAAGCTCGGTCACGTCCACTATAACTAATTTTAAAGATATCTTCAACTATACCATAGTATTCGTTGTCATCAAGAGAAGAAATAGTAACCCCCCAATTGCACCTAGCCTTACCTTTACCGTGGTTGAATGTTTGAAAATTAAACCCATTAACCGAGTATCGATTCCACGTTCTTACCATTTTTGAAGGACCAAAAGCCAAACTTCTTATCAAATCATCTTGAATATTCAACTCAATTACATGTTTCTGAAACCATGATGGAAATTGGTCCTCATGTTTGTCCCAAACATCATCCTTACTTATATTAGGATTCCTCTGAATGAAATCATTAACAAACTGTGTTTCGTATGGCTCCAAGAGGTCACAATTAGATAGCACGTAAAGGTGGGCACGATTATACTCCTTATCATCCAAATATCGTGTTTGCCCCTTTGATGAACACCCTTCATCATCTTGAGTTTGAAAAAATTCGGGTAAACTTCCGTCTACTTCATCCGGTTTATCAACATTCAAGTTTTTTGCTTTGGTTTTTATATGTTTTTCAAAGTAAAGAGAACAAAAGTTTGCAATCTCTTCCGTTAAATAAGCATTGCATATAGAACCTTCCACCCTAGCTTTATTACCAATTTTTTTTCTTCAAATGATTAAGAAACCTATAAAAGTTAATGATGAGTTTTATTAATAGTAAAGTTAACATATAATAAATAGATTAGTTATTATTATTAATTTTAATTTAAAAGTATATACATTATCTTAATTACCTTTCAAATGGATACATCCACCTATATTGGACGGGTCCCCCAACTTTGGCTTCATATGGCAAATGAACCGGTAGATGCTCCATGGAGTTAAAAAATGCAGGAGGAAAGATCATTTCAAGCTTACACAATATCTGTGGTATTTGCTCTTCTAGACGAATCATGTCATCAACACATATTGAAGAGGCACATAAATCTCGGAAGAATTGACTAATCTCAACAACTGCATTCCAAACGTTTGTCGGCACGAGGTGTTTCAAAGCAACGGGTAATAATCGCTCCATGAATACATGACAATCATGACTTTTCAAGCCTTGCAACTTGACTTCTTAAGATCAACACATCGATTAAAATCGATGCATACCCATCAGAAACTTCAAATTTTGTAACCACTCACACAATACTTTTCTCTTAGCTTTGTCGAGAGTGAAAATGGATGTTGGCTTAGACCTGTCGCCGCGAATGTGTAATTTGGGACGATGACAAAATTTCTGCAAATCTTTTCTAGAAGCAATGCTATCACATTTTTCACCTTCTACATCCATGATCATGTCAATTAGTTGCTCAAAGAAATTCTTTTCTATGTGCATTACATCCAAATTATGTCTTATCAACATTGTCTTCCAATAAGGAAGGTCCCAAAGAATGCTTCTTTTAAACCAACCGTTTTTCTGCTTTTTCAATTCTTTAAATTCTTCCTCGGTACCATCAATAGGGGATGGTAAATCACATACCGTCTTCCATATCTCATCCCCAGGCACTCGTTTCGGAGGGGCATCAAGCACCTCTTTACCTTTTGTGAAAGCTTTCTTGTTCTTCCTATGTGGATTTCCCTCTCGTAAGAAGCATCTATGACAATCAAACCAGCTTATTTTCTTGCTATTGGGAAGCCAAAATGCTTTACTTTCCTCCATGCAACAAGGACATGCTTTTTGTCCTTGTGTAGACCACCCAGATAGCATACCATAGGCGGGAAAATCATTTATTGTCCACAAAAGGGAAGCTTTAAGTTGAAAATTTTGTTTTTTAGACACATCATAAGTTTCCACCCCAACTTCCCACAAATATTTCAACTCCTCCACCAATGGTTGTAAATAAACATCCAAATTACGTTTCGGGCTTTTTGGTCCGGGAACAATAAGTGACAAGAAGATAAATGGTCTTTTCATACATAACCAAGGTGGTAAATTGTATGGTGTGACCATAACGGGCCAACAAGAATACTTCCTCCCAAAATTACCGAAAGGATCAAATCCATCCGTACACAAGCCAAGTCGTACATTGCGGGGTTCCTTGGCAAAATCGGGATACATCCGATCAAATCGTTTCCATTCTTCCCCATCACTAGGATGACTCATCTTCCCTGGAGCACGTGGGTTTTCTTTGTGCCATCTCATTTGTTCGGCAATGTTTTTGGTGGCATAGATTCTTTGAAGTCTTGGTGCGAGAGGAAAGTAAAACAATTGGTTACATGCTATTGGTTTCTTACTCTTTTTGGCCCTCTTACTACCGTTGCCTTTTTTCAACACCAAAACTGTATCTCCTTCACTTGTCTCATATCTATCCGCCCCACAATCTTTACATTTGTCAAGCAAAGCATCATCTTTCCAAAATAGCATACATCCTTCGGGACATGCATCAATCTTTTCATGCGGTAACTGAAGACCTTTAACTACTTTTTTGGTAGTATAGAAACTTCGGGTCATGATATTATCATCGGGGAAAGATTCCTCAAGGAACGAGGCAATGCCATCAACAGCAACAAATGACATATTGAACTCACATTTCAAGGTAATTAGCCTAGAAGCGGCTTGTAACAATGTCATTCTCCTTCCTTCATACAAGGGTTTTTTTCGAGGCTTTTAACATGTCAAGAAAGGCTTTTGCTTGTGGGTGTGGCGGTTGTTCTTCTGAAGTAGTTATATGGTCATCACTATTAAAAATAGTGGAATCCATAGCATCAACAACCATCTCTCTATATGGGTTCTCATCATTTTGTATTTGTTGGGTGTGAGTTTGTTCATGAATTGGAGAATATGCTTCTCCATGTGAAATCCAATTGTAATAATTTGGCTTAAACCCGTTTATAATGAGATGTTCTTCTACTACAATGTCAAGCTGGTATTTCAGGTTTTTGCATTTGGCACAAGGGCACCTAAGTTTTTTGTCTACCAAGTCATATTCATCTTGTTGTTTAGCAAATTCAATAAACTCGCTAACACCCTTTATAAATCTAGCGGTAGGACGTCTTTTCTTATTGGAATGGTCTAATCTTCCTTCATACATCCATGAACGTTCCAATCTCTTCATTTTAATCTAAAGAAGACCCCAAAGTAATTTAAACATTATACTCCACATTATACAATAAACATATGAAAACAATATATAAATATTGTCAATAAGTAATCCATCTTCGAATGGGGTCCTTATCACTCCAACCTAAACCCGTCAATGTACGTTTCAAGTCACTAGCAAACACACTTGTAATTTATTAATGAGGAAAAAATTGGCAAAGCAATTCCCTTCAGTTCTCCAAATACACATATACATGTATTCGGAGAACATTAAAGGGATCGCCACCAAACTCATTCCTCATTAATAAATCACAAGTACATGTTTACTACCTAAATGACTTGAAACGTACAAAGACAGTCCCAAAATGGGGACTATTCAAGAATTACTCCTAATAAGTAATTCTTGAACGGGTACTAAGTCAACATCAAATCAAACAACAACACAATCAAGTACAAAATTAATTAAAGCCCAATTCAACCACATAATAAAGACTTCTATCCTAAAGTCCGTAACATAATTTGAACTAAAATTAGTAAAGTTAAAAGGTAACTGGTAAGAGGAGGTTACCTAATCAAGTAAAAGCAAAAATGAAAAGAAAACAAGAAGCAACACTACCACAGACGGTGGTGCCTAGCAACATGCGGTGACAACCCTGAAAAGAGAAAAGAAAAACAAAAATAACAAGGTTATTCTACCTCAATTCATCAATAACATGAATTATCAAACTAAATTTATCAAAATCAAGTCCTAAAGAAGGTTCTACTTAGCTAATAGATAATTTCTCTTAATCCAAAAGACGGTTCCACTTAACTAATTCCATTAATGCAAAAGACGGTTTCACTTAGCTTAATATTAATAATAATAAGACGGTTTCACTTAACTTAGTAATAATAATAATAATAATAATATTAATTAAGACGGTTCCACTTAGCTTAATACTAATGATAATGAGACGGTTTCACTTAGCTACCAACACCAAACACCACCCCACGACCCACCCCAACCACGCCCACCACGGCCGACCGCCGGCCGACCGCCACCCACCGAACCACCCCCACCCATAACCCTAAACCTAGACAAAAACCCCCTTAATCATTCCCTTTTAATTCAAACACAAATTAAACTAAATCTAACTACAAATTAAACTAAATCTAACTACAAATTAATCAAACATACTAACTACAAATAAATCTAACCAACTAACAACAAATTAATCAAACTAACTATAAATTAATCTAACAAATTAAACTAAATAAACTGAAATTAAACAAAAACAACTTACCTAATTAGTGGCGGTGGATGTGGTGGTGGAAATGGCGGTGGAAGGGTGGTTGTGTGGTGTTGTTGGTTGGTGTCGTCGTTCGCCAAATCGCTCGCTCGTCCCCTTTTTTTTTTTGTTTCGCAAAGAGTAAAGTAGGAGAGAGGGGGCTGAAAGTAATAAAAAAATTGGCGACTGACTATTTGAATTTGGCGACTGAAAATCAGTTGCCAAATTTGGCGACTACCATAATTTCAGTCGCCAAATGTAAAAACTCGGTCGCCACGTAGATTCCCTTTTTAAAAATGACAGCCTGGTTTCTACTAAAAAATTTGGCGACTGATTGTCAATTTGGCGACTGAAATTCAGTCGCCAAATTGGCGACTACCCATAATTCAGTCGCCAAATCCAAAATTTCGGTCGCCACGTTTGATTCCTTTTTTGAAAAAGTCAGTCGCCATATTGGCGACTAATTTCAGTCGCCAATTTGAAAATCAGTCGCCAATTTGGCGACTACTTCTTTCAGTCGCCAAATTTCGGTCGCCTGTTTCAGGTTTTCTTGTAGTGAACAAAGGGTTTTAGAAATCGGTTTTAATTGTATTTTCAACATAAATCTTACAACATGATTACAAAAAATGAATAACAATGAATAAAAGAGAGATTTACACCCTCAGACTTACATGTTTGACGAAACGAGATGAACTAAGTTTACGATTAGTGATGCTCGACTCGAATGTAACGAAAGTGCCCTCGTAAGAGGAAAACGATTAAGATTAATTAAGTTTATTATGGTGGAGTTGGTCAAATTGGTCGGTCATGCAAAACGAGGCTGGTACTCAGAAGGATCCGAGCTTACGTGGTCGAATGTTCAAGCACGTAGACGCCAAAAAGTAAGAACGTGGTCTAGAATGCAAAGGGAGAAGAGAAGGGCGGACACTCGCGTGAGAAATATGTGAGACCGAAGGTCTCTATTTATACTAATCACACGGAGGA
Source organism: Silene latifolia (assembly GCF_048544455.1). Lineage (NCBI taxonomy): Eukaryota > Viridiplantae > Streptophyta > Magnoliopsida > Caryophyllales > Caryophyllaceae > Silene > Silene latifolia. Next base: position 49,604,427 of record NC_133527.1, on the reverse strand, counting down.
AGTAGGGTTTTTCGGAGAAACTTTGGAAGTGAATCTCGAAAATATATGAAAAGATACGAAAAATACGCAGAAAAGGACTTGGGAAGAGGCGCAGCATGCACTGCGTCTCTTGGAAGAGGCGCAACACTTGCTGCGTCTATTCCCAAGTGGTTTCCTCCCGCGGAAGGAAGATTTCCGTGTTTAGTTTATGGAATAACGGAATAATTTGGTTTGCCTTAATATTTTGTGTGAATATTACGGGAAATTGTTTACCAAAGATTAAAAGATTTATAAAATATTTATAAAATATGGAATAGAAATATCCGGAACATTCCAGAACATTACGACTCGGCATTTTAATGGTTGTCAGAAAATGAAGACGGTTTTAGGCCCGGACTCCAAATGTACTTTAACTACTGCCAAAACGACCGTATCAGCACGTAGATGACAATTAAGAGGTAGACATAAATGTTTGAGCGATCACTTGATGATAAACTTACGAACTGTCACAAATCATTCCGCGTACCAAACATGCGGCCCAATCAACACCGGGTGGTTTGCGGGAGGTGCAGAAATGAGGTATCTACAGAGCCACCACTTTGACTGAGACTTGGAGAAGGCGAAAGTCAATGTATAGCCATCAGGTCAATCGAAGATTACAACCCGACGACTATGGCGACGCGAGGCGGCTCAAGGGGTCTGAACCAAAGACCTGTCGTCGGGAACATTTTAGAGTCTGTCGACTATCGGGGAGGGTCGTTTAAAGTCCATTAGACTACGTAAGGAAGCTCGCCAGCCATAAGAAGAGACCATACCTAAAATTCCTTGGAACTCCAGGGAAAACAAAACGCGATATTGGGAGAAGACAGCAGGACACAGTGTGGAATTACTGGGAGAAATCTACTTGTGTTCAGCTTCAAACAAACTTCGGAAGAATTTGGGGTCGATGTTGATCTCTATGTCTCGAGAGGAAGTGAATGTTGGTCGTGAACTCTCGCTGGGGGAACATAATCGGGAACTGATCTCCATGTCTTGAGAGGGAAAGTCTATCCGTGTACTCTCGTTGGGGGAACATAATCGGGAACTGATCTCCATGTCTCGAGAGGGAATGTCTATCCGTGCACTCTCGCTGGGGGAACAGAATAAAGGCGTGTCGAAACACCTGTCAAAGAAGGAATGCTCGTTGTGACAAGCTAAGTCTTGGGTAAAAACAATAAGGTGATAATTTGTTGTTAGCTTGGAAGATGTGGATCCTGGCGAAGAACATACGTCAAACGGACCGAATATGTGATGTAGCATCAAGGAAGAGGCGCACCAAAAATGGGCACACAAAAATAACGAACTCATAACGAATTTTTGAAAACTCGTATGAAGGGAAGCTGAGGAAGAAGCGCAACAAGAGCTGCGTCCCTTGGAATAGGCGCAGCACTTGCTGCGTCTATTCCTGGGCGTGTCTTTCCTGCGTAAAAACCCGATGAAACAGGGGTTTCATTTCATTATTTCGAAACATAAAATCTCAATTACTCTCTCAAATTCCAACCATTTCCGTCAAAATTTGATCCAAAAGCTTGCATTTGCCATGACTAATCGAGGTATGTGTATCAATCTTGCATTTATCTTCCGTATTTGCTCAAATGGGATCGACAAAATTAGGGTGTTCGACCCTAATTAGTCGAAAATTTGGGGCTTTTCCCCCAAATGATTTTGCCTTGCGAAATTGGCTTTGTAAATGGCTAATTGGTAATATAAGGATCATAACCATGTGTTTGTTTTGAATTTTCGTTGAGTTTTGAGCATTTGAGTGAAATTGAGACGGTTTCACACCTAAACCGTAAATTGCTTCGAAAATAGCCTTAGGATTGCCCATTTGTGACAAAACTTGATATTTGGAATCCTTGTATGATGGGTAAACTTCCTACCATCTCGGAATTTTGGTTTGTGACGGCTTTTTCAAGACACTTTTCTTAGGGCATAATCGCCGTTATAACGAAATGCTGCCGAAATTCCGACTCGAACCCATGACTAGGCTTCAACTTAGGCTTGACTTGACCCAAATTACCACATGAGCGGACAGGTTTATGGGAAACTTGCCAAGGATGGCGAGAAAAGAGTGATTTCGGAGCTCCGAAAACTCGAAAATCCCCTAATCAAGGCTTGTCGTCACTTGACGCGGCCTAAATTTACCTTAATTTTGTAGGTGACGAGGCTTCTACGTCTGAGAGGACTCCCATGAACGTGGACACTGCTGTTGACCCTTCTCAGGTGCTTGAGGAGGCGTTGGAGGACGAGGTCCTAGAGGAGGAGGCTGATGAGGAGGAGGAGGCCCCGAGATGGGCCAAGGTTGGGTGAGGTGGTCGTCAGCTGAGGGGAGCACTTGCGTGGGCTGAGACCTGGGACAGTAGGCATCTGCTCTGGGCTGCGGAGGGTCACCTGTCTTACATGACGGTGAAGAACTTGGTAAATAGGATTCATCACTCTTCATTCATCTTCTTTCATTTCTGTTTCTCATTTCTTTTCTTCTTCATTTGAGCTAAAGATAGCTTTTATTTTAAATCAACATAGGAGGCCGCGAACATCAGGTCGTTCTCGGGCTACACGACGGCGATGGGGTGCTACGAGAGACTATCAGCTGAGGAGCAAGCCATGATCGAGCGGGGAGCGTTCGGTGCCTTGGTGCAGGCCTGGAGGGATATTGCGAGAAGGAAGCTTCGGGCTAACCTCAGTCTCGTTCGAGCGTTCTTGGACCGGTTTTGGGACACGACCTCCACGTTTCACATGCCTTTTGGTGAGGTGGGGGTCACTTTGGAGGACTACGACATGATTTCTGGTCTGCCGTGTGGGACTGAGGTGGTGGAGTGGCCAGAGACGGCCATAAGGGTTGACTTGGCGGAGGCCAGAAGGTTGATTGGCTGGAACTTGGCGCCGAAGGCGGCTGTGGTACCTGGCTTGGTGCCTAGTTCTTACGTGCGGGACTACTTCGCGGGGAAGACCCCTACGTTGGTGGTGATCGAGGGGAGGGAGACGGCTCCTCCTCCTGCACTGCAGAGCAGAGAGTCCGCTTGTGGCTTTGGTGGTTCTTGTCTTCGATTTACCTCGGAGACAAGGGAGAGAGGCTTTCGACGAAGCTTCTTCCCTTTATTTCTGACCTGAGTTCCCTAGGCCGTTGGGACTAGGTCACTGCTGGTTTTGCGGTCCTCTTCCGCTTCATGAGGGCCATGGTTTGTCCGGAGTTGATGGAGAAGGGAACTTCTCATGCTGCTGTCGGCCCTAGACTGCTGTTGGAGGTATGAACCTTCACTTCTTCTCATGAAATATCATTCCTTTTCTTATCAAGTCACGAAAGATCGTTGCTGATTATCTTGATTTACAGGCGTGGGTGTACTCCTACATTCCGGACCTCGCGCCTAAGAGGACGAAGCCGGTGGAGAAGGCCTATCCCGTCGTAAGGGATTGGGTGATGTGTCGCACGAGGAGTCGGCGTTCCTTCCACGACGTCTGTCGGCGGGAGGTGAACGCTCTTCTGCTGGACGGCGTGAGTATTTCACCTTACCTTTGACTGTGTTTTCTTTCTTCTACTTTTAGAACTGATCATAAGAATGACCCTTCGTTTGCTTTTCTAGTGGGTGTCTAGGCCTTGGGAGGAGTACGCTGGCGCTCCTCCTTTCGTGGCTGAGGTCCTTCGACCTAGGAGCTCGACCCGGCTGCTGCTGAGGACATCGGTGGGTCCTGTGTGGTACTTGGGTGAGCGCTTGGCTCGTCAGTGCTCTCAGGATGTCTTGACGGTTCCCATCGATCCTCCTCGGATGATGTTTAGGGAGCTTTCTGAGGTTGAGAGGGAGGCTGACCTGGCTGGCGTCGGTGGCGACGCCCTCCTCCCTCCTGGTGAGGACTACTCGGCGTTCCTCTATGGGAGGTTGGTGTACTGGCCGGTTATGGTAAGTGATTTGCCCTCTTTCATTCTTGATTGTTTGAGCATACGATGAAAGATCATCAGTTAACGGAAATCATCTGACTTTGCAGAAGGTCGAGGCGGCGGGCATCGAGCCCCCAGAGTACCCCGAGACCCTTAAGTACACCGACACGACGGGGATGACGACAATCTCCGAGCTACGTGACTTTGACGTGGCGGTGAGAGATCCTGGCCTGGACGATTGACAGCATCTGATCCGGAGGGTAAGTCTTCTAGTCTATATAGTTTTCGTGTAAGAACACATTTGCTCGAGTTTGCTCAATTGTTAAACATTTTCCTTTTGAAATGCAGGTCGCGCCATTCCGGTTCGTGGCTTTGTGGAGGGTAGCCAACCACCGCCGACTCTCTTTGTCGAGGCACTTTGGTGGCGAGGACGTCGGTATGAACCTTCCGTTTACTTTATTTTTGAGTTTTCTAATTTTCCTTTATGCTTGAAATGATTGACATGAGTCAGTTTTGTCGTTTGCAGAGGGAGCAAGAGCTGGAGCGAGAGCTTGCTCAGTCCCGAGAGGAGACCGCTCGCCTGCTGAGGGAGCTCGAGGTTCGTGACGCCGAGGTTGCTGCTCTCGAGGCGAGAGTTGCTGAGCTAGACGGCGACGAGCTCTCTTGTTGTTTCTTATTTTTGGCTGTATTTTTGTACATTTGTACATTTTCGGACACTTGGATTTTGTTTTGGGGGGGGCTCGAGCCCCCAGTTTGGTGTAAATATCCCTTTTTGATCGTATACATGACGGCCTGAGTGCCTTTGCTGCTGGGTTGCTTTGTTTGTACCTGTAGGTTAGCTTTGAACAGGTTTGGTAGATGACGGTTTACGCCGTCATGCTGCCGAAATTTACACAGAAATCACACAGAACATATATTTGTACATGTGGCCTAAATTAGCGCAAAATAATGACTCAAAAATGCAAAAAAGTATGACCAGAAATTCAAAAAATTGGTCGGAAATGACTGGACGGTAGGGAGGGTTACCCCCTAAAAAAAGAAAAATAAAAACATGTAAGTTTGAAGTTGAGAGTGAAATGATTTCCCCAAAAGGAAAAAAAAAGAGGTAAAGTTCGAAAAAATGATATAATGAAATTAAATACCAAAATGTAAAAAAGAATAAATGAAATTAAATTAGTGAAATGATTCCCTAAAAAGAAAATTAAAAGGAATGTTCAAGTGGGCTAAAATGACGAAAATGTTGATATCGTCTCCAGATGCGTGCCCGTGAAATTAGGAAACACGAAATATGGTAACTTGACGATTTACCAAAATAATAACCCGTATGAATAGGAAATTATTCGTTGAGGAATTTAGGAAAGATCCAACGCGGAAAATCACAGAAAAACAGCTGAGGAAGAGGCGCAGCAAGAGCTGCATCCCTTCGAAGAGGCGCAACACCTGCTGCGCCTGTTCCCCAGTGCGTCCGTTCTGACGGATTTTAGAAAACAACTTTTAGTATAAATAGAGACGTCGAAGGAGGTTTTGTTCACATAATTCTTCCGTCGTTCTTCGTCTTATTACACAAAACTCCCAAAATAAGCCTACATCATGAATACTCTTGAAATTCGTCTAAAAGAATGGACAAATGAGTTCTCTAGTGTGGAGAAGTATGACATGGGTGCTTATAATTTTGGAGCACTTTTGAGCTTGAAGTTGATCAAGGTAGTCAAACCGTTTCTCGATGCTTGTCTTGACTATTGGGACCCAAATCATCACGTATTTGCCTTTCCTGGGGGCGACATTTGCCCATTTCCTGAGGAGATTGCTGCGATTGGTGGTTGGGATCCAGAACATTTGCCTCTGCTATTCCCTCCACTTCTCAAGGGTATAAGAATAAGTTTAGAGACTTGCTTGGATTGGCCAGAGTTGATGTTGACCGTCTTGTGACTTCTAAAGGAGTGCGAATGTTGGATTTCATTGATCGCTTCATCAATAAGGCTGATCCTACTGTTTCTTATTTTGCAAGGCGAAGGGCATTCAGGTTTTGCCTGTTGCATGTATATGTCCTTCAAGGGCACGTTGATGAGGACATGAGGGGCGACTCTCGTCTTTTGAGCCTGATTGAGCAAATGGAGCTGCGCAGGAGCCCAACTTGTCTGTGTTTAGGAGAGATCCTATTGAGCTTAGATAACAGGAAAGCCAATCCCGACCTACCTTATCTGGGAAGTCCCATTATTTTGCAGGTAAAGGAAACTTTTTCTTTCTTCTTCTTTTTTTTTTTTCGTTTTTTTTTTCCGTTTTTTTTTCTTTTTTTTTTTTCCGTTTTTTCGTTTCTAATATCCGCTTTTGGTAGGTCTGGCTTATGACGCGTCTTCGATTGATCGAGACCCCAGTTAATGTTCTTTCTTACCATGCTCGTTCGATTGCAATGAGGACCAGGCTTTACATGGTGGACTTCACTCGAGTGTGCAACTACTGGGAAAACAAGTTGAAAAGTGAAGATGGCCCCTTAATTAGATGGATCGTACCATGGTGGCACCTCAAATCTGTTACTGGAGTATCTTCCCTGGATCCTACCCGAGATGTTCGCATTCCCGGCTTGGAGTTTATGATATGCATCTTCCTGGAGAGGTTGATGAGGCAGGTTGGATTGAAGCAGATGATCCCGAAGCTTGACACTGTCCCGCAGACTGCCGTGACGCTTACTACGGAGAGTCGAAGAGAATGGGCCATCAAATGGGCTCAGAGGAACATTTGGTTCTTGAATTCTTCTGTCAGTGCTCTATGGGTGTCAGATTCCTATATGCGGTGGAGGAAAGCTGTTACTCCAGAGGAACGCGAGAGACTGAGGAAGCGTGAACCTGTTGACTACAAGGTTCGCGAGGTGGAGAAGGAGAAGGAGAAGCATCTGACTGGGGGAGAGGAAGAAGCCGGGTTTTGAGTTGTTCATCCTTCGAAGAAACCGAAGACTTCTCCTGCCGTCGAGATGGTGGTTGGCAAAAATGGTAAAGCAAGACCACAAAAGAGACCATTGGTGATTAGGTCGGAAGTGGCGCAGGAGCGTCCGGCTCGAGGGCGCGACAAGAAGTATGATAAAAATGACAAAGGCAAAGGGAAAATGGAAGAGTAGCCTATATCTTTTATTATTATTTATTATTATTATTTTAATAAGAAGGTGGGGTTTTTAGAATCCTAGCCTATTTATTTTTATTATGATTTTATTATGTAACGTATTATTATTATGAATGAAATAAAAGAGGTTGATTGGTTATGAAACCGTTGTGGTTTTCTTTTCATTATTTTTGTCGAATTTCAAATGCATTTGCAAATGTCCTTCTATTTACATTTAAGGCGATTAAGTGGGTTGTATCCCGTGAAGGATTGCCTACGTATTCATTAAAAAATGAAATCAAACCCCTGTGCGTAGTTCGAGTAAATGTAAAAGAATAATTTTTCTAAGCAAGAGCTTGTAATGAACTTTTAGAAAATAAGCATGTGCTTTACTTACTCCGAAAATGCAATTTAGTTTATTTGATTATATTTGAATGACAAATTGTCAAAATGCAAGAGCAAGATGACATTAGCTTGATTCAGCTTGGCCAGGGGCCGTTTATTTCGTGTCATAAGAGCGACACGTGAGGTTACACGAGGCGCGTTTTTGCTCCTATTCTAGGCATAATAACGTTTTAATTGGTAAAGGTTTATTGGGTTGGTAAATTCGTTCCCGTCTAGGTCTTTGATCCTAACCGCACCCCCTGGAAGTATGGACTTGACTAGGAATGGCCCGACCCAATTGGGTTTGAATTTTCCTCGTGGATCGACAGGTAAAAGAGCCCTAATGGATTTGAGGACCAAGTCTCCTTCCTTGATGTTCCTTGGCTTAACCCTTTTGTTGAAGGCTTGTTTGATACGCGCCTGATATGTTTGCACATTATGTAATGCACGTAACCTTCGTTCATCCAGGAGGATGAGTTCTTCATATCTATCCCTCTTCCAATCGGCTTCGGGTATTTGACTCTCGAGTAAAATACGCAAGGATGGTATTTCTAGCTCGACTGGTTGTACGACTTCCATGCTGTAGGTCAAATAGAAAGGAGTAGCCCCAGTGGGCGTCCTAACGGATGTACGGTATCCCCATAAAGCAAAGGGTATCTTGCTCGGCCAATCTCTATAGTTGTCAATCATTTTCTTAAGAATTGTGACAACGTTTTTGTTCGCTGCCTCTACCACGCCATTGGTTTGTGGTCTATATGGCGAGGAGTGGTGATGCCTGATTTTGTACTTGGCTAGCAATTGCTCAGTCTCAGCTTAGAAATGTGATCCATTGTCACTGATGATCTCATATGGGCAACCATATTGACAGATGATATTGGTTTGTATGAAGTTTGCCACGTTCTTGGCTGTAAGACTAGTGTAGGACGCTGCTTCTACCCACTTGGTGAAGTAGTCGATTGCTACTAGGATGAAACAGTGACCTCCTGTTCCGGCTGGAGTGATCTTGTCGATGATGTCAATTCCCCAAGCAGAAAATGGCAAGGGAGATGTCATGGTGTAAAGCAATGAAGGAGGAACATGTTGTACATTCCCGAAGATCTGGCAATTATGGCAATGTCTCACATATTTGATGCAATCAGATTCCATTGTGGTCCAATAATATCCTAAACGTGTGATTTTCTTTGCCATCATGGGTCCACTCATGTGAGGGCCACATTTTCCATCATGGACTTCTTCCATCACTTTTCGTGCCTATGAATGATCAAGACAACGTAGGATTACACCAAGAGGTATTTATTTGTATAGCTCTCCTTGCATGAGGACGTATTGGGAAGTTAGCAAACGGATAGCGCGGTGTCCCCTTTTATCCATTTCCGGTGGATAGGTGCCGTTGAGTTTGAAGTTTAGGATTGCTTGGAACCAAGGCTCCTCCGTAATTTCCTCTTCATCGGTGATTTGGTGCACATAAGTTGGCTCTGATCGCCGTTCGATGCATAAAGGCATTTCTACCATACTATCGGGCATGTTAATCAAAGATGCGAGTTTTGCAAGAGCATCCGCGAATTGATTTTCTTCTCGAGGTAGATGTAAGTAGGTTACTTGATCGAAGAATTGGGCTACTTGGTCTATTCTGGCTTGATAAGGTGCCAAGCTTTCGCTTCGGATTTTCCAAGATCCCGTAACTTGATTGATGATCAAAGAGGAATCCCCATGTACTCGAAGATTCTTGATGCCTAAACTTACTGCCGCTTACAATCCAATGAGACAGGCTTCGTATTCTGCGGCGTTATTTGTCACCTCGAAGTCGAGTTTGTTAGAGATTGGTGTATGCTCGCCTTCAGGAGAAATGAGCAACACCCCTATTCCAAATCCTCTTAAGTTCGATGCTCCATCAAAATAGAGGTCCCAAGAGTCTACATCTATTTGGAGTATATCCTCATCCGGAAATGACTAAGTGTCTATCGTTTGTGTATCATTGATGGGATTCTCTGCGAAGAATTCGGCAACGGCGCGCCCCTTTATGACTTTCAAAGGTACATATTTAAGATCGAACTCAGAGAGCATCAAAGTCCATCTTGCTAGACGTCCATTGAGAACGGGTTTCTCGAAGAGGTATTTGACATGATCCATTTTTGAGAATATTTTGACGGAGTAGCTAAGCATGTAGTGGCGTAGCTTCTTCGTTGCCCACACAAGAGCGAGACATGTCTTCTCGAGTGGTGTGTATTTGCACTCGTACTCCAAGAACTTCTTACTAAGGTAGTAGATGGCTCTTTCTTCTTTTCCTACGGTTTGAGCTAGTATGGCGCCCATGGCCGTTTCAGTTACCGTGAGATATAAACCAAGAGGTTGATCTCGTTGGGGTGGCAGGAGCACTGGCGGTTTGGCTAGTATTTCCTTGATTCAGTCGAAAGCCTTACGACAGTCATCATCCCACATGGTGTGATCTGTTTTCTTTATCTTCTTGAATATGGGTTCGCAGATCATGGTGAGTTTCGATATGAATCGACTGATGTATTGTACCTTGCCTAGGAATCCCCTAACTTCTTTCTCTGTTTGAGGTTGCGGAATTTCGATTAAAGCTTTGATCTTTGAAGGGACTATTTCTATACCTCATTAGCTAACCACGTATCCCAGGAGTTTGCCAGATGTCACTCCGAATGCGCATTTCTAAGGATTGAGTCCCATGTTGTACTTCCGTAGCCTCGTGAAGAATTTGCGAAGGTTCGCAATATGTCCCCCTCTTTCCTTGGACTTGACAATCATGACATCTACGTATACCTCAACTTCTTTACGCATCATGTCATGTAAGAGCGTAGTTGCGGTGCGTTGGTATGTAGCTCCGGCGTTAATTAACCCAAACAGCATAACCGTGTAGCAGTAGGTCCCCCATTGAGTGACAAAGGCGGTCTTATGCATGTCCTCCAAGGCCATCTTGATCTGGTTATATCCCGCTTATCCATCCATGAAGGATAGAAATGCGTGATCCGCTGTATTATCCACTAATATGTCGATATGTGGTAGAGGAAAGTCATCCTTAGGGCTTGCTTTGTTTAAGTCTCTAAAGTCAACACAAACACGGATTCTCCCATCCTTTTTGGGTACGGGTACTATGTTAGCTACCCAGTCTGAGTACTCGGAAACTTTGATGAACCCGGCTTTGAATTGTTTATCGACTTCTTCTTTGATCTTGAGAGCCCATTCTGTCCTCATTCTTCGAAGCTTCTATTTCATGGGTTTGAACCCTGGCTTGATTGGTATTCTATGCTCTGCAATCTCCATGTCGATCCCTGGCATATCTTTGTAGGACCAAGCAAAAACGTCTTTGAACTCGTGTAGGAGGTCTATGAAATTGGCCCTTTCGGTGGGGCTCAAGGTTGTCCCTATCCTAAGTTCTTGGGGTTCTTGTTCAGTTCCTACGTTGATGGGTTCAGTATCTTCTATCACTGGTCCCCCTTCCCCCTCTTGTAGTATTTATTTGGCTATGTAGGGAGGTATCTCGATTGAGTCAGGGTCTGGGTCATTCTCATCATCATCGTAAACAGAATTGCATTCAAGATAACACGAAGAGTAAGCAGAACCTGATTTATTCATACTAAGATTTGAGAGAAGTTGAAACAAAGAAGCCATCTGATCTGTGGTCAGTGGCAGTAAAGGGACAGTGGTTGGGACATTTCCCGAACTACTGTTGCTATTCGACACTAGGTTAGGAGAGATGAGGGGAGTAAGAATAACGACAAGAGGAGACTCTCTAGGAACTTCTCTAGACTCCGACTCTGACTCTGACTCGGATTCACCATCTTCTGGTTCTCCTTTGAACAACTCTCCTTCTCCAGTAGTGAACTTGAAGAGTCTTCCTTGATTGTTTGTCCACTTGATCGACTTTCTCCATCCTTTCTGTTGATTGGTGTTGATTTCTGTGATTAACGCGGTAGGGTTGAAGTGATCGTCTTGAAGTATCATAGTAACGATCTCGTCTATGATGCTTTCGGCGCTCTTGATTAATGGAAGATCCTGGAGGTAGACATCCTCCTCGTTATCCGTCCATATCCTGTTGATCACCTCTTCCTTTGGGGAGATAAGTTGTGAGAAATCTAAGATAGATTCGTCACTTGTGATCATCAGAACTCTAAGAGGATTCTGAGTGTTGTTGGGCTTACCTCCGGGCGGTATTGGTAGGCGACCGTCTTCAATCATATCTTGAAGTACATTTTTCAATTTGTAGCATTTCTCTGTATCATGTCCCTAACCTCAATGGTATTCGCAGTACGAATTCTCATCCCAGAACTTGGATTTCTTTTCCGGTTCGGGTGTAGGACCTATGGGTTGAATATTCCCGAGTTTCATCAATCTTTTCAGAGCGTTGGAATACGTGTCCCCTAGATTTGTGAATTTCCTTGGAGGTGTACTCTTCTTAGATGGCTCAAGGAGGTTAACTTCGTCGGTCTTGCTAGTGGAGCCGTAAGAACGACTTGTTGAGCCTTGGTATCCACGACCTATCGTTTTGGACAAGAGCCCTTTACGAATGTCATCTTCGATCCTTGTCCCTAGTACGGTCAAATCTTTGAAAGTCTTGATGTTTTGATACCTCAAATGATTTGCATAGATGGGCTTTAGGTTGTCCCCGAATTTCTCCACAAGGGTAGCCTCATCTGGACGTTCAACAAGTTGAGTACTAGTCTTCTTCTACCGACTTAGGAAATCGGTGAAACCTTATTTGTCATTTTGGGTAAGAACCTCTAAAGTGCGCATGTTGACTTGGATTTTAGCATTATCCGCATATTGTTTAGCAAACTTGATTGCGGCATCGTCCCAAGGAGCGATTTTCTTGTGCTCTAGTGAATAGAACCATTGTTTTGGGATGGTGTCAAGAGATGAAGGAAAGATCCTTAAGAACATCTCGGGTTTAATGCCTTTGATAGACATGTAATCCTTGAAGGCACAGATATGGTTCAAAAGGTTTGCATGCCCCTTGAATTTAGGGATATCTGTCATGTTGGAGTTGGTTGGAAACTTGGAACTTACGGCCTCATACTTGCGATTATTCTCTCTATAAATGTCATCCCCTTTAAGATACATCAGTTGCTCCTCTAAGTATTGGAGTCATTTCTCAGCTGCAGTCATGCCCATGGGAGGGTTTTCATCCCCGAAGTAAGTCATCAGCGATTTCACTTTCTCGAGGAGGCATCCTTGTTTCCACGGCCTATATTCGGCCCTCAATGGTATCAAGGCGATCATGCACTTGGTCTTGAGTAAATTGGAGACGAGCTAGCGCGGTTAGGATTTGATCATTACTATTCTGGAGTTGATTGAAGTTCGCGTTGCTTGTTTCAGGCATCTTGGAAACTGAATAAGAGATCGACGATGAATCAAAACACGATCGACCACTCTAACACACTTACTTGAAAAGAAATGTTTTGACTCGTGAAGTGGGAGTGTGCCACTTGTGTCAGTGAGTTCTAAGGAAATGACAAAGTTTGAAAAATGTTGGTCCTAGTCAACTTTAGTGTAGTTGTAGGAGTGGACTCGAAGTGAAGTTTTGAAATGGGTTTTGAGGCCCGAATTTTGACTCGACGATTGGACAGAGTTTCGGCTTGTTTTGCACTAACATTAGGCCCAAGTTCGAAATTTTACATGTTAAAGAAGGATTTTGAATTTTTCAAAAATCGTCATGGTTTTGTTTAGAAAAGGGTGATCACGTATGGTACAAACAATATACAAGCATTATAACGGGATGCTGAGTGCATTTAAACGGGTTTTGGTTTAAAGGGTGGGTTGCCATACCGAACGATCAAACCCGAAGTCTGTGGAGAGGCTCGTACCAAACAAGAGTAAGGCCGATTCCTAGTCCATTTCCTCAAGTAGAGAAAGTCCTTGATACAAACAAGAGTAAGTACCATGGTATGGATGACGTCAATAGCTATCCATCCTTAGGCCCAAATAAGAATTAGGAGCGTTTAGACGGGACGATTGGTCGAATGGGTTGGGTTGGGCCTAGGAAGGCCGAATGAAACGATCTAGGACGACCGAGTTATGAAAACCGACAATTGTCTTGTACAAACTATTCCCTAACCTTGTTCAAGTTTAACCCTTTTGGCTACACGTAAGTGTATTATCCCCAGCAGAGTCGCCAAACTGTGGACAATGGGCCACGGGGGCGCTTGGGAAACAAGCGTTTGTATTTGTGGAGTCGTCACCAATTTATTGTAGAAAATTGGAAACCGTTCGAATACCTTGTGCCATGTCAAGACACAAAGTAGTGACATGAACACCAAGAACTCGTTACCCTTAGCATTCTATGTCTAGAATGACTCTCGTGGATGCCAATGAACACGGATGTTCACAGAGATCTGGAGTAAGGGGTGAGGGTACGTATTAGGAAGCTCTTTTGATCGAACACCTAATCCCGCCCGCCTCGATAGCGGCCTCTACTAATGATTAGGGAAAATCGTCTATACTTGATATATTGTCGATTATATGCATGCAATGCAACATCCAACGTTTTAATCCTAACATGTGAGAATTAATACTAAGTCGGTAAACAATTAATTTAGCATACAATTAGGTCGAATCGAGATTTAAGTTCAATTACATGTGAAAACATACAAGCAATAGAAAATACAATTATGAATACAATAAATGAAAAATTACAATAATGAAAATTACAATAATTACATCGGGTTTAATGATTTATGTCGAAAATACCTCTAAAACGGATAATTTGGAAAAGAAAGAATAAACAAATTAACGAACAGATTATTAGGTGATAATACGAATAATAGTTAATTAAATACGTAAACTAATAAACTAAGTCAAGGCAAAACGGGAGTTCAGAGACAGAAGTCAACCAGGAACAAGCGCAGCAGAGCTGCGCCTTCTGGAAGAGGCGCAGCAGTCACTGCGTCTGTTCCTTGACTCAGTTCTGGCTGTGAAGCTGGAATTGCAAGTCGTTAATATTCGTTGGTTAATTTAATGATTGATTATATTATTTGACTCGGATGAAAGTGATTATCAGATTATTTACATATGATTGACGGTCATGAAAGCAATAAACATGGATGAAACTAATTAGGACGAATTATTACAAGATTAATGGAGATTAATGATTAACAAATAAGAAACTAAACAAATTAATTAGGTTAAATATGATGAATTAATGACGGAACTAATGATAAATATGATAATAAACAGGTGAGAATATATCAAAGATCGAATTCCAGAAACTCAATATGAATGAATCGAATTTCTACAACCCGGTTTGACTTTAGTGACGAAAACCCGCAAATATTAATTACTTGGGATTTAAGTCGGGAATTAATGAGATGAACTATATGTTAATGATGATGAACAATTTATATGTCAAATTATTATGTTCAGATTGTTATATTAAAACAAGGAACAAATGAAAACAAACGAAAAACAACGAATGAACTAACGAAAGACGAAGGAAGAAGAAAGGAAGCAGGAACTGCGGCAGCCTCACGAAGAGGCGCAGCAGGTACTGCGTCCCTTCGAAGAGGCGCAACAGTTGCTGCGTCCTTACTCGACGGTTGTCCTCTGATAATCCGTAAAAAGAGTTTTAAACAAAGGGTTTTAGAAATCGGTTTTAATTTTATTTTCGACATAAATCTTACAACATGATTACAAAAAATGAATAACAATGAATAAAAGAGAGATTTACACCCTCAGACTTACATGTTTGACGAAACGAGATGAACTAAGTTTACGATTAGTGATGCTCGACTCGAATGTAACGAAAGTGCCCTCGTAAGAGGAAAACGATTTAAGATTAATTAAGTTGATTATGGTGGAGTTGGTCAAATTGGTCGGTCATGCAAAATGAGGCTCGTACTCAGAAGGATCCGAGCTTACGTGGTCGAATGTTCAAGCATGTAGACGCCAAAAAGTAAGAACGTGGTCTAGAATGCAAAGGGAGAAAAGAAGGGTGGACACTCGCGTGAGAAATATGTGAGACCGAAGGTCTCTATTTATACTAATCACACGGAGGAAGGAGGGTTTTTCGGAGAAACTTTGGAAGTGAATCTCGAAAAGATACGAAAAATACGCAGAAAAGGACTTAGGAAGAGGCACAACAGGCACTGCGTCTCTTGGAAGAGGCGTAGCACTTGCTGCGTCTATTCCCAAGTGGTTTCCTCCTGCGGAAGGAAGATTTCCGTGTTTAGTTTATGGAATAACGGAATAATTTGGTTTTCCTTAATATTTTGTGTGAATACTACGGAAAATTGTTTACCAAAGATTAAAAGATTTACAAAATATTTATAAAATATGGAATAGAAATATCCGGAACATTCCAGAACATTCCGACTCAGCATTTTAATGGTTGTCAGAAAATGAAGACGGTTTTAGGCCAAGACTCCAAATGTACTATAATTACTGCCAAAACGACCGTATCGGCACGTAAATGACAATTAAGAGGTAGACATAAATATTTGAGCGATCACTTGACGATAAACTTACGAACTGTCACAAATCGTTCCGCGTACCAAACATGCGGCCCAATCATCACCGGGTGGTTTGCGGGAGGTGCAGAAATGAGGTATCTACACCTGCTACCCTTGACATTTTTCTTTCCTCATAGAGTTCGGCAGAGGTGTCATTCTCCAGAAGTTCCCAAACCATAGCCTTCTTCCTTAGGTTCGTAAACCCAAAGTTAGGATTCTTACCCCTAGATTCTTAGATCCCAAAATGGCTTCCTTTAGGTTCATAAGCCTTTAAGCTCCCACACGAACATCCTTAGGTTCATAAACCCATAAATCCTTTTGGAGTTCTTTTACCTCAGAAAGCTTAAGCGCACGCGTTTAAAATAAGAATTAGTAACCCAGTAAGTTCTTAAACTTAACCCTAGGATCCCAATTCCTCTTAGGTTCATAAGCCTTTAAGTTCCCATACCAGCCGTCCTTTTAGGTTCATATACTCAGGTTCACACACTTAGCTTCTTTTAAGTTCCCAAACTCCCTAGAGTTCACATACTTATACCCTTTAGGATCATATTCCTTTAGGATCACCTTTTCCCTTTAGGATCACATCCTTTAGGATCACCTTTTCTTAGAGTTCCTACACTCAAACCTTGATTACCCCTTTAAGTTGAACTTATATTTGGCTTCCTTTCCGTCGATGTTTTCCTTTAGGGTCCCACACCTTAGCACAATCTTTATATATCTTTTAGGTCTTACCCTTAGCTCCTATGCTTACCCTTAGCTCCTACGCTTACCCTTAGCTCCTACGCTTAACCTTAGCTCCTACGCAGCTCCGGAAACGTCTCAAAGAAGAAGTCTCAGGTATGGTCTCTTCGTATGGCTGGCGAGCTTCCTTACATAGTCTAATGGACTTTAAACGACCCTCCCCGATAGTCGATAGACTATAAAATGTTCCCGACGACAGGTCCTTGGTTCAGACCCCTTGAACCGTCTCGCGTCGCCATAGTCGTCAGGTTGTAATCTTCGATTGACCTGATGGCTATACTTTGACTTTCGCCTTGTCCAAGCCTCAGTCAAAGTGGGGGCTCTGTAGACACCTCGTTTCTGCACCTCCCGCCAAACACCCAGTGATGATTGGGCCGCATGTCTAGCATATGTAGCGATTTTATGACGTTTCATAAATCGGTTAATAAAAGGTAACTCAAACACGTGTCTCTACCTCATGGTTGTAATCTAGGTGTCATTACGGTCGTTTTGGCACTAATTACAGTTCATTTGGAGTCCGGGTTAAAAACCGTCTTCATTTCCTAAAACCGTCAAATCCCGAGTCAAAAGCAATGTGCTTATCTACCTAAGGTTAGGATGTCATAAAATGTTGATATTATATCTCATTTTGAGTCTCATGTCACTTCATTAGGCTAAACTCAAGTTTACATTGCAAAATGTGTATTTCATTTAGCTAAAATGATAACCCGACCTTTAGGCCCATTTTACGAGGTCATAACGACTTTTTTTGGGTTAGGTTTATTTCACAGAAAGTTCTAGATCTCTTTCTTAGCTTTCCAACGCCACCGAAATCACCTTAATCCGAGTCTTGTTGAGAAAGTTATGCCTAAAATACGACAGGCTGTCAAACGCGCTTTCTTGCGCAAGAGGAACCCGCTGAGGAAAGGACGCAGCAAGTGCTGCGCCTCTTCCAAGGGACGCAGCACCTGCTGCGCCTTTTCCTCAAGGTTTTCTTTTTGTCCAAGTTTCCGTGTTTAACCTAAGTCGGTTGTTTCCGGATCTTTCTCTCCTTTCCTAAACCCTAACTCCGTGTGATTAGTATAAATAGAGACCTTCGTTGCTCATATTTCTCACGCGAGTGTCCGCCCTTTTCTTCTCCCTTTGCATTCTAAGACCACGCTCTTGCTTTTTGGCGCCTACGTGCTTGAACTTTCGACCACGTAAGCTCGGATCCTTCCGAGTACCAGCCTCGTTTTGCATGACCGACCAATTTGACCAACTCCACTACACCATAATCAATTAATCAATTCAATTTGCTTTTAAATCCTTTTTCAAGGGCACTTTCATATTTGCATTATAGATCGAGTCGAGTTACCACTAAAAACCGATTTAGTTAAATCTCACGACGCTAACATGTAAGTCTGAGGGTGTAAAATCCCAATTTTATTTAATGTATTTTATTTAATGTATTTATTTTCTGTATTATAATTAATGTAAGAATTTATGTCATAAGTATGCTCGAAACCGTCTTTTAAAATCACCTTTTTTTAAAAACCCTTTTAACGGAAGTAACAAATATCTGACGTGGGGAAGAATCGCATCAACTGATGCGCCTTCTAGAAAAGGCGCAGCATCTACTGCGCCTCTTCCAGGGGCTGCTTTCAGTTGATGCACTTCTTCTTCTTCCTCGAGTTTTTGTTCCTTTCGTCTTTTATTTTTCTTTCTTCGTTTTTTCCCTTATTTCACCTAATAATTTTCAAATTAGTTTTTATGAATCCATTTCAATAATTTTCGACTTAAATCCCTTATAATTAATATTTGTGGGTTTTCGTCACAAATTCAAACTCGGATTTTAGAGACTCGATTCGTTCATATCAAGTCCCTTGATTTCGTCTTTGATACATGTTTTAAATCTGTTTTCTTCATCAATTCGTAATCTTTTGTTTCCACCATTAACTTCAAGTTTGTAAATAAATCAATTCCAACATCGTAAATAATATCTAACTTATAATTATTCGTTTTAAGTTGTTTTCTTTCACTTCATGACGATCCCAGATGCATGTAAATCAATTAATCACTTCTACTCGAGTTACCAATCAATAAATCAATGTAAATTAACCAACGAACATTAAAAAAACCGCGAGTCTGACTTTCACAGTTAGAACCCAACTCAATAACAGACGCAGGAAGTGCTGCGACTCTTCCAGAGGACGCAGCAGATGCTGCGCCTGTTCTGAGGTGGTTTCTGCCTCTAAACTCTTCTCGTTTTGACATAGGGTTTCTAATTAGGGTTTTAATTAACCATTATTCTTATTATCACCATAATTCGACATATTTTCCATATTTTTCTTATTCACCATAATTTCCATAATTTCCTTATTTTCCAAATTTCCATATTTTCCATAATTTCCATATTTTCCAAATTTCCAAATTTCCATATTCTTCATATTTTCCAAATTTTCCTTTTCTTCAAATTTCCTTATTTTCTAATTTTCATAATTTAAATCAATTTCCAATTTCCTTATTTTTTTCAATTTTTCAAATTTTATTTATTCATTTATTTTATTTCTAAAACTCTTTTGGGCATGTTTATGACGTAAATTCAAGTTTATCAATTGTAATTTATTTCTTTATTTCGTATTCGTATTTATTTTGTATGATTTATTTACTTGGCATTCACATGTAATTAATTTAACATTCACTTCGACCCCAATTAATTGTATGTTAAATTACGTGTTAACCGACTTAGTTAATTCTCACATGCTAGGATTAATTTATTGGATGTTGCATTGCATGCATATAATCGACAACATATCGAGTATGAATAACTTCCCTAATCATTAGTAGAGGCCGTATCGAGGCGGGCGGGATTAGGTGTTCGATCAAAAGAGCTTCCTAATACGTACCCTCACCCCTTACTCCAGATCTCTGTGAACATCCGTGTTCATTGGCATCCACGAGAGTCATTCTAGACATAGAATGCTAAGGGTAACGAGTTCTTGGTGTTCATGTCACTACTTTGTGTCTTGACATGGCACGAGGTATTCGAACGGTTTCCAATTTTCCACAATAAATTGGTGTAACACCCCGGTTTATGAAGGAGCCTTTAGCAAGACGTTCCCTAATAAACCGGACTGTTACCATCTCGGTTTCCCGAGGTAGTGAATAACAAAGTACAACGACACCAAAGTACTTTAAATTAAAACTTAACGATTACATGTTTATTACAGATTATCCAGCCAAACTTAATATAAGATGAATACAACTCGCAGCGGAAAATAAACTAAGTGATAAAATCTTCTATGTGGTCTAGACTTCTAGGTAGATTGGCCAAGTCCTCACGCATCCCATAGCTCCCAAGTCAACTAATCTTTAGTACCTGTCAAATCTGCTCCCCATTATGGTTCATCACAGGTGTTCACGAATACACAGGGTCAACCACGAGGTTGAGTAGGGAAAACAATGAAACAACACAAATATGCTATGCATGCTCCTCCATCACCTCCATCTCCACCTCAACTCATATATCATAACTCATATCTCATAACTCGTAACCCGGACAACCCAGCCATACCGATCCCCGGTAGATTATATACATCGACCGTAGCCGATCTGCCAGCTCGCAGCTGAGGACACCAGGGCAAGTCCTGCAGAACCCGCCTGGGCCTTATCACAACCTCATCATCACCACACCATATCACCTCAACATCCTCCACCTCCAATGCATATGAAATGCTCAACAGTAATCAATGCAACTTATTATGTATACCAATGAATGAAATCATGCCAGCTATCAAAATGATGAGATAACATAGTCAACACGAACAGTTCAGTCCACCACACTCCAGTATATGAAACATAACATAATCACAACCACAACAAGTCAACGATCACAGCTTGGTCACATGGAACACAACAATCAACACAATTTAACAACACCGGTAAGTCAAGTGTATTTCCCTACCTCAGAACTGCAGTCAAATAGTCGGAAGCTAAGTGATAATCCACAATAAGTCGCCCTCTGAAAGATAATGAAATGATAACCAGTTACTTAATTATTCCCGTTCCCCAAAATAGAAGTTACTAAAAATAGAATTTCTTAAAATGGAAACTTTCCCGATATAGTAACTTTTCTCTTTTAGCAAACCCAACTCAAAACCCGTCTTTAAACATTTTGAATAACTCGGGAGTTAAAAGAAATAATTAATTTAAATGAATTAAACGATTAAAGGAAAACCCGAACCAAACGAACGACTTAAACAACCCGACTCCCTAACCGCACCCCCTTCAACCCGACACAACTCCCTCCAACAACCACCAGCCCTCACCGCCGACCACCAGGCCTGACACCAGGTCTGGCCTGGTCGCCTCCAACCACCACGACTGTGGTCGACCCACGCCGGTGGTCAGAACCACCACCACCAACACCCCCGTCCGCAACTCGCCGCCACAAATGACCCACCTTTGCAACCCCATAGCCGCCACTGTTAACAACAGTACACCACCCTATTACCACCATTCTTCTCGCCGCCAACCCACGCACACATACACCATGGCGCCACCATTTCGACCTACCCCGAGTCCACGGTGGCGCCACCCCAATCCTACCCGTCTAAACCCACCAGAAAACCCGTGTGTAAACCCGTTTGACCACCCCTGTCGACAACACCTCCTGCCACCTATTCCACCGCCTAAAACCCACCTAACCACCACCAAAAGGGACGACTCTAATCACCCATTACCACTACCCCGACACCAACCACCCTTATCCCCTCCCTGAGACACGCAACCGCCACCAACATCTCGACAGAAAAACAAAAACAAAGGGGAAGGTTGTACTCATACCTTTCTTACCGCCACAACTGCCACCAGGGCCGCTCACGGACGTCGACAAACACCCTAAGGCCTTCCCTGCTGCTCCGTCAATCACCCACACTCACCTTCTCTCTCTCGATTTGTGTGTTGGTTGGGAAAGGTGCCGCTGAATGAGGGTGGCGGGTGAGGGAGTAGGGTTTTCTAGAGTTAGGGTAAACTTAGGTTAAAATTAGGTTAAAAGGTAAATGGGTCATGGGTAATCGTTCCTGGGTAAATGGGTAAGTGTCATGGGTCCGCGTGGTTGGTAAACAAATTAATTAACGTGACGTCATACAATTAAGCCCATCTCGACAAGCTTACAAATACTCGATCCCACGATATCGCTATGACTAAACAATTACTCGACTCAATAAACGATATAAGACACTCAATAAACGATATAAAATACGAGGTATTACAATTGGTGGCGATTCCACAAATGCAAACGCTTGTTCCCAAGCGCCCCCGTGGCCCATGTCCACAGTTTGCCGGATATGTCATTATTTTCCGGAGTTATGAAAGAAAAAATGAAGAAGAAAAGAAAAAAAGAGTCTGAAAAGAATGAAAAAAAAGGAGAAAAAGAAAAAAAAATGATGAAAATGAATAAAGTGTTGTAATTTGGAATAAAGGAAGAAGAGGTTGTGTTATTAAGAGTTCTCTTGTGTTTATCAATATCTTATGGAGAATTTCTCATGATTAGTAATGTAAGAAGTCATTTGTCAATTTGATTTCTATTTGGGCTATTTGGGTTGGATTGTGCATCTTTTCATGGTTGTTTCTAGCTTAACATTAGCTCCACATACCATAATCATTTGTCCCCCTTATGTCCCATGTCACAAAAAGTCTTCTTCTTACCCTTTGGCTTCATTATTTGCTTGCATTTGATTGTTTTGCTTATGATTTGATTGTTTACCATATTAGATTGCGGGCACATTCTCATGAGTCAAGGATAGTTGAGTGATTATTCACACAATGTCCTTTACACAAAATTGAGTTATGAGTGGATCGTGAGAGTCCGAAAGTGAAAAGATCATGCAAGAGCCGAAAAGTTTACTTGAAGTCTTCTACGCTACGCCGCCATGTAAATATCATCCATGATTTTGCTTATCCTTATGCCCATGTTGTTTTGGGATTAGAATCAATTACTTGTTAGGTACTTGGGATTTGCAATGTTGGGATGATCTTGCTTGAGGACAAGCAAGGACTTAGCTTGGGGGAGCTTGATAAGTGCATATTTTATACATTTTAACCCCTTATATTAGTTTGATTTTACATATCATTTAGCACTTATCAAAGTGTTTTTAAGCTAATATTGTGTTTCTAGTGTAATTGTGTGTTCAAGTATGTTTTGTAGGAAAATGAGCTAAGATACTACAAATTATGCAAATACTAGAAGCATGGCTAAGTGAGAGAAAGCAATGGACTTTGTACTTCAAGTTGCATGGGTTTTTGCATGGGAATTTGTTGGATTAATTAGCAAAATGCAATTGTGATCAAATATCCAAGTCAAGCCCAAATTACAAGTCAAAAGTTAAGGGGAAAGCATGGGAATCCAAAGTTCTTAAGATGCCAAATGAAAGCATTAACCGGATGATTAATCGCATCATTAATCACAAACATTGGATGCCATTTGCAATTAAGTGGAGAATTAAGAGAAACAAGCTCGGACACTACGTCCCCGATCGGGGTTGGCATCCCCGATCGGGGTTGAACAGTCCTAGGGTGTGTTCATTTCCGGACGTACTCAATTGTTTTCCTATAAATAGGAGGTTTATGCTACGACTTCACAACAACTCTTACACATATTTTTCCATCTAAATTCTCTCTAAATTTTAGTAGTTAGTTTAGGCTAGCTTAGTTTAGTTTAGTTTGTTTACATTTCCTTTTAGCAATTACATTACAATTCCATTTCAAGTTTAATTCCAAGTTACATTTCAAGTTTGTTCTAGTTTCATTGCTCTTCTATTTCCATTTCCATTTCCATTTCCATTCAAGGTAATTCTTATTCTATTTTCATTATATTATTTATCATTTTATTTAGCATTAGTTTAATTTACATTTCCACCTTATTTTTTTTGGTGAAATGTAAGTAGTATTAAGCACAAAATGTCAAACATACAACCAATACATCACCATTTTCGACAATGATACGTCAGACCAACAGGTCGTCTAAACTAGGGAACTTTAATAACGCTAGTAACTTAAATTAGGCCGGAACTCCTACACCATTCTTTGTCTGCTCTACTCATACAACCATGAAAAATGCCAGACACTCGTCTCTTGCAGTCCTGCTGGACCTGTTGCAACCAGCTTGACTGAATGTGTTACATACCCTTCCAACCTGCACAAATTTCTACATCTCCAAATTCCATAAGATACTCCCACTACTGCAGCCATACAGATTTGTCTGATAAACATAGAGCTTCTGAACTTCAGAATATTAACACAATTACTCAAAACATCAATAGACACCTTCAGCCAGTCAGCAACTAGTTGATAGCAAAATTTGGCAAACCAGCAATGGATGAACAGATGATCATGGTCCTCAGGTTCCAACCCACAAATATAACATAAGGAGGGCACATCCATTCCCATTTTCCTCATCCTGTCAAGTTTAAGTAACCAGTGGTGCTGCCTAAGCCACGTGATAAAATTCCAACTTGGGCATATTTATACCTGTTCCATACAACTTTATACCATGTAACCTTTTCAGCAGGCACCTGCAGTAGCCATTGATAGCCATCAGCAATGGTGTAAGGCACATCAGTACCTCTCCATTTTCCATTAACATACCCTGCATGTATAGTGTTCTTCACTTCACAAATTTTTCGCCAAGCCCAAGAACTGTAACTCTTAGGTTCATACTGCCACCAGTTAGCCCCTTTGATATAAATGTTGTTGACCCATTTTATCCATAAGTGGTCTTACTTGCTAGCCAACCACCACACCAGTTTACCAATGCAACATTCCACAGTTTGCTATCAATAATCCCCAATCCTCCATATTCTTTACTTTGACACAGAACATTCCAAGCCACTAAGGGAGCCTTCGAATATTTATCCTCACCTTCCCAAAGAAAATTTCTACAAAGAGCCTGGATCCTATCCATAACCCCAACAGGTAGCACAAAAATTTGTGCCCAGTGATTGTGGACATAAGCCAAAACTGACTTGACTAGAACCAGCCTACCTGAGTAGGAAATCTTTCTACTATTCCACCCCCTAATTCTATTGATCATTCTATCCACAAGAATATTATAATCAATCTTAGTTAAACATTTGTGTGAAATCTTTACTCCCAAATACTTGAAAGGCAGTTCTCCCCTCTTGAATCCAGTTCCATGGAGCACTTTTTGTACAATGGCAGGACTCATCCCATTACAGTAAAAATCAGATTTATCAGAGTTGATATTCAGACCTGTGGCATTGGAAAATCTATTGAAAGCTTCCATCACAATAAAAACAGTTATGACTTCCCCTTTGTAGAAAATTAGCAGGTCGTCTGCAAACATAAGATGAGTGCGCTTCAAATTTTTGCATAAAGGATGGAACTGAAATCCTTGCTTCTGACTGACTGTCTTGAGCAGTCTACTCAAATATTCCATGTAAAGTGTGAATAGAAGAGGAGACATGGGGTCCCCCTGCCTGAGGCCTCTTTTACCACGAAAGAACTCATTGATACCCGTCGTTGTGAGTACCAAAAATAATATTTATATTTCCTATTAAGACTAACAGAAGCTAGTGGTAATAGGGTCGAACCACAGGGAGGCGAATGTAATTAATGATTGTCTAATTCAAGTCTACGGTAACGAATGTGGGGTTGAATTGATTTGGTCTATAGCTAAAGGCAATAAAAGATAATAAACTAATTAAACGGGTGAAAACAGAAATAAAAGAGGTACTAGGATGGTCGGTTCACTATAGTTTCGGCGGCAGCATACTAAGTAGGTTTAAATCAAACACATGAGGCAGGAAAACAAGAGGTTCTCTCGGTCCACTCTTAACAGATAGCATCTTTCGATCCCGCTATAAGTCCCTAATATCACTAATAATGACTCTCGTCCTGAAAAGTGACTAATAATCTAAACTCTACCTATCTTTCGTTCTCAGCATAGTTTAGTCATTTTAATTAGTGGTCAATCAACTGTCCCTATCTCTCGATCTAATGGGTCAGTCATATCCTAGACATTCAACTAGTCGTGTGCACTCGATTCGTCGAATATAGAATTAAAATCAATTAAAACGAAGGTAACACCTCACGTGGTCGGTCGATCGACCAGGTATGGCAGTCGATCGACTGACACGCGATTTCAATCTACTATTCTACGCCGCCTAATCTATAGTTCCCCTACATCTTAGCACAAGCTATTTAGCTACTCATACTGAAAATAAAGGCAACAATAAAATTGGCTAAATAAACTACAGAATTCATGATTAATACGGAGAAATAAACAATTAACATAAGATGGTAATTCGGCTTGGGGAAACTGATCTAGCAATTCTACAACTATGAAAGAAAGCAAAATAACCGAATAAAAACAGGAGAGTACCGTGTGAATTGCAAAGGAAAAGAACAAGCCGAATGCAACAGTGAATTGTATGCAATACCGAAATAATCCTCGAACCCTAATTAATGATAAGCTAAAACTAATGAAAACGGAATTGAAAACTGAATGTAAAACTTGATGATTGTCTCTGTAAACTAGGTTACGTTATATAGCAAACTCACGTAACTTTATTCCTAAACCTAATATAGCTTTGGGCTTTGGATTTCTCGTTCTATATGTTTAATCTGCATATCAGGTCGTAACTTGGTCGATCGACCATTGTGTCCGGTCGATCAACTGAGTGGCTCTGAACAGTGTCTTATGTAACTCGTGCTCTAGTCGATCGACCAAGGGGAGAGGTCGATCGACCAAGGTAGCTGATAGTTGACTTCAATCTTCTCGTGGATTTGTCTTTCGGGCCTCAAAATGCGCACCAAGCTCGTTCCTTGAATGAACACTTCACGTCAAATGCTATGCAAGATACTCGGGGACGGATTTGGCTCAATATCTACTCATTTCCGCATAAATCTGCAATATTACATAAAAATACGAAAGTAGACGACATGGGGCAAATAGTAGCTTTAAACTACATAAATGAGCTCTGAAATGCGTGTAAAATAGGTTTTAAAACATCATATAAATGACACGCATCAAACTTCTCCAAACCAAACCCTTGCTTGTCCCCAAGCAAGAACTAGACTCGATCTAATGACCTATTGGAACGAGTTCAATCTCAGAGCGAATTGCAACATGTAAAGCCTAAACCATTTTAATGCAACAACTAACAATTAATTAGCAATGAGAATCATGCAAACGAATTATGAAGTCGTTAAAAACTATTGAACCGTCGACTATAGAGATTGATCAAATTGGACTCTCGCGGGTCGCTCATATCACATATAAGCACAGGTGAATATATAAGAGGATAGAAAGAATTCATTTTGTAAAGACTCTCACCTAACTACGACTTATAAGAACATGCCTGCAAGATAATATGAAAGTAATCTCTATGACCGTACATATGCATTCCAACCGAACTAATGACCATGACACATGCCGAGGTAAATATGGATATGTGAGGTATGGGTAAGAAGAGGCAAAACATTTATTGGAAAGTGGAGGTATAGGTGATCAAGCTAGTACCGTAACAAAACCATATGACAATATCCACTTCTTGCTCAAACTTCAATCGACACGGTGCTATAGCAAGCACAAAACTCACAATCTCCGGTATAACAGTAATCAACCAACTCCCCATAAGATACTAATGCGACATGGGAGCAAAAATCGCCATAAAATAAATACTTTGAATTATGCAAATTGATTTTCTTTCGGACCCCAGTCGATCGACCAGAAATGGCAGTCGATCGACCGCTTTGAACAGTACGGAACTCTTTCTTCTCTTATTTTTCGAGTAATTTTTTTTTCTCTTCTTTTTTCTTTTCTATTTCTTTATTTCCTTCCTTTCATCTTCCCAACAACATCTCAGACGTGAGCATATGCTACCAAAAACAAAATAACAATCCCAGAACGTAAACTACTAGCTTGACAAGGACAGGCTAAATGTAGGATGTATTAATGGGACAAAAAGGCTGTTTTTTGGCGGTGTGGGGCTTATGGGTAAAATGAATAAAGGGAAACCTCTACCACATGTGTCAACTAACCACAAACCGAATGCATACAGGTATTAAGCAGATTAAGTTCATATTTATGCACATTAATGTAACATGTCTCATAAGGAGTAACTACTCACATCCTAGATGAACTGGTCATGAATGTCACCAGTTATAGGCTCTAAATCTCAGAAATAGGATGTAGCTTGCCAAAAATCAAAGTCAAGTCTAAGTCCAGCGCGATAATTAACGAAAACTCGTAGACTATGCAAATGATTCTACTAATAACATGCCAATTAGCAAGGCTTAGGCATAAAACAGATGCAAATGCAATGTCATCATTGAAATACTACCGTTCCGACTCGACCTATATGCTAAAATAAACGTGCATTTTTTTGAAATTTTTGAAATTTTTCAATTTTTTTTTTGAACTTTCTGTATATATGAGAAAGTAAACAACAATGCAAAACAAAATGTAAACGTGAATGCAAACAAATGAAATGCAACGCAAAACCCTTCCCCAAACCAAATCACACAATGTCCCCATTGTGCAAAATCATGTAATGAAAGAAAAGAGAAACGGGAATTTGCGAGAAAATAAATAAATATGACAAGAGGTAAAACTCGGGAACTCACAAGACTTTAAGCGCAGAAAAAGGAAACCTCCCCAAACCAGCGTGAGCTAGGAGGTTTCAGTAGCCAGCAGTGCTACTAATAAGTACCTGAAAAGACAGAAATACCACGCATAAAACCGAGAAAGCAAAGTGGAAGCGGTAATATGTGCAAAAATAAGAAAATGGAAGAAATCAGAAATATGACGGAAAATAAAGTGGAGTAGAAAACTCCCTCAATTTCGCAAATCGACCAAACACAGTAGGGGAAAGGTCGTAAACAGGTACAACAGCGACAACGGTCGATCGACCATAGCAGGCAGTCGATCGACCATACTGAACAGGAACAGAAGCTCCTGGAAGTCGCACCTCAGTCGATCGACTATGGTAGGCGGTCGATCGACTGGAAATACTGCTGTAACCTTCTGATTTCGTCGAATTAGCTCAATAGATTGAACTAATGAGGTCTATAAACCTGCAAATGAAGAATAATACGCGCCCAAAATCGCGCAAAACCCAAAGTAACCAACTAAAGTGTTTAAAATCCTAAGCAAACTTATTAAAAGGCGAAAACTCACACACACGAAAGCACTAAAAAGGTTCAAAAGCAATAAAAAGTAAATGTTTGGAAAAAGTCTCAATCAACTAATAGTTGATCAAGAACGGCCACGGAATGGCCCACTTGACTGGCTTCTGGCTAAAAGAGGTAGCCTCAACGGTGCTCATCTTCTCAGTGGCACTCTTCTCAGCTTCATCATCCGTAGAACTCAACGGATCAACAGCTTCATCATCTCCCCAATCAATGACCTCTTCTAGCTCATCAAAGTCCAAGTCGGACTCTCTCACTTTGACTGGCTCATCTTCAAGCTCCTCATCCGTGCCATAGCTAAGGCATCCTAGACCGCCTCTTAAAACGACTTGCTCCTTCACAGCTGGAGCAACATGCGGCTCTTCCTTCCCCAAACCAACTCCTGCAGCATCTAAAACAGTAGAATCGTCCTCCACTTTACTCCCAATCTGGGGCGGAGGTGTCACAACAGGAGTAGGAATAGAGACAGACATATCAGGAAGTATAAAATAAGACTTCTTTTCAGATACCGTATTACAAGTGACGGACCACATGGGGTCTTTCTTCCTAGCCGTCTGGGCAAAGACAATGGAATGCTTTCCTACTTTGAAGGTCAAGGTCCCAGAGCCAACATCAATAACTGCACCAGCAGTGTGCAGAAATGGTCTACCCAGTATGATAGGTATGTGTGCATCTTCGGGCATATCAAGCACAACGAAGTCAACAGGGAAGAAAAACTTCCCTATTTGCACAGGGATGTCCTCTAGGACTCCTATTGGCTGGACCGCAGAGCGATCAACCATCTGTACTGTCATGTCTGTGACTGCAAACCTATTCAACTTTAACTTCCTAGCAAGACTCAAAGACATTACACTAATACTGGCTCCTAGGTCACATAAGGCTTTCTCAACAGGAAAGGTGCCAATATTACATGGGACAGAAAAACTTCCAAGGTCTTCTAGCTTAAGGGGTGTAGTATGGGTCAAATAAGAGCATGTCTCCTCAGTTAGTGCGACAGTATGCACATTTTCTTTTTTTTTTTTTTGGTGAAATATGAGAATTATATAAATATGAAAAATATAATTACATTATGGTGATCATACACAAGATATCATTCTATAAGACGCATTCTAACAAGCCAATCTCGTTCTGCAAGAGTCATCATTGTTTTTTCTCGGGTTCGAACTCTTGACCTCATATCCTCCAATATTGTACCTGCCACAATTTCTGGTCTAATCAGAACCATCTCATTCCTGCTTCTATTTCTCTGTTGCCATATCTGGTACAAGAGGCTCATCACCATAGCATTTTGTATTCCTCTCTGAAGTACCGTACCTGTTCTACACCTGCACCAGTCCATCATATCCCTGACAGGAAACACCCAAGTAGTTTTCTTGTTCAGCTCCCGTACAATTCTTCTACTGTAAAGGCATTCACAAAACAAGTGCTCAATATTTTCAGAAGCTAGGTCACAGAGATAGCATTTGTCCTCAATATCCACCCCAAAACTGATTAATCTAGCAGCTGTATTCAAGGCCTCATGAGCAACCAGCCAACCCAAGAATTGATGCTTGGGAACTGCCCACCCATTCCATACTACCTTACCCCATTGAACTCTTGGCCTTGTTCCTCTGAACCAGGCATAACAACCAGCTGGAGTAAAGCCTCCTGGTTGAACATTCCACTGCCCATTAACATAACCAGTCCTCATATCGTCCTTAACCTTGCAGATTCTCCTCCATACCCAACTTGAGCTCTAACTAGGCTTGTATTCCATCCACTCCTGACCCTTAAGATAATTACTTTGCACCCAGTGAACCCAAATTGAGTCTCTTTGCGTAGCTACCCAGTCCACCAGTCTTCCTACCATTGCCTTATTCCAAGATTCCTGATCCTTGAGCCCCAAACCACCTTCATCTTTAGGTCTACAAATAGTGTCCCATCCCACAAGAGGAATCCTCCTATAATCTGCTGAATTATCCCAGAGGAAGTTTCTACAAACTGCTTCAATTTTTTTTGATGATTCCTTTGGGGATGACAAACATAGATGCCCAGTAGGAATGTAGGGAATTAAGCACACTCTTGGCTATTACTAACCTTCCTGCATAGGAGAATTTTCTAGCCCCATACCTATGTATCCTAGCACATATTTTATCCACAAGACACTCACAATCTTGCTTTTTGAGTCTTGTAGTCTGGATTGGCATACCAAGGTATTTGAATGGGATGCTCCCTTCACTGAATCCAGATATCTGCAGTATCTCATACTTTAATTGCTCTGGTACATTCCTGAAATAGGCACTAGATTTTGAGGCACTAACTTGCAATCCAGAAGCATTAGAAAAAGTAGCAAATGACTGTAACAACAACATCATAGAATTGGCATCCCCTTTACTGAAGAGCATGACATCATCAGCAAACATAAGACTAGTAAGCCTTTGTTTCTTGCACATAGGATGGAATTTAAATTCATACTTTGATGAGGCATATTGCAAGGTACGAGTCAGATACTCCATACACAAAGTGAATATCAAGGGGGAGAGAGGATCCCCCTGTCTTAAGCCCCTCTTCCCCTGGAAGTAACCAAACATTTCACCATTTATAGAGAGTGAGAAGGTAGTTGTAGTTATGCATTGTAGTATCATAGCTTTGAATTCAGGAGGGAAATGTAGCTCTTCCAAAAGATTCTCAACAAAACACCACTCTACTGTATCATATGCCTTCTGCAGGTCTATTTTGAACATACACCTTGCAGAAGCATGAGGCCTTTCATATAACCTGATCAGATCCTGGCAGATTATTATGTTCTCCTGGATGCTTCTCTGCTATATAAAAGCTCCCTGGTTCTGTCCAACAATATGTGGTAACACTTCAGCTAACCTGGAACATAGCAATTTTGATATGACCTTGTACACAACATTACAACAAGCAATTGGCCGGAATTGGAGCACACTCTTTGGCCTATCACACTTGGGAATAAGTGTAACATTCGTGGAGTTAAACTGTTTGAGGAGTTGCATACTCTGGAAAAAATCTTGAACTGCTCTTATAACATCCCCTCCTATCTCCCCTCAAGCGTCTTTAAAAAACTTGCTTGTGTATCCATCTGGCTCTGGTGACTTAATGTCAGGAATACTAAATAGAGCCTCCTTAATCTCCTCCCCAGTTACAGGCTTCCTTAGACTATGCTAGTGATCAGCATTACATACAGGTCCTTGAGCAATGATTCTCCTATGGATCTTCTTAGTGTCTTTACTTGATCCTAGCATAAGTTGATAGTAGTCAATAAAAGCCTTCTGAATTTGCTCCTGAGTATCACACACCTTGCCATTCATGTCCTCAACCATTGCAACCTTATTCATATTCCTCCTCCTTTTCAGCATACCATGAAAATATGAACTGTTAGCATCCCCATCCTTAATCCATTGTTGTTTAGACTTTTGAGAAAGAAAACTTTCCCTGGCCTTAGCTAACTCCCGCAATTTAAGAGAGGCTTCATATTCTTCAGTGATTTTTTGCACATTAGTAGGATACCTGTTAATCCCTTCCTGCAACCCCTCCACCTGTTTATGGAGAATAGCAGCTGCATTTTCAATATCACTGAAACACTCCTTATTCAACTCCTTAAGAACAGCTTTCATACTCTTTAGATTTTTTGCCAATCTGAACATAGGTGTACCAGTGAAGCTAGCATCCCAATTCTCCCTCACCAAAGGAATAAACTTCGCTGAACCACCCCACATGTTATAATATTTGAAGCTTCTTTTAGCCTGACTTTGATTAGTGCTCTTTAACAGGCATGGTGTATGATCCATCAAACCCTCAGGCATGAAGTGTGCATATATATCAGTAAAAGAGTCACACCAATCATGATTGAACAAGAATCTATCAATTCTACTATATATTCGTTCCTCAGGTTTCTGCTTATTGTTCCAGGTATACAAGGCCCCTACTGCAGCAACATCCATGACCCCACAATCAGCAACACATCTTCTAAAATGTTCCATTTCACCAGCTGGAGTATTACCCCCCACTCTCTCTGAAACATTCAGCACACAGTTGAAATCTCCTGCAATTGGCCATGGCCCAGTTACCAAATTCGCATTCTTCCTCAAGTTATCCCACAGAGGCTCTCTCTCATGTTGTCCATTGAAGGCATACACCATGGTTAACCAGAAACTCCTCCTATCTACCAAAGAATCAACTTTCATATGTACATATTGAGCATTATATTCCAGCACATTTACCCTAAAACAACTTGGCTTCCAAATTATCCAAATGCGTCCTCCAGAATGATATCCAGAATTAGTAGTGATGCACCAATTAGAAAAACTACTATAAGCCTTGTGAAAGGCCTTATTCTTTATTTTAGTTTCAAGTAAACCAAATAAACCTATATTATTAGCTTGCAAAAAAGTATTAATTTCTCTTTGTTTTCCTACTCTATTCATCTCTCTAATGTTCCAAAAACCTATCCTATCCATTAGATAAAATAGTGTTTGAAGCATTACCCATTTTAGCACTGATCCTTTTAGGAGGAGAGGCAGCAACCTCCTTATAGGAGTAAGCTCCAAAAGTCTCATTGCTATATCCCTCCTTTGGCCTCTCACTGCTATGCATCTTAACCGGCCTCTTTATAGGAGTATGGAAACCCACAACAGCTCTCCCATCCACAGAAGTAGTTTCCTGGACAGCAGGTATAGGAGCCCTAGCAGGGGCAGTCACCTTCTGTACTGGTCTCCATACCTTCTTAATAGGTTGTTGGCTTGGCTTTTTAGGTTCCCCCTTCCTACAGTTCTCCACTTCATGACCCATTCCTTGGCATTTCTTACATGTTACTGGTTTCCATTCATATTCGATTTCCACCTGAACCACTCCTCAATTTTCATCTTTAAACGATACACTCTTTGGCAACTGTTGGTCCACCTGCAGCTCCACCATAACCCTAGCATACCCTAATCTTGTTCGTTCCTCTGTGGCCAATCGCATTTCACATACTTGCCTACCAAATTAGTGATCTTAGGAAGACCTTTGCCCCAGAATTTGAGAGGCAGTTTATGTATCTTAATCCACGCGGGCACAGTTTTCACATTTTCCTTATTCATTTCCATGTCCTTCTCCCATGGCTTCACAATCATGGGTTTATTGTCAAATAGGTAGTGCCCTGAACTTAGGACTTTGTCTTTCATCTCCAAGGTTTTGAAACGAACTAAGAATATCCCATTTGGCATGAAAGAAATTTTGTCGATGTTAAACTTTTTCCATATTCTCCTTATGAAACCTTCCACAATCTCCCATGGCGGGTTAGCGCCTAGGATAAAACACACTACTGCCTGCTTCCAGTACTCTACTTCTTCTTCAACATCCTCAATTTGAATCTGTAACATATCATCTTGCTCTGCCTTCTTATCATCTTCAATGTTTTCAATCTCCTCAGTCTCTGTTTCCTCATTTTGTTCAGGGTTTTCTATCCCCTGTTCCAAACTGTCTTTCACATATTCATCCTCCTCATCACTTTCCTCTATCTCCTCTTCAGTTTCTCCCTCCTCGTCTGTCTCTACGACCAGTTTTGGTATGCCTACAATGTCATGAATCTTTTTGGATTTGCCTACCTCGTCAACATCTGGTCCTGCAAGAACGGCATTAGGGTTACTATTATCCATGTTTTCAACTTCTCCTACTACCTCATCATCATCCTTCTTCTTAGCAAGGATACTCCTCCCTCTCAAGTTCAGGTCACGCTGTCATTGTTGGCTAGTTTTCCTAACCATAAGCAAAAAAACAATGGCGGCACAGTCTAGTCGTTCATTCTCTCTCTATCTCTAGGGTTTTTTTTTTTAATATTTCTCCCAGTATGCACAGTTTCAAGTGACTTCTTTTTAGAAAGTAATTGCTTCATGAATTTCATATAAGCAGGCACTTGATTAACTAATTCTAGGAAAGGTACTTGTACGTTTAGGCTACGAACAACATTTTCAAATTTAGTAAACGATACCTGTTCCTTCGTCGGCATCAATCTCTCTAGATAGAGGGTTGTAAGAAGTAACTTAGCCCTCTCCTCTAAGTCTCTCATGCCGGCATCGGTGGACTTTGGCTGAAGTCCACCACCTTCTCTTTGTTGAAGCTCGAATCCTCTTCAGATCGTCTAAAAAATGAACCATTAATCGTCATTGGGTCGTACTTCGGAACCGGAACAGACCCATCAGCATTCGGGTCTTGACTTAATACTTTCGGAGTTGTCGTACCCCGAAACAAGTGATCCCTCAAATTATTTGGCATTGGAGGACGAAAAGAATCACCTTCAGCAGCGATCTCAGTCGATCGACCAGGTTGGTCAGTCGATCAACTGACCTGTACAGGACCAGAAGCTACTGTTTGTCGCACTTCAGTCGATCGACCGGGTATGTCAGTCGATCGACTGACATACCTGTTGTTCGTCTTTTTGTTGTTCTTATTCGTTCCAACTTTCTTTTGACTCGGTTCCGCCTCATCTTTTGCAGCAGTATCCTCAGCCATAGCGGGCCCATCGAGGGTAGACCCACTCCTCAAAGTGATAGCATTAAGGGTCTCTTTTTGGTCCGTCTGAGTCGGTAAGTGTCCCGGAGCTTGAGTTGTATTCTTGCTAGCCAATTGAGCAATTTGACTCTCTAGCATCTTTTTCCCGGCCTCTTTAGCTTGGGACTCTTTTAGCAACAAGTTCTTTAACTCAGTAAAATCGGAACCTTGTGATTGCTGCTGCTGCTGTGGGACATATGGAGGCTTTTGGTAGGGCTGTTGTTGTTTATGAGGGGGCACATAAGTCTGCTGCTGCTGCTGTGGAGGTTGAGTCGGATTCAGGACATTTTGGCTACTCTACCTCCAGTTCGGGTGGACATTCGGCTCATAGTAAGTGTTTGTCTGCCTATAATGTTGAAAGGCAGCACAGGACTCAAAGGGACTAGGACAATTTTCTGAAACATGTCCCTCAGCTCCACACCTTTTACAGACGAAAGGACCGTGCAAACAAACATTCACATGGTAAATCCCTCCTTTTGAAGCTCCTCCCAACTCGTACTTATCAAATCTCGCCGTGAGAGCCTCTAATGCAGCCACAGAAGGAGATTCAGCACTCCTCCTTTGATCCCCCCTGGAATTCCCATACTCAGCTTTATGGGTGGCTAGATGATCAATAATCTTCCACCCCTTAGTCTCTCCCATATTCTCCTGGAATCGGTAACTAGCTGCAGCATCCAAGATAACCCTCTAATCGTCATACAACCCATTATAGAACTGATTGCATAGACTCTACTTTTCGAACCTATGGTGCGGAATGGTTCGCACCAGCTTCTTGAAACGGACCCATGCTTCATGAAAGTTCTCGTCAGGCCCCTGTTTAAAGCTCGTTATCTAAGCTCTAATGGCATTGGTCTTCGGGGCAGAAAAATACTTCTTGTAAAACGCCAAGGCCAACGAATTCCAGTCAGTTATCCCACTGGCAGCTCGATTCAAGTCTCTATACCACTCCCTTGCAGCATCACGAAGAGAGAATATAAACATGGTCTCCTTCACCTGGTCCTGGGTCACACCGGTCGGCGGGGGTATGGAACAGCAATAATCAATAAATGTCTCCATGTGCTTAGCTGCATCTTCATTCGCAGCTCCCCCAAACTGGTTTCTCTCAACCAAGTTGATATAAGACGGCTTCGGCTCGAATTTTCGGTCTGTCCCTGGTAAAGCAAATACTTTATAGAGATTCGCAGCTGTCGGCTCAGAGTGACTGGAAATAGTTGCTTCTTCAACCATTTCTAGAAAGTCTGGAGAAGTGACTGTCTCAGCCGATGAATTAGAAACTGGAGATGAAGGTGGATCCTCCTCAAATAGAGCATTCTCGTAGTAACTAGATAGAGTACTCAGTTCTTCCTCTGTCGGCAATATCCTAGATGATCGTCTCAACTCATGCAAAGTCTTCTCAATCTCAGGATTGATCGGAAGTAGTTCACCACCCTGTGACCTGCGCATAAGAAGAAACTACAAAAAGAATATGAGAATAGTTTAAGGAACAGATGTCCCTTTAACTAAGAAACAGACTAAAATAAAACAACTAAAAATTAGAACAATTGCCTCCCCGGCAACGGCGCCGAAATTTGATACCCGTCGTTGTGAGTACCAAAATTAATATTTATATTTCCTATTAAGACTAACAGAAGCTAGTGGTAACAGGGTCGAACCACAGGGAGGCGAATGTAATTAATGATTGTCTAATTCTATTCTGAGGTAACGAATGTGGGGTTGAGTTGATTTGGTCTATAGCTAAAGGCAATAAAAGATAATAAACTAATTAAACGGGTTAAAACAGAAATAAAAGAGGTACTAGGATGGTCGGTTCACTATAGTTTCGGCGGCAGCATACTATGTAGGTTTAAATCAAACACATGAGGCAGGAAAACAAGAGCTCCTCTCAGTCCACTCTTAACAGATAGCATCTTTCGATCCCGCTATAAGTCCCTAATATCACTAATACTGACTCTCGTCCTGAAAAGTGACTAATAATCTAAACTCTACCTATCTTTCGATCTCAGCATAGTTTAGTCATTTTAATTTGTGGTCAATCAACTGTCCCTATCTCTCGATCTAATGGGTCAGTCATATCCTAGACATTCAACTAGTCGTGTGCACTCGATTCGTCGAATATAGAATTAAAATCAATTAAAACGAAGGTAACACCTCACGTGGTCGGTCGATCGACCAGGTATGGCAGTCGATCGACTGACACGCGATTTCAGTCTACTATTCTACGCCGCCTAATCTATAGTTCCCCTACATCCTAGCATAAGCTATTTAGCTACTCATACTGAAAATAAAGGCAACAATAAAATTGGCTAAATAAACTACAGAATTCATGATTAATACGGAGAAATAAACAATTAACATAAGATGGTAATTCGGCTTGGGGAAACTGATCTAGCAATTCTACAACTATGAAAGAAAGCAAAATAACCGAATAAAAACAGGAGAGTACCGTGTGAATTGCGAAGGAAAAGAACAAGCCGAATGCAACATTGAATTGTATGCAATACCGAAATAATCCTCGAACCCTAATTAATGATAAGCTAAAACTAATGAAAACGGAATTGAAAACAGAATGTAAAACTTGATGATTGTCTCTGTAAACTAGGTTACTTTATATAGCAAACTCACGTAACTTTATTCCTAAACCTAATATAGCTTTGGGCTTTGGATTTCTCGTTCTATATGTTTAATCTGCGTATCAGCTCGTAACTTGGTCGATCGACCACTGTGTCCTGTCGATCGACTGAGTGGCTCTGAACAGTGTCTTCTGTAACTCGTGCTCTGGTCGATCGACCGAGGTAGCTGATAGTTGACTTCAATCTTCTCGTGGATTTATCTTTCGGGCCTCAAAATGAGCACCAAGCTCGTTCCTTGAATGAAAACTTTACGTCAAATGCTATACAAGATACTCGGGGACGGATTTGGCTCAATATCTACTCATTTTCGCATAAATCTGCAATATTACATAAAAATACGAAAGTAGACGAAATGGGGCAAATAGTAGCTTTAAACTACATAAATGAGATCTGAAATGCGTGTAAAATAGGGTGTAAAACATCATATAAATGACACGCATCACCCATGAAGCTGACCATTGAGGGCAATGGAATAGGAAGTAGTAGTAACACATTGCATAACTAAACCAATCAACTTAGGAGGGAAATTAAGAGCATTCATCATTTGTTCAACAAATATCCATTCAATGGAGTCATAAGCTTTCCTAAGATCAACTTTCATTAGGCACCTTGGGGAGACACACTTTCTAGTATATAATCTAACCAAGTCCTGACTGATCAGGATATTGCCAAGGATACTCCTCCCTTTTATAAATGCACACTGAGTTGGACTGATAATCTGACCAAGGACATCACTCAATCTCTCACACAAGAGCTTAGAGATGATCTTATATAGAGTGTTACAACAGGCAATTAGTTTGAACTCCTTGACTGATTTTGGGTTCTCAACTTTAGAAAGAAGGACAAGGGTGGTACAGTTTAAATGAGTAAGCAACTTACCATGCTCAAAGAAATCCTTGACAGCAGCATACACATCCTTTTTAATAATAGACCAACTAGCCTTAAAGAAAAAACTAGTGTAACCATCCGGGCCCGGGCTTTTATCATCAGAAATAGAAAATAGGACCTTCCTAACATCCTCCTCACTAGGAATCCTGGACATCCTATCCCAATCAATAGACTCAACCAGCTCCCCCTAGGTGATAATATGCTTATAAAAATCACTAGTCTGAGCATTTGAACCAAGTAGCTCCTGGTAATAGTCAACAAAGGCTTGTAAGATATCCACAGGGTCATTACATTGCATACCCCTGCTATTCTCAATCTGGAAAACCTTATTGTGAAGGTGTCTTTTCCTGATAGCTTGATGGAACATTTCACAGTTAGAATCACCATCTTTTACCCAATCACATTTAGCCTTCTGTTTCGGAAAATCATCTCTAGCTCCTGCCAATAGCATATAAGACTCCCTCACTTGTTTTTCCTGATCCATTAAACTAACATTTATAGTGTCATTCAGCAGCGGTAGACAGTCAGTGAGCAGTTTAAAGGCCACATCAACATTTCTCTCAATGTCAGAGAATAGCTCTTTGTTCAAACTTTTGAGAGCAGGTTTAAGCAACTTAAGCTTCCTGACTACCTGATACATGGTAGTACCAGCCACTGGTTTACCCCATCCTTGCTGCACCACAATTTTGAACTCATCTAATTTGGTCCACATATTGAAAAACTTGAAAGGTTTCTTAGTCACACTGTTAGTTCCACCACACGAGATAATGCAGGGACAGTGACCAAAAGAGCCCCCAGGTTGATAATGAGCAAACCAGTCAGTCCAATTGCTCAGCTAATCCCCATTTACAAGGACTCTATCTATTCTACTAAATACTCTTGTTTCACTTGGCTGTTTGTTATTCCAAGTAAAAAAAGGGAGCATCTCATCATCTTTCACAGCTTTACCCAACCTCTCATTGGCATACATAACATTATTAAAATCCCCTAGTACAACCCAAGGACCAGACACACAAAGTCTAACTAGATTATTCTATAAGGAGGCCCTATCTTCAAGGTTATTGAAAGCATAGACATAAGTAGATATAAACTCAGACCCAGTTACTCTCTCCTTAACCTTGATATGAATATATTGCGGATCCATTTCCAATACATCCACCTCAAGAGGGCCAGAGTTCCAAAGGACACAAATCCTGCCACCAGGATGACAAGCAGTATTAGTGACATACTTCTAACTACCACATAATTTATTAGCAATTTTATTTAGAGATCCACGTTTGACCCTGGTCTCAAGGAGCCCAAACATATCTACATTATTTTGATGTAGAAACCATTTCACATCTTTATGTTTAGTATCACTGTTAAGGCCCCTAATATTCAATATTCCAAACCTAATCATTAAGGGGACAAACCTCCCCTCCTCCATCTCCTTTATCCACCATTTCAGGAGCACCAGTAGCTTTTGCCATTTCAGCTTGATAATTCACAGAGAACACAGCGTCCTGCTCTCTAGTAGTCCTTGATTCATGCCTAGTCATCCTTGTAATCACCCTTGCTGGAGTGTATATTGGTCCAGGGGAAACTACAGGTGTGACCAGTCCACTAGAACTAGGAGGTACAATCTGTTGATGCTTCTCATGAGGGACTAATGGAGGAAACTCCTTTGTATCCACAGGATTAATATCCTTACCACCAGTTTTCTTAGGCTGCCAGACTTGTCTCTGAGGTTGCTTTGCCAAAGGCCTTCTCTCCCCTATCACTTTCCTCCTGCACGCATTAGTGGCATGCCTAATCCCTCTATACTGCTTGCACGTGATAGGAAGCCAGTCATATTCTATAGCCACCATGTTAGAGTAGTTGTATTTGTCTAAGGAGTAAGGGAAGTCATGCATGATTAAGTAATATATAAATGTCAAAATGAGGTTAAGTTAAATTGATAACTATCACATGTTTGTATCGTCACGTTTAATCTATGTTTAAAGGTCTTATTCATTGATTAAGTTTGTTCATTCATTCTAAAAGTCGAGAGGCACCGAATATAATTAGACTAAGCATGTGTAGTAGGACGACCTAGTCATGGACGAGAGTTTCTCTAGGACCCGGTCTATGGTTGACACTAATATCGTAAGGTGGGTGTCTTTAAGCCTAAACATTTATCGTAAAATCAACTTCCTAACTTGACATGAGCATTTACATAATTAGCATGTGTGACCCGACCTCCTTAGACATTTTCTTTATTATTGTTTTATCATCACATCAAGCCAAACCAATCAATCAACCGTTAACCTACCCGAGATAAAAGTTCAATCCATAACAACTATTTAACAACTTCCGTCTCTCTGTGGTTCAACTCCTACGTACTACATTCATTTGTTTTGCTAGGGTATAAATATTATCTTTGCATAGGTGTGCGACAACCTATCACAAATACAACTAATCAGTTGGCAATAAATTAAAAAGTTGCAATTGATAATTTTTTTTTTTTTTGAGGAAAAAAGCTACAATTGATATTAGTAGTGCAATAAAGAGGTAATATGAAGGAAAGAGAATATTAGGGTTCTTGATTTCTGAAATTTGAGGATTAGGGATTTTTTTTTATGACGAGATCAATGGTGGATGCCAGAGTGATCGTGTGCGAGCGTGGCACTGAAGTTGTAGTGTGGTTGCAGTTGAGTGAGGTCATGTGACTCGAGGAAGGGGTGGGATAAAAGGGTGTTTTTTCAATCAATCAATCAATTATTATTATTGTAGTTGTTGTTATTGTTATGGTAACTGTAAAATTGAACTGAACTGAATTGATTTTAACTGAAGTGAACTTAATGGATCTGAACTAAACTGAAGTTAATGAAGCTGAGCTAAACTTATAAGAACTGAAATTAAGTCCAAAAAAACAGGGCCAAAGAGACATAATGTGTGATTATTCACTACCGAGAGTTTGAGATAATAATTATCTTGTACTCCTATTCAAGCCCATTTCATACCGTACGTTTTTATTAACACACATCTAGGGATGACAACGAATCCTGGATCCGGTCCAGATCCATTACACCCTACCCTGATGGATAGAATACGGATCCTTATATTTCGGACCCTACAGA
This sequence comes from Silene latifolia, assembly GCF_048544455.1. Taxonomy (NCBI): domain Eukaryota; kingdom Viridiplantae; phylum Streptophyta; class Magnoliopsida; order Caryophyllales; family Caryophyllaceae; genus Silene; species Silene latifolia. The sequence goes on along the minus strand of NC_133527.1, from coordinate 49,562,531 downwards.
TCTGAGCACACATCAACGCCACCCACACATGGCCGCCACCGTCACCTCATATTTCTAAATCTGAGTTTTTATTTTTTTTTAAAACTGATTTGTTTTAAAATAAAGAAAACGTTAATTTGTTGATTTAGTGTTCGTTGTTTTTTGATGTATTTTGTTCTTTTTGATGTTGATGTTCCAGTGTTCGTTGTTTTTTTATGTATTTTGTTGATTGGTTTGTTTTGTGTTAATAATTGTTTGTTTGTGAGTTTGTGTCATGGTTTTTGTGTTGTTAATTTACACTCGTATTTTATTAAATTTACATTCGTAGATCTAATAAATATATAGTATATGTTGAAAAAAAATCGTATTATCATGATTTTTATTCTTAGATCTAATAAATATATTTATTATACTCATATTTTTTTACATTTACACTCGTATTTCTTTACATTTACACTCATATTTCTTTACAGTTACACTCGTGTTTCTTTACAGTTACACTCATATTTCTTTACATTTATACTCATATTTCTTTACATTTACACTCACATTTACACTCATATTTCTTTACATTTACACTCATATTTCTTTACATTTATACGCATTTTTCAAATTTACACTCATATTTCTTTACAGGTACACTCATATTTTTTTTACATTTACACTCATATTTTTTTACATTTACACTCGTATATCTGTACATTTACACTCGTTAAAATCATATAGATTTGCTCTCATAGTTTGTATGGATATGAGTTGGTGGTGGAGGACGACGTTGGTGGTGTTTGTTGGTAGTCGGACTAAATTTTTACTCGTAAATGATCAAAATTACACTTGTAAAGGACCAAAGTTACACTCAAAGGACCAAAGTTACACTCTTAAACCATCAAATTTACACTCGTAGACCTTCAAATTTACACTTAACATACTACATTTTCACTCGTAAAACATCACATTTACACTTGGTAACATATTAAGATTATATAAATTCAAAATTTTATATAGAAAAACGCCTAAAAAATCAAATTTACACTCTTAAAATATTTACATTTACACTCGCAAAACATCAAATTTACACTCGTAAAATGTTAAAATTATATAAATTCAAAATTTCCGTCACAAAAAAATCAAATTTACACTCTTAAAATATTACATTTAGACTCGCAAAACATCAAAGTTACACTCGTAAAATGTTAAAATTATATAAATTCAAAATTTCTGTCATAAAAAATCAAATTTACACTCTTAAAATATTACATTTACACTTGTAAAACATCAAATTTACACTCGTTAAATGTTAAAATTATAAAAATTCAAAATTTCTGTCATAAAAAATCAAATTTACACTCATACAATATTATATTTATACTCATAAAATCTGAAACTCAAAAACTGATTAATTAGAGGCTAGAGAGAGAAAAAAAATTAATTAGTGTATAGAAATTTGATTAGTGGTAATTTTTTTTTGTTATTTTCAATCTCAACCATCCATCTCAATTCAACCATCCACATTTTTTTTCCTTTTCTTTTTAATAGCCCTTAATCAAATTCATCTCAACCATCTATTGAGTTCATCCAATGGCCCTTAGAGGGACTTATGGACTCAATTGGAGAGGAGGACTCATTAGATCCTCAAAAAATATATATATATATATATATATATATATATATATATATATATATATATATATATATATAGTGTTAAGATCAAGTGAGTCCATGTCTTACATTTGAGTCCACAAGTCCTCCTTAGAGTCATTGGATGGGGAAGTTGGAGGGCTGAGATTGAAAGCAAAAAAGAGGGTTTAATTAGCTAATTTTCCACTCTCTCTCTACATAAACTAATTAATCTTTAACTAACCCTAATTATCCACTAATTTAATATATATACCTTTCCACTCATTTACTTTCTCTCTCATCTCACACAATCTCAATAATCTTATCCCTCTAAAACCCAAATATTTCCAAAATCCAAACAAAATAATCCCAAAAAATCAAACCCTCTTTTCTTCCTCAAAACCCACCGCACGCCACCCCACCGCCTGCCTCACCGCCTACCCCACCGCTGCACCGAAACCACACCACCACCCAGATCTTTCGCCTGCCGCACCGACCACAACAACCTTATCCTCACCCCGACAACACCCTCACCCTGACAACCACCACCAACCACTCACTGTCACCGCCGCACCGAAACCAACCCACACCCAGATCTGTCGCCTCTCCTCCGCACCTCACGCCACACGCCACCAACGCACACCCAACCAGCACCTCCTCTCCTCCCATGCCGCACCACCAACCACCGAGACTTCCTCTCTCCTTGCCTCATCGCCAACCACCGAGACCTCCCATCTCCCTTTAAATCTCGTTTTTTTTTGTTGGTTTATTGAATTCCATTTTTTCAGAAGTAAATTTAATTTAATTTTTTTTTTTTTTCGAGTTCTAGTTGTAGGATTCCTTGTTTTCAGATCTAAATTTAACTTAATTTTTTTTTTTTTTTGAGTTCTAGTTGTAGGATCTATCTTTTAGAGGGTAATAGATGGTTTTTATTTTTGTATTTTTAATTTTGGAAACCTAGATCCTTTGTCTTCTTCTCCCTTCAAATCTCGTATATTTTGTTGTTTTTTTGTTTTTTTCTTCTTTCTCTTCTCCTCCCTTCAAATCTCTGTTTTTTATGTTCTTTAATTTTTTTTTTTTGTTGGTTTACTGAATTGGTGTTCGGGTGTTGTGTCAAAGTTACATGTGTAGGCGGTTGGAAATAAATATGACATTAGGTATAATTTTTAAATTTTAGATGTAATTTTTTGAAAATAAATTTGACTTTTTTCAAATTTTATATCTCACATAATATCATTTTTTAATTTTTCTATTAAAGTTACATTTTCTCCATTAAAATTACACTTTTATCCATTAGAATTACACTTTTCTCCATTAAAATTACACTTTTCTCCATTAAAATTCTATTATTAAAGTTACACTTTTCTCCATTAAAATTACAATTTTTTCTATTAGAATTACATTTTTCTCTGTTAAAATTACATTTTTTTCGTGTTAAAATTACACTTTTTACCGTTAAAATTACACTTTTTTCTGTTAGAATTACATTTTTTTTCGTTAAAATTACACTTTTTTTCGTTAAAATTACACTTTTTTCTGTTAGAATTACACTTCTTCTGCTAAAATTACACTTTTTTCTAATGAAAAAAAGTGTAATTCTAGCAGAAAACAGTGTAATTCTAACGAAAAAGAGTGTAATTCTAACAGAAAAAAGTGTAATTCTAACGAAAAAAAGTGTAATTCTAGCAGAAAAAAAGTGTTTAGAGTTAAAATTACACTTTTTTCTGTTAGAATTACACTTTTCCTGCTAGAATTACACTTTTTTTCGTTAAAATTACACTTTTTTTCGTTAAAATTACACTTTTTTCTGTTAGAATTACACTTTTTTTCGTTAGAATTACACTTTTTTTCTGCTAGAATTACACTTTTTTCTTTAGAATTACACTTTTTTTCGTTAGAATTACACTTTTTTCTGTTAGAATTACACTTTTTTTCGTTAGAATTACACTTTTTTTCGTTAGAATTACACTTTTTTCTGCTAGAATTACACTTTTTTTCATTAGAATTACACTTTTTTCTGCTAGAATTACACTTTTTTTCGTTAGAATTATACTTTTTCTGCTAGAATTACCCTTACTTCTATTGGACTAATGTTACACTCTCAATGGACTTGGTCATATTCTCATATTCTCATTGGACTAATGTTACACTCTCAATGGACTAAAATTACATTCTCAAGGACTGAAATTATACTTTTATGGACTAAAATTACACTTTTCTGGACTAAAATTACATTCTTCTTGACTAAAAATAACAATCTCATTGGACTGAAATTACACTTACCTGGACTAAAATAACACTTTTTGTCATTAAAATAACACTCGTAAAATGCTAAATTACAATAACTTGTGATAAAATGACAAAAATTCAAAATATTATTCGTTAAAATCACTCGGAAAAGATTGAAGTTAAACTTGTAAAACGCTAAATTCTCGAAAATATTTCTTAAAATTACACTTTTTGCCGTTAGAATTACACTCGTAAAATCCTAAAATGTCGAAAACTTGTCTCGAAAAAAAAAACGAAAAAAACGAAACAGTCGAAAACTTGTCTCGAAAAAAAAAACGAAAAAAACCGAAACAGGAAAAATGTTAACAAAATTTTCATAAACTTTGAAGTATAAGACAAAATATGGTGTTAATTGTGTATGATAATAAATTAGTGAATGTATTATTAAAACTAGAGAGAGAAGTGAATTCATTAGTGTTAAGTGTGTTTTTTGCTTTCAATCTCAACCTTCCACCATGCATGATCCAAGGGTTGTGGGAGGGACTTATGGACTCAAAAAAAAAGGACTTAGAAGAACTTTGCTCTATATATATATATATATATAGAGAGAGAGAGAGAGAGAGAAGAGATCAACTAAGGTCCTTATTTATAATAAGTCCATAAGTCCTAATGTGGACGGTTGGATCAATCAAACCAATGGCCAAGATTTCGCAGTCAAACCCCACTAAACCCCATTAAACTAATATTTTTGATTTACCTCTCTCCTCTTACCCACTAACCCATGCATGCTACACTGTTTGTCCATCAGTCCATGATCATTTCCCTCCTCATTTTCTAGACAATTCAAAACAACTTGCGGGTATTTGTGTTTTCCCTCTCTTTCCTGTCATTTCGTCTTCCTTTTCTTTCTTCACAATTCTGATAACTCCATTTTCATCATTACCAATTAAGTCCATCCTAACAAACGCCATTTTCATCACAACAAATTAATACCAACTCGCGTGCAAACTACTTTGTCTCCATTTTTTTATAAGGTATTTTCTCCATTCCTTATTTAGTGATTTGTAGTTTGTTTTTTGTTAATTATTGCCTTTGTTAAACTATCATAAAAAGAGTTCATTTGATTTTTCAATCTGCAATTATGGGTTTTTGATGTTTATTTGTTCAATTGTTAATTATGGTTGTGCAGAACAAATTCGAGGTCATTTGATAATTAACAATGGTTTTTGCCAAGAAAAATGCCAAGAAATCTTCCAAGAAATCTGAATCGAAGGTAAAAAATCTCGTCTTGTTGGTATAACTCTTATAGAATGATTTGTAACTTCAATTAAATATCTGTATAACTCTAATCCCAATTGTTGGTCATCTATAGATGGATGTTGTAGAAAGTATTGACACGGGAGTTGATATCCAGGTTAAAATTTTTGATTTTGATTTATACGTTACTAGATGTCTAACTCTGCTTACTAGATGTATAACTTTAGTACTCAATATGTATAACTCTGGTTAATTAATTTAAAACTCTGGTTAATAGATGTATAACTTTAGTACGCAATATGTATAACTCTGGTTCCTAGATGTATAACTCTGGGTTCTAGATGTATAGCTCTTCCGATTCTCGTGACCAACTCCTTCTTCATAATGTCAAACTCTAATTGTTATATGTATGACTATACTTCTAATTAGTTTCCATACATAGAGTTATACAATATATGCCTACGATTATACAATTTATACCTGGAGTTATTCATTATATCGTATATGCTTACGATTATACATTGTATGGCCAGAGTTATACATTCTATGACTAGAGTTATACATTACATGGCCAGAGTTATACTTTCTATTGCTAGAGTTATACATTTTATCGCAGTCATTGTTGTATAACTCGATTACATGTTGAATAATCATTGTCATAATGTATAATCGGAGTTATACAATGTATGGCCGAGTTAGACATTCTATGACTACATTATACATTACATGGCCAGAGTTATACTTTCTATTGCTAGAGTTATACATTTTATCGCAGTCATTTGTTGTATAACTCTGATTACATGTTGAATAACTTCTGCTGTCATAATGTATAACTGGAGTTATACAATGTATGGCCAGAGTTAGACATTCTATGTCTAGAGTTATACATTACATGGCCACAGTTATACTTTCTATTGCTAGAGTTATACATTTTAATAATAGAGTTATACATTAATGGCTCGAGTTACACATATAATTTTACACATTATATAATCTGAATCCCTTTTTATTTGTCATTTCTACAGATGGATGATGCACCAAGTAACCGAGAAGGAGCGATTCCCAGGTTCAAAGTTTGAGCTTTTTATAATGTTGTCATTTGTTGTATAACTCGATTACATTTTGAATAACTTTTTGTCAGAATGTATAACTCTTGATATTTTCTGATTAACTCTATTATCAGAATGTATAACTTTACTTATATTTTGTATAACTCTATTATCAGAATGTATAACTTTACTTATATTTTGTATAACTCCGACTATCTATTGTATTACTTTAATTCACAGTATGTCTATTTCTTTGTTCCAAATATCTATAATTGCAACTACAGTCTGTATAATTTTGTGTGTTGTCTTTGCTTTTCCCCAGATGGTTGAGGCCAAGCCAAGGGTAAAGAGGGTGCATGAAATCACGGTTTCGTGTCGACCTCAAAGACTTGTTTCTCTCATTGAAAAGCTTAATGAGGATCGGTGTCACTGTTAAGAAAATTGGGTTTGGTGGCCTTTTGGAGCTCAAGATTAGCAGCTTCCCACTTGCACACGTTCGCCTGTTCTTGGAATCCTTCTCTGACAACTCATATGTGTTCAGGGCTTCGCGGAAGAAGGAGTTTATGATCAGTAAGCATGACGTGCATGACTGTTTCTTGTTACCTTTCGGACCCAACCCTCTCCCTTTGGTGCCTGTGAGCTCGCAGAAGGGGTCCACCGACCCCGAGAATAAGGAGCTGAAGGACAAATGGCGGGAAGCCTACGGGGTGGCCAAAGGGAATAGTGCAATACCCTTAGGAAAAGTTCACAAGCAACTTCTGGAGTACGAGGAGGCGGACGATCAATTTTTTGCGGCTATTTGTTTTGTTTCGTATGTCTTCATTCTCGCACCCACCCCAAACAATGGGATAGATTGGAAGTCGTTAAGGGCTGTAGAAGATCCTAAAGCCATCCCGCATTTTGATTTGGTGCTCTTATATTTTGGACATGACGGTGAAAGCGGGTCGAGGTAAAAAGGGGGTAACAATGTTGAATGGGTGTATCCCCTTCCTCATGATAAGCTACTTTCAGCGATATGATTACAAGGGTACGCCTTGTAATCATGATCTTCCTTTGATTAAACATTGGGATGAAGCTTCGCTTGTAGAGAGGGTAAAATTTGAGGTGGGTCAAGGGGGATTGGGTACTTTAACCTTGTCTAAGACCAGGTATCCGAGGTGCCTTCAAGACCCCTCTTATGGAAGGAGTGTGGACAGTAGCAGCCTCAGCGACCCGCGTGAACCAAACTACTGTTGCTAACAGCCCCCCCACCCCCTCAACCCTACCCAACTTCTGAGAAGAAGTTCATTTAGATAGAACTACCAGCAGGGGTCGAGGATGACCAGGAATTGAAAGCTAGGGCTGTCGATGTAAGTGCAAACTATTATATATTTCTGCAGATGGATTCTGTTTCAGCTGAACGTACCCATATATTATAATATAACTAACTTACTGTACTTCTTGGATGCAGGGTACTCACGAGCTTTATCTGCAAATGCAAAGGAACGCTATTGTGTTCTATTCATGGTACGCAGATGCAACCGCACGGATCAAAGTCAGAACTAGTGATCCGACGGGCCTAAATGCTAGTCGGCCTCTCAAGAATTCTTTGAGGGTGAAAAGATTCAAAAAGTACGTCGTTTGAAGGTGAGCAGTTGCGAAAAGGTCAAGGTTTCGTGGGTAACGCCCGCATTTGGAGAGGTAGTTACCGAGCCTCCCAAAAATCTGTCGGAATCGATGCATCTACGCGTCAAATCAGTGAAGTTCTTGAGAGTCTCGGCAATGATGGGGGTGGATGGGGTGGTAACCCCCATGTTGAGCCACGTCGAGAGTCCGTCAAAGGCGACACGCCAACGAAATCGATTGCAGTTTCATGGTCAAAGATTATGGAGGAAGTGGGAGGTGATACAAATCGTTTTAAGCCGTTGTCACCTGCTAGCCTGGGGTTAGAGGATCAGGTTGTGTGCACCCCCGTCCCAACTGTCAGAGAACTGTTGTTGGAGGCGAGTTACACCAAGGAGGAAATTGACCAAAGTATCGGACCGTTAAAGGACGATGAGGCTCGCCTCTGGGCAGGTGATGAGGGGCATGAGCACGTTCATGGAGACGGATTGAATGAAAATGCTGAAAATGTTGGAAGATTGGCAGACACTGACCATGAAAGAGCAAAGCAGACATTGTAGGCCAAGGCGACGGACGGTCGAGAGAATGTGAATCTCGGCCCGTGGTAGGTGATGAGGTGCATGAGCAAGTTCATGGGGAGGGATTGCGGAAAATGTTGAAAGATTGTCGGACAATCAACCGTCGATATGGTGATGGAAAAATCTACGGTCCCAGGTGGGTTTGGACACACAAGAATTGATGGAGTGTTTGTTTTCTCTCTGAAATGAAGGAAGTCGCACGTGGACTTCCAGCCAGACGGGAGTGGTCTGGTGGCGAGGTAAGTTTGTTAATTTGCGATAAATACTTTTTATACAATCGTTTTTTTTTTTGTTTATTGGTCGTGTATAACTCTAAGTTGATCAAGTATAACCTTGTTGAAACTTATGTTGAAGCCTTCTAATCGTAGTGCCACCGCAACGGCCGGTTGGTACAACTCTTAACCAAGATATGACTACGATTATACAAAGATATGACTAGAGTTATACAATATATGCTTTGAGTTATACATTAGATAGCTGGAGGTATATCTAGAGTTATACAGTATAGTTATACATTATAGTGTATACGATTATACATTTTATGGTCGAGTTATACATTCTATGCTAGAGTTATACATTTTATGGCCAGAGTTATACGTTTGGTGTTTAATTTTGTTATTTTTCATTCATGCCGCTGTTAATATATGACTACGATTATACAAAGATATGACTAGAGTTATACAATATATACTTTGAGTTATACATTAGATAGCTGGAGGTATATCTAGAGTTATACAAAGATATAGTTATACATTATAGTGTATACGATTATACATTTTATGGCCGAGTTATACATTCTATGCTTACAGTTATACATTTTATGGCCAGAGTTATACGTTTGGTGTTTAGTTTTGTTATTTTTCATTCAGGCCACTGTTAAAAAGGATGTAATTGAGAATGTTGAACAACATTCTAACAATGGGGGTGTAAACGTAGATGTTGTCGTCGGTGCGGAGATCACCCCGGGGAATCCTTCAACGGAATGTACCGGAAATGAAATCCTCTCGACTTTCATGAGCACGGCAGATGTGAACGAGGCATTTGCCGGGGTTGAGGAGCGAACGATTGGTCGCCAAAGAAGGTTTGGTAGTTGAAATTAGAGATGCTAGGGTTGAGCCTGTTGCGCCACTCCCACCCCCTATTTATGTGCCGCGATGTGACATGATCCACCATCCGTTCTTCCGCATTCAATCGCCCCCTTCCGTGTATGGACATTGTACCGAGAACCTAGGTTGTTCTCGTGGATTGCGGGCACCGAACGACCAAAGACGTATGCTGCCAAAGTGGTTGCGATTTAACAAGGAACGTTTGGGACGGTGTTCGTGGTGAGGAAGGATGTAATGGATTATGTCTTTGATCAATTCCACGACCATAATAAATCGTAAGTAAAAGATAAGTTTTACCTATATTTCAATACGATATCAAACAGGCCATGAATGCATTCCCTTTCTTTGCGTGTCTCAATTTTGCTAATCCTTTGTAGGGAACAATTGGTCACATATCCTCGTCCAAACCGCATAACGCGTATTGATCTCCGGTCATTGATGCCCAGAAAAGATTTCGGGAAATGTCATCGATCATTGGTCAGACTACTCAATCGACTTACGCACGCGAACACCGCAGATTGTTTCAAGTTCGCTGTTTCTTTGGCCTAGCTCACGCTGTAAGTGTGCTCGAACTCCGCAAGTTATTTTGTGACAAATCAGTACGTAACTTATGATACAAGCCGCCAACCCCGTCTATCATTTTTATAGGCCCTAGCAATTGAAATTTGGCAAGGCAGGAAGAAAAACTTGGTTGTTGATCATTCTGAAGGCTTTTGTTACTCGTGGGACATGTGGCAAGAGTCGTGTTCTAGTCCATTCCAACTGGACTCCGATATGGTGAGCTCAGATATCAATATAGAGACATTTACATACTGGAATTATTCATTATTTTCGTAGAGTTTAACAAAGATATGCTTAGAGTTGTACAATATATGCTTTAGAGTTAGGCATGGAGTTTTACCTAGAGTAATACACGGAGTTATACACTACATCGTATATGCTTACGTTATAGATTTTATGGCTAGAGTTATACATCCTATGGCAAGAGTTATACAAAGATATAACTTTAGCTTTAATTACTAGAGTTATACGTTCTAGGGTGAAGTTATACATTATTTGTCTAGAGTTATACAAAGATATGCTTAGAGTTTTGATGAGTGGCTAACTTCACTCCATAACTCTAGGCATATAATGTATAACTTTAACCATAGAATGTATAACTCATTGCACATAAAGTACAACTGTAAGCATATACAGTATAATGTATAATCACAGCATCCGCTTAGTGCACATAATGTACAATCGCAAGAAATATCTTTGTATAACTCGGGAAATTGAATGTACAACTCTACACATATAATGTATAACGGGGCAGATCGTATAACTCCAACTACGCACAATATGTATGCCTCTAATCTGCTAATTATGTTTCAAAACTCTTAGATTTTTGGTGCATGTTTGTAGGTTTTCGTCCGTAAGCAATCGGCGATGAAGATCATTACTCTTGCATTTGCATAAATTTCCTCTCCGAGCAGATCGAGTATCTTGATAACCGTTCTTACGAGGACGATCTTCTGAAATTACCATACGGAGGGATTGCGCGTGACATCTTGTAAGACTTATAAAACTGGTGACTAGATTAATTATCGGCTCCATTTGTTTTGTTAATACGTCTTCCCCTTTTAAACGCCTTGCCTAACTTCCGCCAGACTGATGCAATGGGAAAGTATATGGCCTACAAAGGGCTCGACAAAGGCAAGAAAGTTGAAAGGTTCCCTTTTGTCAACATTAAATTCAAGCTGGCAGGGAGCGGGACATACCGCCAATGAGCGTGGGTCATACGTCATGGTTCATATGTTCTTTGCACCGTGGAGAGCCATTCGATCGTACCCTAGGGATCGAGGAAAGCAATGACCTCATGCGAGCGGAAATTGCTGCAACCCTTGTCCTCGGTGACATTAACGAGGACGGGGAAGATGTGTTATCCAGGGTATCAGCTTTTAAGGAGCTTAAAGACCGTGAATTGGAGGAGGTGCGTGATAAACAGAGGACAGCCGGCAACACAAGTGGAAGGAAGAGAGGTGTTGGAAACGCCGGAGAGAGACGATTACGCTAAACGACCTTGCTCTAAGGTCGGTTCAACCTTCCGCAGACTCCACCTTCCAAAGTAGCCCTGGGCCGGACGCCGCCCGGTCGGGCCCTCTCAGCATAATAGCCGCTCCGGGGTAAGGGCGATGGCCTTGGTTGCACCAAATATTGCGGAGAACCAGACGCCAACCTTACCGTGGTCGCCAAGATCAAGATGAACAAGGCATTAACTAGGGATATCCGGTGTATCGTAAACAAGTGGTGATTACGTTTTCCTTGATGACTACAAATTTCCAAATGGGTAATTTTGTGCTAAAATCCTATAGTTTTATCATATTAAGTTTTATCAATATAGAGACAATTCCATATCGGAATTCTACCCTTTGTTGCGTAGAGTTATACATAATATGCTCAGAGTTGTACAATTTATAGTTTGGAGTTATACATTAGAGGACTGGAGTTATACCTAGAGTAATACATGGAGTTATATGTTTCATCACTGAAGTTATATATATCGTTAATGGAGTTACACATTCCTAAACTGCAGTTATACGTTTCATCAGTGAAGTTATGCAGTCATTTTAATAGCAGTTACCTTCCCATTTAGTATACGTCATAGCTCGATTAACACTGCCTCGAACTACGGTGAACCACTTGTGAGTTACGGCCGCACGGAACAATTAATAGGTTGGAAATGTTGTCTATGCTCCCTGAGACGCCAATGGATGAAAAAGTTATTGAGTGTTGGTCCTTGTTGCTTAATCGATTGGAGGCGGAGGATTCATGGCGATGTTTCGTTCGTCTTTCTTGATGTATCCGTCATATGGTATGGTCCTAATCAATCCTTTAATATGTTATAAGAGTTGCACATACCCTCTTTAAAACTTTCACAGTGGAAAGTAAGTATAAAGTTATACATACCCTCCCTGGAGTTAAACATTTTGTTTTGAGAAGTTATTAACAACCAAAGATATACTTAGGCATTCTTCATTATTCGTAAGAGTTCCGTGAAACTCCAATGCACAACCTCTATAACTCCACTGGTATCCTCATTCATATACTGCTACTTGAACAGGAATTAATCTTGAGCCTTGTACGAAACCATGTCCAACAAACACCGGACACCGAGATGTTGTACCATACGTGGGACGTCTTCCGAACCGACTGTGGCAAAGATTTCAGCTTGAAGGCTGATTTAATCTTTGTACCCATTAAGATTGAAGCGCATTATGCATGTGTGTGTATCAACTTTAATTCTAGGACGATTGATCTCCTGGACAGTAAGTACTATTCAAGTCCGCGGCAATCGGAGATTTGCAAAGCATGTCACGTTATTGTAAGTGGAATTAAATTGTAATTATGTTCAACTAAAAAGTGTTCTCACCGCTTTCACAAATCTCACTTTTTGACGTTCTTGTCTCTGCCAGGCGAGCCTCATGAGCGACTACGTGGAGGCTAGGGACGACGCGAAGAGCAGAGCGAAAGACATACCGTCGTTCAGCCGTCGATCCCGTTTGCCTGGCATCCGCAAACGATAAACGACACCGAGTCTGGCTTGTTCTGCATGATGCACATGTTAATGTACGAGGGTGATAGTTTTGGTCACGTTGATCTCGAGAGGAAGGTGAACCGTCGATATTTGGTGATCCAGTTGGTAGCGACGCTTCTCCTAGTTGACATGAACATCATCAGGGAAGGAGTTCTGACCAAGGTCAATGGTTTCATTGGCGAGAAATTACAGATCCTGAAGGTAGTAAAAAATAGACGGAAAGCAGCGCGGAGAGGAGATAAAAAAACCTGCGAAAAAATAGAATGGATCCCTTTGATTCTGTATTCTCTTTTTATGCAACTCTAGGATGTGGTCAAGAAACTCCTTAACAACTTAGACAACTTGTTGGAATAGATTGTTACTATATCATCTTGGTCAGTCATAATTAAAATCCAAGTTTTACAGATAAGTGTTAGAGTTATACACTCTGTGAAGTAAAGTTATACAAATTATGTGCAGGAGTTATACAACATTTATTAGACAGCTAAGAGTTATACAAAAAACATCAAGAGTTATACAAACTGTGTACAAGAGTTATACAACATATGACTGCAGTTATTTAAAGGCAAATTTTATTAGACAGTTATGAGTTTTGCAAAAAATAACAAGAGTTATACAAATTTTGAACAAGAGTTATACACTCTGTGAAGTACATTTATCCATATATGGGTAAGAGTTGTACTTAAAGCCACTGAAATTATAATTCCTTTTTAAAGCCACTTTTAAATATTGAATATGTTGCCATGAACAGAAGTCATCAAAATAATGTAAAAGAGTTGTACAACATTAGCTTCAAATTTCACACACCATATTACTGAAGTTATACAACGGAAGGTGCAATCCCCCTTCAAAATAGACAAAAGCTAGCTATTAAATACCCGTTCCGTCTCACCGATTTTTACCTTTTAAAGAAAAAAAGATTGTAAATAATTTGTTGAGACGGGGGTATTTTTCTACTGCCTACTACTACAACATGTTAAGTTTCTCTATTCTTCTTCTTCGTCGTCTTCGTCTTCTTCTTCTTCTTCTTCTTCTTCTTCTTCTTCCTCTTCCTCTTCTTCTTCTTCTTCTACTCCTTCAGATGCTGGTGAAGACGGTGGATGCTCGAGAGAATGGGTTAGGCGATTCCGTTTATCGTGGTGTGCCATTTGTTTACAGTTTTTACACATGCGCTTTGGCTTAGAAGCCAAGGCAATGGCTTTAGCCTTAGCTGACACCATTCTTTTACCGCTGCCTTTGTTTTTCGATTGTTTTGGTGGAAGTATTGTTACCTCGTCACTGGCGGGGCAACCAAGGATTTGCTCAAATTCCTGTTGCTTTGTTAAATCCTTCTTGTACGGTAAAAGTTTCTCCTTGAATTCTCTAATTAACGAGCTTAAGTTCACAACTTCAGTCTCACTCGCGCCACGAAGTAAACCAATGGTTGAATGAACTTCTGACCACAACTTCACCATCGCAACTTCTTTTGCATCAGCGCTACTATTTGTTTCCATTTGTACACCATCACTTTCTGATAATCTGAATTGCAATGCATCCTTTTTCCATCTTGTAGAAACGTAATCAACTGGAATTGTCTTCATGCCGTTAGCCGACAAAATCCGGACTATATGTCAACACGAGTAAATCCCATCCTTTCAAACATCATACTGTTTTGCCTTTGTGTGTAGCTTTGTGTCCCCGTAATCCAATTAAATTATGCAGTTAGTAGTCTTATACATATAATAATAAGAGTTAAACATTATCACGCAGAGTTATACATATGGCAACAAGAGTTATACATTCTGAAAGCTACAGTTATTCAAACTCTAATCAGAGTTATACTACAAATAGCTGCAGTTCAGTGAAAAATTGAATAAGTTCTAATGTTATTCTGAAAGTAGAGTTATACATATGGCAACAAGAGTTATACATTCTGAAAGCTAAAGTTATTCAAAATGTAATCAGAGTTATACTACAAATGACAACAGTTCATTGAAAAATTGAATTTCTAATGTTATTCTGAAGGTAGAGTTATACATATGGCAACAAGAGTTATACATTCTGCAAGTAGAGTTATGCATATAATAAGAAAAGTTATACATTCAGAAAACTTAAGTTATTCAAATGTTGTCGATTTTATATCTGCAGATAATCTGCAGTTCATCGAACAATTGTATAACTTCTATGTTCGAACAATGTAACTTTGGCACTATATCTAGCAACTTCACCAACTACTACATAAAGTTGATGCCAAAATGTTGTTACCTGGGTTGTACTCTACGTTGAAACTTTTCTGTCTGATTGAATCCTTTACGACAGTCACTTCAACTCCATCGACTTCAGCATAGCCGACACTCTTACATGTATCGATTGAGCAAATGACCTCTAGTTGGAATTCCTTGAAAACCTCACGGGTATAAACATCCGACGCATATTCCTCTATGGGTAAATGCGTCCCCATTCACGGTGTTGAGTGTCGGTTTTCATGGTCAAGTCTCTTCTGCGTATGCCGTTGATGGTCCATAGCGCTTTCAAAACGCATCCAAAACTCCACTAACGTGCACGACGCTCGAACTTCTTAAAAAAACTATTAGTGCTCTCGATCTCCGGGTTGTCCTCATTACACCACTCATGTTCAAGTCCCCGCAATGTGCCATCACCCATTGGCTCCTTTTATCGTACGCTTCGAAACCGGTCTTCGTTCACAAGACCATGCGCTTCCATTATTTCTCGCCCACCTAGCGTCAAAGTAAATGCTTCGATGTTGTCGTCCCATATAATGTTGTTCAATTTTTGAATGAACTCCTTATAATCCTCCCTTGTCACCCCGACCTTTGATGGCACCTTGTTTATTATATGCCACATGCAAAATCGGTGGCGTGCGATCTTGAAAGCAAGGGGTACGGCCTTAATAATGCCGGACACCGATCCGTGATAATGTACTTGGGTTCCTTTCCTCCCATAGCATTTAAAACCCGTTGAAAACCCACTGGAAGGATTCATGGTCTTCATGGGCAATCAATGCCGCATGAATGTCACCGACCGCTTATGGTGATCTATGCGGTGAATGGCGTGAAAATCATATCGTACTTGTTTGTTGAGTACGTTGGGTCGCACGACACTGCATCTCCAAAAACGGAGTAGTTCCTTCTAGCGGTTTCAGCCGCCCCATATTGCGCTTCAAGGTTGTTATCCTTATCAACTTCATAATCAAAATAAAACCCCCGCCTATTTTGTGCCATATTCTTGAACCGGTCAATGAACAATTGACCGTCCCGTTTATGGATGAAGCACTTCACATCTCGGTGGAAGTTCTTAAAATCGGTTAAGGATGCACCAATGTTCTCGAACCCGTTTACGAACTCCTTACACATGTTGTACGTCCTTATTGCTCCTATCCTCAATCGCGAGTGGACAACAAATCCTTATCAGTCTTTGATTAATAACCAAGAATTCCTCAACTATAAACCTTTCAGCTATTCTTATAACTTCTTATTATTTATAACTTTTAGGTTTACATAACTTTATCATCTCGGTGAATAACTTTAGAAGTTTGCCATTTAATTAGTGGATGTTTGTTTAATAGTAAACTAACCCTGGAGTTGTACATTATCAAGTACTTGTGAAAATCATCTATGTTCGCGACATCTTCAAATCGACGATCCTCACTCGATACAAGCTCGTGATTATGCCCCATGTGGAATCGGTCAATTACTAGTAATCCATTCTTCATAAATAGCCTGACATGTGCTTTACACCCTACCCTCTTGATTGTATATTTCCTCTGCGGTTCGCAGATTCTTTTCCCCATTGCATTCCTTCTTCCCTAATCCCGGTCTCATTTTTTTAATTACCGCCTCTCCTTTTGGGACATATGTGAATCCCTCTCTGTTGCAAACCAAAGAACTTTGACTCGATTTCACCGTCACGCCATTTTTTCGTCGAGTACTTCCGAACATCAAACCCGGTTGTCAATGCATAAACTTTATAGAATGTCTTTGCCTCGTCGATTTCAAAAATTGTTGCCCTACACACGGTGTAAACTCCGCTGCCAAATGCTTACAATACTCGGTTTCACGCCTTGCGACCATCGAGCAGAATCAATCATCCATGAAATGATTAAGAAATACATAACTCAACGCATATACTGTATAACTCTATGCACATACGGTATAACTCAGGGCACAGACTGTATAACTTTGGGTGTATAATGTATAACTTTAGTCATACTATTTATAACTCTGGGCACAGAATGTATAACTGTAGTCAGATAACGTATAACTCTAGTCATACAATGTATAACTCTAGTCACAGTTTGTATAACTCTAGTCATACAATGTATAACTCTAGTCACAGTTTGTATAACTCTAGTCATTTAATGTATAACCCTAGTCACACTGTATAACTCTGGTCACAGAATGAAAAACTCTAGTCAAATAATGTATAACTCTAGTCACAGTATTCATAATTCTAGTCATTCAATGTATAACTCTAGTCACAATGTATAACTCTGGTCACAGAATGTAAAACTCTAGTCAAATAATGTATAACTCTAGTCACAGTATTCATAATTCTAGTCATTCAATGTATAACTCTAGTCACAATGTATAACTCTAGTCATACGATGTATAACTCTAGCTACACAATGTATAACTCTAGGCAGAGACTGTAAGATGTATAACTCATTCTACACAATGTATAACTCTTAGCAAATAATGTATAACTCTAGGTATATAATGCATAACTCTAGGCATACTTTGTATTCTAAGAGTTATACATTTAATGAAACAGCACAATATATGGAATGCGAAGGGTTATAAGATTTCAAGCAGCGGGGATATGGCACAACTTCCTAAACAAAATTCGTATTAATTTAAGCATCAAACCCCAAACATATTAATTAAAAAACAACTCAAAGGACACATTACTAATTATAAATTCATTCTACTATCTAAAAAACCAGTTCATTATATCCCTATCTCCACCCTAAACTCAAAACCCTAAATCGTTAAAACCTAATAATAAACTCCAAACTTCCTTCAACAACAATGAATGATGCCATTCGTAATACATGCATTATGACCGAGTACAACAAGAGTTTCATACGCCGGTTGCTTGACATTGAGAGGAGGTACAGGACCTACCTTGAGGACGCTCAGATCGCACTCAAGGACGCCAAAGAAAATGGCTTGTCGGAGCAAAGCAGAGATAATGCGGCTATTAGAAGATATTGCATCATGGAACGAAACCTCCAAATAGCAAAGGAGGAGAGGATGAATATCATAGAAGAGAATTCATCCCTATATGAACACCTAAGAACTGTATTTTTAGCAATGCATTAAGTTTATGTATCTATATCTATTAATTAAGTTCATGTATGTTAAATGTGGGTTTGTTTTACTATCCTCTCCATCATCTTCTTTGTTTTATTTTATTTAATTTGTTTTACTAACAAACACAGAAAAACTAAGCGAATAATAATTACAGAAAAAACAATGACGGAGAAAAACACATGCAAATAACATGTATAACTCGGGCACGAGTAATGTATAATCACAGGCATTTAATGTATAACTCTAATCATAGAATGTATAACTCCAGCCAAAATGTGTATAACTCTAATCATACAATGTATAACTCCAGACAAAATGTGTATAATTTTAATCATACAATGTATAACTCTAGACACAGCCTGTATAACTCTAATCATAAAATGTATAACTCTAGACACAGCTCGTATAACTCTATGCATTTAATGTATGACTCTATGAACAGTCTGTATAACTCTAGTCATGCGATGTATAACTCTAGCTAAGAGATATACAATGTGTATCTAGAGTTATACATCGCATGACTAGAGTTATACATTATCTATATCTATTAATTTAAGTCACAATGACTGTTCATAGAGTTATACATTGTGTATAACTCTAGGTTTATAATGCATAACTCTAGGCATACTTTACATTAAATTAAGTTCATGTATGTTAAATGTGGATTTGTTTTACTATCCTCTCCATCATCTTCTTTGTTTTATTTTATTTAATTTGTTTTGCTAACAAACGCAGAAAAATTAAGCGACTATTAATTACAGAAAAAACCATGACGGAGAAAAACACATGCAAAGAACATGTATAACTCTGAGCACAGCCTGTATAACTTTTAGCATATAATGTATAACTCTAGTCATACATTGTATAACTCTAGTCATACATTGTATAACTCTAGTCATACAATGTATAACTCTCCTCACACTGTCGAACTCTGGGCACAGAATGTATAACTGTAGGTAGATAATGTATAACTCTAGTAACAGTATTTATAATTCTAGTCCAAATATGTAAAACTCTAGTCACACTTTATAACTCCAGACATACAATGTATACCTCTAGGCATTTGATGTATAACTCTGTGCACATACTGTACAACTGCAGGCATATAATGTATAACTCTAGTTATACGATGTATAACTCTACCTACACAATGTATAACTCTTCGCATAAAATGTATAACTGTAGGCATATAATGTATAACTCTATGGATATAATGTATAACTCCAAACACAGTCTGTATATGCTAAGAGTTATACATTATATGCCTAGAGTTATACATTGTAGAGTGTATTACTGTAGTTCCAGAATGTATAACTCTAGTCATACAATGTATAATTCTTACCTATATATGGATAACTGTATTTCACAGAATGTATAACTCTAGGCATATAATGTATAACTCTATACACAGTCTGTATAACTCTAATCATACAATGTATAACTCTTGACACAGCCTGTATAACTCTAGGCATATAATGTACAACTGTCCACATCCTATAACTTCACTTAATGAATGTATAAACTTCAGCTATAACATGAATAACTATATCAAAATTGGTTGTTTAGTAAGAGTTTTTACGCACAATTTAGGGTTTAAGTTACTCTGTTACTTGAATCTGCAAGAAATTGTCAAAGAGTTTTACAAAAACCCACGATGAATATAGAACTGCATGTTGACATCAGATTATGAAGTTATACATATTTGGGTCAGAGTTATACTAAAACCCACTGAAGTTATAATTCGTACTTTATCAAGCTTTTAAATTTCCATCAGTTTTTGCCATCAACAACAAGCTACCAAAATGAAATAAGAACCTGTCATTTTTTGCCATTAACATCAAGCTACAATAATAACCTAGACACAAATAAGAAAGTAAACAACTCACCATTGACGGCAACTTCAATCTGCATATGATCCATTTCACAAACACTGACTGTCATTTCCTGCTTGTTTCTCTGATGAACACTGAGAATTTAATTTCTCTTCAACAAAGTTATTTGATGATGATCACTGATGTAGTTTTACATGTGCGCTGAAATTTCTCTTATTTTTTTGATGATTGATATTGTATTTTACAGTATTTAGGATCGTTTTTTTGAGGATTTTTTAGGGTTTTTGCTTGTTCAGATGTTTTGAATGGTGAAAAGAGGAGGGAAGCATGCAAAATGATATAGGAGGCTTTGTTTATTGCTATTGTCCGCGGGATTTGATATGGACGCAGTACATAAACAGTGAAAGTGGTCCCTCTCTCACACAATCACCATTTTCCTTTTTTTTTTTTGCTCTAAAAAACACGCCCTCTCTCCTCATCTCATCCCTTCAATCCCTTCATCCAAGGGCTCTTATAAAGACTTAGGGCCTTATAAGGTATGAAGGCCTTATAAGAACCCTTCTCTATATATATATATATATATAGAAATGGGATCAAGAGAGTCCACCTCCTTACATGAGTCCATTAAGTCCTAATTTTAGCCCTTAGATTGCAACAAAATCAAGGGCTAAGATTATTTCTGAAAAAAAAAAGTCCATATATAACCAACAAACCCTAATACATTTCATTCACTTATTTGCCTCCCTCATTTCTACTTCTCTCTCTAAACCTCTAAATCCCTCCTCTCCTCTTCCTCCTCTCAACCCGCCGCCACCGCCCCTCCCCCCGAGACCGCCGCCACCGCCCCTCCTTCCCATGCCGCCACCACCTTTTATTTGTGCCGCCTGTCTTATGCCTCCCTCGGCCACCACCCATGCCGCATTCCTCCTCTTCTCTTCTGCCTCCTTCGGCACCACCCGCCGCTGCCACCTTCCTTTCTCTCTTTTTTTTTCAGTTTTGATTGTTGGTTGTGGGGTGGTGTTGTGGTGCGGCATCTGGGGTGGTTGGGGGTGGTTGTGACTGCCGCCGCCTCTATCCCTCCCCCTTTCTCTTTTTTTTTTCAAATTTCATTGGTGGTTGTCGTGGTATTTTGGTTGGTCGTGTGGGGGTGTTTGTCGCGGTTGTGGCTGCTATTTTTATTTTTTTTCTTCATTTTCAGATATATGTTGGGTGTTGTTTTTGGTGTGTTTTTTTTTTCTTTTCATTTTCAGATTTACCGCCTTTGTTTCTTTTCTTTTCGTTTCAGATCTTTTTTTTTCCCTCTTCCGCGTATGGTGGCTCGTGGTGGAGGTGGTTGCAGGGTTACGTCATGGTGGTTGGTGAAAGTAGCGGTGGTTGTGGGTGGTTTTTAATATAAAGTTTTAGGGGCTTGGATTAAAGTTACAAGGCATATGGACTAAGTTACGTTTATATGAAGTTTCAAGTTTTGATTAATTATACTTGCCAAGGACCTAAATTACATAAAAAAAATAAAGTTTCAAAAATTACGACTAAAGTTACAATCGTAAAACATTAAAGTTACATTCATCAAATTATAATACCTAAATTACATAAAAAAAAATAAAGTTTCAAAAATTACGACTAAAGTTACAATCGTAAAACATTAAAGTTACATTCATCAAATTATAATATTTACATAGAAATTATAAATTAGTAAAATTTAATAAATTCAAACTTTTATATTAGCAATTGTTTAAAAAAATTAAAGTTATAATTTATATTATTAAAGTTTCACTCGTAAAACACTAAAGTTATATTTAAAAATCTATAAAAATAAATAAATTCAAATTTTAATATTAGAAAATTGGCTAAAAAAATTAAAGTTTCAATTTTTACCATTAAAATTTCAATCGTAAAACATTAAAGTTATCTTTATAAATCAGTAAAATTAAATAAATTCAAATTTTTATAATAAAAATTGTCTAAAAAAATTAAAGTTTCAATTTTTAGTATTAAAGTTTCACTCGTAAAACACTAAAGTTACATTCAAAAATCAATTTTAGATATTTAAAATAAAATTTTATAACATAAATCTAAATTTTTATTTATAAAATTACCTTAAATATTAAAGTTATAATTATAAAGAATTAAAGTTACAGTCATAAATCAAAGTTTCATTTATAAAACAATAAAGTTTCCATCTTAAAATTTTAAAATCTCAACCACCAATCATAGAAGATCAATGGTTAAGATGAGGACTTAGTGGACTCACCATTTTAGGTGGACTCATTTGAACTCCTCTATATATATATATATATATATATATATATATATATAGAGAGAGAGAGAGAGAGGCAAGATCCGGTGAGTCCACCTATATATTTGAGTCCATGAGTCTATAAAACAATATCACGCACTATACAAAACAATATCACGAAATTTTTTTTTCGAAATTTTTTTTTTCAAATTTTTTTTTTCGAATTTTTTTTTCAATTGTGTTTTTCAAAAAAAAAATTTTCAAAATTTTTTTTTCGAATTTTTTTTTTTCAAATTTTTTTTTCCGAATTTTTTTTTTTTTTTTAAGATGTGATATTGTTTAGTATAACGTGTGATATTGTATTACAAAATAATATCACAATTTTTTTTTCAAATTTTTTTTATCGAAAAAGTTTTTTTTTTTTTTTAAATAATTTTAATGTATGCTGTGATATTGTTTAGTATAACGTGTGATATTGTATTACAAAACAATATCACGATTTTTTTTTCGAATTTTGTTTCCAAAAAATTTTTTTTTCGGTTGTGATATTGTTTAGTATAACGTGTGAAACTGTAAGCTGTGATATTGTGTAGTATAAGGTGTGATATTGTATTATGGACTCACGGACTCAAAAAGATAGGGTGGACTCATGTGATACTAATTCTATATATATATATATAGAGAGAGAGAGAGAGAGAGAGAGAGAAGAGATCAACTAAGGTCCTTAGATATAATAAGTCCATAAGTCCTAATGTGGACGGTTGGATCAATCAAACCAATGGCCAAGATTTGTGATCAAACCCCACTAAACCCCATTAAACTAATATTTTTGATTTACCTCTCTCCTCTTACCCACTAACCCATGCATGCTACACTGTTTGTCCATCAGTCCATGATCATTTCCCTCCTCATTTTCTAGACAATTCAAAACAACTTGCGGGTATTTTTCCCTCTATTTCCTGTCATTTCGTCTTCCTTTTCTTTCTTCACAATTCTGATAACTCCATTTTCATCACTACCAATTAACTTCATCCTAACAAACGCCATTTTCATCACTACAAATTAATACCAACTCGCGTGCAAACTCGCCTGTCTCCATTTTTTTATAAGGTATTTTCTCCATTCCTTATTTAGTGATTTGTAGTTTGTTTTTTGTTAATTATTGCCTTTGTTAAACTATCATAAAATGAGTTCATTTGATTTTTCAATCTTCAATTATGGGTTTCTTTGATGTTTATTTGTTCAATTGTTAATTATGGTTGTGCGAGATCAAATTCGAGGTCATTTGATAATTAACAATGGTTTTTGCCAAGAAAAATGCCAAGAAATCTTCCAAGAAATCTGAATCGAAGGTAAAAAATCTCGTCTTGTTGGTATAACTCTTATAGAATGATTTGTAACTTCAATTAAATATCTGTATAACTCTAATCCCAATTGTTTGTCATCTAGAGATGGATGTTGTAGAAAGTATTGACATGGGAGTTGATATCCATGTTAAAAGTTTTGATTTTGATTTATACGTTACTAGATGTCTAACTCTGCTTACTAGATGTATAACTTTAGTACTCGATATGTATAACTCTGGTTAATTAATGTAAAACTCTAGTTAATAGATGTATAACTTTAGTACGCAATATGTATAACTCTGGTTTCTAGATGTATAACTCTGGGTTCTAGATGTATAGCTCTTCGATTCGTGACCAACTCCTTCTTCATAATGTCAAACTCTAATTGTTATATGTATGACTATACTTCTAATTAGTTTCCATACATAGAGTTATACAATATATGCCTACTGATTATACAATTTATACCGGATATATACAATATAAAGCTAGAGTTATACAATTTATACTTTGGAGTTATACATTAGATGTCCGGACTTATACCGGAGTTATTCTGGAGTTATTCATTATCTTGTATATGCTTACGAGTTATACATTGTATGGCCGAGTTATACATTCTATGACTAGAGTTATACATTACATGGCCAGAGTTATACTTTCTATTGCTAGAGTTATACATTTTATCGCAGTCATTTGTTGTATAACTCTGATTACATGTTGAATAACCTGCTTTGTCATAATGTATAAGCGGAGTTATACAATGTATGGCCGAGTTAGACATTCTATGGCTAGAGTTATACATTACATGGCCACAGTTTTACTTTCTATTGCAGTCATTTGTTGTATAACTCTGATTACATGTTGAATAACCTCTTTGTCATAATGTATAATGGAGTTATACAATATTTGCTTAGAGTTGTACATTTTATTCCGGAGTTATACAATATATGCCTAGAGTTATACAGTATATGCCTAGAGTTCTGATTAGATAATTTTAGTTTCAGATTGTCCACTTTTGTTATTATATGTATAACTGTCATCGTTAATCTGAATCCCTTTTTGTTTATCGCTCGAGATGGATGATTCACCCAAATCGAGAAGGAGCTGATTCCCAGGTTCAAAGTTTGACCTTTTTATAACTGTTGTCATTTGTTGTATAACTCTGATTACATTTTGAATAACTTTTCTTTGTCACAATGTATAACTCTTGATATTTTCTCGATTAACTCTATTATCGAATGTATAACTTTACTTATATTTTGTATAACTCTGACTATCTATTGTATTACTTTAATTCACAGTATGTCTATTTCTTTGTTCCAAATATCTCTAATTGCAACTATAGTATGTCTAATTTTGTGTGTTGTCCTTGCTTTTCCCCAGATGGTTGAGGCCAAGCCAAGGGTAAAGAGGGTGCATGAAATCACGGTTTCGTGTCGACCTCAAAGACTTGTCTCTCTCATTGAAAAGCTTAATGAGGATCAGGTGTCCGTTGTTAAGAAAATTGGGTTTGGTGGCCTTTTGGAACTCAAGATTAGCAGCTTCCCACTTGCACACGTTCGCCTGTTCTTGGAGTCCTTCTCTGACGGGTCATATGTGTTCAGGGCTTCGCGGAAGAAGGAGTTTATGATCAGTAAGCATGACGTGCATGACTGTTTCTTGTTACCTTTCGGACCCAACCCTCTCCCTTTGGTGCCCGTGAGCATGTAGAAGGGGTCCAACGATCCCGAGAATAAGGAGCTGAAGGACAAATGGCGGCAAGCGTACGGGGTGGCCAAAGGGAATAGTGCAATAACCTTAGGGAAAGTTCACAAGCAACTTTTGGAGTACGAGGAGGCGGACGATCAATTTTGCCGGCTATTTGTTTTGTTCTGTATGTCTTCATTCCTCGCACCCACCCCAAACAACGGGATAGATTGGAAGCTGTTAAGGGTTGTAGAAGATCCTAAAGCCATCCCGCATTTTGACTGGTGCTCTTATATTTTGGACATGATGGTGAAAGCGGGGTCAGACTGTAAAAAGGGGGTAACATTGTTGAACGGGTGTATCCCCTTCCTCATGATAAGCTACTTTCAGCGATATGATTACAAGGGTAAGCCTTGTAATCATGATCTACCTTTGATTAAACATTGGGATGAAACTTCGCTTGTAGAGAGGGTAAAATTTGAGGTGGGTCAAGGGGGATTGGGTACTTTAACCTTGTCTAAGACTAGGTATCCGAGGTGCCTTCAAGACCCCTCTTATGGAAGGAGTGTGGACGAGCAGGCCTCGGCGACCCGCGTGAACCCAAACTACTGTTGCTATCAGGCCCCCCACCCCCTCTCTCCTGCCCAACTTCTGAGAAGAAGTTCATTCAGATAGAACTACCAGCAGGTGTCGAGGATGACCAGGAATTGAAAGCTAGGGCTGTCGATGTAAGTGCAAACTATTATATATTTCTGCAGATGGATTCTGTTTTTTTGAACGTACCCATCTATTATAATATAACTAACTTTTGTACTTCTTGAATGCGGGTACTCACGAGCTTTATCTACAAATGCAAAGGAACGCTATTGTGTTCTATTCATGGTACGCAGATGCAACCACACGGATCAAAGTCAGTAACTAGTGATCCGACGGGCCTAAATCCTAGTCAGGCCTCTCAAGAATTCTTTGAGGGTGAAAAGATTCAAAAGTACGTCATTTGAAAGAGCAGTTGAGAAAGGTGAAGGTTTACGTGGGTAACGCTCCCGCATTTGGAGAGGTAGTTCCGAGCCTCCCAAAAAATCTGTCGGAATCGATGCATCTACGCGTCAAATAAGTGAAGTTCTGTCTAGTCTCGCCAATGATGAGGGTGGCAGGGGTGGTAACCCCCATGTTGAGCCGCGTCGAGAGTTCGTCAAAGCCGACACGCCAACGAAATCAGTTGCAGTTTCATGGTCAAAGATTATGGAGGAAGTGGGAGGTGATACAGTCGTTTCTAAGCCGTTGTCACCTGTTAGCCCAGGGTTAGAGGATCAAGTTGTGTGCACCCCGTCCCAACCGTCGAGAACTGTTGTTGGAGGCGAGTTACACCGAGGAGGAAATTGACCAAACTTATGGACCGTCAAAGGACGATGAGGCTCGCCTCTGGGCAGGTGATGAGGGGCATGAGCACGTTCATGGGGACGGATTGAATAAAAATGCTGAAAATGTTGGAAGATTGTCAGACACTGACCTTGAAAGAGCAGCAGACATTGTAGGCCAAGCTTACGGACGGTCAGAGGATGCTGAATCTCGGCCCGTGGTAGGTGATGAGGTGCATGAGCAAGTTCATGGGGAGGGATTGCAAGAAAATGTTGAAAGATTGTCAGACAATCAACCGTCGATAAGGAGATGGAAAAATCTACGGTCCCAGGTGGGTTTGGACACACAAGAATTGATGGAGTGTCATTTTCTCTCTTTGAAATGAAGGAAGCTTTATGTGGACTTCCAGCGTACGGGAGTGGTCCTGGTGGTGAGGTAAGTTTGTTAATTTGCGATAAATACTTTTTATACAATCGTTTTTTTTTTGTTTATTGGTCGTGTATAACTCTAAGTTGATATAGTATAACCTTGTTGAAACTTATGTTGAGGCCTTGTAACTGTAGTGCCACTGCAACGGCCGGTTGGTACAACTCTTAACCAGTATATGACTACAGTTATACAGTATATGACTAGAGTTATACAATATATGCTTTGGAGTTATACATTAGATAGCTGGAGGTATATCTAGAGTTATACAGTAGAGTTATACATTATAGTGTATATGCTTACAGTTATACATTTTATGGCCAGAGTTATACATTCTATGCTTACAGTTATACATTTTATGGCCAGAGTTATACGTTTGGCATTTAATTTTGTTATTTTTCATTCAGGCCACTGTTAAAAAGGATGTAATTGAGATTGTTGAACAACATTCTAACAATGGGGGTGTAAACGTAGATGTTGTCGAGGGTGCGGAGATCACCCCGGGGAATCCTTCAACTGAATGTCTTGGAAATGAAATCCCCTCGACTTTCATGAGCACGGCAGAGGTGAATGAGGCATTTGCCGGGGTTGAGGAGCGAACGATCGGTGCTGCCAAAGAAGGTTTGGTAGTTGAAATCGCTGGTGCTAGGGTTGAGCCGGTTGCACCACTCCCACCCCCTATTTATGTGCCGCGATGTGACATGATCCACCATCCTTTCTTACTGCATTCAACTGCCCCCCTTCCGTATATGGACATTGTACCTGAGAACCTAGGTTGTTCTCAGTATTGCGGGGCACCCAAACCTGACCAGCACGTATGCTCACAGTGGTTGCGATTTAACAAGGAACGTTTCAGGACGGTGTTCAGGGTGAGGAAGGATGTAATGGATTATGTCTTTGATCAATTCCACGACCATAATTCATCGTAAGTAAAAGATAAGTTTTACCTATATTTCAATACGACAGACAAACAGGCCATGAATGCATTCCCTTGCTGCGTGTCTCAATTTTGCTAATCCTTTGTAGGGAACAATTGGTCACATATCCTTGTCCAAACTGCATAACGCGTATTGATCTCCAGTCGTTGATGCCCGGGGCTCAGATTATGGCCAATGTCATCGACTGCTGGTCTGTACTACTCAATCAGCTTACGCACGCGAACACCGCAGCTGTTTCAAGTTCGCGCTGTTTCTTTGGCCTAGGTCACGCTATAAGTGTGCTCGAACTCCCCAAGTTATTTTTTGACAAACTGTACGTAACTTGTGATACAAGCTGCCAACCCCCGTCTATCATTTTTATAGGACCTAGCAATTGCAATTTGGCAAGGCAGGAAGAAAAACTTGGTTGTTGATCATTCTGAAGGCTTTTGTTACTCGTGGGACATGTGGCAAGAGTCGTGTTCTAGTCCATTCCAACTGGACTCCGATATGGTGAGCTCAGATATCAATATAGAGACATTTACATACTGGAATTATACATTATTTTCCTAGAGTTTAACAGGATATGCTTAGAGTTGTGCAATATATGCTTTGGAGTTAGGCATGGAGTTTTACCTAGAGTAATACCTGGAGTCATACACTACACTGTATATGCTTACAGTTATAGATTATATGGCTAGAGTTATACATCCTATGGCAAGAGTTATACAGTATATAACTTTAGATTTCAGAATTACTAGAGTTATACGTTCTAGGGCTGAAGTTATACATTATTTGTCTAGAGTTATACAGTATATGCTTAGAGTTTTGATGAGTGGCTAACTTCACTCCATAACTCTAGGCATATAATGTATAACTTTAACCATAGAATGTATAACTCACTGCACATAAAGTACAACTGTAAGCATACACAGTATAATGTATAACTCCAGGTAGAGTTGGCATTGGGCCGTGCTGGGCCGGCCCGCGTGCCAGCCCATCGTGCCTTCCCCAAAAAATGGTCCGGCCCAGGCACGAATATTGGGCTGGCCGTGCCGTGCCGTGCCTGGCCCACTCACCCAAATCCCCGCTGCGGCCCGCTCCTGGCACGCCCAATTTCGTGCTCGGGCCGTGCCTGGCCCATGGGCTAATCGTGCCTAGCACGTGGGCCGGCCCAATAACCTTAGTATTTTTTTTCTAAATACACTTTTATTTATATAAGTAATGAATATTAACGATTTAAATATATATATTTTATTAAATATTAATGTACTTGATGTCTTGATTAGTTGATTACTTGTATTTTTAATGTACTAGATTTAATTAAATAATTAAAAAACGATATTTAAAAATGGAATTTAATTAAATAATTAAGAAATGGGCCAAATCTCGGGCCGTGCCGTGCCAGGCCCTTCGTGCCTGGTTCGTGCCGGACCCTCCGTGCTTGGGCCGTGCCGTGCCTATGCACGGGAATTTTCAAAAAATGCAGTCGCGGCCCGCCTCAAACCCGTTCGTGTCGTGCCCGTGCCCGGACTCGTGCCGTGCTTGTGCCGCCCGCCTTAGCCCGGCCCGGATTGCCATCTCTAACTCCAGGCATCTGCTTACTGCACATAATGTACAACTGCAAGAATATACTGTATAACTCTATAAATTGAATGTACAACTCTACACATAAAATGTATAACTCTAACCATAGAATGTATAACTCCAACTACGCACAATATGTATGCCTCTAATCTGCTAATTATGTTTTAAAACTCTTAGATTTTTGGTGCATGTTTGTAGGTGTTCGTCCTGGTAAGCACTGGCGATGAAGATCATTACTCTTGCATTTGCATAAATTTCCTCTCTGAGCAGATCGAGTATCTTGATAACCGTTCTTACGAGGACGATCTTCTGAAATTACCATACGGAGGGATTGCGTGTATTACTGTAAGACTTATAAAACTGGTGACTAGATTAATTATCAGCTCCATTTGTTTTGTTAATACGTCTTCCCCTTTTAAACGCCTTGCCTAACTTCCGCCAGGCTGATGCAATGGGAAAGTATATGGCCTAGAAAGGGCTCGACAAAGGCAAGAAAGTTGAAAGGTTCCCTTTTGTCAACATTAAATTCAACTGGCGCGGGGAGCGGGACATACCGCCAATGACCGTGGTCTGCATACGTCATGGTTCATATGTTCTTTGCACCGTGGAGAGCCATTCGAACGCACCCTAGGGATCGAGGAAAGCAATGACCTCGCGAGCGGAAATTGCGCAACCCTTGTCCTCGGTGACATTAACTTGGACAGGGAAGAAGTGTTATCCAGGGTAATGACTTTTAAGGAGCTTAAAGACCGTGAATTGGAGGAGGTGCGTGATAAACAGAGGACGATCGGCAACACAAGTGGAAGGAAGAGAGGTGTTGGAAATGCCGGAGAGAACAGTTCTGCTAAACGACCTTGCTCTAAGGTCGGTTCAACCTTCAGACTCCACCTTCCAAAGTAGCCTGGGCGGGACGCCGTCGTCGGGCCCTCTCATTTGTTAATAGCCGCTCCCGAGGTAAGGGCGATGGCCTTGGTTGCACCAAATATTGCGGGGAACCAGACGCCAACCTTACCGTGGTCGCCAAGATCTTTGAAGATGAACAAGGCATTAACTAGGGATATCCCTGTATCGCAAACAAGTGGTGATTACGTTTTCCTTGATGACTACAAATATCCAAATGAGTAATTTGTCTAAAATCGTAATGTTTTATCATATTAAGCTATATCAATATAGACACATTTCCATCGGAATTCTACCGTTTTTTTGCGTAGAGTATTACAAAGTATATGCTCGTAGTTGTACAATTTATACTTTGGAGTTATACATTAGAGGACTGGAGTTATACCTAGAGTAATACATGGAGTTATATGTTTCATCATTGAAGTTATATATATCGTTAATGGAGTTACACATTCCTAAAGCTGCAGATTATACGTTTCATCGGTGAAGTTATGCAGTCATTTTAATAGCGATTACCTTCCCATTTAGTATACGTTATAGCCTCGATTAACACTGTTGTCCGAACTACGGTGAACCACTTGTGAGTTACAGTACGCACGGAACAATTAATAGGTTGCAAATGTTGTCTATGCTCCCTGAGACGCCAATGGATGAAAAAGTTATTTGAGTGTTGGTCCTTGTTGCTCAATCGATTGGAGGCAGAGGATTTCACGATTTTTCGTTCGTCTTTCTTCGGTATCCGTCATATGGTATGGTCCTAATCAATCCTTTAATATGTTATAAGAGTTGCACATACCCTCTTTAAAACTTTCACAGTGGAAAGTAAGTCTAAAGTTATACATACCCTCCCTGGAGTTAAACATTTTGTTTTGAGAAGTTATTAACAACCAGTATATACTTAGGCATTCTTCATTATGCTATAAGAGTTACTGTGAAACTCCAATGCACAACCCCTATAACTCCACTGGTATCCTCACACATATACTGCTACTTGAACAGGAAATAATCTTGAGCCTTGTACGAAACCCTGTCCAACAAACACCGGACACCGATAGGTTGTACAATACGTGGGACGTCTTCCGAACTGACTGTGGCAAAGATTTCAGCTTGAAGGCTGATTTAATCTTCGTACCCATTAAGATTGAAGCGCATTATGCATGTGTGTGTATCAACTTTAATTCTAGGACGATTGATCTCCTGGACAGTAAGTATTATTCAAGTCCGCGGCAATCGGAGATATGCAAAGCATGTCACGTTATTGTAAGTGTAATTAAATTGTAATTTGTTCAACAAAAAAGTGTTCTCACCGCTTTTACAAATCTCACTTTTTGACGTTCTTGTCTCTGCCAGGCGAGCCTCATGAGCGACTACGTGGAGGCTAGGGACGACGAGAAGGACAGAGCGAAAGACATACCGTCGTTCCAGTTCCGTCAGATCCGTTTGCTCGGCATCGCAAACGATAAACGACACCGAGTCCGGCTTGTTTCGCGCATGATGCACATGTTAATGTATGAGGGTGATAGGTTTGGTCACGTCGATCTCGAGAGGAAGGTGAACCGTCGATATTTGGTGATCCAGTTGGCAGCGACGCTTCTCCTAGCTGACATGAACATCATCAGGGAAGGAGTTCTGACCAAGGTCAATGGTTTCATTGGCGAGAAATTACAGATCCTGAAGCAAGTAGAAAACAGACGGAAAGCAGCGCGGAGAGGAGATAAAAAACCTGCGAAAAAATAGAATGTATCCCTTTGATTTTGTATTCTCTTTTTTTGCAACTCTAGAATGATGTCAAGAAACTCCTTAACAACTTAGACAACTTGTTGGAATAGATTGTTACTATATCATCTTGGTCAGTCATAATTAAAATCCAAGTTTTACAGATAAGTGTTAGAGTTATACACTCTGTGAAGTAAAGTTATACAAATTATGTGCAGGAGTTATACAACACATGACTGCAGTTATGATAAAAGGCAAAATTTATTAGACAGCTAAGAGTTATACAAAAAACATCAAGAGTTATACTGTTGTGTACAAGAGTTATACAACATATGACTGCAGTTATTTAAAGGCAAATTTTATTAGACAGTTATGAGTTTTACAAAAAATAACAAGAGTTATACAAATTGTGAACAAGAGTTTAGAACCCAAGGCAATGGCTTTAGCCTTAGCTGACACCATTCTTTTACCGCTGCCTTTATTTTTCGATTGTTTTGGTGGAAGTATTGTTACCTCGTCACTGGCGGGGCAACCAAGGATTTGCTCAAATTTCTGTTGCTTTGTTAAATCCTTCTTGTACGGTAAAAGTTTCTCCTTGAACTCTCGAATTAACGAGCTTAAATTCACAACTTCAGTCTCACTCGCGCCACGAAGTAAACCAATGGTAGAATGAACTTCTGACCACAACTTCACCATCGCAACTTCTTTTGCATCATCGCTACTATTTGTTTCCATTTGTTCACCATCACATTCTGATAATCTGAATTGCAATGCATCCTTTTTCCATCTTGTAGAAACGTAATCAACTGGAATTGTCTTCATGCCGTTAGCCGACAAAATCCATACTATATGTCGGCAGAGAAATCCCATCCTTTCAAACATCATACAGCTGCACTGTGTAGCCTGTGTCCCTGTAATCCAATTAAATTATGTCGTTAGTAGTCTTATACATATAATAATAAGAGTTAAACATTATCACGCAGAGTTATACATATGGCAACAAGAGTTATACATTCTGAAAGCTACAGTTATTCAAACTCTAATCAGAGTTATACTACAAATAGCTTCAGTTCAGTGAAAAATTGAATAAGTTCTAATGTTATTCTGAAAGTAGAGTTATACATATGGCAACAAGAGTTATACATTCTGAAAGCTAAAGTTATTCAAAATGTAATCAGAGTTATACTACAAATGACAACAGTTCAGTGAAAAATTGAATAACTTCTAATGTTATTCTGAAAGTAGAGTTATACATATGGCAACAAGAGTTATACATTCTGAAAGCTAAAGTTATTCAAAATGTAATCAGAGTTATACTACAAATGACAACAGTTCAGTGAAAAATTGAATTTCTAATGTTATTCTGAAAGTAGAGTTATACATATGGCAACAAGAGTTATACATTCAGAAAACTTAAGTTATTCAAACAGTTGTCAGATTTTATACAGCAGATAAGTGCAGTTCACTGAACAATTGTATAACTTCTATGTTCAGACAATGTAACTTTGGCACTATATCTAGCAACTTCAGTCAACTACCACATAAAGTTGATGCCAAAATGTTGTTACCTGGGTTGTACTCTACGTTGAAACTTTTCTGTCTGATTGAATCCTTTACGATAGTCACTTCAACTCCATCGACTTCAGCATAGCCCCCGGTCTTACATGTATCGATTGAGCAAATGACCTCTAGTTGGAATTCCTTGAAAACCTCACGGGTATAAACATCCGACGCATATTCCTCTATGGGTAAATGCGTCCCCATTGTCGGTGTTGAGTGTCGGTTTTCATGGTCAAGTCTCTTCTGCGTATGTCGTTGATGGTCCATAGCGCTTTCAAAACGCATCAAAAACTTCACTAACGTACCTGACTTCTGCTCGAACTTCTTAAAAAAACTATTAATGCTCTCTGATCTCTGGGTTGTCCTCATTACACCACCCATGTTCAAGTCCCTGCAATGTGCCATCACCCATTGGCTTCTTTTATCGTACGCTTCTGTAAACCACTCTTCGTTCACAAGACCATGCGCTTCCATTATTTCTGCCCACCTAGCGTCAAAGTCGTCTGCTTCTATGTTGTCGTCCCATATAATGTTGTTCAATTTCTGAACGAACTCCTTATAATCCTCCCTTGTCACCCCGACCTTTGATGGCACCTTGTTCATTATATGCCACATGAAAAATCGGTGGCGTGCAGTCTTGAAGACAAGGGGTACGGCCTTAATAATGCCCGGGTCCTGATCTGTGATAATGTACTTTGGTTCCTTTCCTCCCATAGCATTCAAAAACCTGTTGAAAACCCACTGGAAGGATTCATAGTCTTCATGGGCAATCAATGCCCCACAGAATGTCACTGATTGTTTATGGTGATCTATGCCAGTGAATGGCGTGAAAATCATATCGTACTTGTTTGTTGAGTATGTTGGGTCGTACGACACTACATCTCCAAAAACGGAGTAGTTCCTTCTAGCGGTTCTGTCAGCCCATATTGCGCTTCGAAGGCTGTTATCCTTGTCAACTTCATAGTCAAAATAAAACCCTTGCCTATTTTGTGCCATATTCTTGAACCGGTCAATGAACAATTGACCGTCCCGTTTATGGATGAAGCACTTCACGTCTCGGTGGAAGTTCTTAAAATCAGTTAACGATGCACCAATGTTCTCGAACCCGTTTACGAACTCCTTACACATGTTGTACGTCCTAGTTGCTCCTATCCTCAACTGCAGTGGACAACAAATCCTTATCAGTGCTGATTAATAACCAAGAATTCCTCAACTATAAATCTTTCAGCTATTCTTATAATTTCTTGAAACATATGCATAACTCCATTGATTGATTATGCAACTTCTTATTATTTATAACTTTTAGGTTTACATAACTCTATCATCTCGGTGAATAACTTTAGAAGTTTGCCATTTAATTAGTGGATGTTTGTTTAATAGTAAACTAACCCTTGAGTTGTACATTATCAAGTACTTGTGAGAATCTTCTATGTTCCGCGACATCATTTGAAACTGACGATCCTCACTCGATACAAGCTCGTGATTATGCCCCATGTGGAATCGGTCAATTACTAGTACTCCATTCTTCATAAATAACCTGACATGTGCTTTACACCCTACCCTCTTGATCGTATATTTCCTCCGGTTCGCAGTTCTTTTTCCCATTGCATTCCTTCTTCCCTAATCCCGTTCTCATTTTTTTTTTAATTCGCCTCTCCTTTTGGGACATATGTGAATCCTCTCTCGTTGCAAACCAAAGCAACTTTGACCTGATTTCACCGTCGCGCCATTTTTTCGTCGAGTACTTCCGAACATCAAACCCGGTCGCCAATGCATAAACTTTATAGAATGTCACTGCCTCGTCGATTTCAAAAAATTGTTGCCCTACACAAGGTGTAAATTCATTTGCGCAAATGCTTACAATACTCGGTTTCACATTTGCCTTGCGACCATCGAGCAGAATCAATCATCCATGAAATGATTAAGAAATACATAACTCTACGCATATCTTTGTATAACTCTATGCACATACGGTATAACTCGGGCCTGATTTGTATAACTTTGGGTGTATAATGTATAACTCTTATCATATCATGTATAACTATAGTCACATTCTGTAAAACTCTAGGTAGATACTGTATAACTTTAGTCATACAATGTATAACTCTAGTCATTTAATGTATACCCGTAGTCACACTGTATAACTCTGGGCACAGAATGTATAACTGTAGTCAGATAATGTATAACTCTAGTCATACAATATATAACTCTAGTCATTTAATGTATAACCCTAGTCACACTGTATAACTCTGGGCACAGAATGTATAACTGTAGTCAGATAATGTATAACTCTAGTCACAGTATTTATAATTCTAGTCATTCAATGTATAACTCTAGTCACAATGTATAACTCTAGACACAGTCTGTATAACTCTAGTCATACGATGTATAACTCTAGCTACACAATGTATAACTCTAGGCAGAGACTGTAAGATGTATAACTCATTCTACATAATGTATAACTCTTAGCAAATAATGTATAACTCTAGGTATATAATGCATAACTCTAGGCATACTTTATATTCTAAGAGTTATACATTTAATGAAACGGCACAATATATGGAATGCGAAGGGTTATAAGATTTCAAGCAGGGATATGGCACAACTTCCTAAACAAAATTCGTATTAATTTAAGCATCAAACCCCAAACATATTAATTAAAAAACAACTCAAAGGACACATTACTAATTATAAATTCATTCCACTATCTCAAAAACCAGTTCATTATATCCCTATCTCCACCCTAAACTCCAAACCCTAAGTCGTTAAAACCTAATAATAAACTCCAAACTTCCTTCAACAACAATGAATGATGCCATTCGTAATACATGCATTATGACCGAGTACAACAAGAGTTTCATACGCCGGTTGCTGGACATCGAGAGGAGGTACAGGACCTACCTTGAGGACGCTCAGATCGCACTCAAGGACGCCAAAGAAAATGGCTTGTCAGAGCAGCAGATAATGCAGCTATTAGAAGATATTGCATCTGCGGAACGAAACCTCCAAATAGCAAAGGAGGAGAGGATGAATATCATAGAAGAGAATTCATCCCTATATGAACATCTAAGAACTGTATTTTTAGCAATGCATTAAGTTTATGTATCTATATCTATTAATTAAGTTCATGTATGTTAAATGTGGGTTTGTTTTACTATCCTCTCCATCATCTTCTTTGTTTTATTTTATTTAATTTGTTTTACTAACAAACGCAGAAAAACTAAGCGAATAATAATTACAGAAAAAACAATGACGGAGAAAAACACATGCAAATAACATGTATAACTGGGCACGGTAATGTATAATCTGCAGGCATTTAATGTATAACTCTAATCATATAATGTATAACTCTAGACAAAATGTGTATAACTCTAATCATACAATGTATAACTCTAGACACAGCCTGTATAACTCTAATCATACAATGTATAACTCTAGACACAGCTTGTATAACTCTAATCATACAATGTATAACTCTAGACACAGCTTGTATAACTCTATGCATTTAATGTATAACTCTATGAACAGTCTGTATAACTCTAGTCATGCGATGTATAACTCTAGCTACACAATGTATAACTCTTAGCATATAATGTATAATCCAAACACAGTCTGTATATGCTAAGAGTTATACATTATATTCTACGAGTTATACATTATATGCCTAGAGTTATACATTATATTCTAATCATACAATGTATAACTCTAGACACAGCTTGTATAACCTTATGCATTTAATGTATAACTCTATGAACAGTCTGTATAACTCTAGTCATGCGATGTATAACTCTAGCTACACAATGTATAACTCTTAGCATATAATGTATAACTCCAAACACAGTCTGTATATGCTAAGAGTTATACATTATATTTTACGAGTTATACATTATATACTGTATAACTCTATGCACAGATTTGTATAACTCACGGGCTGCATCGTATAACTTTGGGTATATAATGTATAACTCTTACCATACCATGTATAACTATAGTCACACTCTGTATAACTCTAGATAGATATCTTTGTATAACTCTAGTCATACAATGTATAACTTGTATAACTCTTACCTATATATGGATAATCTGCGGTGATGTGTTGTATAACTCTGTACAAAACGTGTATAATCGTAATCATACAATGTATAACTCTATACACACAGTATGAATAACTTTAATGATACAATGTATAACTCTAGACACAACCTGTATAACTATATCAAAATTGGTTCTTTAGTAAGATTTGTACGCACAATTTAGGGTTTGAATTCTTGTGTTACCCGAAGTTGCAGGAAATTGTCAAAGAGTTTTACAAAAACCTCCGGAGTTATAACACAATGAATATAAGAACGCATGTGTACCCTGTATTATTGAAGTTATACATATTTGGGTCAGAGTTATACTAAAACTCACTTGAAGTTATAATTGTACTTGATCAAGCTTTTAAATTTCCATCATTTTTTGCGATCAACAACAAGCTACCAAAATGAAAGCACAAATCTGATGAACACCATGAAAGTACAACAAAGATTAAGAATAATGAACACAAATTATATAACTACAGCCTACAATAATGAACATTCGGAACTCACCATCGACGGCAACTTCAATCTGCATATAATCGTTTTCACGAACACTGACTGTCATTTTGATCGTCTTTTTGTGATGAACAATGACAAATTATTTATTTTCAACAAAGCGAATGAATTTTATACGGAAAGATGATGTAGTTAAACAGTTGGAATGAAATTTCTTTTCTCTTTTTGATGATTTATAATGGATTTGCAGAATTATTCGGGTTTTTTGGATGATTTTTATGGGTTTTGCTTGTTGAGAGGTTTTGAATGGTGAAAAGAGGAGGGAAGCATGCAAAATGATATAGGAGGCTTTGTTAATTGCTATTGTCCGCGGGATTTGATATGGAGGCAGTACATAAACAGTGAAAGTGGTCCCTCTCTCACACAATCAGCATTTTCCTTTCTTTTTTGCTCTAAAAAACACGCCCTCTCTCCTCATCTCATCCCTTCAATCCCTTCATCCAAGGGCTCTTATAAAGACTTAGGGCCTTATAAGGTATGAAGGCCTTATAAGAACTGCTCTCTCTCTCTCTCTCTCTCTCTCTCTCTCTCTCTCTCTCTCTCTATATATATATATATATATATATATATATATATATATATATATATATATATATATATATATATATATCTTCACAAAATTTACAATTAGCAAGAAATTATCAAGAAATTTGCAGGCGTTGTCGAGTGTGGCATCGTTCCAGGGGTCGCCATGAATGACGTCGTCAGATCTGACATAGTCGAAGACTTGACTCGGTGGTGGATTTGATGGGTCATTTATAAGTGGTTAATGAAGAATATACTTGAGGGCTAATACACGTTCTTCTTTGCTTATTAAAACCAAAGTATGTAATCTTGATTAAAGTGATGATTTGGAGTTGGGTAAAATAGAAGGAGAAGATGAGAATAATTTTTTAAGAAAAAGAAGATGAGAACAATAATCACAATATGGAGGCGGAAGAGAGTGGCTGATGGGAGTCAAAATGAAAGAGATTTCTAGGTTAAAGAATTGATGGGTAGAATTTTATACCTGGCTGCTAAAGATCGTCGACAATTTACTAATTATCGTCGACAATTTACTAATTATCGTCGATAATTTTAATGAACTTCCAAAACTACCCCTCCCTCACACTCCCCCTTATATTTTTCATATTTTTCAAAAATTAACCTTTCACACTTCAAATTTTTTTTAAAAAAACCGACTCACATAACAACAAAAAACCGTTTCAACCACATCATTTCCGTCATCAAATTCAAACATTCAACAAGGTATGTGATTGTTATTATTTTTTTTTTTTTTTGAGTATTTTCTTAGTTTGTAAATTTGTGACGGAATTAGGATAGATGCCTTTATTGTATACGGAATTAGGATAGATGCCTTGATTTTAATCGGATTTAGTCGTGTTTTGCAAAAAAACAATCGAGAAATTAAAAAAAAACGAAAAAAAAAAAACATACCTGGGCTGGGACGAAGAACATTTTCGTCCAGATC
Organism: Silene latifolia; assembly: GCF_048544455.1. Taxonomy (NCBI): domain Eukaryota; kingdom Viridiplantae; phylum Streptophyta; class Magnoliopsida; order Caryophyllales; family Caryophyllaceae; genus Silene; species Silene latifolia. Next base: position 49,522,594 of record NC_133527.1, on the reverse strand, counting down.
CAGGCCCAGATGAAAATGTTCTTCGTCCAGTGTGGGTCTTTGACGAAAAACATTTTCGTCTGGGCCTGGGCCCGGACGAAAATGTTCTTTGTCCAAGCTCATTTTTGTGGTTTTTTTTGTTTTTTTTTTTTTTGAATTTCTCGATTTTTTTTTTTTTAAAAAAAAAACTTAATTTTCCGTCTTGTTTTGTTATCGTTAAAAAATAATAAATTATTAATAATAAACCCCGTCCGTGCCTAATTCGTTGTAAATTTATTTATTTTATGTTTTAAATTTTTTAAAATTTATTTTTCCGTCTTGTTTTGTTTTCGTAAAAAAATAATTAATAATTACTAATAAACCCCGTTCGGGGATAGTTCGTTTTATTTTAATTTTTTAATTTATTGAAACTTATTTTAATTTTTTAATTTACTTAAACTTATTTTTATAATTTCTTTTGTTTTATTAATTTAACTAATCAATGGGTTTTTGTTATTTTTTGAATAGATGGTCGGTGGAGGAAAAGACTAGCACGTTCGAGCTCAAAAGGGGCTCCAGTGTGAGTCTGAGGCTGGAGATGGTAGTACCCAGTCGTGGTCTGCGGAGGAGTTGGAGGAGGTGGTTCGGTCTGGTGATGAGATAGGTAAGGAGGAGGAGCGAGTGCGTAGGGTGCCCCGTAGACGGGATGTGGAGGGGCGTTTTCAGCGGATGTCGGATGGTAGTTCTAGTAGTGTCGTGGCTCCGAAGAAGAATAAGTCGGGTAAGGATGTCTCTTGGTTGATTTTCGATCCTGTTCCGGGTGGTCCTCAGTTTCCCCACGTGATTCCCAGCTTTGGGGGCCACATTGCCAACATCTTATGGCCGACTCCTAATGAGGTCGATCGACCAGTTTTGACGGGTTACCACCGGTTTGGTAGGACGAGGTTGTTGAGTTCCTGGCGACTACCTTCGGCCGTTCGGACTATTTATGACGGTAGTGGTCTTTCTCACCTTACAGATTCCATGGCCGAGCATTTTAACATGCCCCTTATTTCTGCTTTCATTGAGAGATGGCAACCTGACACCAACAGTTTTCACATGCCTTTTGGGGAGATTTTCATACTCCTTCACGATGTTGCGCAGATCTTAGGTGTTTGGGTAGATGGTAACTGTTGTAAGGTGGAGAGTACGGACGGGACGTTGGCGGATCCCCTTATGTTTGTTTGTGGCTTCTTTGCGAAGTCAGCAAACGAGTTGAGGTTGCCGTTAAACCCTACTAAGAAGGCCCATATTTACAAGAGTGGGGGTATATTGGTAGATGCAGTTTGTGACATGGTGGTAGCTAGTTGTGATGTTGTTTTTGCTTAGGGGTTCTTGGCTGCGGTGTTGGGGTCGACACTTTTTGTCGACAAATCAGGTGATAGGTTACGTCCTCAGTTGTTTCTCTTAGTGACTGATACTGATTGTGTACACAACTACGCTTGGGGAGCCGGTGCACTAGCCTTCATGTACCGACAGTTGGGTGTGGTTTCACGTGCTGGTGTGAAGACTATTGGTGGTTGCTTGACTTTGTTGCAATCGTGGATCTATGAGTATTTTCCTATGTTCAGACCCGATCCACCTTCGTTAATTGACCCTACTCAGCCTCGGTCGTGTTCATGGAGATTTGTTGGTCCCTTCGCTCAAAATGCGGAGAAATTGTTGGAGTATCGGAGAGTGTTAGATGGGCTTACTTATGCTTCCATTAGGTGGGATCCGTATTGGTCGCGTCAGGAGGAGTATCATCCTCGTACTCTGTTTGCCGGTTGTGTTCGTTTCATGGACATAGCCGAGCCATACCAGCCCGATCGGTGTTTACGTCAGTTTGGGTATGTGCAGATAATACCTAATCCCATTATGAGAACGGTAGCGCATCGTCCTGCTTCGGGGATAGGGTACGAGGTTAGTGTCGGGGCGGTGGCCGATCATCTTTGGGATTGCTGGGAGGATCACTTGGTTCACCTTTCTCGTAGATCGAGACCAGTTAGTTTCCCGGGGGAGACGGCGCCAGATTACGAGGATTGGTATAATGGTAATTCTCACCCGTTGATCATTGATCCCAACCACCATGATGCTCCTTCTGCACTTGACGATTTTGATGTCCCTGCTGAGGTAATATTTTTACTTACCGTTGTTGTAATAATTTTTTACAATTTCTTACTGTTTGTCGATAATGTTTAAAATGTCTTAGTTATTTTTGTCAATTTGCAGACTGCACGTGCTTTAGTGTTTCAGTTTGCCAAAGCCGGAAGGATTGCCAATGACAAGAAACAGCTTTCCTTCTTCCGCAAGATGATGAAGAACATCCAACCTTTGGTTGAGAGGGGTAGGCACATACAGGGTCTTAGAGGACCTCGTTAAACACCCGTTGATCGTGTTCAGCGTAGATCAAATGGTGTGTTTACTGATAGCGAGGAAGAGGGTGATCAGTAGTCGGGAGACTAATTTGTGTTGTTTTCATTTATTTTGTACGTTTTTAAATACTTTCTCTATGTTGGATGATTATGTTAGTTGACTATTCGAACCTTGTTTAATTCAAAAAATATGACGGTTTTAAATTCTGAAATTTCTGGAATACATAGCAACTGATGCAAATTCATACATTTCTTGAAATACTCACTACTTCATGACAATGTCTAACATAAGGAAAACAAACAAATACGAGATACACTTGAAATAAAACTTCATCATCCTTGACATTTCCGAAATCTCTTTTTTTATACCTATCACTTGCTCTTTCATGACATTTCCACTTGATGCATCATCACCTTCATCTTCACATGCTATCTTCAACTTTTTTGTTATTGTCAAATGATCTTTAGTCAACCGCGACACAAAATTATTGCAATCTAATCACTTAAAATACGCTTTCTTTGGATTATTAACTGACCCAGAAATCTTGATGATAGCGTTTTTGTGACAACGATTGCAACATTGATTCTTAAAATTAAGGCCTTCAATTGGGTGGTTTCCCCACATTGAGGATGATGTCGACATAAGTAGAGAGATGAAGAAGAAAATAGAACAAGATGAAGATGGGTGAAAAATAGAAGAAGATGAAGATGAGTGAAAAAATACAAGAATATGTAGATGTTTATATAGGGAAAAAAAACTGTTACAATTCAAAAAATAACCGTTACAATTCAAAATAACCGTTATAATTCAAAAATGACCGTTATAATTCAAAATAACCGTTATAATTCAAATCTAACCGTTATAATTCAAAATAACCGTTATAATTCAAAATAACCGTTATAATTCAAATCTAACCGTTATAATTCAAATCTAATCGTTATAATTCAAAATAATCGTTATAATTTAAATCTAACCGTTATAATTCAAGATAACCGTTATAATTCAAATCTAACCGTTATAATTCAAAATAGCTGTTGTAGTTAAGATCTTATAAATAGGCCATTCTATGTCAATTTCAATCACAGCATCCAATCCTATTCACTCACTACAATACTAAAATGGTTCTCACAAATACTCAGAAAATCAGAGGTTATCAAGGCAGAATCGATCTAATTGTTCAAAATTTACCAGTTCTAGTTTCTCGACTTAAATTAGTGGTTCCCAGTGCCACTGTATGGCACATGCTTGAAGAGCCTCCAATTGGTAGCCTTTGTATAATTTTATCCGGAAACCCGGATCAAATTCTAACTCCAGCAGTTAGAGATGAGGTTGTTTCTGATGAAGCAGTAACTGATAAGATGTGGGAGTTTCGCAGGTTAAGAAGTGATCTATTTACATATTTTGAGCACATCCTCACCGTGATCGATTACGCAAGACTATCAGACTTATGTGCCGGGAGAGTGCTCAACCTAGGAAATGTTTATCTCTACATCAATGATTTGTTGTCTCAATATATGGCTACCCAACCTGAAGAAATTGAGACTCAAGATCATGAAGAAGATAAGGAATCGTCATCTTCATCATCGGAAGATAATTAAGTTCGGTAGTTAATTAATTATGTTATGTTTTAATTAATATTGTTGTAACGAGGTATGGGTTTAGGGTTTCAGGGTTTGAGGTTTGAGGTTTGGGGTTTAGGGTTTAGGGTTTGAGGTTTGGGGTTTAGGATTTAGGGTTTGAGGTTTGGGGTTTAAGGTTTAGGGTTTGAGGTATGAGTTTTGAGGTTTAGTTATGTTTTAATTATGTTTTAAGTGATTTATGTAATGTCGTTGTATTTCAAATTAAGGAATTTTTTAATTAAATTATGTTAAATTATGTTTTAAGTGATTTAATTAAATTATGTTTTAAGTGATTTAATTAAATTATGTTGGAAGTGATTTAATTAAATTAACCTACTAAAATACAAGGTACAATAATCGGATAAATAAAATATAAGGTACAATAATCGGATAAATAAAATATAAGGTACAATAATCGGACAAATAAAAGTTAACATCCGGTCTCGAAACTGCGCCATAAAGTTAGCTGATGTCGATACATGCCTCTACTATAATGAGCTACGCTTTCATCATGTACCCAACAAGGGGCTATTGGAGGCATAGGTGACAAGGGGCGTACCCGGAGCCTCAGATAGTGGTTTCCCGCATGTAATATCCATAAGACACCATATGGGGCACGTACTCCACTGGGGGCTCGTAAAGGCAAATAAGTATGACTACCACCCCAATGTCGGTGACCTTCTCGATCTACCCATGAAGAAATGCAACATAACACCCAATTGTACATCGTAGCATAACCATATAGATCGAAACCGTCCATCCAATGACCTGAGCCACACGGTATCTGATCCATAAATGTAATTCTAGCTACCTCCGCATCAAATCTCCCCGGGCCATAGATATGATCACAGTAAAGGGGACTACGGATTTCCCTAAGTAAATCTGTTCTAGCCATCGTGAAATGAGATTGGTCACCCCGAACAGCATGTGAGAGAACTCAGAAACCACAATGACCGTCTCCGGAAGGATTATACCACGCTTCTAGATACTCGTGAAACCAGGAAGGCAAAAAGTCAAGATAAGGAAAGTACCTCCAATGACCAATAGTGTAGTTTGCCTCCATAGGTGCGCAATGCGATGTGCTGAAACTCCCCGTACTCGTGGTAGCAGTTGTAGACGGTGTGCCGGGACCCGTTTGAATGGATAGGGGGTAGTAGACGGAGTAAAATGAACCGTCGGAGTGGAACGGGTAGTAGTAGACGGAGTAACAGAAACTGTCAGAGTGGAACGGGGGGTACTAGACGGAGTTTGTTGGGAAGACGAGTTTCTTTGGGGCGTAGCTCTGCCTAATCGAACTCGAACTCGTGCATGCTCAACGGCGGGCGGTTCTGTAACACCCCCATACTCCAAGTGCCTTACCAGGACCACTCAGGTATGAGGACATCACCATCTCGGTCGCCCGAGGTATGATAATCAAATAGACAAAACAGAAACAACGTTTATTGTAAATAGTTTAATGAATAAATACAATCCTCAAAACCAAACCAAAGTACGATACAATATTCTCAAATGACTGTTCTAACTGAAATGTAAATAAACTAAGGCTACAGCGGAAGACTCCTATCATCTGTCGTGGCATCCCAGCTATCCCAGTACTCATCTCGATACCTGCTCAATATCTGCTCACCATCCCCGAATGGATCACCGCAGGTTTACAAAACAACACCGGGGTCAGTACTAATCACACAATCAACACAGATAACAGTAGTAAGATAAACAGACAGCTGAACTGTCACACACACACACACACACCACCAACTCCCAACATCTCAATCCGATCGTCCACTTTGGACCCGCCCGCCGATGGGGGACCGCAGCCGTTCCCACCTAAGCCCCGCTCATCATACGAGCGATAACCCTGTCCATTAATGTGCACATCCCCTTCCGTGGCGGGTTCCACGAAGGGCGAAACTAGGGCGTGAAGTCACTCCCGCAAGTGACCCCACTCAGCCGAGAACGCATCTCGAGAACCATCAACAGCAATCACAACCACAAACACAAGACAATCATCATATCAAACAACTAACTACAAAGACATCACCAATATCCCATTATGGGACTAATGCGAGTAGGAAATCCTACCCGGAAAGCACAACAAGCGAGACGGTATCTACAGCTGTATCAAAACGCCTCTTCTACGAATCCTCCTCCTATCATATAGCACATAAAGACTACACATCACAAACTACTCATAAAAACCCCCAAACCCTAATTTAGGGTTTAACCAAACTTAGCAAAACATCATAAAAATTACGTTAAAAGCTTACCCTCGACGCAAGGAATTCAACGGTACGAACTATGACACGAAACCGACCGTCGAACTCCGGAATTGCTAAGAATGCGATTAGGAAGATGAAGTGGTCGCTTTCTTTCTTAAACAGGTTTTTAGGTTTTGCAAAAGTGATTTAAAACAATGACGATTATGTTTAAATACCTTAATCGCATAATTAACAAAACCCGAGAAAAACTCCCGTAAACCGGGACACTCGATCGAGTACCCAAGGTACTCGATCGAGTACCCCTTACTCGATCGAGTACCCCGACTACTCGATCGAGTACCCAACAGTCGAAACTATTTTATTTCGCCACTTGCCCTTACTCACGAGTAAGGGCTACTCGATAGAGTACCCCAAGACATATAAATACGGAGTATTACAGTCTTCCCTCCTTAAAAGGAACTTCGTCCCCGAAGTTCAAACCACTACTAAACAAAGGTACTCCCTAACATTCCCGACTCAGCAACCGAACATCAAACATGATACTAACCCAACTTATCCTGACAAACATCCCGACACAACATATAAAAAGGTGTATAAAACTCTTAAAAAACTCTCGCGATCATCTCCTACCCCCCTAAAAGAAACAAGGTTACGTCCCCGTAACCATACATACCTGATCAAAAAGGAAAGGGTAACGCTCTTTCATGATATCCTCTGCCTCCCATGTAGCTTCCTCAGTCTCGTGGTTAGACCAAAGGATCTTAAGTAAAACTGTCTCACCACTCCTGGTCTTTCTAACCTTTCGGTCTAGAATCTGTTTAGGCACCTCCAGATATGATAAAGACTCATCCAGCTCTAAGCTCTCTGCCTCCAACACATGTGACGGGTCACTCACATACTTCCGCAGCTGCGATACATGAAACACATTATGCACTCTCTCCAACGCAGCCGGTAAAGCCAAACGATAAGCAACTTCCCCAACTCACTCTAAGATCTCATAAGGCCCTATAAACTTCTGACTTAGCTTGCCTTTCTTCCCAAATCTCATAACTCCACGCATCGGAGATACTTTCAAAAGAACCTTGTCCCCAACTTGAAACTCTATGTCCCGACGATGTAGATCTGCATAACTCTTTTGTCGATCTGGGTCGCTCTCTCATGTTTCGATCATCTTAATCTGTTCCACCATCTCATGCACCATCTCTGGTCCTAAAACCATTGCCTCAAAGACTATCGTCCCCACATTGGACTCCTACACCTCCTCCCATACAAAGCCTCAAACGGTGCCATACTTATCTTTGGTGTGATAGTTGTTGTTGTAAGAAAATTCTATCAAGTCCAACCTCGCTCCCGCCTACCACCAAAATCCATCACACAAGCTCGCAACATATCCTCAAGGGTCTTGATTGTTCTCTCGGTCCGGCCATCTATCGCAGGATGAAATGTCGTACTCATCTTCAAAGTCTGTTCCCAACGATTCCCGCAACTCCTTCCAAAACCTCGATATAAACCTCGCATCTCTGTCAGACACTATGTCCTTAGGGACTCCATGTAACTTAAGCACGTTCTTTCGATAGGCCATAGCCAGTTGTGCCTTAGTCCATGTATCTTTCATTGGAACAAAGTGAGCTGACTTGGTCAGACGATCCACTATCACCCAAATCATGTTGTTACCTTGTTGACTCTTAGGCAAACCCACAATGAAATCCATGGAAATGGATTCCCACTTCCACTCAGGCACCTCTAAAGGCTGAATCTTACCTTGTGGTCTTCTCTGTTCCCCTTTAACTCTTTGGCATGTCAAACAACGGGACACAAACTCAGCTGTCTCTTTCTTCATCCAGGCCACCAAAACGTTTTCTTCAAATCCTTGTATAGCTTGTCTCCACCTGGATGAACTGAATATGGTGTGCAATGCGCTTCAGTCATGATCGTCTTTTTCAACTCCTCATCATTAGGAACACACCACCTACCATCAAACCTCAAGCTACCATCTGTATGAATAGAAAACCAGGACACTTTGTCCCTTTCTCCACTCCACTCTCCACTCAACTATCTTAGGATCCAAAGTCTGCTTATCCCGAATGTCATCATAAAACTCCAGATGTACTGTCATATCACCCATGGCATCTCCTTTCTGCATCATGTGTATCCCAAAGCTCGCTACCTCATCCCTCAGCCTCATCAAAGATAGAGCTGTACACAAGGAATGTACACTCTTCCTACTCAAAGCATCAGCTACGACGTTGGCCTTCCCTTCATGGTAGATGATTTCCATGTCGTAGTCGCCAATCAACTCCATCCACCTCCTCTGCCTCATGTTCAACTCCTTCTGTGTGAATATGTACTTAAGACTCTTGTGGTCAGAAAATACCTTAAAGATTGCTCCATAAAGGTAATGCCTCCAAATCTTGAGAGCAAACACCACTGCACCCAACTCCAGATCATGAGTAGGGTAGTTCTCCTCATAAGGCTTCAACTGCCTAGAAGCATAGGCAATCACTTTACCATTCTATATCAACACACATCCCAACCCATTCTTCGAGGCATCCGTATAAACCTCAAAATTCTCGCTCCCTTCAGGCAATGCGAGGACAGGAGCTGTGGTCAAACGCTCCTTTAATGTTTGGAACGCCGTCTCACAACTCTCATCCCAACGAAACCTGTTCTCTTTCCTCATCAACGCTGTCATCGGTCTAGCTATCTTGGAGAAATCTTTCACGAACCGTCTGTAGTATCCAGCTAAACCCAAGAAACTTCTAACCTCAGCAACATTCTTCGGTGCTTCCCACTTTGTCACTGCCTCAATCTTCGCCGGATCCACAGCTACCCCATCCTTAGAGATTACATGCCCCAGAAAGGCAACTTTCTCTAACCAGAACTCACACTTGGACAGCTTAGCATACAACTCATGATCCCTCAAAGTCTGCAACACGATCCTCAGATGCTCCTCATGCTCCTCCTTAGTCTTAGAGTAGACTAAGATGTCATCGATAAACACCACCACAACCTGGTCCAAGAACGCCTCGAAGATTCTATTCATCGATCCATAAACACTGCCGGCGCATTAGACAACCCAAACGGCATCACCACGTACTCATAATGGCCATACCTTGACGTGAAAGCTGTCTTCGGTATGTCCACCTCTCTAATCTTCACCTGATGGTACCCCGACCTCAAATCAATCTTAGAAAAGATCGTTGCACCACCGCCACCGATCAAACAGTGTCGTCTATCCTTGGCAAAGGATACTTGTTCTTTATCGTCACACGGTTCAGCTCCTGTAATCTATGCACGACCTCAAGCTCCCATCTTTCTTCTTCACGAAAAGAACTGGTGCTCCCCAAGGCGATACACTTGGTCTAATGTATCCCTTCTCTATCAAATCATCCAACTGCTTCCTAAGTTCCTCCATCTCCTTAGGACCCATACGGTACGGTGCCTTAGAGATTGGCCCCGTCCCCGGCTTCAACTCTACGGTGAAATCTATCTCCCTCCTCGGTGGCAACCCCGGAATCTCCTCTCGGAAAAACATCTCGCAAACTCTCCCACCACCGGTATCTCGTCAACTGTCGGGCTCTCTATCCGGTCATCTCTCACATGGCATAAAATCAGAGGACATCCCTTCCTCAGATACGACTTCAAGGTGACAGCTGCAATCAACTTAACTTTGGGTTTGACTAGAAACCCACGGTAAGACACACTAACACCCTTTGGACCTCTTAAAGACACTTTCTTTTGATGACAGTCTATCTTAGCTTTATACTTTCCTAACCAATCCATCCCAACTATCATCTCAAAACCGTTAAAAGGAAACTCTAGCAAGTCTACAGGGAAATCGACTTGCCCAACTATCAAAGATACATCTCTAAACAACCTCCCACACGATACAGACTCACCCGAAGGTATGAAAACTTGCTCACTAACAGGCTCATATACTCTCAAACCCAACCGTTTTACATGACTTGAAGACACAAACGACTGAGAAGCCCCCGAATCAAACAAAACAAACGTAGGAATACCATTAACAAGGAATGTACCGGTGATAACGTGCGCATCCTCCTCACCGCCTTCTTCTCCATCATGAACAACTTGCCATCGGTCTTTCCGCCCACCTCCTCGGGACAAGATCTTGGCGATGCGGTCGGCTTAGCACCGACCCTTGATTGTTGTTGTTGTTCGCCGGTGTCTTCGATAAGAATTACCGCCGTTGCGGTTGCCTCCACTGTAACTCGACTTCCCCGGTTTGGCCATGATCCGGCCCGGTCTGTTGCTCGCGAAGCTCGTGCGAGTCTCGGAAATATCCGGTGCACTCGTGCACTCATGTCTCTTGTGGCCTACGCCACCACAACCAAAGCAGTCACTCCCCAACTATTACTCACACTCCCACGGCCACGCCCAAAGGAAGCCCCAAAGACTAAACCCGGATCCGAAGAAAATCCTTTAGGCGATTGTGGTTGCCCTTCTTGTGATTCGATTGGCCACCACCCTCGCTCTCCGACTTCCTCTTCTCACCACCTAACCTCTCCTGAGCCATCTCCACCAACCTCTCGGCCTCTCTTCCAGCCCTCTCTCATAAGCTTCCTTAACATCGGTAAGGATTCCCACGGGTAACTTATCCATAATCGTGGTAGTCAACCCTCTCTCAAACCTCAATGCCAGGTTCTCCTCACTCAAACCCATATCCTCAGCATACCTGGACTTCTCATTGAACTGTCTGTAGTACTCGGCTACTAACATCTCAGCGGTCATCTTAAACTTATCAAACTCTTCTCTCAACTTACTCCTCACATGCTCCGGTACGAACTCCTTCCTCACAGCCCTACGAAACTCCTCCCAAGGTATAGCAGGTAAGCCTTGGTTGGTGTATATCTCCTTAGCACTCACCTTCACTGAATCCCACCACTTGCCTGCTGCCTCCCTCAAATAGAACGCAGCCTGCTCCACTCTCATCTCATCAGGGCAATGAACCAAGTCTAAGATGTTCTCCATCTCTCTCAGCCAACTATCAAGCAGATTAGGTTCCCCAACCCCCTTGTATTCTTTCGGGTTAAACCTCGCAATGTAGAGGCTGATTTTTGAATGATCAACCTCCTTCTCCTTACTCTTATCCTTGTCCTCATTCACTCTCTTCAGGGTCTCAGTAAGAGCATCCTGATGCTCTAACATCTTAACGATGTCATCTGTGGTCATAAGCTCAGCTCTCGCGTACAAAGCAGTTCTCTTGGGCGGCATCTTGAAACTATATATAAGAAAGGGGTAAACATAAACACACGCACTAAACCTCAAAACACGAAAACGCGATACCCAGAACCCACTCGATCGAGTTCCCAAACACACTCGATCGAGTAACGGGCTACTCGATCGAGTGCCCCACGTACTCGATCGAGTACCCAAACTCCAGAACCAAACAGACCTTCTGATCTCTTACCTACTCGATCGAGTATCCAGGCTACTCGATCGAGTGACCCCCTACTCGATCGAGTACCCCTAGTTACTCGATCGAGTGCCCCAAAGCACGATTCTGGACTCAAAATCGCCAAAAACCCACCCGATCGAGTCAGTCTCACTCGATCAAGTATCACTAATACGCAAAAGCTACCCGCATGTTACGTCATATGCTAACATGCTAAACTTTATAAAACCACATGATATCATAATAAATATGTTACGCATCTATTCTACTATCAACAAGATCAATTCATCATGCTATTAAAGCCACATTGTAAACATCCAACATGTTATTCCAACATCAAGTCTACACATATATTACTTTTCTTTCACATTCTCAACTTCTCCTTCAACATCCAACAATCACACACTTCATCACATTGTTAACAAGTTAACCAAGCACACATATGACTCGACGAACACTTTCCCATGTGACCGGTTCAAAGTTGTATGGCGACCCCCGCGACTTTAGGACGTCTCCCAAGCCTTTGCACTAGCTCCTACAACTTTTACCCCGGGTTTATTTTAATTGACTCCCTATGTTCATTAAGTTCATTGGTTACAGGTTTCAGGATCGTCGCTCTGATACCATTTGTAACACCCCCATACTCCAAGTGCCTTACCAGGACCACTCAGGTATGAGGACATCACCATCTCGGTCGCCCGAGGTATGATAATCAAATAGACAAAACAGAAACAACGTTTATTGTAAATAGTTTAATGAATAAATACAATCCTCAAAACCAAACCAAAGTACGATACAATATTCTCAAATGACTGTCAATTCTAATCGAAATGTAAATAAACTAAGGCTACAGCGGAAGACTCTATCATCCGTCGTGGCATCCCGGCCTATCCCAGACTCATCTCGATACCGCTCAATATCCGCTCACCATCCCCGAATGGATCACCGCAGTTTACAAAACAACACCGGGTCGTACTAATCACACAATCAACACGGATAACAGTAAGTAAGATAAAGCAGACAATTTGAAATCACACACACACACACACACCACCAACTCCCAACATCTCAATCTCGACCGTCCCTTTGGACCCATTACGCCGATGGGGGACCGCAGCCGTTCCCACCTAAGCCCCGCTCATCATACGAGCGATAACCCCGTCCCATTAATGTGCACATCCCCTTCCGTGGCGGGTTCCACGAAAGGGCGAAACTAGGGCGTGAAGTCACTCCCGCAAGTGACCCCACTCAGCCGAGAACGCATCTCGAGAACCATCAACGGCAATCACAACCACAAACACAACACAATCATCATATCCAACAACTAACTACAAAGACATCACCAATATCCCATTATGGGACTAATGCGAGTAGGAAATCCTACCCGGAAAGCACAACAAGCGAGACGGTATCTACAAATTTGTATCAAAACGCCTCTTCTACGAATCCTCCTCCTATCATATAGCACATAAAGACTACACATCACAAACTACTCATAAAAACCCCCAAACCCTAATTTAGGGTTTAACCAAACTTAGCAAAACATCATAAAAATTACGTTAAAAGCTTACCCTCGACGCAAGGAACTCAATGGTACGAACTATGACACGAACTGACCGTCTGAACTCCGGGAATTGCTAAGAATGCGATTAGGAAGATGAAGTGGCTGCTTTCTTTCTTAAACAGGTTTTTAGGTTTTGCAAAAGTGATTTAAAACAATGACGATTATGTTTAAATACCTTAATCGCATAATTAACAAAACCCGAGAAAAACTCCCCGTAAACCGGACACTCGATCGAGTACCCAAGGTACTCGATCGAGTACCCCCTTACTCGATCGAGTACCCCAGCTACTCGATCGAGTACCCAACAGGTCAGAAACTATTTTATTTCGCCACTTGCCCTTACTCAACAGAGTAAGGGCTACTCGATAGAGTACCCCAAGACATATAAATACGGAGTATTACAGTCTTCCCTCCTTAAAAGGAACTTCGTCCCCGAAGTTCAAACCACTACTAAACAAAGGTACTCCCTAACATTCCCGACTCAGCAACCGAACATCAAACATGATACTAACCCAACTTATCCTGACAAACATCCCGACACAACATATAAAAAGGTGTATAAAACTCTTAAAAAACTCTCGCGATCATCTCCTACCCCCCTAAAAGAAACAAGGTTACGTCCCCGTAACCATACATACCTGATCAAAAAGGAAAGGGTAACGCTCTTTCATGATATCCTCTGCCTCCCATGTAGCTTCCTCAGTCTCGTGGTTAGACCAAAGGATCTTAAGTAAAACTGTCTCACCACTCCTGGTCTTTCTAACCTTTCGGTCTAGAATCTGTTTAGGCACCTCCAGATATGATAAAGACTCATCCAGCTCTAAGCTCTCTGCCTCCAACACATGTGACGGGTCACTCACATACTTCCGCAGCTGCGATACATGAAACACATTATGCACTCTCTCCAACGCAGCCGGTAAAGCCAAACGATAAGCAACTTCCCCAACTCACTCTAAGATCTCATAAGGCCCTATAAACTTCTGACTTAGCTTGCCTTTCTTCCCAAATCTCATAACTCCACGCATCGGAGATACTTTCAAAAGAACCTTGTCCCCAACTTGAAACTCTATGTCCCGACGATGTAGATCTGCATAACTCTTTTGTCGATCCTGGGCTGCTCTCATCTGTTCCCTGATCATCTTAATCTGTTCCACCATCTCATGCACCATCTCTGGTCCTAAAACCACTTTGCCTCAAAGACTATCGTCCCAACAGATTGGACTCCTACACCTCCTCCCATACAAAGCCTCAAACGGTGCCATACTTATACTGGTGTGATAGCTGTTGTTGTAAGAAAATTCTATCAAGTCCAACCTCTGCTCCCAGCTACCACCAAAATCCATCACACAAGCTCGCAACATATCCTCAAGGGTCTTGATTGTTCTCTCAGTCTGGCCATCTATCGCAGGATGAAATGCTGTACTCATCTTCAAAGCTGTTCCCAACGATTCCTGCAACTCCTTCCAAAACCTCGATATAAACCTCGCATCTCTGTCAGACACTATGTCCTTAGGGACTCCATGTAACTTAAGCACGTTCTTTCGATAGGCCATAGCCGATTGTGCCTTAGTCCATGTATCTTTCATTGGAACAAAGTGGTGACTTGGTCGACGATCCACTATCACCCAAATCATGTTGTTACCTTGTTGACTCTTAGGCAAACCCACAATGAAATCCATGGAAATGGATTCCCACTTCCACTCAGGCACCTCTAAAGACTGAATCTTACCTTGTGGTCTTCTCTGTTCCCCTTTTACTCTTTGGCATGTCAAACAACGGGACACAAACTCAATTTGTCTCTTTTCTTCATCCCAGGCCACCAAAACGTTTTCTTCAAATCCTTGTATAGCTTGTCCCCACCTGGATGAACTGAATATGGTGTGCAATGCGCTTCTGTCATGATCGTCTTTTTCAACTCCTCATCATTAGGAACACACCACCTACCATCAAACCTCAAGCTACCATCTGTATGAATAGAAAACCGGGACACTGTCCCTTTCTCCACTCCAGCTCTCCACTCAACTATCTTAGGATCCAAAGTCTGCTTATCCCGAATGTCATCATAAAACTCCAGATGTACTGTCATATCACCCATGGCATCTCCTTTCTGCATCATGTGTATCCCAAAGAGTATCGGATCTCAACATGTTGCGTTTCCATCAAATAATGAAAACGAATCCAGATGCTATCAATGGCCAGTTTCGCGCTATTCAACCATCTCTTCAAATTCGCATGAGCCGACTCAACCCGGGATGTAGAAGTGTTCCCAAAATGAGTTATCTTTTTCGTTCTATACTTGGCCCATTTCTCCAAGTGCGGGAACCATTGACTCTCAATATAAGCCACCACTCCCGCCCATTGCCTTGCCAAATTGGCCCACGCCACATTAAACTTATCTTCGGTCTCCACCTCGACAACCGCTTGAAACAAGTTACAAGTTATGAACTTAGCCCAACTATCCCGACCCGTGAGAGAAAGTGCTTTCGTCTCCACGTTAGAATATATATGCCAAAGACAGAGCAAGTGAGACGAATCTAGAAAAACAATGGGAATCGCGTTCAACAAACCTGCCTCGCAATCAGTAACAATAGCATTAGGTTGAACGACATTATTGATAAGGGCCTTCAGTTTCCGTAAGACCCACAAATATCCATCCTCGGACTCATGCTTCACAAGAGCATACACGATCACAAAGCTCTTCCCCACGGGTGTGATTCCAACCATCTCAACAAGCGGAAGACGGTATAAGTTTGTCTTGTATGTGAAATCGATCAGGACCACATAATAGTATGATCGAAACATCTTAACGGCTTCTGGATGAGCCATGAACACGTGGGTTAGCTCATTAGTCTCCTGATCAGTGACCCAATAATGAACGTACTTATGCTTAACCGCAAGTGCTAGCATCAGTTGTGCCGGGTTTCTCCCATCTCTTTCCTCGGCCCTTACTTTCTGAGAAAGATTGTAGATTTTTCGCCGATTAGGTCTTGACTTTTCCAGATTCCGCTGATGTAAATCCGCACTAATAATTGCCGGTCTAACGTGAGCTCTAACTTGGCGTCGATATAAGCCAACTCCTCTTGATCAAACTTTGCAAAGTATTTGTCGCCGTCACAATACAACGTTAAAGCATGATTATGAAACCCGGATCTCATGACAAGCTTCCACTTATTCTCTTGTATTTCAACAGCTTTCATTTGAAATTTGCATTTGCACCACGCGGTAACCGTGTTAGCCCTCATTAAAGAATCGGCATCCTTATTTACGGGACCTCTTCCACCCATCCGACAAACAAAATAATCTTGTCTCAAATTCGTGTTACGACCAACTCTCTTGTTGCTTGCTCTGATACCTCGTACTTTGCCATTGATGAATGTTGATTGCAATCGATTTGGGGATTTAGGGTTGATAAGGGTGGAAATTGTGATGGTGATGAATTGGTGTGAGGGTGTGGTGGTCAACGAGGGCGGGGCAGTTGGCGGCATCTAAGAAGAAGATGTTGATAATAATAGGTGGTTTGTGAATTTAGATATTAAAGTTAGTTTAGTGTATAACTAGTGTAACACCCGTCAAAATTCACGGGGTTGTTTTTTATTTTTTAAACATAAAATCTATTTAACAAATTGTGAAATGAATATTAAACTGTGTATTTAACAAATACTCCGTAATAATAACAATAAGGAAAAATTACAAATAATTGTGAAATGTGTTGGTCGGTATACTATGTCGGTGTAAGCAATAAGGCCAAGTCTTCGAGTTTCGCGTAAATCGTCTCTTAATAAGTCGGGAAATAAGAAAAACGATGCTCGAGATAAAAATACAGTGGTGATCGGGGAATATACATTGAAGTTTGGGTGTTATTTGTAAAATTGCAAATACGTTGTGGTAATAATAATAATAATAATAATAATAATAATAATAATAATAATAATAATAATAATAATAATAATAATAATAATAATAATAATAATAATAATAATAATAATAATAATAATAAGTGTGCTAAGTATGGGGATTTGTGCGCGGCAGCGGGCTATGGTTTCCTTCCATTCTCTTTCTCATCACTTGGGGAGTTGGGGTCGGATGCTGTTGCTTTGCTCAAGCGGATCCAGAAATTCTCGGTATCTCAGGATGCGGGGGCTCGGGTGACCGCTTACATTTTTACTAGACTTAGCTTTGCTTTTGCTAAGGGTGTGGGAGCCCTGACTTGTTTCTCAAGCACCCCACCAATTTCATGTAAACTTTTGTTTTTCTTTTAATGAAAAATAATAATAATAATAATAATAATAATAATAATAATAATAATAATAATAATAATAATAATAATAATAATAATAATAATAATAATAATAATAATAATAATAATAATAATAATAATAATAATAATAATAATAATAATAATAATAATAATAATAATGATAATGATAATGATAATGATAATGATAATGATAATGATAATAATAATAATAATAATAATAATAATGATAATGATAATAATAATAATATTGATAATGATAATGATAATAATAATAATATTGATAATGATAATATTGATAATAATAATAATGATAATAATAATGATAATAATAATAATAATAATAATAATAATAATAATAATAATAAAAATAATAAAAATAAAAATAATAATAATAATAATAATAATAATAATAATAATAATAATAATAATAATAATAATAATAATAATAATAATAATAATAATAATAATAATAATAATAATAATAATAATAATAATAATAATAATAATAATAATAATAATAATAATAATAATAATAATAATAATAATAATAATAATAATAATAATAATAATAATAATAATAATAATAATAATAATAATAATAATAATAATAATAATAATAATAATAATAATAATAATAATAATAATAATAATAATAATAATAATAATAATAATAATAATAATAATAATAATATCGAATACCCGAATGATCGACATCTCATTTGATATTAACGTTTAACTAAATACTTTTATAGGCTTATTTATGTTTGAACTATACATGATGACATCATTTAATCTCTTACTAATGCACAACTTTTTTTTAAATGATCATGCTAATCTTTGTTTCGAAAGTGAAATTCTTTGTTAAATTATGTCCAAGTAGTCAACGACTCAAGTACGGTCGTAGTTTCATCAACCTAAGAGTTATAATAAATACGATTTTAAGTCATTAACCATAGTGTGTTTACTATGACAAATAAAGAAAGGAAAAAAGCATTAACATAAATTAATAACATAAATTCTTAAGATACACGGTTTTAAACTGAGGTAGTCAATTTCTATAAAAGATATATTCATTTTGCCCTAAAAGTTATTTATCATTTATATAATGAAATCGTCTCATTTGACATTGTCATGCCCTTTCTTTTTGTCATGCCTTGATGAGAAAATTTAAAATATGGAATAACACTTCTTACTCCTTAGAGCAAGTAGCAATGGTGGGTTTTTGGCTCGAGTTTGTCAATAAAAATTTTAGAAATAAAGTTCTTTCCATTGGAGGTCACATTGAGTTTGTTAAAATAAAAACTTGGTTATTTTTTAAGAACAAAGTTATTTGATAGTCTCAAATTCTCAATTAAGTGATTATTAATTTAGAGATGAAAAACAATTAGTAGCATATTCTAATTAAGAACTTGGCAAAATTTCTCTATTATAAGATAAAGTTCTTAAATTTAGTTGACAAAGAATGACTGTGTAAAATTCTTCCAATGACTTGCTCTTAGTGTCTAATTATGAAATACTCCGTAGAAAATAGACAATTCAAAGTGGTCTCATCTCCTCATTCTACATCCTTCGTTCCATTGTCTACTGACTCCAAATTAGAGTTACTGCCTACTGGCTAATCATTGCTCAAAATGGTTGATTTTCCCTGTTAACATTTTTTTAGCATGATCATTATAATCGACAATCATAACTATCATCATCGTCATAATTATCATCTACATCATCCTCTTCATCACTGGTCATTCGATCTAACAACCTGTAGTTCATAGAGGAAATCAGATGGTATGACAGACTAACAGAGAAAGACGATATTTCAAGTGTTGAACCATATAGCTTATATGTTTATGTTTTGATGATGTCAAGGTGCTTTACATTCTGTATACTTGTTGCCTGTAATCGTTTGTTAAGTGCTTTAGAATTAACCTATTACGAGCAACAAAGAAGATTGTGACAATTGCATGTAAAGTTCAAGCCCTTATTCAAAGATCGAACGATTCAAGATTCATTCAAGAATTATGTGAAGATGAAGTTCGTCTAAAGATTAATCAAGCTTGGATGATGACATAGCCTATACTCGAAGATCTCCTTGAAGATTAGAATAGTATAGGTGATTATCTCGTACTGGTAATCAAGAATGAGTTTCTTGAATTAGTAAAGTTATAGCTTTGCAGCTATAACATTACTAGTAAAAGAGCTCAATGTTATAGCTCTCCTACTATAACATTGAGATGCTGAGTTTTTATACACGACTTATAATTGTTTCGAAAATTGTTTTATAATTGTTTAAAGTTTATTTTAAATGTTCTAATGAAAGTATTTATATAATAAAGCCCGGTTTAGTGAGGAGTCCGGTTTTGTATTAAACGTTAATTAGTAGTCATGATGGATCAACTTATGAGTTGGACTTTGTTACTAATTAGGGTTTCTATATAGCCTCTCTTAAAACCTAAATTCTAATCATATGTTAAGATAGAGTTTGCACGAGTCACGAGGCATATGAGCCGTGACATCTCGTGTTACCTAGGGTATATTAGGTAAATATTTTATTCTATAATAATATCTTTACATATCTCATGTTTCCTACTTAATATATTTGTTTATGATAAAAGATATTCTTGTTTTAGGAAATCTTATCATAATCTTAGAATTTATAGTAAAGATAATATTTGGAAAGATTATATTCTATCTCTTAGAATATTCTTTATTATCTTTTAAGGCTTTTAGGAAAGAGATAATAAGAAGATATGATTTGCATCTATATCTTATTATTTTCGGCTATTAGGGTTTGTGCAAAAAATCGTGTAGCCTACTCCTTCCTTTCCTATAAATACTTTGTTATTGACAACATCTAAAAGAGAGACCTTAAGCATAAAAATTAATTTCATCTTGATAGAGCAAACCGTGTGTTTTTAAAAGAAAAACCGTTTTGTTATTTTGAAAGGTCGTGTGTTTTAAAACTCGCATACTTGTTCTTAATTTATCGTTATAAGATAATAGTGCTTAGTTGATTTATTAACTTGTTCATTAACGTGAACCTTTGTTAGAATCATTAGTGCTTTCTTATTAGCGTAAGTTAGTCACTCGAGTATTTGACGGTACTCATTGAGTTACAGCTAGAGTTAGTTGTACGAGTTGGGTTAGTAAATTTGTAATCCGTATAAAGGTACTAAATTTATTAATCGAGAATAGTGGACGTAGGTTTCGACTTGTGAAACTGAACCACTTCAAAAACCGTGTGTCTCTTCGTTCTTTCGCTTGCTTCGTTTATTTCGTTTACTTCCATTAGTTGATTAGTTAAAGTTTAATCAATAAACTTTAAATAATCAATTACACATACATAATCGAAAAAGCTTTCAAAAGTTTTAAATCCTCAATTCACCTCCCCCCCTGCTCCCTCTTGAGTATTTTGGATCAATAGACTCTTCATCAAAGAATCAAGAAAAAAAGACATCTTGCCATAACTCAGAAAGGCACATGTATACTTCAAATTTAAATTCATCATCAAGTCGATTTTTTATGTAAATTACCATTTATAGAACTTTTACGATTTTGCTTTTGTTTAAGGGTTTGTTTGTCTATGTAGCTTACCTTAAGTAAAACAAGAAACCCAACAATAGAATCTGTCATGTATCTCGCTCTTATCTTCTCATATGGGATGAGGCTGCGAATGTGTGATTACTGCAAGTGCATGTGTAACATACGGAGTATATGACAATGTAAGATCAATTCAATGCCTTTTCCTTGAATATGAATGATTTAGTTATTTGAGTGCTCCCTTAAATCTCACTTCCTAGAAATATATTTCAAACAACAATACTATACTTCTTAAAAAGCTCAAGTTATGCCATAATCTGATCAGACATTTTCTTAAGACCAGTGTGCCAATGAAATTATGAATGGACTAACCTTTTTCCTCTTGATTGCTATTTGGTTCTCTTCTCGTGTAAACGTTTATGGAACGGTGAACCCTGCAAGGCTGCAATGTATATTTTGACCCATCTCGCTTATCTCGGTCTGACTCGACTCGGTACCTACACAATTAAATAAAAAGAGCATTACCAAAATTCCAAAACCCATATGAAATGACATTAATTGAAATACTCATTCAACTATTGTGCTAGTTCATCACAAAATATGGAATAATAACTGATTATTCTGAAAGAGAAGACTGAAAGATGAGATCTTGAGAATAAGGAAATGAGAAAATGAAATAAAAAATACTTTGTAGAGAAACAACAGTGAAAGGAAATGAATGGGTGGCCTTACACGATGATACACATAATATCCGACCATCAAATTGAAGGGCAAAATAGTCTGATTGGAAATAAACCCAGTGTATAAGGACGTCTCTTGACCCACCATCTCGATCTTCATCCCTAAAATTATTCGTAATTGGAATCAATAGTCAATTAACCACAACACAGAATGGGGCCAAAATTATCAGTAACGGCTATTAAGTGAACCAAAAGTAACTCAAATCATTCCTCAATAATATAAAGTTAATAATACAAATAATCAAAACCTTGAAAAGGATGAAGATGAAATCATCGAATGTCACGAAATGTTAAAGAATGTCAACATAAAAGTCATTCAGAAAAATTTGATAGTGATGGAGTTAGTAAGCGAACTAAAGCTCTAGATGATTAAAAATGGCGGAAATTGAAGGAAAGGGTAAAGATTATCACCTGTCATGGCTGTCAATCTGCCATAGAGCTCTTTTTCGAAGTTGTTCTGGTAAAAAAATGTTTAAATTTTAAACATGAGACCAGAACGTGTCAATTTCACCACCATAGCAACCATCAAAATTAAGAAAACGATAACAGTTTGAATCGGCGGCGTCGATTGGTCCGTGCGGAAGCCGATTTGCAAATAGAGGTGTTTATTGTCTTCTTTGGAGTTGTAGGATGAACGAAGTGGAGATGGAGGCTTAGAAAGACGTTTGTGTGCGACATTTGATTAATCAAGCGATTGTTCTAAGTGGCAAAGATTGGGTGGTTTGACGGTGGTGGTAGGTTATTGTTAGAGTTGTACTATGCAATCTAAGGTTGGGGGAGATAATATTAAATTACGGAGTAAATGAATAAGAAAGGGAAGAGGGGAAGGAAAAGTAATGAACATGGGAAATAGAGATGAAAGAGTAATGGACGACGGAGTAAATGAATAAGATAGGGAAGAGGGGAAGGAAAAGTAATGGACATGGGAAATAGAGATGAAAGAGTAATGGACGACGGAGTAAATGAATAAGATAGGGAAGAGGGGAAGGAAAAGTAATGGACATGGGAAATAGAGATGAAAGAGTAATGGACGATTATGCCCCTAATTTTCTACTACCAGTTTAATCTTGTGAGTTGATGGACTAATTTTTTTTTTTTTTTTTTGCTGATGTGGCTATATTGCAAAACCGTGATTGGCTCAAACAAAACTGATTTTGTGAGGTTGAATGTGAGGGCTGCATTACCTTAATTCTCAAAGGAGATTGTGTCACCTCAGCAGTTTTACATTATTCTTTTATATATATAATGATGTATGAGGGATTAGTGCATTAAATAAATAAAAAAAGGGTTATTAGTCAAATAAGTAACGGAGTGATGACGGATGTTTGGCAGAAAATATTCTAGGAAGGGAAAAGATAAATATAGGATATCATATGTAGAAACTTAAAATGAGGGGCACCATATGTAATCTGTCAAAGTTCGAGGGCAACATGGAAAAAAACCGAATACAAAAACTCACGGTTTGTGGTTTAGTACTGAAAATTTGATTTATTTGTGCGAAGAGTCATCTAGTTAGTATTAGGTCCCAATTTTTAAGATGGTGAACTAGGTGTAACACCCGTGAAAATTCACGGGATTGTTTTTAATTTTTAAAATATAAATTTATTTACTAAATTTGAAAAATCATACACTTAATATGTTTATATATATATATATATATATATATATATATATATATATATATATATATATATATATATATAGAGAGAGAGAGAGAGAGAGAGAGAGAGAGAAGAGATCAACTAAGGTCCACATTTATTTTGAGTCCATAAGTTCTATTATGAGCCCTTGGATGGAGGGAAATGGAGGGATGAGATCAACCCCAAAAAGTGTGTTTATAAAGCTAATCTCACCATCTCTCTCCTCCTTCACTAATCCACTCTAATTAATCACCAATTTACTTTATATTTCTTTTCCACTCATCCATTTCTCTTTCATCTTACACATTTCATTTCTCTCTTCTCTCAAACTCTAAAAAAAAAACCCAAATAAATAAAAAAAACCCAAAAATCCAAATAAATAAAAAACCCAAAAATCCAAATAAATCAAAAACTCAAATAAATCATTCATTCCTCTCTTCCTCATTCACCACCACCCACCACCACCCCACCCGACACCAAATAACCCCCACCACCCCCCCGCCGCCACCCCACCGCCGCCGCCCACCGCCGCTTTTTTTTTTTTTTTTTTTTTTTTTTTTCAACTCGTTTTTTTTTTTTTTTCGTTTTGTATTAATTTGTATGTTTTTAGTTGTTTTTTCCATTTATTATTTTTTTGTCTTTTATTTTAGTTGTCTTTTATTTTGTTAGTTATCATTTTTTAGTCATTTTCTTAAATCTCTTCTTGTTATACTTTTTTTTTTAAGATTTCGTGTTTTAAATCTCGTTTTTTTTTTTTGTGAGATACTTTTTTTTCATCTAAGACAAAAATGGAGTAAAGTTATACAAAAATGAACCAAAGTTATACAAAAATATACCAAAGTTATACAAAAAATTGGACTAAAGTTTTAAAAAAATGAACCAAAGTTATACAAAAATGAACCAAAGTTATACAAAAATGAACCAAAGTTATACAAAAATGGACTAAAGTTATACAAATATGGATTAAAGTTATACAAATATGGGCTAAAGTTATACAAATAAGGACTAAAGTTATACAAAAATGGACCAAAGTTATACAAAAATGAACCAAAGTTATACAAAAATGCACCAGAGTTATACAAAAATGCACCAGAGTTATACAAAAAATGCACCAAAGTTATACAAAAAATGGACTAAAGTTATACAAAAATGCACTAGAGTTATACAAAAATGCACTGCAGTTATACAAAAATGGACCAAAGTTCTACAAAAAATGGACTAAAGTTATACAAAAATGGACTTTGGTGCATGTTTGTATAACTCAGTGCATTTTTGTACAACTTTGGTGCATGTTTGTATAACAGTGCATTTTTGTATAACTTTAGTCCAATTTTTGTAGAACTTTAGTCCAATTTTTTGTATAACTTTAGTCCATTTTTTGTATAATTTTGGTGCATTTTTGTATAACTCTGGTCTATTTTTGTATAACTTTGGTCCATTTTTGTATAACTTTAGTCCTTATTTGTATAACTTTAGCCCATATTTGTATAACTTTAATCCATATTTGTATAACTTTAGTCCATTTTTTGTATAACTTTGGTGCATTTTTGTATAACTCTGGTCTATTTTTGTATAACTTTGGTTCATTTTTGTATAACTTTGGTTCATTTTTGTATAACTTTAGTCCAATTTTTGTATAACTTTAGTCCAATTTTTTTTATAACTTTAGTCCATTTTTTGTATAACTTTGGTGCATTTTTGTATAACTCTGGTCTATTTTTGTATAACTTGGTCCAAAATTGTATAACTTTAGTCCAAATTTGTGTAATTTTAGTCCAAAATTGTATAACTTTAATCCATAAGAGTATAACTTCAGTCATAAAATGTATAACTCTAGTCATACAATGTATAACTCTAGTCACAGTTTGTATAACTCTAGTCATACAATGTATAACTCTAGTCACAGTTTGTATAACTCTAGTCATACAATGTATAACTCTAGTCAAAGTTTATATAACTCTAGTCATACAATGTATAACTCTAGTCACAGTTTGTATAACTCTAGTGATTCAACGTATAACTCTAGTCACACTGTATAACTCTAGTCACAGTTTGTATAACTCTAGTCAATTTTTTGTATAACTTTAGTCCAATTTTTGTATAATTTTAGTCCTTTTTTGTATAACTTTGGTCATAAAATGTATAACTTTAGTCATAAAATGTATAACTTTAGTCATAAAATGTATAACTTTAGTCGTAATAGTAAAAAAATCAAACAATAAATATGAAAAATATGAAAAAAAAAAAAATTAACAAAAACCAAAAAAACTCATAATAACAAAAACAAAAAACCAAATAACAATAATAAAACCAAAAAACCAACAACCCAACCCAACCCGAAATCTGAAATAAACCAAATAACATTAAAAAAAACCAAATTTAAATATCGTGTGTATAACTCTAATGCACGCAGTGTATAACTTTAATAGACAAGATGTATAACTTTAGTCCAAAAAATCAAATAACAATAACAACCAAATAAAAAAATAAAAAATAAAAACAAAGAACAAAAACAAAACAAAAAACAAAGAACAACACCAAAAACCACAAATCTGAAATTTAAACAATAAAAACCAAAAATAACAATAATAACAATAACAAAATAATAAAAACCCGTCGATCCCAAAACCCAAATCCCGTAAAACAAGAAAGAAAAAAAAAAAAAAAAAAACAAAGAACCGCTTCGAGAATAACAACAACGACCACCGCCAAAAAATAAAAAAAGCCATGCACCAACTACATCCCCACAAACGTAGAACTGAAAAAAAAAAAAAAAAAAAAAAAGCACCACCACGATATCACGACAACCACCATCCCTACAAATGGAACGACATCACCAACACTAACCCGACACTCGAACCACCAACAACCACTATTTATTTTCAGATCTGAAAAAAAAAAATAGAAAGGAAAAGGGAGAGGCGGCAGAGAAGAGGGATGGTGCAGGACGGAGGATGGTTCGTGGTTATTGGTGTGGTCGGGTGTGGTGGTGGTAAGGGAGGGTCGGTGTTGGTGGGGTGGTGTTATGGTCGAGACGGCGGCGGCAGTGAGGCATGAAGGAGGGAGGAGGTGGCGGCGGATCTGTGAAGGAGGGAGGAGGTGGCGGCGTGTGTGCGGGGTGGTTGAGGGAGGGTCGTGGTGGAGGGATGTGGGCTGGGAGGAGGGAGGTCGGGTGGGGGCTGGGTAGAAGGGAGGTCGGAGGAGCCGAGAAGGAAGGAGGAAAAGGGTGACGGGTGGTGGCCGGTTGAGCCGTGGGTGAGGAGAAGGAGGAGGTTGAGTCGTGGGTGACGGGTGGTGGCCGGGTTGGGTGGTGGTCAGCCGGAGGTGTGGAAGAGGGAGTGGATATTTTTTGGGTTTTTTTTTGTTGATTTGGTTTTTTTTGGTTTTGTGAGAATGAGAGGGAAATAAGAGTGAATGAGAGAGAAGTGAGAGGATGAATTATGAGGAAGTGAGAAGGGAGAATTAGAAGGAGGATGGAGTTATACAAATTAGGATGGAGTTGTACATGGATTAGGAAGGGAGATTAGGGAGGGAGATTTATGACCATCCATTGAGATGTAATCTCATCTCTCCATCCCTTCCATCCAAAGGCCCTTATAAGGACTTAGGGACTCAATGGATGTAAGGGCCTTATAAGAACTGCTCTCTCTCTCTCTCTCTCTCTCTCTCTCTCTATATATATATATATATATATATATATATAATTCAGTAATTTTGCAAATTTCAGAAATTTTTCGGACTATTTTATTCCTGCATTTTGTACTGAAACATGTGACTCCATGAGTTTATGGACAATTTTGTCCATTAATTGAGAGGGCTTGAAAACCAGTTTTCTGAATTCTGAATTCTGATGCTGTCACATCAGCTCGGAAGGTGTTTTCATATATTTAATAGGTCTATGTTTATATATATATGATACATAATTTTAAGTTATGACTAAGATAGTGCCTACATATTTAGATATAAAAAATACTCAAGCGTGATCCGCGCACCTAGGGGATAATGCTACTACGTAAGTACAAATATGAATGTTAAAAACCTCACTTCGTGTTACTTTACATCGTTAATGGAGAAGGTCGCCGCATTAGATTATGACATAATATGAGTTTCAATAATGTTGTAATTTCTTGTTTATGTTACTGGTATATCAACTTTGTGTTTTCGAATTTTAAAGGGCATCTTAAAATAGGTGCAAATCTCATTTTTGACAAATTATAAAGAGGATCGTATCAGCCTGAATTTCATTTTTAACAAATTTTAAAGAGGATCTTATCAGCCTGAATTTTATTTTTGACAAATTATAGCTCAAAAGAAAATAAATGAGCAGGCCAGCACTATACATACTTTGTACCAAGTCAGAGTTGTTTATAATGAACTTTCCCTGAATCACTCGACATTGGAGATTCCATTAAGTGAATAATCAAGACCCAATCATTCACCTCTAAGGTGAACCTGTAGAAAATCAAAGAATTTCGGTATTGATAATATAGTGATTTGAACAAAGAGATTGTCATAAGATGATAAAATTTGACTGGCATGTGTTATCCAAACATTTAGAGCTAATTATGTCCAGAAATCAAATAAATTAAATGAAGTATACGATCTATTATTAAAATTATGAATTATATACTGTTCTAACTTCTAACACAATAAGGTTAAGCTCTTTGAGCCCTAAATTGTCAAGCTCAATTTCTTATCAACTTGATAATTATAGCCATGAAGTTATTTTTACCTTTGTGGATAATACTCTTTGTTTTCTCTCTTGAGAACAAATAGAAATGCCATAGATTTATTGGTTAATACTGTGAAGATTGATCCTAATTATTTGTCATTTGTTATCCTAAGATCTTGCATTATTCATTGAAGAGAAGGATTGCCATGAGCCTCTAAGGTATACAATTGGGAAGGTACTAACAGAAAGACACCTAATTTGGATTCAAAGTTCGTAACGTTAGAGAAATCAAATAAATTGAAAAAAGTACTCCAAGATATCATCGAACTGAAAATTCGGAAGAAAATTCGAATTGAAAAAGTACTCCAAGGTACTAATAGGAAGACACCTAATCTTGGAGTATACAGTAATTATCGAAAGTAGAATTACTCTTTGAGCCATTAATTGCGTATAGAATGTAAACAATAATGATCAAAATTAGGTGCGTATAGAATGTAAAACGTAAAATGTTCTATCATAATTAATAAGGTTAATGCTCTTTGAGCCATTAATTGTCAAAGCAAATTTCTAATAAAATAATCCAACATATCATCGAACTGAAAATTCAGAAGAAAGACTTTCTTAATCAAAATTTATAGCACACGGTTTCCCTCAAAAAAAAAATTATAGCACACGGAATATTGAAGTCATAGTTTATATGACAGCCGAAGCATGAACTCTCAGTGATCACCAACAAAATAAAAAAAAAACTTAAAAATAAATGGTGAGTACTAAAATTTACGGAATATATGGAAACCTATTAGTTCGATAAACCTATTACCAAAACAAAAGAGTTGTACCCTGTCATTGTTTTGAACACTCAAATTGTTTGGTACAAAAACTTTGTTGTTGAAATTGCGTATAGAATGTAAACTTATCCGTTCAAATAAGCCAGTCAAGAAACTGCAAAAAGAGTGATTACCATCAAATGGGCTTCCTCCAAAAAATGAACTTAAGATGTTGAATGGATCATGCATACCGCGACCTCCACTCATTCCTTCCTTGGCTGCATCTTCACCATTCACATCATATATCTTACGCTTTTCAGGACCGTTCAGTATCTCATGGGCATGAGCCGAACTCCTTGAACTGCAAACATAAGGCATAAGTCCACTTTCACTCACTTCCAAACGAAATATTTAGTAGTACTAAACATTTACAAAAGTCAAAAAATCAAATGTTTCCTGGCTATGGTCTTCAAACATTTAGTTCATGTTCGTGTCTTACAAATTTTCTTAGCTTTATTTTAGATAGAACTGACTATTATTATTTTACATGTAAATGACGGGTTTAAACGATTATTTGTCGGCCAACCCAAAATTATTATGGGATCAAAGCTTTATTGCTATTATAAGTTCTCCAAATGTTGGCCTACACATCAACATATCCAAGATCGCTTACGAAACCCCTCAAGCAATCATCATACATAACGTTGCATAAGCCTACCCGATAAAACAACCCGATAAACGAATGAACAAAGTGCAATGCATGCATGCAGTAATGAAATAACATCCTTTCCTATACGACTAAGCTAAACTTTGAACCAAAATTAGGCAACTGTCTATCAATAATAAATCCAAACAAATACCTTAACCTCAATCAACACCAACTCATTTGTTCAAATATTACATCTTCAGATCAGGATTCGCTTGCCTCTGCTTTTGAAGTTGAGCTTGATCCACTTTCATAAAATAAAGCAGGGAATCACCGCATTTGAATTGTTAGGACTCAAATAGTCACATTCATATCACAAAAAATAGAGCTTCAAATTCCAAGAAAACCGTAAAAAAGCACAATTTTTTACAATTACCTGGGTATGACGGGTCACTGCTCACTGAGTCGAATGTTAGCCTTGATGGATTATGCTCCATAAGATAAAATTTAGCAGTAAATAATTCGATAAAATCAATTAATTGATTGATTGATTGATTATGAATTGAAGATAACCAAACAATAATAAGCAAACAAATAGAAGACAGAAAAAATTAGGAAACAATAATTACTAAACAAATTCAACTGCTAATAGTGAATTATCAGAGTGCAAAGGAAATTAAATAATATAGATTTACCTAGTTGAAGTGAGTCGTCCACGCCGTATTGAGTCGAGTCACGGATTCACTGAGTGACAAAGCCAATTAGTCACTTCTCTGAATCTATATTTGGTACTCCTTGGTTTGGAATTTATGAAATCCGGTTAACAAACAGCCACACAGAAGAATGGAAGATGAACAGTAGAGGATTAATTAGTGTTTTATTTAATGTTAAATAAAGATAACAATACAGATAATCAAAACCTTGAAAAAGATGAAGATGAAATCAACGAATGTCACGAAATGTTAAAACATAGAAGTCATTCAGACAAATTTGATAGTGATGGAGTTATTAAGCGAACTAAAGCTCTAGATGATTAAAAATGGCGGAAATTGAAGGGTAAATATTATCACCTGTCATGGCTGTCAATCTGCCATAGAGCTCTCTTTCGAGGTTGTTCTGGTCAAGAGATGTTTAAATTTTAAACATGAGACCAGAACGTGTCAATTTCACCACCATAGCAACCATCAAAATTAAGAAAACGATAACAGTTTGAATTGAATCGGCGGCGTCGATTGGTCTGTGCGAAAGCCGATTTGCAAATAGAGGTGTTTATTGTCTTCTTTGGAGTTGTAGGGTGAACGAAGTGGAGATGAAGGCTATGAAAGTCGTTTGTGTGCGACATTTGATTAATCAAGCGATTGTTCTAAGTGGCAAAAATTAGGGTGTTTTGACGGTGGTGGTAGGTTATTGTTAGAATTGTACTATGCAATCTAAGGTTTAGGGAGATAATAATTAAATTACGGAGTAAATAAATAAGATGGTGAAGTGGGGAAGGAAAAGTAATGGACATGGGAAATAGAGATGAAAGAGTAATGGACGACGGAGTAAATGAATAAGATAGGGAAGAGGGGAAGGAAAAGTAATGGACATGGGAAATAGAGATGAAAGAGTAATGGACGACGGAGTAAATGAATAAGATAGGGAAGAGGGGAAGGAAAAGTAATGGACATGGGAAATAGAGATGAAAGAGTAATGGACGACGGAGTAAATGAATAAGATAGGGAAGTGGGGAAGGAAAAGTAATGGACATGGGAAATAGAGATGAAAGAGTAATGGACGACGGAGTAAATGAATAAGATAGGGAAGAGGGGAAGGAAAAGTAATGGACCTGGGAAATAGAGATTAAAGAGTAATGGACGATTATGCCCCTAATTTTCTACTACCAGTTTAATCTTGTGAGTTGATGGAATATTTTTTTTTTGTGTTGATGTGGCCATATTGCAAAACCGTGATTGGCTCAAACAAAACTGATTTTGTGAGGTTGAATGTGAGGGCTGCATTACCTTAATTCTCAAAGGAGATTGTGTCACCTCAGCTTTTTATCAAGATTCTTTTATATATATAATGATGATTAGCAATTAAAGCCATTTACTCCTATTTGCTCTATAACAGGGAGTAGCAAATACTAGCTGGCTACCTCTGGTCCTCTAGGAATACAAAAGCTTCTTTTCTTAGTAAAATATTACTTCCTCCATTCAACTTCACTCTACCACTTTCTTTTTTCATATTTGCCAACGCGTGTTTTACGCGCTAAATATCATTAGTTACGTATTTGCAAAAATTATGAAAGTTAGATATTTTTAATATATTCGTAAAGACGAATCAAACAAGATCTCACATGAATATATTTCCACTTACGTATCGAGAGAAAATCGAAATTGAATACACAATTGTGAATAGTGTACAAAAGTGAAATAGGTAGAGTGGAGTTGAATGGAGGAAGTATTATTTTAAATTAGGGATCCGAAAATGAATTAATTTGAACCCAATTTATAATGTGAGAGAAACAATTTTATACTCAAAAAATTAGAATATATACAAAATTTTCGATAAGAAAGAACTTATCTGAAACAAAAATTAATAATACTCCCTCCATTCTTGTTTGATGTTCCCATTTGTTTTTGGTGGAACAACCAAGACAAAAAGGATTAAAAACAAGTGGACCAATTTTTAGCAATAAAAAAAAGACTAAGCTAGCAAATGGGTCAATTTTTAGCAATAAAAGAAGGATCGTGCTTTTTCACATACGAATTTTACTTTTTCACCTACATCTTTTACAATTTTACCATTGTCATTTTTTTTTCATTTTCTCAGCCAATTAATTTTTTTTTTCCTCCATTCCCTCATCTCCCTTCACCACCATCACCACCTCCGTTCACAAACTCTTGCTCCAATAGATGCACATGACGTTTCTCCGTCCGACCTCATTGCCTATACTCTAGTCTAATGATATCTTTTTATACGTTCAGAGAAGATAACATAAGGTCTCCATATTAAGAACAAAGTATTAATTGAGCATGCCGGTTGTTGCTTGTTGTTTGTGAATGAGTCAAATGGTTCTATGTAGTAAGAATTGCTCTTTACTAATTATTACTACTCTACTAGCCAACTGGTAACACGCACCTATGGTATGATTCACAAAGATGAAGAATATGGATACAGTAGGTTGTATGCGCTGGAAACATATTAATATCAGTCAATTTCACTAATTAACAAACCCTAATAATTTCAATAAAATATATTAATAATTGTTGAACAACAAAATTACTTAACTAATTTGAGAATTATAATTCATTATTCAAGATTTTAGAACAATTAGATTCAATTTTAGGGTTTGGTATATACAAAACTTAAGGGGCTGTTTGGTTCACCCAAAAAAGGTATGGGATATGGGTTTCTCATACCCAAGGAGGGGGGTGGGTATGAGATTGATACCCACGGGTATCAAACTAAATTGATCAAAAATATGAAAAAACAAATTATAGCATATTGTAAATCCAATTTTTTATATACTTATTTGGTTAACTAATCATTTTCATGATTTTATAATATTGAAAATTATTATTTATAATACTTTAATTTACGCATTTTAACCTTAATTGATGTTCAAACCCATACAACTCAAAAATGAACCAAACACAAGGTATGAGGAATCAAGTACCAAACTCATACCACTCGGGTATGATTCTTGATTCCAACCCCATACCCGTGCACGAAACAAACGCCCCCTAATTTGTCTAGCTTAAGAAAAGGGTACGATATGGAAAGAAAATGAAAAAAATGTATGTGAAAGAGTAAAATAAATAGGATTAAGTGGGCTAATATATGGTATATAGTGTAAATATGTAATGGCAACAATGACCATTTGATCATTTAGGCCCAAAAATAGAAAGAAACCAAATGGGGACATTATATTGAAATGACCAAAAAAGAAAAATGGAGCATCAAAGGAGAATGAAGGGAGTAATACACAAATATAAAAGGGACTTACTAAATCCAACACTAGAGATGTCAATCTCATCCGCATCCACTAAATATCCATCCACCCGATTTAAATGGACGGACGAAAACCCCAAATAAATGGATGATGGATGGATGTTGGATGAAGCTAAATCCAACCCGCCACCCGATATTCTTCCTTTTTTGAAAAAAAAAATTCATTCATCTCCTATATACTAGAGAATAAGGATTCTCAAAAAGTTTTCCCTCCAAAATGCTCTAAATTAAATATGGAAATAAATTAGATTCCATTAGAGTAATCTTTATTTTAAAAATAATATTTTCATCATTAAACTTTAAAATTTAGCTTTTAGCTAAAATAAATAAATCTGGTATATAAAATAGTAAACTATACATAACTATAAACGGTTATTTTTAACTTCTTGACGAAAAATGAGTTTATTAAAATAATTTAAGAAAACTTAAAAACAACCTAATTATTTCATAAGTTAATTTAAGAAAACTTAGTTTATTTTTAACCGCTTTCCATTGCACCTCTCCGTCGAGTAGTCTACGCATAACAAGGTTAGTCTTGGATTCGTCCGTTTTAAGTTCGTGTAACAAACCCACCCTTCACCTTAATTAGTTTGTTTGTTTGTTTTTTTTTTTCCTCCACAATTCAAAAAAAGAGGGAAAAAGAACAAAGAGAGCAACAAGTCAACAACAATGGAGAAAGATCACACCGACGACGCGCCTTCAAATTCGATCTCAGGTGAAAAAAAGAAATTAAAATATGCGTTTTTTGGCGTTTTTTTTTTTACTCCATAGTGTAGTTACTTCAATTTGTCACAAATTATTATAATATGCTTGAAAATTGCATGATTCTAAAAACTAAATTCTTATTAATTCTTGTTTTATTAGACGATATAGCATGATATTGTCTGTGTTTGTTTTCGGCGATTCTTTGTTACTCTATAGTCGTCATATTATTGCAAACTATATACAATAATCTTTTTGTGAAAAGTATGATTGCATTTGCTAATGCAAGAATGCACAAGGTGATTTGTTTTGTGATCGATAAATTTCCGAGTATTAGAGACAATGAGAACCGCGGTTCTATTTCCTCTCTCTTATCGGCAAAATTACTATAGCGATATTTGCGCATGTTTATTACGATGATGTTTGCGTTTTCCCCTCAAGATTTTCTATAATTTTGTTCACAAAAGATACTTATTAACATGTTTGTGGACATTTTACGATTTTTTCGTTCTTAGAGTTAAAGAGTGATGGCGATTTGGCGACGGACAATTTATAAAATATTATTAAAATGCTAGCCTAAAAATGTCACGTAGAAAATATCACATAGGATGAAAATAAAGCCACGTACACAATAACAATGTGAGTTGACAAACTAATATGACATGGATTATCAATTTATTATTATATTGCATTAATTTAATTTACTTATTTCTTTAAAAATTTATCCATATTTCATTAGCGTTAAACTTCTATAAAATATTATTAAAAGGTTAGCCTAAAAATGCCACGTAGAAAATGCCACATAAGATGAAAATAAAGCCACGTACACAATAACAATATGACTTGGCAAACTAATATGAAATGGATTATCAATTTATCATTATATCTATAAAATACTATTAAAAGGCTAGCCTAAAAATGTCACATAGATAATGCCACATAAGATGAAAAAAAAGCCACATACACAATAACAATATGACTTGGCAAACTAATCACAAATAGGATTATACATTCAGTTGTACCATAAGCATGATACAACCAAATATAAGAATTCGAGCTTACGTGTATTCTTTCTGAGCTAATTTAAATTTCATGTTTTTAATGTGTAAATGAATGAACTCAATATTTTCTAATAAAACTCATATTCTTTAATATAAAGCTCTGATACTTTGACACAAAGCTCAGGTTTCACACCGTACAACATATACAATTGGTTGTATAGTCCATAAATTGCAAACTAATATGACATGCATTATCAATTTATTATTATATTGCATTAATTTAATTCACTTATTTTCTTTAAAAATCCATCCATATTCCATTAGTTTTAAATTTAATTAACTAAAAAAAACTATAACAAAAAAATACGCATTAACTATAAGTTAATAATTTCAAGATATTTCATATGGAGTAGTATTATATGTATTCGAAATAAAAAAACTGAACATATAAGAAATTAAGAACGAAAAAGAATAAATGAAGTTAAAAAAAAATTTGTATTGTCACTAATTCACTATTGTTTTTTTTTTGAAAGGCATTAATTAACTATTGTTATTACTAGAAAAAAACAATAATATACCATAACTTTGTTGTATATAGAAGATGTTTTACAGAACTAATTAATCAACAAATGAGTATTAAAGATCATATAGAATATTTTCTTAGGAAAATATAAAATATTTGGAAAATAAATATTTATTTAATTTAAGTAATTTACATATAAATTTTGTAAATACTTAACTGAAATTATAGACTAATAATAGAATTTTAAAAGGGTAGTAATACAATGTATTTAGTTCATGAAATTATTTCACGTAAAGGATAAGGTTTTATAAAAAAAAAACACAAATTGCGTTGTTTAGCAATATATTTAGTAAGTAAACTAAAATAATTATATTTATAATTTTGTGTTCATGGTAAATTTAAACGAGACCTTCTCCATTCCACTTTTATTGTTTAATTATCCTTTAAAATTTATTCCAAATTAATTGTTTTTTCGAAATCTATACAATAATATAAAACACTACTACAAATACAGGCTATAACAACGGTCAAAAACCGTTGTTATATAAAAAAGCGGACGTTGTTAAAGCGTCCGTTGTAAAAGGTTTTAACAACGGTTGGTTTTCTTAAGGAAACCGTTGTTAAAAATATTAACAACGGTTTTAAGTATAAAAACCCGTTGTGGAAAGTGTGACTCAATTTTGGGGGGAAAGTTATAACAACGGGTTTTAATATACAAAACCGTTGTTATAACTAAAGACAACGGGTTGCTTGTAAATAACCGTTGTTGTTTGTTCTTAAAAAATAAAAAAAAATTAAATTAAATATTACTAGATGCATGCATAATTACGGCCCGTTAGAATTCCGATGCATGCATTATTACTGACATCACTGTATATATGAACGGATAATATGGAATGAGAAGGGTTAGTAATAAGATTTGAAGCAGCATTATTGAGAGATATGATGATGATTATGGCACAACTTCCTAACATATATATTAATTAAAAAACAACTCAACCCACACTTTGCTTAGTATAAATACATTGCATTATCTCAACTAACATTTCCATTATCTCAATATATTCATCTCCAAACCCTAACTGCTAAAACAAACTCTACTTAATCTTTCAAAACAAACTCCAAAAACTCCAACAAAATGAATGATTTCATCCTTAAGACTCTTACCATGATCGAGAACAACAACGACTTCATCTCAGGTTTCTCCATATTGAGGAAAGTTTCAGGAGCTACCTTGCGGATGCTCGATCCGCATTGAAGCACGCCAAAGAAGATGGCTTGACGGAGCGAAAGCGATTTGCGGCTATATGACGATATAGCAATGGCGAACGGAACCTCCAAATAACCAAGGAGGAGAGGACGGATACGATAGAGCAGAATAAGATCCTCTATGAAAATATAAGAATTGCATTTTTATATATATAATTTTTTTTTTAATTTATGTATTTATATATATATATATATATATATATATATATTAATTATGTTTATCTTGCTTCTTCATTGTTTTACTAACTAATTATGCGAACAATACTTAAACAAATAACATAATGGTCGATAAAAACACATACATGCAAAAGAAATAAATAGAAAAAGAAAATAATGACGATGAAACTAATAAAGGTGGCGAGATTTACTGATAAATACAGAACGTAATAGACGATGAAATCAACGATGACGGCGAGAAGATAAAGCGACGATGGGAAAGAGAGAAAGAGAGAAAGAGAGTGTGTGTTTTGTGTTTGTTTGTCTCCTGTGTTTGTGTTTGTGTTTGTGTATTAAGGGTTGTGTTTTGTGGTTGCAGCAGACTTGTGTTGTGTGGTTTATAGTATGGAAGGTATTGACAACGGTTATTAAACAACAACCGTTGTGAAATATGTTTTAACAACGGTTGTAAAAAAACACCCGTTGTTAAATAAGTTTTAACAACGGGTTTCAAAAATAACCGTTGTGATTACTTTTCACTAACTTTGCGCCAATTTTGCGCCAAATTATTAACAACGGTTGTGCATGTGTGACCCGTTGTTAAAACTAATAACAACGGTTTTTATAACCATACCCGTTGTAATTGATTTTAGTAAAATTCGCGCCATACATTCTACAACGTCTATTGTGATTTTCGTGAATAATCGTTGTTAAAGGGGCGTTGTAGTTGCCTGGATTTGTAGTAGTGAAAAGCCTAGATTGAGTAGCTAATAGAAAGACACATGACCTAATACAAGTTATACAATAACATAAAAATGCTAGATTGAGTAGTTACAATTATATGTTAGATCAAAAGTTAATGAAAAAATAAATTAAAAACAAAATACAAAAAGACAAAATAGTAATCAATATATTATAATCATTTATCCTACGTAAACTTTCATCTTCCAAACATTACTCTATTTCATAATTACAATTTATTCCTCTTTAATACCAAACTTTTCATATTCCATAATTATGAAACCATCAACAAATTTTACCTATAAAATAAGATTAGTAGATGAGAACCTAGCTTACCTATTTGTTTTCATTTGATTGAACTTTAAAAAAAAAAACTATCTTTCTTTTGTGGTGAAATGAACGGGAAATGAAGAGATAAGAGAAAAATAGAAGAAAAGAGAATGTATAATTAACAAGCATTTATATCGTATTGTTCGTTTTTGGTGTTGTCGAATGTTGATGATGACACTTGAGATTATTGATGATCGATGATCGAATATATATCACCATCCATTGTGGCGAAAGAATGTCCAACTTTGGTGAATGAAAGTCTAGCTTGACCAAATTGTACCCTTAACTTTTTTGTCTCACACATTCTTAAGAACAATGTAATGTTTTGAATTTTTTTTAATGTATTCATTAATTAATAATGTGTAGTTAATTTGTTGGGATTAACAACATATTAAATATGTATTGAATAAAATTTATATTTTGCTCGTACTTTGACTATCAAATAGTAACGAATTTTTTTATTTTTGAATTTTTGAAGTGAGAATATTGCAGTAATGTCGATGTTTTTTTTTTATCTCGATCTATTATATCCATCTCATTTAATTTTTTTATTTGATTAAATTTTACAACGGTTAAGTGAAAATGAGTGAAGAATAGTTTAGTTTTTCAATATAATTATTATTTTCAATCATAAAATATAACTATGGTTGATGTTACTTACTATTTTTATGATATCATCATTTTAATAAAGTTATAAACTAGAAAAAATATCATTTAAATGTCGAATAAATACAATATCATTTGGCTATAGATAACAAATAAACAATAAAGAATGATGTAAGTATCAAGACACTATAAGAAAAAAAAAAAAAAAAAAAAAAAAAGATTACGTGAGCAAATAATTATTATGACGAGCTAGAAAAGTCACGTGATTTTCACAGAAAATCTATACAATATTTTAAAAAGATAAAACTAAGCATTTCACTAAGTAATGTCTCCTATCAAAAGTCATCTTGAATTGTGATGTGTCACATGCATATAATTAGTGAAAGTAAAAATTAAATTAAATTTATGTTGTACAAAAGAATGTAAATGTCAATAAACTTTTTAGTTTCCTCTCATATTTATAGCTATTAATAATTAGTAATTAATTTACTCTACTAATTTGACATCTAAATCCTTTCTTAGTTGATTTTTTGGCTTCCCACTCCTCATTTATACTACCTATACACATTGTCTTATTTTTGTCTACAATTATCATCATTTGCATTACCACAATGTTTCGACTTCTGTACCTTCAACACTTTTGAGATTTTATTTTGAAGATTTTTCATTTTTAAGCTTCCACACTCAATTCAAAATTATTTGGTTCACATAAAATCCTAATTGAATTAATCATTTCAACTTGACTTTATAACAACTTTACGTAGCTACAATATATTTTATATTCTTATTTAATTGCAGCTCATTCTCTTAATTAAATTAATTGTTTCAGTTTACATTTCATTATTATAGTTTGATTGACTTTTTATTTTTTGACAGATACTCCTTTTATACTATGTAGTATTTATAATTACATATAGTAGTATAAATCTCAATGAAGCCACATAAGACATTACATCCGCCAATTCTTGGAAGATTTTTTGTCAAAAGTTTGTGAATTCTACCCAGTTTATCTTTGTTGCACTAATGTTGCACGTAACACCTTTTTTTCCTTAATTTTTTTTGTTAAGACTTCAATTAGTCACAAATCAAATAACTCAAAGTGTGTAAAAGATTATACGAGTAAGTCAATAAGCTTAGACATTTTTGGCAATATAGTTTAAAAAGATATTTTTAAGTTGTAGCTAATTATTTTTACAATGTATAAGAATGTTTATTTATTTATATTTTTGGTTGAACAAAGTGGAAGCGCCTATGTGACATATTGTATAGACTAAATATTTGTTATTTGTGTCATTCATAAGATGCATAACTAATTTTGCTCATTTTTACCAATAATTGTTCGAAATTCTAAAGTTATACTCTTTTACTTCACTCTCTTACTATTTTCCATAAATCTATTGTACGCGAAAATAATTTGTGACACAATTTTTTTGCTTATTTAGTGTTACAGGGCATTCTACATATTTTTAAAATATGACAGAAATTTTTTTAAAAGTATAAAATCCATTGAAATTGAGGGAATATAAAATTCTTGTAATATACAAGTATATCCATTATTAGGTACTGAAAATTTAGTTCGTACTTGCAACACATACACAATAATTTTAAAATGTTACCTTAAGCAACTTTTTTTTTTTATCAAATATGCAATTATTTTCACTATCCATCTATAATTACAGGTGTAAAAACTCTAATTCATTTAATCAATAAAGTGAAATTAAACTAACACTTAAATATTTGTTGGTTAAGAAAAAT
The DNA here is from genome assembly GCF_048544455.1 of Silene latifolia. NCBI lineage: Eukaryota > Viridiplantae > Streptophyta > Magnoliopsida > Caryophyllales > Caryophyllaceae > Silene > Silene latifolia. The sequence goes on along the minus strand of NC_133527.1, from coordinate 49,482,088 downwards.
ATTTGTATTGCATAATCTTTAAGCCGATTAAAACAATAAATTATTAACGATCCCGTGATTTTCACGGGCTCTAAAACTAGTTGCATTAATTTAATTCACTTATTTTCTGTAAAAATACATCCATATTTCATTAGCGTTAAACTTACTAAACTCAAACAAAAACTACAATAAAAAAATACGCATCCTCACTAAACTAAAAGAATAAGAAATTCTGAATGGTTTCCCGCACAATTTATTGACTATAGTGGTGGGTCATGCTAAGTATTAATAATTGATATCATTCACTAACATAAGAAATAAAACCCATGTTATTCTATACAAGTTTATTCAAGCTAATTAATACAATCTTCTACATTGACATTCTTGAGGGAGTACAAAATAAAGTGGACCCTCATATTATACACTACCAAATAACTTTATCACAAAACCTGGAAATAAATAAAAAAAATATATTAATACTTGTATAATTTATAGAATCACATCACAATATTCTAGGTATATATAAAAAATATATTAATAAATTTTTTATTGTAATATACCCATGCGGAGTATATAATTATCCTATATTACTACAAGATTATATATATACTATGAAATATATTGATTTATGAATATTTTGTTGCGTTATATCGATTTAGCATGATTTTTTTTTTAGAAATTATATCATCTCCCAAAATATGAATCCTACTCATTTATATAAATATTTTTTAAATTCATACTATATAAGCTAAGCAAACAAATGCCGTGCTTTAGCACGAGATCTCATTTAGTATTTATATAAAACTTAAGCTACCCTGCTAATATACTTAGGTCCTGTTCTTTTGGACTTAATTTCAGTTCTAATAAGTTCAATTCAGTTCAGTTCAGCTCTATTAAGTTCAGTTCAGTTCACTTCAACTCCATTCAGTTCAGTTCAGTTTAGTTTAGTTCAGTTCAATTTAGAGTATTTTATTTCAACATTAATATTATTATTCTTATTTTATATTCTTATTGTTATCATTATTCTTATTATATTATTTTATTTACTATTTTATTATTTTATTAAAATTTATTTTTAATATTTATTATATTACTATTTATATTCATTATATTTATTTATTATTATATTATTATGATTAATGGCAATATTAGGGTATTAACATTTATTATTATTATTATTATTATTATTTATAATATTTATATTATACTTATCAATTTAATTTTTTAGGTATTATTATTAATATATTATATTATTTAATATATTATAATATTATTAATAATCTTATTTATATTACTAATATATTATTATTATTATATTTATTATAATATTACTATTTTATTTTTTATATTAATTATTAGATTATTATTATATTATATTGGTATTTTATTATTAATAATAATAATGAATAATATTATTATAATATTTATTATTATTATTATTGGTATTATTGTTGTTGTTGATGTTGTTATTATTATTATTATTATTATTATTATATTATTATATTATTATTATTATTATTATTATTATTATTATTATTATCTTTTTATTTTTATTTTAGTTCAGTTTAGTTCAGCTCTATTAAGTTCAGTTCAGACAATTTCAGTCCAAAAGAACATGGCCTTACTTTTTATATGTTCAAGCAAACATTAGGGTACGAGATTTTTAAAGCACTTAGTCCAATAATAATAATTTACCTTACATATTTTTGGTTGAAATAAAATTTAATACTTTTTTAGGCTTATAAACATAATTAAATCATCACCCATCTATTACCCGATCCACCAATTTCATCCGCGGATGATGGATGGACGGGTGATGGATGATAAGTTCCGCGGATGATGGATGGGTTGATGAGGTTTTTAATGTGATGGATGGATGCGGGTGAAGCTTCACCCGACCCGAACTCGATCCATTGACATCCCTATCCAACACGCATATTACTAAATCCTACACATTTTCCGTCCTTTTTCCCTCTCATTTATCACCCCGAAGAAAGAACAACTAATCAAAACCCAATTAATCAAAAGCAAACCCTAGAAATCCCGCCAGCCACTCTACCCACCACCCCATAAACTGTCCTACGATGGAGAGATGGGGAGGTTATTAGGTCACCGGCTACGGAGGGATAGCGGCACAGGGAGAACGACGGAAGTTCGACGACGTTCCTGGGTTTTGAGGAACGGAGAAAGGGGAATGAGATAAGAATTAAGATCCTTAGATCAACGACAGGGCTGAGGCGACGGTGCAGGGATGGGTCGACGACGGAAAGGATGAGGGTGGTCGACGGTTTGTGATGTTAATTCGAGATGGGTGGTGGACGGTGCAGGGCGGTCGTCGGGGTTGGAGGATGGGTGGTCGGGGCTAAACAGGTGGTTTGTGTTTGATTTTTTTTTAAAATAAAGGGTAGTAATAGAATAATAAAGCAAAGTGGGTAGGATATAGCAAAATTGTGTGCGAGATTTAGCAATTACGAGGTGACTGAAATCAACTCAGAATCGCACCCAAATGTGGCGTAACTCCCTAAGCCATAACTCCATAAGTAGAGTGTACTAGTGTAGACACAAAAATGAGAGAGAGAGAGAGAGAGAGTAAGTGTCCCTTGGGTTTGGTCAATTCTTATATCCTACACCCATGTATAGGATACTACATACTCCCTCTAACCCCCTCCCTCCTCACTCCTCACTCCTCACTCCCCACTCATGCAGAACTTCCTCCTTTTTTTTTTTTTTTTTTTCTTCTTTTGCTTTTTTTTTTCATTTAAAATTTTAAAACAAAAAATAAACTTCCACTTTTAAGAAAAGTTACCACGATCATATTCAGTTTAAGTGTTACGTAGTGTTACATTCACGATTATGACACTATTATATTCATTTTAAGTTTAGTGAATATGACAATGTTGTTTAATGAATATGTGCTTTAAAGTGTGATATTCACAATAGGACACTATCATATTCACTTTCAGTTTAGTGAATATGACAGTGTAGTTTGATGAATATGTATTATGTGGTGTGATATTCATTCATGGTTCTATTATATTCAAATATATTGAACAATAATCATGAACGTTTAATTTCATACCAAAACCGCATAATACAAAATAATTTAAGGAAAAAAAATTGTGTGATATGATATGAATATGTCAATTACGTTATGTGAGTATGTGAGGAAAAATAAAACAAATAACAAAATATATCAAATATGATCTCAATTTGTAGAGGAATAAAAATTATGAATAATAATATATTTTTTATTATTTTATTATTTATTAAATTTATAATTTATTTATTATAAGAAACAAATTAAGAAAAGGGAGTACCATGCACCATAGTCCTGGGTGCATGGTACTCCCTCATATTCACTATATTCTTCTTCTTTCCTTTTTGCACAAGAAATAAGTAAGTGAATTTGGACCACACAAAGCACACTACCCCACATGCAATTGAATTTGGACCACACAAATCAACCCAATAAAGGAAATAGGGAAGAAAACCCGAATAATCCGAATAAGGAAATAGGGAAGAATATAGTGAATAGGAGGGAGTATAATTTACCGGGTTTGGTAGGAAAAATGATGAAATCATTTCTTATAACAACTTTAAAAACACAATTGTTGACTACAAAACCAGTTCCTCTCACACTCTCCCGCCATAATATCCACACCACAATGCCTTGCTCCTCATCCAAAACCCTAATTGATTTCTTCCCCAAATCAAATCCCAATAAACGTCTCAAGACCACAGTTACTACCGCCGCCGCCGCCGATGGTCTCACTCCTGAGCAAAGGATGCGAATGGAGTTGAACAAATCCATAGCTCTCTCTAAGAACAATTTAAGAATTTGTTCCGACAAGATTCGCAATTCTAAAGGTTCCTTCTTTTACTGCTTAATTTTCCTTTTTAGGGTTTTTGTTTTTGGAAGTTGAACAGCAAATGAGTAGAGGTTAAGGGAAAACGTGAATATTACTGTCTGACGACGATGTACGACTTTGTTATTTAATTAGCAAGAAATGGCGGGAGGATGTATGACTGTTACTTATTTAGGAAGTCGCTAGCTTATCGAGTATCAACTCTAAGGGTGTGTTTGTATTTGAAAGAGTTGGAGGGAAAAGAAAGGGAGAGTAGGGAATTTAAAATCCCTTGTTTTGATAGCAAATGAGGGAGGAGGGAATTGGAGGGATCCATTATCCAATTTCCCTCTTTCACGCCTAATCAAAATCTCTCCACAATAAACAAGATTTGGAAGTAAAGTGTATCCAAACACCCACACCACACTGTAAATGGTGTGGTTGTGTTTGTCAGAGTCAAGTAACTATTTTCTGGATGGGTTGTAATGTCGTAATTTCGAAGCTTTTCTTTGATTATTAATTTTTCCTGACAGTTGAAGGAGATAACAGTTATGTGAAGCTGGAGGAGCTCCTGGTGGAAGAATCTTGGTTAACAACACTTTCAGGAGAATTTCAAAAACCTTATGCTACCAGCTTATGCAAGTTTGTCGAAACAGAAATTTGTTGCGGCAAAGTCCCTATATATCCTCCTCAACACCTCATCTTTAATGCTCTTAATTCAACTCCGTTTGATAAACTCAAGGCTGTCATTCTCGGCCAGGTAGCCTTATAAGTTTTACCGATTATCTTCATTATGTCTTTTTGTATGTCTTTCCACTTATATCTGTCTTAACTTGTTAGCCTACCATGTACTATGCTAGTGTGCTGAGCATGTGTTTTTGGAAACAAGTTTTATATCACTCGCAGAAGCTTCTATACCATTCTTGTTCTCGTCTCTGATCACTCACCATATTAGGATCACATCATCAACAACCTCTAAGTCTCTAACATATCTTGGTTTACAGTCGTAAAATATCTGCAACGTAGTTCTACTTTAGAAAGAGGAAACATCTATACATACTTTAAGTGAATATCATTTGCCGTGTCGCATGAAAGAAATGGCTTTTGATGTGAAGAAACAAGCTTGCATATCTTGCTTTTATTGTGTGCCAAAAGTTTGTTTGCATAATACTTAATAAACCATAGTAGATTGGGTATGATTTCTTTTTTCCCTGTTGTTGATACTTCTTAAATTATTCGCACTCTAGAGGACATGCTTCTTGTCTTAGTCAAATCACTTGTTGAGTATAATTTCAAGTGGAGTGATTGCCATTAGATGGGTCTTTTATAAGTATATACAACCATATGTATAGTATATTCTGAAAATTAATCCCGTTCGTACAATCCGAAACGTCATGATCGATCCTGATCCTAGTTAGAACTTAGAATCTTAAGTTTATAGAATCTTATGATCTAGATTGTTTTAAAAAAATTAAATCATAGAATCATAACACAAACCTACGCACGCCCCGAGATCCGATTCTACCGTCCTAATATAATTTTCTTTTCCCTTTTTTGTTTCAACTTTTTAGATAACTAGATGAGTATATAATTCACAACTTTGGTAGCTAAGTTTAACCAAATTTTAGTGGCATATAACCTCTAGTAAGATCAACAATTCAACACCTTCAGGTGAGAGGTAATGGAGGTTTGTAGTGGAGTCATCAGTGGGCATAGAGGGAGGAAGAAGATGGAGGTCAGGAAGAGATAAAAGATGACAGTTATTGGCAGACAAGGTGTTGCTCTGAGGTTGCTCTTCTCATTCTGATCTTCTCTTTAACAAAAGAAGTTCGGTAATTAGGAGTCTTTTCTCCCTTCTCTTCTCAATCACTTTCCCTTTCTCCATTATTTCACATGGAAGAAAACAAGCGGCCCCTCAATTGATGTTAGAAAATATTCTTGAGAAATTCTACGTTGTACCATTAAGTCTTCGGTTTACCCTTTTGAAATTCTAAGGCGTACCCCTGAACTCTATACATTAGTCATACCATGACCTTAATGATTGTCTCTGCTAACTTGGTTTGTTCGTTAATCTGTTAAATCGCTCATTAACCATTCCAATTACATATTAACCTACTCATTACCTTTACCCTGCCGAATTATCCATTAACGCACCCCAACAGTCTTATGAATCTACCTAACAATTCATGAAACCTCCATTATCATTTCCTGCTTCATAAGAAGTTTTTATTCGTTGTTTATGCTTGTTAACAATGATCTGTGATGCTTCTCATAGAGGAGGGTGGCACAACATTAACTAGTGAGAATGGAGGTTGTAGGAGAGTTGTTTGGGGATGGAGATATTTAATGGAGAGTCGAAGGAGGTTATGATGGAGAATAAGTACAGAGTTCAGGCGTCAGTCTAAAATATAAAAAAGGTAGGGGTAAAGCTTAGAAAACTGAAAAACTTAGGGGTACAATGTAGAATTTCCCAATTTTCTTTTTCTATACGTGAATGCAAGATTGTTCACTTATCTATGACATTATATCCCCTTAGCCTTTGGCTGTAATAAGGTTATCACTTAGTCATTGGTTCTGAGTTTAATTGCTGAGTCACTTAGAATTTCCATTTGCCAAAGCGTGTGATTTGAGTGCTGAAATGATGGTTACTGATTGTGCACTAGTTAGCTTATAATTAGTAGATAATGGTGAAAACAGTCCTGATTCTAAATTATTATGTGTCTCATTGTTCAATTTGATGAAGAAGGAACTTCAATGGCAATATCCAGTGAATATTTGGGGGTAAAACTACTTTGTTCCCCTTCTCTTTGATTTTTCTTTTGCTATTGTGTTATTGGATTAACGAGATTTCCTGTAAATCTGTTTTTCATGGCTGAATTCTACAACTCCACCTGCCTTGTTTTGATTAAATTAATTACTTCATATGTGAGAAGTTGGCACTGAGCTATTGAATTCTGATATTTCTTTCGTCAGGATCCATATCATGGACCAGGACAAGCAATGGGCCTTTCTTTCTCAGTGCCAGAGGGAATCAAGATCCCTTCAAGTCTTGGAAATATTTTGAAGGAACTAAAACAAGACCTCGGATGTTCTATTCCATCTCATGGAAACTTGGAGAGATGGGCTGTACAGGTAATCTTTCTTGCCAGAATAGCTGTCATTGTTCTTTTATAATTTCCATCTTTGAAACAACTATTGTTTGTATGCAAACACAAGTCAACTAGTTGCTTTTCTCATCCCTTAGTCCTCATCTAACTTATTTCTTTTTCATGTTTCACGTATCTGCCAGATCTTGTTTCTTTTCATTTGGCAAGCTAGTCAAGCGCCTGCTATTGCCTGTCTCTGGCTAATTGTTCTTGTATATTTGTTCTTTTCTTTTTCTGTTAAGGTTGTAAGATGTGAAGTACTGGCAATGATTATTTGCTTAAAAGCATGAAACAACAGTAATACAGATGAAACTAGAATTAGACTATTGAAACTAAAACAAATATTGATATGGTGCAGGGTGTCTTGCTGCTCAACACGGTCCTGACTGGTAAACTATATTTTTTTTCCCGAGCACCGCCTTTCTTGCTTCGCTTTTTACTGAAATTCTGTGTTTTGTATTTCTAAAATCAGTTGCTAATCATACTGAATTTAGATACTTCCAGTCTTTCCTGAGTCTGCATTTCGTACGACATCCAATGTTATTATAAAGATCAGTGGATTATCATAGCATCTCCTGTGTGTATTATTAGTATTTGAAAGCTTCTGCTGAGCTTTCTCTGATCTACTGTTTATGGTTGAGTTTGTCTGCACTGCAGTATGTCTAGTATTATATGGAAATTTTTTAAATTGAGGAAGAATGAACATTTTCTTATCATATGGTGAGGAGTGGTGACCTATGATTCTATGTATATTAAGAATCAGGTGACCGCAGCTCTGTGATTAACTTTTGTTCACAAATCCCAGATCAATACGGAACCACAGCCCTTGTACAATTGATCTACTAACCCAGTGAATAGTAAATCCAACAGAGGACACAATAGTATATTCTTACAAGACTTCAAGATTACTGTAATTATTCTGGACTTTTCTACCTTGATATTGTGACTTGTAAAATACCTAAACAGGCAGCAAAACACTTAAAACTATATTTGATATTGTATGGAATGTGTTACGTTAGGTTGTTATATATTTGCTTATATGGTACTTATGATTTATATCTCAGTTATTGATTTACATGATGTCTACTTGGCTCAGTCAGGAATCATCAGGCAAATTCTCATGCTAAGAAGGGCTGGGAGCAGTTCACTGACGCCGTCATCCGAACAATTTCTGAAAAGAAAAAAGGAATTGTCTTTATTCTTTGGGGAAATTCTGCTCAACAGAAATCAAGGTTTGTTTCCTACTACAGTTGTTACCTTAAGGGAATTGATATTTTCGTACAATTCACCAATCATTATCTCTTTGGGCTCGGGTAGCAAGTAGATGGACTTAAACTAGTTTTGCTGTTGGGTGTATTATTGACATTCTCAATGGTGTACAGGCTGATTGATGAGACTAAGCATCATATTCTCAAGTCAGCTCATCCTTCTGGTCTATCTGCAAACAGAGGGTTCTTCGGATGCAGGTAGGACTTTTGGTTCATAAGCATATTTGCAAGTTTTTGGGTGAAATAACTACTCCCTCCTTCCCGGTTATTTGTTTACCTATTCCATTTTAGGGTGTCTTATTCTTTTGTTTACCTTTCCATATTAGTTAGGATTTTTATGGGTAATTTGATCCCCCCAATGAGACTATTGTCCACTTGTCATTCATTAAGTACAACCACAAATGGTCTCCTTTTTTCTTGGTTTTTGTGCCAAAATCAAAGGTAAACAAATGACCGGGACGGAGGGAGTATCTCTTAAGTGCAAGACTGCAAGCTGAAAACTACACTTGCTACCTCTACACTTCACTTTGGCTGCACGTCACGTGTTGCCAACACTTAGACATCATTTCCGGCGAAAACATAACTTCTTTCAGAGTTTCAGGACACTTGGACAGAATCCGAGTTGGCATAACATCTAGGTTTGTGGAGTTGTAGTTGAAAAAGAAGCTAGAATGATTATGAAATACCTTTTTGATCCTTTTGCTGTAAGCCTGCAAGGCAGTCTTGATATTGGCGGATTGGTCATGGTATCACGCCGGAATGACTGTTCGTGCTGACCTAGTTCGACATTGAGGAGATACCTCTAAAGTTCTTGTTTTTTAAATCAACGTCCATGCTTAAAGTTTATGTAGCCAAACTTCTCCTGTGCAAAACTACCTATTTGGGGAAGTCTTTAGTGTTTACCATGAGAATATTTCTTGCATGTTGTTCTAGGAATCAAGTTTACGTTTTAAATGAGCTAGATTGCTAGAATCCAGACTCAACCGTATTCCTTTCTGCAATTGTGCAGGCACTTTTCTCGTACGAACCAGATATTGGAGAAAAATGGGGAACTACCCATTGACTGGCAGCTGTAGACCTGTAGTGCAGAAAATCTTAGTGGGACATTGTGAGTAGATTTAGTTGGCGCTCTAAAAGCTTTTTTTCTAGTATGTTACTTGGACTCCTTAAGTGCCTTACATGGGTATATGTATGTGGCAAACTCGGCTATGGAAAAAACTAATGTTTTTGGCAGTATCCATGTGTTAGCTCCGAGTGTCACACACGGCATATGCGATGTGAACATGAATTTTGCATGCTAAGGATGATCATGGCTTGTAGACTTAGTTCAAGCCATTGGAGACTCGATGTATATATAATGTATCTGCTTGAGCCCTGAATTAATCGATGAGATATTCTTACTAGCCATCAGACAATCGTTTTATGAACTGAATTATGTTTAATGAATCAGTGTTGTTTGTTTTAACATTCCAAACTTTGTATCTATAACTTGCCGTTTGCAATGAACATCATTGGATAGAAAATACGAGTATTCGACTTTACACTGCCTCTATTTTTTTGTTCATATCATATAGATTCATTTTTACACCGAACATTTTCTCTTTAAGTATTAATCTATACAATATAATTAAAAAGGTACCTAAAATAATGTGATATGACAAATGTTATAATTAGTCTCCCTTGTGACGGGTTACCATTTGTGGCGGATATTTTGTGAGATAAAATGGTAACAAAATGGGTTAGTGGAGAAAGGGGACCACATAAATAGTGTTGCAGAGAGAGAAAAAGTGGGTATTTTGTGAGGTAAAATGGTATCCGTCACTCAAGAGTGACGGATATGTGCCGTCACAAACAAGAATTTGTGCAAATGTTGATGTGATATGGCAAATTTTAATGTGACATGACCAAACTGTTTTTTTCTCTAAAAATCCTAGAGAGCTTTTTCTCTCTTCTGAAAGCTCTACTTCCTTTCTTCTCTTTCTTCAAACTTTTCTTCTTCTGTTTTAACTTTCCCAGATTCATGTCAATGTTCAGTCTTTTTAATTCGACGTTTTGGTTTAATTGATTATATTCCTTCTGTCCATATTAAATCAACCATATCCATTCACAATCATTATTGAGTTGGGTATTTGATTGGGGGTTTTCGAAACCTTAAAACTCTTCCTGCAAAAGGGGAGATTTTTGCCGTATTAATCTATCCATATTACCTTAGTCATTACTGATCAGGTATTTTAATTGGTGATCTGCAATATTTAGGGAGTTCAAGATTTAATCCCAAATTTAATTGGTCGCTGCTTTTAATTGAAAGACGGTTTAGCTTTCAATAACTGAGGGGTGTTATCGCGTTTCACCTCTCTATTTAATCCCTTAATATGGATGTGATACACATCAAAATGAGATCAAGGGTAGCTTAGTCATTTGTCTCTTTTGTTTCTTATTTCCCAAGTCATTAGTAGCCTATATAAGGGCATTAGTTATATTGTAATCATTAATCAATGAATTTATGAATGAACTTGTGAGATTTATCTCATTTGTTATAATGGAATCTAGGTGATTATTTCACCACAATTCTATTATTGGGGCAGCCTATCGATCCTTGTGGTCGAACAGTTGCATTTCTATCTTTTATCAGAGCTAAATTTCTTCTCGACCTGTATCAAATTTTTTTTTTTTTAGAAAAAAAAAAAATAATAATTCAAAATCAAAATCATCAAAACAAACGATACTCCTTGTTTTACATCACATTGATTGATATCAAAAATGAAGAGAATTGAATACTTCTGCCGAAATATACGACACGATGACCTTATTGAAGAGCAGATGGAAGAAGCAAAAAAGGGTGGCATCATCAAGTCGTATACACTTACTACCCTTAGTGCAATGAACGAAAGAAGGAATGCCGACATATGCTTGTGGTGTGACGAAATATGGTCCGCTGGCCATCTCCATAGTTGTTCGTATGTTTCTGATCACAATTGTGTCTTTACTTGTGGCGTTGATTTTGAGGTTTTTGCTTTTGTTAAAGTTTCAAAAGAAGGCTTAAAGCCTATGCTAGTGAAAGAATCACAAGATGAGTTGCATATTCCTGGTAAGACTAACTTGTTTGATGAAGTGTGTGAACCAAATTCATGTGTTTCACCAGTAGCAGAACTTGTTTGTGATGCACCCAAAGTGTTCGACGAATTTCCTGAACCAAATTTATGCTTTGTTAGTGCTTCGATTATTGAGGTATCTGTTGTTCAGAAGGTGTTCGACGAAATGTCTGAACATGTTCTCAATTCAAACCAACTTGAGGCTCCATTAATTGATGATGTATCACAGACTAGATTGAAAAACAATGGTGGGTTTGATGTTTCCGATTCATTAACTGACTGTGTTTCAACAGAAAATCTACAAGTCTTGAATGGCCATCACACGTTCGTTAAAATGCCTCAAGCAAACTCGAGCTTGAGCAGTGATCAGATTGTGAGAGTAGTAATGATTGGTGATGACCAGAGTCTATTAGATGACATTAACAAAGTCCAACCTGCTGTACATGGTGTTCGTGAGCCAAAACTTGATGAAATTGTGCCGGACTATGTACGAACGGTCCACAACCTGTTTCATAAGATGCCTGTACCAGACTTCATCCTAGAAATGGCTCAAGCAGCAAGAATTACACAAGAAAATGAAGAAATGGGAGACGCGCATCAAATGTTCGATAAAATACCTGAACCAACCGAACAAGCTTATGCGAGCCAAACCATATGTCAAGTTGCAATGATCAACAATGAAAATAAGCCAAGTAAGGTGCTAGATGAATTACCCCACCCACATTCTCCCTTCTTACATGCTCCCATACTGGATGTTGTAGTTGCAAACGAGGGGCTTAACATTATACGTCAGCGAGATGACCTCAACGAGCATAATGACCATTTAAAGCTCTGTGCACTGGACCACCCAAACTTCACCCATTTGGTTGATATCTTTTCAAATGGAGCATGGTTATGCATACCTTCGCCTCTAGACGTTAAAGCTGGTCTCATTTTGGGTTTAATGCCCCAGTATAAGGTTACACTACATGCTGAATGTTCATTGTTTCAGGTGACCACTAAGCCTTTTTTCCCATGTACTGATACAAAAAATGAGGTATTGTGGTGTCAGAAGAATATGGCCTTAGAAGGTGTGTGCACTATGATGTCCGGCTCAATATTCTCCTGTGTGTTTGTTTTCGACCCCGTTGTTTTACTTTTGCACATGAATTTCGATCTTTATATGCAGTATTGTGTTGGGGTGATAAACGAGTGGAAACCACAAGTTAACTATAAGGAGATACATAGCTGGGGCAAACTATTGGTTGGATTTATTTGGACGGAAGGACTCAAAAATACATTTCAGCTCCCTTCAATCCATAACATTGATGCTTATTGCTTGCTTCCTTCTGCTATTAGACGCCATATATTGATGAACGTCACATCTAACTACCATGGCCATGCTGATATGTGGAGCATCTATTTTAGGAACTTGAATTCTGCTAGACTTCAGGTTCTCAGCTTCCCAAAATTTATCCTGTGTGTGATAGCTACTGGTGGTGTTCTAACAAGCGACATGTCGAAAGTAATTTTCAATCCGGGTGGTTGTGTTTTTCCTGCAGTGGGGAATACTATCTTAGCTAGCATTTTTGAACCCTATAGAGTAAGGCCATTTTTTCCGGGCTTTTTTAGAGTAGAGAGCAGAAAGCAGAGCGAAGAATGAAAGAAATTGAATGAGTGAATGAATTGAATGAGTGAATTGTTGAATTGAAATTGAATTGAATGAATGAATGAAATGAAATATTGAATGAATTGAATTGTTGGATTGGTGAGTGGTGGTGAATTGAATGAATGAAATGAAATGAAATGAAATTGGTGAAATGAGCCGAATCGACTCGAATCGAATCAATCGAATCGAATAAAAATTTGAATTGAAATTTAATTAAATGAAATAATCATATTAATAATAATAATAATAGTATTCAAGTTATTATCAACTATAATATATTAATATTCATAGTATAATAGTAATACTAAAATTAATATTTATAAGAAAAAAATTATAATATTATATAGGGTAAATTATCAAAAACTACCTATTATATACAACTTTTTAAAATTTACTCCCTTTTAAATTTTTTTTTAAAAATTACTACCTTTAAACGCACTTTTTTTAAAACTTGCTACCAAACTTCTATTTTTGTGTTTTTGTGACGAAAATGCCCCTAATCTTTCTAATTGGGCAGAATTGGGTCATTTTGTTTCCTATCTAGAGTTTTACATGGACAAAAATTATGTTCTTTATACGGATAGAATCTTAAAGAAGTCTACTTTCCAATGGCGTTGGAATCAATAAGTTTTACCGTGTGAATTTTGCCCAACAAGCCTTCAAAGACTGATACGATTTTATGACAGTTTGCGTCCTTCCACGAGAATTGCGATTCCCGACAAACTACAAATCACCCAGAAGTCTACCTTACCAATTCGGAAACTAGACTCAAAGGGCTACAACCATGTGAAAGGGCGTTTACATTAAATCAAAATAACACCATGGAAATGGCTCCTCAATATCGACACTAACGGAAAAACAGGGAATTCCAAACCCGAATTGGGTCATTTTGTTTGCTTCATATCTGGAGTTTTACATAGACAAAAATTACGTTCTTTATACGGATAGAATCTTGAAGAAGTCTACTTTACAATGGCGTTGGAATCAATAAGTTTTACCGTGTGAATTTTGCCCAACAAGCCTTCAAAGATTGATACGATTTTAAGACCGAAATTCCTGTTTTTCCAGATTCGTGTCCGATATTGAGGAGCCATTTCCATGGTGTTATTTTGATTTAATGTAAACGCCCTTTCACATGGTTGTAGCCCTTTGAGTCTAGTTTCCGAATTGGTAAGGTAGACTCGGGTGATTTGTAGTTTGTCGGAATCGCAATTCTCGTGGAAGGACGCAAATCTGTCATAAAATCGTATCAGTCTTTGAAGGCTTGTTGGGCAAAATTCACACGGTAAAACTTATTGATTCCAACGCCATTGGAAAGTAGACTTCTTTAAGATTCTATCCGTATAAAGAACATAATTTTTGTCCATGTAAAACTCTAGATATGAAGCAAACAAAATGACCCAATTCTGCCCAATTAGAAAGATTAGGGGCATTTTCGTCACAAAAACACAAAAATAGAAGTTTGCTAGCAAGTTTTAAAAAAAGTGCGTTTAAAGGTAGTAATTTTAAAAAAAAAATTTAAAAGGGAGTAAATTTTAAAAAGTTGTATATAAAAGGTAGTTTTTGATAATTTACACTATTATATATGAATAATCATAAATTATAATAATGAAAAAATAGTATTTTTCTACTAATAATATTTTTAATAACAATAATAAATAATAAGGTCATATTAATAATGATATTAGTAAAATTGATGGGGCATATTCTGCACCGTTGACCAAGTTAACATACTGAGCAAGGTCAGAGACATCCGCAAAGAATGTCAACATATCGACGCCCTACCCTTAGGATGAAGCCCATCTACTGTCACCGGGTCTCGGCCTGGCACCTAGCTAGCCGGGACACATATCCGCGTACTCATATCCAAGGCCCTCTACGGCCCGCCACAGTCCATCGGCCGAGGGTAGAACGGTCTTTCCACCTGCTAGCCACTTGGCCACTACGTGACAAAAGGTGAAAGTATATAAATACTCCTCAACCTTCATTGAGGAAAGGATTCCACAACTTAACCTAAATACACTATTCATCTGGTAATATCTTCCTTATCTCTCTACAATACATACCTAGCCAAGCAACACAACTTAATCCTTTAAGTTTACTGACTTGAGCGTCGGAGTGAAAGTACGCTTGGCACAAAGCCAAGCCCTCAGTTCGTTCATTGTTGCAGGAGAGGCCGAGAGGAACGATAGAAGCAAGAAGGGGTCAACTCAAGACATTATTCTACAGGCCACGGGTGGTAAAGATACTTGCTCTGGAATTACACCCGGAACAATTGGCGCCGTCTGTGGGGATAGATACTAGAAGCTAGTCACATTCATTCCCAAACAAAAACCCACCCAAAAAGCTAAGAAGATGTCGAAACAACCAGAGAAGGTGTTGGTGGAAAACAAATTCTACCGACGACACATTCCACAACTCAGAAATCGGGCAGTCCCCCACCGGCCGTATCACCAATACGACGAACTGGACGCCAAAGGAACAAGATATGCCGCTGCCCGCCGACCAGGTCACCATCATAGGACATGTGGTTGATGCAGCAAAGCTGAAGCTACTCCCGGACATAATTGCTAATACGCCGCTCACACTGTCACACCGACAAGAGCGGCGGAACCCGTCCAGAGACCGGGGCCCGAATGTGACTCCAAGAGACTTGAATGGAGCAATCGGAAGAAGCCGACCCCGTCAAGACGCCGGGGAGCTAAATGCAATCGAGCAAAACCTCGATCACCTCGGCTAAAGCCGGAGTGACGGGGAACGAGCCGAAAGATGCAATCGAGCCAAAACCTCGATCACCTCGGCCAAAGCCGGAGTGACGGGGAACGAGCCAGAATGCGGTCGAGCAAAACCTCGATCACTTCGCCAAAGCCGGAGTGACGGGGAACGAGCCGAAAGATGCAATCGAGCAAAACCTTGATCACTTTACCGAAGCCCGGGAGTGACGGGGAACGAGCCAGAATGCAATCGAGCCAAAACCTCGATCATCCGCCGAAGCCGGGAGTGACGGGGAACGATAGAATGCAATCGAGCCAAAACCTCGATCACTTCGGCCGAAGCCGGGAGTGACGGGGAACGAGCCAGAATGCGGTCGAGCTAAAACCTCGATCACTTCGGCCAAAGCCGGAGTGACGGGGAACGAGCCGAAAGATGCAATCGAGCAAAACCTTGATCACTTCGGCCGAAGCCGGGAGTGACGGGGAACGAGCTGGTAAATGCAATCGAGCCAAAACCTCGATCATCGCCCGGCCATGAGTGACGGGGGAACGAGCTGCAGAATGCAATCGAGCAAAACCTCGATCACTTCGGCCTGGGAGTGACGGGGAACGAGCCGTAAATGCGGTCGAGCAAAACCTCGATCACTTCGCCAAAGCCGGAGTGACGGGGAACGAGCGAAAGATGCAATCGAGCAAAACCTTGATCACTTCGGCCGAAGCCGGAGTGACGGGGAACGAGCTGGTAGAATGCAATCGAGCAAAACCTCGATCACTTCTGCCGAAGCCGGGAGTGACGGGGGAACGAGCCGTAAATGCAATCGAGCCAAAACCTCGATCACTTCGGCCGAAGCCAGGAGTGACGGGGAACGAGCCGTAGAATGCAATCGAGCAAAACCTCGATCACTTCGGCCGGCCGAAGTGACGGGGAACGAGCCTGCAGAATGCGGTCGAGCAAAACCTCGATCACTTCGCCAAAGCCGGAGTGACGGGGAACGAGCCGAAAGATGCAATCGAGCAAAACCTCGATCACTTCGGCCGAAGCCGGGAGTGACGGGGAACGAGCGTAGAATGCAATCGAGCCAAAACCTCGATCACATCGCCAAAGCCGGAGTGACGGGGAACGAGCCTGTAGAATGCAATCGAGCCAAAACCTCGATCACTTCGGCCGAAGCCGGGGAGTGACGGGGAACGAGCAGTAAATGCGGTCGAGCAAAACCTCGATTCCCTACCGAAGCCGGGAGTGACGGGGGAACGAGCCAGTAAATGCAATCGAGCCAAAACCTCGATCACCTCGGCTAATTAAAACCGAGGGGCGACGGGGAACGAGCCGATATGCCTAGATATTTACAACGGCGGTCATTACGTAAACTCGATCACCTCGGCTAACTAAGACCGAGAGTGACGAGGGAACCACGACTTGCCCTCGGCTAATTAAGACCGAGCTTAAGAATGTATAAGTACCGTTGAGACGCAAATCTGACACCTCGGCGAATTAAGACCGAGCGTGAACGAGGACGCAATCAATAATGGTCTATAGATATGAACGCTGTCGCGTCGTAACCCCGATTCCCTCGGCCAAGGCGGAAGCGTGCGGGGCCACAACGACCGATACGCTAACATGTTTACGGCGGCGGTTGGGACACGCTCCTTGACGAGAATGCCAATCGACGTATCTTCTTCAACACGCTCCTTGGTATCTACTTGCCAAACGGTCCACTCTCAACCCCTGGTCTCGCCAACGTCTCTCTCTTTTCCACATCGGATGTCCATTACACATCCATGTGGAGGGGGGATAGGGTACGGCCTAAGCAGAACCAAGCCGAGGTAGAAGAAGCCGGGGCAGAAGAATTTTTGGAAATTACTTGCGCAGAATATACGCTCAACATACATCGGAGCCCATACCACGGCATAGACTACGCTGGGGGCAAATTGATGGGGCATATTCTGCACCGTTGACCAAGTCAACATACTGAGCAAGGTCAGAGACATCCGCAGCAATGTCAACATATCAGACAGCCTAGCCGATGAAGCCCATCGGCCTGTCACCTGGGTCTCGGCCTGGCACCTAGCTAGCCGGGACACATATCCGCGTACTCATATCCAAGGCCCTCGGCCGGCCTGCCACAGGTCCATCGGCCGAGGGTAGAACGGTCTTTCCACCTGCTAGCCACTTGGCCACTACGTGACAAAAGGTGAAAGTCTATAAATACTCCTCAACCTTCATTGAGGAAAGGATCCCACAACTTAACCTAAATACACTATTCATCTGGTAATATCTTCCTTATCTCTCTACAATACATACCTAGCCAAGCAACACAACTTAATCCTTTAAGTTTACTGACTTGAGCGTCGGAGTGAGTACGCTTGGCACAAAGCCAAGCCCTCAGTTCGTTCATTGTTGCAGGAGAGGCCGAGAGGAACGATAGAAGCAAGAAGGGGTCAACTCAAGACATTATTCTACAGGCCACGGGTGGTAAAGATACTTGCTCTGGAATTACACCCGGAACAAAAATAATTGTTTAGAATAAAAACACTCAAGTAAGCGTTGCTCGAATTCAGGTTGAGTCAACGCTCTACTCTCATATGGTATCTCGAGCCTATGCTTGCTCTCTTCGGATGGATCTTTCACGCGTAACAAAGGCCTCAGAGGGTATGCAAAAGGTCCTTCTCTGATGTCTTATGGTAATGGTGGTTAGTCGGGACATTGCTTGAAACTAAGGTCTCTCTGCCCTCTTGTAGTAGCTCGATTAGTCTTACTTCTAGAGAGAGGAAGTTGTTGGTGAGAAGTTGTTACCATTGATTGTTGAATAGTGAGATATTTAAAGGTTTTATGTGTACCTCAAATGATGGTTTGGCAAGCACGGTTACCATATTCGCTATGAATACGCCTTACCGATTCGCGAATCGCTTATAGAAAATGTGTTACATGTATTTTCAGTAATCAACTTGATATAATTCGCTTTTAACGATTTGTGATTCGTAGGGTACCAAGCTAATTTGTAACCATGTTGGCAAGCGTGTTGACTTGTAAGACCCCCTATTGGCAAGTGAGTCAAGTCGGTTCGGTGTGCCTCATTAATAATATTAATAATAAATGTTATGAATTTTAATAATAATACCAATAAATGTTATGAATTTTAATAATAATAATACCAATAATAATTATAATAACAACGACAATAATAATAATAATAATAATAATAATAATAATAATAATAATAATATCAACAACAACAACAACAATAACATTAACATTAACATTAACATTAATAACATTATTATTCATTTTAATAATAATATTCATCATCATCATCATCATCATAATAATAATAATAATAATAATAATAATAATAATAGTAATAATAATAAATAAATAAATAAATTATTAACAATATTATTAATTATAATTATAATAATAATAAATAATAAATAATATTAATATTAAAAAAATAGTATTATTGTTAACAAAATTAATAATAACTATTATTTAAATTAGTAAAGCTGAAATGAGCTGAATTTAATGGAGAATTTGAGCCGAATCGAATCGAATGGAGTGAATCGAATCGAATCGAATCAATGGAGTGAATCGAATCAATCGAATGGAGTGAATCGAATCGAATCGAATGAATCGAATCGAATAGAAATGAATCAATCAAATAAAGGTGAAAATAAGCCAGAAAGAACAGGGCCTAACTCATGTCGTGTTCTCCACCCTTGAGGACAAGGGTGATTTTAGGGGTGAGGAAGATACTAGTAGAGAATATACTTGGCATTTGTTCAACCCTCAGACCTTATGGTCTCATTTCAGTGCTAGCTGGACAAACAATGGTCATCTGTTCCTTACTTTTGTTTTTGACCCCGGAATTTTGTTTTGCCAATCTAATTTGTGGGATGTCCACTTCCATAATTCTTGGTTTTATAGTGAACCAAGTTTGGGACTTTGTGTTGGTCATTTGACGGTATATGTGCTAGATGCTTGTTACCTGAAGCTATTACTTCTATGTAAGGCGCACACCATTTATCATGTCAGCATTTTTGCTCCTGCTTTGACTACTATACCTGAGGATAATGGTGATTTTACGGAGGTGAGAGTCATACGTCAATGGAGGACAACATGGATTGTGAAATGCGCTGAAAATTATCTTATAATGTGTTGCACTTGGCTTAACCTTCTTAAGGGAGTTGCAATTATGCAAGAAAATTTTGTCAGGTCTCATATGTTTGATGAGCATTTGAATATCTCAAACTTCATTTTTGTTCCGGGTGGAGTAAATGACAATCTGTCAGCTCAGATTTTAAATGCAAGGCTACTGAAACTTGCTGCTACTCAGGGATCTGTGAAACATGATTGGAAAGGAATGAAGCCACTACAAAAGCTTGTGTCCAGCAAGAATATGGGGTTTGAAACAGTTTGGGTCTTTGACCCATGTGGGGATGAAAACTTCTTCACGGGCGAAAGTTGGTGCACAAAAAGGACAAACCAAACCCAGATATGTCAATATGGTGGTAGTAAGCAATTGAAAGACAAGAGGAATGAAGACATCCAAATTTATGTGTTTGATCCAGGAGGACCATTTGTGAGGGTGGTAATTGATGATCTGGTGACAAACTCGCAACCTGGAAGGTGTCATGTTACGCCTTGCTTCAAATATTGATTTTCTTAGATCCTTGAGGACAAGGATCATTTCAAGGGGCGGGTATTGATACACATCAAAATGAGATCAAGGGTAGCTTAGTCATTTGTCTCTTTTGTTTCTTATTTCCCAAGTCATTAGTAGCCTATATAAGGGCATTAGTTATATTGTAATCATTAATCAATGAATTTATGAATGAACTTGTGAGATTTATCTCATTTGTTATAATGGAATCTAGGTGATTATTTCACCACAATTCTATTATTGGGGCAGCCTATCGATCCTTGTGGTCGAACAGTTGCATTTCTATCTTTTATAATTTCCGTCTTAATTTAGATCGTATCAGGATGCGGGTTCTCATAACACTCATCTCATTTCATAAATCTCAAACATACAAAATAAAATTCAAAACAAAAACAATATCAATCAAAACCTTTTACCAAACTTTGAGCCGTCTAACATTATGTCATTTGAAACTCAGTTTGGAAGATTTGGTCACAAGAATATGGGGGGAGGCGTTGATGTGCACCAAAACCTCTATGATCATCAAAATTTCCACCAACCTTATCCAAATGCTGAGTTCCACCCAATGAATCCTCTACATGCAAATATATGGAGGTATCCAAGATCCAGCAGGGTGATTAATATGGACCCTGGTGAGTTGCAGCAGTCAAGGGAGTTCTGGGGCAACTGCATTTTGGGATTTCTTAGTTGATTACCGCCTCTTTAAGGCGGGAAAAGTGAATGATGTGATTAGTAAAAATTGGAGTACAAGGGGAAAGATTACTGCCTTCCGTGTGGGGAGGTTTATGTCTTTCACTGTGAGGAGATTGAAGACATGGAATGACTCTTAGAGAAAACTACTGTTACTTTTGATGGTGCTGTAATGGTGTTTGTTAGATGGTACTCTGACAAAACCGTCAGATTTTCTTTTGTTGAGATTTGGGTGTGTGTATGCGGGCTACCTTTCGAGTATGTTAATATGCATGTGACTCATGTTGCAGGTAAGTTGCTTAGTCATCAATATCATATTGAACCATTTCATATTGTGCTTGAAAATGATTATCTGAGACTGAAAGTTTGTGTGAAACTAAATGAACCTTTGATGCCGGGATTTTTCTTGGCAATGGATATGGGGCACTTACTCTGGGTTCAGTTTAGATACGAGGAAATTTTTAAATATTGCATTAAGTGTGGGAAGATTGGGCATAAGGGTTCCCAGTATAGGGAAAGCTTGGTGACCATTGTTTCAAGTATAAACAGAATGCTAGATAGGTATGTGGAGAAGGGATTTCCTGTGTTTGAATCAAATAGCAACCATACCATGTTCAATCAAATTTTTCAAATGTTTTTATAAGACTTAGGCTTGTACGAATGTAACTTGTATTAACATGGCAAAAACATTCAACTCATGGATTCTTGATGCTAGAGAGAAACCAATTTTATCAATGCTTGAAGAAATTAGAAAGCAAGTAATGTCTAGGATGGTAGAAAAGAGAGGGGAAGCAGCCAAGTATAATAGGGTTACTCCAAGAATTCGAGCAAAGTTGAATGAATTTAGGCAAGCAACGAGGAACTGGGTACTAATAAAAGCTAGTACAAATGTGTATGAGGTGCAACACACCATAATAGTACATTGTCGTGCACGGTTAGACTTGATCAAAAGGTATGTGCGTGTAAATATTAGGATTTGAATGGAGTTCCTTGTGAGCATGCTACCTCAGCCATATGTGCTATTAACCAATATCCGGAGACTTATGTAACATTTTGGTACACTAAGGAAAGTTACGAAGCTTCATACTTAGTTCCAATGGAGCCACTTAACGGGCATGTATTAGAATATGAAATATTCTTGTATTATCTGATGTAATCTTTATATTGTTATTTGTTAGCTATTTAGGTGATTGATCCTAACTAATAGGTCAACCAGTAGATATCACCCATAATCTTTGGCTAGAATTATGGGATTGACCAAGCTAACCTAGGAAGGCTTCATTGTATATATTCTGAGGCAATTGTACAGTAACATTCAAGGGATTGAATACTTTTATGGTATCAGACATCTCTCTCGATCCTCTCTTCTCTTCCGCCCAAATCTAGTCTTCCTTACCTTCTTCCTCCTTCCCTCATCACCATAACAAACGACTCACAGAAATCTCCCTCCTTTCACCCTGCATATTCTGTTTCTAACATTAAAAATTTTGTCCCTATTATCCTTTAGAATGAAAATGTTCACTATGCGTCGTGGGCTGAGCTTTTCCTTAACACCGCTCAAGCTTTCGATGTTCTGGATCATATTGCGCCTCCTAAAAATGCCGTCCTCAACAAAGACGCTCAATGGGATCGCCTTGACACCATTGTAAAACAGTGGATCTATAGTACTATTTCTCTTGATCTGCTTCACACCATTCTTGAGCCCAGGGCTTCGGCTCAAAAGGCTTGGGACTGTCTCTCGGATATCTTTAATGACAATAAGAATTCTCGTGATGTCATGTTAGAACAAAAATTCTCCAATATCCACATGGATAATTATCCGAACGTGTCGTCGTATTGTCAAGCTTTGAAGATGATAGCCGATCAATTGGCCAATGATGGGACGCTTGTCTCTGAAACGCGACTGGTTCTTCAACTCGTCACCCACCTTTCTGATGGGTACGACGGTGTCGCTACCATAATCCAACAGAGTGATCCCCTTCCTCCGTTCTATAAGGCACGCTCCATGCTTACACTCGAAGAATCTCGTCGTGCTAAAGCCTCTGATTCTGCACTTGTTGTTTCTCAGAGTACTACTGATGCTACCAGTGACACCACTCGCACTCAGTCCTATGCCCAAAACAATGGCAGTCATCCCCGCTTCAATAACAACAATAAGGGCAAGGGTGGTCCCCAGCACTGTGGGCATTATAAAGGGAAAGGGTCCGGCAATGGTGGGTCGTATAATAATAATAACTATAATAAGAATGGTGGTCGGTCTGGGAACCAGCAGCAGCAGAATAATTCGGCCCCCTCTTCTTGGACTTGGGTCCCTTTGTCACCGTGGCAGTCCAAAGAAGAACGGGGGTGGTCCGTGTCGCCATGTCCCTACCCTACTACCGGATGGACACCAAGCAATGCGCGCTCGCCGGGGATTCTTGGCCCTCGACCACGATCGGCATACATCGCGCGCCCCCAAGCAAGCCTTTCTGGTTTATCGGGACTCGGTTCCGACAGATGTTGCGGCCGCAATGCAGACTTTGTCGCTTCAACGACTGATGACAATTTTTATATGGACACCGGGCGTCCTCGCATATGACATCTAATAACGGTACTCTCTCATCTTATTCTTCTTTGAGTAATCAACGTTATATTGTAGTCGGTAATGGCTTAATTCCGATTGTTGGTCGTGGTGCTATGACTTTGCCTTCCCCTCACAATTCTCTCATTTTAAAAAATGTTCTCCATGTACCTCACATTATTAAAAATCTTGTCTTCGTTCGAAAATTCACCACTGACAACCGTGTTTCCGTTGAGTTTGATCCATTTGGTTTTACTGTGAAGGATCTCAAGACGGGGATGCCGATTATGAGAAGCCATAGCACGGGGAACCTCTATCCTCTTCTTCCGTCTACACATGCTGACCCCACCGCCCCTCATGACTTTGTTGTTTTTCCGTCCGCTATTTGGCACAGACGTCTAGGTAATCCCGACCCCGACATTTTTAATTCTCTTTGCAAGAATAATAATATCCCATGTAGTCCTATTAAACATTTATCTATTTGTCATTCATGCCAATTAGGGAAGCATATAAAACTTCCATTTCAACCATCTTTGTCGAGCACTACTTCCCCCTTTGATATTTTACATTCTGATTTGTGGACATCCCCCATTCCGAGTAATTTAGGCCATCACTATTATGTTTTATTTCTAGATGATTTTACCAATTTTCTATGGACGTACCCAATTACAAATAAATCAAATGTTTACAATGTTTTCACCACATTTTATAATATGGTAAACACACAATTTAATCGGTCCCTAAAAACTCTACAATGCGATAATGGCCGCGAATACGACAACTCTCCCTTTCACAAATTTTTTGCGACTCATGGTATGTTATTTAGGTTCTCTTGTCCTCATACTTCGCCTCAAAACGGTAAGGCCGAGCGTAAAATTCGCATCATCAACAACATTGTCCGAACCCTTCTCATCCACGCCTACATGCCTCCGTTTTTATGGCATCATGACATAGATATGGCTACCTACATTCACAATATCCTACCTAGTAAAGCTAATCTATACAACTCCCCCACCTCTAGTCTCTACGGTCGGGTACCTGCCTACACTCACCTCCGCACCTTCGGGTGTCTATGCTACCCTCATAAACCTCCCTCTACCATTAACAAACTGGCCCCCCGTGCTACTCCTTGTGTTTTCATCGGCTACCCGTCCAACCATCGCGGTTACAAGTGCTTGGATTTGACTACTCGGAAAGTTTTTATTGCTCGACATATAACTTTTGATGAATCTATTTTCCCATTTGCTGCAAGTTACACTCCCAATCCTTCTTCTTATAATTTCTTATCCCCTAACCCAACTCCCTACATGGCCTCCTAATATGTTCATTTTAAATACACTTTTACCCCTCATTTTAGCTCGGTTTCTATTGATTATTATACTTTAATTAGTGTATTTTTGAGCTAATCTCGTGTTCTAGGTGTATGGTTGTGTTTGTTATATTTTTTTAGGAATCTAAGCTTTTGAAGGCTTTTTCCTATCATTTTATACACCAAGTTCTCTAAGCTAAACAAGGCCAAATATTGGATTAAGTATGTGAAGATTGCTTGAGTTTTGCATGCAGAAATTTATGGATCAATATGTGTAATGCAAATGATCCCAACAATCAAGTCAAAGCCCAATGATCAAGTCCAAGTCAAGATGGAAAGCTTAGCATTCCAACATGCATGGGATACTTTTTGGAGGCTCTAAAGATGATAGATGAGGCATTTACCCGGGTGATTAAGGTGCATTAAAGTATAAGCTTTGGAATCCTCAAACAATTAAGAGAGGAATTAAGAGAAATCACAGGAAACACACGACCCCGATCGGGGTTACATGTCCCTTGGTGATTTACGTTTCACCATCCTCTCCTATAAATAGGAGAGGTATTCCTAGGTTTTGGGCATCTTATTTTACGTCTAAGTTTACTACAATAAGCCTCAAGCATTATAAGTTTTCTCTCATTAGTTTTCATTTCAATTTATAAGTTGTTAAGCATTCCTTAGTTAATCTTTCAACATTTTGTACTTCAAGATATTCTCAAGCATTTGATATTCAAGCTTTTGGTTATTTGTTATTTGTTCTTCCATACAAGTCCTCCCTTATAAGGTATTTCTTATTGCAAGTTTGTAGTTTACATCATTATTTTAGTTACGACATAGTTATTTTAATCAAGCATTTCATTCTACATTAGCATTAATCCTTTCACATGTTATATCATCTAATTTACATAAATCAAACAATCATGTTTAACATTTCTCATAATTTAGTTTACATTTTACATCTTAGTATGAGTAGCTAAATTTCCTAGTCTAAAGGTTAGGGGAGCCATGCAAAAGCAACCATATAATATGATTAAATAAAGTTCATAATAATATTGATCAATTGTTTCCATTGTGGGGAAATAATCTGTATACTTCCCTTTAACATGAAGGATTATAACGATATAATAAAGATGATCTATGGTCATAAAATAAAATACATAAGCATAAGTAAAAGATTTAGAATTAACCTCGGGTCCTTGCAAAATTGGCCTAAGAACAATATCAAAATTGATATTCGCCTATTAGTTGCACCCAAGACGATCCAAGATATACCCTTTGATTATGCTAGAAATCAATCTAAAATTTTCGTAAAATTTTATTGTCTTTGTGTTTTTTTGTGATGAGAAAGAGGAGGCTATGTCGGAAAAAAGAATTAGGTTAGAAATAATTCTCCACCTTTCTTTTTATATAGACCGAAATCCGAAATCAATTAGGAAAGATTTACATCTCCTAATTTCGGCCAATGTGATCCGAAAATAAGGAATTAAATTTCCTTATTTTTGGTCTTTCCAAAAATATATAAAGTGTGTTAAATTGTCATCTAGTGAGGATCGAACCCATGACCTCTTGGCTTGTGTACCCTCACTATTACCACTATGACACATTCAACTTGTTGATATTAAATACAATTGATTATATTTAATTACGAATTAATGATTAATTCTTTCAAACTAACCTTATATATATTTAATTAAATATAACTTATTATATTTAATTTACGAATTGATGATTAATTCGTCTCAACTTAATATTATTTAATTTTCATTAAATAATTATCTCATCAACACATTGACTAACTTTTTAGTCATTTTGGGCATCAATGTAATTATATTTCTATAACCACATTTCTCAAATACGTCCTATAGGTGTGACCTTTAGGGACCAGTTGATCACCGCCATCTGTATGATAATAACGTCAAACTTTCTAGCAAGCCAACCGTTATTAGGTAAACGTTAATCAACCGATTAAATATACGAAGTATACCCTTGTGAACCCGTAAGAGATTTACAAATGTTATCACACTAATTTGTGGAGGACACCAGCTCCAACAAACTCTCACTTGTCCTCACAAGTGTATGTGCGATAACCGATTCTCATATCCTTTAAAATTTCTCCCACTCAATGTAAAACAATTTGCAAATCCGAATTCACAAAGGTCGTATTTTACAAGCGATCGAGAATAAGAGTGGTTTTCCGACTAGAGAGTAACTTAACTGATAAACGAATCAACATTCGAGCATGGCCATGCATTTCAGTTACAACTCCTCGAGTGGCCCTGAGAAATAACTATACCTGATAAAGGTTGGATATTTTCCTCAACTCAAAACTTGCATATGTAAGCACAGTATGAAATGACCCAGAAAAAATCTACTTAGCCCCAGTTACGGTAGACCGTGAGAAAGAAACCAAAGTCACCCAAAGACTGCCTTAATCTCAAGAGACAGTTGATAGTCAAAAGAATCGACTCTAGGTACACAATGGATGTCCTATCCACAACCTGACACCGAATGTTATAAAACATTTAGGACTCAATTACGTTGTCACAAAAAAAAGTTGTCCTACGAGGTATCGTCATAATCTCGTATCTGTGATCGATTAGTCAACCGTTTAACTTATGGCTCGTTGAACCCACCATCAATCGACTGCACAATATAATAGCCGGAGTTATCAGCTCACATTGGCGATTACGGACCTAAACGAATATAATGTAATTCAGTTCACTTTGTGGCGTTCAATGTTGTCAGTACAATCCACATGAAAAACAAAATATTATATATATGAAACGATGAAGTTATAAATAATATATGAAAAAGATAATGTATCAAATCCATAATCAAGTACTACAACTCAGGAACATGTTTAATTCCCATGGAATTTACATGCCCTACATGCTTATCATAATTCAATGGTTTGGTGAGAGGATCCGCGATGTTATCATC
Source organism: Silene latifolia (assembly GCF_048544455.1). Taxonomy (NCBI): domain Eukaryota; kingdom Viridiplantae; phylum Streptophyta; class Magnoliopsida; order Caryophyllales; family Caryophyllaceae; genus Silene; species Silene latifolia. Next base: position 49,454,242 of record NC_133527.1, on the reverse strand, counting down.
CGTCGCAATCTTGTCAATCACTATCTCTTCTTGCTCCACGTAATCACGGATCAGATGAGCCTTCCGAAGTACATGTCTAGATTTGTTGCTAGACTTTGGCTCCTTAGCCTGGAAGATGGCACCTCTATTGTCACAATAGATGGTGATCGGGTCATTCGAACTAGGAACTACCGAAAGCCCTTATAAGAATTGACGCATCCATATCGCTTCCTTTCTTTGGCTCAAGCGGCATAGTACTCGGATTCAGTAGTAGAATCTGCTACAACACTCTGTTTTGAACTCTTCCAGCTGACCGCAGCACCATTAAGAGTGAAGACGAATCCGGACTGAGATTTTGAATCATCTCGATCCGTTTGGAAGCTAGCATATGCGTAACCGGTTGCGCATAGCTTAGTATCGCCTCCATAAGTCAATACCCAATCCTTAGTCCTCCGTAGGTACTTGAGGATATTTTTGACTGCTATCCAGTGTGTTTCACCTGGAGTGTGCATATCATGGCATACTTGATTAGTACCGACTCGTCATACTCAATGCATACGCCACGTCTGGACGTGTGCATATCATGGCATACTTGATTGATCCTATAGCTGATGCATAAGGAACACGACTCATGCGCTCAATCCCTTCAGGCGTCGTGGGTGACTGAGACTTGCTCAACTGCATCCCAGACGTCATTGGAAGGTTCCCTTTCTTGGAGTTGGTCATGCTGAACTTCTCAAGAATCTTATCCAAATAAGACTCCTGACTAAGTGATAACGTCCGTCGTGATCTATCTCGGTAGATACGGACTCCCAAAATATGCTGTGCCTCACCCAGATCTTTCATCTGGAAATGGTTCTTCAACCATTCTTTAACCGAAGATAGGAGAGGAATGTCATTCCCAATCAAGAGTATGTCATCGACATACAATATCAAGAATACAATCTTGCTCCCACTCGACTTGATATATAAGCATGGTTCCTCGACCGATCGAGTGAAGCCATACTCTTTTATCACTTGGTCGAAACGATGATTCCAACTCCGACAAACTTGCTTAAGTCCATAAATGGAACGCTTAAGCTTGCATACTTTCTTAGGATGTTTAGGATCTATGAAACCTTCGGGTTGCACCATGTACAACTCTTCCTCCAAATAACCGTTTAAGAAGGCGGTTTTCACATCCATTTGCCAAATCTCATAATCATGAAATGCGGCAATCGCTAAGATTATCCGAATGGAACGTAACATCACTACAGGTGCAAAAATCTCATCATAATGCAATCCTTGCACTTGAGTGAAACCTTTTGCCACAAGTCGTGCCTTATAGATATCTGGTTGCGCGTCTACATAACGCTTTATTTTGTAAAGCCATTTACACTGTAGAGGTTTTACCTTATTAGGTAAATCAACTAGATCTCATACGTTATTCTCATACATGGAGTCCATCTCGGATTGCATGGCTTCGAGCCATAGCTTTGAGTCGGAACAGGCCATAGCACCTTTATAGGTTGCGGGTTCATTACTTTCTAGAAGTAAAACATCATTCTCCTCGACCATACCAATATATCTGTCCGGAGGATGAGAGTCTCTACCCGACCTCCTAGGTTCCTCAGGAATATTAACCGTATCATCAGTTGGAGGTACAGCTTCCTCCATCTGTTCCTCGATTGTTGGTTGGAATCTCCGATGACTCGAAGGTTCTATTACTCGACTTGTTCTCGAGAAATTCTTTCTCTAAGAACGTCGCACTTGCCGCAACAAAAACTCGATGTTCGGTTGGCGAATAGAAGTAATGACCAAATGTTCCTTTTGGATAACCTATAAAGTATGTCTTGACCGATCGCGGGCCGAGCTTATCCTCGTGTCTACACTTGACATAAGCCTCGCAGCCCCAAACCCGAATAAAGGACAAGTTAGGTACCGTTCCCTTCCACATTTCATATGGAGTCTTGTCGATGACTTTAGACGGACTTGGTTAAGTATAAGAGCGGTGACAAAAGAGCATAACCCCATAATGATTCAGGCACTACGGTGTGACTCATCATGGATCGAACCATATCAAGTAAGGTTCGATTTCTCCGTTCGGACACACCATTTAATTGAGGTGTTCGGTGGAGTTAAGCGTAGAGCGATTCCACAGTCTTTCAGGTGTTGATCAAACTCATTTGAAAGATATTCACCACCCCGATCTGAACGGAGTGCTTTAATCTTTCTACCCAGTTGGTTATGTACCCTATTCTGGTATTCCTTGAATTTCTCAAAGGACTCACTTTTATGCTTCATTAAGTAGACATATCCGTATCTACTCAAATCGTCCGTGAAAGTGATAAAATATCTATAGCCATCTCTAGCGGTAATTGACATAGGTCCACATACGTCCGTATGTATGAGTCCTAATAGGTCACTAGCGCGCATTCCAACACTTTTGAAGGAAATTCGAGTCATCTTGCCAATGAGACATGATTCACACGTGCCATATGCAGAAAATCCGAATGAGGGAATAGTCCCATTATCGACGAGTTTCTTTACGCGTTTCTCATTTATGTGTCCCATTCGACAATGCCATAGATAGGTTTGATCTTTGTCACCAACCTTTAATTTCTTATTATTCATGTGTAATACTTCCGTGGTTTGATCTAAGATATAAATTTCATTCATGGAAACTGCTTTGCCATAAATCATTTCATTAAAAGAGAAAATACAACTATTATCCTTTATTGAAAATGTAAAACCGTCTTTAGCAAGTACGGAAAAAGAAATAATATTCTTAGATAAACCGGGTACATAGTAATGTGATTATTTAAAGATAACTCAAAACCACTAGGGAGTTGGATTACATATGTTCCCTTCGAGGCGCAGACAACTCGTGCTCCATTCCCGACTCGCAGTCCACATCACCTTTTTCGAGAGGTATGATGTTCTTTAGGACCTGCAAATGATTACACAGGTGAGAACCACAACCAGTATCTAGTACCCAAGTTCCAAACTTGCATGGTTAATCTCAATCATATAAATATAAGATGACATACCAACAGAACGACGGCTGCCTTGATGTCCTCACGGTAGACGGGATAGTTCCTCCTCCAATGTCCAGTCTTGTGACAATGGTGGCACTCTATGTCACCGCCCTTGCTCTTTGTCTTGCCCTGTGAGCCACTAGTCTCACCAGGCGAACTCTTACCGTTTCCTGGCTTCTTAAACTTTGGCTTACCTACAGCTAGGTCGCCATGAGCCTTGCCCTTACCTTTACTCTTGTTGTGAATCGTGAGAACATCCTGCTTCATGCTCCCACTCAATTTCATATCCTTCTAGGTCTGTACGAGAAGGGAGTGTAGCTCATGAGGACTCTTTTTCAAGTCATTCATGTAGTAGTTCGCCCTGAAAAGGGCAAAACCATCGTGAAGAGAATGAAGCATTCGGTCAATGACAATGCTCTCACCGATTCTACAATTGGTGACACAGATTTCTCGACATTCTCAATCATGTGAAGAATGTGTGGGCTAACCGGTTGGCCGTTCTGGAGTTTCGCATCAAAGAAGCGACATGTATGCTCATATGTAATGATTCTCGGTGCCTTTGAGAACTCATTAGTGAGCGTGGTGAAAATCTTGTTTGCACCTTGGGCAATGAAGCGTCTCTGCAAATTGGTTTCCATTGCAAAGATGAGTACGTTCTTTATCGCACCCGCTTCCATAACGAAATCACTATAAGCGAGTGACTCGTTGACTCCTGCATTTGGGCCTGGGTTGACCGGTATTGGCTCGATTAAATACCCGAGCTTACCGTCGGCAGATGGCGAGCATTCCGTAGTGCCGCCTCCCGTCGCAAAATTGGACCCATCATTCTTGATCGAGTGGGTGATTCATTTGGTCCATGAACATTTTTAGCCAGGATGAACGATCTAGTGTGGCACTAGGCATTGGGATTGTGTTATTTCCAGCCATTTGTTGTAACAGTATTATTGATAATAAACGTGTTCTACACTGCGAAAGAAGAATAAAATAATAAGCATGCATCGATTTTATTTTAAGTCTAATGAACTAATGTCATAACGCGAAGACTCAAAAACATTTATACAATTGACCTCCCTCAAGAATTATATAAATGACCCCAAGACTCAATTTTCTTTAAATTGATAAGCTAACCTTTTAGCTAATTCTACCGTTAGAATTCCTGGTCGATAAATTTCTGTAAATTCTATCTTTAGTCCATCATAATCACGAGAAACTCTTCGGACTATGATGTTGAGGTAAACTAAGTCAACACAACTACTTACCCAACGTAGAAGGGGTCATATTAGGCCTACTGACGAAGAAGGGACTCATAGATGTTTGCCCTTATAAAGACTAATCTCAATTTCCGTTTTAGAGGAAGATCCCATCAATTTTTTAATTCATTTTAAGTGAACTATAAACTAGCATGCGAGAATGATTTAAACTAAAGTGATGGCTTATAAACAGTGACATCTGCATGTCCATGAAAACTAACATACAACTATATTAGTCAATTTTCATGCATTTTAGTAGTAGATGGTTTGGTTTTAGGCGGAATATGATGCAATTACTAGCATGTGAATGAAAAGCAATAAAATGAAAAACGTAAAAAAAAAATAGTAAAAGTCCTAGTGTGGCCTATCCTATCAAAATGAACAATAAATACAAGTTTGGAATCCATCCTTGGACCCGAGAAGCTTGTCTTGATGTTCTATCTTGATCCATGTAGCGGGAGTGAGCTTGAATCTTCATCTTTAGTCTTCTTTGAAATTACAATAAATAAAATTACATAATTGACCTATTAATTACATTCTAATTTCAAAAACCCAAAACTAAAATAAAGGAGAATCGAGATCTCATAATTACATAAAAATTATGTTTCCTTCATTACGAAAACATAATTGACTAAGGCCACACTAAGTATTACAAATTACAACCGATTGCAAAATTAAATACGTAAATAAAATTCATTCATTCGATTCATTCAACATTATTAAAAGCATCAACTAAAAATAAATTAAACATACATAATACAATAAATAAATTATGTTGATTAATTTATCCAAACCACCTATTTAAATTGAATTAAGTGACAATTCCGCAATTTAATCACATTAATTTCATACTTAATCCATATTATACTTGTAATATGAATTCTATGCGTCAAAAATTTTAAACTGCTTTAAAATAACTCGGTATCATTAAATTGTGAACCGATTCACAATAACTAATTGGCCAAAATAAAGAAAAATAAAATCCAATTCTCTAAATTTTACTCGGCCAAAAAAACGAAAAGTCCCTTTTTTTTTTATTTGACACGGCTGAAAAAAAAAAGAAAAAAAACAACTCCTTTCCTATTCTAATTCGGTAAATAGGAAAAACAAGGGAAAAAAAGCTTTCCAAAAAAATTTCTCTATTTTTTTCGGCAAAAGGCAAAAAAAAAACTTTCCTAATTTTTTTTTTCTTTTTCACGGTTTACCATAAATAAAATTAATTTTTTTTTTTCGTAAACCCTAAAAAAAAACAACCTACTTTTTTTTCTTTTTTTTTGCGGCAATTATGCCCTAAAACAAGATTTGATGATCAATTGTTTACCTTTGCTATTAGAACATGATTAGCATATGAAATAATAAACATGATTAATTTATATGCCAAAAACTATATAGCAAAAACAATCTTTTAATCATAAACATGACGATTCCATTTGATTTTAACTTAATCTGCATTAAATCAAAAACTACCAATTCTTCATATGATAATTTTAACTGATTATAAACTATAATATGAAAAATAGAATGGAAAAACTATCATCAAACAGGAAAAAAAAACGGCACAATAAAAACGGCATAAAAAATTTCGATCCAAAAAAAAAATCGAAACCCTAATTTTTTTCTTCTCGGAAATCTTATCGTTTACATACAAATTTTATGAAAATCATCAAAATTAAAATCGTAGCCTTAAGCTCTGATACCACTTGTGGAAAATAATCTGTATACTTCCCTTTAACATGAAGGATTATAACGATATAATAAAGATGATCTATGGTCATAAAATAAAATACATAAGCATAAGTAAAAGATTTAGAATTAACCTCGGATCCTTGCAAAATTGGCCTAAGAACAATATCAAAATTGATATTCGCCTATTAGTTGCACCCAAGACGATCCAAGATATACCCTTTGATTATGCTAGAAATCAATCTAAAATTTTCTGTAAAATTTTATTGTCTTTGTGTTTTTTTGTGATGAGAAAGAGGAGGCTATGGTCAGAAAAAGAATTAGGTTAGAAATAATTCTCCACCTTTCTTTTTATATAGACCGAAATCCGAAATCAATTAGGAAAGATTTACATCTCCTAATTTCGGCCAATGTGATCCGAAAATAAAGAATTAAATTTCCTTATTGCGCCTCCTAAAAATGCCGTCCTCAACAAAGACGCTCAATGGGATCGCCTTGACACCATTGTAAAACAGTGGATCTATAGTACTATTTCTCTTGATCTGCTTCACACCATTCTTGAGCCCAGGGCTTCGGCTCAAAAGGCTTGGGACTGTCTCTCGGATATCTTTAATGACAATAAGAATTCTCGTGATGTCATGTTAGAACAAAAATTCTCCAATATCCACATGGATAATTATCCGAACGTGTCGTCGTATTGTCAAGCTTTGAAGATGATAGCCGATCAATTGGCCAATGATGGGACGCTTGTCTCTGAAACGCGACTGGTTCTTCAACTCGTCACCCACCTTTCTGATGGGTACGACGGTGTCGCTACCATAATCCAACAGAGTGATCCCCTTCCTCCGTTCTATAAGGCACGCTCCATGCTTACACTCGAAGAATCTCGTCGTGCTAAAGCCTCTGATTCTGTACTTGTTGTTTCTCAGAGTACTACTGATGCTACCAGTGACACCACTCGCACTCAGTCCTATGCCCAAAACAATGGCAGTCATCCCCGCTTCAATAACAACAATAAGGGCAAGGGTGGTCCCCAGCACTGTGGGCATTATAAAGGGAAAGGGTCCGGCAATGGTGGGTCGTATAATAATAATAACTATAATAAGAATGGTGGTCGGTCTGGGAACCAGCAGCAGCAGAATAATTCGGCCCCCTCTTCTTGGACTTGGGTCCCTTTGTCACCGTGGCAGGTCCAGCAGCAACAGGGGTGGTCCGTGTCGCCATGTCCCTACCCTACTACCGGATGGACACCAAGCAATGCGCGCTCGCCGGGGATTCTTGGCCCTCGACCACAGTCGGCATACATCGCGCAGCCACAGCAAGCCTTTCCTGGTTTATCTGGGACTCTGGTTCCGACAGATGTTGCGGCCGCAATGCAGACTTTGTCGCTTCAACAGCCTGATGACAATTTTTATATGGACACCGGGGCGTCCTCGCATATGACATCTAATAACGGTACTCTCTCATCTTATTCTTCTTTGAGTAATCAACGTTATATTGTAGTCGGTAATGGCTTAATTCCGATTGTTGGTCGTGGTGCTATGACTTTGCCTTCCCCTCACAATTCTCTCATTTTAAAAAATGTTCTCCATGTACCTCACATTATTAAAAATCTTGTCTTCGTTCGAAAATTCACCACTGACAACCGTGTTTCCGTTGAGTTTGATCCATTTGGTTTTACTGTGAAGGATCTCAAGACGGGGATGCCGATTATGAGAAGCCATAGCACGGGGAACCTCTATCCTCTTCTTCCGTCTACACATGCTGACCCCACCGCCCCTCATGACTTTGTTGTTTTTCCGTCCGCTATTTGGCACAGACGTCTAGGTAATCCCGACCCCGACATTTTTAATTCTCTTTGCAAGAATAATAATATCCCATGTAGTCCTATTAAACATTTATCTATTTGTCATTCATGCCAATTAGGGAAGCATATAAAACTTCCATTTCAACCATCTTTGTCGAGCACTACTTCCCCCTTTGATATTTTACATTCTGATTTGTGGACATCCCCCATTCCGAGTAATTTAGGCCATCACTATTATGTTTTATTTCTAGATGATTTTACCAATTTTCTATGGACGTACCCAATTACAAATAAATCAAATGTTTACAATGTTTTCACCACATTTTATAATATGGTAAACACACAATTTAATCGGTCCCTAAAAACTCTACAATGCGATAATGGCCGCGAATACGACAACTCTCCCTTTCACAATTTTTTTGCGACTCATGGTATGTTATTTAGGTTCTCTTGTCCTCATACTTCGCCTCAAAACGGTAAGGCCGAGCGTAAAATTCGCATCATCAACAACATTGTCCGAACCCTTCTCATCCACGCCTACATGCCTCCGTTTTTATGGCATCATGACATAGATATGGCTACCTACATTCACAATATCCTACCTAGTAAAGCTAATCTATACAACTCCCCCACCTCTAGTCTCTACGGTCGGGTACCTGCCTACACTCACCTCCGCACCTTCGGGTGTCTATGCTACCCTCATAAACCTCCCTCTACCATTAACAAACTGGCCCCCCGTGCTACTCCTTGTGTTTTCATCGGCTACCCGTCCAACCATCGCGGTTACAAGTGCTTGGATTTGACTACTCGGAAAGTTTTTATTGCTCGACATATAACTTTTGATGAATCTATTTTCCCATTTGCTGCAAGTTACACTCCCAATCCTTCTTCTTATAATTTCTTATCCCCTAACCCAACTCCCTACATGGCCTCCTAATATGTTCATTTTAAATACACTTTTACCCCTCATTTTAGCTCGGTTTCTATTGATTATTATACTTTAATTAGTGTATTTTTGAGCTAATCTCGTGTTCTAGGTGTATGGTTGTGTTTGTTATATTTTTTTAGGAATCTAAGCTTTTGAAGGCTTTTTCCTATCATTTTATACACCAAGTTCTCTAAGCTAAACAAGGCCAAATATTGGATTAAGTATGTGAAGATTGCTTGAGTTTTGCATGCAGAAATTTATGGATCAATATGTGTAATGCAAATGATCCCAACAATCAAGTCAAAGCCCAATGATCAAGTCCAAGTCAAGATGGAAAGCTTAGCATTCCAACATGCATGGGATACTTTTTGGAGGCTCTAAAGATGATAGATGAGGCATTTACCCGGGTGATTAAGGTGCATTAAAGTATAAGCTTTGGAATCCTCAAACAATTAAGAGAGGAATTAAGAGAAATCACCCGGAAACACACGACCCCGATCGGGGTTACATGTCCCTTGGTGATTTACGTTTCACCATCCTCTCCTATAAATAGGAGAGGTATTCCTAGGTTTTGGGCATCTTATTTTACGTCTAAGTTTACTACAATAAGCCTCAAGCATTATAAGTTTTCTCTCATTAGTTTTCATTTCAATTTATAAGTTGTTAAGCATTCCTTAGTTAATCTTTCAACATTTTGTACTTCAAGATATTCTCAAGCATTTGATATTCAAGCTTTTGGTTATTTGTTATTTGTTCTTCCATACAAGTCCTCCCTTATAAGGTATTTCTTATTGCAAGTTTGTAGTTTACATCATTATTTTAGTTACGACATAGTTATTTTAATCAAGCATTTCATTCTACATTAGCATTAATCCTTTCACATGTTATATCATCTAATTTACATAAATCAAACAATCATGTTTAACATTTCTCATAATTTAGTTTACATTTTACATCTTAGTATGAGTAGCTAAATTTCCTAGTCTAAAGGTTAGGGGAGCCATGCAAAAGCAACCATATAATATGATTAAATAAAGTTCATAATAATAGTGATCAATTGTTTCCATTGTGGGGAAATAATCTGTATACTTCCCTTTAACATGAAGGATTATAACGATATAATAAAGATGATCTATGGTCATAAAATAAAATACATAAGCATAAGTAAAAGATTTAGAATTAACCTCGGGTCCTTGCAAAATTGGCCTAAGAACAATATCAAAATTGATATTCGCCTATTAGTTGCACCCAAGACGATCCAAGATATACCCTTTGATTATGCTAGAAATCAATCTAAAATTTTCTGTAAAATTTTATTGTCTTTGTGTTTTTTTTGTGATGAGAAAGAGGAGGCTATGTCAGAAAAAGAATTAGGTTAGAAATAATTCTCCACTTTTCTTTTTATATAGACCGAAATCCGAAATCAATTAGGAAAGATTTACATCTCCTAATTTCGGCCAATGTGATCCGAAAATAAGGAATTAAATTTCCTTATTTTTGATCTTTCCAAAAATATATAAAGTGTGTTAAATTGTCATCTAGTGAGGATCGAACCCATGACCTCTTGGCTTGTGTACCCTCACTATTACCACTATGACACATTCAACTTGTTGATATTAAATACAACTGATTATATTTAATTACGAATTAACAGATTAATTCTTTCAAACTAACCTTATATATATTTAATTAAATATAACTTATTATATTTAATTTACGAATTGATGATTAATTGTCTCAACTTAATATTATTTAATTTTCATTAAATAATTATCTCATCAACACATTGACTAACTTTTTAGTCATTTTGGGCATCAATGTAATTATATTTCTATAACCACATTTCTCAAATACGTCCTATAGGTGTGACCTTTAGGGACCAGTTGATCACCGCCATCTGTATGATAATAACGTCAAACTTTATAGCAAGCCAACCGTTATTAGGTAAACGTTAATCAACTGATTAAATATACGAAGTATACCCTTGTGAACCTGTAAGAGATTTACAAATGTTATCACACTAATTTGTGGAGGACACCAGCTCCAACATCCATCACATGTTTGCTTTGTTACGCTTAATCTTTGATTATCGGCCGTAGTCGTAGATTAAATTTGTTCATTCGTTCTAAAGTCGAGAGGCACGGAATTGAATTAGACTAAACATGTGTGGTAGGACGACCTAGTCATGGACGAGAGTTTTTCTAGGACCCGGTCTATGGTTGATACTAATGCCGTAAGGTGGGTATCTTTAAGCCTAAGCAATTGACAAGATTATTAGTATCAAGTTTATCATGTTCATATGTTTACCTTTGCATGAGTGACCCGAACCCTTTAGACTATCTTTTATCATATTATTTATATTGCATTTTTATTAATTATCAACCAAACAAACCAAACCCAAATCGTAATCGACCTTGATAAAAATCTACCCATAGCAATTCACGACGTAATTCCCGTTTCCTTGTGTTCGACCCCTATTACTACATTAATTTGTGATTAGGGAAATTAGCTTTTCATAGGTACGCGATAAACCTATCAAATTTTGGCGCCGTTGCCGGGGAAACGGTTTTATTGCTTTTTGAATTGTCGATTTTTATCTTGCTTCCTTTGTCTTGGGGAACACTTGTTCCTTGAGACCATTACTTATCACTTCTCTAGAAATTGTTGTCTTATGCCCAGGTCTTCTCGTAGTGGAGAATTGCTTTTACCGGATTCCGACCCTGAGAAAACATTTAGGAGAAGACGACGTTTTTGGAGGGAAGTGAAAGAAGCCACTTCTCCCGTACAAGTTGAAAGTGCTAGAAAGTCTTACTTAGACGATCTAGAGGTTCTTGAAGAGGAGGAGGTTTCTTGTTCATCAACTCCACCACCACCACCATCTACTACCAAAAAGATGGTGAAACTTTCCGATCACTCAAAGCCCACTGCGGCCATGCTTCCGGCCGGAATCACAACCACTCAAATCACCGCGCCGGACTTCGAGATCAAACCGGCTTTCATTAGCCTTGTGGAGAGGAAGCAATTTGGGGGAAGTCCTTTGGAGGATCCCAATTTGCATGTGCAAAAGTTTTGTGACTATTGCTCCATGATCCGGCAAACGGGCGTCACTCAAGCCCAAATAAGGGAAATACTTTTTCCCTTTCTCTTTGAAGGACAAGGCCAAACTTTGGATCAATAGCCTTGACCGCACCGCCATGGGAATCACCAATTGGGAGACTTTGGCTCTTACTTTCTATCAAAAGTTTTTTCCACCAGAGAAAACTCAAACTTTGAGGAGCTAAATCATCGGATTCCGTCAACAAGCTCTTGAGAGCTTATGTGAGGCTTGGGAGAGGTACAAAGAGCTTCAAAGACAATGCCCACATTATGGGCTAGATGATTGGTTTCTAGCAATAAAATTCTACAATGGATGTTGTGCCGAGTCCCGAAGGATTCTTGATTCCGCCAACAATGGGCGGTTTGATCAAATTGACAATGACCTTGCTCATGCCACGATCGAATCTATGGCGGTCCATGATGCCCAATATGTCAATTCCCGAGTTGTGCCATCTAAAGGTAAAGAAGAATCCTCTAACAACTCCGTTTTGCTAGATCAAATTGCTTTGCTCCAACAACAATTGGCGGAAAGGGATGCTAGAGATTCCATTCAACAAGTCAATGCCATGTCTTCAACAAGCCAAATCGTTGTGTGTGAAGGTTGCGGAGGTGCGCGTCACTATGCCGCTCATTGCCAAGCTCCCATTGAAGAGGTAAATGCCTTTTTAGCTTGAAGACAAAATGCACAAAATGCTTATCCACCGGGTACATTGTCAAACACATATAACCCGAATTCGAGATTTCACCCGAATTTGTCTTATAGAAGCAACAATGTGCTAAATCCTCAACCACAACCCCCACCACAACAAAATGCCTATGTCCCTCAACAACAAAAATATATCCCTCCACCGGGTTATCAAAATCAACAAAGGCCCCCACAAAACAATTTCCAACAAACTCAACCTCCACCACAAAATGCCCAACAAAATAACCAAGAGGGAGGTAAGCTTGAGAGCTTGATAATCCGTATGTAAAAGGAATTGTTGGCTCAAATCCAAAAGAATGAGCAAGCTCAAAATGCCGCAATCAAAATGTTGGAGCAACAAATGACTCAATTGGCCTCATCTAGCTCTTCAAGGAAATCGGGTCAACTACCCCCTCAAGGTGAGCAACCACATGCTACCCTTAATAGTATCTCCTTAAGAAGTGGTACGAAATATGATGGGCCATCCATGCCCAAGGATGATGAGGAGGTACTTGTTGAGTTGGAGGTCTCTCCAAATGATAAGGACATTGAAGAAATTCCCAAGAAAGTGGATGACCCACTTGTTATTGTTGAGAAAGTCTAGGAAGTGGAGGATGCTCCTCCAAAGAAAGATGTTGAAGCAAAGATTCTGGAAAAAGTCAAGGTGCCATTTCCTCATAGATTGGCAAAGCATCAAAAGAACTCCCAATTCGGTAAATTCATGGAAGTTGTGAAGAATCTACAGGTAACCGTTCCTTTTGCCGAATTAATCACTCAAATTCCATCTTACACTAAGTTCATGAAAGACATTTTAACTAAGAAGAGGACTTTTGATGAGGTTGAAACAATAGCTCTCACTGCCGAGGTGAGTGCTCTTTTACAAAACAAGTCCCCTCCTAAGTTAAAAGATCCCGGTAGCTTTATTTTCTATTCCATGCACAATTGGCACCTACCAAATTGATAAAGCTTTATGCGATTTAGGTGCTAGTGTGAGTGTAATACCTTACTCTATTTGTGCTAAGCTTAATATGGGAGTCTTAAAATGCACTAGTGTCACATTGCAAATGGCGGACCGTTCTATAAAACGCCCTTTGGGAGTTTTGGAGGATGTTCCCGTTAAGGTTGGTAAGTTTTTCATTCCGGTTGATTTTATTGTTCTTGACATGGCCGAAGATGCCCAAATCCCAATCATTTTGGGAAGACCATTTTTATACACCGCGGGTGCGTTGATTGATGTCAAGAACGGTAAAATTACATTGGAAGTGGGTGACGATAAGGTCACATATAATTTGAATAGTGCCATGAAGAGTCCTATAATAGAAGAGTCTTGTTATTCTATTGACATTTTGGATGTTGTTGACATTGTTATAGAAGACTCTACACCTCGATCTTTGTCTAAAGATCCCTTGGAGGCACTCTTGCTTTTAGAATTATTTGCAGGTGATGATGAGATAGGAAATGAGGAGATTGATGCTTTGGAGCAATAATTGGATGGAGAGGAGCTGTCATTTGAGGAGAGCTCACACTTTATAGACTTGGTTGCTACACCTCAAGATGTTGAGGTACAAAAACCCGAGCTTAAGCCCCTTCCTTCCAATTTGAGGTATGCTTTTCTAGATGATGAAGGGATGTGTCCGGTAATCGTTAGTGCTAAATTAGATGAGAGTCAATTGGCTAAATTGCTTCATGTCTTAAGGTCTCACAAGAAAGTCATTGGTTACAAACTTGACGATTTAAAAGGCATAAGTCCCAAATTTTGCATGCACCGAATCAATCTTGAGGAAGATCATAAACCATGTGTCCAAGGTCAAAGACGACTAAATCCTAACATGCAAGAAGTGGTCAAAAAGGAAGTGATTAAATTGTTAGATGCGGGAATTATCTATGCGATTTCCGATTCTAAATGGGTGAGTCCGGTCCAAGTGGTTCCTAAGGAAGGAGGAACCACCGTAGTCAAAAATGATAAAAATGAGTTAATTCCAACTAGAATTGTGACGGGTTGGAGAATGTGCATTGACTATAGGAGGCTAAATCTAGCCACCAAGAAAGACCATTACCCATTACCTTTTATTGACCAAATGTTGGAAAGGTTGGCATGTCACAAATACTTTTGCTACCTAGATGGTTATTCCGGGTTCTTTCAAATACCCATTCACCCGGATGACCAAGAGAAGACCACGTTTACATGTCCCTATGGTACATTTGCCTACCGTAGAATGCCTTTTGGTCTTTGTAATGCCCCTGCCACTTTCCAACGTTGCATGATAAGCATCTTTTCCGACTACATTGAGTCTATCATGGAGGTGTTTATGGATGATTTTAGTGTATATGGTTCTTCTTTTGATGCTTGTTTGACTAACTTGTCCAAAGTTTTGAAGCGTTGTGAAGAAGTTGATTTGTTATTGAATTGGGAAAAGTGTCACTTCATGGTGAATGAAGGAGTGGTGCTTGGTCATATTGTTTTGGAGAGAGGAATTGAAGTGGACCGTGCTAAGGTCCAAGTTATTGAGCAACTAACCCCACCGGTAAATGTGAAGAGTGTAAGGAGTTTCTTAGGGCATGCGGGTTTCTACCGCCGTTTTATTAAAGATTTTTCTAAGATTGCCAAACCCCTTACGGAGCTTCTTTTAAAATATGCCCCCTTTGTGTTTACTAACGATTGTCTTGAGTCTTTTAATAGGATTAAGAAGGCTTTGATTTCCGCACCTATTATCCAATCACCGGATTGGAACTTGCCATTCGAGCTCATGTGTGATGCAAGTGACTATGCGGTAGGTGCCGTGCTAAGACAAAGAAAGGACAAGGTTCTCCATGCTATGTACTACTCTAGCAAAACCTTGGATGCGGCTCAAATCAATTATGCCACGACGGAGAAAGAGCTACTTGCCATTGTCTATGCCTTAGACAAATTCCGCTCTTTCTTGATTGGTTCCAAAGTCATTGTTCATACCGATCATGCCGCATTGAAGCATCTCCTAGCCAAACAAGAAGCTAAGCCAAGGTTTATAAGATGGATCTTGCTCTTGCAAGAATTTGATCTTGAGATTAAAGACAAGAAGGGGGCCGAAAATGTTGTTGCCGATCACTTATCCCGTTTGAAGTTCAATGATGGAGGTATTGAGTTACCTATTGATGATTCCTTCGCCGATGATGTTCTAATGATGTTGGAAGTCAATACTCCTTGGTATGCCGATATAGCCAACTACCTAGTTGGAAGAGAATTGCCACCCAACCTTTCATATCAACAAAGGAAGAAGTTCTTACATGATGCCAAGTTCTTCCTATGGGATGATCCACATTTGTTCAAACATTGCTCCGATGGGCTATTCCGGAGATGTATCCCATAATGGGATGTGAAAGGGGTGCTAGAAGGATGCCATTCTTCTCCTTATGGTGGTCATCATGGACCATCCAAGACCGTTGCAAAGGTGTTGCAATCCGGCTTCTATTGGCCAATTATGTTCCAAGATGCAAAAAATTTCGTGATGGCTTGTGATGCTTGCCAAAGGACGGGTTCCATATCAAGAAGACACGAGATGCCTCTAAATAGAATCTTGGAAGTAGAGGTGTTCGATGTTTGGGGCATAGATTATCAAGGACCGTTTCCTTCCTCAAAAGGGAATTGATATATTTTGGTTGCCGTTGATTATGTCTCTAAATGGGTAGAGGCAATTGCTACTCCTACCAATGATGCTTGCAACTTGATTAAATTGTTCAAGAAGATCATATTCCCGAGGTTTGGTGTTCCAAGAGCAATCATTAGTGATCGTGGTACTCACTTCGGTGAGAAATAACTTGATGCTTTGTTGGAAAAATATGGAGTCTATCATAGAAGAGGCTTGGCTTATCATCCACAAACCAGTGGCCAAGTGGAGGTTTCCAACCGTGAGATAAAGTCCATACTTGAGAAAGTTGTTGCCAAATCACAAAAGGATTGGAGTATGAAGCTCGATGATACCTTATGGGCCTACCGTACCGCGTTTAAGATACCTATTGGTACTTCACCGTATAGGTTGGTCTATGGAAAGGCGTGCCATCTTCCCGTTGAGATGGAACAAAAGGCTTTTTGGGCAATTAAGGAGCTTAACATGGACCCGAAGTTGAGTGGAGAGAAGCGGTTGTTGAAACTCAATGAACTCGATGAATTCCGCTTGCAAGCTTATGAGAGCTCCCGTCTCTACAAGGAGAGAACAAAGAGATGGCATGATAAGAAGATCTTGAACAAGGAATTTCAAATTGGTGATAAGGTCTTGCTATTCAATTCCCGATACAAGCTATTTACGGGAAAGTTACGATCACGGTGGACCGGTCCGTATACCGTCACAAATGTCAATAAGTTCGGTTCCGTTGAAGTGATGACCACCAAGGGCGAAAAATTCAAGGCAAATGGTCATCGTTTGAAACTCTACCATGAGAATGTGATCGTTGGTGTGATAGAGGAAATGACCGTTCAACCTCTACCAAAGAAAGCTTAAACCGACTCAAGCTTTTTCGTCGTGCGGGACGTTAAACCAGCGCTTCTTGGGAGGCAACCTAAGCTTTTTATTGCTTTTGTTTATTTTCATTTTTAATTTTCTGCAATTTAATTGTTTTTCGTAGATTAGTAATAAAATACTCAACTTGACGATGTTTCTTTTGTGATTTCTAGGTGAAAATGAAGAAAGGAGAAATTGGAGTGCATTTGACATGCAACCCCATGCAAAAAACATGTTCGGGGACGTGGTTTTCGAAAAAATAAGAAAACAATTCAATTTCGCATGCGAGGAAGTCAACGCGAAAATGCAGTCAACCCCGATCGGGGTCGTGGTTCTGTAGCTGCCTTTTGTTATTTGACGGGTATGTAAAAAAAAAAAGATTCTATCATATCTTAGCAAACCCGACGGTACTCCCTCTTCCCATTCTCCATCATTTTCTTCATTTTTCTACCTAAAATCACAAGGAAACTTCAAGTTCTTCATTGATTTGCAAGCTTTATTCATCCATTAACATCAACTTGAAATATGGCACCAAGAAAAGCTCCTTCACAAGGTGCTTCTAAGAGAAGGAGAGGTGAGGCGGAGCCTTCAAATGCAGCGGCGGATGTCCAAATGGAGGAAGTCCCACAATGGCATGACCCGGAATATCCAAATGTGATCTTCAATTCACTAGCTCAATACAACAATTGGGTTATGTTGAGAGGAAAAGGTATGGAACCAACGAAATTCATTAACCAAGCATCTTTAAACAATATTGAAATAGAGAAAAATGTTAAAGCTTTGTTTAAAAATCTTGGCATGAAATCTTGTTATACCATGAATTATAAGACCTTCCTCGAACTCACCCTTGAGTTCTTGAGCTCTTTCGAGTTTCATAGGTCTAGGAAACCCGGTTTCATTGTTTTTGTTACCTTTCGCTTATTTAATGAAGATCATAAGTTGGACTTAGCGGATTTCGCCGCTATCTTTGATTTGCCTCACAAAGACTTACCGACCGAATCACCCGATGATTATAACCCCGTTTTAACTTGGGATGCCATTTCTCACTTGACTTTTCCGGGTTGGGATCATACACCATATCAATTTATTCATTATCCCGACATAAGGATTTGGCAAAGGTTTGGGATGAACCTTTTTTGGTAGAAATGAACCTCACTCGGTGAGGAAGATTGAGTTAGAAATCTTGGGTGCTTTCTTGAATGTTAATGGTGATGAGAAGTGGGGAATCAATATCCCCTACCACTTTGCGATCCACTTGACCAAACAAACTAACACCAAGAATAGTTGCATTGTCTTAGGTGGTTTGGTCACTAAAATTGCTCACCATTTGTGTAGGTTTAACCAAGAGACTACCGGTTTGAGACCATTGCTTGAGTCTAGGTCTAAGGGAGTTGGTCTTGATTATGAATATTTTCTTTCTTGTAATTGGTTTAAAGATGCTCATCCCAACATGATTTGGAAGATAGGTAGGCAAGACTCCATTCGTCTACCCGAGGAAAAGAAAGAAATAAAGGCTTTGATTCACACTAAGCCTTATCGTGGAAGTGACCCCTTTGTTAGACCGACCTACCATTTGGCCCTTAGAGGTGAGTCAACTACCACCGTTGAGAGACGTGTGGGAGGTCAATCCTCCCAAGCACGTCACTCCACCTCTAGCATTGAGTCACCATCTAGCATAGAAATGATGAATATGATGCGGGAAATGAACTTAGGTGTTAATCAAATTCGTGATGACCAACGACTTGCATTACATCCTATTTATGATCATTTTGCTAGGCAAGGAGTTATCCAACCCGAGGGGCCACACCCTTCATTCTATACTTATCCTCCGGGTGGATTTCCTCCTCCATCTCTTATTCCCCCTTCCCCTCCTCACAATGATGCAGGTACATTTGCTCAATATGAACCCGACACGGACTTTTGTGGTTCGGATTATGGAGTTGAGGCATTACAAGGAGGCTATGGAGGATATGGTGGCTATGGTGGCTATGGTGGGATTAGTATTTATGGTGATGGTCTTGGTAGTGACCAAGATATTGGTGAGTATGTCACTCCTCTTCAAGGGGATGACTCAAGTGGAAGTGGCCAACAAGGAGAATCAAGTGGTAGTGGCAAGAATAAGAAGAAAGGGAGGAAGGGGTTCAATTTTTGGCCCTTTTCTTAGTTGATTGATGAAGAAATCCCCCGAATTCATGCTAGCTTGGGGGGGGGGGGGGGGGGGGGGGGGGGGCTAGCAAGTTGAGTAAGTTTTTAATTGCTTTGCATATTAGTTTAGATCTTGCAACCCATTAAACATAACCTCTAGTCCTTGTTTTGTGCTTTGAGCCATTTTTATGGTTTGATTGGGTGATTTGGATAGTTGGCACATTTAGGACAATGTGATGTTTAGCTTGGATGGGGGGGGGGGGGGGATTGCATTTGCATATAGTGTAGAAAATTTGAAAATTTTTGAGAGAAATTTTTGCTTTGTGCTTGCTTGTTGCCTACTTTTCTCTTTGCTTATCCTATTAATAGCTTGTTGCTAATGATTTATTCTTTAATGATGGGATATTAGCTACATGGGGACGTCTTGACATAGTAGGTGGGAGATGGAGAATGAACCGAATAGGCTTGATCTTGACTTTTGGCAAGCTACAAAATTGATAAGGTAGAACCTCCTTTAAGGCCATTTCATCTTTATTTGGTCTCACTTAGGTGAGTGTAGGTGTCTCCTTATAATGTGTGTTACATCAAAACGCACAAGTATGGTCTTCATGTCATTTCTTGGTAAGCACGCATTCATTTGTTTTAGCATTTTGGAACCATTCACATGATATTTTAGCCTTTTTTACCCCTTCACAAAATTTATCCTTAGCTACATTATTGAAATTGCCTACCCTTGTTGAGCTAGTAGCTTAGTTGGATAGTATTTGGGTGCTCATTGGGATATGTTTGGTTGTTTGAAGTCATGTGAGCTTGGTCTTAATGCTAAAAAAAAAGGAGAAAAAAAAAAGAGAAATGAAAAATTGAAAAAATTGGAAAATGAAAGAAAATGAAAAAATGAAGAAAGAAAAATGAATGAATGAGAAAAAGCATGAAAAAGAAGAAGTATGCATTGAAAAAGAGAAAAAAGAAAGAGAAGAAGAAGAAGAACAAGAAAAGATATGAGAAATTCTCAAGCATTATTCATTATATTTTGGAGAAATTTCTTATTGTTTGAAGTGCGAAATTGGGTTAGAATTGGGATTGAGCATCCTTGCATTTTGGTAGTTGCTAGCTTGAATTAGCTCCACATTACCATAATTCTTTTGTTCTCCCTTCTTACTCATGTTTATTTGCCTTCTTCCTACCCATTTGGCTTCTTTATCATGCTTACATTTGATTGTCTTTGCTTGCTAGTTTTGACACGTTTACCATATTAGATTGCGGGCACATTGTTATAAGTTGAGGATAGTTGAGTGTTCATTCACAAAAATTGTCCTTTCACATATAAAAGAGTTTGAGTGTCCCGTGAGAGTCCATAAGTCAAAAGATCATGCAAGAACTTAAAGGTTCATTCAAAGTTTTCTATGCTACGCCGTCGTGTAAATCTCATCCATGTCTTGCTTTATTCTTTGCCCATGTTGTTTCGGGTTTTTAAATCATTATGCTTAGCTTGTTTAGGATATAGCAATTGATGGGATTTGGTTTCTTGCTTGAGGACAAGCAAGGGTTTAGCTTGGGGGAGTTTAATATGTTCATTTTATATACACTTTTACCCCTCATTTTAGCTCGGTTTCTATTGATTATTATACTTTAATTAGTGTATTTTTGAGCTAATCTCGTGTTCTAGGTGTATGGTTGTGTTTGTTATATTTTTGTAGGAATCTAAGCTTTTGAAGGCTTTTTCCTATCATTTTATACACCAAGTTCACTAAGCTAAACAAGGCCAAATATTGGACTAAGTATGTGAAGATTGCTTGAGTTTTGCATGCAGAAATTTATGGATCAATATGTGTAATGCAAATGATGCCAACAATCAAGTCGAAGCCCAATGATCAAGTCCAAGTCAAGATGGAAAGCTTAGGATTCCAACATGCATGAGATACTTTTTGGAGGCTCTAAAGATGATAAATGAGGCATTTACCCGGGTGATTAAGGTGCATTAAAGTATAAGCTTTGGATTCCTCAAACAATTAAGAGAGGAGTTAAGAGAAATCACCCGGAAACACACGACCCCGATCGGGGTTACATGTCCCTTGGTGATTTACGTTTCACCCTCCTCTCCTATAAAGAGGAGAGGTATTCCTAGGTTTTGGGCATCTCATTTTACGTCTAAGTTTACTACAATAAGCCTCAAGCATTATAAGTTTTCTCTCATTAGTTTTCATTTCAATTTATAAGTTGTTAAGCATTCCTTAGTTAATCTTTCAACATTTTGTACTTCAAGATATTCTCAAGCATTTGATATTCAAGCTTTTGGTTATTTGTTATTTGTTCTTCCATACAAGTCCTCCCTTATAAGGTATTTCTTATTGCAAGTTTGTAATTTACATCATTATTTTAGTTACGACATAGTTATTTTAATCAAGCATTTCATTCTACATTAGCATTAATCCTTTCACATGTTATATCATCTAATTTACATAAATCAAACAATCATGTTTAACATTTCTCATAATTTAGTTTACATTTTACATCTTAGTATGAGTAGCTAAATTTCCTAGTCTAAAGGTTAGGGGAGCCATGCAAAATCAACCATATAATATGATTAAATAAAGTTCATAATAATATTGATCAATTGTTTCCATCACATGTTTGCTTTGTTACGCTTAATCTTTGATTATCGGCCGTAGTCGTAGATTAAATTTGTTCATTCGTTCTAAAGTCGAGAGGCACGGAATTGAATTAGACTAAACATGTGTGGTAGGACGACCTAGTCATGGACGAGAGTTTTTCTAGGACCTGGTCTATGGTTGATACTAATGCCGTAAGGTGGGTATCTTTAAGCCTAAGCAATTGACAAGGTTATTAGTATCAAGTTTATCATGTTCATATGTTTACCTTTGCATGAGTGACCCGAACCCTTTAGACTATCTTTTATCATATTATTTACATTGTATTTTTATTAATCATCAACCAAACAAACCAAACCCAAATCGTAATCGACCTTGATAAAAATCTACCCATAGCAATTCACGACGTAATTCTCGTTTCCTTGTGTTCGACCCCTATTACTACATTAATTTGTGTCTAGGGAAATTATCTTTGCATAGGTACGCGATAAACCTATCACCTCCATTCTTCACAGCCCACCCACTCCAGATAATGTACCACCCATTACCACACCTGTGACTTCCACTCCCTCGTCACCTCCCAATGCCCCAAATACCCCTGCCTCTGCTATGTCCTCTCTAGACACTGCTGTGTCATCATCACCACCGTCCCCTCCCGACTCTGCCCAGTCCTCACCTGTCATTCCCCCCCCCCCCTCTATCTCCCCAAATGACGACACGCGCTCGACACGGTATTTTCAAACCTAAGCCTCAATTTGACTTATGTGCTACAACCACCATATCCACCGTCCCCAAGAATCCCATTGATGCACTTAATGACCATAATTGGAATAATGCCATGAAAGATGAATATGACGCCCTCATTAAGAATAAGACATGGATTCTTGTGCCTCGACCCTCCGATGTTAATATAACTCGTTGTCTCTGGTTGTTTAAGCATAAGTTTAAGGTTGGCGGTTTTTTAGAGCGCTACAAGGCTCGCTTGGTTGTCAATGGCAGGTCCCAACAGGTGGGTGTTGACTGTGACGAGACGTTTAGTCCAGTGGTAAAACCGGTAACGATCCGAACTGTGTTAAGTATTGCAGTTTTCAAAGGGTGGTCTATCCGACAACTTGATGTGAAGAATGCCTTTTTACATGGTCATCTTGCGGAGAAGGTCTATATGTATCAGCTGTGGGTTAATATCCGTATAATACCCTTTAAATTTAGGACTATAACGTAAATTTAACATGCGAATATCGTCATAAAACATAAATACAATAGAGAAACGATAAAGATTAGAAATCAACCTCGGGTCCTTTGATGCACGGCGTAAAGATCAGAAATCAAACGAGATTCCCTCCTAATTGTTGCACCCAAGACCTTGTCCGAGATATGCCCTTGTGCTAGAACGTGTTCTCCGATTGCCTTGCAATATTGGGAGAACTTGTTGTGAGTTTTGTTGGATGAGAGATCCGAGTTCTGAGAGGCACAATTCCCAAAACCCTAGTTTTGTTTCAAATGAAATTCTCTAGGTCACAAAAGAGAGAGATGCTCTCTTTTGTTAGCTCGGCTTGAACCGTGGGTTTTAGGGGGAAGTGGGCTTTCCACTTTCTCCTAATATTTTGACCTGTGGTCCGATCAATTCCGCTAAAATGTATATGACGGGTTATATTATAAACTGTCATCGGTTATCGGAAATTAAGGCATCAGCTAATAATACGGGTTAGCTGAATTATTAATACGTGTCCGACAAAACAGTATTGTATAATTATATTCAATATACATTTAATTAAATATAAAACGCTTATATTTAATTTTACGAATTAACTGGTTAATTCGCCTTAGCCCATGATATTTAATCCGTATTAAATATAATATCTCAACATCACATTTTTGACTAATTACTAGTCAAATAACTCGGACTAACTGGTTAGTCAATTTTGGCATCTACATGACAGTATTTTCATCCTGTCACGTCTCTCAAACGTATCCTATAGGTGTGACTTTTAGGGACCAGTTGATCACCGCCATCCGTATGACAATAACGTCAAACTTATCTAGCAAGCCAACCGTTATTGATAAACGTGGATCAAGTGATAATAATACCAAAAGTATGCCCTTTGATCCTTATAGAGGTTTATAAGTCCTTGCACTAACTGTTAAGGACACCAACCCCAACAAGCTCCCACTTGTCCGTACAAGTGTATGTGCAATGACGTTATCCGCACTAACTGGAGGACACAAGCTCCAACAAACTCCCACTTGTCCGTACAAGTGTATGTGCGATAACCGATTCTCATATTCATTTAAAATTTCTCCCACTCAATGTAAAACAATTTGCAGATCTGGATCCACAAAGGTCGTATTTTACAATCGATCTGTATCTAGAGTGGTTTCCCGACTAGAGAGTAACTTAGCGATAAAACGAATCCGTATCCGAGCATGGCCATGCATTTCGATTCTGACTCCTCGAGTGGCCCCGAGAAATATCGAGTACGATAAAGGCTGAATATTTCCTTCAACTCGACTCCTTCCGATCTAAGCACAGCATGAAATGACCCAGAAAAAATCTACTTGGCCCCCTGTTACGGATGACCGTGAGAAAGAAACCAAAGTCACCCAAAATCTGTCGTAGTCTCAAGAGACAGTCGATAGTCAAAGAATCGACTCTTAGGATCACCATGGCGGTCTTATCCACGGCCGGGGCGTGAATGTTATAAAACATTTAGGACTCCACGTCGATGTCACAATTGTGTCCTACGAAATATCCGTATAAATCGCCTCGTGATTGGTCGGTCAACCGGTTGACTTATGGCTCGTTGAACCCACCATCAACCAACGTCACAAAATAATTGCCGAGTTATCAGCTCATGTGGGCAATCAAGGACTGAAAAAGATATGATGTTTGTTCAGTTCACTTTGTGGTGTTCAAAATTGTCGTACAATTCCACATGAAAAACAAAATATATATATATAATATCAAAACGATGATGTCGTATAGAGTACAAAAGAGAATGAATCTAATCCATAAAAGAGTACTACAACTCAGGAACACGTTTGATTCCCATGGAATTTACGTGCCCTTCATGCTTATCTTGTCGTAATGCTTTAGTGAGAGGATCTGCTATGTTATTATCCGTAGCAATCTTTTCTATCACTACTTCCTTTTGCTCCACGTAATCCCGGATTAGATGAGCTTTCCGTTGTACATGTCTAGACTTGTTGCTAGACTTTGGCTCCTTAGCTTGGAAGATGGCACCACTATTGTCGCAATAAATGGTGATCGGGTCATTCGAACTAGGCACTACAGATAGTCCATGTAAGAATTGACGCATCCATATTGCTTCCTTTGTAGCTTCAGACGCGGCATAGTACTCGGACTCGATCGTAGAATCTCTGTAATGTGATTTGTTTCGAACTCTTCCGGTGATTGCAGCGCCATTAAGAGTAAAAACGAATCCAGACCGAGATTTCGAGTCATCTCGATCCGTTTGGAAGCTAGCATCTGCAGAATAGGTTGCGCATAGCTTTTGAGAGCCTCCATAAGTCAATGCCCAGTCTTTAGTCCTCCGGAGGTACTTAAGAATGTTCTTTGACCAACCAATGTGGTTCACCTGGTTCTTTGTTGGAATCGACTTGTCATACTCAATGCATATGCCACGTCCGGACGTGTGCATATCATGGCATACATGATAGATCCTATTGCCGAAGCATAAGGGATCCGTGTCATGCGCTCCTTTTCTTCCGGTGTCTCTGGTGCCTGAGACTTGCTCAAATGCACCCCTGGAGCCATAGGAAGGAACCCCTTCTTGGAGTTAGTCATCTTTGAATCTCTCTAGGACTTTGTCTATGTAAGACTCTGATCGAGAGATAACATCCGTCGTGATCTATCTCGATAGATACGGATGCCTAGAATTCTTTGTGCCTCTCCCAGATCTTTCATCTGGAAATGGTTTTTCAACCATACTTTCACCGAAGATAAGAGAGGTATGTCATTCCCAATCAGGAGTATGTCGTCAACATACAATATTAGGAAGACAATCTTGCTCCCACTCGACTTGATATATAGACATGGTTCCTCGACCGATCGAGTAAATCCATTTTCTTTTATCACTTGGTCGAAGCGATGATTCCAACTCCTTGATGCTTGCTTAAGTCCATAGATGGAACGCTTAAGCTTGCACACTTTCTTAGGATGTACTGGATCGATGAAACCTTCGGGTTGTACCATGTACAACTCTTCCTCCAAAAAGCCGTTTAAGAAGGCGGTTTTCACGTCCATTTGCCAAATTTCATAGTCATGAAAAGCGGCAATCGCTAAGATAATCCGAATGGAACGCAGCATGACTACGGGTGCAAAAATTTCATCGTAGTGCAAACCTGGCACTTGGGTGAAACCTTTAGCAACTAGTCGTGCTTTGTAGATATCTTCTTTGACCTTCCTGAGAATGCTTTATCTTGTAAAGCCATTTGCATTGAAGGGGACGAACCTTAGCGGATAAGTCAACAAGATCCTATACGTTGTTCTCATACATGGAGTCCATCTCGGATTGCATGGCCTCAAGCCATAGCTTTGAGTCAGAACTAGTCATGGCACCTTTATAGGTTGCGGGTTCACTACTCGTTAAGAGTAGAACGTCATCTATGTCATGTTCCTCGACCATACCAATGTATCTGTCCGGAGGAATAGAGACTCTTCCCGACCTCCTAGGTTCCTCAGGAATATTCACCGCAGCCGGGATTGAAGGAACAGGTTCCTCCAATGGTTACTCGGTGTTTGGTTCTGGAATCTCCGACAGGTCGAAGGTTCTATCACTCTTTGCATTCTCGAGAAATTCCTTCTCTAAGAATGTCGCACTAGCCGCAACAAAAACGCGTTGTTCGGTTGGCGAATAGAAGTAATGACCAAGTGTTCCTTTAGGATAACCTATAAAGTATGTCTTGACCGATCGCGGGCCGAGCTTATCCTCGTGTCTCCACTTGACATAAGCCTCGCAGCCCCAAACCCGTATAAAGGACAAGTTAGGGACTGTTCCCTTCCATAGTTCATATGGAGTCTTGTCAACAGCTTTAGACGGACTTCGGTTAAGTATTAGAGCGGCTGACATAAGAGCATAACCCCACAATGAATCAGGTAATATCGTGTGACTCATCATGGATCGAACCATATCAAGTAGTGTTCGATTTCTCCGTTCGGACACACCATTCAACTGAGGTGTTCCGGTGGAGTTAAGCGTAGGGCAATCCCACAGTCCTTTAGGTGTTGATCAAACTCATGAGAAAGATACTCGCCACCACGATCTGAACGTAGTGTTTTAATCTTTCTACCTAATAGGTTATGTACCCTATTTTGGTATTCCTTGAATTTCTCAAAGGATTCACTTTTGTGCTTCATTAAGTAGACATAGCCATATCTACTTAAATCGTCCGTGAAAGTGATGAAATACCTATAGCCTTCTCGTGCGGTGATTGACATAGGACCACATACATCCGTGTGTATGAGTCCTAATAGGTCAGCAGCGCGCATTCCAACACCTTTGAAGGAAATCCGAGTCATCTTACCGATGAGACATGATTCACACGTGCCAAATGATTGAAAATCAAAGGCCGAGATAGCTCCATTCTTGATGAGCTGTTTAACGCGTTTCTCATTAATGTGTCCCATACGGCAGTGCCATAGATACGTTTGATCTTTGTCACCAACCTTTAACTTTTTATTCATTACGTGTAATATTTCGTTGGTCTGATCTAAAACATAAATTCCATTCATGGAGACTGCCTTGCCATAAATCATATTGTGTAATGAGAAAATGCAAGAATTATTCTCTATTACAAATGAAAATCCAAGTTTGTCAAGTGCAGAAACAGAAATAATGTTTTTAGAAAGACTGGGTACATAATAGCAGTCATATAATGACAACTCAAATCCGCTAGGAAGCTGGATCACATATGTCCCCTTCGAGACGGCAGCCACTCGTGCTCCATTCCCGACACGCAGGTCCACCTCACCCTTTACGAGGGGTTCGATGTTTCGGAGCCCCTGCACATGATTACACAGATGAGAACCACAACCAGTATCAAGTACCCAAGTTCCGTAACTTGCGTGGTTAATCTCAATCATATGAATAAAAGTAGAAGAAGAAGACATACCAACGGGTTTAACACGACCTGCCTTTAAGTCCTCATGATAAACAGGACATGTGCGTCTCAATGCCCGGTCATGTGGCGGTGATGGCATTCCATGTTATCTTTCTTGCTCTTTGTCACGCCTGATGAGTTACTCGACTCACCAGGACCACTCTTACCCGAGCCCGACTTCTTGAACTTCGCCTTACCTACTGCTAGGTTTGCATGAGCTTTGCCCTTACCTTTCCCTTTGTTTGACACAACGAGAACATCTTGTTTCATGCTCCCACTGAACTTCATGTCCTTCTCGGTCATGTACGAGAAGGAGTGCGGTTCATGGGGAGTTTTCTTCAAATCATTCATATAGTAATTCGCTCTAAATTGCGAATAACCATCGTGGAGTGAGTGAAGTATGCGGTCGATAACAATGTTCTCGCTGATGTTACAGTTAAAGGTCTCCAGCTTCTCGACATTCTCAATCATGCTGAGAATGTGTGGGCTAACCGGTTGGCCCTTCTGGAGTCTCGCATCAAAGAAGCGAGTGGTATGCTCATAGGTCACGATTCTCGGTGCTTTCGAGAATTCCTTAGTGAGCGTGGTGAAAATCTTGTTTGCACCATGGGCTATGAAGCGTTTATGCAAATTGGGTTCCATTGCAAAAATGAGTACGTTTTTAATCGCACCCGCTTCCATACATAAATCATTAAACTTGGTGATTTCAGCAGCTCTAGCCGTGGGACTGGGTTTGCGGGATGGGCTCTAATAGATATTTGAGCTTCCGTCGGCAGCAGGCGCAAAGCATTCCGTAATGCCGCCTCCCGGTCGCGAAGTTGGATCCATCATTCTTGATCGAGTAGGCGATTCATCCGATTCATGAAGATCCTAAGCCAGGACTCACGGTCCAATGTGGCACTTGGCATTGGGTTATCGGTAGAACAGACCATTTGTTGTTTAGCGAGTTTAAAAACGTGATCTACACCGAAAAAGAAAGAAAAACAAAACGAAATAAGCAACTCATCGAGGTGATTTAAGTCTATTTAAAATTCATTTTAACATGTAGACTCTTGCACTTGCATAATTGATCTCCCTCAAGAATGATACAAGTGATCCCAAGACTCAATTTCTGTAAATTGATAAGCCAACTGTTTAGCTAATTCTTCCGGAAGAACTCTTGGTCGATAGATTTCCGTAAATCCTATCTAT
The DNA here is from genome assembly GCF_048544455.1 of Silene latifolia. NCBI lineage: Eukaryota > Viridiplantae > Streptophyta > Magnoliopsida > Caryophyllales > Caryophyllaceae > Silene > Silene latifolia. Next base: position 49,425,257 of record NC_133527.1, on the reverse strand, counting down.
AGTCCACCATAATCACAGGATCGTACGAGTGACCATAGTGTTGAGATAAAATAGGTCAATCGGTTCCAACTTACCCGACGTAGAAGGGGTCATATTATGCCTACCGACGAAGAAGGGACTCATTGGAGTTTGACCTATAAAGACCGTTCTCAATTTTAGTTTATACGAGGAAGATCCCATCAACAAAATTATAATTCATTTTAAGTGAACGAATAACTAGCGTCTGTCGTGAATGAATTTATTTGGATGATGGCTTTAAAACGTGTGACATGAGAATGTCAATGAAAACTAACTCGTGACCTCTATATGTGTCAGTTTTCATGCAATAAATTAGGTGGTTTGGTTTTTAGGCGGAATATGATGCATATTATCGTTGCATAAAAATAAATAAAAGAATGCAATACGTAAATAAAAATTTCCTAGTGTGGCCTATCCTAGTATAAGAACAAAATACAACTTTGGAATCCACCGTTGGACCCGAAAAGCTTGTCTTGATGTTCCATCTTGATCCATGTAGCGGGAGTGAGCATCCGGTCTCCATCTTTGGTCTTCTCAAAAATTACAATTAAAATTACAAAATATAAACCTATTTACATTCTAATTAAAACTGTAATTACAAGTGAAAAATCCAAAACGGAGATACAAGATCTCAAAATACAACCAAGACCGTGTTCCATCATTACGGTAACACGTTCTACTAAGGCCACACTAAGTTACAACCGTTTGCAAAAATTAAATACGTAATAAAAAGGCATTCACGGCATTTAAGATAAACGATAAATAAAAATGCATCAACTAAAAACAAATTCATTCGTGACATAATTCCGTAATTATGTTAAATTTATCCAAACCACCTTTTAATGATTAAAATTCATGTGATAAAACCGCTTCTATCATTTAATTTTAATCCATTACAATCCGTTACTTTAAATACGCTTTAAAATAACTTAATGGTACGTGTGTGAACCGTTTCACAATCATAGCGAGTGTACAATATCCGTATAAAGTACAAATTGAAGCCAAAAGAAAATTTAAATCAAAAGAAACAAATTTTCAAAGCTGTTAAAACGGAAATCCTTCGATCCAGGGACATAAGTGCTCGATCGAGGGACAAAAGGGCTCGATCGACTGAACTGCAAGTCGATCGAGAGGGTTGCCAAACAGGAAGTGCTCGATCGACTAAACTGGTGGTCGATCGAGTACCTTTATCAGCGAATCTACTCGATCGAGTACGAGGACAACTCGATCGAAGCGAGAGGGTTTTGAAAAGGGTCGATCGAGTACAACAGGGACTCGATCGAACAAAAACAAGACAGAAATAGCACTCGATCGAGTAGAAATATGCTCGATCGAATGCAAACATGGCTGAAACTTCAAAACCCTCGTGAAAACAGATTTTCGAGACAAAATCAATTGCAATTTCGATAAAAAACGCATCAAAACAAATTTGACAATTGACAAAACATGACATATTGTTATAATCTCTGTATAAAACAACAATATGCATAAAAACAAGTCGAAAACTTAGATGATAAAACCGTGTAAAACATGTCACGGTTTCAACAAGAACAAAACCCGAATCAGCCGTGTATACATGGCACGGAATTCGAAGCACAAAATCATCGTTTCAAAAACGTTTTATGAAAAACACATAGAAAATTTACGTGGCCTGGCTCTGATACCACTTGTGGGTTAATATCCGTATAATACCCTTTAAATTTAGGACTATAACGTAAATTTAACATGCGAATATCGTCATAAAACATAAATACAATAGAGAAACGATAAAGATTAGAAATCAACCTCGGGTCCTTTGATGCACGGCGTAAAGATCAGAAATCAAACGAGATTCCCTCCTAATTGTTGCACCCAAGACCTTGTCCGAGATATGCCCTTGTGCTAGAACGTGTTCTCCGATTGCCTTGCAATATTGGGAGAACTTGTTGTGAGTTTTGTTGGATGAGAGATCCGAGTTCTGAGAGGCACAATTCCCAAAACCCTAGTTTTGTTTCAAATGAAATTCTCTAGGTCACAAAAGAGAGAGATGCTCTCTTTTGTTAGCTCGGCCAGCCGTGGGTTTTAGGGGGAAGTGGGCTTTCCACTTTCTCCTAATATTTTGACCTGTGGTCCGATCAATTCCGCTAAAATGTATATGACGGGTTATATTATAAACTGTCATCGGTTATCGGAAATTAAGGCATCAGCTAATAATACGGGTTAGCTGAATTATTAATACGTGTCCGACAAAACAGTATTGTATAATTATATTCAATATACATTTAATTAAATATAAAACGCTTATATTTAATTTTACGAATTAACTGGTTAATTCGCCTTAGCCCATGATATTTAATCCGTATTAAATATAATATCTCAACATCACATTTTTGACTAATTACTAGTCAAATAACTCGGACTAACTGGTTAGTCAATTTTGGCATCTACATGACAGTATTTTCATACTGTCACGTCTCTCAAACGTATCCTATAGGTGTGACTTTTAGGGACCAGTTGATCACCGCCATCTGTATGACAATAACGTCAAACTTATCTAGCAAGCCAACCGTTATTGATAAACGTGGATCAACTGATAATAATACCAAAGTATGCCCTTTGATCCTTATAGAGGTTTATAAGTCCTTGCACTAACTGTTAAGGACACCAACCCCAACATCAGCCACCTGGTTTCCGAGATCGCACACACCCTGATCATGTATGCTTACTTAAAAAGTCTCTATACGGTCTCAAATAAGCACCGCGTGCCTGGTACCAACGGTTTGAGACATATGTTTCCAGCATCGGTTTTAAGCATAGCAAATCAGACAACTCGCTATTCATTTTCAATGACGGTATTCATATTGCTTACCTCCTTTTATATATATATGATATTATTTTGGCCACCTCTACCGATGCTCTACAAGTTAAAATTATGACGCATCTCCTCTCCGAGTCCGCAATGACTGACCTCGGACCCTTAAATTTCTTCCTCGGGGTTTCTGCCATACGGCATTCAAAGGACATGTTTCTACATCAAGAGAAATACACAGAGGACATTATTATCTCTCGAGCTAATATGACCTCTTGCAAGCCAGCTCAAACACCAGTGGACACGAACTCAAAACTGAGTGCTTCCTCGGGTGCACCTGTCTCGAATCCTACTTTATATCGAAGTCTGGCCGGTGCTCTTCAATACTTGACATTTACCCGACCCGACATCTCTTATGCGGTTCAGCAAGTCTGTCTTTACATGCACGACCCACGCGATGCTCACCTCGGTGCTCTTAAACGCATTATTCGGTATTTGAAGGGCACATCTCATTATGGGCTGCATTTATACAAGTCGTCCCCCACCAACCTGACAGTATACATCGACGTCGATTGGGGAGGGTGCCCCGACACCCGCAGGTCGACCTTAGGCCACTGTGTGTATCTTGGTAACAACCTAATCTCATGGTCCTCCATACGCCAACCCACTCTATCCCGTTCTAGAGCGGAGGCCGAGTACAGGGGATTAGCTAATGTCGTCGCCGAATCGTGTTGGGTCCGTAATTTGCTTCTTGAGCTGCATTGTCCCATTCAAAAAGCAACACTTGTCTATTGTGACAACGTCTCCGCTATTTACTTATCCGAAAATCCCGTCAACCATCAACGCACAAAACATATCGAACTAGATGTACACTTCGTACGGGAAAAGGTAGCTCTTGGTCAAGTTCAGGTCCGCCATGTCCCTTCACGCTATCAATTTGCGGACGTGTTTACCAAAGGTCTGCCTAAAATTTTGTTTGACGACTTCCGCTCTAGTCTCAGCATACGACCTACTCCCGCTTCGACTACGGGGGTGTATTAGGATATGAAATATTCTTGTATTATCTGATGTAATCTTTATATTGTTATTTGTTAGCTATTTAGGTGATTGATCCTAACTAATAGGTCAACCAGTAGATATCACCCATAATCTTTGGCTAGAATTATGGGATTGACCAAGCTAACCTAGGAAGGCTTCATTGTATATATTCTGAGGCAAATGTACAGTAACATTCAAGGGATTGAATACTTTTAGCATGCTCTATGGTAGATGGTCGAAAAGGGCTCAATTTTACCAAGTGATACTAGGATAAAGTGCGCGAGACCTCTAAATAAGAGGAAAAGAGCGTATTGTGTTGTTTGACGAAAGCGACTCAACTACATGCTCCCTAAAAGTAGCAAACAATTGTGCTCAAGTTGCCAAAAAATTGGACATAAGCAGGACATACCTATCTAAGGATACTATTATTTACTGAGTAGTAAAAGTTTCCCCTCATTATTGAGTATTGTAGCTACTCTTATTTGTTCCTTTTCATTTCTTTATGAACACACATTGTCTTTGTCAATTAAAATTAATTTTGCCAAATTTTTACTGATCTATAAAGAGAGGCAAACAACAAGGTTGAGTCGGTTCACACTTCAGTAAGATGCAATGTAACTATTGACACCAAAAAATCTAGAACCCAGACCGACCCGTATCCGAAATGACCTGATAAAGTGCAACCTTAATGACCTGAAACGAAAAACCGTCCGCCAGGTCTACACTTTGAAAACACTCAGTTAAGTTACTTTACATCAGATAGGCAACTTAGTTTGGATTTGCATGATCATCCAGGTGTTCATGGAACAGATTGCATAGTCATCAGTATCTCAATACGAAATGTATCAGGACTCAGGACTCTCAGGAGAGATACTAAAGGAGGCCTGCTAGTAATCATATAAGGGCGTTACCGTCTCGGTTTTCCGAAGATAGTAATCATCAAATGTCGATAAAAGAACAATAAGAGTTTATTACAAGTGATTAAACAAAACTAAACCTATATAAGATATAACTCTAACTACTGTCAACTATGTGAATTATACTTCTGTCGTGGCTCGTGAAAGACTCACCCTGCCAAGCACCCAGCTATCATCCAAAACATCACCTGCTAAGACTGACTGCTCACCATAAGGGATCACGGCAGACACAACAGAAAAGAACAAGAAGACAAAACCACAGAAGGTCAGTAACTGAGGTAAACACACCGACTACAGCTGACACGATACAGATACAACAAATACACCAGCCACATCTCTTCCAATCGAATACCGTCACCGACTGTCCACTGGACCAGCCCTGTCAGTGGGGGACCGCAGCTTTACCCACCAAATTCCCGCTCATCATACGAGCGATAAACCCATGTCCATTAATGTGCACATCCCTTCTGTGGCGGGTTCCACAGAAGGTGAATCAAGGACGTGAAGCCACTCCCGCAAGTGACTCCACTCAGCCGAGGGCGCACCTTGAGAACCAGAGACAACCAATCACAATCAACTGTATCATAACAACGATAAACAAAGTAACATATCACCCACCAACTAATCCGATCAGACAACCACACTGACACTACAACAACCAAACCACATCAAAAGACAATCTAGACAACCAACAGTACTGAGTAGGCGAACCTACCTCTAGCCAACCGCAGCGACTCCGCGTCCGATCATATGATATCAATCAACCAGTCAACACACCTATACAAACGTACAATCACCTATCACTATTACTACAACCCTAACTGAAACAACAACGACAATGATGATGATGATAACATACCTACACATAGCATTCTGGCGTCAAGATCGCTAACCGACTCAAGCAACCCATCCCCAAGGCACAAGCATCCTCAAAGGCTTCCATGGAAGGAACTATGGTGAAGGGAAGAAGGAGAGACAACCTTTAGGTTTTGGTAAGAGGCGGAAATGATTTGCGGTTTTACCAAAACACGATTATAAATCTCCGCTGTAAATACACTACTCGATCGAGTAACTAACTTACTCGATCGATCGAGTGACCCCTACTCGATCGAGTATCCAAGCTACTCGATTGAGTAGCCTCGACTAGATCGAGTACCACACTCCCAAAGCTTAACACGTCACAAGACATCCCTTTTGGGGTATTCTAAGGTCTAGATCAACATCTAAGGTCGGTCAACGTTGGTCAACGGGTCCCTAAAAGGGAGGGTATTACACCCATTACTATAAAAACATATGCAAAAACCACAGAGTAACATTGATGCACTAATAAGTAAGTGAAGTCATAAATAAGCACATAAGCTTACATTTGGAGCACCAGGAACTATTTTACCCATAACTTTCTTACATGCTATCAACGTCAACAATTTGTCAATTTCAGAAATAACATGACATTGGTATGCAAGTAAATAAAAAATAAAAAACATCATAGTGATATGGGATGAACATACCTGATTTTTCAATCGGAATCGTTGCGAAATTTCGTTTAATTTACGAGCTCAGATCGCATAAAATTCCCTTTAATTTTAGCACAACAACTTCGTTTAATTTACCACAGCAAGATCAACCTCAACCATCGCCATTGTTGCGAAACTTCGTTTAATTTTCGAGCTCAAATCGTGTAAAAATGGCGGTATATAACTGTACTGTGCATAAATTCAATTTTCCCCAAATTTCAATTTTTTTTCTAGCTTTTGTGATACTTGCTAAACTTTAATTACAAAAATGGTGGATATATATGAGAATTAGTGTAGGCTACATCAAACAACAAAATTGAGATGAAAAAAATAGAAAAAATGGATAAAGGTGTGGGGATTGAAGGAGCTCAAAATATATGAGAATGTGAGAGATAGGAGGGAGGAAGTAACGAGGTGATAAGAGTAGGGGTGAGCAAAACCGGATATCCTATACGGTTTTGGAAACCGTATCGGATATCTGGTTTTTAAGTCTCCTTTTTTAATATCCTTATCAGATACGGTTTTTCCGTATATCCAGTTTTTTCGTATATCCGGAAACCGTTATCCGGTATCCGGTTTTCAGCCTCACTTATGTAAGTTAATATATTTTTTTTCTTTTCTAAGTGTGGTTGTTGGTTTTTTTCGTAACTTAAAAGTGTTTTAAAAAGTTATAAGGATAAATAACTTATAAAGTTTAATACTAATAATGTTTAAACACCACCAACATATTGTATATTTTATGATTTTTGTATATATTTTAATATTTTATTCTAGAAAAAACAACCGTATCGGATACCGTATATCCGGTTTCATATTTTGCCAATCCTTATCTGATACGGTTTTTAAAGAATCGTATCGGATATCCGAAAATTCGTATCGGATATCTGGAAATCCGTACAGCGTATCGGATACGTATAATAAAATCGTATCGTATACTTTTGCTCAGCCCTAGATAAGAGTGGCAGATTATTTGGTAGTGATAATAATTCTTGTTTTTTTTTTCTTAATTTATTATTTAATTTAATCTATCCTAGTCATCTTTTCGGTGCCACGTCAATATTTTTCGGCGATAAATTTACTCGGATATCTCTAATTGGGTCGAAATGCACATCAGGTATAACTAATGGGGTTAATTTGCACGCGTAAAATGTTACAAGGCTAATTTATACGTAATGACAAACGTTTGGGGCTTATTTAACACTTCCCCATGTCTTAGGTTCTTTCTGACTTATTTTCAGCTCAACTCTATTCAATTCAATTCAGTTTAGTTCAGCTCAGTTTAGTTCAGTTTCATTCAATTCAATTCAGTTCAGTTCAGCTTAATTTCATTCAGTTCAGTTCAGTCCCACTAAGTTCAGCACATTTCATTTCTACTTGTCTAATAATATTACTGTAATAGTAATAATACTAAGAGTTAATTGTTGATTACAGCCTTTTATATACCTCATTTTGAAAATTACAGCCTTATATAATTTTTCTTGCAAATTACAGCCAAAAGTTTACTTATCTTCCAAAATTGCACCAACATCCTCTTTCCGGCCAAATTTGCTAAAAACTGACCGAACTACCCCTGCCTAATTAACTCCCTACTTTACCCAATTTGTTTCTTTTTACTTCTCATTCCTTATACAATTTACACTCAATTAACCTAAACCCTCTCATCTTCTTCACATAATCCCCCAAATTATCCCCTAATTTGTACTGTACCTCTATCCTCTATTGTAATTGATCCTCCATTGTCAAAGAAAGGCAGCAGATCATGAGTGGGGATGCGGTGTCAGAGTCAGATGATAGAACTGCAAAAAGTAAGTATCGAAACACCCTTTTTTTTGTTTTTTTGTCTTAAATCTTCTTCAATTTGGTTGTTGTTGGTAGTGTTGCTGTAAATTTGTGTTTTCCCCAAAATGTTGTATTTCAATTGATTGAATCGTAATTTAGGGTTTATGTCTCAATTTAGATTTTGTTCTTAATTTCGTTTTTTACTGCATTTAAAAGTTGTAGATATAATGGGTGTTGATTATTTGGTAGAAATTGAATCTTTAATTACTCAATTTACTCGACTGAATTTGTAGGGTCTTCATATTTTGAAGTGATGACCAATATTCGCATATACCATTCTGGGAGGTTTGTAGCTTTGCAAATGCCATGTCTTCCATTTCTACCATTCTTCTCATCCATCTTCTTCACTTCTGATTTAAGGTTGTCCAACTCCATCTTCATCATTATCCTCTCTTCCTTAAGTGACTGAACCTCACAATTTAACATACGCACCTCACTTTTCAAGCGATTTTTTTGAAACAAGATTTCATTCGCAACATCACTTTGCAAGTTAGTGGGATTAAGATCAATCCACTGAAAAAACTTGCAACCACGCACCTTACTGACTGGGTTGTATGTAGCACAAGCTTGAAACCTCCTACCTGGGTTATTAGTCGTCCATGAAGTGGCAATAGCAGCTGGGTTGCCACAGTAGCATGTTCGTCTACCTCCAATACTACATCCTGAGCTACAAGGGGAAGAACTATTCTCAGACCAATTTGAAGACATTTTACCCAAATTTGATGAACCCTAATTAACTTGAATTTGGGGAAATATGATTTACAAGGTATAAAATTGAAAATAGGGGAGAAATTTCGAATATAATAGAAATAGGGTAGAATAAAATAAAGGAAATTTAAATAGGGTAGAACTAAATTGAAATGATTTGGTAATATTGATGAAGAAATTGCAATTGAAAATTTGAAGAGATGATGAAGGAGTGAAAATAGAAGGAGGAGTATAATAGAAGAAGGAGATGAACCAGAGATTATAAAGAAGGAGGGTAAGGGCAATTTGGTCATAAAACATTAACTTAAGTGACGAAAATTCAATTTGATATCAATTGTCCACCAGAGTAAAAATTTTGGATGTAATTTCTCATCAGAAGTAAACTTTTGGCTGTAATTTGCAAAAAAAATTATATAAGGCTGTAATTTTCAAAATGAGGTTTATAAAAGGCTGTAATCAACAATTAACTCTAATACTAATAAATATAATAATAATAATAATAATAATAATAATAATAATTATAATTACTGTTTAATTATAATAATATTTTTTTTGGTTCAGTTCAGCTCAAATCAGTTTTAGTTAAGTTCAAGTCCATTCAATTCCGTTCACTTCAGATCATTTTAGTTCAGTTCAGCTCTAAAAAGGAGACATTAGTTACCGTCGGGGAAGTGGCAAATAAGCCCCATACGTTTGCTACTACGTGCAAATTAGCCCCATAACTTTCAACATGTGCATATTAACCCCATATCTTTAAGTGTTGGTGCAAATTACCCCTAATTAATTTATTTGGCTAATATTTGATATATTATTCTGTTCTTTTATCCATTTGATTTTCCCATTTTATTAAAAATTGGTATTTGGACTAATCTACCCTTCCCACCCTTTACCAATTACCATTAATCCCATCGAAGCCCAGAGCGTGAAAGAGTCGTGGGTGATGAAGCCTGGGGATGACAAAGATAAAGAATCAAGGGAACATGGTTACTACTTACCAAACTATAAGCCCTGCGAATGACGAAGCTTACTTTGTCGAGAATGCATGAATGGATGCCATGTGTTAACTGCACAATAATATTTGCATAATTGTCCATCAACAAAGGATGATCTTAAACACGACCTGTAGGCTGTAGTAGAATGGAATGACGGTTCTTTCACGCTCTGGGTTTCGTCGGGATTAATGGTAATTGGTAAAGGGTGGGAAGGGTAGATTAGTCCAAATACCATTTTTTAATAAAACGGGAAAACCAAATGGATAAAAAAAACAGAATAAAATATTAAATATCTGCCAAATAAATTAAATGGGGTAATTTGCACCAACATTTGAAGATATGGGGTTAATATGCACATGTTGAAAGTTATGGGGCTAATTTGCACGTAGTGGCAAACGTATGGGGCTTATTTGCCACTTCCCCGTTAGTTACCGTAGACGTTATTACTCCGGACACCTTCGTTGTGAATTGCGCTAGTTGTTGTATACTTGTATCAATTCCACTCTGAAACTTAACACCCTCCCCCAGTAATATGAGTAAATCCCGTGCATCTTGCAATTCACAAAATTTCTCAAATCCATAACACAAATCGATTTCCCTACACAACTCAATCATACAATTTACAAAATTTCACAAATTTCAATGCTGTTGTCATTTACAATCGGGTATTTCACTTCACTAAACCCTAACTGTAATCTCAATTTTGGTCGTGTTGTGGTTATTGTAGTTAATGGTGGCAGGGATGACGTCATACCAGCGGCAACATGGGAATCCGGAGGTATATCCGGCTCGGGTTCGGCTTTCGGACATTAGCCCTTACGAAGGGGCAGCGACGGCAGCGTACATGAAGGGGGTGGAGGCGATATCGGAGTCGTTGATGAGATACAATGCAGTTGTAATTGAGCTAGGGAGGAATGACGCTGCCATCATCAGGTGTGGCTTGGAGGCTTCCAGGTTGTTTTTCAGGAATCACCCTCTTAGTAGAGGTCTATATATCTATAGGGCTGGAAGGTACCCACTATTCTTTTTGTTTACATTTGTTTTTGGCACATAGACCAATGAAAGTGGACTCGGAAGCTTGTGGTGATCAAATTAGCTATGAAATGGAGTAGTTAAATGAGATATTCCTAATATAGAAAGGTAAACAAATAAATGAGACGCTCTAAAATGGAATAGTTAAACAAATCACCCGGACGGAGAGAGTATATATCACCCATACACTTTTCTCTCTGAATACTGATGTAGAACTTGACACTGCATCAGCTCTTTTTTGAAGGGCTGTAGAAGATAGTGATTCATCTCCGCCTTGCATTGCTGAAGTTTTTAGATGCCTTGGTAAAGCTGCTCGTGCTGCTTTGTGTGCCATTGCCAGACACCTCCGTTTACGTACCGAGTAAGGAGTCCACCCATTTTGCTTTTTCTTTCTTCTTCTCCCTCTCGTCTATGTACCCTTTATCAAATCATCTTCTTTTAACAGTGTTTTCAACCATCTGCTTGATGATATCCCTTTACCCATCAACGAGGCGTCCTCCTCCATGCTTGTTGCAACATATATTCATGATTCTATGCAAACTGCTAAAGGGGCAATAGGATGTGGCAATCCCTCTCTTAATGCTGAATTCGAGAAAGGATTGTTGACTCTTATTTCTTCTGATATCCCTGGCCTTCAGGTATGTTCTCGTCAATATCATGTCTTCTATGTAGCATATTCTGTAGGTAATTTCCTCTCTTTATTCACTTCCTCTGACTGTTTTCCCCATAGGTGTGTGACCCCAATGGTCGATGGTACCTTGCAGATAGCGGGCTAGGTACTAGTTCTGTTTTGTTGCTTACAGGGAAGGCCCTTAGTCATTCTACTGCTGGCCTTCGCCCTGCTGCGACATACCGTGCCGCTTCTGATCTCACTTCGGCTGCTGGTTGTGTTGGAAGGTACTATAACCTCTATGTCTCGTATTTAAGAGTTTAGAAGCTTGTTGCTTCTGATTTCTCCCTTTCTGAAGTAATTGATTTGTTGATACATAAAATGAAGACATGGATAAGGTTGACTGAAAATTACACGAGTCTACTTTAGATTGAAGGACATAAGGCATTGGAGAGCGCAGAGTGGACAGAAAGAGTTCATGTGGTGATTGAGTTTGACTTTTGTTAGGCTTATTTGATTATTTTTATGGTGTTTCTTCTCATGCTTTTCGTTTCAGTTGAATATCATTTCCCCCCCAATGTTCTGCATCACTTTTTCCTCGTGATTTTTTGTCACACTTTGTTTCCCCATTTGGATTTGTTCTTAACTCATTCGAACGATTTCCTCCTTTATGTACTTTTTTCTTTACTTGCTTCCTTTTATTGTCGTGTTTTCCACTTTTCCCTTCTCTAAAGTGTCTGCAGTCTGTACAATTCTTGGTGCAAATTCATCTGTGACAACACAAACGGAGTGGTTGCATTACTTGCATACATCTGAATTCCGTACCCTGTATTGGTTGAGAGCCTTTGAGACAATGTAAATCGTAATGAAGTACATACATAATAATTGAATATTTCAAATTTGAGAAGCTTAGCTCCAAATGGCCACCCTCGTTTGTAGAGAAAGAAACTAATAAAGGTGTGGGGGAGGGGGGGCTGCGAGTGATGAGGTAGGTAATGACGGGGAAGATAAAAGGGTTGCAATAATCTAACTTGGTTAGTTGGTATCCTCGCAATTTCAGGACTTCCTTTGCCTTTAGGCTTATGCCACGGAGCAATGCGATTCTGGACTGCTCATCTATTTCTGCTGCCGGTCATGTCATCCCACACAGCTATATCCCAATATCTGTAAACCAGTTCATGGATGAACTATCTGCAGAAGATGGTCTGTGCAATCACTCAAACAGTATTTATGTAAGTCTTCAATTCAGAGTAGCTTATGTTTTGGTGTATGAATTACTTAAAACTGAATTGGAAGAGACTGAAAACCATGTTTATTATTTGTTATAGAGGTCTTTGTCGTTTCCTTCCAAAGATGATTATTCGACGTATAATGCGTCTGTGTTCCATTTGTGAACTGAAAAAAAAAATAATCTGGCTTTTATTACCTGTTATAAACTTTTCTTGCTCGGAAACTGGACAACAACATGACTGCTGGTGCATTTGAGTGATGTTAAGTATCAAACTCATAGTAGGAAGTCAAAATATTTCCGGTCCATCAGCTTGCTGATAGTTTGCGATTTCTGAAAGACTTGCTTGATTACTCTTCTTAGTAACCACTGTCAACCATCTGGTTACAAACTTACAATCGCTTGAAACTCAAACCATAATGTCAAAAGTATGACCTTGCCCTCTTAACTCCTAGTGAAGTATCCACATTGAAGTATCATTCTTGTTTCTGTTGCCTGAATCCTTGACTCCATAATTTACCATTGTGTTTTTCTCAGACTGGATTTCTACACCTCACTGTTCTGGCAACTTGTTGCTTAAGTTTTCTCTTTACTCCTTCAAAGCATGGCTTGGATTGTCATTTCTGGCCAATCTTTTTCATAATATTATATCCATTATCCACTGACTGGGCAGTAACCCAAAACGGGTGGTTTCAGGTTGAGCAAAATAATCAAAATAAGGAGGTTTCGTTAAGAAGCTTACTTTCTGATCCCATCTCGTAAGTTATACTGTTCATATGTTCTCTAATATTTATCTTCTTTATTTAATTCTTGTGCTACCAGCCTACCATTGATTTAAAAAAATTCATTTGCAATGGAGCTGAAGGTTTATGATTGAGATTATGATATAATATAGCAAAATAACTCATCAAACTGTTTATGCTTCTTCTGTTGTGAAATAAGACCTGCTTAATGCAAATTTTGACCCAATTTCCATCACGGGTTATCTGAAAACATCTGGGTAAGGTTGCATATATGCGACTATGCCATAGGTGAGAGCCTCTAGGCACTCAGACACTGTTATTAGTTTAGAATTATCACCTTTCTCCAGGCTTTATCCTTGTTTTTCTGTCATTACATTAGACATATAATTTGCAATAATTACATCATTGTTGGATATGTCATCCTACGTGGATCCAAAGTCGCCTGAGCGGTGGCTGTCTTCTTGCAACTGCATGGCACCATGGACTTTACCTGTAACACATTGAACCAAATTGCTGAATTCGAACAAACAAATAAGAAATAGAGGACAATGCTTTTAGATCTTTCTTAGACCATGAGTAAACATGATAGATTATCCAATCATGGTGAGAGTTAGAAAGGATAGAGTTGATGAGAGGAGGTGTAGGTCACACACTAAGAGAAGAGAACAACCGGGGTCGAGGCGAGGTATTCGGTCAACAAAGTAAAGTAGCAGTAGCAGTGGAAGCGGTAACGTCGAGAGATTGGGTACAACGATAGATAGTAGTTCGGGAATATATCGACGACCTTCACGGGTCTCCCAATGTCGTCTTAGCTACAAAGGAGCACCGAGACAGGTTAGATACTTCGATGAACTTTGCTCTACTCCAATTCATCCTACTCGTTTTTTAGATGTTAAGTCATTAGACTTGATGGGTTTGTGAGAAATAATTGAGCTACTAAATGGGACTCGAACAATTAGACTTTCTACTATGCTTGAATATACGTATGCCCCTTTGACATACAAATTTTTCAGTAGTTTTCAATACAAACCCAAAGATGCTGTTAACAATCGGATTGAGAGACGGGTATCATTTCGTCTTCTGGGTAGTGTACGTACAATAGCTTGACTATTGTAGACTATTGCCCGCTCGGGTTGGCTCACGTTGGCAACACAACCGCCCCTCTCCTCTAGAGGTCTATTTCTACCAAACCCCCGCACTAGACATTACCACCCTGCCCTCCGCTATTGGGATTCCGACTAATATGGGGTACAATTTTTGAAGCCTAATAATTTGAACGTTATCGAGTAACGTATGCTTGCGGGGTATACTTAAATGTCGATTATGGTGACCCTTTGTATTGAATGTTGCCGAGCTCGTTGCCGCTCATTTTGTTATTAAAGAGGGTCTTGTATCGATTTAATGTGGTGGTGTTGCCAATAACTTCCTACCAATAGGACACGAGGAGCCTAAAACTTTAGGTGCATGCCGCCTGTTCAACATTAAACACAAAACACAGTCTCTCTCCACTGGCTAAAAGAGAACCCGACTTTGCAATGGAAGGTAGAGGGAAAAAGGATGGTTCTATTACCTTGCCATAATTTGCCTGCCCTTATCCCGTTACCTAAGTTTCACCCCACTCTTTGACCGTAAGAAGCCCATGCCTCCTACCCATCTTACATCTTATCTACTACTACTACGAGCTGCTCAGACATCCACCCCTTCCACCGCGTCACACACCGACTATAGAAATGCCGCCACCATTCGTCCCTCACAAGTCCGTAGCATATAAAAGGCACGTTTCAAACCTCCTCAAACAAACCCTTGCTTGTTCCCAAAGCAAGCAATAGACAAAATAGGGGACAAATGGAGCGGCATACAACTTAAAGCTTGCTATACTAGTGACTCACCTAAATAACAATTATGACAAATCGACACCAATGCGAAATAAACAAATTTCAAAGTGGGAAAAACACAAAATCAAATGGAACACAAGTATGTCTTAAGACACTACTACTAAACCGTCGACCTTGTAAGACTTATACATGTTGTACTCTCGCGATTTGTCATAATTGATATTTAGGCTAGTTCAAGTTGAGTTGTATACCGCTCCATTTGGCCCCTATTCTGTCTTTGGTCTATTGCTTGCTTGGGGACAAACAAGGGTTTGGTTTGGGGAGGTTTGATGCGTACCTTTTATATGCTACCGACCTGTATGGGAGGGACGAATGGTGGTGGCGTCGGTATAGTCAGTGTCTGACGCGGTGGAGGCGGGGGAGGTCTGACCAACCTCCATAGCGGAGTTCAGACCCCCATTGCACAGTGTAGCTACAGCTTGACAATAATTTAAGATGAAGATGGGGTCGGAGGCATGGGTTTCTTAGGGTCAAAAGTGGGATCAAACTTTGGTAATGGGATAAGGGCAGACAAATTATGGCATGGTAAGGGAACCATCCTCTTTCCCTCTACCTGTGGAGAGAGACCATGTGTTTAATGCTCAACCGGCGGCGTGCATCTAAAGTTTTAGGCTCCTCATGGCCTATCGGTAGCAAGTGCTTTGGTGGAAAGCCTGGAATGAGATATCAGGCCAAGTGGCCAAGTTGACAGTGAGTGACTGATACAAGACGCTCTACACTAACAAAATGAGCGGCAACGAGCTCGGGCACATTTAATACAAATGGGTCACCATAATCGACATTCAAGTACCCCGGCAAGCATAACGTTCAAATGATTAGGCTACAAAAATTGTACCCCCTATCAGTCGGAACCAATAGCGGAGGGCAGGGTGGTCAACATCGTTGCCTTCATGTGTGGTACGGGGGTTGATAGAAATAGACCTCCAATAGGCTATCTCGGGGAGGTTGTGTTGCCAACGTGAGACAATCTGAGGTGGTGACCAAAAGTGGGCTCAATCACATTGTTATCAACATCTTTGGGTTCGTATTATGTTAAAGGGGCATACGTATATTCTAGTATAGTAGAAAGTCCAATTGTTCCGGTCGCATCTAGCAACTCAATTACGGGTCCTCGCAAACCCATCAAGTCTAATGATTTAACATCTAAAAAACGAGTAGGATGAATTCGAGTACAACAAAGATCAGTGAACAACCTGTCTCGGTGTTCTTTTGTAGCGAAGACGACATTGGGAAACCCGTCAACACCCTCCTCTTGTTGTGTGACCACTGCGTGCTGCTGCTTGACTGCAATGGCCTGCTATTGCACCGCTTTGACCAGCCGGTCGACTCCCGCAACAAACCACACCGACTCGGTATCTCACAAACTCGAAAAGATCAGATTATCAGCACTTGAAGAATCGAAATCCCCAATTTATTCTTCAAACCTTAATTCGTATGAATTGAATGTGGGAAGATAGGTCTATTTGATTGGATAGAATCATGAGATGAACTGATTTGTGAAGTAATTTATGAGAGATATGTGGAGATTGATTGGAAGAATTTAGGAGATAAAGGATGGATTAATGAGGGAGATTTGAGGGAGGGTTTGTGTTTGGTCTGTAAACTGTGTTGTGTTGTTGTAAATGAGGAATAAAGGGGATTTAGGAGAGGAAATAAAATTAAGTGCTTTGTGCGTAAATTCGAAATGTTGATCGACTTGAAGATATTATCGATCGATTCACCTTATTAACCCCTCAAGTTCAATCCTTCTCCCTCCGTTGAAATACAAATTGCAAATTGTCGATCGACATTAATGGCCTAGGCCTGTCGATCTACTTGTCTGGACTGGTCCTCAGTTACACGTCTAATTCACAATTCAGATCGATTGATAGTCTTATTGCGTTCAATTTTTGAAGAAATAGATACTACAAGGGTTTGCAATCTTTGGAGAATTTATTACGTCCATTATAGTTTGATCCGTTTTTACGTATGATTCTGACTTTTACCATCTGTTGATGCCTAGTGGTTCTTTTCTTGAAGATGCAATGGCCGTCTCCTGTGGACATTCATTTGGTGGTCTCATGCTAAGGAAAGTTATGGAATCGGTAGGACAATTTACTCGTTTCTAGTTTATATCTCTTTAATGTTGTTATAGTTTGTAGCTTTTTCTCCAATGTCTGATTGCATAGCCTTAATTTTTGCGCAATGAGTTGATAATTCTATCAGCATAAAAGGGCCAAGGTTTGAAGTATGAATAACTAACGGTGAGGCATAAAGTTATTTGCCCTTGTTTGGATTTCCAGTTGTCAATTACTGCAATTAAAAATATGTATTTTCTGTATGGGATTCGGAGCTATTTTATGTTATCAATGCCCCACTTAACTTCTTCTCGAATAACGCAATAAGGGACCCTTTTGATGCCAGATATTCCGAGTGATGATCTAGGCATTCAGTTATAGATAAGATAATGCTTAAAAAGCTTTAAGGTTGTCTAACCAAGAACACATTTATTTCTATGAGATGGGGAAACATGTTCCTGCTTTGTCTATGCCATTTACAACTCTATTTTAGTCTTTCACTTATTTTTCCTTGTGCAAATTGTAGCTAGCGAACCTGTCGTATGTATAGTATTTGTTGTCGTCTCTCATCATGCAAGGTGGGAGTGATATGAATTGATAGACAGTATGCACTGTGCTAGTTTCTTCTCCCAGCTTTTTTTGGGCATTCTTATCTTACCAAATTGTCAACTGTTTGACATTCACAGCCTCTTGTTGGATGAGCTGCAATCTTTGGACTCTATATTTTAAAGGACTTAACTAATTTTCTTTAAATAATGGAATAAAGCAAAATGACTCACTAAAGTGGCTGCCCTTCTTTCTCTTGTGAAGTAGTGGTCCTTCGATGCAGTTCTCGACGCAATTTTCATCTTGGGTCATTTCGGAAACAGCCTCTTTGTGTTGCTAACACAAGGGTAAGGCTGCGTACATCCGACCCCCCCTTACCCCACAATTTGCGGGAGCCATTGAGGCACTGGGGTAATGTTGTTGTTGTTGTATAAAGCTGTCTTTTATAAGCATGAGCTGGGAAGGAATCCTTTTCTACTTTGTGCATAAGTTCTTTTGGGGAATCTTCTTTGGTTTGGATGCTCAGTCCTGCTGTGTGAATTGAGTTTTTTTTTTTCTTCTTTTTTTTTTTGTTATTTTATTTGTTGCTTCTTGCTGGGTAAAACACGTAAACTTTCCGGAAAACAGCAACCTTTTAGATGGAGCCAAAAGTACATGTACGGAGTACTCAATTTGGCTTTGGTATCTAAGGGGTTATGTCAAATTCATTATGTTCCAAAAAAAACCCTGTTGTGTTTTTTCCCCTGCCATGACGTACCAGTTTTTAGCCAAGTACCATTTGCTAATAACCTCTATTTTATCCAGCAGCAGAAAGGCTGGTACATAAGAACTCAACCTCCCCTTTTACCCTTCTTTTAGGGTAATGATCATGACAACAAAGAGGGTGATCTCGATAATTTATCTGAAATGATGACAACAACAGAATATTTTCTTTTTTAGATCTAGAAATGGTAGACAGAAATTTGAAATGTTCCAACTTCTAATGCCGCACATCTAGAATTCGTATTTCATAGAAACTGAGGTATTGGAAATTTTGATTGCTATTTTGAGAGTATGAAGATATTATGGTAATTAATCTTCCTAGTTTATTTTCGCAGTACGATTTTTACTCATATCAAT
This sequence comes from Silene latifolia, assembly GCF_048544455.1. Classification (NCBI taxonomy): domain Eukaryota; kingdom Viridiplantae; phylum Streptophyta; class Magnoliopsida; order Caryophyllales; family Caryophyllaceae; genus Silene; species Silene latifolia. Next base: position 49,406,213 of record NC_133527.1, on the reverse strand, counting down.
ACTTTTTGCACTAAAGTTTCCATTTGTTACTCTTAACTAAAAAAAAAACCTAATTCTCTCTTCCGTCTCTCTATTGTCAAAACCTTAACCTTCTTTAGCCTTCTTAAAAATCTTCAGTTATGAACACGATTATTCGAATGAATTGCAGGTATTTAATTCGTTAATCCCATATTAATAATTTAATTCACTATTTTTATTATATTTTATTCCCTTTTAATTAGGGTTCATGTCTAAATTAATTAAGGGTTAATTAGTGTCGTACGGCGGGGTTGATGATGGTGAGCGTCACCTGTGGACTGTTTCCCGTTGCCGACGTGAGAGTTGAGCGGCGTTCGATCTATGGTCCGGTGGTTGGAGGTTGCAGTCGTGGTAGTCGCGGTGGTGGTGGCTTGGCCGGCCGCAGAGGGTTGGCCTTTAGCCGGCACAGTTGGCGTGGTTGGTGGTGGTGTAGTATATGAAAAGCAGCGTAGTAGTGCAGTACATGGTTGGGGTCATATGGTTTTGCCTTTTTTTTTTTTTTTTTTTTTTTTTTTTTTTTTTTCCAGTTTACTGTATTTTATGTATGTACTACAGAAAATTGCTTTGTTTTTTCTAAATTCTTTATCCAATTCTTTCACAACCAAGATTGTATACATGCTTCATTAGAAGGGCATGTAAGATCAAGGGCCTTTGATTTTTCAATTTTTTTGTCAGTGTACTGTACCTAGTCATGAGTAGTCGGAAATAAGGTGATATGAAATTAAAGGAAAATAGATGTGTGAAATTAGGGAGAATACATTAGGGAGAAATTGGAGAGAGAAAATGAGGGGGGAAATGTGAGGGGTATAATTGTGAATAGTGTACTGAGACGAGTAAAATGTATACTTCCTAAATCAGGACCCAATTCTTTATTGAGGATAGAAGGAGCAATCTATCTTAATAAGGTATGACTTTCCTGTATATGAATTTATATTATATTCAAAAATTTAAAAAACTAAGAATGTAAGGATAGAAGTGGGTGTAATTGTGTAAAACTTCATCCTAGATTTATTTTGGCGAATACAGCTGGTCACTTCGGTTATCTGTTGTGATGATCATTATGGTTGCCAATGATTGCTTACACTTGCACTGATTGCAGACATTTGCTGGCAATTAGTCTTCATAAGTAGGAAATGTTATTTGTTAGGGTTTTTGGCTTTTTGCTACGTTGTGAATGGAAGCATTATCTAAGAGGGTAAATAATAATGGTTCGTAGATATGAATGTCTTGTTATATGATAAACTCGTGTTTTCAAAGATATATTTAGGAACTAAACTGATATCTAATCACATGCAAGTGAAAAGTTGCTGATAGATTGTCAAGCTGTCACAATTGTAGCCGTCCTATTGCGAAATCCCGCCCCCGAGTTTTAATACCTTAATAAAAACTTATGTAGGCCGATAAACCACTACACCCGACTGAATCTCTTTCAGTTTGGTTCATTGTGATCTGCTGTTTTTATGCCTGCTGGTTCTTATTCTGTAGTTTTCTTTTATCTATTAGTCATTTACGCCAGATAAAGTTACATGTAAATGAGGACGAAATTCATGACTGAACTTTTTTTTTCCTCCTAAAAAGTGCGTTACTGATCTAATATTGATACTTCTACAGCAAGATATAATAATGGCTTGTAATAAACAGTCGGGCGTAATTAATAAAAAAATACATTCTCTCTCAAAAAACCGTCAATCAACGGCAAGGATTAACAGTGACAATGATAGAAGATGGCAACATAAAATATGTTACTGTTGCTCACAAGCAAATGAAGTGTGAATGTCCGCTTTGCTCTCAGGCCACTATCACTTTCTTTTTCAAAAACTCATGGTGGTTAATTTTTAGAGAGAGAGAGAGAGAGAGAGAGAGAGAGAGAGAGAGAGAATGGTGGTAGCATAGTACAATCATGTTTTGTTTGAAAATGAATAGCCACTGGACATTCCAATCAAATTTTACGGTCTCTGAGTTACAATCTAGTTGAGTTAGTTAGCTAGATGACCGTTATAGTAACTAGTTAAAGGAGAGATTTTTAATAATTCTTCTTCTTGGCCACCCATATAATTGCATAAAGGGAATCGCGAGTTATTTTCAAGTTTTGTTTCTTGATTGTTAGCTGAAATTAAATACTGAATTTGGGAGTTCTCAATATATGGAGACCAGTATTTGTGTGCTATGTCACTCAAACTCGTTTAGAAATATACCCGATACGAGTGCGTGTCCAATTGTCGGACTCAGCTAATTTATTGAAAGATATATATGCATATTTTGGCTTTAAATGAGGCGTGGTAGTGTCATAAGTGTTGGACATGGGTAGGTGAGGGAATAGAAGAGTCGGAGTAACATATTTTGTGTGATGCTAAAGTTATGAATTTGTTTTTGTTTTTGTTGTTGTCAACTTGTCATAACGAAATATCATTACTTAGTTATTTTCTTGGCAGTCCAGGTGCTCGCTCTGCCGCGCAGAAATTGAGACCCGGTCAATGATTCCCAATCTTGGTATGTACATTTTAGGTTGTATTTTTCCCTTTTAAAGGCTCTTTTCTGAGAGGCACTTGTAGAATATGGTTAATAACTAATGACTATGCTCAAGAGCCCACTCTGTCCTGTGTAATGATAAGGGAACCTTTTCAATTACTTCTCCTTTTCGCTTGTGAGTGGTTATGGTTATTGCTATTCAATGTTCTCTATGAAGCTTTGAGGGCTGCTGCTTCAGTGGTGAGACACGAGGATGATCGAAAGCTCTTCCATAATGCAGCACTACGAAAACGGCGAAAAGAAATGGGTGATCAGACTGATCTGGGAAAAAGGATTAATAAGGTTTTTACTTTGCTTCTATTTCGCCCTTACGATGCATTTTAAATTACCAATGTTTAGTCGTCCTTGTTTGTACATACACTTGATCTCTTGTTAAGTTTATTAGTGAACCACTAAAGTCCATTTCGGTTATACCGGTCAAAATGAGGCAAAACTAAAAATATTGGAACCCCTGTTTGATATATCCAGCTCCACGCATAGAGCTGTCAAAAGATAGCCCGATTTGAAAAACCGCTTGAAACCCGCCCGAATATATATCCGTATTAACCCGCTCTTTTGAACATGAACTCGAAAACGACCCGACCCGATAATAACCGCCTACATTTAGGGTTAAAACTCGCCCGACCCGAGAATAGTTACATTTATTGAAAGTTTGTATTTAAAGCAAATAAAACTAATATAAAATGATAAAATAATGTAAATTTTCATAAGTTTGTAATAAAATATGCTTATATCTGTTTTAAAACATAGTTTTACCACATGGTTAATTACTCAAATGATTACCAAATAAATGTAATCAGTGCTTGTCATGTACGTTTGAACTCTCAACCAGGATTGATTTTCGTAGGTAGGAATTATGATCTTAATTTTATAGGATCTTACGATTCAACTTAGGTCAAATATTTTTAAAGTAGAATCTTAACCCGTCATACGATCCTAGGCTATACGACCCGTCCATTTTTTGGTTACTAAACTTTTATATATGACTAAGATATAAAATTACTATAAATTGGAACATATTGCGGGCACGTGATAAGATAATGGTGTTTTGAGATTTAAACACTAGATTTAACATATTTTGACAACATAATTATGCATTTTAGTTAATTTATAGGATCTTACGATTCTATGATTTGATCCTAATCCTCTATTTACTAAAGAATAGGTGAAACTATGAATTTTCCTACTCAAATCATTCTAATCAACTAATTGGGCCCTAACATGTTTGATTATTTTCAAATTTGGGCTTGACACTTTTGCTTATTCTATATAAATGTTCGTCTACTTATAATTCTTACTTATTTGTCAATATTTGTAGAAAAATATATTCTACCAAAAACGGTTAAATGTTCACTTTTGTATCCCTTAATAATTAATAGGGATATTCTCTCGTCCCTCAACCTTTTCATTTTCTAAGATGTACCCCTCTTTTTTTGCAAAATAACTCTTGGCTACAAGTTCTAAATACGATAATTTTTTTTTTCAAATTGACCGTCTTTAAGAGGTCTTCAGTTTGAAAAAGAATTCACCGACGTCTCAACTCGCAGGCGGGAATTATGGTCCGGCTACGAGTTTAAAAGGCGGCGATTTTTTTTTTCAAATTCAAAGCCTTGATGAGATAATTGGTTTGAAAAAAAAAATTACCGTTTTCTGAACTCGTAACAGAGAATTTTTGTCGGTCAAAGTTTTTTTTGTGAAAAACGAGGGGTACACCTTAGAAAATGAAAAAGTTAAGGGGTACACGAGAGAATATCCCTAATTAATACTACACATTAATAATTGTAAACCGTAACATTAAATTTAATGTTTAATTACCATGGTTTTAAATCTCGGCCGATACGATACGTATCGCCCGAGATGTGTCGGTATCGGAGGCCGCCGATACGAGATATCCCGAGATGTATCGGGCAAATTGAAAATAAGAAAGTATCGGCCGAGACGACCGATTTATAAGGTGTATCGGCCAACTCGGCCCGATACAGCCCGCGATGAACCCGATATGAACGAGTTATGACTTGTACCGAACCAAGTTTTTTAATGAAAAGCTCTTCGAAACTGTATAGCATTGGTCAATTTAAATATCCTAAGTAGAATCAATCTTAACTTTATATGAAATAGTCAATAGATGATGAAATATTTACAAAAGCTTGTAAAATAAATATCACCGAGATAACAACGATTCAGAGCGCGACAGCCGAGTCGGGGACGATTCCGCGACTCCGTTACCGCGACCGCGATCACGACCGATACCGCTATTTAAAACCCTGTTAATTACCAAATGGAACAAATGGAAATTTATCAGACATCACAATCTAAAAAACCGTGCTTAGCACGGGGATCTACCCTAGTAACCCCATCAATCCAAAGTAGGATCCCTCTCCCGCTGATCAATCCAATACTTACAACATTGCGATATTAAATATATTATACAAAAAATGCTTATTCTTACTAGTATCATATATTGCTCTATAATTATAAAAAGTAAGAATACCTATATGTTTATAATTAAAATTAAAGAAAATAACATTTGTAAAAAGGTGTTAATCTGGCCTCTTTCTAACCCTAACCTGCCGTGAAACCTGTATAAACCTGACCCATAAAAACCTGTATTTTACAAACCGAAATAGGTCTGACCCAACTGCTGAACCTGAAATGACTGTAACCCACTCGCCTCACCCGTAATTTACCCGAACATGAGATGATCGTCCCGTTTGACAGATCTAGCTCCTGCTTATTTAAGAAGAGACAATTGTACCATGAGAACAAAGATTAATAAAGCTAAGACAAACCAAACTGTTAGAAATACAACAACATTACTCCAGTGCCTCAATGGCTCCGCAAATTGCGGGGTAAGGGGGGTCGGATGTACGCAGCCTTACCCCTTACCCTTTTGTTGGCAACACAAAGAGGCTGTTTCCAAATGACCCAAGATGAAAATTGCGTCGAGAACTGCATCGAAAGACCACTACTTCACAAAAGAAAGAAGCATAGCCACTTTAGTGAGCCATTTTGATTTATTCCAGAACCAAAGAGTAATGAGTCTTTGGCTCCATTGGAAATATGGAAACCGCCTATAATTAGGAAATATTGCAGGACATCCTCTTCCCCGACCCAACAACCTCTATCCCAAGAGTGATATTCTAATGCCCTGTGATGCTCGGACTCTTCACCTGACCCCGAGGATCCGGTGGACAGGATCCGGACACGGATCCGGACATGGATCCTTGACGGATCTTTCTATGAGAAATCGGTGTGAGAGTGTTGTTTTTAACCACTGTTTTGTACAGCAGTCCTATATCAAGAGTGATCTTGACATGAATTTTAATGCTCTAATAAAGTCTTCATTCATGTTAAAAACATGAAAAAACTACTTTTCCTTTCTTTTCTTTGACTTTTTTTTAACTAATAATCAATTTATTTTCAAAAAAATAAAACATTAGCCGAGTCCAAATTCAAATTAGGATCCTCGTATCCGAGTCCTTGTTTTTGAGATTTCAAGGATCGGACCCTTGGATCCGTGTCTGTGTCGGATCCTCGTATCCGAGTCCGAGCATCACAGCTAATGCCCAATTCAAGTGTAGCATTGGCACAGTGTTTTAACGATACATATATGAGCTTTTTCAGTGAGCTGTGATTAGGGTTAGTCTACCTGAAAAGAGTTATATCCTTGGCTGTTTTTTTTTTTAGAATTTTAGATTTCAATTGAATGACTTCTATGTTCAGGAACACCTCCTACTTTACTAGGAAGAAAACGAGTTAGGTGGCTATATGGCTGTTGTAATCTTGTAGACTTTATAGCTGTTGTAGAGCTATATGGCTGATGTAGGTGCAAATTGCAATGCATCTTGTAGCATTCCTTCCGCCCGAGTTGTTTTTTGAGTATTGCTCATATAATATTCTCAACTCAGCCTTGGTAAATTGATGAGATTGGGTGATAGGTTCTGCTAGTCTCTCTGACATCTCTGTTACCCCCATAGTCTTACCCTTATTGGATCTCAGTCACCTCGGGACACTTCATTTGAGTCAACGTTGACAGTTTAAAGAAAACTGAGCCCGCCACCGGTCATGCTCCCAATTTGGATATTTGTGTCCGAGATTGAGTATTTTAGGTTTCCACTCCATGTGGGGGAATGAGCTATATGATACTTGACACTCGAACATGGCCACATGGGTATGAACTTGGGGCGTGTTTGGGTAGAAAAAGAGGAGGTAAGGGAAGGGAGTGGGAGTGGGAGTGGGAATGGAGCAAATGAGCTTCGATCTAAATCTTTCCTACTTAAAGTTTTAAGTTGCCTTGTAAGTGGGAGATGGAGGGATCCATTTTCCCTCAGCCAAAATCCCTCCAACTCTATTTTCTAACCAAACAAGGATGTTACATCCCCTCTTTTTCTTTAGAGCCCTCCATCAAAATTCAAAACAAATGGCTAGACAACTAATTTTCACCCCAAACATTTATTTTTCATTGAAATATCAGCGTTCGACACTTGGACATGCATGTACACTTCTAGACTAGTCTGAGTAAGAATGAATAGTTGGATCTTAGAGTGTTCTGTCGTGGCTCTGTTAACTTAATAGTTGCCTGGTTCATTAGTTTCACAAAGGCAATTCTGCTGTTATCCAAACTTTTGTGTCTTTTTTTCCTCACGTTACAAATTATCAGGAAATGGACGATATCACTTCTGACGGTGGTCAGCAAAGAGTAATTCAGTATCCATTTTCAGTCAATGAAAAAGTTGTCATTAAGGCAAGTCACAGGAACATCTTTTTTCTTTTCAATATTGTAAAATGTCATTTATATATGGTGAATCCATTAAGAAATTGTGCAGGGAAACAGAAGAACACCCGGAAAATTTGTGGGGAAAGAAGCTGTTATAACATCGCAATGCCTTAATGGCTGGTGAGTTGTTACCGCTCAATCAATTTAATATAAGGACTTAAGTAGTAAATTGTATAAATTCCCCGTAAACGTGACTGATTATATCAAGTTACTGAAAATATTGTTTTTAACTTTTACCTGGACAGATATGAAGCTTATACCTATTAGTCTCATTCCAAAATAAGCAATCAATTTTTTTTCATTTCATCAATTACTGTAATTGGTTTGCAATCTCTTTCTTTTGACAAGTACAGAGAACCGCGAGTGTTTTCTTGCGTCTATGAGGTAAAAGCTTGTTTAGAGAGCCTAAGATAGCACGGGGAGTATTGAAGGTCTTGAGTTGAGCTTTTAAGGTTCTAGATTGGAAACTACTTGACAACCTTAAAAATCAACCCTAGCTTTCATGGGTTCATCTTACTCAATACTTAGATTTTTTGCTATTTCTCAGTCCAGTTATCACACATGTTTAGTATTTTCTCGGGTCAGATCGTCAATTTCTGTTTGCTTGAAGTGATCTCTTTTTCTCTTTGTTTTTACATGTAAAGGTACTTGTTGAAAATCACGAGCAGTGGAGAAAGTGTACGGTTGCAGTATAGGTCTCTTCAGAAGCTCTCAGCATCGCAGACTAATGAGGAGAAATGTACGTCGGAGCCTATACAAACTAATAGCTAACTACCTTCAAGATAGACGATTTGTCGTTCGACGTTCTCTTCAGGTTCCATTGTTTCTTCATCCTTGCTCAACTTTTGTTATCTTAATCCATGTATAGATATCAGATGTTCATACTGGAAGGCAAATCACTATTGCTAATGGCCATCTCCTTTCAGCCTTCACTTAGCAAGTGTCTTCAACTTTTCATGTGTATCTATGAAATTGTGCTCTGCATGAGCTTATATAAGTTCAACTCCCAAAATGTATTTATGCTCAACCAGAGAGTATGGTATGATATTTATTGATTAGGCTCAATGCTTGTTTGCAATCTTTTTTTTTTTTTTTTTTGAAAATCGCAATTTTATTAATTGATTTTGAAAAGTCAAGTGAATGACATTTGTTTGACTATGAACCAAAAAATCATACAAGGATTAACATTAGAGAAATATATTTTTACCAAAATTCTGTCAATCATTTAAACAAAATCAATGACCGGGGGTTCCGATTCTCTATTAATGGGGAGTCTTGGATGTTGGTTTATATGGTTCTATTGAGTCTACCTTATTAAACTGGGAACTGTGGGGATATATTTGAAGATCCAAGATAAGAAGCAAGGGATACCCTAAATGCAACCGCAAAGACCACAATCCTTAGCGGTAACTTCTTGTTCTTCCATGGTATCACACAACACCTTACCCCTTGTCTCCGGTAAGCTCAGCACCAAAAGCCCACAAACAATTATAGTCACTCCAAAGACGGTATGACCAAACAACTCATTTCTCCTCCCTATGACAACCAAAACTGGTACAAAAACCGACGCAAAGAGCAGTGCCTGCCTCGACAATGAGACTGCCGTGTTTCTTACACATGTCGGAAACAACTCGACCGTGTAGATAAACAAGATGTTGAAAACCATACAAGCACAAAAGAGTGCTGTCAATTCTAATCCGACTCGAATGCCCTTCTGATCATGCCCGGCTATAATGGAAACAATACCTGTCGCGCCACTGACTGTACAAAACCCGAGAATTGAGCTTCGTCTATTAACTCTTTGGATCCAAAACAGGTAAGAAAGCAGAGAAGAGACGAGAAAGATAAGTGAGTTGTAAATCGAGCTTAGGTAGATGTTGGGGCCTAAGCTTCCGACACCTAAGAACATGCCAAAGTACATCATACCGACCCCAAAACTGAGCACCATTGTTACTAGCAGCCTTTGAATTGCCCATCTTTTCTTGGCTATAACCCTCATTGAAGAGAATGGATTGACATTTGATTGTTCGATTTTGAACATGTTTCGTGCCAAGACCGAGCTGAGATGAGATAATGTTCCGATTCTTTTTAGTACACTCACAGCCTCGTTTTGTCGCCCTTGAAGGAAGAGCCATCTTGGGGACTCAAATAGACAAAAATGAATCATTACAGAATACAAGATTCCAGGAGTAGAAGTCCAAATGTAAAGGGCTCTCCAGGACGAGGTTCGAGTAAAATAAGCTATGCCGGTCAAGGACAGGATGCCAAGAGTCAAGGATATGAAACCGAGCAAGACTATCTGCCCTCGCCACCTCTTTCCGACCTTCTCTGACAAGAGGACAAAAGAGGAAATAGTTATTGATACTCTACCAGCTCCACAAATGAAGCGAAGGACACAGTACCACCAGAAACTGGGAGCGAACCCAGACGCAAGTGCTGCAAGAGACATTGTCAGACAGGAGAATAATAATAAGTTTTTGCGGCCTAGTGACGTGTCACCAAGTGATGCCACGAGAAACCCAGTTAACAAGCAACCGACAAAGTAACAAGTTGCCGGTAAACCCTTGATGAATGAGCTGGCACATTCGAGATCCCAGTCTGATATGATTGTTCTATTCTTATTGGCGACCCAATTCCAGTCAGCTCTTGGTAGAGAGCATATGTTAGAATAGGAGTTGCAGTTGAGAATATTAGTATTAGTACAATACCAAGCTGGCTGAGCGTCGGTGAAGACGCTGATCAACGTCTGTTGGTTGTCGAAAATAGGTGGAATACATGCAAACACAGCTTGCAGAATCTGATTCCATGTCATCTTCCCAAGGCTGCCCTCAATCACCTCCTCGACAGACATTGGTGTCGGAGTTGCATCATCCTCGGTTGAGCTTATCGTCTCTGCCATGTTCACCCTGCCGTCTAGATACCAAATTGTTTGAGTTGTAAATGAGCGATATATTGTTGAAGTTTTCGTGAATGACGATGAATGTAACGAGAAATTTGGTCGAAAATATGGAGAGTATTATATTATAACAAGAGTATTTGTAATAATAATGTCAGTATTTTTTAGAACTTGGGAAAGAAACAATCCACGCTTTAATAATTGAAAATATAAGGCGGTGACTTGTTTAAATTGTAAATTATCAATAAGCCAAGTTGGGTATGTATAAATCCAAGAAAATGAAGGACAGTACCTTAGTTCACCAAGAAAGCTGACTAGATTTCTTAGCAGTCATGAATGTGAGGAAATATGAAAAGAGTAATAATTGAGAATTTGTTGGTCACACAGATAAACTATACTTGTATAGTAGGGTCTCTGGTCTCTGGACTCTATCTGGTATTATTGGGTGATGGAAAGAGTGTATGCACCATTGATTTTTAAGCTGCTACTTTTTACAACTCCTGCCCTTATTATGGAGCCTTTAGATCGTGTCTGGATTTCAGCATTCTCATCGCAAGTCGCAACCAACCTTTATCCAAGAAGAGCTGTGATCTAGATACGTCATACACTTCTCTTCTTAAGCAACGTATTCATATCGGACACCGTGTTCGATACCGACACGCGCTAAAGCGTATTAAATACCTATAAAGCTGTGTTTGATTTTCTACATTTGTTTAGACGTGTATCCGACATGTGTCCATGGTATTTGGACACGTGTTGAATTTCAAGACATTTTGGATACACCTTCAAACGGAATCTAGTTGAATTTACAGTGAATGAGGTCTGTTGTTTTATGGAGTTTGGTGAGGAAATGAGTTGAATTGAGGATGAATGATGTTATTTAGACGAGGAATGAAAGGTTCAAAGAGATTGATTAGAAGATGGGTTTGGGTGAGAAATGAGAATGAGTTATACTCAAGGTTAAGTTTTCTCTTCACTTATTTAAATTTAATATCAAATACTTCTACAAAGATAAAATCGTAGGTTAACCAAACAAGCCCCAATTTTGTAATTCATGAGATTTTCCAACTCCCGTGATTTACAAGAAGCAACCAAACGAAGCCTAAGTATGATAGCCTGAGAATTCCCCTTGTGGCAGTTCAAATACATCATAGTTTAGTCTATAAGAAAATAATAAAAGACATAATTATTAAACATTAAAATTAAATATTTAGATATCATACAAAAATGAGGTGTTAAAATAAACACGAAAATAAAATACACAAATTCTCATTATAGACGGACACTATCCGTCTATACGTATAGACGGATACCATTTCCCCTCACAAAATACCCATCAATATATATACTTAAAAGAGGAACTTTTGAAGCGATATTATTGGCTGTAACTTTTGCCCACTATCTAAAGAAATAAAATAATGAAAAAATAACTTAAATTTATAAGCTACTTAAATTAATTTAACTGCATTAATTAAAGAGAATTAATCTATTTTCATAATTAAAGATAAAAGTCATAGTAAGTAAATAATAATATGTCAAAAGATAAAAATTCGTTAAGAAGGTAAACAGACGGAGGAAGCATAGAAGAACAAGGACTTCTACTATTATATAAAGACTTATGCAAACTCATATCACGATCGAAGACTATAACTACTTTAACTAGGTTTTTGTCAACTCATGTTAGTTGTTGTAGCTTTTTTGCCATCCAGTATTCTAATGAATATTTTTGCATGTTTTCAGGTGTGTCAATTGGATTTTCAAATTACATGTCATACGTTTTCTTTATTTGCATAAAGGTTATTTGTAAGTTTGTATTCCATTTATCTCATTTATTTGTTTGCCTTTTATTTATTTATTTATTGTGAGAGATATTTTAACAAAGGCATACAAATGATTGGGACGGTGGGAGTATATAGAGAAAGATCATTATCTTTGGTTTTGTTTTGACATGTAGTGAAGGGAGATGTTTATATTAAACTTTCTCTTTATTTTCTTTAATCGAATATGATTGTATCTAATTTATTTGCAGATTATAATCATTAGGGATGTTTGTTATTATAAAACGGTTGCCCCGTGGTTTTGTACTGGGAGATTTCAAACGTATGTGTATGTCTCCTACCAAGTTATTCACAACAATGTCGGGTGAGAGATTAATGCATGGTATTCGATTATACCTATTAGCTAGGTATATATGGTTCTAAATAGATTTGCAACGAATTCGGTTCATGGTTATAAGAGTGAGTTTATATATGAGTTCATAAAATAATCGACCAATACGATTATTTGTAGCAGTTGAGAGATCGTATTACTCTTTTTGAGTCAATTTGATTTCTATTTGGCCTTTTACCAACTTAGATTTCTAATGACTGTAGTTTGGATTGTAGTTTAACAATCAGACTCGGATGATAGATATTATGTGCAAGCTCTCAAAATCCGATTTAACACATATAAAATCACAAAAGAAGAACTAAAAGACTTAAAATTTATCATATTATGAAAATAAATTGAATACAATTAATTTATGTAAATAACTACCTCTTAAGAGAGAGGTCTCTCATTAACATTAATGAGAGACCGTCTCTCTTAAGAATTTGTGTACTACATTTTACCGTCTTTTTTTCAGGTCAGAAACTTAACTCTCGGGACAACCTGCAACCCAATGTTAATCGACTAATTTTCAATATGTTGCGATTAACGCTATATAGAAATAGCATATATATTTAATCGTACATGGTTTTAGACTTTAGTATAAACGTCATGCTATCTGCTACATAGCGAACATGTTTGTTTACTAATGAAACGTGATGGTGAAAATTATCATCTACTAATCATAATCTTTTAGGGTGTATATATTATCTAAGACTTCCAATTGTTAATCCAAACGTGGTCAATATTTTCGTGGAAAAAATGCAATTTGTGTGTGAGAAAAAGATTAATTCCTTAATTTTAGCATTATTCTTTTACTAAACTTCAATTTAATCACAATTCAAGGTGATAACATTTAAGTGAGAAATATTTGGAAAAAAAATAAAAAATAATCATACGCAAACTTCTAATTTGTACTTTGTATCTTTCCGTTTGATTTTCCTCAGTTTGTCTTTCAAAGTTTTATATTTTTTAATTTATTTGTCTTTAAAAGTTTTATATTTTTTAATAAATTAACGGTTTGACCTTTAAAAGGCAATAAGTACACTGAATTGGATGAGAGAGTATAACATTTGAGATATGATTATATGGATTTCAGCAAAATTTAATTGACATACAATTACTACATTTTGTATGATTATTTTGCCTATGTTTTAGTTACTTTTTTTTGATAATGTACTCTGTACCAATAAGAGGGGTAACCAATAGGAGAGTTCGTGTTTTGTAAACTACTCAAACAAAAATAAGTATTAATTAATTATTACTAGGTAAGATAAAGAAATTATGTATAAGATAAATGATAGAAACAATAGAGCGTTTGAATAGAGTTATAATTCTGTACCGTACATAGTTAATATGATGTTAATTTGAAGTCTTTAATTTGTAGGAGTATATAAGGTATGACATCAACATAAACTTCATCTATGATTCATTGATTCCTATGACAATCGTACACTAATTTGGGCGATATTAAAAACTCCAACAATTTTATTTCAAGCTATATTAAAAACTACAATAATTATTGTAAACTATTTCGAGCTATATTAGCGATTTCGATAATTATAAACTATCTCAATTATTATAATTTAAAGTCTTAGTTTTAAAATTATGAAATTAATTATTGTTACGATCAATGGCTTATTTAATCTTTAGTAGTCTACCAGACTACCATAAACCCATAAACTAATATATGGAAAGGAACCTTGGAAATTTACTTATTTAGATTTGTTATACCAAACAGACCGAGTGACCCATGAACGAGTATTTGTGTACAATGTGAAAGTGTTTAACTAATACATTATGTTGATTCTCAAAAGCCTATGTAGCGAAACTACCCGGGCAACGCCCGGGCTTGAACACTAGTTTGCCATAAAGTGGAAAGTACATGGGGGTGCCCCATCTTGTCCCTCCTACCCATTTTATTAGAGGTCTTTATCCGTCTGTTCGCCCCACCCATCTATACCAAGACCTATTGAATAAAATAAATGATCTAGACTCCTAATATGGAGTATGGAATATGGAGAAAGGAAGAAACCACACAAATGTATTCTTAGAGGATAACAAGATACTATATAGACAAAAATGGTTGACGAGACAAGGCATTACTCATGCTATTCAACCAATAAAACAACCGTGCTCGTTCATGACTCAGCAATCAATCAATCAATATCAATATCTATCTATCTATATTAATAAAGGAAGCTTTTTTCGAGCGTTTATAGAGAGTCCAACTTTTCAAAACTACCAAAAATATTTATTTAATGAAAATATATGTAGAAATAACAACTAATCTGTAAAATTGATATCTATTCGAGAAGTATAGTAATTGTAGACCTACTCAGATTGTGTTTCTTTCCAATAGGTACATTATATTAGTCTTTTTTGGAATTTGCAACCATGCTAATTACGTACTGTATATATAATGGAATTGGTTTCAAAACAAACAAACAAATGTTTATGACTTCTACGTTCTCGATTGCTACTAATTTTGTTTTTCACGACTTTACTCTATGCATATATTGTTTAATTATTTTAGATAGCAATGTCTTTTTGTTTATATTTTGATGTTCGGTTTTGACAACCTATTTTTATTCATTTGTAGGTATTATGGTGCTGAAGAGGATTGACTTCGTCTTAAGGTAATTTGTATGGTTTTGTTAATGTTTTGGCATTCTAAAATTAACAATATGTTTAATGTATATGGCAGAATGGATGTCCGAATTCTGAGGTCGTATAAATTTAATTTGATGGACGTCACGAAGGTAATTTAGTTTTCACCATATATTACTACCTTTATTTCCGAGGTCATTGTAAAAACTTCTCGAGCATAAAATTGCTAATATAAAGAGTTAATGAACTACATGTATGTTTAGAAGTTGGTATTTGAGAGTCCAGATTTACTTAGAATAATTGTGAATGTTTACTTATTGATATGAGTAGTGTATCAAGAAAAAAAAAAAGCAATTAGTGATAAATTTGCAGCGATTGATGAATTTAACAAATAGAAAATACAACTCACTAAAATTGACATTTATATATTTACCCACATATCTAACTGTTTCTATTTTTTATTAGTTCATTTGTCATAATCTTTAGATTATTGTTGTTCTTACTCCTTGGTTAAAAATAGAATTATTCATAGATCCTTTATGGGAAAAGTAGCAAATTGCTCCCCAAACATTATTTGATAATATGTGCAAATTGATCCGATTTTAAAATTTTGACAGTTTTTTTATTTTCCACCACCCAACCCACCACCATCCAACACAATCTTCCACCGCAACTTTATTCTCCTCATTTAAACCCCGTACATAACCCGCCTTCAAACCTAAGTTCCTAACCCATTTTCCTAATTTGATGTATTAGAGGTGGTAATAATTATTTTATAGAGTAGTACGTAAAAGTCAGTCCACCCCTTCCTAATACGGAGTATTAAGTTTTGTTATTGTAGTTGATTAGTCAATCAAATGCCATTAACCT
Source organism: Silene latifolia (assembly GCF_048544455.1). Lineage (NCBI taxonomy): Eukaryota > Viridiplantae > Streptophyta > Magnoliopsida > Caryophyllales > Caryophyllaceae > Silene > Silene latifolia. The sequence continues at coordinate 49,390,368 of NC_133527.1, read as the reverse complement.
TTGATTTATACCTGCAAACAACAGATGTGCCTTATCGCTAGACTCTATTTCTCATTGCTTACAATCCGATAAGTTACCTTGGACTTGAAGAAAGATTAGATACGAGAGTGATAGTCAGAAAATGGGTTGAGTTTGTAGATATTGTTTGAATTGTGGGTAACTTTTCCAGATTGTGAGTATAATTTTTTTTGGTACATCAAGTTAATAGTTATACTCTCCATTGGAATCCATTTCGGTACAATAACTTTTCTAAATTTAATATACATTGTTTATTATTGAAAAAATAAGTCGTTCATACAATATTAGAATTGAGCTAAAATTAAGTAATACGAAAGACTCTAACAAATGGCCCGTACATCGCACAGGCATTAAATCTAGTATATAACTAAAGGAGGCTTTTTTTCCTAATTATACTATTAGCATTAGAATTAGGAGATAATTAATTATTTACAATTTTCCTATTAGAAATAGGAAATAAATTACAATTTATTAAGGCTTTTTTTTCTAATTATACTATTAGAATTAGGAGATAATAATTATTTAAAATTTTTCTATTATAATTAGGAATATGATTTTCCTATTAGAAATGAGAATTAATTAATTATTTTACAATTTTATTATTAGAAACAGGAAATAAATTAATTATCTATAATTTATTAATATTAAAAAATTATGCATTAGTATTTGTTCACTTTTTATTAAATTAGAAGAAAAAAAACCTTTGATATATTTATAATATCAAATTTTATAACAACTTCCGATTAAAAAAATGAGGTATTATGAGGCTAAAAGGCCCTAGGCCGAACTGGGTTGTGACAAACGTGCGTGCATAATACGTACTACATGGAATTTACTCATGTAAAGAGTACTACATGGAATTTACTCATGTAAAGAGTAAAATGAATGCTGAAATATGCCCCTACGTCTTTTGTTATTGCTAATGTCATATTTAATTCTACATAATAAGAAGTTTATTTTTCCAATGTCATGTATTTCTCCTACTAATTTTAAAGTTATTTCCCTCACAATACACTTCAACTTCTATTGATAATTTATTATATATTATTTACATTCATTTGTCATTCTATAAAAGTATATTAATCAAAATTTAAATAAGATATTCACAAATTATTGATAAGTACAAAGTTTGATATCTATTTTTCAAGAAGTATTAAAAGATAAAGAAAGTTGCTGCTAATTTGCGAATCAAAATATCATATTATGACAAATGAGTAAATATTTTGAAAAACTTTATTGTGCGATTGTTTTACAATTTAAAGTAAAAATGGCACCACGAGTAATAAAATAGATTTGAATGAGGCTTAAAGGTAAATTTAATACACTTATTATAGAAATATGTATAAGGTTAAGATTCAATTCAAGCAACGATCAACATTAAAAAAAAGTCATGAAAAACACATAAAACGGTAAGAGTAGTCTTTCCCTTAACATAGTGAAGACCGTCTCTCTCAAGCTTTTCTTTTGACAAATTTACATGCATAAAAAACGGTATTATTCAATTATATGGAGCAAACTAATTATTGTTGATGCTATATTTTTTTTTGTGTGTGTGTAAATTGAGCACATAATCACTATAATTTAGGGAGAGGTACGAATTAGGGAAGAGTGAGACATATTCGTCATGCATAATACGATGCTTTAACCACGTTTAGGCAAAAATATAAAAATAAATGAAAAAATTTAAACCTAAAAGGGGGTCACGTACTTGCCAACTATTCTATAGTTCTCTACCGCATTAATATTCTCATGAAGTTTATGACATTTATTTTATATTAGATTATACTGCTTCGTACAATTTGTGATTTATAGGAGTAACTTTTAGCAAACATATTTGAACTTGCTTAAATTTATATATTTTAAGTGAAAAATATTAATTATAAATATGATAAATATAAAGTTTGATCTTTAATTTCCTAAGAGATAAAAAAAAATCTCAATTTTTATTTTCTTATAATATACTAATTAAAGGTCATAATGTAAAATAGGAAATTATCCCACAATCTACTATTTCAATATGTCGATGATCAACACTCAAAATAGTACATTTGTTTTTAAAATAGTGTAAAAACTCTCAAAATGCTAAAAAAATGTTCAATCTGTCGTTATCAAACAAAACCTAAGTTTCTGCATTTTTTTGTCATGTTCAACTTAATCTTTACGGGATGTAAAAATGATGAAGTTCAGAAAGTAGCGGTTAGTTTTCTGTTAGTTAGATGGACTTTTCAAGAGAGAGATGAAAGCTTTGCATTTTATACTGTTTTATGTGTGAACCGAAGGGATTAAGTAGTGGGCTAAAGGTTGTTTCAAGTGGGAACGAGGTTGATTGCGACGAGTTGGTTGACTAAAATTTTTCCTTAGTAGATCTAGAAAGGGGATAATAATTGTAAGATAATAAAATTTGAAGAAAAAAGGACAATAAAAATGAGATGGAGGTAGTAAGATTTATTTATGCAAAATGAAATAAATAGAAAAGTTCGTATATATATATATATATATATATATATATATATATATATATATATATATATATATGATATTCAAACTTATTCAGTTTACAAACATAGTACCCAAACACTTTGTTTGAGTATCTGGAATGGAGGTAGGGGAGGGGACGAGAAAAAGACTAGGAAGGGAAAAGGGAGAGAGATAAAAGGGAAGATTGTTTCTTAAACTTTTCTTTATTGAAGGAAAGATAAATTCTCTTCGATAAGGGAGACGAGGATCCATATCATCTAGAGTAAAGATTGGTGTTTTATGGAGGTAAATGTGATTTATGATTTCTTAGATGTAAAACGTGGCAGAAAGGTAGTGATAGTGGTATTAGATTGGAGGTTGTTTCAAGTTGTAAGAACTAATCACAGTGGCTGATGTTTTATTTTGTGGGTAAATTAGTGGGGTGGAGGGATGGTGCATTTGTGGAGGGTGATGAGTTTAATGAGGATAGTGATAATAAATAAGGTTATTTATCAGAAAAATATCGCTTACATTAAAACATATAAGTAACATGAATAATAACAAGAAACCTCAAAAGATCATACTGATAAAGTTAATCTTAACCCCATCAATCCAAATTAAAGTAAAATCTTAATTCTAACAACATTGTCGAGAGCAAGGGTTAGTTTCTATTGGATTGTAATTTTTTCTAGAAGTAGGGGTTTAGTTTTTCACTTGGTTGGATAAATTTGAGATAAGTTTTGAAGACAAGGATCGATTTTTCAAGGGATGAGATTGTTTTAGATCATGTGTGTGAATAGGGAAAAAAATAAGGGTCTGCATGCAAGATTTTGTTTCAAATGAGCAGATGGGGGTCATGACTATTGCTATAGAGAGAGATAGAGATAGATAGATAGATAGATAGATAGATAGATAGAGAGAGAGAGAGAGAGAGAGAGAGAGAGAGAGAGAGAGAGAGAGAGAGAGAGAGAGAGAGAGAGAGAGAGAGAGAGAGAGAAGTGGGGTCGTCATAAGCAACCCTAGCCATGTAGTATTGCGTCGGAATTTGGTTCACATTTAAACGTACTTTTATAGTTTGACCGGGAGATATAACATTCTAACTACCTCTAAATGTTTTTACATAATTACAATTTGATCCACCAATGATTAAATTATGGTTGTTATTCGAAGGAAGGAGATTTGTTGCATCATTGAGTTGATTATGCAGAGTAGATATTATTGTTTTCCTTGACCAATTGAAAAACAAATAGGCATTAATGAACAAATTCTAAAAACTATCAGTCCAAGTATCATATATATAAACTTCATATTGGTTTTATTTTCCTGAAAAGAAGTATTTTATTAATCAAACACTCTTTTATTGTTATGTCAATATTATGTTAACGAGAATTATTTGTTGGTCATGCGGCATACATAAAATCTTAGACATGAACGATATACTATATGTCTATATTCCATTTTATTGTGAAATTTATCACACATTATTTTAATATCCGTGCAACGCACGGGCAAGAAAACTAGTTATTTATGGTAAACGGGATAATTAGGTCGTGTTAACTTAGATCTGGTCATTTTGGGGTTGTTGTATATCCAGATCAGATCAAATTGGACCGGATCATTTTCATATTTCAGTGTGCTACGGGTCGTACGAGTTTCAGGTATGAATCACCAAGGATTAGTTATCTACGAGTCAATTGTAAGAACAATTTTACAAGTAACTTTTTGTTTTAAAAATAAGTGTTATTTATATAGGCAATTAATAATGCTACGAGCTAATTTAATGATGTCACGAATTTTTTGTATGCTAATGCAAGTTTGCAATTAAACAACACATAGTAAGTTCGTGACATTAAATATTCATTCTCTGGAATTATGGTTACCCGTTTTAAAATAAGAACTTTTCTTTTAATAATGTAGATAATAATAAATTTAATTTGAAAATAACTTTTTTAGGTCACTTCGAATCATTTCTCATCGGACCATTTTTGTGTCAAGTCATTCTAGTCCAACAAGTTCGGATTGGAACTCGGGCTCGTGACTTAAAGGTTGCTTGGCGCTGCTTCTTATTTCGTTTTAGCACTTGTCTAGGACGATCTTGATTTCGGTTAATCCGAATACATGACGGATCATATTGACGAGTTTATATTTTACATTTCACATCTTAAACACACTTTTTCAAACAAATGGATCGTGTTAAGCATCGTAAGCCTAACTTGGTAAATGGATGTTTAATTTACGTCTTTGCATGCAAATCAACTTTTAAATACAACTCGACATCATTTAGTTGATATTTGGATAAACAATTGACATAGCACATTCACATGTTAGGTTTAAACTTATGGATGCGCATTCATGCATTAAACCCGTTTTATCAACTTTTGTACTTAACCAACCAAGTTCGATCGGTAGAGGCCGCTACCAGCGAGCGGGATCGGGTGTTCGATTAACGAGCTTCCCAATACGTACCCTTACCTCTTACTCAGAACCTTTGGATAGTGGATGGTCTTATCCAGGCGCACGAGAGTCATTCTAGCGATACGATGTTAAAAGAGGGACGAGTCCTTATATTTAGTAACTATGTCAAACATTGCTTTGTGCTTCGTTTGACCGAGGTATAAAGTGGATCCGAACGGTTTCCAGGCATCCTATAATTGCTTGGTGGCGACTCCGAACATCTCTGCATCGTTTGGAGACCTTCATCGAGACGAAACCGACCGATCTAAAGTGATACGGTCGAGAGCATTTATACGTCCCCGAACGTGGCTCTTCGACCGCCGTATGTCCGCAGACCGGCGTGCGGGTGGCCCATGTCCACACTTGTCCACTCGGTCGAGTGCCCAATTTTCCAAAAGTTTTTCAGATTATGGAAATTGGTGTAACATTCCATTTGATGTTATGAGTATCTTAATATTGTATTTTCTAGTGGATGATATGTTACGGAGCTAGCAGCGTTTGTTTTGGTAGTGTATGGAGTTAGTGTCGAGAGAGATATAATGTAGTTGATACGATATCGTGAGGCATGTTTTGGAGGTAGGCGTAGTTGGTGGAGTTGGTGTTAAGAGTTCATGTTTTATAGGGTGAGGTTTTGTTTTGAGTTTTTAGTTGCGTTGTTGTGTCTTAATTGAGTTGGTAGGTTTGTTTTTATGTATGGGTTGAACTTCGGAGACGAAGTTCTTTTTAAGGAGGGAAGACTGTAATACTACGGTTTTATGAGTCTATGGGTACTCTATCGAGTGGGGCTTACTCTATCGAGTAAGTAGTTTTTGACGCAAAACAGTAGTCTGCCTGTAGGGTACTCGATCGAGTAAGTTGGGTACTCGATCGAGTAAGTTGGTTACTCGATCGAGTAGAGGGCACTCGATCGAGTAAGTGCCCTACTCGATCGAGTAAGTGTGTTTTACGGGTCTGTTTTGTCGGGTTTTGCTAATAATGCGAGATTAATATAAAAGGCTTCCATCATTTTCTTTAATCACTTTTCACCTCTCTAAACCTTTCAAAAGAAAAATAAATTACGTAGTTCTCTCTCGTCGCGTTGTTGGCAAATCCTAATGGCTAGAATCATCAGATCGTTAAGTTCTTTACGCCGTTGAGACCATCGTGTTATGGGTAAGATCCTTGTACCGTTTTTATGTTGTTTCTTTGAGTTTGGTTAAAACCGTAATTGGGTAGATTTGGGGGTTTTTATGATTGTATGATTAAGGTAGTATTTGTATGAATGTATGTGTAGGAGGAGGGTTCGTAGAAGAGAGGTTTTGAGACAGCTGTTAGATCGTCTGATTCTGTGATTGCTGTTCCAGGTAGGGTTTCCCTACTCAGTATTAGTTACATAATGTGTGGTGATTGTGCTGTAGTTAGTGATTGTTGGTTGATTCAGACGGTTGTGATTTTATATTGTTGATTGATTCAGACGGTTGTTGATTTTGTATTGTGATTATTGTTTAATTGTCTGTGATCTTCGGGGTGCGTCCCTGACTGAGTGGAGTCACTTGCGGGAGTGTCTTCACGCCCTTGATTCGCCTTCTGTGGAACCCGCCACAGAAGGGATGTGCACATTAATGAACATGAGTTTATCGCTCGGTGGAGATGAGCGGGGCTTAGGTGGGAACGGCTGCGGTCCCCCACTGGCGGCGAGGAGTATCTGTTGCGATGGGTACTCTGGCAGGGCTACACACTTTAGTGTGTAGTCAATTATGAGGTGATTGGAGATAGAGAATGGGATTGTGTGTGAGCTGTTTGTATGATTGTTTCAGTGTGGCTTTGATTGTGTAATTAGTAGTGACCCCGTTTAAATGTTTTAAAAACTGTGGTGATCCATTCGAGGATGGTGAGCAGTTATTGAGCAGGTATGATATGACGCGTATGGGATAGCTGGGATGAGTCATCATGTGGCAGTTAGAAGTCTTCCGCTGTGTTAGACGATGTTTTATAGCTTTGATAGTTTTATCAGTAGACCGTCTGAGAACCTTGTATTTCAGTTTAACAGTTTTGGTTTTGATCATGTAATCACTTTAAACTATACTGTTATTTAAATTATGTTTCTTCATTGTCATTTGATTATCATTACCTCGGGTAACCGAGATAGTGACGTTCTTATACCTTAAGTGGTCCTGGTAAGGCACTTGGAGTATGGGGGTGTCACAATTGGTCTAGTGCTCGGCCAAGTGTCAAGGTCCACTCGGTCGAGTTCACTGTACTCAGCCTAGTGTTGATTCACACTCGTTAGAGTGACTGCCTACGGCTTGCAATTTCCAATCGAATTAGAACGACGATGTCCCTGCAACATAAAGAGGAGGTTGGGGAGTCCACCGGCTATCGGTGTAATAGGTCCATTTTATATACATTTTGACCTCCTATTTTATCTCTATTTTATATGTCATTTGCACTATGTTAGTGATTTAATGAGCTAATTCCGTGTTCTAGTTGTGTTTGCTTGTTTTCATTATGTTTTGTAGGAAATTACGCTTTTTGTAGCTTTTCCCGTCAAATTAGCATCACCCAAGTTCACGAGGCTAATGAGAGCAAGTCTTGATCTTGCAAAGGAGTTTCGGGAAGCATAGGGGCATTTTAGGAAGAAATTGGAAAACGCGAGCAAGAGGATACCAAACTTAGTTGGTGGATATGTAAAGAAATGAGGATATGTAAAGAAATGAAGTCCAAATAAAAGCCCAAGCCACATGCATGCATTGGATGCCAAAGGATGCCTAAGATACCTTAGACTGACGCATTAAGAAACAAGCATCGAATTCCGCATAAACATTAAGTGTAAAGTTAAGACGGGTTTAAGAGAAAAATGAGAAAAGCCACGACCCCGAACGGGGTTCCCTTATTTCACCTTATTTCCGTTACTCCCTTGTCCTATATAAAGGGTGTTGATTCGACACTCGTACACTACTTTCTTACTCTTATTTCAGTCCTTAGATTAGTTTTAAAATAGGTTAGCATTTCATTTATGTTATTTACATTTCCTTTAGCATTTCAATATTGTATTATAATTTCCATTCAAGCATTTGTTCTTCAATTCGAAGTTTTATTTCCAATTGTTAAGGTAATTCTATTTCTTGTATTGTTCTTTTATCTCCCTTGTCATTTCCATTATCAATTAGTTATTATGATCACTTTATCATTTGTCATTTGTTCAATTTACATTATGCAAGAGTAGTTTACTTTGTTTAGAGAATAAGGGAAGCCATGCACAAGTAGTTCTCGCAATTGTTGAACTAGAATGTTATAATATCGTTTCATTATTTCTTTCACATGTTTGCATTGTATTGTTAGTATTTGATAAATGATCACTATCTTAGATTAAATTTGTTAATTCACTTTTATAAGTCGAGAGGCACAAAATTTAATTTGACAAAGCATGTGTTAGTAGGACGACCTAGTCATAACGAGAGTTTTCTAGGACCTGACCTATGGTTGATAATAAGGCCGAGATGTGGTTATCTTTAAGCCTAAATAATTAACAATTTTATCAACTTCCATGTTTAACTTGAGCATTTACATAATTTGCATGTGTGACCCGACCTCCCTAGACTATTACTTTATTATTGTTTTATCACAAGTTTACCAACCAAACCAAAGCAATCATACGATAACCGGCCTTGATAGAATTCACCCCATAATAACTAATCAACAACTCCCGTCTCCTTGTGTTTGACCCCTATTACTACATTTATTTGTGTGTAGGATATTTATCTTTGATTAGGGTTGCAACATCCTATCACGGTGACTCACCTCGAGTTAGTCCATACGTCATCCTACTTATCGCCTTTGATACCCTACTATACCAACATCCATTACTAATCATACACTATCGATAACACTAACAGGCATTCAACGAGCATGCCATATGAACCCAAAGAACGAGATTATTGTCCCCATACTAACAAATGTTAATCATTTCCAAAACATGCTACATACATTAAACCAGCCATCTAACTTCCATACATGATCACACATCGTTTGAATAAGTATATCATGCAAGAAACTTAACAATAATAACACTCACATGTAACCATGCAACGTTCCACGTAACGTTCTTCCTTACTCATAGCCACTCACGTAGGGACCAACCGAAACATAGACACTAGTTTTGATATGAGGGCGCCTACTCATCTAAAACCGACCTCTTATTGTGCTTATGTCGGGTTCATTTTATTAGACACACCTAGTTTCATTTTGGTTCATTGGTTTAGGTTTAAAAATCGTCGTTCTGATACCACTTTGTAACCCCCCCTTCTTACCCTGCCAAGGTAATGGGATGATCTTACCATCTCTGTTTCCCGAGGCTGTGAATCGGAGTTGTAATTAAGAAACATTTAATATAAATAAAGTATTCAATGAATTACGTAACCATGAATGAATAGATAAAGATTACAACTCATACTACTATGACTCTCTAAAGAAGACTATGTCAACCATCTCATGTCGACTCGACTCCAAGTCTGAAACTCGTCCCGTATCTCGTGTGATAACAAATCAACCTGTACATGACTTCTCCCCATATGATTGGAAATATCATATGGATCAACACAGGCCTCCCCAGAAATAGGTGACAATTTACACACAACTCAAACACGTCAGTTTCAATAATTAAACATAGAACACAATGCAATATATAAGTATGCAATATGCCAATGAAGTGCATAACCCATGACTATACCACACTACACCGGTACCGGGATATGCCTAGCCTTACCTACAAGAATACTGGTTCCAGGGACACGCCTACGACAACGACCTTACAAATAGGTACTTGGGACACGCCTGTGGTACCGGGTCCAGTTGCCAGCGGGATCCTAGACGTCGTGCCTTAACCACACGAGTCCCTCCATACTCAAGCCATTAATGTTCACATCCCCCTTATGGTGGGAAGCTCTAAGGGGCGACTCAAGCGTAAGACGGTATCCCAACCGCCTTACGTCTCCACAACATCCATAAGGAGACCACCAACATCTCTAATACGATACAATAACCCTATATGTAACATGAACTACAATACCGATTATGTGACTCATATTAAGGTCAATCTCAAATATCATGTTATTATGCATTTCTAACAATATGTGATATTCACCACAATCCTCGCCACTAATTATATGCAAAACGACTTGTATTACACAATGATAATAGAAGACACACAAATATGCACACACATTATCGATACCAAGTAGGATAAATCTACCTTTTTGAAAATCTTCATAAGCTACTCGAATCCGACCCTATCCCGTCTCATGAAACCATCTCATCCTATACAGATCACATAATACTATCATAATACATCCTACACTATTATACACTACAAACCCTTATTATCACCCATTAATTACCCATATTACATATACTAGTTACTAATTAATCAACCCAAAGAAAACCCTCAAAAATTAGGGTTTCATAAAAGATAGAAAGTGTAGATCTGAACTTACAAGGTGGAAGGAAAGAAGAACAAGATGATCAATCCCTAATCCAAGCTTGAATCCTGATACATGCCTTTTATATGCATTTATTCCATCTTTTTGCACGCATTTCCATGCATTATTGAGTAGCGTAAGCAACTATTCTCCCTTGTTTTGGCTACTTTGGGCCGTGTTGTATTTTATGCAGGTTATAGGCTCGAGTATGTTCAAACAAGCTAAAACCCATCACTAAAGCCTTCAATCTTCGCTTTGGTATGAAATGAGCATGGAAACCATACGTTTTGGAGTCCTTAGTGAAGTAAGGAAGCTTAACGAGCAAAAGAAAGACTTCACATTACTAATGCTTACTTTGAAGAGCTATAACTCAAGTTATACAAATTATAATCAAGTGATTCAGATTTTAGGTAAAAGCCTATCCTGTTAGCTTTCCAACGCCACAAAAAACGCTCTATTTTCCCAATTAATGAAGAAATGGCGGCCCTTTGAAGTTCAGTGCGCGTTGCAAGAATTGCGCGACGCAGAAAAGTCGATCGACGGTTCCACTTGGTCGATCGACTTATCTCTAGTTTGGTCGAAATATGCTTTATAATTTAAGCCCATTACTCCTCTTATTATTTAAGAAGGACTAAGTCAACATTATTACGTTATTTTTCATATTGCTTAAACTCTCTTTCACGTTGCTTTTGCTTTCAAGTTTTGTATATGAAAACTTATAATCTTTCTCCTTTCATTCGGTAATAAATTAATCTTCGTTCTTTATTTATTCTTTCTTTTTGTTTGTTCTTCTCCTTTCTTTAATCTCATTTATTTTATACTTATTAAGTCTTGTCAATTGTTTATCATGTTTAAATCGATCATCATATTTGTTATTGTTATCATAGATTTAATATGCGTAGCTAAATTTCTTTTGCTAGGATTTAGGGAAGTCATGGTTTTAAGACGATCATACACTACTACAGATACAGCCTATAACAACGGGTAAAAACCGTTGTAAAATAAAAAAGCGGACGTTGTTAAAGCGGCCGTTGTAGAAGGTATTTACAACGGTTTTGCTTATTTAGTGAAACCGTTGTCTAAAGTATTCACCACGGTTAAAAGCCGTTGTTGTTGGGTGTTCTCCGTTGTGGAAAGTGTTTCAAAATTTTGGAGGGAATGATATAACAACGGTTGTCGTATGTATAACCGTTGTTGTAACTTTCCCTCCAAAATTGTGAAGTATTTTGACAACGGGTTTATGGTACATACCCGTTGTTGAAAGTTTTTGTAACAACGGTTCTTTGTTTAATACCCGTTGTTGTAATTTTACCTCCAAAATTGTGAAGAGTTTTAACAACGGTTCTTTGATTAAAACCTGTTGTTGAATATTATGCGCGCGTATTTGTGAATGTCATTCACAACGGTGTTATTTTTATTAACCGTTGTGAAAGGTATTGACAACGGTTTTTTTTAGTAACCGTTTTTATTACTTAACTCCTATTGTTTTGAAAAAATAAATTTGTTTCATGCCATTCAAAAACTCGCATATATACCAAAGACAAAGATAAATCACAATTTGGGTTCATCGAACTCAATAGATTCAATTCAACCACAACAAAGAAATTTGCATCATATATATATATATATACTTACAAGGAGTTGAATTTACATGAACTAATCATTCCCTAACTTCAACAAAAAATTTACTAATAAGTTGATCTAAACTCGAGTATCATGCATATTCTAAGACGTAGTTGCCCCACATGTCTCTTACCTCGTCTATATCTATATTTGAGTCTTTGCTCAACTGTTCGACGGGTTGATTGCATCTTTGCGGAAAAAACAAAGAGAAGACATTATGGTATATATAGCAACAAGCAAGACAACATAGCAACATCATGGCATATATAGCGCAAGCAAGACAACATTAGCTCTAATTTAAAAAAGTAATAAACACATTATTAAATTACTAACCTTTGGAGGAATAATGATATATCTTCGCCTAATAATCTCCAACATGAACCGACAAGCGTAGTATCCACATTGTATGCTATCCTTTGGTCGAGGGCCTATTATTACATAAAAACAAACAGACGAGAGAAGGCTTACATCAGAATCTTGAACTTTAGGTATTGTATTAGTATTAAACACAGATTTTGCACTTAATGTTAGTGTATTTGAGCACGTACCCCTGTTATCGTAATAAATTGGGCCAACATCGAATCTTTCGTGGGTTGATCCCGCTCGTTTGCTCTTTTCTTCTCAAAGGCCCTTTTTTTAAAAATAAAAAAGGAGGCAGAAACTCATTTTTTTAGGGGCAAAAATGAGCTTTTTTCTATAAATAAAAATTGAAATTTAATGTTATTATAAATAAATCAGTATTATAAACTTACATATTAATCAAGCGCTTAAAAGTCTCGCTTGGTTGGTGATGTATAGAGTCCAACAGAAAACTTTTTCTTTGTCGGCATGATGGTCGCTAGCACCCAATGAGTCCTACATCAAGAGACATCATCATTATTAACAAGTACATATATTAGTTATGAAAATGCAATTGTAGGGGAAACGTAATATTAATTTGTTTATTACCCTTTTTCATTATAAGCGCCAAAAATCAGCTTCTTGGTTGTCGTCAATTCTTTGAGCAATATAATCTACCCGTTCTTTGAACGAGAAATCCGGAATAAATAAAGATAAAACATAGGGGCACAGGAACTGTATTGATCGGATGGAATATTCTTCTCGGGGATCACTCTCAATTGCAATATCCTACATTATTACGGTATTAATTCCGGTATTTAAAACACTATCTACCTAGTAGTCAGAATATTAGACTATGAAATTATTTATTAAGAAACTTACTTCATCCAAACAAATATGTGTGCTATATCAATTTGGTCTAGTCCAGCCCATACGGCTAGTGAGATCCCATGATATAAGCGCTTGGCGCTCGCCCCTAGAATATCCTCCTCGAGCGGAATAATTATCGATTTGCTCGGAGGCTATGCGATGGCCAGACCTCCTCATACAGATCTCATCATCGTCCCCGTTCTTACTTTTTCCATGTAATCCTTCCCTTTATATTTTGTGGAGTTTATACTCCTAACTTTCACTACAGGGAAAGAATGAGTCTTTGATGTGGTGCTACTACCACCAGCCTACACATGTAGTATAGATAATTAAAATAATAAAAAATCCAAAGGTAACATATATATCCTAGTTGGAGTAATAAAAATAAAAGCGTACTTAATTAAATACCTCGTCAACCTGCTCTTTCAATGATGAGGTAGTAGTAGCAGGTAAGACTGGGGACTTAGGCTTATCAGTCTTTTTTGTCCCCTACACAAAATTACCATGCTTTTTATAAATACAGACAAAATATAAATAAAGGGGCGAGGTTAATTTTTAAAAAAATGGAGAAGTTAATTAAATACATACCTCATCAAGTTGTTGTGAAGTCGAGGTTGTTGGCATGTCTGTGGACTTAGGCTTATCCGCCAAAGCCGCCTTTTTTGTTCCCTACAAAAAAAAAAATAACATATAAATTTAACATATAAAAACATTCAACAATTAAAAATGTAACACATATATATATATAAAGGTATTTCTTCTAACCCCAATCGCTTTCCATTTGCTCGGGCGGAGGCGGCGGAGATTTCTTCGCCAAGTAGATGTGAGTATTAGGCCATTGGATGAAACTTCCAAGCGCATCTCCCAGAATGGTAATGTCGTCACGAATCGGGACAGCGGTGGAAAGTTTTCATGGCCTGGAAAGACTGTAGTTATCTCTACTATTGTATGATTCGGCAAAAGTTTTTCGCCATGAATAACTACGTTTTCGCTGCGCAGATTTGTTTTCTACGAGACCCGCCAACACGCACACGTGGCTTTTCGATTCTATTAGGGTCAAGAAGAATAATGGCCTATTGTTTACGGCCTGAAGAATATACACATACATACATTATTATATCTTTGCAAAAACGCTTCAAAGATTCAAAGATTTTGCAAAAACGCTTTTCGTCTCGGGCCGATTTTTGCACAAACTTCAAAGCATTCATATAAATTTAACTAATTAAACACTTCATGCATACCTTACTGAAAACAGGGAACCGACTTGAAGGGGATGTATCTTTGTTTTCCATCACCCGTCTTCTCATCAAGTTGCATCTCCTTTTCGGACCTATTATTTACCTAATAAAATTAACCAATTCAATGGCACCATGTCAGAAGTTGGCAGTGAACACACCCCCTGATCTTACCCAAAAAAAAACAAAAGAAAAATAAGGAAGTATATTAGGTACCTGATCGGCTTTAGTTGTTACAACTTCAGAAGCATTATTAGGTACCTGATCTTTCTGAATCTCGTTGACCGATACTTCCTTCTCATGTATTGCCAAGGTAGTAGCGGCCTCTTCACCAATCTGTTGTACCTTATTATTACCCCTTTAGAAATGACATCCTCCATCATCTTCACTTCTTCTTCGGAAAGCTTACCTCCAAAGATTCAGCTTTAGTAGTACGGATGCCATTAACTGAAGCTGCTTGCCAAGAATGTAATGTGTCAGCAATTTTTATCCCAACAATAACATGTGAATTGAACTTAAATGAAAATAATAGAATAAATGTTACCATGTCAGCGTTCTCAGACTTAGTCTTCCTTTTCTTCTTTATCCTGGGCGTTTTCCCATAATATTTCGTTACTCCAACTCGTAACGGACGCCCCTCAAACGACCCGGATGTTCGGGTCGGCCGATCGCTCTAGCAAGAACGTCATTACGACCACCGGGAGTGAATTTCCCTTCTTCTACCTCTTTCAATACGTTATCCTATAATATATTAAATAAACTTCAAATTATATTTGTGACTAAAATAATAAAGTTAGTAATGAACTCGTCTTAATAAAATAATGCTTACTATGTTGGCCAAAACTTCCTCATCGTATTTGTCATGCGACGACCGGGATCCTTTAGGCGTATGCCCATGTTTATAAGTTACATGCCGATCCACCTCTTTCACTCCCTTTGCCACCTACACATTAACATGGTAACATTTATACACGTAAATGTGTATCAATGCAAGTCCAAGTGTGATTAAAAAAATAAAGTCTCACAGGGCAATAATGCATGCTACTTACGAGGTCCTCTTCTATCTTTCTCAGAACCGCCTCGAGAACCATAGAATTTCCCCTTCTTGCATGAAATGTTAGCACGATTTCTTTTGCTAACGGCCTTCAAATAATTATATAAAAGCGCAAGTAGATGAGATAATAAAAACATTATATAAAGGACTCATTAATTAAAAAAATGATAGGTAAATCGTTAAAAGGCGAGGATATTTAACCTGAAACTTCTCAGTAGTTCTCATCTTTTTGAAAAGATCCCATTCTTCCTGCTTGATGGTGGGACACTTGTTTTCCGGTGGGCTGTTACGCATCTCCCCCGTTGCCTTGTCCACATACAACCAATCCCTAGCAACGCCACACTTCCACTGCCTGTGGACATCAGCTGCCTTATGCATTAAATACTCATCATGACTTTCATCGGGTATAATAAAGCCTTCCTTTATACGAGCCAAGTATAACTCCGCCAATTTTGGATTCAAACTTTTAACATCCTCTAAATGGATAGGCACAAACTGTCTTGTGCAAGCACCAATCCAATTGGAGAAAAGACCCGCATTTGGACAAAAGAGGGAAACCCTTCTCACTCCATGTTATTTCGAACGGCTGTTTAGCGGCTATAGCTGCAAGGACTTTCTTGCACTTCGTAGCACCCTTCTCACCAGGCTTATTATCACCAGGCTCATTATTCTTTTGACTTCTTTTACGTTTTTCACCCATGATAATCCTAAAAACCAAATATGAATGATATAGCTGGATATGAACAACTTAACAACGTACATGCAGAGTATTATCTAAAACCCTAAACCCTAATAGGAATGAAAACTTAAAACAACAGATTGAGCTTCTAAAATCCTAAACCCCGATAAGAGGAGTAAAGTAGATGATGCGGGATGATAAAGATAACAAAGAAGACGAAAAACAAACAGATGCATGAAAAAAGAAACAAGATGATCGTCTTAAAACCCTAATGACGAAACACAAAATTAAAGTGAACATACCTGTTGATGATGATGATAAAGAGAACGAGCAGGATGATAAGGGAAGGCAACGGAATCGGGCTCTAAATCGGGCGACGGCGGCGACGAGAATGTAAAAAGCGAGGAAGAGAGAAGGATTAACACAGGATACCAACGGTTGGAGTAATAATGTTGTGTGTGTTTGTGTATGGCATCTTTGGATGGGTTTCTATATTAGTTTTTTATTAAGACAAACTATTAACAACGGGTTCTCAAAGCATAACCGTTGTTATATGTTAATAACAACGGGTCAATAAAAGTCAACAGTTGTCAAAACTTTATTACAACGGTTAAAATATACCCGTTGTAATATAGTTTCACCAAATTTGCGCCAAAATGAAATATGTCAAAAAAATAATTGACAACGGGTAGAGGTACTACACCCGTTGTTGAAAGTATTAACAACGGGTAATTTAAATATACCCGTTGTTATTGTTGAACCTCTTTTTTTTTAAAATTATCTGTAATTCCATTACGGTCCAAACTGTAACAATACATACTGCAACATTATTCAAAGCAATTTCAACACCAAAGATCCACATCTAATAATAAGATCAAGAAAATAAGACAACTTACACCAGCATGCTTGCATACTGTACATGTCCTGATGAACTATCTCAGGATCGGGGACGTTTCTTGGATGTCATAGTTTCTTCGTTAACCCAAATACCTTCACCATGGTCATCACGCATATAGATGCTTTCAGTGTCCTCGTGATCAGTGTCAACATCGTCGAAATAAGATACAGTGGTAGACTGATCCATTCCCTCAAAAACGACATCCTGATCATCATCATCATTATCGGATGGA
The DNA here is from genome assembly GCF_048544455.1 of Silene latifolia. Classification (NCBI taxonomy): domain Eukaryota; kingdom Viridiplantae; phylum Streptophyta; class Magnoliopsida; order Caryophyllales; family Caryophyllaceae; genus Silene; species Silene latifolia. The sequence continues at coordinate 49,373,053 of NC_133527.1, read as the reverse complement.
CTACTCCTTCTTTTCCTTATAGACAGTACAACAGACCACTTCTTATCCATAGGATCGGTGACTGATCGATGCCATTTGGTGTTCACAATTAAGCATATGTGGTCGTTGGTCAATGGTCGATACAAAACACAATTTATACTTCACAAACAACTCTACAATTAGTAAAGGGGTAAGTAAAGGTCGGATCCCAAGGGACGGGTATTGAAAACGAAGATTTCTATTGCTACTAGGGGTGTCTAGGGGTGTCACAAGTTGGGTTGATGTAGAAGGTTACTAAACTAAAATAGCAATGAAAATAAGCTAACAAGGTAAATGAAATAAGGGTGTAAACAATTGATTAAAAGCACTAGGGTGTCATGGGTTCATAGGGGATTCATGGGATATGATCATACAAACATGTTCTCAAATTATAAGCAAGCAATTATTGTTGTGATGGATCGAGTTGGGTTATATCTTACAATCCTAGGAAAGTTTGGGTCCCGGAGCCGAATCACATAGATTGTACAACACCTACAAGTCGACTTAATCTTTCCTACTTAACACATGCATGGTCTAACAAGACTCGAGTTGGGTTATGTCTTACAAGTCAAGTTGAAGAGATAGTAGATGATAATAAATGCAAGGATTCATAGGCTTAGCATTTCATCAAACATAACATGTGCATGTATTAAGATCAAAACAAGCAAGCAAATAAGATATGAAAGCATATTGATTTAAGCATGAATCATCCCCATGTTGGTTTCCCCTAATCACCCATTAAACCCTAGCTAAGAGACTACTCACTCATTATCATATTGATCATGCTAGAAAGGTTGTCAATCATACTAACATAATGAAACATGATGAATAAATGAAAGTAATTAGCAATAATTAATAAGGGATTAAGAGATTATACCTACTAATGATTCCAATAATAAAGCAAGAATAATAGAAGTACTTGAATCCTAGATTGAGAGGTTGTCAATCTCCCAATAATAACCCAAATAATCTTCAATTACCCAAAATAAAGTAAGAACAAGAGAGAGATTAAAGAACTAAAACTTGGATTAAAACTTGATTAATATTTGATTACAATATTGAAGAGAGATTTGATTGATATTAACTACACTAATTATTGATAAGAAGAACATGCCCCTCTAATTAGACTAATGGGGTATTTATAGTGAAAATTAGGGAGGATGCATTAGGGTTAACTAAGGGTTAAACTAGTAATTACACTTTTAAGTTGAGCAAGGAGACTCCGGTATTCAATGAGAGAAGGGCGTCTCCATTTTGTAACTTGAAGGACGAAACCATCTTTGTACCGTGATCCGAGCGGATGGAGGTCGAGACGGACGGATGGGGCATGGACGATCCGAGCGGATGGAGGCAGAAGACGCTCGGATTGGGCCTGGGGGATCCGAGCGGATCCTGGGTAAGGACGCTCGGATTGAGCGGGGCGGACGGACGGATCATGGATGATCCGTTCGGATTCTTCTACAGCGTCATTCCTTCTTCTTTTCTTCCCTTTTCTTCATAGAATCCTTGGGGATTTCCTTGGGGACTCAAGGATCCTTTCTCAACATTGATCTTCTACTTAGCTATGTACAAAGGCCTTCTAGTCTTGTCTCTCCTTGATGCTTGGTCATTGAATACGATCCATTTAGCCTCGTTTTGCCATGAAAATGCAAGATTCTTACTCCTTTCCTACCAAGGGATCAAAATCTCAAAGAATATGCAAAACAAAGATCTAAAGATAAGAAACGACCCAAATAGGCACTAAAAAGCATAGAAACAATGGTAATTCGGGGGCTAAATATGCGCCAATTATGGTCGCATCAAATATCCCCAAACCGAACCTTTGCTCGTCCCGAGTAAAGAGGTGACAAAGACTAGGACCAATACTAACCTAACCTAATAATAATAGCCGATATGAGACAATTAGCGGGTCTCACTCCGCCCCTTCAACTCACAACAAGACAACCATGAGGTAGGATGCCTTCTTGCAAGGCAAGGTGGGTCTTGCCAAAATGGCGACACATCCAAACATTAAAGCACACAAAAACAAGTAATGGATGCATCTACAAAAGAATAGCCACTTTCCTCATCTAAGTGGCGGAAATTATCTACAAGGGAAGCAATTCAAGGGTACACAATCCTTCATAGATGCAATTTGTTCAAACTACTAAGCCTAGAAGGATACCAATAAATCACCTCCAAAATGTGTCAAGCTAGGGTACCTTTGTCCTCAATCGTTAAATGCTTTTGTCAAGAATAGACTCCCTATGGTGTTAGAAACACTGGAGGATCGCGGAATTCCCCCTCTTGCCTAGACAAGAAGAAGGGTCGTCCCCTCTTTACCATGCACAAAAATGGATACGATGGATAAAGGGATCAATAGATATTTGAGTTTCATTTTGGGAGTTTGCTTTTGTTTTTGTTTTTCCCCCCAATTTCATTGGCATTTGACATTTGAGAACACTTTCTTTTTGCCATTTCTTTTTGATTTTTGGCATTTCAATACTTGACAACTTTTTTGCATTTTCTTTTGAACATTTTCAAAGTCACCCCAATTAGTAACGAGGGTGCCTTGTATTTGAAGCTTTAGGAGTTCTATTTTTGCTCCTCTTTTCATTTGATGCATTTTGCAAACTTTTTCTTTTCTTTTCATTTCTTTGAACTCAAATTGATTTCTTTTTGTTTTTGTGCCCATTCCCTTTTGTTGACAAAAATGTGGTAGAACATGGATGAATGATAGAAGTATGCATGGTTTCAAGGGTCACCTTGGAATAAACGGTAGCCAAGGAGTTATCACACCACAAGGTACTCTTGACTAGGCCTTAATCCATGGGTCAAAGGATACTAGCATGACACATCCTAGGGTGTTTTACAAGTATTCTAACAAGCAAAGTCTTAAGAATAAAAAGCATCTACTAGGGCCTAAATACACTTGTCAAGCTTCCCAAAATAGACGGTTTCGCAAAATTTTCTAACATGCAACTACATGCCATGATGCAACTAACATATAAACATCCTAGTGCATATGATTCTACCAACTAGTATGACATATAAACTAAATGCAAGTCCTAAGTTCACATTGTTTTACCGCATCAATCAAAATAAAGCCACATAGTCATTAACATAAAGAGGAAAAAGGAGATTGGAAAGATCATACCATGCGGTCTTCAATATCCTCATGTCTCGGATGTGGCGTAGTCAATCAAAGTGAACAAGGATGAAACAAACACAATATACAAGACAATATATACAAGGGAAATGAACTTGTTTTTGGATTTTTCAATTTTTAAATTTTTACGGTTTTTGAAATTTTTCAATTTTTTATGGTTTTTGAATAGAAGTTAAGTGTTAGAATTCCCATCCCCACACTAATATGGGCATTGTCCTCAATGGCCAAAATGATGGAAATTATGCAAAGATGATGCATGATTTCTATGCTAAATGCAATTCTACACTAAACTATACTACATGATGCATGTTGTTTTGTTATGACGGAGAGGATAATTTAAATTACCTCCCGTTGCGTATGCATCAACTTCCCCAAACCAAGTAAGACACTATTGCTAATGTCGAGACATGGGGGAGTTCATGCACATGCTATGCTATGCATGAGACTAGATTGTCATTTTGGATTTTCAAAAATGGGAACAATAAAGAACACCTCAATGGAACCGAGGTGTGAGTCCTTTGATGTTGCTAGGACTAAACTAACCAATGAGTCAAAGTTAAATAAAATACAAACAAACAAGATGCAAAGTTCTTTTCATGAAAAATAAAGATAAAGAGGAGAGATGAGAAAACTTCACTTGAACTAAAGTGGGTGCCTCTTGCCCGCTCCACCTAGTGATGAAGTAATCTCCTAGATATCGGCATCATCTCCTTCAATATCGGTATCCCAAATATCTCTTGAAGCATCACTTAAACTTGGATCCATGAATTCATCTTCTTCTTCACTCTCAATCTTCACCGTATCACCTCCACAAGAGTCACCACTTTCTTCCCCTTTGCGACCATTTGCCCCTTCATTAGCCTTCTCCGAATTTGGAAAAAGTAACTCCATTTGAGCCCACGATGGGAAAGCTCCTTCTTCACTTATCCGTCCCTTTTGAACCATGTCGTGGTATTGGGGGTAAAGAGCATAATAGTTGTCCACCTTGGTTTCATATTGACGGTAGTGCATGTCTTGCAAGATTCCCGTGACAAAGTCGTCACGGGGGAGGATGAAGGGATTAGGATGGTTGTAGGGTTGGTAGGGAAAGGGGTAGGGAGGCACCTTTATCTTTTCACCTTGGGTTTGTTGTTCTTGTTGTTGCGGTGGGGGAGCTTGCGGGGGTGGAGCTTGCCTTTCTTGACTTTGAATGAGGTAGGAAGGTATTGGGGACAAGCGTCCTCTCCTTGGGGAAATTCGAGGTAGGTCGGCCATCGGAAGGTAGATAGGATCACTTCCTTTTGTCAACCATTTGATCCTTTTGTCAACCCCCTCGAGGGTTATCCAATGGTGTTGGACAACAAGGAGGTCTTCATTGATTCTCATTCCTCCCGGGAGCGGAGTGTACTCATTGTTCTCGTTAAACCTAGGATTAAAGTGCTTTGCAAGCTTTGTTATGAGTCCACCATTCACTATATGCTTCTTCCCATCATCATCTCCATTCCGAAATTTCGCCCACTTCTCTAGCAAGACTAAGGGTGCATTGAGATGATACCCTTCTTTTCCTTGAATGTTTAGATAAGATTCCATGAACATGAGATCCATTTGATTCACTATAGCCGGATCGCGGCGGGCGAAGAGGGTACCCGAAAGGAATCGGTAAGTGAGTCGTAGGATCGGGTTTTGGATGTGAAAAGCAAGGCACTCCTTAGTAAGAATGAAGTCTCGGCCCGTCATGGCTCTCCATAAGGGTGCAACACTATAATTCTTGGGTCTTGATGTTCGGGTAGGCGAAACATCAAGCCCGAACACATTCGCAAATTCCACAAGTGTCATTGTTCTAGAGACATTTTCCAACCTAAACTCTATCGAAATCACTTTGTTTGAAGTTGTAATCTTTAAGCAACTCAAGAATTCGAGTACAAGAGACCGATAGGTGGGTTCAAACATGCGAAAGAGTGTTGAAAGACCAAAAACCTCAAATAAAGCCTCTACTTGGTGGAAAATTCCAAGCTTTCTCAAAGTAGAATGACACAAAAATTTAGTAGGAAGGATATTCTCACTTAAGAGGCGATGAAAGACCAATCGCTGAACATCATCAAGGAACTCCACATTCGAGAAATCATCGAGTCTTGCGAGGTCTATAATTTCTACATGTTCTCTTCTAATGGTGTTGAGATGAGAAGTAGAGGAACTCCCCATCATCCTTGGTCTTCTTGTGCTTCTAAAAGAGGATCTTCTAGGTGCCATTTTTGAGTTCTTTTGATTTGTGAAAGAGTAAGGTTGCTTCTTATTGATTGAGTGATGAAACCCTAAAAATTTGGGGGTTTTTAATTTTGTGGGTTAAGAGAGTGATTTGGATATGTATGGGAGTCATGAGGAGGTGAGTTTTATAGGGTGAGTGGAAGGAGTAGTGATGTGTCATTATATGGGTGGTGGGGTGTAATTTAATTGAGAAAAAGTCGGGCTGGAAAACGGGCAGGGAGACGAGCGGATTCACACTCGAGACGCTCGGATTCATCGAAAATGGGACGGGCGGATTCCAGACCAGACGCTCGGATTCTTCGACAGAGTAAAAATTCCAAAAATCTTCCTCGCCTTAAGACGTGCGTCCCGAGTACAAGACGCTCGGATTCTTCAGGGTTGAGACGGGCGTCTTCTTAGGAAATCCGGACGGATTCTCATCCAGAGATTTTTCTTGTTTTTCTTCAGCTTCAAGACGGGCGGATTTTACCAGAGACGGACGGATCCTGGGAGACGGGCGTCTTTCCAGAAATCCACTCGGATTCCTTAACAGTCAGGAATTCTTCAATTTTATAACAAAGCAGGTCGTGCGTCTTTTCCCTCGGACGTCCGGATTCTTTCAGGACGGTCGGATTCCAGAGAATCCGCACGGATTCCGGACACGAACTTTTGGCTTTTTCTTCTTTCTTTCAATGCGTCCCCACACCTAGGAATTTGTTCCTTCCTTCATTCAAAAACTTATTAGTAACCCTCCCTCACTTGCGCTCATGAAAAGAATTTATGCTTATTAAACAAATGCAAGTAAATGATAAATACAAGTTAGAGGGTTAGTATATTTACAAATGGCGGTTTAGGGAGGACTCCACCAAACTCTCATTCTTGATGAGATGTCAAGGAGGAGGAGGACCGAGGTAGATGGCCTCGACCTCTCCAACGAATGCTCCTTCATAATATGGCTTCAACCTTTGACCATTCACTTTGAATTTGCTTCCATCTTCCGCCTTGAGTTCGAAATCTCCATATTTCCCAACTTCGGTTATCACATAGGGACCCATCCATCTAGAGTTCAATTTTCCCGGAAAGAGTCGGTAGCGGGAATTGAATAGAAGGACTTTGTCTCCCTTGTGCAAGGCCTTTTGTCGAATTCTCTTATCATGAAGCAATTTTGTTCTTTCTTTGTAAATCTTTGCATTCTCATAAGATTGTAGTCGGAATTCTTCCAACTCTTGGATTTGAATCATCCTCTTTTGACCGCTCAATTTGAGATCAAGATTGAGCGCTCGGATTGCCCAATAAGCTTTGTACTCCAATTCGATTGGCAAATGACATGCTTTTCCATAGACAAGCTTGTAGGGGGAGGCACCTATGGGAGTCTTATAGGCCGTCCTATAAGCCCAAAGAGCATCATCAAGCTTTGTGCTCCAATCTTTCCGAGTCTTGTTCACAACTTTTTCAAGAATTTGCTTGATCTCTCGATTTGAAATTTCCACTTGACCGCTTGTTTGAGGATGATATCCCAAGCCGGTTCGATGTTGAACACCATATTTGGTCAAAAGGGATGCAAGCTTCTTCTCATGGAAATGTGTTCCTCCATCACTAATGATAGCCCTAGGAACTCCAAATCGTGGAAAAATTATCTTCTTGAAGAGCTTGGTGACCGTTTTTGCATCATCATTTGGGGTAGCAATTGCCTCTACCCACTTTGAAACGTAATCTACGGCCACAAGGATATACTTATTCCCATTGGATGTCACAAAGGGTCCTTGGTAGTCGATTCCCCAAACATCGAAAATCTCTACCTCTAGGATGCCCCTTTGCGGCATTTCGTTCCTCCAAGATATATTGCCCGTTCTTTGACAATCATCACAATGAATGATAAATTCTCTTGTATCTTGAAACATTGTGGGCCAATAGAAACCCGATTGGAGAATTTTTGCAACGGTTCTTCTTGCTCCATGGTGCCCACCGTAAGGTGATGAATGACATCCTTCCAAGATTCCTTGGATTTCCCATTGAGGGATGCATCTCCGGTAGAGCCCATCACTACACTCCTTGTAGAGGTTTGGATCATCCCAAAAGTACCTCTTTACTTCGAATAGGAATCTCTTCCTTTGGTTGAGGTTTAAGTTTGGAGGGAGAACCTTTCCAACAATATAATTTGCATAATCGGCAAACCATGGGGTGATGTGTCTTTCAAGTTGAGTTTGTATAGCCATCAAGATATCGTCGGGGAATGAGTCATTGATTGGTGTTTCTCCATTCTCATCATGAAACCGGATCCTTGACAAATGATCCGCTACTACATTCTCGGCTCCTTTCTTGTCCCTTATTTCTAAGTCAAATTCTTGAAGTAGCAAAATCCATCTTAACAACCTTGGTTTTGCCTCCTTCTTTATCAAGAGATGTCGAAGAGCACGGTGATCCGAAAATACAATCACCTTGGATCCAAGCAAGTAGGACCGGAATTTATCCAAAGCGTATACAATGGCAAGAAGCTCCTTTTCGGTCGTGTCATAATTCACTTGAGAAGGGTCGAGGGTTTTGCTTATGTAATAGATGGCATGAAGAGCTCTCCCTACCCGTTGGCCAAGTACCGCTCCAACGGCGTAGTTGCTAGCGTCGCACATAATCTCAAAAGGTAACTCCCAATTTGGGGGTTGGATGATTGGTGCCGAGATCAATGCCTCTTTGATTCTATTAAAAGCTTCAACACACTCGTCAAGAATTGGAATTGGGCATCTTTAAGCAAAAGTTGAGTGAGGGGTTTTGCTATTTTCGAAAAATCTTTTATGAAACGACGATAAAAACCCGCGTGACCGAGAAAACTTCTCACCCCTCTAACATTCACGGGAGGTGGGAGTTTTTCTATCACCTCAACTTTGGCTTTATCTACCTCGATGCCTTTTTCCGAAATCAAGTGACCCAAAACAATTCCTTCATTAACCATGAAATGACACTTTTCCCAATTTAAAACAAGACTAACATCTTCACATTTTTGCAACACAAGGGAAAGATTATGCAAGCATGAGTCAAAGTCCTTTCCATAAACACTAAAATCATCCATAAAAACTTCCATTATGGTTTCTAGATAATCGGAGAAGACACTCATCATGCATCTTTGGAAAGTAGCGGGGCATTACATAATCCAAAAGGCATTCTTCTATATGCAAAAGTGCCATAGGGGCATGTGAAGGTGGTCTTATGTTGGTCATCCGGGTGTATAGGGATTTGGAAGAATCCCGAATACCCGTCAAGTTAACAAAAGAATTTGTTAGAGGCTAACCTCTCAAGCATTTGGTCAATGAATGGTAAGGGGAAGTGGTCTTTCCTTGTTGCGGAGTTTAATTTCCGGTAGTCAATGCACATACGCCAACCGGTGATCATTCTTGTGGGTATTAATTCATTCTTTTCATTTGTCACTACCGTAGTACCTCCTTTCTTAGGTACCACTTGGACGGGGCTAACCCACAAGGAATCCGATATGGGATATATGATTCCCGCATCAAGTAATTTCATGACCTCTCCTTTGACAACTTCTTGCATGTGGGGGTTCAATCTTCTTTGGGGTTGAATGGTGGGTCTATGGTCGTCCTCTAGATGAATCCTATGCATGCAAAAGTTGGGACTAATTCCCTTTAGGTCATCTAGACTATAACCTATAGCCTTCTCATGTTGTTTCAACACATTAAGCAATTTACCTAATTGGTCATCATCAAGTCTATCATTAACAATCACGGGTTTGGTCTTTGACTCATCAAGGTAAGCATATTTCAAATTTGGGGGAAGGGGTTTCAAAGTAGGAGTTTGTACCTCCCTTTCCTCCTTTGGAGTTTCATTGAGAATTTGCTCCATCTCCATTAAACATTCCATTCTCATGACGTATTCTTCTTCACTTTCATTAACCTCATCATATTCAAATTCCATGATGGGTTCCTCTTGCTCTTGAGTTTGTAGAATATCTTCTAGGATAGATTGCTCATCCTCTATGGGTTGGCATGCTTCTACTAGAATATTATGCACCAACTCGGATTGTGCATGAGTGAGTTCTTTGTTAGCTAGAGCGGCCTCAAAGAGATCCACCTCCAATTCCCAATACATGCTCTTAGCCTTACTTGCTTCTAAGGCCTCTAATGCTCGCATAGGATCCTTGAAGTAAGGGATACTCAAGTGGTCCTCTACAAAACAATCAATGAAATCCATTCTTGCAAAATATCAAACAACTAGAAAACGATTAGAACAAACCTTGAGGAGTTTTACTTCCCCAAGGTGAAAAAGACACAACTAAAAATAACAAAAGAAATCTAAAATCAATTAAACACCGTCCTAAAACAACGGCGCCATTTTTGATCGATGCCATTTGGTGTTCACAATTAAGCATATGTGGTCGTTGGTCAATGGTCGATACAAAACACAATTTATACTTCACAAACAACTCTACAATTAGTAAAGGGGTAAGTAAAGGTCGGATCCCAAGGGACGGGTATTGAAAACGAAGATTTCTATTGCTACTAGGGGTGTCTAGGGGTGTCACAAGTTGGGTTGATGTAGAAGGTTACTAAACTAAAATAGCAATGAAAATAAGCTAACAAGGTAAATGAAATAAGGGTGTAAACAATTGATTAAAAGCACTAGGGTGTCATGGGTTCATAGGGGATTCATGGGATATGATCATACAAACATGTTCTCAAATTATAAGCAAGCAATTATTGTTGTGATGGATCGAGTTGGGTTATATCTTACAATCCTAGGAAAGTTTGGGTCCCGGAGCCGAATCACATAGATTGTACAACACCTACAAGTCGACTTAATCTTTCCTACTTAACACATGCATGGTCTAACAAGACTCGAGTTGGGTTATGTCTTACAAGTCAAGTTGAAGAGATAGTAGATGATAATAAATGCAAGGATTCATAGGCTTAGCATTTCATCAAACATAACATGTGCATGTATTAAGATCAAAACAAGCAAGCAAATAAGATATGAAAGCATATTGATTTAAGCATGAATCATCCCCATGTTGGTTTCCCTTAATCACCCATTAAACCCTAGCTAAGAGACTACTCACTCATTATCATATTGATCATGCTAGAAAGGTTGTCAATCATACTAACATAATGAAACATGATGAATAAATGAAAGTAATTAGCAATAATTAATAAGGGATTAAGAGATTATACCTACTAATGATTCCAATAATAAAGCAAGAATAATAGAAGTACTTGAATCCTAGATTGAGAGGTTGTCAATCTCCCAATAATAACCCAAATAATCTTCAATTACCCAAAATAAAGTAAGAACAAGAGAGAGATTAAAGAACTAAAACTTGGATTAAAACTTGATTAATATTTGATTACAATATTGAAGAGAGATTTGATTGATATTAACTACACTAATTATTGATAAGAAGAACATGCCCCTCTAATTAGACTAATGGGGTATTTATAGTGAAAATTAGGGAGGATGCATTAGGGTTAACTAAGGGTTAAACTAGTAATTACACTTTTTAAGTTGAGCAAGGAGACTCCGGTATTCAATGAGAGAAGGGCGTCTCCATTTTGTAACTTGAAGGACGAAACCATCTTTGTCACCGTGATCCGAGCGGATGGAGGTCGAGACGGACGGATGGGGCATGGACGATCCGAGCGGATGGAGGCAGAAGACGCTCGGATTGGGCCTGGGGGATCCGAGCGGATCCTGGGTAAGGACGCTCGGATTGAGCTGGGCGGACGGACGGATCATGGATGATCCGTTCGGATTCTTCTACAGCGTCATTCCTTCTTCTTTTCTTCCCTTTTCTTCATAGAATCCTTGGGGATTTCCTTGGGGACTCAAGGATCCTTTCTCAACATTGATCTTCTACTTAGCTATGTACAAAGGCCTTCTAGTCTTGTCTCTCCTTGATGCTTGGTCATTGAATACGATCCATTTAGCCTCGTTTTGCCATGAAAATGCAAGATTCTTACTCCTTTCCTACCAAGGGATCAAAATCTCAAAGAATATGCAAAACAAAGATCTAAAGATAAGAAACGACCCAAATAGGCACTAAAAAGCATAGAAACAATGGTAATTCGGGGGCTAAATATGCGCCAATTATGGTCGCATCAGTGACATAGAACACTTATTTAGCTTGGGATGCCATTATGAAAGGATCATCCTTATTATTGCCAACCTTACCCAGATTGACCAACGTAAATCCCATCTTATCCTTTCGGACACAATGGATGTTGTTATCAACCCAGTTACATCGAAACAAAGGCATTGTGAAATCAATGTAATCTAGTACCAATATTTCTTGAATAACACCATAATAAAGGCATTTTCCCCAAATAGGCTTTTTATCTTTTGAAGTAGCAAAGTGCATTGCCTCAAATTCAGAACTCACACCACTATTTTGCATTGTGCTCACCTCATCTTGCTCGCGGGTGTAAAAAGTATATCCATTAATGGCAAAACTGTTGTAAAAGGTGACTCTGGCATTTGGACCTAAACCAAGACGTAGTAACCTAGAAGAGATGTCATCACCAGTTTGATTAGTACACTGTAAGACAATATTCCTAAACCACTCTGGAAACGTCTTCGTATGCTCGTTCGCAATCCACTTCTCGGTCTTGTTTTGGTGATCGTATTTGAGCTCATCTTTGTGTTGTTGAATATAAGGTTTCACCTCATCTTCGTTGTTTAGCACATACATGTGTGCTAAATGCAACATTTCACGTGTCACAATTTTTTCAACCCGACCCCTAATACCTTTTCCGGTCATCCAGTCACTATGACGATTCTTAGGAACGCCAATCAACTCCTCAGGGGAGAGATGAGCGTAACAATATGAAAGAGCTTCGTCTAAAATAGCGCGTTCAGCAATACAACCTTCCGGACGATACCGATTAGATGTATAGTCCTTGTAGACTTTCATCAATCTTTCGAAAGGATACTGGTATCTCAAGTACACGGGCCCAAGGTACAAAATCTCCCTAACCAAGTGAATGGTCAGATGAATCATGATAGTGAAGAAAGAGGGTGGAAAATACATTTCCAACTGACAAAGAGAGGTTACAACGAGGTCCTGCAATGAATCCGCGTCATCGGGATCGATGACTTTCTCGCATATGGACTGGAAGAAGAGACAGAATCTAGTTATAGCATATCTTACCTTTTCAGGTAAAATGGAACGAATAGCCACAGGTAGTAATTGTTGCATCAAAGTGTGACAATCATGTGACTTTAACCCGGTGAGTTTTAGGTCTTGCATCGACACTAGGCTTTTGATGTTCGACGAATAACCATGTGGCACTTTAATTCCATTCAAGCATGCACAGAACTCTTTTCTCTCATTCCGTGAAAGGGTAAAAGCTGCTGGCGGTAAAAATGTACGATTACCTCTCTTCTGTGGTGCCAACTCTAGCCTAATACCCATCATTTTCATATCTTCCCTAGCTGCGGCGTTATCCTTTATTTTACCGGGAACATTCAGAAGGGTATTGATAATATTATCACAGACATTTTTCTCAATGTGCATGAAATTGAGGCAATGCCTGACCTCCAGGTCAGGCCAATATGGAAGTTTATCAAAAAATATGGATCTTTTCTTATACCCACGAGTAGACAATTTAAAGCCGCTCTTCTTCCCATAATCTATCTCAATATGCTTTACTTTCTGATAAACTTCATGCCCACTCAAAATTCTAGGAGGTTGACGAAGTTCTTGTCTTCCATTGAATGCTTTCTGCATCTTGCGATAACAATGGTCATGAGACAAGAACCTCCTATTTCCCATATACACATACTTACGAGAAGACTTCAAGTATTCAGACTCGATATCCTCCCCACACAATGGACAAGCCTCTTTCCCATGAACTGTGTGCCCAGAAAGGTCGCCATAAGCCGGATAGTCGGATATTGTACACAATAACATCGCTCTCAAATTGAAAGTTTCGTTCTTATATGCATCAAATACTTCTATCCCACTATCCCACAACAATCGCAAATCATCTAGAAGAGGTTCCAAATATACATCTATATCATTTCCAGGTTGTTTAGGGCCGGAAATTAACAACGACAACATCAAATACTTTCTTTTCATGCACACATATGGAGGTAAGTTATAAATAGCCAACACTACGGCCAAGTACTATGTTGGCTACTCATGTTTCCGTGTGGGTTCATTACATCAGTGGACAGCGCTAGACGTAAGTTTCTAGGTTCATTGCCGAACTCGGGATACTTAGCGTCGAACGATTTCCATTGCTTACCATCTCTAGGGTGTCTTAGCTTTCCATCATTTATTCTTCTGTTTCATGCCAAGTTAACATTTTTGCATCATCGGGATTCGCATAAATCCTTATGACTCTTGGTATCAATGGAAAATACCACAACACCTTAGCCGGGATCCCTTCCTTATCCTTATAACGCCACTCCAAACATTTAGGGCAATTGGTTAAGTTTTGATATAATTTCCGATACAATATGCAATCATTTGGACATGCATGTATTTTCTCATATTTCATACCCACTCCTCTTATTAGTTTTTTCGCCTCATATGTCTTAACGGGTAGAACATTACCATCTGGAAGCAACTCCTTTATCAAGGCTAAAAAACTAGTGAAACACGTGTCACTCACCCCATTTGCCCCCTTGATATTATACAACTTCACCCCAGCCGACATTTTTGTGAACTTACAACCAGGATAAAGAGGTGCTTCAGACTCACACAACTTCTCATACATGTTGTTAAGGTCATCCCAATTACTAGTGTCATCACCTACATCTTCAAAAGCAATGGACTCATCATCATTCTCTTCATTATCTATAGACCCAACATTCAACTTCTCTACTTCCAACTCTTCCAACTCAAAAACTCGGCAAACTCAGGATCATCAGTTAGCCTTTCGTGTACCTCAACATCATCTTCTTCAGAGTTATTCTCTTCCTCTAATGATTCCCCATGAAAAATCCAAAGTGTATAGGATCGACTAAATCTCCACTTTTCTAGGTGTATTTTAACGTCCGGAAAAGCCATATAACTAATATTACCACATCTTTCACAAGGACATGCAATACTAGAAGAACCTTTCAAATTGTTCGAAACGAATTCATAAAATTCAGCTAAACCATCCTTGTAGGTGCGGTCACTCATATTTGCATCAATCATCCAAGTTCGAGTCATTATTCTACATTCGTAATAATAGGCAACTAATTCAGAAAATACAATAATATGCAAACAAATAAACGAAATTCAGGAAAGCAATTAAGCTAAATTATCAACAAATTAGATAATAACCCAAAAAATCCTATATCTAGTTATAATAAGCGTTGCTAAGAAACATATATATACCTGATTGATAAACACGCGCGATGAGGGAGAGAAGACGTGACAACAGTGACGGAGATGAAGACAGAGAGACGATCAGGGAGGAATGGAGGATGATATAGTAGCAGTATTAGCTTGTGTTTGTGTTTGTAGCGTATATCAGAATAAAGCAATATGTTGTTCTTAAGATTTTCATAATATTAATAACAACGGTTATTGAGTCTACAACCGTTGTTAAAACGTATTAAAAACGGGTTCTAATATAACCGTTGTGATTACTTTTCACTAATTTGGCGCCAAACCATTAACAACGGTTAAAATTTAACCGTTGTTATTAGTTTTTTTATTAACAACGGTTGTTTAAGTATGACCCGTTGTTAAAAGAAATAACAACGGTTAACAACACATAACCGTTGTCATTAAGTTTGGTAAAATTCGCGGAATAAATTCTACAACGTGTTTTGATGATTTTCGTGAATAAGCGTTGTTAAAGGGCCGTTGTGATTGCCTGTATTTGTAGTAGTGATAGTTAGATTATAGGGTTTGGCATTTATATAAATCTGTGTTGTTAATTGTAACATTTAATAGCGTTTAATAATGAGTGCACGGAATTGATTATTTGACCTGGGAAACTTCGACCTAGATCGAGAGATTGGAAGAAGTAAGATTTGATATAAACAATATACTAACCTGATTAGAGCGAAAGCTAAATTAGTACTCTGGGGCAAATATCGGACCGAAAGGACCTTTTCATCACCCCTCAAAACATATTTATGCCAACCGTTGACCTTACCTCTGATCGTTGTTGACGGTGGTAACCCGATATCCTGGCCTCTTTCTTCCTATTATTTAAAATCCTTTTTCTACTTTTAATTTCTCTTTGCTTGCTAGAATAGTTAGTAGACAAACCAATCAAACCCCCAAAAGTTTGTGACTCAGACAGACTTAGAATTGCAAATAGAACACTTTTGTCTCCCTGTGGATACGATCCTGACTTCCTTTATTGCATTAGTTTAGGCTAGTTGGTTTATCTTTGATAGGTGTGCGATTTAGCCAGTCAAATTTTGGCGTCGTTGCCAGGGAGACAATGTTATTTTATTTGCTTTTAATTTAGTTTGTCTTTTGTCTTAGGGAACTTTAGTTCCTTGAGACCATTCTAATGATTTTCATCCAGTTTCCAGAAGGTGAAGATGAGAATTTCCATGATTACACATAATACCCCATAGTTATAAGTCCTGTACTCGGTCGAGTAAACGGAGTACCCAACCGAGTTGAACCCACTCGACCGAGTGAGGGACCGAGTGAACCTGCAAAGTTGTTAATAACCCCTGATTCGTAGGCCACTCGATCGAGTGGAGGTTCACTCGATTGAGTGGAGCTGCCACTCGACCGAGTAAACCGAGCACTCGACCGAGTGCTGCGGGAACCGCTGAGTTTTCATGCGCGGGATTTTCTTTTATTGGACCTTGACATATATATACCTTATTTTTCATATTTCTCCCATTTCCAAACCCTATTTCCTTCTCTCTAAAACCCTCGTACCTCTCTCTACAATCCCTACTTCTCAATATCCTAGGTCTACAACTATGAGTGAAGATTTTGGAGGATTCATTCACATATTCTTGTTCCTTGTCACTTGCTGAGTCTTATACTACCTTTTTCCCTTTAATTTGGATAACTCGTTTTAAGACTAAACTCTAGAATTTGGAGTTTTTAATGGGTGTTGTTAATTAGTGTTTTAATTAGTATTAGGAGTAATTAGTGGGTAATAATGAAGGGTTAATTGGTAGTATTAGTTGATATAGGATATTTTGTGATAGTTGTTATGGTATTATGTAGGATGAGACGGTCTTATGATATGGATGCTTGGTGGTTTCAGATTTACTTGTGAAGAATGCTAAAAGGTAGGTTAATCCTACTCGGTTTCAATATTGTGGTTGTCACATGTTTTATGGTGGATGTGGTAATTAGTCTCATGTAATTAGATTAATTACATTATAACATGTTTAGTCACTAATTATGTCATTAAGAGGTGATTGTGATGGTTATGATGTATTATAAGACAATGTTGGTCAAGACGAGTCGGTATTCGGTAGACTAGTATGGTATTGTATTTGTTGTTGGTTATCTTGTATAATGGTGCTTTGTGATGGTGTTGTGGTTGTTGAGGAGACGGAAGGCGGGTTGGGAGACCGTCTTCCGCTTGAGTCGCCTCTTGGAGCTTTCCCACTCCAAGAGGGATGTGCACATTAATGACTTGAGTTTGGAGGGACGAATGTGGTTGAGACACGACGTCTGGTAGGGGATTCGGTTGGCTTCCGGACCCGGTACGTCTGAGCGTGTCCCGGTACCTGTTTGTGGTTATCGGTATGTCTAGGCGTGTCCTGGTACCAGTGTGATTGTCGGTATGTTTGGGTGTGTCCCGGTACCGTGGTGGTGGTTGTTGATGGTGGTTCATGCATATCATGGTCGTATTGTATACTCACGCACTCGAGTCGTGTCGCACTTTATTTATCTGTTGAAACGGATGTTTGTTTGTTTGTTTATGTCTTGTCACCTCTCTTTTTTGGGGTGGCCCGTGTCGATCCATATGATATCCTTTGGTCATATAGGGACCAGGTTATGCTCAGGTTGTTTGGATAGTACGCGGGAGACAGGACGAGCTTGATGATATCACGAGACGAGTCTAGTTGGCTAGAAGAGTATAGATGTCATGAGTTGTATTTTATTTACCCATTTGTGTTTATGTAATTTATTAAACATTACATTAATAAAATGTTCTTTGATTGGAGTTCTGAAACCCTACCTTGGGAAACCGAGATGGAACGCTCCAATTATCTTGGATGGATAGTTGGGGTGTTACATTACATGCATAAATGGAATTAGTGGATGCGTTCTCATAATTGCGAATGCACACTACCGCGACTTACTGTGAGCCTTACTATCATAAGACGTATGAACAGACAAACCTAAGCCTATATTGACTCCATAGGTAAGGGAAGATTATGGTGGTAAGAATATTGGGGATGTCCTTAGTTTCTTTGAATGGCTTGCTCTTGAATGTATTAAACCCACTTTTTCATTTCACTCAGACATGGATGAGGGAATGGGTGAGACCATAGAAACCGTTTTAAGAAATAAAAAAGATATTGACGGAAACATAGAGGAGGAGACCATATGCTCAGTTGATAACCTCTTATTTGAGGATAATCTAGAACCCCTCTATGACAATTTTACTGATAGTGAGCCACATGAGGAAGACCTGACGGACTACCTAAAGAACCCTTTTGTGACGAGTCTTGTGACAAGGAGAGTTAGGATGCGCAATTGGAAGGTCTTGAGGTCAAATGGGACACATATGACGATATAACAGGTGAGCTTATTATACGAGATCCCGTTGACACAATTGACTTTATCACCCCTTGTATTTTGAATGACTACCCACATTCTCCTATTGCACACTTGACTCCTCCACCTCACATAGAATACCTGTGTAAGCAGGTTATTTCTACTCGCGTGTCTTCAATGTTATATGCTTCTGTTCTTACTAATTCTCCGCCTTCCTTTGATAGTAGTAGAGGTGGACCTCTCGACCCATATGAATTAGTGATGAAAAATACTAATATGTTGGTTGTCGATGTGGGAGTTGGTTGTTTGTCTTTTGTGACCTATGATTTGAGCTTTGATGTTCCACCCTTAGCTAATGGGTGGAATAATTTGGTGGATTGTTACTGTAACACCCCACGGTAATTGAAGAGGTCCAGTGATAGGCTTAAATGACTAGTGCTTAAAGGGATTGGAAGTACTACTCATATCAACAAATTGCACTTTCTTTTATGGTTATCCATGCGAAAGAACTCCAAAGTTAAGCGTGCTTGACTGGGAGTAGTCTTAGGATGGGTGATCTCCTGGGAAGGTTTCCGGGATGCGCATGAGTGAGGACAAAATGCTCTATAAAGGACCCGTGTTGATATGTGGGCCATGTACACAGCCTGGTGTGCTATCATAAGTAACCGCTCCCGACCCGGTTTGGGCCGGGGTGTTACAAGTGGTATCAGAGCAACCCTGTGACCGTGTGGTGATCAGAGGCAGTTGTTATACACTCATGGAGGCAGTGGTTATACGCTCCATTGTGATCACACACCTAGCGGGGGAGGATTCTGGGTTAGCGGTTATGCTCCTAGGCGCAACGAAGACGTTGCGTTCTTCAAGTGGGGGTGACTGTAACACCCCGCGGTAATTGAAGAGGTCCAGTGATAGGCTTAAATGACTAGTGCTTAAAGGGATTGGAAGTACTACTCATATCAACAAAGTGCACTTTCTTTTATGGTCATCCATGCGAAAGAACTCCAAAGTTAAGCGTGCTTGACTGGGAGTAGTCTTAGGATGGGTGACCTCCTGGGAAGGTTTTCAGGATGCGCATGAGTGAGGACAAAATGCTCTATAAAGGACCCGTGTTGATCTGTGGGCCATGTACACAGCCTGGTGAGCTATCATAAGTAACCGCTCCCGACCCGGTTTGGGCCGGGGTGTTACAGTTACGAGAGCTCTGAGTTGTTTTGATTATGCACATTTGTGGGTAATTATTTGGTAAGCTAAACAAGGTCGTGTGGGACCTATCTAAAACCAGCGCTGACCGGGAGACAACCCGGGTTGTACGACCTCCCTTTGTTGTTGGTTGGTTTGGGGAGGTCTGTATTGTATAAATGTGTAAGTTTACTTTCATCTACTTTATTTCATTTGCATTCATCTTGTTCGTATATCCGTTTCGCCTATATGTTGATCATTCTATTGTTGTTTGCTGAACACAATGAGTGCATTGTGTGATGACAGGGCTGTCGTATACCTATAAAAAATAACTAACTAAACTAACTATATAGCTAGGGAAGTCAGGTCGATCTCCTCAGCGAGGCAAGATATCTGTAAGAGTC
Organism: Silene latifolia; assembly: GCF_048544455.1. Classification (NCBI taxonomy): domain Eukaryota; kingdom Viridiplantae; phylum Streptophyta; class Magnoliopsida; order Caryophyllales; family Caryophyllaceae; genus Silene; species Silene latifolia. The sequence continues at coordinate 49,353,426 of NC_133527.1, read as the reverse complement.
CATCTATTTGGTCACAAATGGAGGGGGGGGGGGGTTGTAATTGGTTTTCTAAACTAAAAGATTTAAAAGGAAGAGAAGCAAGGAAAGAGCAATAAAGACAGAAAATGAGAATAAACTATCAATAGGGAGGGGACATGTTAGGATTTCGGTTCACTACGGTTGTCCAGTGACTCAACTGTAAACAACTTAGATAAATTACTGCGAGACGGATATGGAAAGGTCCTTCCGGTCCACTTTCTACCCTAGATTCCCACTAACTTAACTTCCGTCCTCGTCGGGGTAGTCTACTGTTCATAGCAGGCCTATTTAGTCCAATCTTCCGATCCAGGATTAAATTTAACCAGATTAAAAGGGTGACTCAAAAGCGTGCACTCAATTAAGTCGGTAAATAAAGTTATATTGTTATGGGGACAGAGTCTCACAATTAATTCATCTAACCTATTCACTATATCGTCACATTTCTACCGTAGATCCTCTAATCCTAACATGAAACAAATTAGCTACTCATGCTATTAATATTGTCAAAACCAACAACAAAGAAATAACTAACATTAAACATAATGAAATAATAATTAAATTGCATAAAAGATATTAGGGCAAAAAATTTAAGGAACAAAACAAGTAATTAAGATGAATAAAATTAAAGATTAAGAATAAAATAGAGTAAGGGATTACAATCGCAAGAATCCGGCGTAAAGAACAACTAAATCCGAGCGAGAAAATCCGAAAGCAAAAGTTACAGTGAAAGGAGAAAAGTAACGCAGTGTTTACAGTGAAAGATGAAGGATCAAATAATAGATTAGATGCCTAATGACCAAATTATTGTACGTTTAAATAGAAAAATACTAAGTCCATAAGCTAAAAACAAGTTCACAGACTAATTAAAGCCCATGAAAGACAAAACCACTATCTCGAGCAATTTTAAACAGCTCGATCGAACATTTCTCCAAGTAATTTACTCGATCGAGTAGAATTGTTACTCGATCGAGTAACCTCTAATTCCAGCACTATTGGATCGAGTAAAATAATTCTCGATCGAACATCCTCAGCCATAGAAACCACTCGATCGACCGATAAAACAGCTTGATCGAGTATTCTTCCTCCGAAACAGCTCAAACTCGTGACTGAATGCCTCGTAAACCGCGCCTTCACGCATCCCAATGCAAGACTCACTCTGAAAAATCCCATCTTCTCAAAATGCATGCAAAAAGGGACGAAAATGGTACGATTCCACTACTTTTACTACGTTCATTCCTACAAAACGGACAAAATGAACCAAAGTAGGCAATTCGGGGGCAAAATACAATATAAACAGTACGAAAGTACATAGAAATACGTGCTAAAATAGGCTAAAAAGACTATACAAAATGCACGTATCATGTGATTTGGTTTAGGGAGGGTATACATATGTCTGTGTTGCATTAATATGCATATTTCTTGCATTTATAAAAAAACACAAAAAATTGAAAAATTTCAAAAAAATACAAAACATGTTTTTATTTAGTCTGCATTTAGGTAAAGTCTTGGGTTGAGTCGGAGTGGTTATATAGAAATGATGACATTGCTTTTATACTCTTGCTATCTCATTTAAGCCTTGCATTATTGTGGCACCTTTATTTTGAAAAATTCATTTGCATAGTCTACAAGTTTTTGATAAATTCTACCAAACGAATAGACTTGACCTAAAATGTTGGCAAACTACTTAGACATTCTAAGTTATAGAGGTTTTATAAACTAATGATATTCATGATTGGTTTCATTTAGGATGTGAGTAGTACTCATTGCAAGGCATGTAACATTAATTTGGATAAACATGAAATTTGTCTCTTATTGCCTATACAGACTCGGGTTTGTGGTGGTGAAACATATGGAGATCGCGACCCTTCCTTTATGTTTTACCCCTATTAGCCTCACATTAGCCAAATTTGCCTTGTTTTGACCCATTTATTCAACTACATTCCTATATGGCCTATCCTTGTCAAGCTAGTCTTGTTGGTAAGTTTTTGAAACCTTATTGTGGTCATTTTATGAAGAATGCTTTTATGTTGGAAGGATAGTGATGAAAAAACAGTATTGAAAAAGAAATGAGAAAACAAAAGTGAAAAAAAATGATAAGAAAAATGAAATTGAAAAAAAAGGATGGAAACCTCTTATTACTCCTATATTCACCTTATTCATTATTTGAGGAGTATTGTTGTGGTTGTGAGATACTTGGCATTGTGCATAAGCTGTTCAGAAATATAGCCAACCTATCGACCTTGCAAGACCAACAAAATCGGACTCTCACGTGGTCTCTCTTCTCTCATGAAGCAAAGGGTGAATATTATATGTAAAAGAGAGAAAGAGAAGCAGTCGCTCACCTAACTGCGACCTCCATAACATGTATGCAACAAAAATGAAGGACGATTCAAGTACTAATGCACACAATCCAACCATTAATGTCCGTCACAGCCGAGGGCTTACAAATGATATGGGAATAGTGAGGGTCAGGTGAGAAAAGGCAAAACAAGTTATGGTAATGTGGAGGTAAAAGCGTCAAGCTAGTTCCTAACAGAACCATATAAGACCGTCCGAATCTCAACCGACTGAAAAATAGAGTACAAGTGCCCCTCATTTGGCACACAATTCACCACCCATTTACACTATCTCCTCAAAAAAATATGGAATAAAACGGAGGAGTGAGACCGTCACGATATAATAGTGAACACAGACGGACTCAAAATCAATCCAGCTCAAAATTTTTCAACTTTCATACTTCCTAGTTTTCACGTGATTTTCTGATTTTTTTCATTTCATTTTTTTTTTCTCTTTTCACGTTTCTTTTTTTTTCTTTTCAATTTCAATTCTTTTTTTCTTTTTCTCCTTTCTTTATTTACACCAACTCCAATCAAAATGATACGGGCCAAACTGCAGACGGAAAAATATACCACAAAAGACAAACTAAACTAGCTTGACTAGGCAGGCTCAGTTTGGGATGTAGCTAGTGGGTCAAAAAGGCAAGTTTTGGCTTAAGTGGAGCTGAATGGGCGAAAAATATAAGAAAAGGGAAAAATTTTCAAGCACCTCCCTGCATGTGACACCGACCACGAACTCGAATGTGTGCATTTTAACAAGAAATCAAATGTCATAAAAGTGCAAAAAATGATAAACATGCTATGCAAGGAGTACTACTTGTGGGGTGATATCCGTATAAAACCCATAATTTGAAGGATTATAACGCAAATTTAATACGTGATTTATAGTCATAAACGAAAACAACAATGAAACGATAAAGATAAGAATTAACCTTCAGTCCTAGTGCAAATTGGCAATGAGAGATCAAAGTAGACCTCCTCCTAATTGTTGCACCCAAGATCGTCTGAGAAATGCCCTCGTGCTAGAATGAATCCTCTAATTGCCTTGCAATATTGAGAGGATTATTTTGTAAGTTTTTCTTTAGATGAGAGATCTAGGTTTTTAGAGAGGAAAAATGTCTCTCAAAACCCTAAAATTTTTATCAAAATGAATTAGGTTACAAAAGAGAGAAAATCCTCTCTTTTGTTCTCACTTGGCCGGCCATCCATGGGCTCACTCGGGAAGTGGGCTTCCACTTCCTTTTAGTTTTAGCTCATGGTCCGGTTCGCAAATTGCTAAAACGTATACGACGGGTTTTCTAATTATAAATTGTCATCGGTTATCGGTAATTAAAGCATCAACTAATAATACGGGTCAGTTGAATTATTAATACATGTCCGACAAAGACAATATTGTATAATTAATTTATTCAATATACGTTAATCAAATATAAATCGTTTATATTCAATTTTACGAATTAATTGCTTAATTCGCCTTAGCCATTATTATTTAATCCGTATTAAATAAAATATCTCAACATCACATTTTTTGACTAATTATTAGTCAAATAACTCAGACTAACTGGTTAGTCAAATTTGGCATCTATATGACTGTATTTTCATACCGTCACATCTCTCAAACGTATCCTATAGGTGTGACTTTTAGGGACCAGTTGATCACCGCCATCTGTATGACAATAACGTCAAACTTATCTAGCAAGCCAACCGTTATTGATAAACGTGGACCAACTGATTTTAATACCAAAAGTATGCCCTTTGACCTTTTAGAGATTTATAAGTCCTTGCACTAACTGTAAAGGACACCAGCCCCAACAAGCTCCCACTTGTCCGTACAAGTGTATGTGCAATGACGTTATCCGCACGAACTGGAGGACACAGCTCCAACAAACTCCCACTTGTCCGTACAAGTGTATGTGCGATAACCGATTCTCATGTTCATTTAAAAATTTCTCCCACTCAATGTAAAACAATTTGCAGATCCGGATCCGCAAAGGTCGTATTTTACAATCGATCTGTATCTAGAGTGGTTTCCCCGACTAGAGAGTAACTTAAGCGATAAAACGACCGCATTCGAGCATGGCCATGCATTTCGATTCTGACTCCTCGAGTGGCCCGAGAAATATCGAGTACCGATAAAGGTGAATATTTCCTTCAACTCGACTCCTTCCGATCTAAGCACGGCATGAAATGACCCAGAAAAAATCTACTTGGCCCCCTTTACGGATGACCGTGAGAAAGAAACCAAAGTCACCCAAAAGCGTCGTAGTCTCAAGAGACGGTCGATAGTCAAAAGAATCGACTCTTAGGATCACCATGGAGGTCCTATCCACGACCTGGCACCGAATGTTATAAAACATTTAGGACTCCACGTCGATGTCACAATTGTGTCCTACGAGATATCCGTATAACTCGCCTCTGTGATTGGTCAGTCAACCGGTTGACTTATGGCTCGTTGAACCCACCATCAACCAACGTCACAAAATAACTGCCAGAGTTATCAGCTCATGTGGGCAATTAAGGACTAAAAATATAATGTTTGTTCAGTTCACTTTGTGGTGTTCAAAATTGTCGTACAATTCCACATGAAAAACAAAATATATAAATATCAAAACGATGATGTCGTATAGAGTACAAACGAGAATGAATCTAATCCATAAAAGAGTACTACAACTCAGGAACATGTTTAATTCCCATGGAATTAACATGCCCTTCATGCTTATCTTGTCGTAATGGTTTAGTGAGAGGATCTGCTATATTATCATCTGTAGCTATGTTTTCTATCACTACTTCCTTTTGCTCCACGTAATCTCGGATTAAATGAGCTTTCCGTTGTACATGTCTAGACGCGACATAGTACTCGGACTCAGTCGTAGAATCTGCTGTAACACTTTGTTTGGAACTCTTCCAGCTGACTGCAGCGCCATTAAGAGTAAAAACGAATCCAGACTGAGATTTCGAGTCATCTCGATCCGTTTGAAAGCTAGCATCTGCGTAACCGGTTGCGCATAGCTTTTGTTCGCCTCCATAAGTCAATGCCCAATCTTTAGTCCTCCGTAGGTACTTAAGAATGTTCTTGATAGCCATCCAATGTGAATCACCTGGATGCTGTTGGAATCGACTTGTCATACTCAATGCATATGCCACGTCTGGACGTGTGCATATCATGGCATACATGATTGATCCTATAGCCGAAGCATAAGGAATCCGTGTCATGCGCTCTTTCTCTTCCGGTGTCTCCGGTGCACGAGACTTGCTCAAATGCACCCCCGGAGCCATAGGAAGAAACCCCTTTGTAGTTAGTCATCTTTGAATCTCTCTAGGACTTTGTCTTTGTAAGACTCGACCGAGAGATAACATCCGACGTGATCTATCTCGATAGATACGGATGCCCAAAATTCTTTGTGCCTCACCCAGATCTTTCATCTGGAAATGGTTCTTCAACCATACTTTCACCGAAGATAAGAGAGGTATGTCATTCCCAATTAGGAGTATGTCATCGACATACAATATTAGGAAGACAATCTTGCTCCCACTCGACTTGATATATAGACATGGTTCCTCGACTGATTGAGTAAATCCATTATCTTTTATCACTTGGTCGAATCGATGATTCCAACTCCGAGAAGCTTGCTTAAGTCCATAAATGGAATCCATCTTGGATTTCATGGCCTCAAGCCACAGCTTTGAGTCAGAACTAGTCATGGCACCTTTATAGGTTGCGGGTTCACTACTCGTTAAGAGTAGAACGTCATCTATGTCATGTTCCTCGACCATACCAATGTATCTGTCCGGAGGAATAGAGACTCTTCCCGACCTCCTAGGTTCCTCAGGAATGTTAACCGCAGCCGGGATTAAAGGAATAGGTTCCTCCAATAGTTGCTCGGTACTTGGTTCTGGAATCTCCAACAGTTCGAAGGTTCTATCACTCTTTGCATTCTCGAGAAATTCCTTCTCTAAGAATGTCGCACTAGCCGCAACAAAAACACGTTGTTCGGTTGGCGAATAAAAGTAATGACCAAGCGTTCCTTTAGGATAACCTATAAAGTATGTCTTGACCGCTCGCGGGCCGAGCTTATCCTCGTGTCTCCACTTGACATAAGCCTCGCAGCCCCAAACCCGTATAAAGGACAAGTTAGGGACCGTTCCCTTCCATAGTTCATATGGAGTCTTGTCAACAGATTTAGACGGACTTTGTTAAGTATTAGAGCGGTGAAAGAGAAGAGCATAACCCCATAATGAGTCGGGCAACACGGTGTGACTCATCATGGATCGAACCATATCAAGTAGTGTTCGATTTCTCCGTTCGGACACACCATTCAACCGAGGTGTTCCAGGTGGAGTTAAGCGTAAGGCAATCCCACGAGTCTTTAAGGTGTTGATCAAACTCGTGAGAAAGATACTCGCCACCACGATCTGAACGTAGTGTTTTAATCTTTCTACCCAATAGGTTCTGTACCCTATTCTGGTATCCTTTGAATTTCTCAAAGGATTCACTTTTATGCTTCATTAAGTAGACATAGCCATATCTACTTAAATCGTCCGTGAAAGTGATGAAATACCTATAGCCTTCTCGTGCGGTGATTGACATAGGACCACATACATCCGTGTGTATGAGTCCTAATAGGTCAGCAGCGCGCATTCCAACACCTCTCGAAGGAAATCCGAGTCATCTTGCGATGAGACATGATTCACACGTGCCAAATGATTGAAAATCAAAGGCCGAGATAGCTCCATTTTTAATGAGCTGTTTAACGCGTTTTTCATTAATGTGTCCCATACGGCAGTGCCATAGATACGTTTGATCTTTGTCACCAACCTTTAACTTTTTATTCATTATGTGTAATATTTCGGTTGTCTGATCTAAAACATAAATTCCGTTCATGGAGACTGCCTTTTCATAAATCATATCGTGTAATGAGAAAATGCAAGTATTATTCTCTATTACAAATGAAAATCCAAGTTTGTCAAGTGCGTAAAACCGAAATAATGTTTTTGGAAAGACTGGGTACATAATAAAGCAGATTATATAAAAATAACTCAAATCCGCTTGGTAGCTGGATCACATATGTTCCCCTCGAGATGGCAGCCATTTGTGCTCCATTCCCGACACGCAGGTCCACCTCACCCTTTACGTGGGGTTTGATGTTCCGGAGCCCCTGCACATGATTACACAGATGAGAACCACAACCAGTATCTAGTACCCAAGTTCCGTAACTTGCGTGGTTAATCTCAATCATATGAATAAAAGTAGAAGAGTATGAAGACATACCAACAGGTTTAACGCGACCTGCCTTAATGTCCTCATGGTAAACAGGACATGTACGCCTCCAATGCCCAGTCTTGTGGCAATGATGGCATTCCATGTTTTCATTCTTGCTCTTTGTCATGCCTGATGAGTTGCTCGACTCACCAGGCCCACTCTTACCCGAACCCGACTTCTTGAACTTCGGTTTACCCTACGTTAGGTTTGCACGAGCTTTGCCCTTACCCTTGCCCTTGTTTATCACGACGAGAACATCTTGTTTCATGCTCCCACTGAACTTCATGTCCTTCTCGGTCTGTACGAGAAGGGAGTGCAGTTCATGGGGACTTTTCTTCAAATCATTCATATAGTAATTGGCTCTAAAGAGCGCAAAACCATCGTGGAGTGAATGAAGCATGCGGTCAATCACAATGTTCTCGCTGATCTTACAATCAAGCTCCTCCAGTCTCTCGACATTCTCAATCATGCTGAGAATGTGTGGGCTAACCGGTTGGCCCGTCTGGAGTCTCGCATCAAAGAAGCGAGTGGTATGCTCATAGGTCACGATTCTCGGTGCTTTCGAGAATTCCTTAGTGAGCGTGGTGAAAATCTTGTTTGCACCATGGGCTATGAAGCGTTTCTGCAAATTGGATTCCATTGCAAAAATGAGTACGTTTTTAATCGCTTTTTGCTTCCATGACGAAATCGCTATACTTGGCGACCTCGTTTGCTCCAGCCGTGGGACCTGGGGCTGCCGGGATGGGCTCAGTCAAATATTTGAGCTTCCCGTCAGCAGTGGCAGCATTCCGTAATGCCGCCTCCCATTCCGCGAAGTTTGATCCATCATTCTTCAGTCTAGTAGACTGATTCATCTGATTCATGAAGATCCGAAGCCAGGACTCACGGTCCAATGTGGCACTTGGCATTGGGTCGTTCAAATGACCAGCCATATTGTTTTTAGCAGTTTAAAATTCGTGATCTACGCTGAAAAAGAAAGAAAAACCAAAACGAAATAAGCAACTCATCGAGGTGATTTAAGTCTATTTAAAATTCATTTTAACATGTAGACTCATTGCACTTGTATAATTGATCTCTTTCAAGAATGATACAAGTGATCCCAAGACTCAATTTCCGTAAATTGATAAGCCAACTGTTTAGCTAATTCTTCCGTAAGAACTCTTGGTCGATAGATTTCCGTAAATCCTATCTATAGTCCACCATAATCACAGGATCGTACGAGTGACCATAGTGTTGAGGTAAAATAGGTCAATCGGTTCCAACTTACCCGACGTAGAAGGGGTCATATTATGCCTACCGACGAAGAAGGGATTCATTGGAGTTTGACCTGTAAAGACTATTCTCAATTTTTGTTTATAGAGGAAGATCCCATCAACTTAGTTTAAATTCATTTTAAGTGAACGAATAGCTAGCATTACGTGAATGAATTAACTGAGGTGATGGCTTAAAATTGATCGTGTGACATGAGAATGTCATTGAAAACTAACGCGTGACCTCTATATGAGTCAGTTTTCATGCAATAATTAGGTGGTTTGGTTTTAGGCGGAAAATGCTGCATACTATCGTTACGAGAAAATAAATAAAGGAATGCAATACGTAAATAAAAATTCCTAGTGTGGCCTATCCTAGTAAAATAACATAATACAACTTTGGAATCCACCGTTGGACCCAAAAAGCTTGTCTTGATGTTCCATCTTTGTCCATGCAGCGGGAGTGAGCATCCGGTCTCCATCTTTGGTCTTCTCAAAAATTACAATTTAAATTTACAAAATATAAACCTATTTACATTCTAAATAAAAACTGTAATTATAAAAGAAATAAAAATGGAGATACGAGATCTCAAAATACAACCAAGACCGTGTTCCATCATTACGGTAACACGTTCTACTAAGGCCACACTAAGTTACAACCGTTTGCAAAAATAAATAAATACGTAATTAAAAGCATTCAAATTAAACAAGAACGATAAATAAAATGCATCAACTAAATTAAATTCATTCGTGACATAATTCCGTAATTATGTTAATTTATCCAAACCACCTTTTAACAATTAAAATTATGTGACAAAACCGCTTCATCAACTTAATTTTAATTCATGATAATCCGTTACTTTAAATCGTTTTAAAGTAACTAAATTGTTCGTGGGTGAACCGTTTCACTATCAAGCGAATGCATAAATCCGTATTATGCATAAAATTGGCCGAAAAAAAATAAAACTCAATTTTTTTTTTTCTTCACGTCTGGCGTGAACAGTACCAGTAAATTTTTTTTTTTTTTTTTTTTTTTTTTTAAAATTGCTGCTGTTTGCCGTGAGCAACAAAGGAATCAAAAAAAAATTTCGGCTCAAAAACGTGAGCAACAAAGATCAAAACAAAAACGATTTGTTAAAACCCAATTGCAATTTAATCTAATCCGTATAGAAAAGAAACTACAATTGACATGGTCTCAACATATTGTTATCATTATCGTTTATAATAACAATATGCAAAGAACAAAAAGAAAACGAAACAAGAGATCGTCTGATCTAGCAATAACTGTGAGGCACGCATTTCAAAGCAAAAACAGCAAACAGGCCGTGTAAAAACACCAATGGCTGCACGGTTTTCCCAAAAAATTTCTGACCGAGACAAAAAATTGTGTGCCGCACGAAAATTTATGCAAACATTTTGATAGATCTTTAACATGTTGCAATGAATATCGATTACAAAACAATATGCAAAGATCAAATCGAAAACAAGACAAGCAACAACCAATACCGTGTAATCTTGACACGGTTCCCAAGACAAGAAAAACGCAGCATAAAATAAAAACTGCCGAGATAAAAACAGTGGCTGCCGCACGAAATTTTCAAGCAAAAATTATCGTTTCAAAATCGTTTGATGAAAATCACATAGAAAAATTTATGTGGCCTCGCTCTGATACCACTTGTGGGGTGATATCCGTATAAAACCCATAATTTGAAGGATTATAACACAAATTTAATACGTGATTTATAGTCATAAACGAAAACAACAATGAAACGATAAAGATAAGAATTAACCTTCGGTCCTAGTGCAAATTGGCAATGAGAGATCAAAGTAGACCTCCTCCTAATTGTTGCACCCAAGATCGTCTGAGAAATGCCCTCGTGCTAGAATGAATCCTCTAATTGCCTTGTTTATAGTCATAAACGAAAACAACAATGAAACGATAAAGATAAGAATTAACCTTCGGTCCTAGTGCAAATTGGCAATGAGAGATCAAAGTAGACCTCCTCCTAATTGTTGCACCCAAGATAGTCTGAGAAATGCCCTCGTGCTAGAATGAATCCTCTAATTGCCTTGCAATATTGAGAGGATTATTTTGTAAGTTTTTCTTTAGATGAGAGATCTAGGTTTTTAGAGAGGAAAAATGTCTCTCAAAACCCTAAAATTTTTATCAAAATGAATTAGGTTACAAAAGAGAGAAAATCCTCTCTTTTGTCCTCACTTGGCCGGCCATCCATGGGCTCACTCGGGAAGTGGGCTTCCACTTCCTTTTAGTTTTAGCTCATGGTCCGGTTCGCAAATTGCTAAAACGTATACGACGGGTTTTCTAATTATAAATTGTCATCGGTTATCGGTAATTAAAGCATCAACTAATAATACGGTGGTTGAATTATTAATACATGTCCGACAAAGACAATATTGTATAATTAATTTATTCAATATACGTTAATCAAATATAAATCGTTTATATTCAATTTTACGAATTAATTGCTTAATTCGCCTTAGCCATTATTATTTAATCCGTATTAAATAAAATATCTCAACATCACATTTTTTGACTAATTATTAGTCAAATAACTCAGACTAACTGGTTAGTCAAATTTGGCATCTATATGACTGTATTTTCATACCGTCACATCTCTCAAACGTATCCTATAGGTGTGACTTTTAGGGACCAGTTGATCACCGCCATCTGTATGACAATAACGTCAAACTTATCTAGCAAGCCAACCGTTATTGATAAACGTGGACCAACTGATTTTAATACCAAAAGTATGCCCTTTGACCTTTTAGAGATTTATAAGTCCTTGCACTAACTGTAAAGGACACCAGCCCCAACACTACTCTCAATTCCTAATGAATTGGTCATGAATGTCACCAGTTATGGGCTCTAAAACTCAGAAATTATAAGTAGCTTGCCGATTTATCAGGTCAAGTCTAAACAGTCGATCTGTTTGAACAAAAACTCGTAGACTATGCATATGACAAAGCAAATAATCGTCAATAAAAGTGCAAGGCTTAAGTAAAAATGACAAGTTAAAGTGCGATATCATCACGGAAATATTCCGACTCAACCTATATGCAAAAGTAAACGTGAATATTTTTGATTTTTTGAAATTTTTCTAATAATTTTTTTTTTGGATTTTTGATTTTATTTAAGATGAATAAATAAACAATGCAAGCTGAAATAAATAAACGTGAATGCAAAACAAATGCAAATGCAGACTCAAAAGGATGCAATACCCTCCCCAAACCAAAACGGACAACGCCCTCGTTGTCCTCCAGCATACACCAGCAGATATATACAGGGAAATGGGAATATACAACCTATAAAAGAAAAATAAAACAAAAAGAAAAAGAGAGACAAAATAAAAGAGTGAGATGGGACATACAAAATACGAACTTCCCCAAACCAGCCAGAAAACTGGGGAAGTGAGTAGACCAGTAGCTACTCGTCGGCCTCCTCGTCATGCACGTCCTCCACCATCACCGTGTAGTCTGGATCCACCTCCTGATCTCTCCTCCTGCTCTGCTCAGCTCGAGCTCTCTCCGCTGCCGCCGCCGGGTCCTCGTCCTCCTCCTCCTCCTCACTAGCAGACTCCGGATACCCCTCAGCTGGGAACCGATAGAAGGAAGGGTGTGGCTAACCCTATGGGATGGGACGGTGTCGTCTCATGTGGTCCTCGTATAGAGGGAACAAAGTCAAAGCTAAGTCCCGCTCCATACGAGCCTGTCTCTCTGCAATCTCAATCAACAAACCGTCACGGCGCCCTTGGTCCATGACCGAGGACGTCTCAAAGGGTGGAGGAAGTACAAAATTAGCCGGTAGGACCGGCTGTGTCTGTGTCTGATCGGCGAGCGCGGGAGTAGGAGTAGGAGTAGGGATCGGGGTAGGTGTGGCCGTGGAAGTCTGGCCACCTGTGGAAGGTGCAGATCCCTCTCCGGTCTCAAGTCTACGCCGCTTCTTAGCGGCGGGTAAGGTAGTAGGTGGGCGGATCGGTACGTGGTACTCGGGTAAAGGTGGTGGCCGGGCGCCCCGTGCAACAGTAGGCAAAGGGGCTAGACGGGGGAGAGTGGTGCAAGGTAGGTCCACGGACAAGGAACCGTCTATCTTCCACGTCCGATAGTCAGAAGTCAGCCAGGTCTGAGAGTGCATAGACGCTAGGCTCAGGTACCTATCTCCCTCGATGTACGGTAGGTCACGAGGCAAGGCCTGGAGGAGAGAGCGGGCAAGAATGGTGGCTATGCCACCGCTGACGATAGTGCCCGTGATCTTCTCTCCCTGAGCCTGGAAGTACTGGGCGGTCAAGTAGGCGATGTTGAGGGTAAAGAGACCCTCGCAATCGATGTTCAGGTAACCGCCTAAGATGGAGAGCTCGTTGTTGTTGATATTGTTTGGCTCCTTACGGCCAAAAATAGTGCTCCCCATCAGTCTAAGAAAGTAACGGGCAGGGGGAAGGTGGACCTGAGTGAGCTTTCGCTCGGGAAAGGTAGTCTGGGCCAAGGTCCGCCAAAGATAAGGAATGACCTTCCTAGGGGCAACAGTGGCGCCCGTAAATGAAAGTCCGAGTCTAGTACCAAACTCCTCCAATGTCATCGAAAAAGTCCGGTTGAACAACCGGAAAGACACAGAAAGGCTAGTGGGGGCAGCGTCGTGTGCCCCGGAGGAGAAGGTGAAGGAGTTGAAGAACTCAAGACTCAGCTCCCAAAAGGTATGGCCACTCATAGTGATGAGTCCGGCCATCCCCGTGCCCCGTAAAAGCTCACAAATAGGCTCATAGAAACCGAGCCTCTCAAGTGACGCATGACAAAGAAAACGCGTAGGGAGAAACTCGCTGTCAACTAAGTTATAAAATCTAGTACGATGTGCACCATTAACAAAAATTACTTGCGGGAACTCAGGGTGGAAGTCGAGGGTGTCGTCCACTCGAATTGTAACATGCTACCAACCAAGTGCCTTACCAGTACACCATTAACAAAAATTCTTGTTAACGGTATTCATACCTTTGTGACACCCCCATACTCCAAGTGCCTTACCAGGACCACTCAGGTATAAAGCTGTCACCATCTCGGTTTCCCGAGGCAATGATAATCAAAAGACAATAAAGAAACAACATTTAAATAGTATAAAGTTTAAGTGAGTAAATACAATCCAAAACCAACTGCCAAAATACGGTTTACATGATCGCGAAACAACTGTCTAAAAACTATCAAAACTACAGCGGAAGACTCTATCATCTGGTGGCAAAACATTCTAGCTATGCCATGTATCTCGACTCATACCTGCTCAACAACTGCTCATCATCCCCGAATGGATCACCACAGTTTTTAAAACAATTAAACGGGGTCAGTACTAATCACACAATTTACATAATTCAATAAAACAACACACAACGCAGCTCAATCATCACAGATATGCCCCGAACTCCATCACCAACTCCACAATACTGACTACACACTAAAGTGTGTAGCCCTGCCAGAGTACCCATCGCAACAGGTTACTCCTCGCCGCCAGTGGTGGACCGCAACCATTCCCACCTAAGCCCCGCTCATCTCCGTCGAGTGATAAACCCAAATCCATTAATGTGCACATCCCTTATGTGACGGGTTCCACAGAAGGCGAATCATGGGCGTGAACCCACTCCCGCAAGTGACTTCACTCAGCCAGGGATGCACTCTGAAGAACACAGACAGATACAATCAATCACAACTACTAATCAGCAATCAAACCCAATAACTGTCACAATACTCTTACGATAAAACTCAACAATCACAAAGCACAACCAACACATTATGTGACTAATACTGAGTAGGGAAACCCTACCTGGAATGCAATACAATCAGACGATCTCAACAGCTGTATCAAAAAGCCTCCTCTACGAATCCTCCTCCTAACATATGATCACATAATTACTAACAATCATAAAAACTAACAAAACCCCCAAACCCCCAAAAAGGCTCATGATATAAGAAAGAATGCCGAACATGCCAAAACTGCTGACATAGTTGTCGAGGATAAGGAAACCCCCACTAACGAACCTAACGAAGAAAGAAATAATAAATTTCGTTGGTTCTATGACATGGCCTTTGACTACTCTAAGAAACCTAGCACTTCACAAAACCCTTGTCGACCTCAACCCAGTAAGCCTATTCACAGGGGAAGTAGTTAAGAGAGACCTAGAGAAATTACTAGACCTAGAGAAAACCCTAACCCTAGAACTCCTCCCAAGTCAAATAAACCAAGGATTAGAAAAACGATCATTAGACAAGTGTGGATTCGAAAGGATCTAGTTTATAGAGTAACTAATCATAAGGGACCCAACTTAGCTTGGGTACCTAAAAACTGTATCTAATCCCTTCTGCAGGAAGAAGTGAAAGAAAACAATCAATGGTATCTTGACAGTGGATGTTCAAGACACATGACCGGAGATAAGAATCTGTTTCTTTCACTCAAGCCCTTCAACGGAGGAAAAGTGACGTTCGGGGATAACAAAAAGGGAAAGGTTATTGGCGTTGGCAAAATCAGAATTTCTAAATCTCACCCAATAAGTGACGTTTATCTCGTGGATGATCTAAAACACAATTTGCTAAGCATATCTCAACTATGCGACAAAGGTAACAAAGTAGTTTTTCATATTGATAGTTGTCGCATTATTATTGAAGGAACTAGCAACGTCATTCTTGAAGGCCACCGAAAAAGGAATGTGTATATGGTAGATTTAAATGCTGTGCCTACTAACTCCTTTTCGTGTATGAAAGTTACACTTGATGATCCTTGTTTATGGCATAAACGGTTTGGTCACATCAGCTCACTAACCTTGAACAAGCTCAAGAAGTGGGACTTGGTGGAAGGGTTACCTAAAATCAAGTTCGACCAAGAAAAGATGTGTGACATTTGTGCAAGGTGCAAACAAGTAAGATCATCGTTTAAACCGAAAAGAGTAGTAAGCACAAATCAAGCCTTGGAATTAGTGCACATGGATTTATGTGGACCAATGAAGGTAAGGAGTAGAGGAGGATCCAGGTACGTCTTCGTTCTTGTAGATGACTACTCAAGGTATGTATGGCCTATCTTTCTTCATTCAAAAGACGAGACTTTTGATGAATTTGATTGTCTTATGAAACGTGTTCAAAACAAATATAAGACTAATCTTGTATCTATTCGTACGGATCATGGCACCGAATTTGACAACCAAACTTTTATAGAATATTGTAGAGTTAATGGTGTAGGTCATAACTTTTCTGCACCAAGAACTCCTCAACAAAACGGTGTCATTGAACGTATGAATAGAACTTTAGAAGACATGGCACGCACAATGCTTCTGTGTAGTGGTTTACCTCGTAATTTTTGGGCTGAAGCCATAAACACTTCTTGCTACATCCATAATTGTGCTATGATCCAACCTATCCTCAAGAAAACCCCCTACGAACTTCTCAGAGGTCGAAAACCAAATATCTCCCATCTTCGTTGCTTTGGGAGAAAGTGCTTTGTGCATAACAACGGTAAAAACCGTTTAAGCAAATTCGACCCTAGAAGTGATGAGGCGATTTTCATAGGATACTCAGATCATAGCAAGGCTTACAAAGTCTTCAATAAAATAACTCTCTGTATTGAAGAAAGTGTCCACGTTATTTTTGATGAAGATAACGTGTTCGATAAGCCTTTACCGGATGAGGAAGAAGACTTGGATGAACCCGACTTTCGTCTTTCAAGAGACGACCCCCCGGAATTGGAATTAGAGGATAACGAAATTGAGGGAATAAGTGATGAACTTATTCGTTCCTCAAAAGATATAAAAGAGAAAGACAAAGTTATAGTTGATGATACTATAACATTGACTCAAGACAAGAACTCCCAAACCAATGTTATAGATGATGTTGCTGTAACATTGAATCCAAATCAAGGTATAGAGTCCGAGGTTATAATCGGCTCAAATACAACACCTGGATTGGATTCAGGGGGAACTTCCTCTAATTCTGAACCAAATGAAGTCGGGACAAGCTCGAATAACGAGAAAGAACCAAGCACTTCAACAAAGTGGAAATACAAGAACTCACACCCTATGGACAATATTCTTGGAAATATTAAGAAGGGTGTTCAAACAAGACGTTCCTTAAACAACTTCTGCTCTTTCTACTCTTTCCTATCCATGATCGAACCCAAGAATATCAATGAAGCTCTCGCTGAATCAGATTGGATTATAGCCATGCAAGAAGAGCTTCAACAGTTCGAAAGAAACAAGGTTTGGCATTTAGTTCCTAGACCAAAAGATCGTACAGTCATTGGAACTCGGTGGGTCTTCAGGAACAAATTAGATGATGCCGGAGTCATTATCAGAAACAAAGCAATATTGGTGGTCCAAGGATATAATCAACAAGAAGGAATAGATTATGACGAGACTTTCACAGCTGTTGCTCGTCTTGAAGCTATTAGACTTCTGATAACATTCGCCGTACACAAGGGAATGAAGCTCTTCCAGATGGACGTCAAGACGACATTCTTGAACGATTATTTAAAAGAGAAAGTCTTCGTTGAACAACCCCCTGGTTTTAAGAATATCAAATTTGAGGATCACGTTTTCAAATTAGATAAAGCTCTATACGGATTGAAGCAAGCACCTAGGGCTTGGTACGACAGATTATCCAAGTTTCTACTTGACAGTGGATTCAGTAGAGGATCCGTCGACAAAACCCTATTTCTAAAAACTGAGGATTCTGACCTTTTGGTTGTTCAAATATACGTCGATGATATCATCTTTGGATCGACCAACCGAAGCTTATGCAAATATTTTTCTGAGTTGATGACTTCCGAGTTCGAGATGAGTATGATGGGAGAATTGAAATTCTTCCTAGGTCTGCAAATACAACAAACAGATGAAGGCATTAAGATCCATCAACAGAAATATATCAAAGAATTGATTCGGAAATTCGGAATGGAAAATTCACACGCTATGCCAACTCCAATGGTCGAGAACAAGAAATTGACATTGGATGAAAACGGTAAATTAGTTGATGAAACTACTTACCGTGGGATGATTGGTTCACTGTTATATTTGACCGCAAGTAGACCCGATATTATGTTTAGCGTATGCGTTTGTGCGAGATATCAATCATCTCCCAAAGAATCGCATATGACGGTCGTAAAATGGATTTTACGTTATTTGATTGGAACGGCCAACTTATACCTATGGTATCCAATGGAATGCAATTTTGACCTAGTCGGTTATTCTGATGCCGACTACGCAGGATGTTCTCTAGACAGAAAAAGCACGTCGGGTGTCGCCACGTTTGTCGGACCGTGTATCATCACGTGGGGTTTTAAGAAACAAAATTCGGTTGTTCTCTCAACTGCTGAAGCCGAATATATTGCTGCAGGACTGGTATGTACTCAACTTTTATGGCTTAAGCAACAATTACGTGATTATGGTGTTGACGTAGGATGTATTCCCATTTTATGTGATAATACTAGTGCAATAATTATTTCTAAAAATCCCGCACAACATTCACGTACCAAACATATTGAAATAAGACACCATTTTATTTGAGACCATGTTGAGAAGGGGAATATAAAACTTGAATTTTGTAGTACTGAAAAACAATGGGCAGACATTTTGACAAAATCGTTAGCTAGAGAACGATTTGAGACTTTACGGTTGGAAATTGGTTTAATCAGCGGTACCTAAGCTTCTATATTTGTTCAATCTTTTTATGACTGATTAGTTAAGTTAAGATTGTATGACTGTGTCCGTATATTGCGTTGCATGAATAATTTCGTTTATAGAAATATTTTTATCATAAGATTCTATTTGCTATTTAGAATTTAATTGATATACAAACTTATTCTTATCACAATAAACAAAAAACACCATATATTTATCTGTCCAAATCATAAAAATCTTCCAAATAAGCTCACAAATACACGGCTCATATTTCCTACATCAAATCAATTTCCTAATTCTTGTCTTATCACCATAAATTCCCATACTTATCACTTTACCTATTCCTAATTAAAGATACTTACCATAATTCACCTCCACTTGTTAACCCTAAGCCTACACCTATATCTACCCTTGCGTGTTACCCGTCCACCAATCCCCACTTGCATACTTTTCTTTCTTCCAAATTTTTACCATCATCACAATTCATCTCCTTTACTCAAACCATCACCATCACCTCCTTTTTTCAACAATCACCATCATCATGAATACATCTCATGCAAAAAATACCCGATCCTCAACCCGTCACCACCAAAACCGCCCCTTTCCTAACCAAACATCACCTTTATCACCACATAATCCTCATTCCATGAATTGTCCTTCACCACAACCAAACCCAAACTCGCCCCTGTTTCGTAGTCGGGACGAATCGGTGTCCGAAGGCAAAAGACGCCGTCTTTTCAAGGGTAAAAATAAAGTAGTTGTT
This sequence comes from Silene latifolia, assembly GCF_048544455.1. Taxonomy (NCBI): domain Eukaryota; kingdom Viridiplantae; phylum Streptophyta; class Magnoliopsida; order Caryophyllales; family Caryophyllaceae; genus Silene; species Silene latifolia. Next base: position 49,334,143 of record NC_133527.1, on the reverse strand, counting down.
GATGATAGTGAAGCCGTGGAGGAACCCGAGCTGATAGTTCAGAATGGTGTTGCTCATACTTTGTTTAGAGATGCTTCAAAAGCCGCGACCAAGGAAGGGTTAAATCGTGTTCAGCTTACTCATGATTAAAGCATCTTAGTTAATCGAGTTTTGAGGTATTCCATTCATGGTGGTAGGTACTATCCGAAATCTTGGTTGGTTAGTGTTCCCGCTCTTGCTTTCTTTGTTAATTTTCTTGATTTTCAAGGGTGGATTCACATAAGTCAGTTTTCGGGTCCTATTTACCCAGTTGAGGTGGTACAATTCGTTGCTAGTGTCTCAATCAAGAAAGGTGTCTTGCATGCGGTTGTTAATGGCGTTGATGTTACCGTCTCTGTTTCGGATTTTTGCTCTGCTTTTTCGGTTCCCGATGAAGGGATCGAATTAAATCCGAGTCTTGAATGGTCTAATGTTGTGAGTGAAAAGGAGTTATTAGTGAAGAAGTATTTTGAGGAGATGACGGAGGGAGTTAATATCGTGGTTCGTCCTCTCTCGGCAAAAATCAAGTTCCTCTTGAACTTTTTGTGGAACACAGTGGTGCCGAGGAGAGGAGGCCGTGATAAGGTGTCGAGTTATGAAGCTATAATGGTTTACTCTTGGTTGGAAGGTCAGAAGGTGAATTTGGGTAGTGTTGTCTTGCACCGTATAATTCAGACTAGTCTTACGGTCACTAAGGACAAGTTGAGCACCAAAATCGATTTGCGATATCTCGTTTGTTGGAAATAAAGCGAGTGGTAGGGCCTGATAGTTACGGTGTTAGTGCTCGGGATTGTATGTGTGACAAGTTGATCAAGCTAATGGGTCTTGTTGTTGATGGACCCGAGTGCAACTTGCAAAGGATGTTGAGAAAGCCCCGGTGGATTCGGGTTTAGGAGCTGTCGAGTCGAAGTTGGAGGGGTTTATGAGTGGTTTAATGGAGAAATTCGAGGAACATTCGACTAATTTGGCTACGACATTGTCACGGGTTGGACCATCTCGGTCTTTAGACTCGGGTTTGGATGCTAGTCGGGTGTACTCGTGGATGGAGGACGTAGACAAAAGGTTAGCGGGTTTTGAGAGGGAGTTGAAGGCAATTCGTGGGGAAGTGTTCCCACACGGTGATCGTCTCACTTTCCTTACGAGTCAGGGTGGAGCTTTGGTGATGCACGGGAAAGCAATGACGGGTGATCAAGCTCTCACGTTGGAGGCCACAAAAGCTCTTTCTTTGAAAGTGCTTAATTTTGAAAGGATCATTGGTACTCTTTCGCAGTTGGTTCGGAGCTCGTTTGACCGTCTGGATGCTTTGGAGCACCATACTAGACCCGACTACGTGAACCCGTATAAGACCCGCAACATCTGATTTCCTCTCGTCCTACCCTCTCTAGCCTTGCCTTAATTAGATTTTCTTTTTATTTTTCTTAATGGCGTGTTAAACAAACTCTTATTCGGCCCATTTTGGCAATGCACTTGTGGTTATGGCCCAAGTGTTCTATTAGACATGTGTTCATTCGGCCCATTTTAGCTTTAACATGTTTAATTCTTAGTTTGTGTGCTAATTACCTTTTGGATGCTTCTAGTCTTGCGTGTTATTATTATTTCTTATGGCGTTTTTATCTCTTGTCTCGTCTTATATTATTCTAGTAATTTTTGATTTGTTCTTAGCTTTTTGATGATGTTAAGAGGGGGAAAGAACGTCTATAGTAAGCATCTACCTAATCTTGCTCCTTGTCAAGACCAATTGTCTCTTAAAGTCCTTAAAGTTTCGGTTTTTGAAAGATTGTCTTGATCTTGCGTTAATCTTTATTATCAAGATAACGGTATTATATTGAGGGGGAACTTTTTATTTAGTCACTATTTTAGGAGACTTGCCATCATCAAAAAGGGGGAATTTATTGGACCATATAGTTTATATGATTATGTTTTGATGATGTCAAGGTGTTTTACATTCTATATACTTGTTGCGTGTAATCGTTTGTTAAGTGTTTTAGCTTTAACCTCTTACGAGCAACAAAGAAGATTGTGACAATTGTATGAGAAGTTCAAGCCTTCATTCAAGATCAACGATTCAAAGATTCATTCAAGTATTATGTGAAGACGAAGTCCGTCTAAAGATTAACCAAGCTTGGATGATGACGTAGCCTATACTCGAATATCTCCTTGAAGATTAGAATAGTATAGGTGATTATCTCGTAATGGTAATCAAGAATGAGTTTCTTGATTAGTAAAGTTATAGCTTTGCAGCTATAACATTACTAGTAAAAGAGCTCAATGTTATAGCTCTTCTACTATAACATTGAAATGCTGAGTTTCTATACACGACTTATAAATGTTTCGAAAATTGTTTTATAATTGTTTAAAGTTTGTTTTAAATGTTTTAATGAAAGTATTTATATATTAAATCCCGGTTTAATATGGAGTCCGGTTTTATAGTAAACGTTAATTGGTAGTTGTGATGGATCAACTTATGAGTTGGACTTTACTACTAATTAGGGTTTCTATATAGCCTCTCTTTATGACCTAAATTCTAATCATATGCTAAGATTAGGGTTTGCACGATTCACGAGCTTATGGGCCGTGATATCTCGTGTTGCCTATGAGATATTAGGTAAAGATTTTATTCTATAATAATATCTTTACATATCTTATATATCTTACTTAATATATTTGTTTATGGTAAAAGATATTCTTGATTTAGGAAATCTTATCATAATCTTAGAATTTATAGTAAAGATAATATTTGGCAAGATTATATTCTATCTTTTAGAATATTCTTTATTATCTTTTAAGGCTTTTAGGAAAGAGATAATAAGAAGATATAATTTGTAATTATATCTTATTATTTCGCTATTAGGGTTTGTGCATAAACCGTGTAGCTTACTCCTTCCTTCCCTATAAATACTTTGCTATTTACAACATCTAAAAGAGAGACCTTAAGCTTAAAAATTGTTTTCATATTTACAAAAGCAAAACCGTGTGTTTTAAACAGAAAAACCGTTTTGCTATTTCGAAAGGTCGTGTGTCGTAAAACTCGCATACTTGTTCTTCATTTATCGTTATAAGATAATAATGCTTAGTTGATTTCTTAACTTGTTCATTAACGTGAACCTTTGTTAGAATCATTAGTGCTTTCTTATTAGCGTAAGTTAGTCACTCGAGTATTTAACGGTACTCATTGAGTTACAGCTAGAGTTAGTTGTACGAGTTGGGTTAGTAAATTTGTAATCCGTAGAAAGGTACTAAATTTATTAATCGAGAATAGTGGACGTAGGTTTCGACTTGTGAAACTGAACCACTTCAAAAATCCGTGTGTCTCTTCTTGTTTCGTTCTTTCGTTTATTTTGCTTACAGTCGTTAGTTGATTAGTTAAAGTTTAACCAATAAACTTTAAATAATCAATTACATACGCACAAAAGAAAAAGCTTTAAAAAGTTTTAAATCCTCAATTCACCCCCCCTCTTGAGTATTTTGGATCAATAGACTCTTCAAGGGGTATGAGTATCTTTGAAGATGTCAAGTACAACGAAGTCAACGGGAAAAAGAACCTCCCGATCTTAACAGGTATGACTTCTATGACACCTAGTGGCCGTGATATACTACGGTCGGCCATCTGAACAGTCATATTTGTGTAATTAAACTTGGTCAAAGCAAGTCTCTTAGCAAGAGACAGCGGTAAGACATTCACGCTAGCGCCAAGATCGCATAACGCATTATCAATCAAGTGGGTACCAATATGACACGGAATCGAAAAACTACCTGGGTCTAACTGTTCAGGAGGTAACTTATTCTGAACTAGGGCCGTCCCTACCTCGGTCAAAGCTACCGTCTCATGGTCATTAATGTGCCTCTTACGTGATAAAATTTCTCTCATAAATTTAAGGTAAGAGGGTACCTGAGTCAGCAGTTCGGCGAATGGCACAGTGACTGTAACACCCCCATACTCCGAGTGCCTTACCAGGACCACTCAGGTATGGAGACATCACCATCTCGGTTGCCCGAGGTATGATAATCAAACAACAGCGATAAAGAAACAACATTATTATTAATCGTTTAATGAATGAATACAATCCTTGAAACCCAAACTGATAGTAAGATACATTATCCAAACTGTCTACTCAAACTGAAATGTAAATAAAAGCTAAACTACAGCGGAAGACTCTATCGTCACGTCGTGGCCATCCCAGCTATCCCGTATCATCTCTATACCTGCTCAATATCTGCTCACCATCCCCGAATGGATCACCGCAGGTTTTACAAAACAACACCGGGTCGTACTAATCACACAATCAAAACAGATAACAACAATAAGACAAACAGACAGTAACCGCCACACACACACACATCCACCCAACCGTCTCAATCACCGATCGTCCACTTTGGACCTACCCGCCCGGTGGGGACCGGCCGTTCCCACCTAAGCCCCGCTCATCGTACGAGCGATAACCCCGTCCATTAATGTGCACATCCCCTTTCGTGGCGGGTTCCACTAAGGGCGAAACTAGGGCGTGAGATCACTCCCGCAAGTGACCCCACTCAGCCGAGAACGCATCTCGAGAACCATCAACAACACAACCACAATCACAAACACAATTACAATCATCAAATCAATTAACTAACTACAGCACATCACCAATATCCCATTATGGGACTAATACTGAGTAGGAAATCCTACCTGGAAAGCACACAAGCAGACGGTATCTACAGCTGTCTCAAAACGCCTCTTCTATGAACTCTCCTCCTAACATATACACATGAATACTACTATTCAATCACTTATTCATAAAAACCCCCAATTACTAAATTAGGGTTTCACTAATCTCAACAAAACGTTATAAAAATTATGCTAGAAGCTTACCCTTGACGCAAGGAATCCAACGACACAAACTACGATGCAAACCGACCGCCGATCGATCTCAGGAATTGTCAAGAACGCGATTAGGAAGAAGGACCAACTGCTTTCTCTCTTAAACAGGTTTTAGGTTTTGGCAAAAGTGTTTTAGAATAAAGACGAATATGTTTATATACCTTAATCGCGTAATTAACAAAACCCGAGAAAAACCCCGATAAATAGGACACTCGATCGAGTACCCAAGGTACTCGATCGAGTACCCCTACTCGATCGAGTGCCCCTGACTACTCGATCGAGTGCCCAACAGTCGAAACTATTTTATTCTCGCGACACACCCCTACTCGACAGAGTAAGGGCTACTCGACAGTAGTACCCCAAGACCATAAATACGGAGTATTACGGTCTTCCCTCCTTAAAAGGAACTTCGTCCCGAAGTTCAAACCACTACCAAAACAAAGGTACTCCCATAAGCTTCCCGACTCGAAGGTCGAAATAAACACAACGTAAAACATGCTACCTAACCCAACTTATCCCGACAACATACCGACACAACATATACAAGGGGTGTAAAAACCCTTAAAAACTCTCGCGATCATCTCCTACCCCCCTAAAAGAAACAAGGTTACGTCCCCGTAACCATACATACCGATCAAAAGGAAAGGGTAACGCTCTTTCATGATATCCTCCGCCTCCCATGTAGCTTCCTCAGTCTCGTGGTTAGACCAAAGGATCTTAAGCAACACTGTCTCACCACTCCTGGTCTTTCTAACTTTTCGGTCTAGGATCTGCTTAGGCACCTCAAGGTACGATAAAGACTCATCCAGCTCTAAGCTCTCTGCTTCCAACACATGTGACGGGTCACTCACATACTTCGCACTGCGATACATGAAACACATTATGTACTCTCTCCAAAGCAGCCGGTAACGCCAAACGATAAGCCACTTCCCCAACTCGCTCTAAGATCTCATAAGGCCCTATAAACTTCTGGCTTAGCTTGCCTTTCTTCCCAAATCTCATAACTCCGCGCATAGGAGACACTTTCAGAAGAACCTTGTCCCCAACCCGAAACTCTATGTCTCGACGATGTAGATCTCGCATAACTCTTCGTCGATCCCGAGCCGCTCTCATCCGTTCCCGATCATCTTAACTGTTCCACCATCTCATGTACCATCTCTGGTCCTAAAACCTTTGCCTCAAAGATTGTCGTCCCAACAGATTGGACTTCTACACCTCCTCCCATACAAAGCCTCAAACGGTGCCATACCAATACTAGTGTGATAGCTGTTATTGTAAGAAAACTCTATCAAGTCTAACCTCTGCTCCCAGCTACCACCGAAATCCATCACACACGCTCTCAACATATCCTCCAAGGTCTTGATTGTTCTCTCGGTCGCCCATCGTCGCAGGATGAAATCTTTGTACTCATCTTCAAAGTCGTTCCCAACGATTCCGCAACTCCTTCCAAAACCTCGATATAAAACCTCGCATCTCTGTCGGACACTATGTCCTTAGGGACTCCATGTAACTTAAGCACGTTCTTTCGATAGGCCATAGCCAATTGTGCCTTAGTCCATGTATCTTTCATTGGGACAAAGTGAGCTGACTTGGTCAGACGATCTACTATCACCCAAATCATATTGTTACCTTGTTGACTCTTAGGTAAACCCACAATGAAATCCATGGAAATGGATTCCCACTTCCACTCGGGCACCTCCAAGGACTGAACCTTACCTTGTGGTCTTCTCTGTTCCCCTTTTACTCTCTGGCATGTCAAACAACGGGACACAAACTCAGCTGTCTCTTTCTTCATCCCAGGCCACCAAAACGTTTTCTTCAAATCTTTGTAAAGCTTGTCTCCACCCGGATGAACTGAATATGGTGTGCAATGCGCTTCTGTCATGATTGTCCTTTTCAACTCCTCGTCATTAGGAACACACCACCTACCATCAAACCTCAAACTACCATCTCGTATGGATGGAAAACCGGACACTGTCCCTTTCTCTACTCCGACTTTCCACTCCACTAACTTAGGATCCAAAGCCTGTTTACCTCGAATATCATCATAAAACTCCATGTGTACTGACATATCACCCATAGCCTCTCCTTTCTGCAACATATGAATCCCAAAGCTCGCTACCTCATCCCTCAGTCTCATCAAAGATAGAGATGTACACAAGGAATGTACACTCTTCCTACTCAAGGCATCAGCTACAACGTTGGCCTTTCCTTCATGGTAGATGATTTCCATGTCGTAATCACCAATCAACTCCATCCACCTCCTCTGTCTCATGTTCAACTCCTTCTGCGTGAAGATGTACTTGAGACTCTTGTGATCGGAAAATACCTTAAAGATTGCTCCATAAAGGTAGTGCCTCCAAATCTTGAGAGCAAACACCACCGCACCCAACTCCAGGTCATGAGTAGGGTAATTCTCCTCATAAGGCTTCAACTGCCTAGAAGCATAGGCGATCACTTTACCATTCTGCATCAACACACACCCCAACCCATTCTTCGAGGCATCCGTAAAAACCTCGAAATTCTCGCTTCCTTCGAGCAATGCTAGGACGGGAGCCGTGGTCAAACGCTCCTTTAATGTTTGGAACGCCTTCTCACAACTCTCATCCCAACGAAACCTGTTCTCTTTCCTCATCAACGCCGTCATCGGTCTAGCTATCTTGGAGAAATCTTTCACGAACCGCCTATAGTATCCAGCTAAACCCAAGAAACTCCTCACCTCAGCAACATTCTTTGGTGCTTCCCACTTTGTCACTGCCTCAATCTTCGCCGGATCCACAGCTACCCCCTCTTTAGAGATTACATGCCCCAGAAAAGCAACTTTCTCCAACCAAAACTCACACTTGGACAACTTAGCATACAACTCATGATCTCTCAACGTCTGCAACACGATCCTCAGATGCTCCTCATGCTCCTCCTTAGTCTTTGAGTAGACTAAGATATCATCGATAAACACCACCACGAACTGGTCCAAGAACTGTCTAAAGATCCTATTCATCAAATCCATAAACACTGCCGGCGCATTAGACAACCCAAACGGCATCACCACATACTCATAACGGCCATACCTCGACGTGAAAGATGTCTTCGGTATGTCCACATCTCTAATCTTCACCTGATGGTACCCTGACCTCAAATCGATCTTAGAAAAGACCGTTGCACCACTCAACTGATCAAACAGGTCATCTATCCTTGGCAAAGGATACTTGTTCTTTATCGTCACACGGTTCAACTCTCTGTAATCTATGCACAGCCTCAAACTCCCATCTTTCTTCTTCACGAAAAGAACTGGTGCTCCCCAAGGCGATACACTTGGTCTAATGTATCCCTTCTCTATCAAATCATCCAACTGCTTCCTAAGCTCCTCCATCTCCTTAGGACCCATACGGTACGGTGCCTTAGAGATTGGCCCCGTCCCTGGCTTCAACTCAACGGTGAAATCTATCTCCCTCTTCGGTGGCAACCCCGGAATCTCCTCTGGAAAGACATCTGCATACTCTCCCACCACTGGTATCTCCTCAATTGCCGGGCTCTCTATCCGGTCATCTCTCACATGGCACAAAAGCAGAGGACATCCCTTCCTCAGATACGACTTCAAAGCGACAGCTGCAATCAACTTAACTTTGGGTTTGACTAGAAACCCACGGTAAGACACACTAACACCCTTAGGACCTCTTAGGGACACTTTCTTTTGATGACAGTCTATCTTAGCTTTATACTTTCCTAACCAATCCATCCCAACTATCATCTCAAAACCATTAAAAGGAAACTCTAGCAAGTCTACAGGGAAATCAACTTGCCCAACTATCAAGGACACATCCCTAAACAACCTCCCACACGATACAGACTCACCTGAAGGTATGAAAACTTGCTCCCTAACAGACTCATATACCCTCAAACCCAATCGCTTTACATGACTCGAAGACACAAACGATCGAGAAGCCCCGAATCAAACAAAACAAACGTAGGAACGCCATTAACAAGAAATGTACCGGTGATAACGTGCTCATCCTCCTCATTGCTTTCTTGTCCATCATGAACGACTTGCCACTTGACTTCCGCCCACCTCCCCGGACAAGATCTTGGCTGATGCGGTCGGCTTAGCACCCGACCCTTGATTGTTGTTGTTGTTCATCGGTGTCTTCGCATAAGAATTACCGCCGTTGCGGTTGCCTCCCTCTGGTAGCTCGACCTCCACGGTTTGGCCATGATCCCGCCGGTCTGTTGCTCGCGAAGCTGCGCAGTCTCCGGAAAGATCCCGGTGCACTTGTGCACTCATGTCTCTTGTGGCCTACACCACCACAACCGAAGCGAGTCACTCCCACTGTTGCTCACACTTCCACGACCTCTCCCAAAGGATGCTCCAAAGACTAAACCCGGACCCGAAGAAAACCCCTTAGATTGATTGTGGTTGCCTTTCTTGAAATTAGATTGGCCACCACCCTCGCTCTCCGACTTCCTCTTCTCTCCACCTAACCTCTCCTTAGCCATCTCCACTAGCCTCTCAGCTCTCCCAGCCCTCTCATACGCTTCCTTCACATCAGTAAGGACTCCCACGGGTAACTTATCCATAATTGTCGTGGTTAGCCCTCTCTCAAACCTCAAAGCAAGATTCTCCTCACTCAAACCCATGTCCTCAGCATATCTGGATTTCTCATTGAACCGCTGTAGTACTCACCCCACAGACATCTCAGCCGTCATCTTAAACTTATCGAACTCCTCCCTCAACTTACTCCTCACATGTTCTGGTACGAACTCCTTCCTCACAGCCCTACGAAACTCCTCCCAAGGTATAGCAGGTAACCCCTGGTTGGTATATAACTCCTTGGCACTCACTTTCACTGAGTCCCACCACTTGCCAGCTGCCTCCCTCAGATAGAATGCAGCTTGATCCACTCTCATCTCATCAGGACAACGAACTAAATCTAGTATGTTCTCCATCTCCCTCAGCCAACTATCTAGAAGATTAGGCTCCTCAACTCCCTTATACTCCTTCGGATTAAACCTCGCAATATAGAGGCTGACTTTAGCATGGTCAACCTCCTTCTCCTTACTCTTATCCTTGTCTTCATTTACTCTCTTCAGGGTCTCTGTAAGAGCGTCCTGGTGCTCTAACATCTTGACGATGTCGTCCATAGTCATAAGCTCAGCTCTCGCGTACAAGGCATTTCTCTTGGGCGGCATCTCGAAGCTATAGAAGAAAGGGATAAACATAAACACACGTACTAGACCTCAAAACACGAAAACGCGTTGCCCAGCACCTACTCGATCGAGTATCCAAACCCACTCGATCGAGTAACGGGCTACTCGATCGAGTGCCCCCATGTACTCGATCGAGTACCCAAACTCCAGAACCAAACAGACCTTCTGATCTCTAACCCACTCGATCGAGTATCTAGGCTACTCGATCGAGTGACCCCCTACTCGATCGAGTACCCCTAGTTACTCGATCGAGTGCCCCAAAACTCGCACGGACTCAAAATCACCAAAAACCTACCCGATCGAGTCGGTCTCACTCGATCAAGTACCCCAATACGTAAGAGCTACCCGCATGTTATTCGTATACTAACATGCCAACTTTATAAATTCACATGATAACAGAGTAAATATGCTACGCATCTACGCTACTATCGATAAGATCAATTCATCATGCTATTAAAGCCACATTATAAACATCCAACATGTTATCATCTCATTAACATGTTCCACATATCATCTTCTTTCACATGCTCAACTTCCTATTTCAACACCAAACAATCAACACATTTCATCACTTTGTTGCACAAGTTATTAAGCACACACATGACTCAAACACATTTTCCCCCACGTGACCGGTTCAAAATTGTAGGGCGACCCCTTGCGACTTTAGGACGTCTCCCAAGCCTTTGCACTAGCTCCTACAATTTTTACCCCGGGTTCATTTTAATTGACTCCCTATGTTCATTAAGTTCATTGGTTACAGGTTTCAGGATCGTCGCTCTGATACCATTTGTAACACCCCCATACTCCGAGTGCCTTACCGGGACCACTCAGGTATGAAGACATCACCATCTCGGTTGTCCGAGGTATGATAATCAAACAACGGCGATAAAGAAACAACATTATTATTAATCGTTTAATGAATGAATACAATCCTTGAAACCCAAACTGATAGTAAGATACATTATCCAAACTGTCTACTCAAACTGAAATGTAAATAAAAGCTAAACTACAGCGGAAGACTCTATCGTCACGTCGTGGCCATCCCAGCTATCCCGTATCATCTCTATACCTGCTCAATATCTGCTCACCATCCCCGAATGGATCACCGCAGGTTTTCAAAACAACACCGGGGTCAGTACTAATCACACAATCAAAACAGATAACAACAATAAGACAAACAGACAGCCGAACTGCCACACACACACACATCCACCCAACCGTCTCAATCACCGATCGTCCACTTTGGACCAGCCCGCCGATGGGGGACCGCACCGTTCCCACCTAAGCCCCGCTCATCGTACGAGCGATAACCCTGTCCATTAATGTGCACATCCCCTTTCGTGGCGGGTTCCACTAAGGGCGAAACTAGGGCGTGAGATCACTCCCGCAAGTGACCCCACTCAGCCGAGAACGCATCTCGAGAACCATCAACAACACAACCACAATCACAAACACAATTACAATCATCAAATCAATTAACTAACTACAGCACATCACCAATATCCCATTATGGGACTAATACTGAGTAGGAAATCCTACCTGGAAAGCACACAATCAGACGGTATCTACAATTTGTCTCAAAACGCCTCTTCTATGAACTCTCCTCCTAACATATACACATGAATACTACTATTCAATCACTTATTCATAAAAACCCCTAATTACTAAATTAGGGTTTCACTAATCTCAACAAAACGTTATAAAAATTATGCTAGAAGCTTACCCTTGACGCAAGGAATCCAACGACACAAACTACGATGCAAACCGACCGTCGATCTCCGGAATTGTCAAGAACGCGATTAGGAAGAAGGACCAATCGCTTTCTCTCTTAAACAGGTTTTAGGTTTTGGCAAAAGTGTTTTAGAATAAAGACGAATATGTTTATATACCTTAATCGCGTAATTAACAAAACCCGAGAAAAACCCCCGATAAACCGGACACTCGATCGAGTACCCAAGGTACTCGATCGAGTACTTTTCTACTCGATCGAGTGCCCCACTACTCGATCGAGTGCCCAACAGGTCAGAAACTATTTTATTCTGCGACACACCCCTACTCGACAGAGTAAGGGCTACTCGATAGAGTACCCCCAAGACCATAAATACGGAGTATTACAGTGACTTGCAAGCTTTTCAGGAGTTCGGCAAATTTGCCGAACTATTGATTAGCGTCAGTACTCTGCAAACGCCTCGGGAAAGGCATCGTGATGGGTATCTTGAGCCCTTTGTTCCTCTCTTCCAATGTGTCAGCCGGATCAAGCTCTAAATCCTTCGATCGAGACTTCTTTCCTCTCGAACGAGGTCTTTCAGGCGATGTTTCACTCGATCGAGCACTACCAGGCTCTCGATCACGGTCTCCTTTATCAACAGCACTCGATCGAGCAAAAATATCACTCGATCGAGTAGAATCTTCAACAAAATCATTCGATCGAGCAGATTTATTTACTCGATCGAGCTCTTCTTTTTCCTGTTCACTCGATCGAGAAGAAATTCCACTTGATCGAGTCCTTTCTTCAGCATTTTTACTCGATCGACCCCCAGACATTAGTCGATCGAGTACTTTCTTTGTCGTCAGCTCTTTTTCTTCAATAGAACACTGCTCATCAGCAGTAATTACCTTCCTCGGGTCTGATTTCAACAATTCTGGTCCCTCATATGAATGACCTCTCGTCAAATTAATTAAATTTACCATCTCATGTGGATTCTTATCAGCTTGTGACGGTAAATGACCCTGCTTCCTCGTAGATTGGTTCGCGGCTAACTGGGCAACTTAAGTTTCAAGTGACTTGATGGATGCATCTTTCTGTTGGTCACTTAGTTGCCATTGCTTTGTCAAAGACTGCAGCATTGTCTTCAACTCAGATAACTCGCTCACCCCACCTAAGGATGATGCACCTTGATTAGGTGTAGGAAAGGAAAGAGGCTTCTGAAAGCCTTGTTGAGCCTTATGAGGAGGGACATATGGCTGCTGCTACTGCGGAGGAGGGGTAGGATTGAACACATTTTGACTTGTCCACCTCAAATTGGGAAGGACTGCCCCTTGGTTATTATAATAGGAACCCCCTCATTGCCTGTATTGTTGAAAAGCAAGGACCTGTTCCTTCTCTGTAAGACAGACAACAGCAGTGTGACCGTCGTTGCTCCCACACCTCTCACATGTGACGGTCTCCCCTCTAGTAAGCAAATGGACCGTCTGAGGCTCTCCAGCAGAATGCAGCTCCAATTTATCAAAACGAGCATTCATGGCTTCCAGCTGAGCCATGACTGCCTTGTCAACCGCGTGAACTGTTCGAATACCATCTCTCGGGTTCCCATACTCGGCACAATGGGTCGCCATCTCCTCAATAATCGCCCATCCCTTATCATCATCAGTATTCTTTTGAAATCTTCCGTTGGATGAAGCATCAAGTATGGCTCTGTGGTCATCGTACAATCCATTATAGAACTGATTGGATAGAAACCACGGATCAAAACCATGGTGAGGAAGAGACCTCATCAACCTCTTGAACCGGCACCAAGCTTCATAGAATGTTTCATCCGGTGCCTGCTTGAAACTAGTGATCTTGGCCCTCAGCTGATTGGTGCGCTGCAGAGGGAAATATCTCTTATAAAAAGCAAGAGCGAGGGTCTCCCAGTCTGTGATCCCCGTGGCCGCACGGTCCAAATCAGTCAGCCACTCCCTGGCTGAGTCAGTCAAAGAAAAAGGAAATAGCATGTCCTTAATCTTGTCTTGAGTTACCCCCTTTGTGGCGGGGATAGTAGAACAGTAGTCCGTAAAGACCTCCATGTGCTTCCTCGGGTCTTCACCTGCCACACCTCTAAAGAGATTTCTCTCCACCAAATTGATATAGGACGGACGGATGTCGAATGTATTCCCATCCTCAGTCTGGAGATTGAAACCTTTTGGAATAGATGATGCTTTAGGCTCCGAATGACTGGCAATGTTCGACATCTTTACTGGTTGGTTTACAGAACTGAAAGTATCTTCTTCAAAAGACGGGTTTTCTGTAAATAGGAAATGTTGAAGCTCTGGTTAGAAAGTACTCAAGTCTTCCTTTCGTGATTCTCTTTGCAGACGGAGTCTATGCTTGAACAGTCTCTCTGACTCAGAATCAGCTGAAACTAACTCCAACCTATGTGACCTGGGCATACACAATACTGAAAGAAAATGAATAAGAACTGCCTCAAGGAATAAAAATTCCCTGAGACGGATAAAATAAACGAAACAAAAACAGATAGGGCAATTGCCTCCCAGGCAACGGCGCCAAAATTTGACAGGGCTGTCGTATACCTATAAAAAATAACTAACTAAACTAACTATATAGCTAAGGAAGTCAGGTCGATCTCCTCAGGGAGGCAAGATATCTGTAAGAGTCCGTCTATTTGGTCAGAAATTGGGGGGGGGGGGGGGGGGGTTGTAATTGGTTTTCTAAACTAAAATATTTAAAAGGAAGATAAGCAAGGAGAGAGCAATAAAGACAGAAAATGAGAATAAACTATCAATAGATAGGGGACATGTCAGGATTTCGGTTCACTACGGTAGTCCAGTGACTCAACTGTAAACAACTTAGATAAATTACTGCGAGACGGATATGGAAAGGTCCTTCCGGTCCACTTTCTACCCTAGATTCCCACTAACTTAACTTCCGTCCTCGCCAGGGTAGTCTACTGTTCATAGCAGGCCTATTTAGTCAAATCTTCCGATCCAGGATTAAATTTAACCAGATTAAAAGGGTGACTCAGAAGCGTGCACTCAACTAAGTCGGTAAATACAGTAATATTGCTATGGGGACAGAGTCTCACAATTAATTCATCTAACCTATTCACTATATCGTCACATTTCTACCGTAGATCCTCTAATCCTAACATGAAACAAATTAGCTACTCATGCTATTAATATTGTCAAAACTAATAACAAAGAAATAACTAACATTAAACATAATGAAATAATAATTAAATTGCATAAAAGATATTAGGACATAAAATTAAAGGAACAAAACAAGTAATTAAGATGAATAAAATGAAAGATTAACAATAAAAGAGAGTAAGGGATTACAATCGCAAGAATCCGGCGTAAAGAACAACTAAATCCGAGCGAGAAAATTTGAAAGCAAAAGTTACAGTGAAAGGAGAAAAGTAACGCATTGTTTACAGTGAAAGATGAATGATAAGATAATTGATTAGATGCCTAATGACCTAATTACTGTACGTTTAAATAGAAAAATACTAAGTCCATAAGCTAAAAACAAGTTCACGGACTAATTAAAGCCCATGAAAGACAAAACCACTCGATCGAGCAGTTTGAAACAGCTCGATCGAGCACTTCTCCAAGTAATCTACTCGATCGAGTAGAATTGTTACTCGATCGAGTAACCTCTAATTCCAGCACTATTGGATCGAGTAAAATAATGCTCGATCGAACATCCTCAGCCATAGAAACCACTTGATCGACCGATAAATCAACTCGATCGAGTATTCTTCCTCCAAAACAGCTCAAAATCGTGACTGACTGCCTCGTAGACCATGCCTTCACGCATCCCAATGCAAGATCTCACTCTGAAAAATCTCGTCTCCTCAAAATGCATGCAAAAAGGGACGAAAATGGTACGATTCCACTACTTTTACGTTCATTCCTACAAAACGGACAAAACGAACCAAAGTAGCCAATTCGGGGGAAAATGCAATATAAACAGTACGAAAGTACATAGAAATACGTGCTAAAATAGGCTAAAAAGACTATACAAAATGCACGTATCATGTGATTTGGGTTAGGAAGGGTATACATATGTCTGTGTTGCATCAATATGCATATTTCTTGCATTTATAAAAAAACACAAAAAACTGAAAAATTTCAAAAAAAATACAAAACATGTTTTTATTTAGTCCGCATTTAGGTAAAGTCTTGGGTTGAGTCGGAGTGGTTATATAGCAATGATGACATTGCTTTTATACTCTTGCTATCTCGTTTAAGCCTTGCATTATTGTGGCACCTTTATTTTGAAAAATTCATTTGCATAGTCTACAAGTTTTTGATAAATTCTACCAAACGAATAGACTTGACCTAATATGTTGGCAAACTACTTAGACATTCTAAGGTATAGAGGTTTTATAAACCAATGATATTCATGATTGGTTTCCTTTAGGATGTGAGTAGTACTCCTTGCAAGGCATGTAACATTAATTTGCATAAACATGAAATTTGTCTCTTATTGCCTATACAGACTCGGGTTTGTGGTGGTGACACATATGGAGATCGCGACCCTTCCTTTATGTTTTACCCCTATTAGCCTCACATTAGCCAAATTTGCCTTGTTTTGACCCATTTATTCAACTACATTCCTATATGGCCTATCCTTGTCAAGCTAGTCTTGTTGGTAAGTTTTGAAAACCTTGTTGTGGTCATTTTATGAAGAATGCTTTTATGTTGGAAGGATAGTGATGAAAAACCAGTATTGAAAAAGAAATGAGAAAAAAAAAGTGAAAAAAAATGATAAGAAAAATGAAATTGAAAAAAAAAGGATGGAAACCTCTTATTACTCCTATATTAACCTTATTCATTATTTGAAGAGTATTGTTGTGGTTGTGAGATACTTGGCATTGTGCATAATTTTTAATGTTGGGAATAGAAGTGGAATATGTTTATCTTTGGTTATGTTAGGTGCTAGCTTGGCTTTTACCTCCACATATCCAAAATTTTTTGCCCCTTATTGCCCAATTACCCCACCTCACATTTAAATGTAAGTCCTTGGCATGTGTTATGGACCTCGTTTGGTTAAAGTGTATATGTACGGTAGTTAGAGATATCTATCATGTTGGGTTGCATGCATGCTTTTGTAGGTCGTAGTTAGGTGAGTGACTATGTTCCTTCTCTCTTACAAAAATTGTATTCACCCTGTGCTTAAATGAGCGATGAGTGACCCGTGAGAGTCTGACATGGATGGTCTTGCAAGGTCTACATTTTGTTAGTCTTAGGTCATTAATATAACTCGTTTGCATTTGGATTTTTGTGCTATATAGCTTTGGAATTTATTCCTTAGCAAGGGTGTACTATTGCATTAAATTGGTTTAATGAGTCTTTTGTATAGCTAGCTCTGAGCTATATATCGCTCCATAGTCTTCCTTTTATGTCTTGTTTCTATTGCTTGCTGGGGACAAGTAATGGTTTGGTTTGGAGAGGTTTGATGCGTGCCTTTTATATGCATTTATTCCATCTTTTTGCACGCATTTCCATGCATTATTGAGTAGCGTAAGCAACTATTCTCCCTTGTTTTGGCAACTATGGGCCATGTTGTATTTTATGCAGGTTATAGGCTCGAGTATGTGCAAACAAGCTAAAACCCGTCACTAAAGCCTGCAATCTTCGCTTTGGTATGAAATGAGCATGGAAACCATCCTTTTTGGAGTCCTTAGTGAAGTAAGGAAGCTTAACGAGCAAAAGAAAGGCTTCACATTACTAGTGCTTACTTTGAAGAGCCATAACTCTAGTTCTACAAATTATAATCAAGTGATTCAGATTTTAAGTGAAAGCCTATCCTGTTAGCTTTCCAACGCCACCAAAAACGCTCTATTTGCCCAAGTAACGAAGAAATGGCGTCCGTGTGAAGTTCAGTGCGCGTTGCAGGAATCGTGCGATGCAAAAAAGTCGATCGACTGTTCCCCTTGGTCGATCGACTTATCTCCAGTTTAGTCAAAATCTTCTTTATAATTTCGACCCATTACTCCTCTTATTATTTAAGGACTTAGTAAACATTATTAGGTTATCTTTCATGTTGCTTAAACTCTCTTTCACGTTGCTTTTGCTTTCAAGTTTTGGATCTAAAAACTTGTAATCTTTCTCCTTTCATTCGTTAATCAATTAATCTTCGTTCTTCTTTTATTCTTTCTTCTTATTTGTTTTTTTTTATGACGAGGGGGTTAAGTCCCCCCCGAGCCCATGCATTCCCGCACCACTACATGGACCATGTAAGCCACCCCTTCGGGAGCTGCAGTGGCCAAGTGATCATCGCCCCAGCTGGTAGTCGAACCTGTGACCTCTCAACTCCTGCATTTCTGCAAGCTTCAAGGTTTAACCCAGCTACCACTGGACTAACACCACTTGATTTCTGCATTTCTTCTTATTTGTTCTTTTCCTTTCTTTAATCTCGTTTATTGTATGCTTATTAATTCTTATCAATTGTTTATCATGTTTAAATCGAACATCATATTTGTTATTGTTATCATAGACTTAAATATGCGTAGCCAAATTCCCTTTGTTAGGATTTAGGGAAGCCATGGTTATAAGACGATCATAATTAGATTATATGGTTTGGCATTTATATGTCTGTGTTGTTAATTGTAACATTTAATAATGTTTAATTAATTGAGTACACGCAATTGATTATTTGACCTGAGAAACTTTGACCTAGATCGAGAGGTTGGAAGAAGTTAGATCCGCTACAAACAATAGACTAACCTGGAGCAAAGCTAATAGTACTCTAGGGCGAATAACGAACCGAATTTATGCCAATCGTTGACCTTACCTCTGATCGTTGTTGACTGTGGTAAGCCGATATCCTAGCCTATTTCTTCCTATTATTTAAAATCCTTTTTTTACATTTAATTTCTCTTTACTTGCTATAATAGTTAGTAGACAAACCAATCAAACCCCCAAAATTTTGTGACTCAGGAGGACTTAGAATTACAAATAGAACACTTTTGTCTCCCTGTGGATACGATCCTGACTTCCTTTACTGCATTAGATCTTTGATAGGTGTGCGATTTAGCCTGTCAAATCCCATTAGGAGGTATTTATGATGGTTTTAGAGAGAAGGGAAATGATTTGGAGTAAGAAGGAAGAAGAATTAAATGATTTGGTTAAGATAGGATAAGATCCCGAATCAGGTGCTATCGGGTACTGTTTAGTAGTACTCGGTCGAGTGCCACTCACTCGGTCGAGTGCTCATCTACTCGGGTGAGTGTCAGCCACTCGAGCAAGTAAACTCTCTACTCGGTCCATTACAGCCCCACTAGGTTTAGTCTAGGTCACATTTGGTCTAGTGTAGGGTCATCCTTTACTTCCGAGTAGTTCTCCTCCAGTACAGAGGTCTCTTCACGCATCTCAAGGTAGTTTTGTGGGTCCCAAAGTATCCGAGTATTCTAGTTTAATATGAAATTCTATGGGGTGCTGCTAATGTTTATGGGACGACAATTGATGATGACATGCTTATGGACTTGACACTTATTTCTTTAAACCCTAATTCCTAAATTAATTTAATCTCCCAAATTTGGTATTATTTTAGCATATTTAATGAAAATTAAAATTATTACTTGATCGATATGAGAATTAACGTCATTAATTAAGTAATTTGAGTAAGACTTGATTACTTTTTTGAGGAAGAGAAATAGAGAGAGTTTTTTTGTTTAATATTTGGAAGAAGGGTAAGGTATGGAAAAATAATGACAAAATGTCCATGATATAGTAAAACATGTCCATGAAAGAGCAATTACGTACTTTTATTACTTCCCTTGCTACGACTGTTTTACTTTTTTTTGCAGCTATTATTTGTGTATTTCATGGTCCCCGTAGTTACTATGGGAGGTTTTCCTATTATCACTACTATTATTTTTACTTTTACTACTCATATAAGTAATTACTTTTAATCTGTTATATTTATTACTCTCATTATTATTGAAATTATTTAACATAACTACTCATATCAGTAATTACTTTTAATCTGTTATATTTATTACTCTCATTATTATTGAAATTATTTAACATAATTACTTTTGATACTTAATTTTGTTATAATTATATATTTAAATAAAAATATTATATATATTTACACCGCTTCAATAAATTAGTTACTTAATTAGATTAAAGTTGATTTTTATATGAGTTGGTTACTTTATTTTACTAAACTTATGTACCGGTCATTTGTTTACCATTTCTGTAATACCCGGATCTTGTGGGACGCGTACTTAGACCTTGCGACGCATGAGAGGACCTTTAGACCAATAAGAGATCACTCGGGAAGGAATGATAGCCTTACACTAGACCTGGACTAGACCGAGTGGTGTTGCAGCGGATCGAGTGGGTCTACTCGGTCGAGTGAAGGGTACACTCGACCGAGTGAGTCCACTCGACCGAGTGGAGTGCTACTCGGCCGAGTGAGTCCACTAGCGGCACTCGGTCGAGTGTCGCTATTTCCAGAATACGAGATTTAACCCCCTTTCTCCTCTAACCCTAAAATCATTTCCACCTTCCTCCTTATCTCTCCATACTTTCTACCCTCTCTCTAAACCCTCACAAACACCTTCTGCTTGGGATTCAAGCTTGGATTAGAAGATCTACCACCTTCCTCTTCATCTCCTTCATCTAGTAAGTAAGATCTACCCTTTTCTAGTCTTTAAATTCTCACTGTTGGGGGAATTCGTCATGGGTAATTAATTAGTGTCTAGTAGGTGTACTTGGGGTAATTAAGGGGTAATAATAATGGGCTTTGTAGTGTATATTAGTATAGGATGTATTGTGATAGTTATTATGTGATTTGTATAGGACGAGACGGTTCCTTGAGACGGTTTAAGTCGGGTTTCGAGTAGCTTGAAGAGATTGCTAAAAGGTAGGTTAATCCTACTCGGTTTCAATAATGTGATGTCATTTATGTCGATGTTGTAGTTAGTCTTTCATAATTAGGGCATTTGAATTATAACATATTTAGTGGTAATCACATCATTAAGTGGATGATTATGATATGTTGATGATTATGATATATTGGAGTAGTAGTAGTAGTAGTTGTTGTTGTTGTTGTTGTTGTTGTTGTTGTTGTTGTTGTTGTTGTTGTTGTTGTTGTTGTTGTTGTTGTTGTTGTTGTTGTTGTTGTTGTTGTTGTTGTTGTTGTGGAGACATAAGACGGTTGGGAGACCGTCTTAGACTTAAGTCATCTCTTGGAGTTTCCCACTCCAAGAGGGATGTGCACATTAATGGCTTGAGTCACAGAGGGACTCGTGTGGTTGAGATACGACGTCTGGCAGGGGATCCTGTTGGCTTCCGGACCCGGTACGTCTGGGCGTGTCCCGGTGCCTGTTTGTTGTTGTTGGTATGTTTGGGCGTGTCCCAGTACCAGTGTGGTTGTCGGTATGTCTGGGCGTATCCCGATATCATGGTGGTGGTGGCGGTTTGATAGCGTCTCATTCACATTAGTAGTCATGTTGCATGTTCACATTGAGTGGTGTCATCTTTTATTTGTTTATCGAAACTGACGTTTGTTGTGTCTGTGTATTTATCACCTGTCTCTATTAGGGTGGCCTGTGTTGATCCATATGATATCCTTTGATTATATGGGGAGCAAGTTAGGTACAGATTGTTAGATAGTACGCGGGATACGGGACGAGCTTGATGAGTTACGAGACGAGTGTAGCTAGCTAAATGAGTATTGTAGCCATGAGTTGTATATTATTAATTAGTTAATGGTTTCTAATCACTAAACTTGTCATTCATAATAAATGTTTCTTTATTGTAACTTCGATTCACCGCCTCGGGAAACCGAGAAGGTAACATCTCCCAATTACCTTGGCCGGGTAAGAAGGGGGTGTTACAAAGTGGTATCAGAGCGATGATTTTGGAACCTAAACCAATGAACCAAAATGAACCTAGGTGTGTCTAATAAAATGAACCCGACATGAGTACGATAGGAGATCGAGTTTGAATAAGTGGGCACCCTCCTATCAAAACTAGCGCCTATTGTCTCGGTTGGTCACTACGTGGGTGGTTAAAAGTATGGGTGAACGCTATGTGGAAAGTTGTATGGTGGCATGATTGCATGAATGTGTGATTTACATTAATTTCTTGTATGATATAGTACTTGCCATGATACACGAAAGTGTGGAAGTTGAATGTTAGGTTGTTAGGAGTAGTATGCTTATAAATAGTAGTATATGTTGGTATCCGAATGATGACATTGCTTTTTAAATTTTACACTGAGTATTAAATGAATGCATGTTAGTGTATTTGTTTTATATCATTAGTGATTTATGTTGGTAGATTAGTTATTAGTACTACGATAATGTATAAAGATGGTAAAATGGGATGACGTGTGAGCTAACTCGGGTGAGACATCGAAAGTCGGTTGACTTCTGAGCCTTCTCTTTTTGTTGCCGGGATTTCATCGTTCTCGTTTGCTCGAAATTTCCAACCACTCTACCGACTACGAGTTCACACCCGATCGAGTAACTTAGCACTCGACCGAGTGGGCCCTGACACTCAATCGAGTGGACTATTTTCCAGAAGATGGAAACATCCTGGAAAATAGGGCACTCGACCGAGTAAACTCGGCCACTTGACCGAGTGAACTCGCCACTCAACCGAGTGGAGCTGGGATGGGATTTACACGGGTTTGATTCCCTTTTCTTCATTCCTTAGATTCTTCATATCTCATTTTCACCTCATTCAAACAACACCAAAATCTCTCTATAAATAATTCCAAAACTTCATTTTTGTGATTTGCTACTTGGACTAAGTTTTGCACTCAAAATTTCCGTCTCAAATCTCCCCGTAATTAGCAATGTAAGTAGACCGTTCTTATTCTTGTTTTTCCATCTTGAATTGTTAGATCTACACTAATTTGTTTGAGGTTTGTCAATTAATTTCATGCTTTTACTTAATTCATAGTAACAAATAGCTTTCTACATTATTATTGTCGCCGAAAATCAAATTTTATGTCAATTCTACCACCTAAATTTAAGAACACGAAAATGGATACATGAGCTTGTATGTGGATTTTTGGTGCTTGTTGTTGAGTCTAATTGGACAACAAAGGCTTAACCTTTGTTATTATGGGTGGTTTTTTTGTTTGAATATGTGAAAATTTTGCCTTAAAACTTCGTCTAAAATCTTCCAATTTTAGACAAGTCATGCCCAAATTTTGACTTCCTTGAGTAAAAGTTGGTTTAATTGCCTTATAAGACTACCCTTTTATTGGTAATACGATATGTGATCTCAAAATGAATTTTTATCCATCTTGAAATTTGGGCGAAACTCTTGAAAACTTCATAAGTATCCATGAACAACTTTGATTTTGTCTTGAAA
Organism: Silene latifolia; assembly: GCF_048544455.1. Lineage (NCBI taxonomy): Eukaryota > Viridiplantae > Streptophyta > Magnoliopsida > Caryophyllales > Caryophyllaceae > Silene > Silene latifolia. The sequence continues at coordinate 49,311,000 of NC_133527.1, read as the reverse complement.
ATGGTTTGAGAAGTGTTGATAAGTTAAGAATTTGATGGTTATCATTATTACACTAAGAGGTAAATCAAGAAAGTTTCATCTTAAAAATATAAATGAATTTCTCAAAATTTAAAACTCACTAGGTGAAAAACTCCATTTTGATGCTCACTACATGGTCAATTATTAAGTTTGGGGAATTGGGACAGAATTTCATTCGCTTTCAAAGTTAGTCACAAGTCTCATCCTTACTTTTATGTCGTGTTATATGATTTCTTTTGTAGCATGTCAAGAAACACGAGGAGCACCCATGGAAGAAACAACCTTCAACCCCAACCCAAACCGCCGACACCACCCGCCTTTACCCATCAAGGATACCCGCGGTTAGAATTTGAGGAATACCTTCTTAGCCCTCACCAAGAGACGTATGAACGCCACTAGGTGTGTATCAGGGAATGCCTTAGAAGCCTTGGGGATAAAGGTACAACTGCATGATATCTTTAGCGTACTTCGAATGGAGGGATTGTATAAATTAACGAAAATAAGCTACCTCACCCTTACCTTATAATTTTGAGCTCATTCCTCTATAATCCAAAAGACCACATCGTGAGATTTTGACTTAAGAACACCTCCTTTCACCTATCTAGTGATGTCTTTGCGGGGCGGCTAGGTGTAGGAAAAAAAGGACCACCCTTACTCTTGACAAGGTGAGGAAGGAAATGAAAGCCACAAAATACATCAACCTTTACACGGGTAACGGCAATACCGACGTTAGTGCCATGAAAATAAATGATGTGGAACACCCCATTTTGAAAATTTTCTTTCGCCTAATGACCAACCTCCTTTACGGGAGAAAGGACCCTAGTAAACTCAATTCCTCTGAAGTACTACTTCTAAGCTCCTACCTCAATCCATACTATGAGAGGCGTTTTTACTTTAGCCCCGTGTCTATGGTATGGTTAGCATTTGAAAGGATGACCAAGTCTGATAAGTCCTCCTTATATTGTGGCGTTCTAGTGACTAGGCTAGCCAAGAACCTCTTGGGTTATGAACCATGGGTAATTGATAGACCCATGAGTACGGAGGTGCCATACTTCGACATTGCCTACATGTAAGGCATGTTTTGGGTTGTGGATAGGAAAGACAAAAAGGGGTACTCATGGAGGGTGAACACGGACTTATACATCAAGCTTCCCGCAAACGGGAGATTGCCCGAAACCTCTCACTTATGCGAACTAGCCCCACCTCGCCCTCCGGCCCGATCCTACCTCATTCCCGAAAATCTTACTTACACTTTTGATGGTGAAGCGGTACGAGGGGAACCATTCCCACAACTCCTTTCTGATCCTCCTAGGACTTCTCCACATGCTCCATCGTCCTCCTATGTTCCCATGCCCTCGCCGCCCTTTGAGCGCCCTAGACACTCCACTTACATCCCGTCCTCTTCTTTCATGCATGAACCTTCACCACACCATGACCCTCCCCGACACTCCATGCACATGCCGTCAGTGACACCCCCATACTCCAAGTGCCTTACCAGGACCACTTAAAGTATGAGAACGTCACCATCTCGGTTACCCAAGGCAATGATACTCAAATAGACAATAATGAAACGTATTTAACTGATAATAAAGTTTAAGTGATACAAGCCAAACTCCAAAAACTGTTAAAAGTAAATACAAGGTTCTTAAAACTGTCAACTACTAAACAACTACAAAAAGTTCGACACAACGGAAGACTTCTAAAACTTCTACGTGACGACTCATCCCAGCTATCCCATGCGCATTGTCTCATACCTGCTCAATAACTGCTCACCACTCCCGAATGGATCACCACAGTTTTTAAAACATTTAAACGGGGCCAGTACTAATTACACAACAACAATGCCACAATGCCACAAGTACACAAACAGTTTAAACAGCTCAACACATTCCCAGTCTCCATCTCCAATCTGCACACAACTGACTACACACTAAAGCGTGTAGCCCTGCTAGAGTACCCAGCGCAACACGTACTCCTCGCCGCCAGTGGGGGATCGCAGTCGTTCCCACCTAAGCCCCGCCCATCTCCATCGAGCGATAAACCCACGTTCATTAATGTGCAAATCCCTTCTGTGACGGGTTCCACAGAAGGCGAATCAAGGGCGTGAAGCCACTCCCGCAAGTGACTCCACTCAGCCAGGGATGCACCCCGAAGATCAAAGACAAATACATAACCAATCAAGAATATACAACCAACAATCACCAAAACCAATCCAACATTATAATTAATCAACAATCACAAAAACAATTACCAACACATTATGTAGCAAATACTGAGTAAGGAAACCCTACCTGGAACAACAATCACCAGGATTGTCACAATCAGCTAACCAACATCGTCCTTCACTGAAATTACTTCCTATAAAACATACAATCATACAATCACAATCTAACATCAACAATACTCCCCAAAACCCCCAAATTACCCAATTAGGGTTTTAACCAACTTTAACAAAACGTTATAAAAATTATATAAAAAGCTTACCCTTGACATAGGATCACAACGGCATAAAGAACAAGATGATCCGACACTCCTAGCCTTGAGGATTTGTTAACACTGCGAGGAACACACTTATGTAACTTATTTTCTTCTCAAAAGGGGTATTTAGAATGAAAAAAGAGATTAAGAAAGATGACGGAGGCTTTATATACTAATCCCGTATTATTAACAAAACCCGTCAAAATCACCCGTATAACACACTTACTTGATCGAGTAAGTCACTTACTCGATCGAGTGACCCTTACTCGATCGAGTGTCACACGGACTCGATCGAGTACCCATCAGGCAGACTACTGTTTCGTATAAAAACATACTTACTCGACAGAGTAAGTACCACTCGATAGAGTACCCATAGACATAGAAACTCGTAGTATTACACCGTCTTTCATCATACGGTATAACCAACCACGGCCGGCTTAGGTCACCAGTATCCCATGGCGGACCTAGTTGAAAGAGTGAACAACTCCTTGGTTCTAAGAGATGTGCATGAGTTTACCTATAACCAAGAGGTAAGGCCGACCGAAGGCCCTAGTTTTTGGTCCGGGGATGGGGACACTTCCGGAGTATTCAAGGCATATGCTATTCAACCCTCGGATTGGGGGTCACAGAATTCCTCACGGTGACGGACACTTGCTTGGTCCTTCGGCGGGACCACATTATACCACTGGGAGTTTCGTTACATCAAGGTGGAAGCTACCTAGAGAATGTGGGTGATGATTACCAAGGTAATGTGGATAGTTTGTACCGAGAAGAGGTGGGAGGTGTCTCTCACGAGGGTGGGGGCAATGTTTTCTATGGAAGCGGGAGTGGAGGTGAAGCATCTAGTTGGGCATCAGGACTTATGAAGTATCATGTCTGCTATGTCAATGCAATTGTAGAAGACGCGACAATGAACACCTCGAGCGATACAAGGAGTGAAGAGCTTAGTATGCGGAGGGAGGAGTCAGCGGTAAACAACCAAGGAGCCTTGGTTCGGTGGGTGAAGAGGCTTGGCGAGAGGAGGAAGTCATCTTCTTAGTTTTATCTACTCATATAGATGTCGGTTGAGTCGCAAAAAAATTGCTTTTATCGCATTGTAAACTGGGCTATAAGGCCAGAACCTAGTAGATGTTGTGTGGTGGGATGATGGTATGATCACCATTGAGACTCTTTTTGCAAGTATGATCGACCACAAGTAATTTTAGAGACCATGAATGACCTTATTTTGGACTATCAGGTGAGACTCAGCCGAGTGTCGTTTTCACTCGACCGACTGCCCCAATTCACTCGATCGAGTGAACCGAAAACAGACCTTGGAAACTTTTTGTAAAAACCCGCACTCGACCGAGTGACATTCTCACTCGACCGAGTGATATCCCCACTTGACCGAGTAATTCTCCACTCGATCGAGTGGACAGTTTTGACCTTGTTTGGAGGGTTTTGAACCGACATGGATTGGGTACTTCTGTTTTATAACCCGGCCGGGCCCTAGTAGTTGTGTAAGCGTAGAAATAATTAACGAATGAATTTAAATGAGTAATTTACATTGTTATGTGTCGTTTTGTACGTCGTAACATGAAATACGTTTAGTCGATGGGTGAGACCTAACATGCTTAGTAAGGATAATAATAATGCGGTAATCGATAAGCATAAGTGAGAATTTTATGAGTCTTATACACGATCGAATCTTGTGGCAACTAGAGTGAGATGATATGATACGAGGATGGATAAGAATACATGCGTGATCACGTGGTTTATGCACGACATGAATTAGTCGGGAATAAGGAATATGGAAGAGAGTGAATCACAGTAGGCGAGGTACTCGACCGCGTTACGATTCTTATATACGGAGTCATGAAATATACACGTATACCTAGAGTCAAAAACTATGCACAATTCGACTAAGAGTTAGCCATGATAGTGGGAATGAAAGGCGAGCTTGACTTTTACTCGGACCCATGAGCCAAGATCGAGTGAATCAGAGAATCCTTCTTGCGAGAGATCGAGTGGCGAACTTCGGGACGAAGTTCTCTTTTAGGGGGAGTGAATGTAATATTTATGAATAAGAAAGGGAATGAGAACTAGAGAGAGAGACGAGTGAAGGCTTGAGGAAGAGATTGGGAGTGAGGCATGACAAGAATGAGATGGAAGAAATTGTTAAGGAAAAGTGAGGGTGAGACGAACATCAAGGACGAAGTTCATTTTTAAGGAGGGAAAATTATAATACCCGGCTCTTATGGGACCCGTACTTAGACCTTGGGATGCGTGAGAGGACCTTTAGACCGATAAGATATCACTCGGGAGGGAAGGATAACCTTACACTAGACCTGAACTAGACCGAGTGGTGTTGCAGCGGATCTACTCAGTCGAGTGAAGGGTACACTCGACCGAGTGAGTCCACTCGACCGAGTGGAGTGCTACTCGGCCAACTGAGTCCACTCGACCGAGTGGACTCGGCACTCGGTCGAATGTCGCTATTTTCAGAATACGGGATTTAACCTCCTTTCTCCCCTAACCCTAAAATCATTTCCACCTTCCTCCTTATCTCTCCAAACTCTCCCCCTCTCTCTAAACCCTCACAAACACCTTCTACTTGGATTAGAAGATCTACCACCTTCCTCTTCATTTCCTTCATCTAGTAAGTAAAGATCTATCCTTTTCTAGTCTTTAAACCCTAACTTTTGGGGGAATTCGTCATGGGTAATTAATTAGTCACTACGCCAAATCGGACCATCAATAAGGAGCGTATCACAATAGTTTAATGCATTTAATAACGACACTTAGATTACCGTTTTCAAAATATTGGCGGAAACCTAGACCGCGCTAATAAGAATAACGTTTTTCATCGAAAACCGTTCTTATTATAATGTGACAACGGTTGTTTAACAAACCGTTATAAAAAACGTTTAACGGTTTCTATAAACGCATTATATAATCACCCTTATCAACGGTTTTTAGACAACCATTACCAGTTTAAGAAAACATTGTTTCGATACGCTTTACTAAATTAACACTAGCAACGGTTTTTGGTACCCGTTGTTATGTTATAGGTGCGGGTTTGTTGTAACCGTTATCATTTGCTATTATGATATAACGGTTCCTCTTTACCCATTGTCATTTATCATTTACGGGTGAAAAATAACCGTTATATACTTTTTTCAATGTAAAATATTCAACCGATGCATGTATGATAAATAATGAACCGTTGCATGCATTGTTTAATTTGACCATTATTTACTATCCGTCCATTATTATATCCACACATGCATACATATTTTCCTATAAATATCACTTATAATTTGATCAATTAACCATATTCACCAATTCAAAGTTCAATTAATCATAACCTATAATTTAATTAAAAATATTACACTTCGATCACCATGTCATCGTCGTCGTCTTCTACACCCGCCGAATAACAATCAAATACGCGCTATGTCCATCCTATTACGTGTATTATACACAACCTTCCAATCAAATATGATGACATTGGTAAGGCTTTTTCGAGAAGTTTACTTGGATGAGAGATATGCTTCGTCAAGGTGGTTATACGAACGTTTAAAAGGTCCACCCAGCTTGGACTAAAGTTTATGGTTTTCTCGGTTACGCAATGATCGAGTTTGAAGGTTTTGAAAAGAAGCTGAAATCTTTTCATCAAGCGAGAAAACTCCGGGCAAGATACGAGGATCATGATGCTGGGAAGAAAAATTATTATACGGATGATGTGTTACAAGCGCAATATTTATGGATTGCAACCGATTGTGACATTAATCTATTAAGAACATATCGACACTATATTGACACCGTGCCTCGTTCATGGGAAACAGAATAAGTGCCTCTTAATAATCCACATATTGAATTCCCAATATTTATCGCAATCGCAGGGGAATTACAAGATGATTATGTTAATTATTATTATTATTATTATTATTATTATTATTATTATTATTATTATTATTATTATTATTATTATTATTATTATTATTATTATTATTATTATTATTATTATTATTGTTATTGTTATTATTATTATTATTATTATTATTATTTTTATTATTATTATTATTATTATTATTATTATTATTATTATTTTTTTTTATTATAAAATGCGTGCAGCTTTCATTATAATAAAAATAAAAGGTTTACATGAAATTGGTGGGGAGCCGAGAGACAATCTGGGCTCCCACACCCTTAGCAATAGTAAAGCTAATACGAGTAAAAATGTAAGCGGCTACCCGAGCCCCAAAGATTCGAGATGCCGAGAATTTTCGATCCGCTTGAGCAAGGCAACAAAGATTCGAACTCAACTCCCAAGTGAAGAGAAAGAGAAAGGTAGGAAACCATAACCCGCTACCGCGCACAAATCCCCATACTTAGCACACTTTCGACGAGCAAAGATCAGCGACAACCCGCCCCGCACAAAATCCGCTAACTTGATCCGAGTCAAAGGTGAAGAACCCGTCGGTCGACGCACACATCACGCCCCCGTCCCAAGAATAAAGCAATAAATCCGCAGGACGAAGAGAGCCACCATGCCCATCAACCAAATCGATAATAATAATAATAATAATAATAATAATAATTATTATTATTATTATTATTATTATTATTATTATTATTATTATTATTATTATTATTATTATTATTATTATTATTATTATTATTATTATTATTATTATTATTATTATTATTATTATTATTATTATTATTATTATTATTATTATTATTATTATTATTATTATTATTATTATTATTATTATTATTATTATTATTATTATTATTATTATTATTATTATTATTATTATTATTGTTGTTGTTAGGCCCAATTTAGCATGGTCTGATTATAACCTAGCCTGGCCTTATTAGGCTGATTGGGGCAACCAGAGTCCGGGCAAGTATAGTTATTATTTGACAGGAGAAGAACACCAGAGGATAAATAAGCTGTTAAGGTCCAGGAAGAAAAGCTTGATAATGATACTAAGATAGCTTGATGAAACTCTCCAGCAAGACGGCTGATCAGCAAGCAAGCAAGACAGTTATACACATGCCCTATTATCACGGAAGACCAAGTCCAACTCTAAGAATAGTATATTTCCACGTACCAGATCGTGCAAAGGAATATAAGCCAAAGTTTGTTGAAGAAGACTGGGTCAAGCGGATAAATAGGAAATGTGCCCTATTTTCTAGCTAACAACTGAGAACGGTCAAGAAGAACGTTGGGTGGTATCCAACGTTAATTTTTGAAGAGTATAAATAGCACTATTAAACATTTGTAAAGGAGATATGTTTTTTTCTCATTATTTCACTACTGAATACTCATACTTACATACAAGATTTGTAATCAGCTTATCAAAGAAATACAATAACACTATCTATATTCAATCTCCATCTATAATTCTTCTATAATTTTATCCCTAATTTAAAGAACTAGATACCCTAATTACTTTATAATCAAGCCGGATCCTTTCAGGGAAAATCCTGCCAAAACAATTATTATTATTATTATTATTATTATTATTATTATTATTATTATTATTATTATTATTATTATTATTATTATTATTATTATTATTATTATTATTATTATTATTATTATTATTATTATTACTACTACTATTATTATTACTACTATTATTATTACTACTATTATTATTACTACTATTATTATTACTACTATTATTATTACTACTATTATTACTACTATTGTTATTATTATTGTTATTATTATTGTTATTATTATTATTATTATTATTATTATTATTATTATTATTATTATTATTATTATTATTATTCTAATTAATGGTTTTAAAACTGCGCGTCTTTTAATTTCTTGTTATGTATGTGTTTTTCTTGAACAATATATGCGTGGTAGTGTATTTTATTTTCTAATTATTTATTACAAGTTACGTAGGTTTAAAATATTTGTTAATAAGTTAACTTTTACCTTAAATTAATTACCAACGGTTTTGAAAAAAATTATAAATGTGACTATAAATGTTAAAGCATCCTTTACTAACATTCATTAATCAAATCACAATTTTTCATCCCCATTACACAAATTTGAAACAACATGGCAATGAACCCTAATTTTATCAACAACGAAGAATGACTTACACAAACGATTGAAGATGATGGGAAGGTTCTCGCCGGGCTTCCCGCCGATCAACACCCATTATACAAAGCATCCCTTGAACATCAGCGAAATTATTGGATTAAGAGGCGTGAAGCAGTCCGACTTGTCAACAAAGCCTCATCATCATCATCATCATCTTCATACCCTCGTCGGTCTGTTACTCGCAACTTAACTGCAGCCAGAGATATGTTGAGTTGTACTCTTCCAACCTTATCTCCACATGCAAGTCGTGTCCTTGCATATATTCAATCTGTTATTTGAAAATATGAAGCCAGTGATCCGGAAGTTAGCGGTATACTAGAGTGGTGTGATTGGTGGCAGGTTGAGAAGCACTTTTTACGCTTAACCGGGGTTGTTTCAGCTTATTATACATCTTTTGATTTCTGATAAATGTTGTAATGTATTTGGTTTAAAATTAAATGAAATGATCATTTTGAAAGTGTTGAGTTATGCTTGTTTGATTTGCTTCCATTTTTTGAACTCCATACATCAGTCAGTAATCAAGATCCAGATTGCTGCTACGTAATACTCAACAACGTTTCACCTGCAACCGTTGTCAATTGGTTCATCAACAACGGTTCACCTACAACAGTTGTAAATTGGTTCATTAACAACAGTTAACCTACAACTACAACCGTTGTAAATTTGTTCATTAACAACGGTTCACCTACAACCGTTGTCAATAGTGACGTTCTAACTTCAACGTGTACTATTTAATAATTGTTTGACCATACGACTCAATATATTAAAAATAAAAATAAATGTAAGATATGACGATACGACTCATTATATTAAAAAATAATTAATTGTTTGACTATACGGTATTTTTTAAGTCATGTGCTAGTGGATGCCACTTCTCATTATTCTTGATTTGACCAATGCACAGACGGTTCAGTTATTTTTTATTGTACCAAGGTACAAATATTGTGAGTTCATGGGTGTAGAGGGATCGTAAGTTGTCAGAAGAAGCATAAAGTAAAAGATTAAGGGAATTGCGGCGTCAACCGAGCTATATTGAAAGCGAGAAGAAAATGGATGCGTTACGAGAAAGGTTAATGGAACAATGTATGTTTATTAATTGCTCATTAGGTTGTATTTAGGAAATTAATTGAGGAAAGAAGTTACATTGGATTGTTTATAATTTAGTCTTGAATTTCCAATTTCCCCCACTTGCTATCCCAGTTGCCTAATTGAGGAAAGAAGTTTGTACTAACTTAATAGGGATTACCAAATATGGAAGATGCTTTTTTTTTTTGCGGGAAAAACTTGACACAATGAAAGATAAATGACAACGGTTAGGCACCAACCGATGTAATATAATGAAAACAATTACGGGTTTATAATCAGCCGTGGTCATATTGCAAAATACAGAATACGGTTTCGCTTAACCCATGTTTATTAGTTTCAATCAAATATTCAAACATCACACATGCAAACCTTTTCCTCGCTCACTTAAAACCCTCTAACACTGAGTTTCCCTAGAACCACTACTATTCTCCATCGCCATCGTCTTTGCAGTCGTCGTTGCCTCTGTCGTTGCCATCCTCATTGCCTCTGTCGTACCCTCCGTCATCGCCATACCGGGACCGACTTTTCCTCTGTGAAGAAGTAATAATAATCCCCTAATTATTTTAGGTTTATTGTGTGTTAAACAACATCTATTATTTTAAGTATATTGTGTGGTAAACAAATCTATATTTTTAGGTATACTGTGTGACCGTTTATTTGAGACGGTGCTTCTGCTATGTAGACTTAATGTTTAAAGTTAGTAGTTTGTTAATTTCTGGTTTAGATATGGGTGGAAAGCAGAAAAGAAATGATGGGAAAAGATCAAACGAAGAAGATTCAGGTGATGAAAATAATTTTGAATGGGATACTGGGTGAAAGACCCATAGGGTTTCCCTAGAAGCAATAGATATAGGGATACCTAATAAACTTGAATGAGATAAATCAAAGGGGCTACCAGATGGTTTCTTTGCTTCAGAATTCGCAACTTGGATTGGTTTTTGTGTAAGAGAGTATGTGCCTCTCGGTTTACCGCGTATCGATCAGTTGAGTAAAGACAAGGAGGAAAAGCTATGGGGGAGAATAAAGGTATGTATATACAATAATAAATGCATTGAGATGAAATTATCTTAGTATTCGATTTGTGCTATTAGCCGAAACTAACCAAATATGCTCACCATATATGCAGGCAGCTTACACTGTCCCCCAAGAACATGATGGTTACCTAAAAAAAAAGAGAGGGGATTCCTTCAGAGCATGGAAGTTAAAGGTTGCTCAGAACCATTTGTTCGACAAGAATACCAGGGCGATAAACAAGAAACCGCCATCGAAGAAGTATCGGCATGTCAGCCACCAAGATTGGCATGACTTTGTTGCTTATAGGCAGTCTGACAAGTTTACGGTAATTTATCTGCGACTGCTTGGGATCACTTTATTAGTAATCACTTAATAAGTAATGAAATATACTTACGTTACTCGATACAATTCATTTTATGAAGACTATGAGTAGGCAGAACTAAGAGAATATTTCAAAGAAAGAGAGCATCTTTCATGGCTCCAGAGGTGGTTATAGATTGATTAAGAAGAAGTTTGGAACAGTCAATCGTCACCACGCTTGGGTGGCCGGTCACACTCCTAAGAATGGAAAGTTAGAAAATCCATATGATAACGCCATCAAAGAGAAAATTGTAAGTATGAATAAATATGTCACTCCTACCACTGGTGGTCAGTTATATAATTGTGAGTTTAAATAAAATTTAGTTGCATAATGATTTTATGTGTATGTAGAGGATTTGTGAGAAGGAGGTACATGAAGGAAAATGGAAGCCTGAAGGACGCGATGACATTCTTGTTAGGGAAATCGGCAAAGCGGAGCATCCAGGTCACGTGAGAGGGGTATCGACGCATGTTGGTATCACTAAGTATTTTGGGAAATATACTCGAAGGACAATGAGTGGTGATGATAGGGTATATAAATACTGTATTTTATTCAACATGATATATATATATATATATGTGTGTGTGTGTGTGTGTGTGTGTGTGTGTGTGTGTGTGTGTGTGTGTGTGTGTGTGTGTGTGTGTGTGTGTGTGTGTGTGTGTGTGTGTGTGTGTGTGCTGAAATTATACTAATTTTAATCATATTCATTTCTACTACACAGCTACAAACAATGGCCAGGTTGATACTCAGAATGGTGGAAACGAGGGATAAGCCATCTGAAGAAGAGTTGGTTATGGTTCGGTAAGTCATAAAGGAATCAGAGGAGAAGAATAAAAAAAGTGGGCATGCGAAGTGAGAAAGACATGGCAAAGGATCAAGATGAGGTAGATGAAGAGGAAGCCATGAAGGCAGGGGAGAAGGAGGTGGAGGTGGGAGCCGAAGACACGTTCTTCTCATCTCCAATTCCGGCTTTTGACGAGGTATTAGCTACTACGACTAGTTTATAATTGCTGTATATATACTAATTAATTAAATTTATTATTTAAAGTAGTGCATGTATATATACTAATTAATTAAAAATATGAAGTTCGTTTGCAAGAAGCCTTGTGTTCTTTACTACAAAACCCCTACAGTAGCATCGGGAAGAATTGTTGTTGCTAGGGGAGTTGAGGTTGAAGGCAATCAAGGCATTGCCCTCCGTGAGGGATGGAGGGAAGTGGAAGTGACCAAGTTATATCTGGAGAAGTATGGTACTCTAATAGTACCATGTAGTGAAAATTGGCTTTTGCAAGATGCGTGGGTTCTATTGTGCAATGGCCTGAAGCATTCATTACTGTTGACATCTCCGGGGTAGTTATGCTAAAGCGAACGCATTTTATATAATGAACGCCTTTAAATTTATTAGGGTAACCTTATCTAACATATAGTAAGTATTTGAATTTTTACATTTTCAGGAGTTACACGAAGCCATTATGGCTGAAATTAGGACTTACTACGTCAACACCCAAAGTCACTGATTTGACTGCCTCTCCACCCAAAATTCAAAAGGTAGTATTAATTTGAAAAATAGATTGTTAGTTTTTCCTTTTTTTTGGTTATTTAAATTATATATGACGTCTCGTGTAATGTATATATTTTTGTTTCTAAATTGTAGACCGGGGTTAAATCTACTCTTGCCGCATACAACGTTGGTGTTCCTCTTAAACCTATATATCAGACCGATGTTTATAAGCAAAAATTGAATACTCCAACGTTCGTAGCTTTGCACCAGCTGGATGAAAGGAAGCTAGCTGTCGGGGAAGTACTCATAATTGACATCGGAGAGGATGTTATGGGTTTCGGTACAACTATTTATATGGATGGGGAATCACCGTGTCAGTTTCTCGACCTTGACGAGTTAGATGCTATGCACATTGTAATTTGGATGAAGTAAGATTTTTAATTAAAACTTGGCATTTGGTTTTACGAATAGTGATGTTTATTTAAATCATCAATGAAAATAGCATTCTTCGTTCTATTTGACATAATAGGTACCTGTGTACACACATGGCTGAGGGAAACTATGTTTCTCATGACTACGGATTCGTATCACCTGAATTGGTCTCTCAGAAGTCCTTTGGATACACATATAGAGAGTAAAACGATAAAATTGTTGAACGGTTGATGACGTCCAAAAGCCTATGATTTGCTCCTTACAATGAGAATCGGTATGTATAGTAGTTTATTATAATGAATCATGATTCTATTCATTTGTTAACACGCTTACATGCATGTATATGAACTAACTGTTCAATTTTCAATATTTCATAGCAAGCATTGGCTGTTAACGACAATCAGTGTGAAAGAAGGCATATTTTACTGGATTGACTCTTGTGGACATACTCCCACTGAGAAATTTGTAAAGATGATGGCTGAGTAAGTTTACAACCTTACATTCTAATGTCAATTGTTATTGTATGACCTTTAAAGACTAGGCTCCTTTTAATGTCCCATCAGTATTACTGAGCCAAATGCTAATTATAATTTCCTATATATATATTTATAAATTAGTGTGTTTCAAACAATTGGAGCATCAAGTTCAACTTTTGTCACGATAAAAGTAAGTGTATTCTTAATAATTACTCCTATCATTTAATTTATGTTTATGCGAGAGGTTGATCTAATTTAGCTTATTTGTATGTGATTTATATAATAGTCTCCAATACAACCAGACAGCCAACAATGCGCCTTTTTCTGTTGTCGGTCCATGTGGGAGATTATCACCCGAAAGTATATCAACATAGAGTCACCGGTTAGTGTGTTTTAATAACTATTTCAAACGTAACTTGGGTTTAATTCTGTGTAATATTCCACTTATTCTGTCTAACTTGATTAAGTATATTTTGATTTGTAGTTCCCACCTTCACTCAACAACAAAGACTCAACCTATTCGAAGCAAGACACCGCCGACATGAGAAATAAGTGGGCCACTTATTTTCTTTCATTAGCGGATGGTCAATAGTCTGCTCATTATGTATGTCTGTATATAGAGCCATATGTATTTAGTTTTGGTTACCCTGTTTATAATATTTTGATGCTGAGTTGAATAGATCAATCTGTGTAATATTCTGATATTGCAGGATTGGAATTTTGCAATGCACAGCTGCGGAAATGCTATTTTGTAGTAGCATTTCAAATGAACTCCATCGCAAAACTTAGCATTTCAAAGAAATTCTTTGAACTCGCTAAAACAATTTTTTTTTAAAAAAAATATTTATAAATTCGATTACGGTTAAAAATAAAACCGTGGTCAATAAATCAATTGAAAACGGTCGCATTTAAATAGAAACCCGTTGACATATTCATCCATAATATAACGGTTTAATAATCACAAACCATTATCGAATTCATGACATTTATAACGGCCTAATAAGCATAAACCGTTATCATATTTATTATTTTACAACGATTGTGTTCAGTAAAACCGTTGTCATAGGTTTCCGTAGAGCATTCAGACTAATACTACCACGGTTTCAATATTATAGATACGGTTTTTGAATCGTTCTTAATATTGTATTACAGTTATCTGAACCCGTTATTTATATTTCATAACGGTTCCGCCTTTTTAACAACCGTGATCACGAAATGACAACGGTCAATGTAATAACGGTTCCGTATTTTGTATTACAACGGTATATCACCTTATCTAACCGTTGTTGCATCGATTATTTGGCGTAGTGAGTGTTTAGTTGGTGTATTTGGGGTAATTAAGGGGTAATAATAAGGGGCTTTGTAGTGTATATTAGTATAGGATGTATTGTGATAGTTATCATGTAATATGTATAGGATGAGACGGTTCCTTGAGATGGTTTCTGTCCGGATTCGAGTAGCTTCAGAAGATTGCTAAAAGGTAGGTTAATCCTACTTGGTTTCAATTGTGTGATGTCGTTTATGTCGATTTTGTAGTTAGTCTTGCATAATTAGGGAATTTGCATTATAACATGTTTAGTGGTCACATCATTAAGAGGATGATTATGATATGTTGGTTGTGGTTCATGCATTGGACATCATAATATATTGGAATTGTCACATCATTAAGAGGATGATTATGATATGTTGGTTGTGGTTCATGCATTGGTCATCATAATATATTTGAATTGTTGTTGTTGTTGTTGTTGTTGTTGTTGTTGTTGTTGTTGTTGTTGTTGTTTTTGTTGTTGTTGTTATTGTTGTAATACTACGGTTTTATGAGTCTCTGGGTATTCTATCGAGTAGGCCTTACTCTGTCGAGTAAGGGTGTTTTGTTATGCGAAACAGTATTCTGCCTTTAGGGTACTCGATCGAGTAGCCTTAACACTCGATCGAGTAAGGGGCACTCGATGGAGTACGTTACTTACTCGATCGAGTAGCTCGGTTAACGGGTTATATTTTGACGGGATTTGTTAATAATGCGGATTAGTATATATATTATGTCGTCATCTTTATTAAACACTTTTATAAACCTAATACACTCAAAAAGAAGATTGAAACTACGTTGTTCTCTTCATCCGCATTATTGGCAAATCCCGGAGCTTGAGAGGTCGGATTTCATTGTTCTTTGTGTCTTTGTGATTCTTGCGTTAAGGGTAAGTCATACATACCAATTTTATAGCGTTTGGTTGACTTTGTTTAAACCCTAATTTTGGGATTGGGGGTTTTTATGATTAGTTGTGTATGTAGTAATTGTATGATTATGTGATAGGAGGATGATTCGTAGAGGAGAGGTTTTGAGACAGCTGCTAAGATCATTTGCTGTGTATGTTTGCATTCCAGGTAGGGTTTTCCTACTCAGTATTAGTCACATGACGTGGATTGGTGATTTGATTATGATTGTTGTTAAAGTATAATGTTGATATTGTGACGGTTGTTGGATTTTATCATTATTGATTATTGTTGATTGTATCTGTCTGTGACCTTCGGGGTGCATCCCTGGCTGAGTGGAGTTACTTGTAGGAGTGGCTTCACGCCCATGATTTGCCTTCTGTGGAACCCGCCACAGAAGGGATGCGCACATAATGGACTTGGGTTTATCGCTCGATGGAGATGAGCGGGGCTTAGGTGGGAACGACTGCGGTCCCCCACTGGCGGTGTGGAGTACCTGTTGCGATGGGTACTCTGCCAGGGCTACACACTTTAGTGTGTAGCCAGTAATGAGGAGTTGATTATGGAGTTTGGGTTGATGTGACGGTTGAGCTGTTTTGTTACTTGGCTTATTGTGATTGTATTGTGTGATTAGTACTGACCCCGTCTTTGTTTTGTAAAACTGGTCGTGATCCCTCGTGGGGGGTTTAGTTTTCAGTACTTGCCGTTAGGAGCACCTAGACCAAAACACAATTTATAACTTCACCAACAACTCTACAATTAGTAAAGAGGCAAGTAAAGGTCGGATCCCAAGGGACGGGAATTGAGATGAGATTTCTATTGCAACTAGTGGTGTCTAAGGGTGTCAAAATTGGGGTTTGAAGTAGAAGATCACTAGACTAAATAGCAATGAAAGTAAACAAGCAAGATGAATTAAAAGGGGTGTAAACAATTAATAAAAGGCACTAGGGTGTCATGGGGTCATAGGGGATTCATGGGAATTGATCATACAAACATGTTCTCAAATTATAAGCAAGCAATTATTGTTGTGATGGATTGAGTTGGTTTATGTCTTACAATCCTAGGAAAGTTTGGGTCCCGGAGCCGAATCGATTAGATTTTACAACACCTACAAGTCGACTTAATCTTCCCTACTCAACAATATGCATGGTCTAATGAGACTCGAGTTGGTTTATGTCTTACAAGTCTCATTGAAAAGATAGGTGATGGGTAAAAAATGAAAGGATTCATAGGCTCACATTTCATCAAACATAACATGTGCATAAGTTGAGATCACAACAAGCAAGCAAATAAACTATGAAAGCATATTAATTTAAGCATGAATCATTCCCCATGCTTGTTTCCCCTAATTACTCATTAACCCTAGCTAAGGAAACTACTCACTCATTATCTTGTTGAACATGCTAGCAAGGTTGTCAATCATACCAACAAAGTAAAACATGATGAATAAATGAAAGTGATTAACAATAATTAAACAAGGATTAAGAGAATTATACCTACTAATGATTCCAATAATAAAGCAAAGAATAAAAGAAGTACTTGATGCTTGATTGGAAGGTTGTCAATCTCCCAATAATAACTCAAATAATCTTCAATTACCCAAAATAAAGGATGAACACGAGAGAGATTAAGGAAATAAAACTTATATTAAAACTTGATTAAATGTTGATTACAAGATTAAAGAGAGATTTGATTGATATTAACTACACTAAAGATTGCTAAGAAGTACATGCTCTTCTAATTAGACTAATGGGGTATTTATAGTGGGGATTAGGTACATAAATTAAGGTTTACTAAGGGCTTAAATGACGATTAAGTCCTTGAGGAATCGCCAGTCTATTTTTCGCCGGTCTTAGAAAAAGATGTGCATCCTTCCTTGACGCTTGTAGAGGACGAAATGGAACTGTCTGGGAATCTGTGCGTCTTTAGCACGGGACGGGCGGATTTGGGCGTTCCTGGACGGGTGTCCAGAGGGGGAAGATGGGCGTCTTCTGGAGGTTTTGCCCGGGCGTCCAGCTGAGGAAGACGCTCGGATTGTAGGCCTTGGACCGGCGTCTTCAGGTCAATCCGCACGGATTGTCAGACAGTTTCTTTCCTTCTTCTTTTCTTCCTTTTTATTCATAAAATCCTTGAGGATTTCCTCGGGGATGCAATGATGTTTTCTCATCATTGCCCATCTACTATAGTATGTACAAAAGCTTTCTAATCTTGTCTCTTCTTGATGCTTGGTCATTGAATTCAATCAATTTAGCCTCATTTTGCCATGAAAATGCAAGGTTTGCACTCCTTTCCTACCAAGGACACAAAACCTCGAAGAATATGCAAAACAAATAACTAAAGACAATAAATGACCCAAATATGCACTAAAAAGCATGGCAACAAGGCTAATTCGGGGACTAAATATGCTCTAATTATGGTCACATCAAATATCCCCAAACCGAACCTTTGCTCGTCCCGAGTAAAGAGGTGACAAAGACTAGGACCATTATTTCAACTAACCTAATAACATAGCCGATATGAGATAATTAGCGGGTCTCACTCCGCCCCTTCAACTCACAACAAGACAACCATGAGGTAGGATGCCTTCTTGCAAGGCAAGGTGGGTCTTGCCAAAATGGCGACACACCCAAACATTAAGCACACAAAATCAAGTAATGGATGCATCTACAAAAGAATAGCCACTTTCCTCATCTAAGTGGCGGAAATTATCTACAAGGGAAGCAATTCAAGGATACACACTCCTTCATAGATGCAATTTCTTCAAACTACTAAGCCTAGAAGGATACCAATAAATCACCTCCAAGTTGTATCAAGCTAGGGTACCTTTGTCCTCAATCGTTAAATGCTTTTGTCAAGAGTAGACTCCCTATGGTGTTAGAAACACTGGAGGATCGCGGAATTCCCCCTCTTTCCTAGACAAGAAGAAGGGTCGTCCCCTCTCTACCATGCACAAAAATGGATACGATGGATAAAGGGATCAATAGATATTTGAGTTTCATTTTGGGAGTTTGCTTTTGTTTGTTGTCCCCCCCCCCCCAATTTCTTGTGGCATATAACATTTGAGAACACTTTCTTTTGCCATTTCTTTTGATTTTTGGCTTTTCAATACTTGACAACTTTTCAACTTTTTGCATTTCTTCTTGAACATTTTCAAAGCCACCCCATATGTAGTGAGGGTGCCTTATATTTGAAGTTTTAGGAGTCTATTTTTGCTCCTCTTTTCATTTGATGCATTTTGCAAACTTTCTTTCACTTTTCATTTCATTGAACTCAAATCAATTTCTTTTTGTGCCCATTCCCTTTGATGACAAAAATGTGGTAGAACATGGATGATGGATGGATGCATGGTTTCAAGGGTCACCTTGGAATAAACGGTAGCCAAGGAGTTATCACACCATAAGGTACTCTTGACTAGGCCTTAATCCATGGGCAAAGGATACTAGCATGACACATCCTAGGGTGTTTTACAAGTATTCTAACAAGCAAAGTCTTAAGAAGAAGAAGCATCTACTAGGGCCTTATATACACTTGTCAAGCTTCCCAAGTAGACGGTTTCGCAAAATTTTTCTAACATGCAACTACATGCCATGATGCAACTAACATATATACATCCTAATGCATATGATTCTACCAACTAGTATGCCATATAAGCTAAATGCAAGTCCTAAATTCACATTGTTATACCGCATCAATCAAAATAAAGCCACATAGTCATTAACATAAAGAGGAAAAAGGAGATTGGAAAGATCATACCATGCGGTCTTCATGATCCTCATGTCTCGGATATGGCGTAGTCAATCAATATGAACAAGGATAGAACAAATACAATATATACAACAATATATACATGACTACACTACAAAGGAAATGAACTTGTTTTTGGTTTTTCAAATTTTCAAATTTTTATGGTTTTTCGAAATTTTTTGATTTTTTTGGATTTTTGAATAAAAGTTAAGTTAGAATTCCCCATCCCCACACTAATATGGGCATTGTCCTCAATGGCTAAAATGATGGAAAATTATGCAAACATGATGCATGATTTCTACACTAAATGCAAGCTATACTATACTACACTACATGATGCATGAGTTTTTGTTTATGACGGAGAGCGTAATTTAGATTACCTCCCGTTGCGTATGCATGTACTTCCCCAAACCGATATAGACATTATTTCTAATGTCCTAAAGTTGGGGGTAGTTCATGCACACAAGATGCAATGCATGGAACTAAATTGTCATTTTGGATTTTCAAAAGTGGGAACAATGAAATAACAACACCTCAATGGGGCCGAGGTGTTAGTCCTATATGTTGCTAGGACTCTCCAACTATGATCAAGATAAAATAAATAAAACAAAGAAGGAAGTAGACAAACCTCAAGAGGGTAGGAGCCTCCAAAGCTTGCGAGTCTTCCACCATATCATCATTGTCATCATCTTTCTCAATAGAAGCGGACTCATCACCACTTCCCTCTTCACTTCCTTGCTCACTTCCTTCATCATCTTCTTCTTCTTCATTAGCCTCTTCCTCTTCATTTACCTCTTCATCAATGTCTTCATCAACAACCTCATCACCGACAACCTCATCGTCACCCAGTGTCTCACCCCTAGATGCACTCGGAAAGAAGACCTCCCTATCCGCCCAACTAGATAAAGGACATGAAGGATCAAGTAGTCCTTGCCTAGCTAAATGAAGGAGGGGTGGATATTGGGCTAAGTATGCATATTCCCGATCCTTATAAGCTTGTTTGTGCATCTCTTGCATAAGTAGAGTCATGTAGTCATTGCTTGCTTTAACACCTTCGGGTTTGAACTCTTGATACTTGAATGGATAGGGTGGTGTGACAATGGAGGAGGAGACAATGGAGGAGGAGGGCATTTCAATTTCACCCCTTTGTTGACGGATGATGTATTCGGCTTGTTTTTAGAGGGGAAGAAGGTAGTTTGTCCGATGGACACTCAAACGGCATATTTTGGAAGGCAAAGTAAAAGATCTAGCATCATTGGTGAGCCACCCATATTTGGTGTCAAGAGGGTTATGAGTGACCCACCTGTACTTGTTAATCATGGCATCCATGTCAATGAGATGACCCCCTTTTTTCGCCACATACTTGATATCCTTGTTGAAATTCGGATCAAAGTACTTAGCCAAAAGAGTGACTAGACCTCCATTTACAATAAAAGTGGTGCCTTGCTTTCCACAATCAACATTGAGCCATCTTTCCACCAAAAGCCTTAGAGAATTGTAAGGCTTGGTGAATTCCCTTCCAATATTTAAGACCGACTCAAGTAGAACACAATCGAGCTTGGTAAAGTGGTTAGTGTCTTTTCTTGCAAGGATAGTATTCCCGATGACCTTGTGCCACACTCTGATGCCTGGATGATGGACTAATAGAGCGCGACTAGCATGATAGTTCTCAAATTTTCTCCCGGAAATTGCCTCCCAAAGAGGAGCGGGGTCATATTTTTTGGGCTTCTTCTAATAACTAGGTGAATCACTAAGACCTAATGCTTTACCCAATTCATCAAAGGTGATGCGCCTACTCACATTGGCAAGGCGGAACTCAATGTTTTCTCTAGTCTCTACCTTAGTAACTTTCAAAGAACTCAAGAATTCTAAGGTAAGGGAGGGGTATGTCAATTCTCTTGTAGCAAAAAATTTTCCCAACCCCATGGCTTCAAAGAAGGCTTTTGTTTGTTCAAGGACACCCAACTTGTTCAAGGCATCATCACATATGAATTTGGTGGGTAGAAAGTATTTCCTAGCTTAGTTGGAAAATGTATCCCTATGGGAGTTAGAAATGAAAATTATCTCCGGATAGTTTGATAATTTAGCAATTTCCGGAGTTGTTGATGTTGTTGCTTCCAAGGGATGAATTTGTTGTTGTTGAACTTCTAAGTTTGAACTAGCTACCACCATAGCCAATGAGGCTTTCTTAGCTTGAAGACATTGTTGTCTTGTTGAGAGTGCCTTTGCCTTAGGTGCCTTTGTTGATCCTTTTGTTTTTGCCATTGATGAAAATACCAAGAAAAGAGTGAAAATCTTCAATTTCCAAGTATACCCAAATCGATTTTAAGATGAAAGGCTTTGCCTTTATAATTCAAAAATTGACTCAAAGGTTGAAGATTTTGGTGCTTGGTTTGATTTTTGTTGGAAGAGGAGTGATTAATTGTTGTTAGAAGGAAGTTTGGATTTGATTTTGTTGAATTTGGTTGAGGAAATCTTATTTTGGTGATGGAGAGGATGAGGGTTTTGAGTTTTAGGGTTTATGGGTAGTGTTTTGAATGAATGAATGAAGAAATGAATGAGAGATGGGGTATTTGAAATACCCGAAAAATTTTAAACTGCAAGGGAAGACGGGCGTCTTTCCTTCGGGACGCTCGGATTCTGCCTATTTTGGGTTCAGGATTCTCGTCTAAAGACGGACGTATTTCAGCAAAGACGCTCGGATTCTTTGTTTGCAGGACGAGCGTCTTTCTCTGAAGACGGGCGGATTCTGAGATAGCATGCCTTCTTGTTTTTCACAGGCAAAAAGACGGGCGTCTTCCTACAAAGACGGGCGGATTTCTGAAGACGAGCGTCTTCTCTACCAGGACGCTCGGATTCTTCAACAGTCCCAAAATTTCAAATTCTCAGTTAAAATGGACTGGCGGGTTCTGGCAAAGACGCTCGGATTTACTGGAGACGAGCGGATTCCCCTTGAAGACGCTCGGATTCTCTCTGTTTTACCCGGATTCAGTTCCATCCGTGCACTTGCATATCCCTTGTCATTTTTCATTCTTCAAGTCCCGTGTTCTTCATTGTAGGGGCACTACTAAGGCATGAATAGCCTAGGCAATTTCTATCCACACACTAAGCTAAAGCACTACACATCAATTAAATCATTAGTCCCTCCCTCACTTCTCTCAAAAATGATAATTGCCTTGATCAAAGCATAAAAATCCAGAAATGACAAAAATGCAATGTAAGAATTAAAATGCGAGTTAGGGGGTTAGAAATATTTACAAATGGTGGTTTAGGGAGGACTCCACCAAACTCTCATCCTTAGTGAGATGTCATGGGGGCATGTCCAAGGTGTTGTTGATGTTGCTCAACACTTTGAAGAAGTAGTCAAAAGCTTGTTCATTATCATGATAAAGATCTTCAATAGACCTTTGCCCTTGTTGTCCTTCATGTCGGTCTTTATCGATAGCATTACCAATGTAGGGATTGAAAATCCCTTCAAACTCATCGTCCCAAAGACCACAAACTTCATCTACTTGATCACTAAAGATCTCTTGAGTTGATAGAGACAACTCTCCCACTTTCTTGTCTTGGCCAATGAGGCCATCCTCTTCATTGCTTGACTTTGGTGAGCTTTTCAAGCTCTCTTTGTTATAATTCACTTGCTCTTTGAATGGAGCATCATCAATTTTCTTCTTCCATTGGAATTTCGACTTCTTCCTATCATCCTTCCGGCTATAATGATCAACCATAAAACATGGTTCATGCAAACGGGGAGCTCTCATGGTCTTGTCAAGATTGAAAGTTATGCTCTCATGTCCCACTTCTAGAGTGAGCTCTCCATGCTTCACATCAATCACCGCACCCATGGTGTGTAAGAAAGGTCTTCCTAGAATGATTGGAATGTTGGAGTATTATTCCATGTCAACAATGACAAAGTCCACCGGGATGAAAAATTTCCCAATTCTTACGGGAACATCTTCCCATATCCCTAATGGTGTCTTTGTCGATCTATCGGCCATTTGGAGTGTGATATTGGTGCATTTAAGCTCTCCCATCCCCAACCTTTTACTCACCGAGTACGGCATAACACTCACACTAGCCCCTAGATCACATAAGGCTTTGTTGATCGTGGTGTCGCCAATGGTACACGGTATTGAGAAGCTTCCCGGATCTTTGAGTTTTGGAGGTGAACTTCCTTGAAGTATTGCACTACTCACCTTAGTGAAGGCGATAGTCTCAAGCTTCCGGATTGACTTCTTCTTTGTGAGGATGTCTTTCATGTATTTTGCATAGGCCGGCACGTGATTGATTAATTCCGTGAAAGGAATCGAGACTTCCAAATTCTTCACAATTTTCATAAATTTTCCAAGTTGGTCATCAAATTTGGTCTTAGCTTGACGACTCGGAAAAGGAAGTCTAATCACAATGGGCTCCTTCTCCTTGACCTTGTCTTCATTTTTCTTTGAAATTTCTTCTTTTGATGGTTCTCCATCCTTGGAGTTTTGCACAATTTCTTCTTTGTCACTAGCTTCCACAACTTCATCCTCAACTTGCTTCTTCGGTGCTTCATACCTTGTACCACTCCTCAAGTGAATGGCACTAACCGTTTCATATCTTGGGGGATTACTTTGAGGTGGTAATTGCCCCTTTTGTCTTTGTGAGCTTGAAGATGCTAGTTGAGTCAATTGGGTTTCCAACATTTTGGTGTGAGCTAGGATGTTGTTGATGGTGATTGCTTGACTATCCTTTTGCATTTGAGTGAAAAACTCTTATTGATTCTTTTGCATTTGGAGGACCGCTTTTTTAACATCAAAACATTGGTCATTTTGTTGATTGTATGGAGTTTGATTTTGGTAACCTTGGTTTTGGTTGTAAAAGGGTCTTTGATTTTGGTTTCTCATGGGAGGTGGGGTGTATGTTGGTTGAGGGTTTTGAACATTTTGGCTTTTGTATGAGAGATTTGGATGGAATTTGGTGTTTTCATTGTAATAGTTTGAATAAGGGGTACCACTCTTGTATGCTTGGAAAGCATTCACTTGTTCATTTGTTCCCCTACATTCACTTTGGTCATGTCCCAAAGTTCCAAAATTCTCACATATCCCACTTGGGATTGATAAAGATGCCGTCATGGCATTAACATGATGCTTTGGTGATTTTGAGGCTTCTTCAAGTCTAGCCATAGCTTTTTCAAACTTTAAATTGATGGTATCAATGTGAGCACTAAGTTGAGCACCCAATTGAGTAATGGAGTCCACTTCATGCTTTCCTCCTCTAGTAGCCTTACGAGGTCTACTATATTGTGAGTTATGGACCGCCATTTCCTCAATTTTGTTCCAAGTTTGATTGTCATCAACTTCGGTGAACATTCCATTTGATCCCATGTTGAGAATGTTCCTTGAATCTTCATAAAGACCGTTCCAAAATTGTTGTATCAAGAACCACTCGCTAAGTCCATGATGAGGACATGAGCAACAAATTCCTTAGAATCGCTCCCAAGCTTCATACAAGGATTCTTCATCTCTTTGCTTAAAGCCCGTAATTTGAGCTCTTAGCATGTTAGTCTTTTCCGGTGGATAGAACTTTTTGTAGAAAGCTACAACCAACTTCTTCCAAGAATCAATTCCGAGAGTAGCCTTATCAAGGCCTTTCAACCATTGTTTCGCGGTGCCAATTAGAGAAAAAGGAAATAAGACCCATAGAATTTGGTCTTGAGTTACACCGGTTTGAGAAATCGCATCACAATAGTCACAAAAGATCTCCATATGAGAGTGAGGGTCTTCACTAGGCATCCCCCCAAATTGGCTTCTTTCGACTAATTGGATAAATGCGGATTTGGCAATAAAGTTTCCGGTTAGATGTTGTGGTGTGGGAGTACCATTGGGTAGGTTCTCCTCGGTGGGTACGGAATGTGATGAAAACTTAGGCATTGTGGGTTGATTTTATGTTGGATTTTGTGTTGGGTTCTCCTCACCTTCTCTTCCAAAAGGGTTGATGAACTTAATAGTATTTGGTTGAATATCTACAACCTCACCAATACCTCTCAAAGTTCTCCTAGCAAGTCTTCTATTGGTTGTTAAAGTCCTTTCAATTTCGTGATCAAAGGGTAACAAGTCACCTTGTGATCTTCTAGACATGCAAAATATCAAACAACTCGAAAACAATTAGAACAAACCTTGAGGAGTTTTACTTCCCCAAGGCAAAGAAAGACACAACTAATAATAATACGAGAAAATCTAAATCAAGTTAACACCGTCCCCGGCAACGGCGCCATTTTTTGGTCGTGATCCCTCGTGGGGGGTTTAGTTTTCAGTACTTGTCGTTAGGAGCACCTAGACCAAAACACATTTTATAACTTCACCAACAACTCTACAATTAGTAAAGAGGCAAGTAAAGGTCGGATCCCAAGGGACGGGAATTGAGATGAGATTTCTATTGCAACTAGTGGTGTCTAAGGGTGTCACAATTGGGGTTTGAAGTAGAAGATCACTAGACTAAATAGCAATGAAAGTAAACAAGCAAGATGAATTAAAAGGGGTGTAAACAATTGATAAAAGACACTAGGGTGTCATGGGGTCATAGGGGATTCATGGGAATTGATCATACAAACATGTTCTCAAATTATAAGCAAGCAATTATTGTTGTGATGGATTGAGTTGGTTTATGTCTTACAATCCTAGGAAAGTTTGGGTCCCAGAGCCGAATCGATTAGATTGTACAACACCTACAAGTCGACTTAATCTTCCCTACTCAACAATATGCATGGTCTAATGAGACTCGAGTTGGTTTATGTCTTACAAGTCTCATTGAAAAGATAGGTGATGGGTAAAAAATGCAAGGATTCATAGGCTCACATTTCATCAAACATAACATGTGCATAAGTTGAGATCACAACAAACAAGCAAATAAACTATGAAAGCATATTAATTTAAGCACGAATCATTCTCCATGCTTGTTTCCCCTTAATTACCCATTAACCCTAGCTAAGGAAAACTACTCACTCATTATCATGTTGAACATGCTAGCAAGGTTGTCAATCATACCAACAAAGTATAACATGATGAATAAATGAAAGTGATTAACAATAATTAAAAAGGGATTAAGAGAATTATACCTATTAATGATTCCAATAATAAAGCAAAGAATAAAAGAAGTACTTGATGCTTGATTGGAAGGTTGTCAATCTCCCAATAATAACCCAAATAATCTTCAATTACCCAAAATAAAGGATGAACAAGAGAGATATTAAGGAAATAAAACTTGTATTAAAACTTGATTAAATGTTGATTACAAGATTAAAGAGAGATTTGATTGATATTAACTACACTAAAGATTGCTAAGAAGAACATGCTCTTCTAATTAGACTAATGGGGTATTTCTAGTGGGGATTAGGTACATAAATTAAGGTTTACTAAGGGCTTAAATGACTATTAAGTCCTTGAGGAATCGCCAGTCTCTTTTTCGCCGGTCTTAGAAAAAGATGTGCATCCTTCCTTGAAGCTTGTAGAGGACGAAATGGAACTGTCTGGGAATCTGTGCGTCTTTAGCACGGGACGGGCGGATTTGGGCGTTCCTGGACGGGCGTCCAGAGGGGGAAGACGAGCGTCTTCTGGAGGTTTTGCCCGGGCGTCCAGCTGAGGAAGACGCTCGGATTGTAGGCCTTGGACGGGCGTCTTCAGGTCAATCCGCACGGATTGTCAGACAGTTTCTTTCCTTCTTCTTTTCTTCCTTTTTCTTCATAAAATCCTTGAGGATTTCCTCGGGGAGGCAGGGATCTTTTCTCATCATTGCCCATCTACTATAGTATGTACAAAGGCCTTCTAATCTTGTCTCTCCTTAATGCTTGGTCATTGAATTCAATCAATTTAGCCTCATTTTGCCATGAAAATTCAAGGTTTGCACTCCTTTCCTACCAAGGACACAAAACCTTAAAGAATATGCAAAACAAAGAACTAAAGACAATAAATGACCCAAATATGTAATAAAAAGCATGGGAACAAGGCTAATTCGGGGACTAAATATGCTCTAATTATGGTCACATCAAAAACTATGGTGATCCATTCGGGGATGGTGAGCATTTGTTGAGCAGGTTTGACTAGAGGCATTTGGGCTAGCTGGGATGTGTCACCACGAGCTGATTAGAGTCTTCCGCTGTCATATTTCAGTTGTTTAGACTTTTGGTTTTGAGAACTTGTATTGTACTTTTATCAGTTTGGTTTTGGATTTGTAATCACTTAAACTTTATTACTATTTAAATTACGTTTCGTTATTTTCATTTGATTATCATTGCCTAGGAAAACCGATATGGTGACGTTCTTATACCTGAGTGGTCCTGGTAAGGCACTTGGAGTATGGGGGTGTCACAAAGTGGTATCAGAGCGACGATCCTGAAACCTGTAACTAATGAATCTAATGAACATAGGGAGTCAACTAAATTAAATTCGGGGTAGAAGTTGTAGGAGCTAATGCAAAGGCTTGGGAGACGTCCTAAAGCCGCGAAATCGCCCTGCAATTTTGAACCGGTCACATGGGGTACGTGTCAGGGTCGTATGTGTTGTCTATTGGTCTGTGTGTGTACATAAAGGCATGTGTTGTGAATTGTTGGATGTTGGATGTGGAGAATTAGAGGTATGGATAAAAGTTGAAGATATGTGTTTTATATGTTGAATTGAATTAAAAGTATATTGGATGTTTATAATGTGGCATATTGATAACATGAATAGATCGTTTGTTGATTACATCAAGAGTTGCGTAGAAATGTATGCGTAGTTGTTGATATCTTAGTAAAAGTATAGTAGTTATATATAATATTGGAAAAGTGAGATGAACATGGGGGTAGTGTATACGAGTCTGCATGACTCGATCGAGTGGGGGCACTCGATCGAGTAGGTGATGTAATACTACGGTTTTATGAGTCTCTAGGTAATCTATCGAGTGGGGCTTACTCTGTCGAGTAAGCATGTTTTGAGTTACGAAACAGTATTCTGCCTATAGGGTACTCGATCGAGTAGCCTTGGCACTCGATCGAGTAAGGGGCACTCGATCGAGTACGTTAGTTACTCGATCGAGTAAGTGTGTTTTACGGGTTTGTTTTGACGGGTTTTGTTACTAATGCGGGATTAATATAAAAAGGTTCTGTCACTTTTCTTAAACACTTTTATCATCCTAAAATCTTTCTAGAGAAGATTGAAAGTTACGTTCTTCGTATTCATCGCATTAGTGGCAAATCCCAAGGCTTGGTTAGTCGGATCATCTTATTCTTTACACCGTTGTGATCGTCGTGTCAGGGGTAAGTTCCTTGTATAATTTATGTAGTGTTTCGTTTAGTTTCTTTAAAATCCTAATTGAGTAATTTGGGGGTCTTGGGGAGTATTGTTGTTGTAGATTGTGATTGTATGATTGTGTGTCTATAGCAGGTGATTTCGTTGAAGAATGATTATGGTTAGCTGATTGTGACAATCTTGGTGATGGCTTATTTCAGGTAGGGTTTCCCTACTCAGTATTCGTTACATGATGTGTGTGGTGATTGTGCCGTAGATAGTAATTGTTGATTGTTTCAGACGGTTGTGATATTGTATTGTTGATTGTTTCAGACGGTTGTGATATTGTGTTGTTGAATGTTTCAGACGGTTGTTGAGGTTGTGTTGTGATTACTGTTTAACTGTCTGTGATCTTCGGGGCACGTCCCTGGCTGAGTGGAGTCACTTGTGGGAGTGACTTCACGCCCTTGATTCGCCTTCTGTGGAACCCGCCACAGGAGGGATGTGCACATTAATGAACATGGGTTTATCGCTCGATGGAGATGAGCGGGGCTTAGGTGGAAATGGCTGCGGTCCCTCACTGGCGGCGAGGAGTAACCTGTTGCGATGGGTACTCTGACACACTTTAGTGTGTAGTCAGTTGTGTGGAAATGGGAGATGGAGACTGGGATTGTATTGAGCTGTTTGAACTGTTTGTGTACTTGTTTCATTGTGGCATTGTTTTTGTGTAATTAGTACTGACCCCGTTTAACTGTTTTAAAAACTGTGGTGATCCATTCGGGGGTGGTGAGCAGTTATTGAGCAGGTATGATATGACGTGTATGGGAAAGCTAGGATGAGTCATCACGTGGCAATTAGAAGTCTTCCGCTGTGTCAGACGATGTTTTATAGCTTTGATAGTTTTAGCAGTAGACCGTCTGAGAATCTTGTATTTCAGTTTAACAGTTTTGGTTTCGATCATGTAATCACTTTAAACTATATTGTTATTTAAATTATGTTTCTTCATTGTCATTTGATTATCATTGCCTCGGGTAACCGAGATGGTAGCACTTCCATGCCTTAAGTGGTCCTGGTAAGGCACTTGGAGTATTGGGGTGTTACAAAGTAGTATCAGAGCGACGATCCTGAAACCTGTAACCAATGAATCTAATGAACCTAGGGAGTCTAATTAAAATGAACCCGGGGTAGAAGTTGTAGGAGTTAATACAAAGACTTAGGAGACGTCCTGAAGTCGCGAACTCGCCCTACAATTTTGAACCGGTCACCATGGGATATGAGACGGGATCGCTATGTGTTTATCTTGTGAATTGTGTATCTTTGTACCAAAGTGTGGTATAAATTGGTGGATGTATGTATGTGGAGAATGGGGAATGTGTAGAGAAAGATGATAATGAGGTGATGTTATACATTATTGATTGAAAGCATGATAGTTGTTTTACGATATGGCATTATAGAAATACGCAAAGAAAATTTGTTTGATTTGAGTTATACATAGAGTTATGTATACATATATGTTGCTGGTAGTGTTGTACGAGTTTATATAGCTTAAAGTTTGAGTAAGAACATGAATAATTGGTGGAAAAAGATGATAATTGTTGCAGGATAATATGATTTTTGATAAAGCATGTTGTATGATGGAAGAGATTTTATAATGTTGTTATGCTAGTAACACGTGAATAGGAGACTTAATGTTATATATTTGTGATTTTGTTTACGTAAAGTTATAGAATAAAAACATGTAGGTAATACATGCTTGGTAAATTGAATGATGCATGTGCATAATGGATGTTGTTGCTTGGGTTTTGAAGATAGTAACATGTGGTTAGGGATACTGGTTTTATGAGCATCGAGTTGTTTTTGTTTACCTTGTTGTCGTTTAAGTTGTTTGGAAGTAAAATCAAGTAGTTGCGTTTTCGATTATAGAAAGGTTGTCTTTAAACTGTTATAACTTTAGATTCATGAATGATTTTAATATGATTCCAATTGAAGATGATAGCTTGTTCTTTTACGATTCTAACGATAGGTCACACGCCCAAAACGACCAAGAAACGATTGAGTTATGACCGTTTTACGAAAACTGGACATTGCTGAGAAATGCGTAGGGTATCGATCGAGTGGCCCTCGCTTGATCGAGTGCACCTTGGTACTCGATTGAGTACCCCTTACTCGATCGAGTAGCCCTGGTAATTTGTTATACGTGTCTCTGACTTTCACCTACTCGATCGAGTAAGTCATTTACTCGATCGAGTGGCCTGTACTCGATCTAGTGACCCCTGTTTTGGGTCATATGCTTATATTTTGACTTCGTTGCATATTATGTTTAATTCAAAGGTGTTATTTTGCTTCTTTATGCATTGTTTTACATGTATGTTGGTCTTGATGCGTAAGTTACCCAATCTTATGGTGTAGTGAGTGGCACATGTGGTGAGTATGAATTCGGTGGGAGGACATGAATTATGTGTGGTTGTGATGGATAGTGGAAAAAGCAAAGAAGGATTGGTATGGCTTAATAAGGCATGGAGCATGTTTTGTGAGAAGATATGAGTGATATGATTTTGTGTTGAGTAATGTAAAGTAAGTAAATATGGGAAAGGGATGATGTGAGTCTAAGGTACGTGAGAATGAATAGATTGAAAGGAAGAATGTGGATAGTAGCAACTTGAAATGTGTAAAGAATTATGAAGGGAGATGGTTATGAATTGTGTTGGTTAAGAATATATATAATGAAAGGTCGTTTTAGAGGGATTGAGAAGAGTGGTATATAGTGAACTTAATGGAGACATGTCGCGACGTGGATTTGCAGATAGTGACTGAGTTTGGGAATTTGTGTTATCAAGAGGTGAAACTAATGTGTGATTTCCTTGGGCAATTAACGGTATAAAATGAATTTTGGTTTCTAGAGATGTAAAAAGGGAGATGCAATTGTTTGAACAAGTAAACGTTGATTCTATGGATGGATTGGTGGCAAGGGTGAGTGATAGCATAATAAGAGAATATTTATGGTAAGAAAGAGTTAGATGATATCAATATGAAATAATGAGATGTGAGTTTTGGAGCAATGAGAAGGTAACCGGAGCATTAAAGAGTTAAGTAAGAGGTAATAAGGAGTTGAATGGTTAATTGCTTTTGTCGAGTGTAAAAAGAAAAGAATAAGGGGAGTAAAACTAAGAAAATGTTCACCGAAGTTATGTGATATCAAAGTAAGGAATCGTCGAGATGTATGATACTATCATGAGGATTCGAGTTAATGGTTATATAGGAGTTTCAGAACAACATGATTGGTCAGGAGTTTCGAGGAATTAAGTAAAGTAAAAGTTGGGTAGAGAATTTGCACGATATGAGATCTTGGTGGTGAGTCGGGTGACGATACAATTAAGGATGGAATTGGAAATAGTGTTGAGATGATTTTTGTTGATGTATTTGATGTTCGTTATTTGGGATGATAACCAAAGATAGGAAAGAAACTGTGATGTTTTGATGTACAAACGGTGGTAGTGTGGAGGTGTTGTCACTAGTGGTTAAGGGTGATGATAAATAGGAAAGATGGCAATTCTAAAGAGGTTGATTTTGTAGAGACCGAATTGATATGTATGGTTATGAGGAAGTATAAGACGTAGTCTTAGGAGGCGGTTCCTCGTAATGAGGGTTAGCTGTATGGTTATGTATGGCAGAAAGTGCTGGTTATGCGAATGGGAGAATGTGTTATGAAGGGCATACGAGTTAAGATCGGGTGAGAGGTAACCTTTGTCAGGTGGTAACTTACGTGATCAGGATTGACTAGTTGGATGTGATTACGGGTCTATGATGTGTATGAATGTTTGTGTGAGGTTTTGACCTCACAAGAAGTTGTATTGTATGATAATTATAAAGTTGTTGTCTGAATTTTCTATATGTTGAGTACGGTAACCTGATTGAATGAAAAAAAAATGGTAATAGTTTGATTGATCTGGCATGATTAGTTATAATTGTATGTGTATTTATAATACATGTGTATTCCGTGAAATGGTAGGGATGATGGTCATGAGGTGCTTATCCGTTTATTCATATAATATGTTGCGTTGTGATTTAGTAAAGTGGATTTGAGTAAGTTTTCTTGTCCGAGAAGTTATTTCTGAGTCAGTGTTTATGGAATTGTGTATGTTGCGATGTCTATCGGTGTGGTTGTGGTGCCTCAGGTGGTGATCCAGGCACGGTACTTAGTGTTGTGATGCAGGTATTTTCGCACTGCGGTGTGGCTGTTGGTGACGGTGTTGCGATGCCGTCACCGGTTGTGGTGGAGTAGGCGGGATGATTATGATTCGAGTTTCGAAAGTAAATACCAGTTATACATGAATTGTTGTTTTGTTTGATGTTGCTTCCTGTGAGTTTCAATTTGTACAGATAGACAGTTGTTTTGTTTATTGATGTTTCTTACCAGTTAAGTTTTAGAATGAGGGTAGAGTATGATATGAAAGAGAGTGTATTTGTTTTCGTGGTTGTCATGTCATAGGGATATTCTGTTGATGGGACACAGTTGTCAGAAGTTGTGACAGTACATTTGATCTTGTTGTAGATGAGGCATCGGTGCACATAGTCATGGCAAGTGATTCGTAGAACATGTGTGGTAATGATCTGAAAGCTGCAGGTGGTTCATAATCTTTCGTTGAGACAGTGAGTGTAGGGTGTTGGGAATTAGTGTCATGTTAAGTTTTGTATGAGTTTTGCGGTAATGAAAGAAAAGAACTTGAGAATGTAGTGTGAGTGTATGTAATAATTATGAATCGTGAGTTATGAGTATGGAGATAGGTGCATGCATAGAGGATTATGTCGTTTTGGCAGTAATAAGGAACAATTGAAGTTTTGGTTAAGATAAAGATTTTGAGGTATAGGTTAGGTGGCGTGACGAGTGAATTGAAGTATAAGAATTGTTTAAGTAAGAGAAGCCTTAGATTTATGCATAGCGAGTGTTCAGATTATAGGTGGTTATCTTTGACATGCGGTGGTGATGGGGATAATGATAAGATATATCTAAGATTTAGTATTAGTGAGTTACGAGGACGTAACATTTATCTTAAGAGGAGTAGGATGCGATAAAAGAGATTTTGATGGTTGTGCATATGGTAGTATAATTGGAAGTAGAGTGTTGGTGTAGCATAAAGGACGGATATTTGTTTTGATTTTATTAAAGGTCATGACCGTGCTTGTAGTAGTTCGATGTTTAGGAATGAGAGAATATTTCAATACTGTTGACAGTTGGATGCTGATGTTATGAGTGTGAGTAAACTTCGAGGACGAAGTTCCTTTTCAGGGTGGTAGAATGTAACATTCCGTTTGATGTTTGTGAATGTCTTGATATTGGATTTTCTAATGGATAATATGTTACGGAGCTAGCAGCGTTTGTGGATAATAGTTGGTGGTGTTGGGAGTTGGTGTCGAGAGAGAATATGATGTAGTTGATACGATATCGTGAGCGATGTGTGGAGGTAGGAATAGTTGGTGGAGTTGGTGTTAAGAGTCCATGGTTTCATGTTTTATAGGTTGGGGTTTTGTTTTGAGTTCTTAGTAGCTTTGTTGGGTCTTGATCGAGTTAGTATGTTTGTTTTTATGTATGGGTTGAACTTCGGGGACGAAGTTCTTTTTAAGGAGGGAAGACTGTAATACTACGGTTTTATGAGTCTCTAGGTAATCTATCGAGTGGGGCTTACTCTGTCGAGTAAGCATGTTTTGAGTTACGAAACAGTATTCTGCCTATAGGGTACTCGATCGAGTAGCCTTGGCACTCGATCGAGTAAGGGGCACTCGATCGAGTACGTTAGTTACTCGATCGAGTAAGTGTGTTTTACGGGTTTGTTTTGACGGGTTTTGTTACTAATGCGGGATTAATATAAAAAGGTT
This sequence comes from Silene latifolia, assembly GCF_048544455.1. Classification (NCBI taxonomy): domain Eukaryota; kingdom Viridiplantae; phylum Streptophyta; class Magnoliopsida; order Caryophyllales; family Caryophyllaceae; genus Silene; species Silene latifolia. The sequence continues at coordinate 49,276,454 of NC_133527.1, read as the reverse complement.
CTGTCACTTTTCCTAAACACTTTTATCATCCTAAAATCTTTCTAGAGAAGATTGAATGTTACGTTCTTCGTATTCATCGCATTAGTGGCAAATCCCAAGGCTTGGTTAGTCGGATCATCTTATTCTTTACACCGTTGTGATCGTCGTGTCAGGGGTAAGTTCCTTGTATAATTTATGTAGTGTTTCGTTTAGTTTCTTTAAAATCCTAATTGAGTAATTTGGGGGTCTTGGGGAGTATTGTTGTTGTAGATTGTGATTGTATGATTGTGTGTCTATAGCAGGTGATTTCGTTGAAGAATGATTATGGTTAGCTGATTGTGACAATCTTGGTGATGGCTTATTTCAGGTAGGGTTTCCCTACTCAGTATTCGTTACATGATGTGTGTGGTGATTGTGCCGTAGATAGTAATTGTTGATTGTTTCAGACGGTTGTGATATTGTATTGTTGATTGTTTCAGACGGTTGTGATATTGTGTTGTTGAATGTTTCAGACGGTTGTTGAGGTTGTGTTGTGATTACTGTTTAACTGTCTGTGATCTTCGGGGCACGTCCCTGGCTGAGTGGAGTCACTTGTGGGAGTGACTTCACGCCCTTGATTCGCCTTCTGTGGAACCCGCCATAGGAGGGATGTGCACATTAATGAACATGGGTTTATCGCTCGATGGAGATGAGCGGGGCTTAGGTGGGAACGGCTGCGGTCCCTCACTGGCGGCGAGGAGTAACCTGCTGCGATGGGTACTCTGACACACTTTAGTGTGTAGTCAGTTGTGTGGAGATGGGAGATGGAGACTGGGATTGTGTTGAGCTGTTTGAACTGTTTGTGTACTTGTTTCATTATGGCATTGTTTTTGTGTAACTAGTACTGACCCCATTTAAATGTTTTAAACACTGTGGTGATCTATTTAGGGGTGGTGAGCAGTTATTGAGTAGGTATGATATGACGCGTATGGGAAAGCTGGGATGAGTCATCGCGTGGCAGTTAGAAGTCTTCCGTTGTGTCAGACAATGTTTTATAGCTTTGATAGTTTTAGTAGTAGACCGTCTGAGAATCTTGTATTTCAGTTTAACAGTTTTGGTTTCGATCATGTAATCACTTTAAACTATATTGTTATTTAAATTATGTTTCTTCATTGTCATTTGATTATCATTGCCTCGGGTAACCGAGATGGTATCACTTTCATGCCTTAAGTGGTCCTGGTAAGGCACTTGGAGTATAGGGGTGTTACAGGTGAGGTGCTCGATCGAGTGGGTGCAACTCGGTCGAGTAGGTAGTTTGATGTTTTTCTGGTCAGAATCGTGTTTTTGGGTACTCGATCGAGTAGGGGCCGCTCGATCGAGTGGCAGGTCAGCTCGGTCGAGTATGTTTATGATCAGAGGTCTGATTAGGTTCTGGAGTCGAGGCACTCGATCGAGTAGGTTGGGCACTCGATCGAGTGGGTTCTGTTACTCGATCAAGTGGGGTCTGTGCAGGCTATATACGTGTTTTGGGCTATAGTATGCGTGTTTATATCTACCTTTTCTTATATAGTTACAAGATGCCGCCAAAGAGAAACGCCTTTTATGCTAGAGTTAAGAGTATGTCAGATGATGACATAGTAAAGATGTTGGAGCACCAAGATGCTCTCATGGATGCGTTGAAGAGAGTGGGAAAGGATGAGGAGGTTAATCATTCAAAGATTAGCCTATACATAGCGAGGTTCAACTTGAAAGAGTACAAGGGGACTGGGGAGCCAATTCTTCTAGATAATTAGCACAGAGAGATGGAGAACATCCTGGGGTTGGTGCACTGCCCGAATGAGATGAAAATGGAACAAGTTGCGTTCTACTTGAGGGAGGCGGCAGGAGAGTGGTGGGATAAGGTAAAGGTGAATGCTAGAGATATGTATGCAAAGCAGGGGTTACCTGTTATTCCTTAGGAAGGGTTTAGAAAGGTTATGAGACGAGAGTTCGTACCGGAGCATGTGAGGAGTAAGCTGAGAGAGGAGTTTGATGGGTTTAAGATGGCATCTGATATGACGGTGGCTGAGTACTACCGACAGTTTAATGAGAAGGCTAGGTACACTGAGGATATGGGGTTGAGTGAGGAGAACCTGGCGTTGAGGTTTGAGAAGGGGTTGACCCCTAAGATAATGGAGAAGCTACCTGTGGGAGTCCTTACAGATGTTAAGGAAGCTTATTAGAGAGCTAGGAGGGCTGAGAGGTTAGTGGAGATGACCCGAGAGAGAGGTGCTGAGTAAAGAAAGGCTGAGAGCGAGGGTGGAGGCCAATCTAACTACAAGAAGGGCAACCACACTCAGGCTAGAACATATTCATCTGGCTCGGGGTTTAGTGTTGGGGCTTCCTATGGGCGTGGCCATGGGAATAGTAGCAGTAGCTGGGGGATGACTTGTTTTAACTGTGGCGGTGTAGGCCACAAGAGACATGAGTGCACCAATGCGGTGAGTGGGGGTTTCCAGAGGCCGGGACAGGGAAGTTTTTCACAGGGGCGGCACAGAGTTATGCGAGCAACAAACCGGCTGGGTCATGGAACAACAGGGGAGGTCAGAGCAACAACGGTGGAGGTAACCGCAATGGCGGTAATTCTTATCAGAAAACAGCTACAAACACCAACAACAACCAGGGGTCGGGTGCTAAGCCGACTACCTCAGCTAGTACTGTCCAAGGAGGTGGGCAGAAGACCAGTGGAAAGTTGTTTATGATGGAGAAGAAAGCAGCTGAGGACGACGCTCATGTTATCACTAGTACTTTTCTTGTTAATGGTGTTTATACCTATGTTTTGTTTGATTCAGGGGCATCTCAGTCATTTGTATCTTCGAGTCATGTTAAACAGTTGGGTTTGAGAGAATATAAGTCTATAAGAGAGGAAGTTTTTATACCTTCGGGTGAGTCTGTGTGGGATGTTGAATAGAGATGTATCCATGATAGTTGGGCAAGTCGATCTACCTGTAGACTTGCTAGAGTTTCCTTTAGACGGTTTTCAGATGATAGTCGGGATGGATTGGTTAGGAAAGTACAAAGCTAAGATAGACTGTCATCAAAAGAAAGTGTCTCTGAGAGGTCCTAAGGACATTAGTGTGTCTTATCGTGGGTTTGTTGTCAAACCCAAAGTTAAGTTGATTGCAGCTGTGACCTTGAAGTCCTATCTGAGGAAGAGGTGCCCGATGATCTTGTGCCATGTGAGAGATGGCAAGATGGAAAGTCCGACAGTTGAGCAGATACCAGTTGTGGGGAAGTTTCCAGATGTCTTTCCAGAGGAGATTTCGGGGTTGCCGTCGAAGAGGGAGATAGATTTCAGTGTTGAGCTAAAACCGGGGACGGGGCCAATCTCTAAGGCACCGTACCGGATGGGTCCTAAGGAGTTGGAGGAGCTCAGGAAGCAGCTAGATGATCTGATTGAGAGGGGATACATTAGACCAGGTGTATCACCGTGGGGAGCGCCAGTTCTGTTTATGTAAAAGAAGGATGGGAGCTTGAGGTTGTGCATAGATTACAGGGAGCTGAACAGAGTGACGGTGAAGAACAAGTATCCTTTGACAAGGATAGATGACCTGTTTAATCAGTTGAGTGGTGCAGTAGTCTTTTCTAAGATTGATTTGAGGTCGGGGCACCATCAGGTGAAGATTAGAGACGAGGACATGCCAAAGATAGCTTTCACGTCGAGGTATGGCCATTATGAGTATGTGGTGATGCCGTTTGGGTTATCTAATGCACCAGCTGTGTTTATGGATTTGACGAACAGAGTCTTCAGTCAGTTTTTGGACAAGTTTGTGGTGGTTTTCATAGATGACATCTTAGTCTTTTCTAAGACTAAGGAGGAACATGAGGAGCATCTCAGGATAGTGTTGCGGACCTTGAGGGAGCATGAGTTGTATGCTAAGTTGTCCAAGTGTGAGTTCTGGTTGGAGATAGTTGCTTTTCTGGGGCATGTGATTTCAAAAGAAGGGGTAGCCGTGGATCCTGCGAAGATTGAGGCAGTTACCAAGTGGGAAGCACCAAAGAATGTAGCTGAGATCAGGAGTTTCTTGGGTTTAGCTGGGTATTACAGACGATTCGTGAAAGATTTCTCCAAGATTGCTAGACCTATGACAGCCTTGATGAGGAAAGAGAACAGGTTTCGTTAGGATGAGAGTTGTGAGACGGCGTTCCAAACATTAAAAGAGCGTTTGACCACAACTCCAATCTTAGCATTTTTGAAGGGAGTGAGAATTTTGAAGTGTATACAGATGCTTCAAAGAATGGTTTGGGATGTGTGTTGATGCAGACGGTAAAGTCATTGCCTATGCTTTTAGGCAATTGAAGCCTTATGAGGAGAATTATCCTACACACGATCTGGAGTTGGGTGCAGTTGTGTTTGCTCTCAAGATTTGGAGACATTACCTATATGGGGCGACCTTTAAGGTATTTTCAGATCACAAGAGTCTCAAGTACATCTTCACTCAAAAGGAGTTAAACATGAGAGAAAGGAGGTGGATGGAGTTGATTGGCGATTATGACATGGATATTATCTACCATGAAGGGAAGGCCAATTTAGTTGTAGATGCTTTGAGCAGGAAGAGTGTACATTCTTTGTGCACAGCTTTATCGTTGATGAGATTGAGAGATGAGGTTGGGAGGTTTGGGATACATATGATCTAGAAAGGGGATACCATGGTAGATTTGACAGTGCAACCTGATCTTTATGATGATATTCGCGGTAAACATGAGTTGGATCCCAAGATGGTGGAGTGGAGAGCTGGAGTAGAGAAAGGGACAGTGTCTAGATTCTCTATTCATACAGATGGTAGTTTGAGGTTTGATGGGAGGTGGTGTGTCCCTAATGATGAGGAGCTGAAAAAGACAATCATGACAGAGGCACATTGCACACCGTATTCGGTACATCCAGGTGGTGACAAGCTATACAAGGATTTAAAGAAGACCTTCTGGTGGCCGGGGATGAAGAAAGAAACAGCTGAGTTTGTGGCCCGTTGTTTGACATGTCAGAGAGTTAAAGGGGAGCAGCGACGACCACAAGGTAAGATTCAGTCTTTAGAGGTACCTAAGTGTAAGTGGGAGTTCATTTCCATGGATTTTATCGTGGGTTTGCCAAAGAGCCAGCAGTGTAACAACATGATATGGGTTATAGTGGATCGACTGACTAAGTCAGCTCATTTTGTGCCAATGAAAGATACATGGACTAAGGCACAATTAGCTATGGCTTATCGGAAGAATGTGCTGAGATTGCATGGGGTGCCTAAAGATATAGTATCTGATAGAGATTCGAGGTTTATCTCAAGGTTTTGGAAAGAGTTGCAGGAGTCTTTGGGAACTACATTGAAGATGAGTACAAAATTTCATCCTGCGACAGATGGTCCGATTGAGAGGACAATCAAGACTCTTGAGGATATGTTACGAGCTTATGTGATGGATTTTGGTGGTAGCTGGGAATAGAGGTTAGATTTGATTGAGTTTTCCTACAACAACAGCTATCACACCAGTATTGGCATATCGCCATTTGAGGCTTTATATGGGAGGAGATATAGGAGTCCGATCTGTTGGGACGACAGTGCTGAGGCAGTGGTTTTAGGACCAGAGATGGTACATGAGATGGTTGAGCGATTAAGCTGATCAGGGAAAGGATGAGAGCAGCTCAGGATAGACAAAAGAGTTATGAAGATCTACATCGCCGGGATATTGTAGATACCTCATTTCTACACCCCCCGTAAACCACCCGGTGATGATTGGGCCGCATGTTTGGTACGCGGAACGATTTGTGACAGTTCGTAAGTTTATCATCAAGTGATTGCTCAAACACTGATGTCTACCTCTTAATCATCTACGTGCTGATACGGTCGTTTTAACAGTAATTAGAGTACATTTGGAGTCCGGGCCTAAAACCATCTTCATTTTCTGATAACCGCTAAATCCCGAGTCAGAATGTTCTGGAATGTTCCGGATATTTCTATTCCATATTTCACAATATTTTAATCTTTGGTAAATAATTTCCCGTAATATTCAAACAATATATTAAGGAAAATAAAGTTAATCCGTTATTCCATAAATTAAACACGGAAATCTTTCTTCCGCAGGAGGAAACCACCTGGGAACAGATGCAGCAGCTGTTGCACCTCTTCCAAGAGACGTAGTGCCTTCTGCGCCTCTTCCCAGGTCTTTTTCTGCGTATTTTTTCGTATCTTTTCATATCTTTTCGAGATTCACTTCCAAAGTCTCTCCGAAAACCCTAATTCCTCCACATGATTAGTATAAATAGGAGCCTTCGCTCCTCATATTTCTCCCGCGAGTGTCCGCCCTTCTCTTCTCCATTTGCATTCTAGACCACGTTCTTACTTTTTGGCGTCTACGTGCTTGAACTTTCGACCACTTAAGCTCGGATCCTTCTGAGTACCAGCCTCATTTTGCATGACCGACCAATTTGACCAACTCCACAATAATCAACTTAATCAATATTAATCGTTTTCCTCTTACGAGGGCACTTTCGTTACATTCCAGTCGAGCATCACTAATCGTAAACTTAGTTCATCTCGTTTCGTCAAACATGTAAGTCTGGGGGTGTAAATCCTTCTTTATTTATTGTTATTTACTTTTTGTAATCATTAATGTAAGGTTTATGTCGAAAGTACTTCTAAAAATCGATTTGTAAAACCATGTTTAAAACCCTTTTTTAGGATTATCAGGAGACAGACGTCGAGAAAGGACGCAGCAACTGCTGCGCCTCTTCGAAGGGACGCAGCACCTGCTGCGCCTCTTCGTGAGGCTGCCGCAGTTCCTGCTTCCTTTCTTCTTCCTCCGTCTTTTGATAATTCGATCGTTTTGTTACGTTTTCAATTGTTCATTGTTTCTTTACCACGATAATTTTAAGTATAATAACTTTTAACATATTATTAGTCATTGTTATCCTGTAATTCATCATTAACTCCCGACCTTAAATCCCAAGTAATCCAATATTTGCGGGTTTTCGTCATTAAAATCAATCCGGGTTATAGAAATTCGATTCTTTCATATCGAGTTTCTGGAATTCGACCTTTGATATATTTCCATCTGTCTATTGTCGTATCCGTCATTAGTTCTTCATTAATTCGTCATGTTTAACCTATTTAGTTCACCCGTGTCACTAATCAATCTTTTATTCATGTAATTAATTCATATTAATCGGTTTTATCCATGTTTTATCACTTTCATGACTCATTCACGTGTAATTAATATATTAAATCACTTTCATTCGAGTCGTATATCATAATCAATCATTAAATTCACCCAAGAATATTAACGATTTGCGATTCGCTTCACGGCCTTAACTCGCCTTAGAACAGACGCAAAGAATCGCTGCTGCGCCTCTTCAGAGGCGCAGCTCTCTCTGCGCGCCTCTTCCAGGTTGATATCTGTCTCTGAACTCCCGTTTTGCCTTGACCTAGTTTAATTAGTTTACGTATGTAATTAACTATTAATCGTATTATCATTAATAATCTGTTCGTTTATTTCCTTTATTCTTTTTTTCCCAAATTGTCCGTTTTGAAAGTATTTTCGACATAAATCATTGAACCCGATGTAGTTATTGTAATTTTCTATTGCATTATTGTATTTATTTTATCGCATTGTTTGTATGCTTCCACATGTAATTGAATCTAAATCCCTACTTCGACTCAATTGTATGCTAAATTTATTGTTCACCGACATAGCCTAATTCTCACATGTTAGGATCAAAACTTGGATGTTGCATTGCATGCATATAATCGACAATATATCGAGTATAGACAATTTCCCTAATAATTAGTAGAGGCCGCTATAGAGGCGGGCGGGATTAGGTGTTCGATCAAAAGAGCTTCCTAATACGTACCCTCACCCCTTACTCCAGATCTCTGTGAACATCCGTGTTCAATGGCATCCATGAGAGTCATTCTAGACATAGAATGCTAAAGGTAATGAGTTCTTGGTGTTCATGTCACTACTTTGTGTCTTGACATGGCACGAGGTATTCAAACGGTTTCCAATTTTCCACAATAAATTGGTGGAGACTCCATAAATGCAAATGCTTGTTTCCAAGTGCCCCCGTGGCCCGTGTCCACAGTTTGGCGACTCCGCTGAGGTAAATACACTTACGTGTAGCCAAAAGGGCGAAACTTGTACAAGGTTAGGGAATAATTTGTACTAGACAATTGTCGGTTTTCATAACTCGGTCTTCCTAGATCGTTTTATTCGGCCTTCCTAGGCCCAACCCAACCCATTCGACCAATCGTCCCGTCTAAACGGTCCTAATTCTTATTTGGGCCTAAGGATGGATAGCGATTGACGTCATCCATACCATGGTGTTTACTCTTGTTTGTATCAAGGACTTTCACTACTTGAGGAAATGGACTAGGAATTAGCCTTACTCTTGTTTGGTACGAGCCTCTCCACAGACTTCGGGTTTGATTGTTTGGTATGGCAACCCACCCTTTAAACCAAAACCCTTTTAAATGTACTCAGCATCCCGTTATAATGCTATAAATGTTTGTACCTTACGTGATCACCATTTCTAAACGAAACCATGACGATTTTTGTAAAATCAAAATCCTTTTAAAGTGTAAATTTCGAAAAGGCCAATGATTAGCGTAAAACCGAGTCAAAACTCTGTCCATTTGTCGAGTCAAATTTCGGGCCCAAGCCCATTTCAAAACCTCACATCGAGTCCACTCCAGTCAACTACACTATAGTTGACTAGGACACACATTTTCAAACTTTGTCATCTTTTCAAAACTCACTCGACACAAGTGGCACACACCTACTTCATAAGTCAAAACATTTCTTTCTTAGTAAGTGTGTTAGAATGGTCGATCGTGTTTTGATTCGTCGTCGATCTCTTATCCAGTTTCCAAGATGCCTGAAACAAGCGATGTGAACTTCAATCAACTCTAGGATGGTAATGATCGAATCCTAACCGCGCTAGCTCAGCTCCAAGTTACTCAAGGCCAAGTGTATGATCGCCTTGACACCATCGAGGGCCGGATCTATACCGTAGAAATGAGGTTGCCTCCTCGGGAAAGTGAAATCGTTGATGACTTCAGGGACGAAAACCCTCCCATGGGTATGACTGCAGCTGAGAAACGACTCCAATACTTAGAGGAACAATTGATGTATCTTAAAGGGGATGACATTTATAGGGAGAATAATCGCAAGTATGAGGCCATGAGTTCCAAGTTACCAACCAACTTCAACATGACGGATATCCCTAGATTTAAGGGGCACGAAAACCCTTTGAATCACATCCGTGCTTTCAAGGACTACATGTCTATCAAAGGCATCAAACTCGAGATGTTCTTAAGGATCTTTCCTTCATCTCTTGACACCATCCCAAAGCAACGGTTCTACTCTCTATAACACAAGAAGATCGCTACTTGGGAAGATGCCGCGATCGAATTTTCTAAGCAATACGCGGATAATGCTGAGATCCAAGTTAACATGCGCACTTTAGAGGTTCTTACCCAAAATGACAAAGAAGGTTTCACTGACTTCCTAAGTAGGTGGAGGAAGACTAGTACCCAACTTGTTGAACGCCCGGATGAGGCTACCCTTATGGAGAAATTCGTGCACAACCTAAAGCTCATCTATGCAAATCATTTGAGATACCAAAACATCAAAACTTTCAAAGACTTAACCGCGCTAGGAACAAGGATCGAAGATGACATCCGTAAAGGGATCTTGTCCAAAACGGTAGGTCGAGGATATCAAGGCTCAACAAGTCGTTCTTACGGCTCCACTAGCAAGACCGATGAAGTTAACCTCCTCGAGCCATCCAAGAAGAGTACCCCACCGAGGAAATTTACAAATCTTGGGGACACTTATTCCAATGCTCTAAAAAGGTTGATGAAACAAGGCAAACTCCAACTCATAGGCCCGACACCCGAACCAGAAAAGAAATCCAAGTTCTGGGACGAGAATTCATATTGCGAATATCATAGGGGTAAGGGACATGACACAGAAAAATGCTAAAAATTGAAAAATGTGCTTCAAGACATGATTGAGGATGGTCGACTACCAATACCGCCTGGAGGTAAGCCCAACAACACTCAGAATCCTCTTGAAATTCTAGTGATCACAAGTGAAGAATCTACCTTAGATTGTTCACACCTCATTTCTCCAGTCGAAGATGAGATCCACGCGATCGAGAATGAAGGGTTCTACTCTACCATTTCCCCTACCATGGCCGACTTCATCGCATGGGCAAGGAGTGTGGATAGGCAAGTTTCAGAATTGGAAAATGTGGTGACAACTTTACATGACCCCAATGAAACACCTAAAGAACACGTGCCACTAACTTTCTCCCAAAATGCTACTATGCAAGAAATAGTCGCCGTGGTTGATAAACTAGTCGACCAAATTACACAATTAGAGGACGAGATCACGAGAATGAGGGAATTAGCTACAGTCAATGGAGTATGGGCCGATGACGATGAGGACGGGTATCTAATTGAACACTCCCTAGTCAAGGAAATAGTCCAAAATGGTGAAGATCAAGATGTGGACCACCTAACTCGTTCGGGGCGTCCATATCAAAGTACTACTCAAAATGGTCCAACCAACGTTACCACACCAAACGATAACGAAGATGACTCTACTGATCATTTGCTCAAGCAATTACAGAAGACAAAGGCTGGTCTTTCAGTCTGGCAACTAGTAGCAAGCTCATTCCCACATCGCCAAGCTTTACTGCAAGCTTTGGCCAAACTAAATGTAGCACATAACTCCACACCCGACGATGTAGTCAACTTGGTCTTCCAAGAATCACCGAAGCTAAGTAATCCTATTACTTTCTCAGATGAAGATTTGCCGCCCTTTGGCTCTAGTCACAACTTGGCTCTTTACATCACTGTCATTTTCTTAAAGAAGAATGTGCCAATGACCTTAGTAGATGATGGCTCTGAAGTCAACGTCATACCCTTGAAAACGGCATACAAACTAGGCATGAAAGAGTCGGATTGGACCCCTACCAATCAAGGTGTTCGCGCATATGATGGTACACGACGAAAGGTAGTAGGACTCGTTAACCTTACCATAGCCACAGGGCCAATTGAGCGAAAGGTTAACTTCCAAATAATGGACATTGAAGCTTCCTTCAACATACTTCTGGGAAGACCTTGGATTCACGCTTCCAAAGCGGTAACATCCACCCTTCACCAAAAGATCAAAATCCCACTAAATGGCAAAGTGGTGATGATCACTTCGTTGCCCATTAAGGCAATAATCGAAAAGAAGTCAAATAATCAAGTCCTTGCGGATCCAGTATATGAACTTGGGGGCTTTCAAAGCATAAGTGTCAGAAAGTGAGTTGGCACCCCTATACTACGATCCCTACTCCAACTTGGTGGTCAACCACATACTCAAATCCCAGGGATACTTCCCGGGAATACCTTTGAACCCTACCAGAAGAAACACCTTCGCACCCTACAAGGAAGGCAACTCAAAAAGAATACCACTTGGACTAGGATACAAACCCACTAAAGAGGAAGTTCTCGAGATGCTTGCTCAAGTTCAAAACCGTAAGCATGTAGGAGTCCAAATGCGACCATATCTCCCTACCCTGAATGGGTACTTCGTTCGGAAAGGAAGTCAAGAACTCTTTCACGGATTTCCCGAACCTTGGCACTATCTCGGAAGGAAGCTAGCCGGAATCGAGATCTTTCACGATTGCTACTTCATTCCTCCAGAAACGGTTCCTACCGTCAAGGCTCGTCAAGCACCTTGCTTAGACGAACAAGCTGTTAGTCTACTATTTGGAGAAGATCAATTTGTTAGAGCCGCGCAGGATGAGATCATTACCATAATACTTCAAGACGATCACTTCAACCCTACCGTGTTAATCACAGAAACAAATGCGAACCACCAGAAAGGATGGAGAAAATCAATTAAGTGGACCAACAATCAAGGAAGACTCTTCAAGCTCACCACTGAAGAAGGAGAGATGTTCAAAGGAGAACCAGAAGACGATGAATTCGAGTCAGAGTTGGAGTCTAGAGAAGTCACTAGGGAGTCTCCTTCTGTCGTCGTCCCCATTACCTTTGTTTCTCCTAGCTTAGCCTCAAATAGTAACAGTAGTTCGGGAAATGTCCCAACAACTGTCCCTTTACCGCCGGTAACCACAGATCAGATGGCTTCTTTGTTTCAACTTTTCTCAAACTTTAATATGAATAAATCAGGTTCTGCTTACTCTTTGTGTTATCTTGAGTGCAATTCTGTTTACGATGATACTGAGGATGACCTAGATTCGGACTCAATTGAGATACCTCCCTACATAGCCAAGGAAATACTACAAGAGGGGGAAGGGGGACCAGTAATAGAGAACACTGAACCCGTCAATGTTTCAAGCCCGGGAAACAGAAACTTCGTCGAATGAGGACAGAATGGGCTCTCAAGATTAAGGAAGAAGTCGATAAGCAATTCAAAGCCGGGTTCATCAAAGTTTCCGAGTACTCTGACTGGGTAGCCAACATAGTACCCGTACCCAAAAAGGATGGGAGAATTCGTGTTTGTGTTGATTTTAGAGACTTAAACAAAGCAAGTCCTAAAGATGACTTTCCTCTACCACATATCGACATATTGGTGGACAATACCGCAGATCACGCATTACTATCCTTCATGGATGGGTATGCAGGTTACAACCAAATCAAGATGGCCATAGAAGACATGCATAAGACCGCCTTTGTCACTCAATGGGGAACCTATTGCTATACGGTTATGCCGTTTGGATTAATCAACGCCGGAGCTACATATAAACGCACCGCAACTACACTCCTACATGACATGATGCATAAAGAAGTTGAGGTATACGTAGACGACATGATTGTCAAATCCAAGGATAGAGAGGGGCATATTGCGAACCTTCGCAAATTCTTCTCAAGGCTACGAAAGTACAACATGAGGCTCAATCCTCAAAAATGCGCATTCGGAGTAACATCTGGCAAGCTCCTGGGATACGTCGTTAGGCAACGAGGTATAGAAATAGACCCTTCTAAGATCAAAGCTTTGATCGAAATGCTACAACCTCAAATGGAAAAAGAAGTCAGGGGATTCCTGGAAAAAGTGCAATATATAAGTCGATTCATATCGAAACTCACCATGATCTGTGAACCTATCTTCAAAAAGCTCAAGAAAACAGACCACACCATGTGGGATGATGACTGTCAAAAGGCATTCGACCGAATCAAGGAGATATTATCTAAACCACCAGTGCTCATGCCACCTCAACGAGATCAACCTCTTGGTTTATATCTCATAGTAACCGAAACAGCCATGGGCGCCATGCTAGCTCAAACCGTAGGAAAGGAAGAAAGGGTTATCTACTACCTTAGTAAGAAGTTCTTGGAGTACGAGTGCAAATACTCACAACTCGAAAAGACATGCCTCGCTCTTGTGTGGGCAACGAAGAAGCTACGTCATTACATGCTTAGCTACTCCGTCAAAATATACTCCAAAATGGATCATGTCAAATACCTCTTCGAGAAACCCGTCCTCAACGGACGCCTAGCAAGATGGACCTTGATGCTCTCAGAGTTCGATCTCAAATACGTACCTCTGAGAGTTATAAAAGGGCACGCCGTTGCCGAATTTTTTGCATAAAATCCCATCAATGATGCACAAACAATAGATACTTGGTCATTTCCAGACGAGGATATACTCCAAACCGATGTAGACTCCTGGGACCTTTACTTTGACGGAGCATCAAACTTAAGAGGATTTGGAATAGGAGTGTTGCTCATTTCTCCTGAAGGCGAGCATACACCGATCTCTGTCAAACTCGACTTCGAGGTGACAAATAACGCTGCAGAATACGAAGCTTGTCTCATTGGACTACAAGCGGCAGTGAGCTTAGGCATTAAAAACCTCCGAGTGCATGGGGATTCGTCCCTGATCATCAATCAAGTTACGGGATCTTGGAAAATCCGAAGCGAAAGCCTAGCACCTTATCAAGCCAGAATAGACCAAGTTGCCCAATTCTTTGATCACGTGACCTATCTACACTTACCTCAGGAAGAAAATCAATTTGCGGATGCTCTTGCAAAACTTGCATCTTTGATTAATATGCCAGATGACATGGTGGAAATGCCTTTATGCATCGAACGACGATCAGAGCCAGCTTATGTCCACCAAATCACCGATGAAGAGGAAATCACAGAGGAACCTTGGTTCCAAGCAATCCTAAATTTCAAGCTCAACGGTACCTATCCACAGGATATGGACAAAAGGGGACAACGTGTTATACGCCTATTAGCTTCCCAATACATTCTCATGCAAGGAGAGATATACAAAAGAACACCTCTTGGTGTAATCCTACGTTGCCTTGATCATTCACAGGCGCGGAAAGTGATGGAAGAAGTCTGTGATGGAGAATGCGGTCCTCACATGAGTGGGCCCATGATGGCAAAGAAAATCACACGTTTAGGGTATTATTGGACCACAATGGAATCCGATTGCATCAAATATGTAAGACATTGCCACAACTGCCAAATCTTCGGAAACGTACACCATGTCCCTCCTTCATTGCTCTATACGATGACATCTCCTTGGCCATTTTTTGCCTGGGGAATTGATATAATCGGGAAGATAACTCCAGCCGGAACAGGAGGTCACTGTTTTATCCTAGTGGCAATTGACTATTTCACCAAATAGTTAGAAGCGGCTTCCTACACTAGTCTCACGGCTAAAAATGTAGCAAACTTCATACAAAACAACATAATCTACCGATATGGTTCCCCACATGAGATCATTAGTGATAATGGGTCACATTTCCAAGCCGAGACTGAGCAATTGCTAGCCAAGTACAAAATTAGGCATCACCACTCTTCGCCTTATAGACCACAGACTAATGGCGCGGTAGAGGCGGCAAACAAGAACGTTGTCACAATTCTCAAGAAAATGATTGACAACTATCGAGATTGGCCAAGCAAGATACCCTTCGCTTTGTGGGGATATCGTACATCTGTTAGGACGCCCACTGGGGCCACCCCTTTCTATTTGACCTACGGCATGGAATTTGTACAGCTAGTCGAGTTAGAAATACCATCCTTGCGTATCTTACTCGAAAGTCAAATCCCGGAAGCCGATTGGAAGAGGGATAGATATGAAGAACTCATCCTCCTGGATGAACGTAGGCTACGCGCATTACATAATGTCCAAACATATCAAGCACATATCAAACGAGCCTTCAACAAAAGGGTCAAGCCAAGGAAAATCAAGGAAGGAGACTTAGTACTCAAGTCGATTAGAGCTCTTTTACCTGTCGATCCACAAGGAAAATTCAAACCTAATTGGGCCGGGCCATTTCTAGTCAAGTCCATACTTCCAGGGGGTGCGGTTAGAATCACAGACCTAGATGGGAATTAATTTGCCAACCCGACAAACCTTGACCAACTAAAGCGGTATTATGCCTAGAATAGGAACAAAAACGCGCCTCGCGTAACCTCACGTGTCGCTCTTGTGGCACTAAATAAACGGCTCCTAGCCAAGCTGAAATAAGCTAATGTCACCATGCTCTTGCATCTTGACAATCTGTCATCCTCATAACATCAAATAAACTAAATTGCACCTTAAGAGTAAGTAAAAAGCTCATGCTTATTTTCTAAGTTCATTACAAGCTCTTACTTAGAACAATTATTCTTTTACATTTACTCGAACTACGCGCAAGGGTTTGATTTCATTTTTTAATGAATACGTAGGCAATCCTTCGCAGGATACAACCCATTAATTTTAAAATGTAAATAGAAGGACATTTGCAGTTGCATTTGGAATTCGACAAGAATAATAAATAGAAAATCACAACGGTTTCATAACCAATTAACCTCCTTTATTTCATTCATTTTCTAATAATAATAATAATAATAATACGCTACATAATAACAATGCAGAAAAAAAAATAGGCTAGGATTCTAAAAACCCCACCTTATTATTACAATAATAATAATAAATAATAATAAAGACTTGGGCTATTCCTCCATTTTCCCTTTACTCTTGTCATTTTTATCATATTTCTTGTCACGACCTCGAGCCGGACGCTCTTGCGCCACTTCGGACCTAATCACCAACGGTCTTTCTCGTGGTCTAACTTTCCCATTCTTGCCGATCACTTTGTACACGGCAGAAGAGGTCTTCGGTTACTTCGAAGGATGAACAACTCGAAACCCGACTTCTTCCTCTCCCTCAGTCAGATGCTTCTCTTTCTCCTTTTGCACCTCGGGCATCTTGTAGTCAACGGGCTCGCGCTTCCTCAATCTCTCATGCTCCACTGGAGTAGTAGCTTTCCTCCACCGCAGATAGGAGTCTGACACCCATAAAGCACTAACAGAAGAGTTCAAGAACCATACATTTCTTTGAGCCCATTTAATGGCTCACTCCCTTCGACTTTCAGTAGTAAGCGCCACGGCAGTCTGCGGGACAGTGTCAAGCTTCGGGATTGTCTACTTCAGTCCAACCTGTCTCATCAACCTCTCCGAGAAGATGCATACCATGAATTCCAAGCCAGGAATGCGCACAGATCGGGTAGGATCCAAGGAAGACACTCCAGTGACAGATTTGAGATGCCACCATGATACGATCCATCTAATCAAGGGACCGTCATCACTCTTCAATTTGTTTTCCCAATAATTGCATACTCGAGTGAAGTCCACCATGTAGAGCCTAGTCCTCATAGAAATTGAGCGAGCATGATAGGCAGGAACATTAACTGGGGGCTCGATCAATCGAAGACGCTCCATAAGCCAAACCTACCAAAAACCAGGTGTCAAAAAAAACGAAAAAAAAAAACGAAAAAGAAAACAAAAAAAGAGAAGAATTTCTTTATTATTCTTTACCTACAAGATAATGGGATTTCCCAAATAAGGTAGGTCGCGATTGGTTTTCCTGTTGTCCAAACCGAATAGGATCTCTCCTAAATATAAACAAGCTGGGCTCCTGCGCAGTTCCATTTGCTCAACTAGGCCCAGGAAACGGGGATCACCTCTCAAATCCTCATCAACATGCCCTTGAAGGACATATACATGTAACAAGCAAAATCCGAATGCCCTTCGCCTAGCAACATAAGAGATGGTGGGGTCGGCCTTGTTAATGAAACGGTCAATAAAGTCCAACATTCGCACTCCTTTCAAGGTCACTAGACAGTCCACCTCAATTCTGGTCAACCCAAGCAAGTCTCTAAATTTGTTCTTATACCCTTGTGAAATAGAAGGAATAGCGGGCAAGTGTTCTGGGTCCTACCCACCAATCACAGCAATTTCTTCAGGAAATGGGCAAATGTCACCTCCGGGGAAAGCAAAAACGTGATAATTCGGGTCCCAATAATCAAGACAAGCATCTAGGAATGGTTTGAATACCTTAATAAGCTTCAAACTCAACAACGATCCAAGATTATAGGCACCCATGTCATAATTCTCCATGCTAGAAAACTCATTGGTCCATTCTTTTAGACGAATTTCTAAAGTATTCATGATGAAGGATTATTTTGAGAATTTTATGTAATAAGACGAAGGAAGAGACAGAGGAATTGTGTGAATAAAACCTCTATCGACGTTCCTATTTATACTAAAATCTGTTTCCTAAAATCCACCAGGACGAATACACCGGGGAACAAGCGCAGCACCTGCTACGCCTCTTCAAAGGGACGCAGCTTCTGCTGCGCCTCTTCCTCAGCAACGTTTCTCTGATTTTCCGCGTTTGATCTTTCCTAAATTCCTTAACGAATAATTTCCTATTCATACGGGTTATTATTTTGGTAAATACGTCAAAGTTACCATATTTTGTGTTTCCTAATTCCGCAGACGCGCATCTCGAGACGATATTGACATTTTCGTCATTTTAGCACACTTGGCATCATTTCACTCTCCATTTCCAACTTATATGTTTTTATCTTTTTCCTTTTTTAGGGGGTAACCCTCCCTACAGTCCGGTCATTTCCGACCAAATTTTTGCATTACATTTTCACATTTTCGAGTCAAACTCTCCCTACCGTCCGGTCATTTCCGACCAAATTTTCGGCAGCATGACGGCGTAAACTGTCATCTACCAAACCTGTTCAAAGCTAACCTGCAGGAACAAACAACGCAACCTAGCAGCAAAGGCACTCAGGCCATCATATATACAACCAAAAGAGGGATATGTACAACAAACTGGGGGCTCGAGCCCCAAGCAAAGTCCAAAATGTCCAAAATGTAGGTCCTAAATGTACAAATGTGCAAGATATAGCCGAAAACAAAACAAACAACAACAAAAAGTACTGCCGGACCCCGCCTAACACCGCAACTCTCGCCTCGAGAGCAGCAACCTCGGCGTCACGAACTTCGAGCTCCCTCAGCAAACGAGCTGTCTCCTCCCGAGACTGGGACAACTCTCGCTCCAGCTCGCACTCCCTCTGCAAACAACAATTGGCACATGTCAAACATTTCAAGCAATTATAATAAGCTAGAAAATTCAAAAATGAAATAGGCGAAAGGTTCATACCTGACGACCTCGACCGCCGACAAGTGCCTCGACGGCAGTAGCTCGCAGCCGGTTGGCTACCCTCCATAACGTCACTAACCAAGACGGCGCAACCTGCATTTTCAAATAAGAAGTTCTAAATAATTGGATAAGTTCAATCAAATGTGTTCTTACACAAAAATCATACAAATTAGAGGCTCGCCCTCCGAATCATATGTTGCCAATCGTCCAAGCCAGCATCCGTCACAGCCACGTTAAAGTCACGCAGCTCGAAGATCGTCGTCCTCCCGGTCGCGTCAGTGTACTCGAGGGTCTCAGGGTACTCTGCGGGCTCGATGCCCGCCGCCTCAACCTCCTGCAAAGACAAAGGATTGCCATTAATCGATGATCATTCATCATGCTTTCGAAATGGTCATAAGGAGAGTAGATGCTCACCACAACAGGCCAGTACGCCAACCTCCCGTAGAGGAACGCCAAGTAGTCCTCACCAGGAAGCAGAAGGGCGTCACCACCAACGCCAGCCAAGTCAGCCTCCCTCTCAGCCTCAGAAGGCTCCCTGAACATCGTCCTAGGAGGATCGATGGGAACCGTCAAGACATCCCGAGAGCACTGACGAGCCAAGAGCTCGTCCAAGTACCACACAGGACCTATCGACGTCCTCAGCAGCAACCGGCTCGAGCTCCTGGGTCGAAGGACCTCAGCCACGAAAGGAGGACCGCCAGCGTACTCCGCCCAAGGCCTGGGCACCCACTGGGAAAAGACAAGCAAGAAATCATTCTTATGATCGGTAAAAAGTAATAAAGAAGCAAAATGAATATAAGTGAGATGCTCACGCTGTCTAGCTGAAGAGCGTTCACGTCCCGCCGGTAGACACCGTGAGAGGAACGCTTGCTCCTCATGCGACACATCACCCAAAACCTCACAACGGGATAGGCCTTCTCCAGCGGCTCCGTCCTCTTGGGCGAGAGGCTCGGAAAGTAGGAGTACACCCATGCCTGTGAAGCAAGATAGTCAATAACGATCTTTCGTGGTTCGATGAGAAAAGGAAATGATCTTTCATGAAATAAGATAAAGATTCATACCTCCAACAGTAGTCCAGGGCCGACAGCACCAGGAGAAGTCCCCTTCTCCATCAACTCCGGACGAACCATGGCCCTCATGAAACAGATGAGGACCGCAAAACCAGCAGTGACCCAGTCCCAACGTCCTAGGGAGCTCAGGTCAGAAAGGAAGGGAAGAAGCTTCGTCGATGACCTCTCTCCCTTATCTCCGAGGTAGATCAAAGACGAAACCACCAAAGCCATAAACGGGCCCTCTCCGTCACCAGACAGGAGGAGGAGCCGTCTCTCTCCGTCAATCACCACCCGCGCCGGGGTCTTCCCCGCAAAGTAGTCTCGGACGTAAGAACTAGACACCAAACCAGGCACTGCAGCAGCCTTCGGCGCCAAGTTCCAGCCGATCAACCTCCTAGCCTCGACCGAGTCCACCCTCATGGCAGTCTCCGGCCACTCCACCGCCTCGGTCCCACACGGCAGACCAGAAATCATGCCGTAGTCCTCCAACGTGACTCCCACCTCACCAAAAGGCATGTGAAAAGTGGAAGTCGTATCCCAGAATCGGTCCAAGAAAGCGCGGACCAGGCTAAGGTTAGCCTGCAGCTTCCTCTTCGCGATATCCCTCCAAGCCTGCACCAGGGCGCCGAATGCTCCCCGCTCGATCATGGCTCGCTCCTCCGCCGACAGCCTCTCGTAGCACTCCATCGCCGTCGTGTAGCCCGAGAACGATCTGATGTTCCCGGCCTCCTATTGTGATTTGAAACAGAATCTATCTTTAGTTTGAATAAAATTGGAAAAGATATGAGCAAGTGAAATGAAAGAAGATGAATGATGAGTGATGAATCCAAGATTACCAAGCTCTTCACCGTCCTATAGGACAGGTGACCCTCCGCGGCCTAAAACAAGTGTCTGATTTCCCAGGTCTCAGCCCACGCGGGTGCTCCCCTAAGCTGACGACCGCCTCGCCCAACGTTGGCCCGCCTCGGGGCCTCCTCCTCCTCCACCTCGTCCTCAACAACTGCCTCCTCAAGAGCACGAGAAGCATCGACGGCTGTGTCTATGTCCATGGGAGCTCTCCCAGAAGTAGAAGCCTCGTCACCTGCAACGTTAAAGTAATTGTAGGCCGCGTCAAGTGACGACGAACCTTGATTAGGGAATTTTCGAGTTTTAGAAGCCCCGAAGTCGTTCTTTTCTCGCCATATTTGGCCGTATTCCCACAAACCTAATCACTCATGTGGTAATTTGGGTTAATTCAAGCCTAAGTTGAAGCCTAGTCATGGGTTCGAGTCGAAATTTCGACAGCATTTCGTTATAACGGCGATTATGCCCTAGAAAAGTGTCCTGAAAAAGCCGTTACAAACCAAAATTTCGAGATGATAGAAAGTTTACCCATCATCCAAGGATTCCAAATGTCAAGTTTCATCGCAAAGGGGCAATCTTAAGGCTACTTTCGAAGCAATTTACGGTTTAGTTGTGAAACCGTCTCAATTTCACTCAAATGCCCAAAACTCAACGAAAATTCGAAACAAATACATGGTTATGATCCTTATACTACCGATTAGCCATTTACAAGGTCAATTTTACAAGGCAAGATCATTTGGGGGAAAAGCCCCAAATTTTCGACATTTTAGGGTTGAAAACCCTAAATTTTGTCGATCCAATTCGTCCATTATAGAAGATTAATGCAAGAATGATATATATACCTAGATTAGTCATGGTAAATGCAAGCTTTTGGATCAAATTTTAACGGAAATGGTTGAGATTTGAGAGAGAAATTGAGGAATTGTGTTTCGAAACGAATGAAATGAGCCCCTGTTTCATCGCGCTTTTACGCAGGAAATACACCCTCAGAAATAGACGCAGCAGGTGCTACGCCTCTTCCAAGAGACGCAGCTCTTGCTGCACCTCTTCCTAAACTTCCCTTCATACGAATTTTCAAAAATTCGTTATGAATTCGTTATTTGTGGGCTCATCTTTGTGCGCCTCTTCCCCGATGCCATTTATTTCTTTTCTGGTCCGTTTAACGATTATTCTTCGCTCATACCCGCACTTCTAAGCCAATTGCAGACTATCATACATTATTTACTGCTTCCAACACCTTGCTTGTCACAACGAGCAGGTATTCTTTAACAGGTGTTTCGACACGCCTTCATTATATTCCCCCAGCGAGAGTAAGCGGATAGACAATCCTTCTCGAGACATGGAGATGAATTCCCGATAAGGTTTACCCAACGAGAGTTCACGACATACAATCGTCCTTCTCAAGTTCTTCTGAAGTTTGTTTGAAGACGACCCAAGCAAATTTTTCCCAGCAGTTCCCGCCTGTGTCCTGCTACTCACGATATTTCTTGTTTCCCCACGGAGTGCGATACAGGTGTCGTTCTCCAGAAGTTCCTAGACCGGCAGAGTTCTTACACTCGAGCCTTAGTTACCCCTTAGGTCGAACTTATATTTGGCCTCCTTTCCGTTGATGCTTTCCTTTAGGGTCCCACACCCTAGAACACAATCCTTATATATCTTTTAAGTCTTACCCTTAGCTCCTACGCTTACCTTTAGCTCATACGCTTACCCTTAGCTCCTACGCAACTCCGGAAGCATCTCGAGAAAGAAGTTTCAGGTATGGTCTCATCTTATGGCTGGCGAGCTTCCTTACGTAGTCTAATGGACTTTAAACGACCCTCCCCGATAGTCGACAGACTTTAAAATGTTCCCGACGACAGGTCCTTGGCTCAGACCCCTTGAGCCGCCTCGCGTCGCCATAGTCGTCAGGTTGTAATATTCGATTGACCTGATGGCTATACTTTGACTTTCGCCTTGTCCAAGCCTCAGTTAAAGTGGGGGCTCTATAGATACCTCATTTCTGCACCTCCCGCAAACCACCCGGTGATGATTGGGCCGCACGTTTGGTACGCGGAACGATTTGTGACAGTTCGTAAGTTTATCATCAAGTGATTGCTCAAACACTGATGTCTACCTCTTAATTGTCATCTACGTGCTGATACGGTCGTTTTGACAGTAATTAGAGTACATTTGGAGTCCAGGCCTAAAACCGTCTTCATTTTCTGATAACCGCTAAATCCCGAGTCAGAATGTTCTGGAATATTCCGGATATTTCTATTCCATATTTCACAATCTTTTAATCTTTGGTAAATAATTTCCCGTAATATTCACACTATATATTAAGAAAAATAAGGTTAATCCGTTATTCCATAAATTAAACACGGAAATCTTTCTTCCGCAGGAGGAAACCACCTGGGAACAGATGCAGCAGCTGCTGCGCCTCTTCCAAGAGACGCAGTGCCTTCTGCGCCTCTTCCCAGGTCTTTTTCTGCGTATTTTTTCGTATCTTTTCATATCTTTTCGAGATTCACTTCCAAAGTCTCTCCGAAAACCCTAATTCCTCCACGTGATTAGTATAAATAGGAGCCTTCGCTCCTCATATTTCTCACGCGAGTGTCCGCCCTTCTCTTCTCCCTTTGAATTCTAGACCACGTTCTTACTTTTTGGCGTCTACGTACTTGAACTTTCGACCACGTAAGCTCGGATCCTTCGGAGTACCAGCCTCGTTTTGCATGACCGACCAATTTGACCAACTCCACAATAATCAACTTAATCAATATTAATCGTTTTCCTCTTACGAGGGCACTTTCGTTACATTCGAGTCGAGCATCACTAATCGTAAACTTAGTTCATCTCGTTTCGTCAAACATGTAAGTCTGAGGGTGTAAATCCTTCTTTATTTATTGTTATTTACTTTTTGTAATCATTAATGTAAGGTTTATGTCGAAAGTACTTCTAAAAACCGATTTGTAAAACCATGTTTAAAACCCTTTTTTACGGATTATCAGGAGACAGACGTCGAGAAAAGGCGCAGCAACTGTTGCGCCTCTTCGAAGGAACGCAGCACCTGCTGCGCCTCTTCGAAGGGACGCAGCACCTGCTGCGCCTCTTCGTGAGGCTGCCGCAGTTCCTGCTTCCTTTCTTCTTCCTCCGTCTTTTGATAATTCTATCGTTTTGTTTCGTTTTCAATTGTTCATTGTTTCTTTAACACGATAATTTTAAGTATAATAACTTTAACATATTATTAATCATTGTTATCCTGTAATTCATCATTAATTCCCGACCTTAAATCCCAAGTAATCCAATATTTGCGGGTTTTCGTCATTAAAATCAATCCGGGTTGTAGAAATTCGATTCTTTCATATCGAGTTTCTGGGATTCGACCTTTGATATATTTCCATCTGTCTATTGTCGTATCCGTCATTAGTTCTTCATTAATTCGTCATGTTTAACCTATTTAGTTCACCCGTGTCACTAATCAATCTTTCATTCATGTAATTAATTCATATTATTCGGTTTTATCCATGTTTTATCGCTTTCATGACTCATTCACATGTAATTAATGTATTAAATCACTTTCATCCGAGTCGTATATCATAATCAATCATTAAATTCACCCAAGAATATTAACGATTTGCAGTTCCGGCTTCACAGCCAGAACTCAGCCTTGGAACAGACGCAGCAACTGTTGCGCCTCTTCCAGGTTGATTTCTGTCTCTGAACTCCCGTTTTGCCTTGACCTAATTTAATTAGTTTACGTATGTAATTAACTATTAATCGTATTATCATTAATAATCTGTTCGTTCATTTCCTTTATTCTTTTTTTCCCAAATTGTCCGTTTTGAAAGTATTTTCGACATAAATCATTGAACCCGATGTAATTATTGTAATTATCTATTGCATTATTGTATTTCTTTTATCGCATTGTTTGTATGCTTCCACATGTAATTTTAATCATTGTATTTTATTGCATTATTATTGTTTGTTTGTATATTTCACATGTAATCAATCTAAATCTTTACTTTGACCCAATTGTATGCTAAATTACATGATAACCGACTTAGTTAATTCTCACATGTAAGGATTAATCTAATGGATGTTGCATTGCATGCATATAACATTCAACATATCGAGTATAGACGATTTTCCCTAATCATTAGTAGAGGCCGCTATCGAGGCGGGCGGGATTAGGTGTTCGATCAAAAGAGCTTCCTAATACGTACCCTCACCCCTTACTCCAGATCTCTGTGAACATCCGTGTTCATTGGCATCCACGAGAGTCATTCTAGACATAGAATGCTAAGGGTAACGAGTTCTTGGTGTTCATGTCACTACTTTGTGTCTTGACATGGCACGAGGTATTCAAACGGTTTCCAATTTTCCACAATAAATTGGTGGCGACTCCACAAATGCAAACGCTTGTTTCCAAGCGCCCCCGTGGCCCATGTCCACAGAAGAGTTTCAGGTTGGGGACAAGGTTCTTTTGAATGTGTCTCCTATGTGTGGGTCATGAGATTTGGGAAGAAAGGCAAGCTGAGTCAGAAGTTCATAGGACCATATGAGATCTTAGACCGGGTTGGAGAGGTTGCTTATCGTTTGGCTTTACCGTCTGCTTTGGATAGGGTACACAATGTGTTTCATGTATCTGAGCTGCGGAAGTATGTGAGTGATCTGTCACGTGTGTTAGAGGTGGAGAACATAGAGTTAGATGAGTCCTTGTCTTATCTTGAGGTGCCTAAACAGATTCTTGACCGAAAGGTTAGGAAGACTAGACATGGTGAGACAGTCTTACTTAAGATCCTTTGGTCTAATCATGAGGTTGAGGAAGCTACATGGGAGGCAGAGGAGGCCATGAGAGAGCGTTATCCGTTTCTTTTTTATCAGGTATGTATTGTTACGGGGACGTAACCTTGTTTCTTTTAGGGGGGTAGGAGATAATCGCGAAGAGTTTTTGCATCTTTTTGTGTTGCTTTTGATATAGTTAGTAGTTGTTTGAGTTGGTTGGTACGTATGTTTTGGGAGTTTATGTTGAGTTTTGTTTTTGTTGTTGTGTCGGGAGAGGGTTAGTGTGTTTTTGTTTTGTTGTGGTTTGAACTTCGGGGTCGAAGTTCTTTTTAAGAAGGGAAGATTGTAATACTACGGTTTTATGAGTCTCTGGGTACTCTATCGAGTGGACCTTACTCTGTCGAGTAAGGGAGTTTAGTTTTACGAAACAGTATTCTGCCTGTAGGGTACTCTATCGAGTAGCCTTGGCACTCGACCGAGTAAGGGGCACTCGATCGAGTACGTTACTTACTCGATCGAGTAGCTCGGTTAACGGGTTATGTTTTGACGGGTTTTGTTAATAATGCGGATTAGTATATATATATTATGTCGTCATCTTTATTAAACACTTTTATAAACCTAATACACTCAAAAAGGAGATTGAAACTACGTTGTTCTCTTCATCCGCATTATTGGCAAATCCCGGAGCTTGAGAGGTCGGATTTCATTGTTCTTTGTGTCTTTGTGATCCTTGCGTCAAGGGTAAGTCCTACATACCAATTTTATAGTATTTGGTTGACTTTGTTTAAACCCTAATTTTGGGATTGGGGGTTTTTATGATTAGTTGTGTATGTAGTAATTGTATGATTATGTGGTTGGTTGAGGATTCGTAGAGGAGAGGTTTTGAGACAGCTGCTAAGATCGTCTGCTGTGTGTGTTTGCATTCCAGGTAGGGTTTCCCTACTCAGTATCAGTCACATGATGTGGATTGGTGATTTGATTATGATTGTTGTTAACGTATAATGTTGATATTGTGACGGTTGTTGGATTTTATCATTATTGATTGTTGTGGATTGTATCTGTCTGTGATCTTCGGGGTGCGTCCCTAGCTGAGTGGAGTCACTTGGGGAGTGGCTTTACGCCCATAATTCGCCTTCTGTGGAACCCGCCACAAAAGGGATGTGCACATTAATGGATTTGGGTTTATTGCTCGATGGAGATGAGCGGGGCTTAGGTGGGAACGGCTGCGGTCCCCCACTGGCGGTGTGGAGTACCTGTTGCGATGGGTACTCTGGCAGGGCTACACACTTTAGTGTGTAGCCAGTAATGAGAAGTTGATTATGAAGTTTGGGTTGATGTGACGGTTGAGCTGTTTTGTTACTTGGCTTATTGTGATTGTATTGTGTGATTAGTACTGACCCCGTCTTTGTTTTGTAAAACTGTGGTGATCCATTCGGGGATGGTGAGCAGTTGTTGAGCAGGTTTGACTAGAAGCATTTGGGCTAGCTGGGATGTGTCACCACGAGCTGATTAGAGTCTTCCACTGTCATATTTCAGTTGTTTAGACTTTTGGTTTTGAGAACTTGTATTGTACGTTTATCAGTTTGGTTTTGGATTTGTAATCACTTAAACTTTATTACTATTTAAATTACGTTTCGTTATTCTCAATTGATTATCATTGCCTCGGGAAACCGAGATGGTGACGTACTTATACCTGAGTGGTCCTGGTAAGGCACTTGGAGTATGGGGGTGTCACAGTTGTTGTTGTTATAGTTGGAAGACGGTTGGGAGACCGTCTTACACTTAAATCGTCTCTTGGAGCTTCCCACTCCAAGAGAGATGTGCACATTAATGGCTTGAGTCACGGATGGACTCGTGTGGTTGAGACACGATGTATGGCTGGAGATCCGGTTGGCTTTCGGCTCCGATACATCTGGGCGTGTTCCGGTTTCTGTTTGTGGTTGTTGGTATGTCTGGGCGTGTCCCGGTACCAGTGTGGTCGTCGGTATGTTTGAGCGTGTCCCGGTACCGTGGTGGTGGTGGTTTGATAGCGTCTCATTCACATTAGTAGTCATGTTGCATGTTCACACTTGAGTCGTGTCATCTTTTATTTGTTTATTGAAACTGACGTTTGTTGTGTCTGTGTATTTGTCACCTGTCTCTTTTGGGGTGGCCTGTGTTGATCTATATGATATCCTTTGGTCATATGGGGAGCAGGTTAGGTACAGATTGTTGGATAGTACGCGGGAGACAGAACGAGCTTGATGAGTTACGAAATGAGTGTAGCTAGTTAAATGAGTATAGTAGCCATGAGTTGAATTTTATTCATTAGTTAATGGTTTGTAATCACTAAATTTGTCATTTATAATAAATGTTTCTTTATTGTAACTCCGATTCACCCCCTCGGGAAACCGAGAAGGTAACATCTCCCAATTACCTTGGCCGGGTAAGAAGGGGTTGTTACAATTTCTATTTTAAGGTATCTTATTCATTTCTTTACTTTTTCAGCATGCCTTTAATGGGCTATTTCATCGTCTAATTTCATTATTTTCTACTTGTCATTGGTCTCCTTCCTTTTCCTTAATCTTTGTATCAAAAGTAAAGGTAAACAAATGGTCGGGACGGAGAGACTATTTCGGAACACACATCTCATTTATGACGGACCAAATACGTCACTTTGAATAGACGTGAGACAAAGGGGCAATTGAGAGGACAAGAAGAAAGAAAAAAAGGGGTTGTGAGAGATCTCTTTAAAAAGACCGTCACAAGCAAGACTCTTGGATTTCTGAAAGACTGAAATTGGTGGAATAGGTAGATGTTTTGGGAGCACAATTGGTGTATAGTGTTTTACAACATTGTAATGATTAAGATTGTTCAAGTAAATCGTTGTGGCCTGTGGGAAATGGGAATACACTTGAAATTTGAAAATTAAATGCAACCGCAAAAACCAGAATCCTTAGCTGTAACTTCTTGTTCTTCCATGGTATCACACAACACCTTACCTCTTGTCTCTGGCAAAGTCAGAACCAAAAGCCCACATACGACGATGGTCACTCCGAAAAATGTCGGACAAAACATATCATTTTTTCTGCCTATGACCACCAAAACAGGAACAAATATGGTTGCAAAGATCGTAGCTTGCCTCGCCAATGATGCTGCAGTGTTCCTAACACAGGTTGGAAACAACTCGACCACGTACATAAACGAGATGTTAAAAACCATACCAGCACAAAAGAGAGCTATCAACTCTAACCCCACCTGAATAATCTTGTGATGTTTTCCTACTATTATGGAAGCGATGCTTGTCGCCCCACTTACTGTACAGAAACCCAAAACCGAGCTTCTTCTATTGCATCGTTGGATCCAAAATAGATACGTTAATAGAGAGGCGAGTAGAGAGATTAGAGAATTAAAAAATGAACTCAAGTAGACATTTCGGCCTAAGCGTCCAACGCCTAATAACATGCCAAAGTACATCATTCCCACTCCAAAACAAAGCACCATTGTGACTATCATCCTCTGTATAGCCCATCTCTTCTTCACTAAAATCTTAATTGAAGAGAACGGATTCGTATTAGTATTACCCGGTAGACCTTGTTCAACCTTAAGCGTGTTTCTTGCCAAATGATCTGTAGACCCGATTTTGTTAAGTATGTTGAGAGCGTCGTTTTGTCGCCCCTGCAAGAACATCCATCTAGGAGATTCAAACATAAAAAAATAAATCAATACCGCGTATAAAATTCCAGGAAAGGAAGTCCAGAAGTAAAGGTCTCTCCAAGAAGAGTTTCGAGCGAGGAATGCTATGAATGTGAGTGAAAGGAAACCGATTGTGAGGGATATGAAACCGAGCAAGACTATTTGTGCTCGCCACTTCTTCCCGACCCTCTCAGATAAGAGGACAAGAGAAGAAACTGTAATTGACACTCTTCCAACCCCACAAATGAATCGAATTGCACAATACCACCAGAAACCTGGAGCAAGACCAGAGGCGACACCTGCAATAGACATGGTCAAACATGATATGACCAAAAGGTTCTTTCGTCCTAGTGATGAGTCACCTAGTGACGCCAGCGTAAAGCCGCCTAACAAGCACCCGAAAAAGTAGCAAGTTGCAGGTAAGCCCTTAGTGAATGAAGTGGCACATTGGAGATCCCAGTCGGATATGATTGTAGTGTGCTTATTGCGCGTCCACGCCCAGTCAGCTCGTGGTAAAGAACATATGTTGGAAGAAGCGGTGCATTCGCGATTGTTAGTACAATGCCATGGTGGATGAGCGTCAGTGAAGACGCTGATCAATGTTTGTTGGTTGTCGAAAATGGTTGCAATACAAGCAAGTATAGCTTGCAGAATCTGCCTGCACGTCATCTTTCCAAGGCTGCCCTCGATAATCTCCTCCACCGACATTGATGTCGGAGTTGCAGCCTCGCTCGAGTTTCTCATCTCTATCGGCCTTGACATAAATGGAAAAATGCTCTGTAAATTTTAATATAAAGATGGAATATTTCAAGTTCGATCTCTGTCGTTATTAAGGGTTTGGAGGTTACATGAAAAACGTTATGTGAATTATTGTAGTTGTAAATATATCATCATATAAAACAATGCAACCATATTTCTTGTGTGATTATTACAGAAAATATAAAAAAAAATGCAAGCTTATTTCATGTATGATTATTGTACAAAAGTGATGGCGTAGTAAATAAGAGTATAGCATATAAAAAAATAATGCAAACTTATTTCATGTGTGATTATTATACTTGTAAGACTTATAACCAAGCTGATACTCCATTTGTTCCGGTCATTCGTTGTTCTTTTCCATTTTTTTAGGTGTCTCGGTCAATTGTTTTCCTTTCTATTTTGAGAATGAACTTATGAACAAATTGATCATTCATACTCAATTTGTTCCACTTGTCATTTAGTAATTGGCCTCCCTCCTCTTTCCTTGGTCTTTATGCCAAAACGAAAGGATAATAATTGACCAAAACGGACGGATTAATTTTTTAGGCCGTCGCTGAAGTATATTATGCGTTTGAGCCCGAGCACCAGGCAAACCTTAGTTTAAGTACACTTCAATTTATTGCAAGATCGCGTCACTCTATAAAATAATGTCACACTTTTTTGGATGACAAAGGAACCCCGAGTATAAGTCATAGACTCGGACCATAAACCCCCAAAATATTGCTTATGGTGGGGCTTGAAGGCGAGACCTTTGGAAGTTTTACTTTATTTAAACAGGGGGATCCATTTATAGTCTATATATACAGATTATTTCCATATCTCGTTGATGATACTTATGACACTTTTTAATTAGTACCCATTTTTATAATGTTGATATCTATTTAACAGCTTGTTATATTCATATTTTAGTTAGTCGTTTTATATTTTTTTTTTAGCTATTTTATGACTTTTAGTTACCCTATTACTACATAGTCTTACAAGAATTTATTTTGAGAGTATATAACATAAGACTTACTTGAAAGATTTGAAGTTCAAATTTTCATTTTGGGTTTTTTTGTCAAACACAACCTTTAAAAAAATTCTTCCAAACACCACCTTTAAAAAAAAAGTTTGTAAAACACAACCTTTAATAAAAATTTTTTTGTCAAACTCGACTTTTTGGCCGAAAAACTCAACATTTTGCAATGGGATAACCTTTTAGTCGATATTTGAGATAGCAAACGATGGTCGGTTTGAGGTGTTCTTAGAGTCGTTGGAAAGGTGGAAATACAAGCTTTACAGGGGTTATCAACACGATGGTCAAAGGTGGCCTTATGTAGGGTATATTGATGTGTAAAATAAGGCTGGTCGGAGAGAGTAGCGGGTGGTCTGAAGTTTTTAGTAGGTCTTTTAATGGGGTTATGATGCTTTGTTTGGTCTGAAATTTGGTATGCAGGTAAAGGGCCAGGGAGTGCACGGTCAGTGGCGGATCTATAGGGGGTGATGGGGGTGAACCCTTACCCCCATTAATTTATAAAATAAAAATTAAGATAGTTTAGGGGAAAAAATTGCAAACCTACAAATAAATATTTTAAGCGCCCTTAACAGGCATAATACGTAATGTGGTTCAGTGGTAAGAAATATGCTCTATGTAATTGAAGGTCTTGTGTTCGATTCTTACTTCATATACATTTTGGTTAAATTTTTTTATTTAAAATTGTCAGCAAAATGTAGTTTGGAAGAATCGAACCTGGGCATTGTTGCTAATTGAATGAATAACCAACCACTATGCCACTTATTTAATGTTACATAGATGAAAATGAATTTGTACTTGTATTGGAATTCCTTAAGAAACGAGAAAAAAGTTTTTATATAAGAATTCTCTATAATTGCGGAGTATATATACTAACACAAATTCTAGAATATATAAGATGAGACGATCATTTTCTATTAAATTTGAATAATATATTAGTATCGATGAAAGAGTAATTTTTATACAAATAAATCGTCTTACGACATGAGAGCGTCCCAAATTATAATTACTCATGTACTAAAGCCTCTCGGGTTGAAGGTCTGAAAAATCGGAATTTTTAATTTCTTTATATTATGTCGAGTGATTGTGTACTTGTTTGTGTGTATTCTTTAGTAGTACTCATTCTGTCTTGGTGAATAGTTTACACTTGCTTTATTTTGTAAGGTGAAATTAAAGTAAAGGTAAACTATTAACTTAGACAGAGGGAGTAAGTCAGTATAATGGTCATATCAACGTTGAATGTAATGGTGTACTACATAGTTTTCAACGTGAGAGAACTTGTCGTATTTTATTGCCCCTACGCCCTTAGCATAAATTGTATTGAGAGTTATTCGAGTAATGACATTTTGCTGTTATTCTTTTTGGTGTAAATATTATTAAACACCCTCATTCTAGAAATCCTAGATTCGCCACTGTGCACGGTAGGTCTTAGTTGTGTTGTTTGTGGTGGTTGGTGGTTGCAAGTGGTGGTTCAAGGGGAGTTAAATTGAAGGTAAAAAACAATTAGAAGAAAGTCTAAGTAGGATTTTTTTTCGTGGATCAATTCACTCATCTCAAACCACCACTTGCAACCAACAACCATAAAAAAAAACACAACTACGACCTACCTTACACTCCCCTCTACCTACATATGAAATTTCAGACCAAAAAAAATACTCTAACCCAATTTAAAGACCCACGAAAAACCCTATCACCACTCGCTTTACATCTAGCTTCTTCGACAAGCCTTACTTTACACATCAATAGACTCCACATAAGGCCACCTTTGACCATCATGTTGATAACCCCTGAAAAGCTTGTATTTTCATCTTTCCAACGAGTCCAAGTCGTTTGCTATCTCAAACATCGACTGAAAGTTACCCCATTGTAAAATGTTGAGTCCTTCGACCAAAAAGTCGTGTTTGACAAAAAAAAAAAAAATTATTAAAGGTTGTGTTTTACAAAATTTATTTTTTAAAGTAGTGTTTGGAAGAATTTTTTTTTTAAAGGTTGTGTTTGACAAAAAAAAACCTTTCATTTTAGAACTCGAATCATTGACTTTAGAAGAGAACTGCTTACTAAATGATGGTTTGTAGTACGACTATGTTTATCCGTAGGTCTTGTAGACCTAGTTCCTGCATTAAATTATTAATTTCTTTCCCTTAACCTAGTTGCAGCCCTTGTTCTTATTTTCGATGTTTTATCAAGCCTTACATTAACCTACTTTTCACATAAAATTAAAACGAGCTTTAAAATATATCACATGTGGTCTCTATTTGTAGTCATTGTAGAGCATAAAAAATTAATAATTTTGTTGTAATTAAATTTTTGGTTTAATGTCTAGATTTAATAAAATGAAGTAAGAATTTTCTTTTATCTTGTTTATTAAACTCTCATATCCAATGCCTTATTGCCACGTAGCATACAAAAGGAAAGCTAAAACTAGTTCCAAATGGTCTGCAGAGACCGACTTTGCTACTCGTTCAAGCTTTTTATTTTGTTTTCCTTTTTTATTTGCCCAGACCTACTCACGAACTCCCCCCTTGCCCAACCGATAAAGATGGTCAAATTTATACATTTATCTGTACGGTCCACTGAAGTGAACCCACGAAATGTAAGAGGGAACTAGAGCCATGGAACTAGAAGTATTGGGTTTATTTGGGTTCAAGCTTAGATTTTGAAGAAGCGGCTCGCGGTCAGGTAAAGCTCAAAATTTGACCAGACTAGCATCGCGATTCTTGAGAGGTGAGCAAAATTATTTATGACCCTAGCTATACATCATACAATCCAAACTTAAGCTTTGAGCTCAAGGACTCACTTAGAGTTGAGCTCAAAGCTCGAGCTATATCATATACGAGCCACACACTCTCAAGAGTCATGACTAGTCGAGCTTCGTCTAAATGACTTCCTTATACATGCAATTATACATATGAAACAAGTATAAACATGATTTATAAGCCAAAATTATTTAGTTAGAGGACACATTAACTAAATGAAGTATTTGAATTGAACTTACAGTGTGACAATTTGAAACAAGACTTTTAGTATGGTCCGGGATTATGGTTGCCTTAATCTTGATGATCGTTGTAGGCGCTCGTATTACTGGTTATGATTATGAATCATTCGGACATGTATGGTTTTAGATTGCAATGTTTTCGTTGGTGCATAATTGCGTATTTGATTAATTAGTTGCTAATACTTAAATATGGAATCTACAAAGGTCACTTCCTTAGATTATTATTCGATTATTATTATGAAATGACGGTAAATATTTTATTGCCCTAACATCCAAAACATCTAAAGTCGCTTTAGTAATCCAACTTCGGCAGTGTTGAAATCTTTAAAATAGAATAATAAGAACGATGTATGTTGGAGAATCTTCACCTTTTTTTGGTCGAACGATTATTTAAATAATTTTTTTTTAAATCCTTCTCTGATTTTTTTTTTTGTTTAGTAAAAGGATCAATTTCATTAATAATGATAAATATGTCTTACAAGAATTGCAACAAAATTCAAAATTAACTGAATAGAAATTTGTAAAAAAACAAATAAGATAAACTCTTCCTAACACCAAAATCGTTATTAGATAAAAGCGTTTTTGCACACCACTTTCTAAAATACCGTTGTTTCTTCATACAGCCAACTATGAGGGGATCCATAGATATGATAATAAAGTTTTGAAAGAGATGAATCTTGTCCGATCTCACAAATCGTACGCAATAATCAAATATCCATTTGCAACACCATATGACTACAGATAAGAACAGTGATCTTTCACATAATTGAACCTCTCAAATAAAGGGACGAATCTCACACAAGATAAGGACAAAAAACTCACACGAAGGCGAGGACAAATCCCCAATAAAGGATAGGCAAGAGTTATTTTCATATAATTAATAGATATTTAGTAAAAAAAAAAAAAGGAAAATTTTGGGCTTACTTCCACCAAAATTGGTAAATGGTAGCCCCTATTTGATGAATTTAAAGGTTAGAGTTAGAGTTTTTAGAGAGAGAAGAGTAACTGCATTTAAATCCTTCTCTAGTTAACATCTTAACTAGTTTTGTGACCCGTACAATGCACGGGTTTTATCAAGACGTTTCCTTAAAATTTTGTTCTAATACAAAAATTTAATGAAAGGGAAGGAAAATAGAGACCAATTTTTTTTTCAACTATAAATAAAAGATTTTAAGATAAAATGTAAAATGGTTGACTCATATTGTGAAATAATCCATGTTGTGGTAAGATTTAAAATCGGGAAGAATTTAGTTTGAGAAGTGGGTAGTTAATACAGATTATAATTCTTCTTAAAACTTATTCATGCATATGTTTGTTCAAAGTGGGTTGCGAAATCGAAATGTACTTTTTTGTTAGTAAGTCAACGTGTACTTAATGTGATGACATTATAAACAAAGAAGGAACACAAAGTTTTATTTACGTGGAAATTCTTATGTTAATGACAAATTAAAGTATGCAAACTTAAATTCATTTTGGTGGACTATCTTGTAAATTTGAGTTGTATTACAGTTATAATCTACATAACATTCTTAACATGATGATGTAACTTGTTGCCTCAAGTCATATGCATGATTATTTTTCATTGTATTTTAGTTACTTTGTAGGGTAACAACCGAATATTTTACATCACGTTTCAAACCAAACAATTGCTGTGACTAATCACATACTTCAAATCTATCGGAGTCTTGAAATAGGACGAATTTGTCAAACTACTTAATGAATGCACAACATCTTCCATATTGGCTTGTTTAATTACATAATTTATACGTACTACCTGCATGCTAACAAAAAAAAATATATGTAAGCAAATTAATTACCTTATAAGCAGATTATAAATACTAATCACATGATTTAGATATTAGCAAGGAAGGAACCAGAGTTAGTGATTTGACGTCATAACTATGAAGTTGAACTTTTTTATTTTACGCAAAACTTAAATATTAATTTTTTAAACTTGTAGCTTTATACTATGAAAATTATGAACAATCAGGAGAAATCAACTTGCAAACAAACTAAAAAATTTAAACTTTAGTAGCAATGTAGCGCTTTTGAGATCCAAAATTTATATGAAATTAAACCATTAATTTTCAAAGCACAATAAAACGGAGGCGGATGGAATGTTTGTCTTCAATGTACATTTCACATGACCCATGGAGAATTAAGGATGAATGATATAAAATGTGTTTGACTTTAGAGAGTTATAATATTAATTTTGTATTTGTTTGGTTCTCTTATTTCTCTATGAGGAGGTATTTATACAAACTCAGTGAACAACTGAAAATTCACCACTAATACACTTAATTATGCAAATTCATTGTATCATAATTTCACTAATAAATTTAATTATGATAATTCATTATGTCATAATTTATACATACCAACTCATAGTCTCTTACTATTCCTAATAAAATGCAATGAAAAATAACATAAAATGTGGCACTTAAAATTGCTTAATATGACACACGTCAAATAATAAACTACTCATCTTGCCTTTTTATTATATTGTATAGATATTAATAGTTAAGTCATTTATCATACTAAATTTTGGAAACACAATTAATTTGGAATAAATTTTAAAGGATAATTAAACAATAAAAGTGGAATGGAGAAGGTCTCGTTTAAATTTACCATGAACACAAAATTATAAATATAATTATTTTAGTTTTACTTACAAAATTTATTGCTAAACAATGCATTTTGATTTTTTTTTTTTTTTTTTTTTTACAAAACCTTATCCTTTACGTGAAATAATTTCATGAACTAAATACACGGTATTACTACCCTTTTAAAATTCTATTATTAGTGTTTAATTTACTTAAGTATTTACAGAATTTGTTTGTAAATTACTTAAATTAAATAAATATTTTCTTTTCTATATATTTTATATTTTCCAAAACCCATCTTTACGTGAAATAATTTCATGAACTAAATACACGGTATTACTACCCTTTTAAAATTCTATTATTAGTGTTTAATTTTACTTAAGTATTTACAGAATTTGTTTGTAAATTATTTAAATTAAATAAATATTTTCTTTTCCATATATTTTATATTTTCCTAAGAAAATATTTTATATGATCTTTAATACTCATTTGTCGATTAATTAGTTTTGTAAAACATCTTCTATATACAACAAAGTTATAGTAACAACAATAGTGAATTAGTGCCTTTCCAAAAAAAAAGTGGTGAATTAGTGACAATACAATTTTTTTTTTCAACTTCATTTATTTTTCTTCGTTCTTAATTTCTTATGTATTCAGTTTTTTTTTTTTATTTCGAATACATATAATACTACTCCATATGAAATATCTTGAATTTATTAACTTATAGTTAATGCATTTTTTTTATTATAGTTTTTTTTTGAGTTAATTAAGTTTAAAGCTAATGGAATATGGATGGATTTTAAAGGAAATAAGTGAATTAAATTAATTTAATATAATAATAAATTGATAATCCATGTCATATTAGTTTGCCAAGTCACATTGTTATTGTCTACGTGGCTTTTTTTCATCCCATGTTGCATTGTCTACGTGACACTTTTAGGCTAACCTTTTAATAATATTTTATAGATATGTGCCATTTAGATGTCCACCTTAGAAAAACCCTTTATATAGAATTAGATACCGAAATGAAATCGGATGAATCAAGCTCATTAAAGAAAGAGTTATTTTTTCAAACATTACCTACTATTAATTAGGTCACTTTGCGAGAAACAATCTAAAATTTTATATTTTGTCAAACACTACCTAAAGTTTAGATATTGTTTGTTAAGCACTGCCAAAGTCACTATTCAAGCAT
Organism: Silene latifolia; assembly: GCF_048544455.1. Lineage (NCBI taxonomy): Eukaryota > Viridiplantae > Streptophyta > Magnoliopsida > Caryophyllales > Caryophyllaceae > Silene > Silene latifolia. Next base: position 49,239,100 of record NC_133527.1, on the reverse strand, counting down.
GAAAATGTAAATATAAATAATTTTAACTTGCCGATATCATAACCTTTAGTTTATTTTTGCTAAACTATACTAGTGCTTAACCTAAGTTAGTAAGTGTCATTATATTTTCACCAAAATTACTTTAATTATCATCGGCCTTCAGAATTCATCATTATCTTCATCCAAATGATACAAGCCTATATTTTTAGAGAAGAGGTTAAGCATTAATATAGATTATCAAAATAAACTCTAAAACGGTGATAACGACGAGTTAAAATCGCTTATTTTCACCTTTTAATGCGTGGATAGTAATTTTGGTAGCGTTTGACAAAAAAAAAATTGGTAGTTTCTCGCAAAGTGACCTAAATTGTAGGTAGTGTTCGACCAAAAAACCCTTAAAAAATGGATCCAAATAATTCATATTTTATTTTAGGATTGGGACAAAATTGTCGATTGGCATAATAATTTATTTTACAGAAAAAATGATAATATAAAAAATAAATTATTTTTCTTGCAAAAAAAAAAATAAATTATTTTATTTTGATAAACAATAATTAAGATCTTGGGAGTGTGGGTTATTTGAATACACAAATTTTCATGATCTATATTAAAGGACAACTCAAAATAAATGGAGGCGTTGTACTCAATAAAATTATGAGGACATAAATATAAATGTACAAGGTACAATACTTTAAGGTTTGGATTGAAATTTCATCAATAAAATGTGTAAATTTATGATCAAAATTAAAGACTTGGTTCCCGCAATTTTAACTGAACAAGGCTTTAGGCGCCCCTACTTATATTATACATCATTTGAAATATAGTTGGTAGGTGTTGGGATGTATCATTTATGGAGTGTACGATAAGACACAAAAACGTCTAACGTAGTAGTTTAGTACACAACTTAAATAATACGCAGTTAAGAGATCTTATAATCAGTTGTAACTAGTTTTACGGTGTAGAATTTAAGTTCTGTATTAAAATTTTTGATTTTTATTCTAAAAAATATGAGCGATACTGTAATGTTTCTGAACTCACACACTTAATCATAAAAAAAAAATATTTAAAGCTCAAAAAAATTACACATAAGTTCGGATAAATGTATAGTAAATATACAGTGTTCATTATACAACTAGAGGTATAGTAATATTCGGGAATAATACGAGTCAAAACTCTTAAAAAATAGTAGTAGAATACTATCCAGCACATGAGTAACCTGTGAATATTATGATTGGTTGAACTTTACTCTTTTTTCATGCTTTATTTTCATAAATAGGTTTCTTCGGTCTTCTTTTATGAAAGGAGCTTTAGTGTAGTGAAAGGGAAAAGTCCATCCAAATGTGTTTTAGGAGTGGAATTCTCTGTCCCATTTGATGTCTTAATTAGTGTGTCACTCTAATCATTTTCTAACACATCAATAAATTAATATAATTATTGCAATATTTTATTTTATAATAAGTGATGTGTCTAAAGGTGAGTAGAGTGGCACACACAATGTACGGTTTGTTGCTTTCATGGTAAATTGGCAATATATCACCATGACTCCAACTTTCCTTTAAAAAGTAATTAACATAAAGGTGAAATCTTTATATGCATACTACTACTATATTAGTCCTAGTACCAATAATTGATCTCCTTTAAAACGATGATATCAATTTCAATCAGTTAATACTATATATTAAATCTGAAATCAATGGACTTCAATGTAATTAAAGAAAGTTATACAAATTAATTATACTATATAGTTTTAAATCACTAACGTCGTGTGATGGACCTGATTAAGGGATCTCAATGCAAATATTATATAACTTTGATTAAAATTAAATTATATAGAAGCTTGGTAATTTTCCTAAACATTTGTAAGAGACTAAAACATGGTCAATTTCTTTAATATAAAATAATTAATTAAGATGGTCAATTTTCTTAAAATAAAATAATTAATTAAGATGGTCAATTTCAAGGAGACTAAAATAAAGAGATGCTTGGTAATTTTCCTAAATATTTATAGAAGACTAGAAGATGGCCAATTTTCTTAAAATAAAATAATTAATTAGTATAAACATGCACACTTATGGTATTAATTATTAGCATCATAAAACTATATATTAAATTTAAAATCTATGGAATTTTATTAAACCTTATAGTTTATTAGATGTATATAGTTGTTAATTACTTAACATCCAAAAATATAATATAAGTAGGTTATAAATAATTCAAGTTAGATTCCATAATATATAATATTGCATAATTCTTCCGATTTGATTTAATGCATATATGTAATATATTTGTATAAATATATAATTCTCTTAAAATTGCATGCCTAAGTAGTAGAAGTATTTTCGCCAGTAAAGAAAAGAATTGTAGTAACATTGGATATAGTTATATGATAGTAATAACTCATTTGAATAGTAAAAGTAACAAAACAATATTATCGGCGAGATTAGTAAAAGTTGTAGAAACAACAACGGGAGTAATGAAATAATCAATATTAAATAGTGAAAGTAACAATAATTACGGCGGAAGTAGTGACATTATCAATATTAATGCGGCACTAGTGACAGTAACAATAATTATGGACAAGTAGTGAAATGTTGTTACTATTATTTCATTAATAAGAGTGAAAAATATTAATAGCGGAAGCAGTGAATTTGTCTCAAAATTTAGTTCAACGTAATTTTAGGATATGTCATAGAAAAATATATTAATGATAAATTTATGGGTTATGCAAATTTAAGTAATTTTAGTTAATGAAAGAAAAAATTAATGGTAAGTAGAGGTAGACCGGGCAAAGCCGGGCACCAATACTAGTACTATATATTATTTCAATGTAATTAAATAAATCTATACAAATTAATTATACTATATAGTTTTAAATCAATAGCACTGTGCGATGGACCTGAACAAAGGACTTCAATGTAAATATTATATAGTTTTGGTTGAAGTATAAAATTAGAGAACACCGAAATATGGTGATTTTTCTTAAAATAAACATGCCTCACTTATGATATTAATTAGTATAATATAAGTATATTATATTTTAAAAACTATTAAAAAGTAAATAAATCAAGCTAGATTTCCAAAAAATATAATATTCCATAATTATTTCGACTTAATTAATTTAATGCATATATGTAATATATTTATTTTCGAGTAGTGAGAGTAATAAAAGTAATTTTGAAAATACTAATCACTCATTGGATACTTAAAGAGTAAAAGTAATTCTGTTAGTAGTGAAAAGAATTGTAGTAACATTAGATATAGTAATATGATAGTTATCACACATTTGAATAGTCAAAGTAACAATATTAGCAGCGAGTGGGAGTAGTGAAATTAACAGAAGTAACAACGGAAGTAGTAAAATTATCAATATTAATGAACAAGCAGTGAAAGTAACAATAATTAGGTAACAATAGTTACGGCGGGAGTAGTGAAAATAAAAGTAATAATAACAAATGTAATAAAAATAACAATTCTCAGAACAAAAGGAAGTATATATGAAAAATTAGACAAACAATCGATTTAAGTATAATATTAATAACAAGAGTTGTGAATTTGTCTCATAATTTATTTCATTGTAATTTTAAGATATACTCCGTATCATAGAAAAATATATTAATGATAAATTTATGAGTTATGCAACTTTAAAGTAGTTTTTGTTAATTGAAAATACTCACTCTGTCCCGGTCATTTGTTGTTCTTTTTCATGTTGGGGTGTGTAGATACCCAGTATCTGCTGAGACTCCAACAAACACCCGATGATTATCGGACTACAACATGTTTTGGAATCGCGGCGTTTGATCGACAGTTCGTGTACAACTTTACGTCGGAAAACTTAAAACGATTTCGAAAATAAAACATTTCAAAACTTTTCAAAAGTACCTGGAGTGTTTAATGCATGACGACAGGGTCGCAATGACACTAACTAGAGTCAAAATCGACAACGGACCAAAAACCGACTCAAAAATTCAAATCCCGACTCCAACAACGAGTCAAACCGAGTCAAACACAAAAAACAAACCATTCAAATGCTTTCATGTTAAGATTTCTCGGATTCATGCATGGTCAAGTACCAAACATGTGCATACAAATCCTAGGATAGAACAAATCATGATTGCATTTGTGTGAAAGCGACAAGACACCTCGAAGACGTGCGACGTGGCTCGCGCCTCTTTGAGCAGCCCAGGTGGCCCCGTCGCTCAAAACTCACACAACCACTCATTCTCCTATAAATACCCCTCAAATGCCACCATTTGAGAACTCACGCGAGTGTCCACCCCCTCTTTCTACCTTAAAATTCTCTACCCGACTTCCTAAGTCACAATCCGACGCGTATTTACGACCTACTGATCGTAAATATAAGCCTTACACATTGTTTGGTACCGTCATCGTGCATTAAATCATTTGACCGACCACTACACCATCACTAAACTTAATAAAACACTCTTTTTACTTACTAAAACGGTTTTAAACCGAGTCTTTTCCGACCAAACGAGTTGATACACTTATGTCGGTTTCTCGCCATAAACCAAGCATGTAAGTATGAGGGTGTAAAAATCCTTCTTTTATCATGTCTTTACTTGTTTCATGACTATAACATGCTAAATCATGCATAACATGGTCCAAAACATGGGAATAATGAGCCAAAACCGGACTTTTTGGTTGAGGCAGAAGCTACTTACGTAGCACCCAGACTCGCGCCTAAAGCAGCCTGCCCAGCCTCAAGTCCAATCCGTGTTTGGTCTCTTCTTTTCCTCTAATTTTCATTTTCATATTTGTAATCGGTTTTTACCATTTCAAGTATTTTCGAACCCTTTTTATTTCCCTTTTACAAATTTTAACCATAAAACATTTTTCACCATTGGTTCTTAATACCACGACGGTTTAATCCGTGTTTCGGTGATAGTATTTGTTTAATTACATTTAAAGATATTTTAAAACCTTTTATTTCATTTCTTTACATTTTGGAAGGTATTTTAAAGCCTTTCATCATTTCTTTACATTTACAAAATAAATGCATTAGTCACCAACACAAAGTCATCCTTGGTTCTACATACCATGTCGGATTTTAATCTGAGTACAATGATGAGTATCGACTAATTATATTCAAATGAACTTAAAACAATTAGTTCATAATTATTTTCAAAACTATTCATGTCAATCTTGCAAAGTCGAACCCGACATCGAGTATCGTCAAAACAATGACGATTATTCAAGTCTCATTCCTCAAATCAACACAAATACGACCTAAACGGTCCTTTCAAACCAAAACGGGTCCAAATACCCATTTTCAATACGTTTTTTTAATGGTCATAATGCGTCTTATACCGTTGACTGACCAGCGCCTAAACAGGCCATTTCTTTTCCTATTTTCAAACCAGGGGAGACCCCTTTACATCGCCAATAGGCTCGCGCCTCATTTGGCTGTGCGGTGCGAGGTGTTCCCTTTCCAAAGATTAGTCTAGGACGATCCCGACTCCGGCTAACCCGGATATAGGACGGATCAGACGACTAATTTGCTCATTCAAATACCGTATTTGCAAAATGCCTTACTAAGACAAACGAATCACGTTATGCACCATAAACCTAATTTGGTAAATGGATGTTTAATTTCCGTCTTGCATGCAAATCAACCATAAATCCAACTCGACATCTTATACTTGATACTTGGATTAAATCAACTGAATTAGAAATCTCTCACATGTTAGGTTTAAATTATTGGATGCGCATTCATGCATTTAAACCGTTTTATCAACTTTTGCATTCAACCAACCAAGATCGATCAGTAGAGGCCGCTACCGCGGGCGGGATTGGGTGTCTGATTAAAGGGCTTCCCAATACGTACCTTCACCTCTTACTCAGAAACTTTGGATAGTGGACGACCTTATCCAGGGCGTACGAGAGTCATTATAGAGATAGGATGCTAAAGAGGGACGATTCCTTATCTTTAGTACCTATGTCAAACACTTCTTTGTGCTTCATTTGACCGAGGTATAAAGTGGATTCGAACGGGTTCCAAGCATCCCATAAATTCTTGGTGGCGACTCCGAACATCTCTAATTGTTTCGAGACCCTTGCCGAGACGAAACCGACCGATCTAAAATGATCCGGTCAAAAGCATTTATACGCCGCCGAGCGTGGCTTTCAAAAGACCGCTATACGTCCAACAGATCGGCTTGGCGTGTAGGTGGCCCGTGACTACGGATCGGTAGGTGGCCCAAATCTACAGACCGGCCCATGGCCCATGTCCACAGATTGACGACTCCGCTGGGGAAAACTAGGACACTTGTGTCTTTGTTATCCCTGGATGGTGAGACTCGAACGAGGTCTTGATTGGAATGCATTAATTGATATTACGGTCACGGTCGGGTTCCTTGTCCGGGCCCACAACCTAACCATTTTCGACCAATTGGCTCGTTTCGTCGGCGTGAGTTTTCTCATCCCCGCGTTTCGAATCCCGATTGAGTCAAGCATACCATTGACGTTACACATTTCTGTTTCGTCAAAGAGCTTTCATCACTTTCGAGCACGAGGCTAGGGCACCCTCCTTACACATTTTATTTGGATTGGTATCCCTCTCGCAAATCGGGGTTTGATTGCTTGGTGTGTAACCCACCCTTTTAAGCCAAAACCCGTGTCAGCATTATGCATAATATAATGAACTGTGAGTGCTTATGTGCTACTTGATCATAAGTCCTTCCGTGTCATTTTTCAAACTTTCAAAAACACCTTTTTGCGCCGTTATAATGGTCGTTTCAAACCTCGGTCTTTCGCCGACCTTTGCTTTTCAACACGCCTTTCTAGGTCATCCTAATGACGATTTTCAAACTCGGTTTTTACATCCATTTCAAATCACCATTTTACGCCGTTAGAATCGCCGCGTCTAGACACGGATTTTAACCCATTTCGCGCCGACAATGGCTCTTTCAAAACTCGAGAAAAGCACACACCCTTTTCTCGAGACACTTGCGAGATCCCGAGGACCATACACCGTCCCACCCATGCCTCTTCAAACATTTCAAAACCCGATTTTCAAAACATACAATTTTGAATTTCAAAAACTGTCTTGGGAAACAGTACGTTGTTTTCCGAGACGACTCAAACTCAAAACCGTCTTTTGCAAACAAACTTAAGACAACCCTTTCAACTGACCGACTTGCGGAGATCCCTATCTTCGGAAGCCGTCCATAAAGAGACAAATGAATCTTTTTGAAAATTTCTATTTTCGAAAACTTCAGTCCACCATTCCAATTCCGCCTCGTGTCTATCGAGTCGAAGTAAACGTACTTATGAGTCTTTACTTATGAGTCGTCTCACCACGAGACTCGTCCAATGGCGTCACGCCACTACGTTGGACGCGTGTCAAAGTTCGATCAACACCGTCATGTCATAAATCGAGTCAGCACCGAGGTACCGCACACGGTCATCCTCATCTTGTTGAGTCTGATCTTCGTCTCGTCCTTTATGTTGTCTGCGTTCAGTCTTTGAACCGTGTAGGATCGAGTTGTAATGTTAGCCGTTTTTCTGCCTCAGAACCATGGCCCCGTCTTCGGCTTCGTCCAACAACAATGATAACAACATAGATGTCACAACTGCTCAGCTAGCCAGCCTACTCACTGCTCTTAAGGTCACTCTGGATCGTGTCGAGACCCGTATTGACACCATGGAAAACTAGGAAACTGGAGAGCACAACACTCCGCCTTTGACTGAAACTGAGAAAAGGCTCAAGCTCCTGGAAGAACAGCTCCTAGCCCGGGGTAACAAAATCCATCTTGAGAACAACCGAAGATTTGAACCTGTTGGGGATCAACTACCTGACAACTTTACCCTAACTGATGTGCTCAAATTCAAGGGAGTAGAGGACCCGCTCAATCATATTCGAGCCTTCAAAGACTACATGGCTATAAAAGGGGTTAAACAGGAACTCTTCACCCGGATCTTTCCATCATCCTTGGAACCGATCCCTCGCCAATGGTACTACTCCCTTGACCCGAAGAACCTCACTACCTGGGATGAGGTCGCAGTTGAATTTGCTAAGCAATATGCCGACAATGTCGAAATCCAAGCCAATACCCGTACTCTTGAGGTCCTAACCCAGAATGACTGTAGGGTAATATCCGTATAAAACCCTTTCTTTATAGGATTATAACGCAAATTTAATACGTGATTTATAGTCATAAAACGAAAAACATAATGAAACGATAAAGATCAAGGAATAACCTTCGGTCCTAGTGCAATATGGCAATGAGAGATCAAAGTAGACCTCCTCCTAAATGATGCACCCAAGATTGTCCGAGAAATGCCCTTGTGCTAGAATGAATCCTCTAATTGCCTTGCAATATTGAGAGGATTGATTTGTGAGTTTTGGTTAGATGAGAGATCTAGAATTTTGAGTGAGACAATTCCCAAAACCCTAATTATTTTTGCAAAATGAATGATTAGGTTAAGCAAGAGAGGAGACTCTCTTTTGTTCTCCTAATCTTGGCCAAACCGAGTAGATCAAGGGGAAGTGGGCTTCCACTTCCTCTTAACTTTAACTCGTAGTCCGACATGTAATTCGCTAAGTGTATATGACGCGGTTTCATTATAAACTGTCATCGGTTATCGGATATTAAAGCGTCAACTAATAATAACACGGATCAGTTGAATCATTAATACGTGTCCGACAAAGACAATATCGTATAATTAGTTTGTCCAATATACATTAATCAAATATAAATCGCTTATATTTAATTTTACGAATTAACTGCTTAATTCGCCTTAGCCGTTATTATTTAATCCGTATTAAATAAAATATCTCAACATCACATTTTCGACTAATTATTAGTCAAATAACTCAGACTAACTGGTTAGTCAAAATTGGCATCTACATGACTGTATTTTCATACCGTCACATCTCTCAAACGTATCCTATAGGTGTGACTTTTAGGGACCAGTTGATCACCGCCATCTGTATGACAATAACGTCAAACTTATCTAGCAAGCCAACCGTTATTGATAAACGTGGATCAACTGATAATAATACCAAAAGTATGCCCTTTGATCCTTTTAGAGATTTATAAGTCCTTGCACTAACTGTTAAGGACACCAGCCCCAACAAGCTCCCACTTGTCCGTACAAGTGTATGTGCAATGACGTTATCCGCACTAACTGGAGGACACAAGCTCCAACAAACTCCCACTTGTCCGTACAAGTGTATGTGCGATAACCGATTCTCATATTCATTTAAAATTTCTCCCACTCAATGTAAAACAATTTGCAGATCCGGATCCGCAAAGGTCGTATTTTACAATCGATCGGTATCTAGAGTGGTTTCCCCGACTAGAGAGTAACTTAACCGATAAAACGAATCCGTATCCGAGCATGGCCATGCATTTCGATTCTGACTCCTCGAGTGGCCCCGAGAAATATCGAGTACCGATAAAGGCTGAATATTTCCTTCAACTCGAACTCCTTCCGATCTAAGCACACGCATGAAATGACCAGAAAAAAAAAAATCTACTTGGCCCCCTGTTACGGATGACCGTGAGAAAGAAACCAAAGTCACCCAAAATCGGCCTTAGTCTCAAGAGACTGTCGATAGTCAAAAGAATCGACTCTTGGGATCACCATGGAGGTCCTATCCACGACCGGGCACCGAATGTTATAAAACATTTAGGACTCCACGTCGATGTCACAATTGTGTCCTACGAAATATCCGTATAAATCGCCTCGTGATTGGTCGGTCAACCGGTTGACTTATGGCTCGTTGAACCCAAAGATCAACCAACGTCACAAAATAATTGCGAGTTATCGGCTCATGTGGGCAATTAAGGACCGAAAAATATAATGTTCGTTCAGTTCACTTTGTGGTGTTCAAAAATTGTCGTACAATTCCACATGAAAAACAAAATATATAAATATCAAAACGATGATGTCGTATAGAGTACAAAAGGGAATGAATCTAATCCATAAAAGAGTACTACAACTTAGGAACACGTTTAATTCCCATGGAATTAACGTGCCCTTCATGCTTATCTTGTCGTAATGCTTTAGTGAGAGGATCTGCTATGTTATCATCTGTAGCAATCTTTTCTATCACTACTTCCTTTTGCTCCACGTAATCTCGGATTAGATGAGCTTTCCGTTGTACATGTCTAGACTTGTTGCTAGACTTTGGCTCCTTAGCTTGGAAGATGGCACCACTATTGTCGCAATAGATGGTGATCGGGTCATTCGAACTAGACACTACAGATAGCCCATGTAAGAATTGACGCATCCATATCGCTTCCTTTGTAGCTTCAGACGCGGCATAGTACTTGAACTCAGTCGTAGAATCTCTTTGTAACAGTTTGTTTCGAACTCTTCCGGTGACTTGCAGCGCCATTAAGAGTAAAAACGAATCCAGGATCGAGATTTCGAGTCATCACGATCCGTTTGGAAGCTAGCATCTGCGTAACCGGTTGCGCATAGCTTTTGATCGCCTCCATAAGTCAATGCCCAATCTTTAGTCCTCCGTAGGTACTTAAGAATGTTCTTGACAGCCAGCCAATGTGATTCACCTGGATGCTGTTGGAATCGACTTGTCATACTCAATGCATATGCCACGTCCGGACGTGTGCATATCATGGCATACATGATAGATCCTATAGCCGAGGCATAAGGAATCCGTGTCATGCGCTCTTTCTCTTCCGGTGTCTCTGGTGCCTGAGACTTGCTCAAATGCACCCCTGGAGCCATAGGAAGGAACCCCTTCTTGGAGTTAGTCATGCTGAATCTCTCTAGGACTTTGTCTATGTAAGACTCCTGACTGAGAGATAGCATCCGTCGTGATCTATCTCGATAGATACGGATGCCTAGAATTCTTTATGCCTCTCCCAGATCTTTCATCTGGAAATGGTTTTTCAACCATACTTTCACCGAAGTTAAGAGAGGTATGTCATTCCCAATCAGGAGTATGTCGTCAACATACAATATTAGGAAGACAATCTTGCTCCCACTCGACTTGATATATAGACATGGTTCCTCGACCGATCGAGTGAATCCATTTTCTTTTATCACTTGGTCGAAGCGATGATTCCAACTCCTTGATGCTTGCTTAAGTCCATAAATGGAACGCTTAAGCTTGCACACTTTCTTAGGATGTTCTGGATCGATGAAACCTTCGGGTTGTACCATGTACAACTCTTCCTCCAAAAAGCCGTTTAAGAAGGCGGTTTTCACGTCCATTTGCCAAATTTCATAGTCATGAAAAGCGGCAATCGCTAAGATAATCCGAATGGAACGCAGCATAACTACGGGTGCAAAAATCTCATCGTAGTGCAAACCTGGCACTTGGGTGAAACCTTTAGCAACTAGTCGTGCTTTTTAGATATCTTGTTGACCTTCCACAGAATGCTTTATCTTGTAAAGCCATTTGCATTGAAGGGGACGAACCTTAGCAGGTAAGTCAACAAGATCCCACACGTTGTTCTCATACATGGAGTCCATCTCGGATCGCATGGCCTCAAGCCATAGCTTTGAGTCGGAACTAGTCATGGCACCTTTATAGGTTGCGGGTTCACTACTCGTTAAGAGTAGAATGTCATCTATGTCATGTTCCTCGACCATACCAATGTATCATGCGGAGGAATAGAGACTCTTCCGACCTCCTAGGTTCCTCGGGAATGTTAACGCAGTAGGGATTGAAGGAATAGGTTCCTCCAATAGTTGCTCGGTACTTGGTTCCGGGAATCTCCGACGAGTTCGAAGGTTCTATCACTCTTTGCATTCTCGAGAAATTCCTTCTCTAAGAATGTCGCACTAGCCGCAACAAAAACACGTTGTTCGGTTGGCGAATAAAAGTAATGACCAAGCGTTCCTTTAGGATAACCTATAAAGTATGTCTTGACCGATCACGGGCCGAGCTTATCCTCGTGTCTCCACTTGACATAAGCCTCGCAGCCCCAAACCCGTATAAAGGACAAGTTAGGGACCGTTCCCTTCCATAGTTCATATGGAGTCTTGTCAACAGCTTTAGACGGACTTCGGTTAAGTATTAGAGCAGCTGACAGAAGAGCATAACCCCATAATGAGTCAGGCAACACGGTGTGACTCATCATGGATCGAACCATATCAAGTAAAGTTCGATTTCTCCGTTCGGACACACCATTCAATTGAGGTGTTCCGGTGGAGTTAACTTTAGGGCAATCCCACAGTCCTTTAGGTGTTGATCAAACTCGTGAGAAAGATACTCGCCACCACGATCCGAACGTAGTGTTTTAATCTTTCTACCCAATAGGTTCTGTACCCCTACCGGTATTCCTTGAATTTCTCAAAGGATTCACTTTTGTGCTTCATTAAGTAGACATAGCCATATCTACTTAAATCGTCCGTGAAAGTGATGAAATACCTATAGCCTTCTCGTGCGGTGATTGACATAGGACCACATACATCCGTGTGTATGAGTCCTAATAGGTCGGCAGCGCGCATTCCAACACCTTTGAAGGAAATCCGAGTCATCTTACCGATGAGACATGATTCACACGTGCCAAATGATTGAAAATCAAAGGCCGAGATAGCTCCATTTTTGATGAGCAGTTTTACGCGTTTCTCATTAATGTGTCCCATACGGCATTGCCATAGATACGTTTGATCTTTGTCACCAACCTTTAACTTTTTATTCATTACGTGTAATATTTCGGTGGTCGGATCTAAAACATAAATTCCGTTCATGGAGACCGCCTTGCCATAAATCATATCGTGTAAAGAGAAAATGCAAGTATTATTCTCTATTACAAATGAAAAACCAAGTTTGTCAAGTGCGTAAAACCGAAATAATGTTTTTGGAAAGACTAGGTACATAATAGCAGTCATATAATGACAACTCAAATCCGCTAGGAAGCTGGATCACATATGTCCCCTTTGAGATGGCAGCCACTCTTGCTCCATTCCCAACACGCAGGTCCACCTCACCCTTTACGAGGGGTTCGATGTTTCGGAGCCCCTGCACATGATTACACAGATGAGAACCACAACCAGTATCAAGTACCCAAGTTCCGTAACTTGCGTGGTTAATCTCAATCATATGAATAAAAGTAGAAGAGAGAGAAGACATACCAACAGGTTTAACACGACCTGCCTTTAAGTCCTCATGATAAACAGGACATGTACGCCTCCAATGCCCAGTCTTGTGGCAATGATGGCACTCCATGTTTTCATTCTTGCTCTTTGTCGCGCCTGATGAGGTGCTCGATGTGGGTTAATAACCGTATACTACCCTTTAATTGCAGGACTATAACGTAAATTTAAACATGCAATTTATAGTCATAAAACGAAAAACATAATGAAATGATTAATGTATAGAAATCAACCTCGGGTCCTTTGATGCACGGCGTAAAAGAAAGAAATCAAACCCGATTCCCTCCTAATTGTTGCACCCAAGACCTTGTCCGAGATATGCCCTTGTGCTAGATGGTGTTCTCCGATTGCCTTGCAATATTGGGAGAACTGATGTGAGTTTTGTTGGATGAGAGATCCGAGTTCTGAGAGGCACAATTCCCAAAACCCTAGATTTGTTTCAAATGAATCAGTTAGGTTAGACAAGAGGAGAAACTCTCCTTTTGTCTATGAGAGGCTCGGCCAAACCGAGTCCATGGGGAGGAAATGGGCTTTTCCATTTCCTCTTTTTTAACTCGTAGTCCGTGCCCAAATGACTAAATGTATATGATGCGGTCTCGATTATAAAATCGTTATCGGTTATCGGAAATTAAGGCATCGCCTAATAATACGGGTTAGTGAATTATTAATACGTGTCCGACAAAGCGTATTGTATAATTATATTCAATATACATTTAATTAAATATAAATCGCTTATATTTAATTTTACGAATTAACTGGTTAATTCGCCTTAGCCCATGATATTTAATCCGTATTAAATATAATATCTCAACATCACATATTTGACTAATTACTAGTCAAATAACTTGGACTAACTGGTTAGTCAATTTTGGCATCTACATGACAGTATTTTCATACCGTCACATCTCTCGAACGTATCCTATAGGTGTGACTTTTAGGGACGATTGATCACCGCCATCCGTATGACAATAACGTCAAACTTATCTAGCAAGCCAACCGTTATTGATAAACGTGGATCAAGTGATAATAATACCAAAAGTATGCCCTTTGATCCTTTTAGAGGTTTATAAGTCCTTGCACTAATTGTTAAGGACACCAACCCCAACAAGCTCCCACTTGTCCGTACAAGTGTATGTGCAATGACGTTATCCGCACTAACGGAGGACACAAGCTCCAACAAACTCCCACTTGTCCGAACAAGTGTATGTGCGATAACCGATTCTCATATTCATTTAAAATTTCTCCCACTCAATGTAAAACAATTTGCAGATCTGGATCCACAAAGGTCGTATTTTACAATCGATCTGTATCTAGAGTGGTTTCCCCGACTAGAGAGTAACTTAAGTGATAAAACGAATCCGTATCCGAGCATGGCCATGCATTTCGATTCTGACTCCTCGAGTGGCCCCGAGAAATATCGAGTACACGATAAAGGCTGAATATTTCCTTCAACTCGACTCCTTCCGATCTAAGCACACGCATGAAATGACCAGAAAAAATCTACTTGGCCCCCTGTTACGGATGACCGTGAGAAAGAAACCAAAGTCACCCAAAATGCCTTAGTCTCAAGAGACAGTCGATAGTCAAAGAATCGACTCTTAGGATCACCATGGAAGTCCTATCCACGACCGGGCAGCGAATGTTATAAAACATTTAGGACTCCACGTCGATGTCACAATGGTGTCCTACGAAATATCCGTATAAATCGCCTCTGTGATTGGTCAGTCAACCGGTTGACTTATGGCTCGTTGAACCCACCATCAACCAACGTCACAAAATAATTGCCAGAGTTATCAGCTCATGTGGGCAATTAAGGACTGAAAAAATATATGATGTTTGTTCAGTTCACTTTGTGGTGTTCAAAATTGTCGTACAATTCCACATGAAAAACAAAATATATATATATATATATATATATATATATATATATATATATATATATATAAAATATCAAAACGATAATGTCGTATAGAGTACAAAAGAGAATGAATCTAATCCATAAAAGAGTACTACAACTCAGGAACACGTTTGATTCCCATGGAATTTACGTGCCCTTCATGCTTATCTTGTCGTAATGCTTTAGTGAGAGGATCTGCTATGTTATCATCTGTAGCAATCTTTTCTATCACTACTTCCTTTTGCTCCACGTAATCCCGGATTAGATGAGCTTTCCGTTGTACATGTCTAGATTTGTTGCTAGACTTTGGCTCCTTAGCTTGGAAGATGGCACCACTATTGTCGCAATAGATGGTGATCGGGTCATTCGAACTAGGCACTACAGATAGTCCATGTAAGAATTGACGCATCCATATCGCTTCCTTTGTAGCTTCAGACGCGGCATAGTACTCGGACTCGGTCGTAGAATCTCTGTAATGATTTGTTTCGAACTCTTCGGTTGATCAGCGCCATTAAGAGTAAAAACGAATACTGATCGAGATTTCGAGTCATCTCGATCCGTTTGGAAGCTAGCATCTGCAGAATAGGTTGCGCATAGCTTTTGAGAGCCTCCATAAGTCAATGCCCAATCTTTAGTCCTCTGGAGGTACTTAAGAATGTTCTTGACAGCCAACCAATGTGGTTCACCTGGTTCTTTGTTGGAATCGACTTGTCATACTCAATGCATATGCCACGTCCCGACGTGTGCATATCATGGCATACATGATTGATCCTATTGCCGAAGCATAAGGAATCCGTGTCATGCGCTCTTTCTCTTCCGGTGTCTCGGTGCTCGAGACTTGCTCAAATGCACCCCGGAGCCATAGGAAGGAACCCCTTCTTGGAGTTAGTCATCTTTGAATCTCTCTAGGACTTTGTCTATGTAAGATTCCTGACTGAGAGATAACATCCGTCGTGATCTATCTCGATAGATACGGATGCCTAGAATTCTCTGTGCCTATCCCAGATCTTTCATCTGGAAATGGTTTTTCAACCATACTTTCACCGAAGTTAAGAGAGGTATGTCATTCCCAATCAGGAGTATGTCGTCAACATACAATATTAGGAAGACAATCTTGCTCCCACTCGACTTGATATATAAACATGGTTCCTCGACCGATCGAGTAAATCCATTTTCTTTTATCACTTGGTCGAAGCGATGATTCCAACTCCTTGATGCTTGCTTAAGTCCATAAATGGAACGCTTAAGCTTGCACACTTTCTTAGGATGTTCAGGATCGATGAAACCTTCGGGTTGTACCATGTACAACTCTTCCTCCAAAAAAGCGTTTAAGAAGGCGGTTTTCACGTCCATTTGCCAAATTTCATAGTCATGAAAAGCGGCAATCGCTAAGATAATCCGAATGGAACGCAAAGATAACTACGGGTGCGAAAATTTCATCGTAGTGCAAACCTGGCACTTGGGTGAAACCTTTAGCAACTAGTCGTGCTTTGTAGATATCTTGTTGACCTTCCACAGAATGCTTTATCTTGTAAAGCCATTTGCATTGAAGGGGACGAACCTTAGCAGGTAAGTCAACAAGATCCCACACGTTGTTCTCATACATGGAGTCCATCTCGGATTGCATGGCCTCAAGTCATAGCTTTGAGTCAGAACTGGTCATGGCACCTTTATAGGTTGCGGGTTCACTACTCGTTAAGAGTAGAACGTCATCTATGTCATGTTCCTCGACCATACCAATGTATCTGTCCGGAGGAATAGAGACTCTTCCCGACCTCCTAGGTTCCTCAGGAATATTCACCGCAGCCGGGATTGAAGGAATAGGTTCCTCCAATGGTTGCTCGGTATTTGGTTCTGGAATCTCCGACAGGTCGAAGGTTCTATCACTCTTTGCATTCTCGAGAAATTCCTTCTCTAAGAATGTCGCACTAGCCGCAACAAAAACGCGTTGTTCGGTTGGCGAATAGAAGTAATGACCAAGTGTTCCTTTAGGGTAACCTATAAAGTATGTCTTGACCGATCGCGGGCCGAGCTTATCCTCGTGTCTCCACTTGACATAAGCCTCGCAGCCCCAAACCCGTATAAAGGACAAGTTAGGGACCGTTCCCTTCCATAGTTCATATGGAGTCTTGTCATGAGCTTTAGACGGACTTCGGTTAAGTATTAGAGCGGTGACATAAGAGCATAACCCCATAATGAATCAGGTAAAACCGTGTGACTCATCATGGATCGAACCATATCAAGTAGTGTTCGATTTCTCCGTTCGGACACACCATTCAACCGAGGTGTTCCAGGTGGAGTTAAGCGTAGGGCAATCCCGAGTCCTTTAGGTGTTGATCAAACTCGTGAGAAAGATACTCGCCACCACGATCCGAACGCAGTGTTTTTATCTTTCTACCCAATAGGTTCTGTACCCTATTTTGGTATTCCTTGAATTTCTCAAAGGATTCACTTTTGTGCTTCATTAAGTAGACATAGCCATATCTACTCAAATCGTCCGTGAAAGTGATGAAATACCTATAGCCTTCTCGTGCGGTGATTGACATAGGACCACATACATCCGTGTGTATGAGCCCTAATAGGTCAGCAGCGCGCATTCCAACACCTTTGAAGGAAATCCGAGTCATCTTACCGATGAGACATGATTCACACGTGCCAAATGATTGAAAATCAAAGGCCGAGATAGCTCCATGTTTGATGAGTGTTTTACGCGTTTCTCATTAATGTGTCCCATACGGCAGTGCCATAGATACGTTTGATCTTTGTCACCAACCTTTAACTTTTTATTCATTACGTGTAATATTTCGGTGGTCGATCCAAAACATAAATTCCATTCATGGAGACGCTTGCCTTGTAAATCATATCGTGTAATGAGAAAATGCAAGTATTATTTTCTATTACAAATGAAAAACCAAGTTTATCAAGCGCAGAAACTGAAATAATGTTTTTGGAAAGACTAGGCACATAATAGCAGTCATATAATGACAACTCAAATCCGCTAGGAAGCTGGATCACATATGTCCCCTTTGAGATGGCAGCTACTCTTGCTCCATTCCCAACACGCAGGTCCACCTCACCCTTTACGAGGGGTTCGATGTTTCGGAGCCCCCGCATATGATTACATGAGATGAGAACCACAACCAAGTATCAAGTACCCAAGTTCCGTAACTTGCGTGGTTAATCTCAATCATATGAATAAAAGTAGAAGAGAGAGAAGACATACCAACAGGTTTAACACGACCTGCCTTTAAGTCCTCATGATAAACAGGACATGTACGCCTCCAATGCCCAGTCATGTGGCAGTGATGGCATTCCATGTTATCTTTCTTGCTCTTTGTCGCGCCTGATGAGTTACTCGACTCACCAGGACCACTCTTACCTGAGCCCGACTTCTTGAACTTCGCCTTACCCTCGCTAGGTTTGCCTCGAGCTTTGCCCTTACCCTTTCCTTTATTTGACACAACAAGAACATCCTGTTTCATGCTCCCTTTGAACTTCATGTCCTTCTCGGTCATGTACGAGGAGGGAGTGCGATTCATGGGGAGTCTTCTTCAAATCATTCATATAGTAATTCGCTCTAAATTGCGAATAACCATCGTGGAGTGAGTGAAGTATGCGGTCGATAACAATGTTCTCGCTGATGTTACAATTAAAGGTTTCCAGCTTCTCGACATTCTCAATCATGCTGAGAATGTGTGGGCTAACCGGTTGGCCCTTCTGAAGTCTCGCATCAAGGAAGCGAGTGGTATGCTCATAAGTCACGATTCTCGGTGCTTTCGAGAATTCCTTGGTGAGCGTGGTGAAAATCTTGTTTGCACCATGGGCTATGAAGCGTTTCTGCAAATTGGGTTCCATTGCAAAAATGAGTACGTTTTTAATCGCACCCGCTTCCATACGTAAAATCGTTAAACTTGGCGATTTCAGCAGACTCTAGCCGTGGGACCGGGTTTGCCGAGATGGGCTCCAAGAGATATTTGAGCTTCCCGTCGCGAGCGGCATCATTCCGTAATGCCGCCTCCCGTCCGCGAAGTTGGATCCATCATTCTTGATCGAGTAGACCGATTCATCCGATTCATGAAGATCCGAAGCCGGGACTCACGGTCCAATGTGGCACTTGGCATTGGGTTATCGTGAGAACCGGCCATTTGTTGTTTTAGCAGTTTAAAAACGTGATCTACACTGAAAAAGAAAGAAAAACAAAACGAAATAAGCAACTCATCGAGGTGATTTAAGTCTATTTAAAATTCATTTTAACATGTAGACTCTTGCACTTGCATAATTGATCTCCCTCAAGAATGATACAAGTGATCCTAAGACTCAATTTCTGTAAATTGATAAGCCAACTGTTTAGCTAATTCTTCCGGAAGAACTCTTGGTCGATAGATTTCCGTAAATCCTATCTATAGTCCACCATAATCACAGGATCGTACGAGTGACCATAGTGTTGAGATAAAATAGGTCAATCGGTTCCAACTTACCCGACGTAGAAGGGGTCATATTATGCCTACCGACGAAGAAGGGACTCATTGGAGTTTGACCTATAAAGACCGTTCTCAATTTTTGTTTATACGAGGAAGATCCCATCAACAAAATTATAATTCATTTTAAGTGAACGAATAACTAGCGTTTGTCGTGAATGAATTTATTTGGATGATGGCTTTAAAACGTGTGACATGAGAATGTCAATGAAAACTAACTCGTGACCTCTATATGTGTCAGTTTTCATGCAATAATTAGGTGGTTTGGTTTTTAGGCGGAAAATGATGCATATTATCGTAACGATAAAAAAATAAAGGAATGCAATACGTAAATAAAAATTTCCTAGTGTGGCCTATCCTAGTATAAGAACATAATACAACTTTGGAATCCACCGTTGGACCCGAAAAGCTTGTCTTGATGTTCCATCTTGATCCAAGTAGCGGGAGTGAGCATCCGGTCTCCATCTTTGGTCTTCTCAAAAATTACAATTTAAAATTACAAAATATAAACCTATTTACATTCTAATTAAAACTGTAATTACAAGTGAAAAATCCAAAACGGAGATGCGAGATCTCAAAATACAACCAAGACCGTGTTCCATCATTACGGTAACACGTTCTACTAAGGCCACACTAAGTTACAATTGATTGTAAAATTAAATACGTAATAAAAGGCATTCACGGCATTCAAGATAAACGATAAATAAAAATGCATCAACTAAAAACAAATTCATTCGTGACATAATTCCGTAATTATGTTAAATTTATCCAAACCACCTTTTAATGATTAAAATTCATGTGATAAAACCGCTTCTATCATTTAATTTTAATCCATTACAATCCGTTACTTTAAATACGCTTTAAAATAACTTAATGGTACGTGTGTGAACTGTTTCACAATCATAGCGAGTGTACAATATCCGTATAAAGTACATATTAAAGCCAAAAGAAAATTTAAATCAAAAGAAACAAATTTTCAAAGCTGTCAAAAACGAAATCCCTCGATCCAGGGACATAAGTGCTCGATCGAGGGACAATAGGGCTCGATCGACTGAATTGCAAGTCCATCGTGGGGTGTGCTAATCAGGAGGTGCTCGATCGACAACACTGGTGGTCGATCGAGGACTTATATCAGACAATCTTTGCTTTCGATCGAGTACGAGGACTTCTCGATCGAGAAAGTGGGGTTTTAAAGCGGTCGATCGAGTACAACAAGGACTCGATCGAGCAAAAACTTGTCAGAAAAACCACTCGATCGATTAAAAACTTGGTCGATCGAGTGCAAAAACCTCTGAAAACTTCAAACCCTCGTGAAACAGTTTTGGCGAGACAAAACAAACGCTATTTTGATCAAAACTGATTGAAAACAAAACTACAAAATTGCTAGACATTAACATATTGTTATAATGATCGTGTAAAATAACAATATGCATAACATCAAAACGAAAATAACCCGTGTAAACATGTCACGGTACGGTTTTCGAGACAAAACAACAACAAGAGCAACCGTGTAAACAGGACACGGTTCCCAATGCAACCAAAAACGCAGCAATTACAACAAAAAAAAAAATTCTGCCGTGAGAAAAACTGCTGCAGCACGGATTTTTATACAAAACAAAAATCATTTCAAGATAGTTTTATGAAAAACACATGGAAAAATTCACGTGGCCTCGCTCTGATACCACTTGTGGGTTAATAACCGTATATTACCCTTTAATTGCAGGACTATAACGTAAATTTAAACATGCAATTTATAGTCATAAAACGAAAAACATAATGAAATGATTAATGTATAGAAATCAACCTCGGGTCCTTTGATGCACGGCGTAAAGAAAGTAAATCAAACCGATTCCCTCCTAATTGTTGCACCCAAGACCTTGTCCGAGATATGCCCTTGTGCTAGATGGTGTTCTCCGATTGCCTTGCAATATTGGGAGAACTGATGTGAGTTTTGTTGGATGAGAGATCCGAGTTCTGAGAGGCACAATTCCCAAAACCCTAGTTTTGTTTCAAATGAATCAGTTAGGTTAGACAAGAGGAGAAACTCTCCTTTTGTCTATGAGAGGCTCGGCCAAACCGAGTCCATGGGGAGGAAATGGGCTTTTCCATTTCCTCTTTTTTAACTCGTAGTCCGTGCCCAAATGACTAAATGTATATGATGCGGTCTGATTATAAACTGTTATCGGTTATCGGAAATTAAGGCATCAGCTAATAATACGGGTTATTTGAATTATTAATACGTGTCCGACAAAGCGTATTGTATAATTATATTCAATATACATTTAATTAAATATAAATCGCTTATATTTAATTTTACGAATTGCTTAGTTAATTCGCCTTAGCCCATGATATTTAATCCGTATTAAATATAATATCTCAACATCACATATTTGACTAATTACTAGTCAAATAACTTGGACTAACTGGTTAGTCAATTTTGGCATCTACGTGACAGTATTTTCATACCGTCACATCTCTCGAACGTATCCTATAGGTGTGACTTTTAGGGACCAGTTGATCACCGCCATCTGTATGACAATAACGTCAAACTTATCTAGCAAGCCAACCGTTATTGATAAACGTGGATCAACTGATAATAATACCAAAAGTATGCCCTTTGATCCTTTTAGAGGTTTATAAGTCCTTGCACTAACTGTTAAGGACACCAACCCCAACACTCGACTCACCAGGCCCACTCTTACCTGAACCCGACTTCTTGAACTTCGGTTTACCTACTGCTAGGTTTGCCTGAGCTTTGCCCTTACCTTTCACCTTGTTTGACACAACGAGAACATCTTGTTTCAAGCTCCCACTGAACTTCATGTCCTTCTCGGTCTGTACGAGAAGGGAGTGCAGTTTATGTGGGGTTTTCTTCAAATCATTCATATAGTAATTCGCTCTAAATTGCGAAAAACCATCGTGGAGTGAATGAAGCATGCGGTCGATAACAATGTTCTCGCTGATGTTACAATTAAAGGTCTCCGGCTTCTCGACATTCTCAATCATCCGAGAATGTGTGGGCTAACTGGTTGGCCCTTTCGAGTCTCGCATCAAAGAAGCGAGTGGTATGCTCATAGGTCACGATTCTCGGTGCTTTCGAGAATTCCTTGGTGAGCGTGGTGAAAATCTTGTTTGCACCATGGGCTATGAAACGTTTCTGCAAATTGGGTTCCATTGCAAAAATGAGTACGTTTTTAATCGCACCCGCTTCCATACATAAATCATTAAACTTGGTGATTTCAGCGGCTCTAAGCCGTGGGACTGGGTTTTAGGGAGGGGCTCTAATAGATATTTGAGCTTCCCATCAGCAGCGGCAGCATTCCGTAATGCCGCCTCCCAATCCGCGAAGTTTAATCCATCATTCTTCAGTCGAGTGGACTGATTCATCTGATTCATGAAGATCCGATGCCAGGACTCACGGTCCAATGTGGCACTTGGCATTGGGTTATCGTAGAACCAGACCATTTGTTATTAGAGTTTTAAAAGTTCGTGATCTACACTGAAAAAGAAAGAAAAACAAAAATGAAATAAGCAACTCATCGAGGTGATTTAAGTCTATTTAAAATTCATTTTAACGTGTAGACTCTTGCACTTGCATAATTGATCTCCCTCTAGAATGATACAAGTGATCCCAAGACTCAATTTCTGTAAATTGATAAGCCAACTGTTTAGCTAATTCTTCCGTAAGAACTCGTGGTCGATAGATTTCTGTAAATCCTATCTATAGTCCACCATGATCACAGGGTCGTACGAGTGACCATAGTGTTGAGATAAAATAGGTCAATCGGTTCCAACTTACCCGACGTAGAAGGGGTCATATTATGCCTACTGACGAAGAAGGGACTCATTGGAGTTTGACCTATAAAGACCGTTCTCAATTTTTGTTTATACGAGGAAGATCCCATCAACTAAATTATAATTCATATTAAGTGAACGAATAACTAGCGTTTGCGTGAATGAATTAATTTGGGTGATGGCTTAAAAATCGTGTGACATGAGAATGTCAAAGAAAACTAACTCGTGACCTCTATATGTGTCAGTTTTCATGCAATAATTAGGTGGTTTGGTTTTTAGGCGGAAAATGATGCATATTATCGTTACAAAAAAATAAAAGAATGCAATACGTAAATAAAAATTCCTAGTGTGGCCTATCCTAATAAAAAGAACATAAAACAACTTTGGAATCCAGCGTTGGACCCGAGAAGCTTGTCTTGATGTTCCATCTTGATCCATGTAGCGGGAGTGAGCATCCGGTCTCCATCTTTGGTCTTCTCAAAAAATTACAATTTAAAATTTACAAATATAAACCTATTTACATTCTAAATAAAAACTGTAATTAAAAGAAATAAAAATGGAGATACGAGATCTCAAAATACAACCAAGACCGTGTTCAATCATTACGGTAACACGTTCTACTAAGGCCACACTAAGTTACAACCGTTTGCAAAAATAAATAAATACGTAATTAAAAGCATTCAAAATAAATAAGAACGATAAAAAAAATGCATCAACTAAATTAAATTTATTCATGACATAATTCCGTAATTATGTTAAATTTATCCAAACCACCAAAGACAATTAAAATTATATGACAAAACCGCTTTAGTCAAGTTAATTTTAATCCGAGATAATCCGTTACTATAAATCGTTTTAAAGTAACTTAATTTTACGTGGGTGAACCGTTTCACTATCAAGCGAGAGCATAAAACCGTTTTTATGGAATAAAAGGCCGAAAAAAAAAAAACAAAAATTTTTTTTTTTCTTTCTGCACTGCTGTACGTGAACAGTACCAGAATTTTTTTTTTTTTTTTTTTTTTATATAGCTGCTGAACCGTGAGCAGCAAAAAAAAAACAACAAAAAAAAAAAAATTTGAATTGCTCAAACCGTGAGCAACAACAAACAATGCCGAAACGATTTGACAAAACTCAATTGCAATTTTAATCTAATCCGTATAGAAATCAAACTACAATTGACATGATCTTCACATATTGTTGTAATTATCGTTTAAAACAACAATTCGCAAAGAACAAATCCAAAACAAAACAGAAAATCGACACCAAAGCAACCGTGTAAACTGGACACGGTTCCCAATGAACAAAACAGGCCGAGACATATGAAATGTCGAGACCTAGTACAGCCACACGGTTTTAACATTTTTTTAGCAAAAATTATCGATTTGATAAAAACCAATTGCGATATCACCTAATCCGTATAGAAATGAAATAGCAATTGATAGATCTCTAACATATTATAATGAATATCGATTACAAAATAATATGCAAAGATTAAATCGACAACAAAAACACAAACATGGCACGGAATTCAAAAAGATTCAGCCGTGCAAAAAAAAAAAAATATAACCGAAAAAAAAAAAATTTCAGCCGTGTGGTTTTTTTATGTACCAAAAATTATCGATTCAAATCGTTTGATGAAAATCACATAGAAAAATTTACGTGGCCTCGCTCTGATACCACTTGTAGGGTAATATCCGTATAAAACCCTTTCTTTATAGGATTATAACGCAAATTTAATGCGTGATTTATAGTCATAAAACGAAAAACATAATGAAACGATAAAGATCAAGGAATAACCTTCGCTCGTAGTGCAATATGGCAATGAGAGATCAAAGTAGACCTCCTCCTAAATGATGCACCCAAGATTGTCCGAGAAATGCCCTTGTGCTAGAATGAATCCTCTAATTGCCTTGCAATATTGAGAGGATTGATTTGTGAGTTTTGGTTAGATGAGAGATCTATAATTTTGAGAGAGACAATTCCCAAAACCCTAATTATTTTTGCAAAATGAATGATTAGGTTAAGCAAGAGAGGAGACTCTCTTTTGTTCTCCTAATCTCGGCCAAACCGAGTAGATCAAGGGGAAGTGGGCTTCCACTTCCTCTTAACTTTAACTCGTAGTCCGACATGTAATTCGCTAAGTGTATATGACGCGGTTTCATTATAAACTGTCATCGGTTATCGGATATTAAAGCGTCAACTAATAATAACACGGATCAGTTGAATCATTAATACGTGTCCGACAAAGACAATATCGTATAATTAGTTTGTCCAATATACATTAATCAAATATAAATCGCTTATATTTAATTTTACGAATTAACTGCTTAATTCGCCTTAGCCGTTATTATTTAATCCGTATTAAATAAAATATCTCAACATCACATTTTCGACTAATTATTAGTCAAATAACTCAGACTAACTGGTTAGTCAAAATTGGCATCTACATGACTGTATTTTCATACCGTCACATCTCTCAAACGTATCCTATAGGTGTGACTTTTAGGGACCAGTTGATCACCGCCATCTGTATGACAATAACGTCAAACTTATCTAGCAAGCCAACCGTTATTGATAAACGTGGATCAACTGATAATAATACCAAAAGTATGCCCTTTGATCCTTTTAGAGATTTATAAGTCCTTGCACTAACTGTTAAGGACACCAGCCCCAACAATGACAAGGAGGGATTCACCGAATTATTAACCCGTTGGAGGAGGGTAAGCACTTAGTTGGTCAGCAAGCCGAGTGAGTCAACTTTGATGGAAACGTTTGTCAACAATCTCCGCCCGGTGTATGCCAATTTACTGAGATGCTAAAATATCAAGACGTTCCAGGATCTACAAATCCTCGGGACACGCATCGAAGACGACCTCCGAAAGGGTGTCCTAGCCAAAACCACCGGTAAAGGCTACCAAGGATCCACATCAACCGGATCTCGCCCTTATGGTCAGACGAACAAGATTGATGAGGTCAACCTCCTTGAGCCAACCGCCAAGAAAGTTGAGCGCCCCCAGAGAGTATTCACTAATATAGGGTCAACTTATGCAAGCGCCCTAAAGAGGCTTATGGACCAAGGGAAACTACAACCGATCGGACCCACCCCGGATCCGTCTGATGCTAAGAAATCCCGCTTCTGGGACCCTAATACCTACTGTCAGTACCACCAAGGGAAAAGGCAGGACACAGAAACCTGCTTCAAGCTCAAACACATCATCAGGGACATGATCAAGAAAGGAGAATTGCCTTTGCCTCCACCAACTAAACCAAACAACAAAACGAACCCTTTGGGAATCCATGCTATCTCCGATGATGAGCCAACCTTGGACTGCTCACACCTCATCCTGCCAATTGATGACGAGATGAATGCCCTGGAGAAGGATGCCACGGACGGGGTATTTGTGTTCAGTGCCGCAACTATGCTTGCCATGTTGCAACAAGTTGAGGAAGCTATAGCCAGTCTCTCCGAAAGGATAACCCGTCTTGATGATGCCTACCGCCGACTGATTTTCAATCCTCCAACACCACGCCCGAGGGAAGGTCCCCCGAGCAGCCAAAATTACTCTCACCCGAATGGATTGCTCCCACTACCATTATGGCATGCACCTCACAATAACTACCCTCACAATAATCAACCTCACAAAAACGTTCCTCACAAAAACTACCCTCACAAAAACTGCCTACCGAGGAATACCCCTCCAAGGTACCCTCGAGATCCCTAAATCAATGGCATCTGGAGAGATGATGTTGAAGACGTCTATATTGTCCCAGGGAAAGTGAAACAGGCGGAAGAGATCGGTCACCTTACCTAGTCTGGACGCCCCTATCAAAACCCGAATAATTCAACGGTCGCTCCAACAATGAATGACCAAGTTGTCCCGGACGTAGACACTCAACCCAATGCTCCCGAGAATTCGATCCTCAAACAACTGGAGAAAGGAAAAGCCGAAATCTCAATATGGTAACTGATTGCCACATCCTTCGAGCATCGGCAGGCTCTACTATAAGCCTTGGGAAAATTGACTGTGCCCTCTGCCTCCTCCCCGGAAGAAGTGGTGGCACACATGACAAGGGATGTCCCTGATTTGAGCAACCTGATCATCTTCTCTGATAAAGATATCCCTCCCTTCGGAGCCAACCACAACCTGGCCCTGTACATCACAGTACAATGCCTCAAAAATAATGTGCCTATGGTCCTTGTGGATGACGAATCCGCGGTGAATGTCATTCTCCTCAAAACGGCTCATAAACTGGGTATCAAAGAAGCTGATTTGGTCCCAACCAATCAAGGAGTACGCGCTTATGACGGCACTCGTCGTAAGGTCGCAGGGCTTATCACTCTAACTGTCGCAACCGGACCACTGGAGAGGCAAACCAGTTTTCAGGTAGTCGACATCGACGCCTCCTCCAACATGCTTCTGGGATGTCCCTGGAGCCATGCCGTCAAGGCATTTACTTCAACTCTTCACCAGAAAATCAGGGTCCCCTTCAAGGGGAAAACGATCACGATTCCTGCTTTCCCGATCAAAGCCGTCATGAAAAAGGGAATAACCTCCCAGGCCAGTGAGGAGGACGACAATAAAATGTGGGGATTCCAAGCCGTAAATGCCATAATCGATGAATCAACACCCTTTGATTGTGACCCGTTTTCCAACCTCACAGTCAACCGTATTCTGATGCACCAGGGTTATTTCCCGGGTTTACCCCTCTATCCACTGAAGAGCACCTTACCTTCATTGAAACAGGCTAAGGTCCCCAACATCCTCTTCGGACTGGGCTATGAACCTACTGATGAGGATATCCAGGAAATGAACCTCCTAGTTTGAAAGCGGAAGAAGCACAGAGTTATCCTCCGTCCCTATCATCTGACCCTCAATGGATACTTTGTCCCCAAGGGAGAGTCCGAACTCTACCATGGCTTTCCGGAGCCGATCTATGACTCTGTGGCCAAGGTCAGGAATGCTACTTCATCCCCGACAACACCGAAGCTGCATCAACCGTGTCTAAGCCGTCCTCGTGCCTCGACGGACAAGCTGTCACTCTCCTCTTTGGAGAGGATAACATCAAGCACCTCGACTATAAGGACATCATCAACATCGCTCTGAAGGACAACCAATTTGACCCAACCGCCTTGATCTCTAATACCGACCCGGAGAAAGCTATACAGGGCTGGAGGAAAACCGTCAAGTGGACCGATCGTCCAGGCTGCATTCTCAAGATCACAACTGGAGAAGGCCCAATGTTCAATGAGGGAAGTGAAGAAGAATCTGAGTCTGAGTCTGAGTCGGCGTCAGAGTCAGAGTCTGTCATAGCTCCTAACACTCCTAATGACCCAGTCAAGGTCCCCTTCCCACTCTTTTATCACAAGCTTCTGGCTGATTCAGAGGCTGAGTCTACTAGGATCACCCCCACTCCCATGGAAGGTGACAACCTGGAGCCTGTTCCAGGGGCCACGTCCTCTGCTGTGTCGCCTCTGACTGACCATGAGATGTCTTTCCTTTTCGAGCTTTTCGCTCGTGTCAACTTAATGAACGCTAAGTTTGCTTATGACTCGTCTCAATTTAACTGCAATGCAATTCTGAATGACTATGAGAAATTTGACTTGAGTGACTACCCACCTCATCTAGCCAAATAACTTGACAAACGGGAAACTAGAACCCCCATCATTGAGGAGACCGAACCTATTAATGTAGGAACCGACAACACACCTCAAGAACTTAGGATAGGGAGAACCCTTGACCCCTCGGAAAGACAACAGTTCATTGACCTCCTCCACGAATACAAGGACGTATTCGCCTGGTCCTACAGAGATATGCCTGGGATTGACACAGAAATTGCAGAGCACAGGATACCCATTAAGCCCGGAGCTAAACCCGTAAAGCAAAAGCTGCGCCGGATGCGTCCTGAATGGGCCCTGAAAATCAAAGAAGAATGGGATAAGCGGTTCAAGGCCGGTTTCATCAAAGTGTCTGAGTACTTTGACTGGGTGGCCAACATCGCTCCTGTACCCAAGAAAGACGGAAGAATTCGGGTTTGCGTCGACTTCAGGGATCTGAACAAGGCGAGTCCAAAGGACGACTTCCCATTGCCACATGTTGACATTCTGATGGACAACACCGCCGAGCATGCTCTCCTATCATTTATGGACGGGTATGCTGGGTACAACCAGATCAAAATGGCTGAGGAAGACATGCACAAAACTGCATTCACTACACAGTGGGGTACATATTGCTACACGGTCATGCCCTTCGGCCTCATCAATGCCGGGGCTACCTATCAAAGAACCGCTACCACTCTCCTACATGATATGATGCACAAGGAGGTAGAGGTATATGTCGATGACATGATTGTCAAATCAAGAGAACGGGACGGCTACATCAGCGCCCTTCGGAAATTCTTCGCTCGTCTGCGGAAGTACAACCTGAGACTAAATCCTCAAAAAATGTGCATTCGGGGTCACCTCCGGAAAATTCTTGGGACATGTCGTCAGGAAAAGAGGCATTGAGATTAATCCAACCAAAATCAAAGCCCTTCAACAAATGCCTCGGCCTAAGAACGAGAAGGAGATTCGAGGATTTCTCGGTCAGGTTCAATACATCAGCCGCTTCATTACCAAGCTCACCATGATTTGTGAACCAATCTTCAAGAAACTTCGCGCCTCCGATCACACCGATTGGGACGACGACTGTAAAAAAGCCTTCGACAGGATAAAGGAAATCCTATCTAAGCCTCCTGTCCTCATGCCACCCCAACCAGGGACTCCTTTATCCCTATACCTGATTGTCACCGACACAGCCATGGGAGCAATGCTAGCACAAACAGTCGAGGGCGAAGAACGAGCCATCTACTACATCAGCAAAAAGTTCATGGAGTACGAGACGAAGTACACGCAATTGGAAAAGACATGCCTTGCCCTGTTATAGTCAACAAAGAAGTTACGGCATTATATGCTCAGCTACACGGTCCACATCTACTCCAAGATGGACCCGGTCAAATACATCTTCGAAAAACTCGTACTAAACGGAAGGCTGTCTAGGTGGACACTCATGCTGTCCGAGTTTGATCTCAATTTTGTACCCCTCAAGGTTATCAAGGGAAGAGCAGTCGCGGATTTCCTAGCAGAGAATCCCGTCAACGAGGATCCAACGACCGACACGTGGTCACTTTTTGACGAAGACATCCTTTGTGCTGACTCCGACGCATGGGATCTATACTTCGATGGTGCATCTAATCTAAGAGGTTTCGGGATAGGTATCCTTCTAATATCACCAGAGGGAGAGCATGTTCCGATCTCAGTCAAACTATACTTCGCTGTCACCAACAACGCTGCTGAATATGAAGCATGTCTCATCGGCCTACAAGCAGCCATAACACTTGACATCAAGAGACTGGGGTCCACGGCGATTCCTCGCTCATCATCAATCAGGTGTCCGGATCATGGAAAATCTGAAGTGACATCTTAGCTCCCTACCGAGCGAAAATCAATCAAGAGGCCGAGTTCTTCGACCAAGTCGACTACTTCCACTTGCCACGAGAGGAAAATAAATTTGCTGATGCCCTAGCAAAACTTGACGCGCTCGTCAATATACCTAACGACATGACATCGATGCCCCTATGTGTCATGAGAAGTAGCGAGCCAGCTCACATCTGTGCCATCAACAACGACAAGGAAAACCATGCCGAGCCTTGGTACCAAGCCATCCTCAACTACAAAACCAAAAATGAATTCCCTCCTAACTCTGATCAAAGAGGACAAAGAGCCATCCGTTTACTTGCATCACAATTCGTGATGAACCAAAATCAACTATACAAAAGAACACCCCAAGGGATTATCCTCCTTTGCATTT
Source organism: Silene latifolia (assembly GCF_048544455.1). Taxonomy (NCBI): domain Eukaryota; kingdom Viridiplantae; phylum Streptophyta; class Magnoliopsida; order Caryophyllales; family Caryophyllaceae; genus Silene; species Silene latifolia. The sequence goes on along the minus strand of NC_133527.1, from coordinate 49,208,009 downwards.
ACCATCACAGAGCCAAAAAAGTCGTGGGAGAGGTCCACGATGGAGAATGTGGCCCTCACATGAGCGCAATGATGCTTACCCGAAAGATCATGCTATTGGACCACCATGGAAGCCGATTGCCGTAACTACGTCAAACATTGTCACAATTGTCAAATCTTCGCCAACATACATACCGCCATCCCTTTTATACACCATGACATCACCCTGGCCTTTCTCAACCTGGGGCATCAACATCATCGGGAAAGTTAACCCGATAAGCACCAAGGGGCATTGCTTCGTCCTCGTCGCCATCGACTATTTCACCAAATGGGTGGAAGCACAGTCATATGAAGTCTTGACGGCCAAACAAGTGGCCAAGTTTATCCAAAACAACATCATCTGCCGATATGGAGTACCCTATGAAATCATCAGCGATCAAGGCTCTCACTTCCGGGCGGAAACTTAGGCCTTGCTGGAAGAATACAAGATCAAGCGACATCGATCATCCCTCTACCGTCCCCAAACCAACGGAGCGGTGGAGGCAGCTAACAAAACTCTTGTCACCATTATCGAGAAAATGCAAGACAACTACCGCGATTGGCCGAGCAAACTCCCATTCGCACTCTGGGGATATCGAACCTCCATTCGAACACCAACAGGCGCAACACCCTTATACCTAGCATACGGTATGGAGGTGGTTCAACCGGTAGAGTTAGAGGTCCCTTCTCTACGCATCCTACTAGAGAGTCAAGTCCTTGAGGCGGAATGGACCCGTCGAAGGTACGAGCAACTCACTCTTCTAGACAAGCGGCGGCTCAACGCCTTACACAACGTCCAGCTGTACCAACGACGTATACAACGGGAATTCAACAAGAGGATTAAACCCAGGAATATCAAGGAGGGGGACTTAGTCCTCAAGTCAGTTTGAGCACCATTAAACGTCGATCCGAGGGGAAAATTCAAACCCAACTGGGTCGTGCCATACCTGGTCAAGAAAATACTTTCGAGGGGCGCAGTGAGACTGAGTGACCTAGACGGGGAGGATTTTACAAGCCCGACCAACCAGGACCAACTCAAGAAATACTACCCTTGAACCATAGCAACCAACGACCTAACCCTAGTCCTACAACTAGCAACCACCTTAACCCTTTTCAAGTCAAGTTCCTCAACGCGTTCTGATTTGAAATTGCATGTTTTATCGAGTCTAATTTGCGGCACCTTGCCCGTTCCGAATGCCCTTTGATCTGTCAAAGGCAGCATCCATTTGCACTAAAACAAAAACCCCTGAACTACGAGCATGGTTTGATTTCACCTTTTTAGGTGGATACGTAGGCAGCCTCTCTTATACATGAGGGATATAACCACAAAACCCAATCAAAATTTACAAAATATTTCAAACTACGATCATGGTTTGATTTCACCTCTTCAGGTGAATACGTAGGCAGTCCTTTCTTACACGAGAAGGATACAACCATCCCCATAATCAAAAACAACCATCCCCATAATAAAAAAAACATCACCCACATCAACTTTCAAAAAAAAGAAAGGGAAAAAACATTCCCTTTCCCACAAAAATACAAAAAAGAAGCCTTTTTCTCTTCCCACAAAAATCCCACTTTCCCAAGTGCAAATGTTTAGGACGATTCAAATCGAATTGCCTTTACAAAATGGATGGAAGAAACAAGCGTTCACATTTTTGACACGAGCAATCCTCTTATTTAATTAATAATGGGAGGGATTACAATTTCAACAACAAATAAAGCTCGATAAATCTACAACTTGTCAAAGCTAAGGTGTCGACTAAAATACCTCACATAATAAAACTAGCACAAAACACACAAAACATAGCTAGTACAACATAATAAAAAACTCACAACACTAATACAACATAATAATAAAGTGGGTAATGGAAATCTTCACTCCTCCATACCCTTGCCTTTTCCCTCGAGGTACATCTTCCCCTTATTCTTCTTGTTGGTCCGCCTAGCGTGGATTTTCCCCTCAGAACGGATCCTCAACGGATCTACAACGGCCTCCGGTCTAGTGCAAGACTCCATGTTCGGCCCGAAACGAGCCCAAGCACGGCCCACTATATTTTTGGGACCCGAGCTTCTCCTCTTTGGTGGTCTCATCACATACGGGCTAACCCCATCAACATAATCCTCAAAGAAGTCACGCTTGGCCTTTCCAACCTCTCGATACTTCAAATCGACAACCTCGTCCTTACGGAATTTGGACCTCTCCTCCAAGGACGAAGATCTTGACCACTTGACATAAGCAGGAGTCACCCATGTCGTGGCAACGGGGTTTGGTACCTCCCAAAGTAGCCGAGTGGCCCACCATCTTTCGAAGACCTCCACAAGCTCGGAGTTCCGGAAAACATATCATTCTCTTGGACAAGAGTATCTTGAGCGGGCACCTTTTGTTGACGCCCCATTTGCCTCATGAGCCTTTCGGGATAAATGAAGGAAGCGACCTTCAAACCCACCACCATCAAAGAACGAGGACTAGCACCCGAAGCGGACAACCCCGTGAAGGACCTCAAGTGCCACCATGGCACCACCCAACGGATGTGAGGACCACCCTCCTCCGCCAATCTTGCGGCCCAATAAGCCTCGGTGGAAGCAAAGCTATCAGAGTACAACTTCTTCCTCATGGTAAGGTGATGGAAAGAATAAGAAGAAGAATTAACCGGAGGCTCTACATACCTTAGCCTCTCCAATAGCCAAGCTTGGAGGATCCTTGGGGATCCAAATGAGGGAACTTCTCCACAAGAGCCTTCCTTGTCCAAAGCTTGGATGATCTCGCCAAGCACCAACCTTGATGGATCTCTACCATGCTCCATTTGCTCAACCACATGTGCAAGGGTCATGCTACCATAGCATTTTGGCCCCTTCTTCTTCAAAGCATCAACAAAGAGGTATACATGGACAAGGCAAAAGGCAAGAGCCCTTCTCCTAGCCACCTCCGACACATTGGCATCCAATCGGTTCGAGAAGATGTTGATAAGAGCCAACATATCCACACCATGTGGAGCAAAAAGGAAGTTGACTTGACTTGTCGACAAACCCAACATCGAACGGAATTTCTCCTTGTAGCACAACCGAGTCGGAGGAAGCACCGGAACACAACCCGGCCACCCACCAATGGCTCCAACTTCTTCGGCTAGTGGACAAATTTCGCCTTTCGGAAAAACGAAAACATGATGTTTTGAATCCCAAAACCGAGAACATGCTTCGAGAACCGAGGATTGCACCTTGACTTGACGGAGCACCAATAATTGACCAACTCCCATGAAAATGAGTTGATACTTTTCGGGAGGTGACAAATCCAGACACCATTGTCGCAACGCATTCTCAAAGGCATCCATGAAATATTTTTGTGGAAGAAGAAGAGGAGGTTTTCTAGAGAAGTTTTTTGTGTTTCGGATGATGAAACAATGAAGCACAAACATCCATATTTATACAAAACAATCAGCGCGTTTTTCAGAAAAAAGGGAGAGCTGCTTCCTATCGCCAAGTTGCTCGCACCTCTTTGGGCCTATTCTCAGGATTCCCACCTTGAATTGTCCCTTTCAAGTTGTGTTTTCTCCTGACACCTCAAACCTCCCGCCGGAATGCTAGCGCCTCTTCAGGATGGTCCAGGACATTTTGTGTTTCCTCACACTCACATTTCCTTGTTTTCGCGTTTTAGGAAATCCGACACGGTTTCCATGACGCAGCTTTAAACATACGGATTTTTCTTTCTTTTTTAAAAGGGGGAAGGGCTAGTCGCCCCGATCCGCGACGGATCGTTTCTATGTCAATCAAAATTCCGAAATTTTTTCGCTTTTTCGCAATTTCCAGCAAAAATAAAAATCGAAAATTGATAACACGACGTCAATTTTCCTCAAAATTTCAAGCACTCACAAATTCGAGTCTTGATCTCACAAAAAAATCAAATCAAATACACTCGTAAAAATCTTTTCTAAAATTCATCCCTGACGGTTTGAGTTTGAATTTTTTTTTAGTCACAAATCAATTTCAATAATTTCGATGCAATTTAATTCAAGACACGAGTTAGTTGCTCAAATTTTCAAATCAATTTCTTTTGGAGTCCAAACGCGACGACTTGTCGCAAATTTTCAAAAAAACATTTCAAATTTCAATTTTCAATTTTTAACTTCGTGTCATCGTGGTTAAATTTTGTCTTCAATCGAGTGCCTTTTACGTGTTTACGTTTACGCATACATGCTACATGTTGCCTGTTTTCTACACTAACGATGCAGGAACTGATGCAAAGCAAAAGGGAATTGACAGCCGACAACGCTCCTCCGAAACGCAACACAAAAAAAAGGACCAAAAATCACAAAATGAACTGTCATGGTATATACAAACCGCCTCACGTAAAATATAAATGTGCACAAGGAAGAGTCCAAGACACGGACAAGCTACTACAACTACTCAGCGCCTCCCGTCGGACCAGTCCCGGTCTCACGAGGAGTCACAGCCAAGGCAGACACTACCATCTGCTCAGACTCCCTCTCCGGAGAACTCTCCAGCGTCTCGTGCTCCATCTCGACGTGAAGCTCCTCCGCCACAGCCAGCTGAGCCTTGAGAGAGGTAATCTCCGCATCTCGGCTCCGCAGCACGTCCTCGTGACGCCTCAGCTCCTGGTCTCGACGGGTGATCCCCAACCCTTGGGCCTCGATCGTCGACCTGGCTGTATCCAACTCAGCACGGACCCGAGCAAGCTCCGCCGGATCCGTAGTACCCTACAAAACACAGTATAGGTCATCAAGATCTAAAAACGTGAAATGCAACACAAAATACACAAAAACAACACACAAAAAGTACCTGAGAAAGCCGAGCCTCCCTCGCAGCCAGGTCACCAGCAAGCGCCCTCCAGCGGTTAGCCATCCGCCACAAAGCCTGGTGACTGGCGGTCGTCACCTACAGCCAAGAAGGTCCTTCAATACAATGCAAGGCAAAATGTAAATGAGGAAAAGTGTTCAGATCAAGAACTCACCCTCAGAACGACCAACCTCCACTCCATGCCGACATCGGTCACCTCAGCAACCGCAGGCTTTGGCAAGTGCAACTGTAGCTCCTCGCCACACGGCCCCTGAAAGGTGGTCTCCGCCGGTAAAACTGGGGGCTGAGTCCTCATCAGCATGTCGACTCCCTATAATTTGGGTCCATATCAAAGGTAACAAACCCTCTTATCAAAGAGGTAATAAAAACGAAAGAACAGAGGAAAACATACCTCGATCGGATACCAGGCAAACCTCGACAACCGGAAGGTGTCGTAGTCGACCTCCCGCAGCAACAGCTCCTCACCTCCCTTACCGTGAAGGTGCTCCTCAATCTCTTCGGGAGTCGACTCCTCGAACAACACCCTAGGCAGGTCGATCGGTACCACGAAAGTCTCAGTAAAGCACTGACGAGCTAAACGCTCGCCCAGGTACCAAACCGGCTCGATCGCCGTCTCCTTGTACAAACGCTGGGAGCTGCGAGGCCGCGGACGCTTCCTGACAGCGGCCGGCACCTCTGTGTAGTGCTCCCAAGGCCACCCGACAAACTGCATTCAAGACAAAAGTACTCAACCGACTGTGGGCTTCCTAAGCTACCTAATCATCCTATCTCTATCCGTTTCTATAAAGAAGAAGGAGTAAGGATCGACAACTCACGTCAGCAACTCGAAGGGCGTTCACACGACGCCTGCAGTCCTCGTAAGTCGACTTAATCGACTTCTTCCGAGCCACCGTTCAAGCCCTCACGGAAAGGTATGTCGAAGGGACACCACCAGTGGTCCCCGGATGCAGAGGGATGAAGTAAGCATACAACCAAGCCTGTAACCAAACACAGCAAACACAAATCAGCCAATTTTCCAAAAATTGCCAAAATCAAAACCACAAATCAAAATCAAAATCAAACTCAAAACTACAAAAAAACGCTCGTACCTCCAAGATGAGGCCGAGACCAACCAAAGCAGGGGCACTACCATCCCCCACTGCCTCCGGACGCACCGCTGCGTGCATACACTGGGTAAAACTCGCCAAAGCCGGCGTGACCCAGTCAAACTGTCCCAAAGTGTCAAGGTCAGTGAGGAGAGGAAGTACCTTGGTCGACAAGCACTCATACTTGTCACCAAAGTACGTAACACCCGAGAAGTACCACAACCACAACCGCGCCTCCTGGGCGTCAGCTCTAGCCTCAGCCTCCGGACTCGCCAACGACGCCGGAGCATAACCCACCGTTCTCCCTCTGAAGTGGTCTCTCACGTACGAGCTCGCGATCAGGTACGGAGTAACGTCAGAAGGCTCAGGCAAAACAGTACCAATCAGACGAGTAACCGCGGGAGAAAACACCCTCTCCGGTGTCTCTGTGAACTCAACAGGCGTCTCGCCACAAGGGAGGCCGGATATCATGGCAAAATCTTCTAAGGTCACGCCGAACTCCCCGAACTCCAAGTGGAACGACGACGTCATATCCCAGTACCGATCCAACATGGCACGGATCAGACACAGGTTCGACCTAATCGAAGACATGTGAATGTCCCGCCAAGCAGCCACCAACGGCCCAAAGGCCGACCTCTCTATCAACGCCCTCGTACCGGCTCGGAGAACGTCATAAAAGCCCTGACAGGTAGTGAAGCCCGAGAAATTCCTCATGGTGCCGATCACCTGAAATCAAAAATAGACAACGTCAGAACACCTATTCAGGTCTGATACTTCAAAAAGTGACGAAAGTTCAACCAGGTGACACGACTTACCAAGCCTTCATGTGCACGGTAGGAGATGTGCCTGTCCAGTCGAAGCAACAAATGGCTACCGTCAAAACCCTCGGCCCAAGCAGGCGCCGCCCGTAGGTTCAACCCCCGCGGGGCTGTAACCCGCCTGGCCTCCCAACCCGCGACGTGAGCGTCGTCCTCAACCGTCTCCGCCCTCCGTCTTTTCTGACCACTGGACTCAACGTGACGGATAGGAGGCATCTCAACGATCCTGGTGACGTTCTGTAATGTCCGTCTGGTCGGTCGAGGAGCTCGCCTCCTCCTAGTAACCCTCCTCCCAGAGGTACCAGCCTCAGACCCTGTTTGAGCTCTCTCAACGTGAGCAGCCTCAACAACAGGCTCCTCCCGAGCCCCAACGGCTACCTCAGCACCAGCTGCCCCAACAACGGGTGTAACACCCCCATATTCAGAGGAGCCTTAACTAGGCCTTCCTTAGCATATAAGAGCGTTACCATCTCGGTTGCCCGAGGTAAGTAATCATCAAAAGTCGAAAAAAGAACATTTATAGTTATATTACAAACGTTATAGCCAACTTAACAAAATAAAGATACAACTTATCAACTACACACTATCTCTATCAAAACTCGTGAAGACTCATCCCGCCAGGACTCCAGCTATCCACGACATCAACACCTGCTAAGACTGACTGCTTACCATAAGAGATCACGGCAGACACACAAAACAACAAGACCACCACACAAGGTCAGTACTGAGATAAGACATAACAAAACCGACAACTATCAACACAACACAGCACACACGGTAACACACACAATCACACCCACTCCGATCAATCTCCGTCACCGACTGTCCACTGGACCAGCCCTGCCAGTGGGGGACCGCAGCCGTACCCACCAAATCCCCGCTCATCATACCGAGCGATAACCCTGTCCCATTAATTTGCACATCCCCTCTCATGGCGGGTTCCACGGAGGGTGAAACTAGGGCGTGAAACCACTCCCGCAAGTGACTCCACTCAGCCGAGGACACACCTCGAGAACCAGAGACAAACAATCACAGACAGCTGCAACAAAACAACTACCAACAAACTGTATACACCAACCGGCTACCGCATATACGCTGCCACATAAACACAACTACAATACAACAACCACGACACGACAACCGACACACTAGACTATCCACAGAAACTGAGTAGGCGAACCTACCTTTAAGCAACTGCAACCGCTCAACGCCAACATACGAAATATCCAGCAATCAAGCAACACCTATATCCACAACACAAACATCTATCACTACCAAGCAAACCCTAACTGCAAAGACAAGGATACGGATGATGATGACGACATACCTACAAGAAGAAACCTGGCAAAAGACCGCTACTCGACTCAAGTTATGCTCTCCTAAGGCACAAGAACCTTCAAAGGCTTCCATAGAGGTTATATGGTGAAGGGAAGGGAAAGAGGCGACCTAAGGATCTGAAGAAATGAGGCGGAAATGATTTGCGGATTTAACAAAATGCGATTATAAACCCTCGTTGAAAACCCGTTACTCGATCGAGTGGCCCACAAACTCGATCGAGTGTCCCCTACTCGATCGAGTATCCAAGCTACTCGATCGAGTTGCTTCTACTCTATCGAGTACCACAAATAACTCACATTCAAGGTAACTTTGGCACGCACTTCTAAGGACTATTACCGCTCCCAAGGTCAGTCAACGCTGGTCAAAAGGTCTTTAAAAGGGCGGGTATTACAGTCTTCCCCCCTTAAAAAGAACTTCGTCCCCGAAGTTCAACTCACCCAACCGAGGCACACGACACGGACACAAAACGATATTATTACTTTTTCGACATAGGTCACTACTCCCCAGAAATACCATCCCCTATGTCATCATCATCAACTGTCTAACGCTCTATATAGATCGACCTCTACCGGCTACTACTTGACATACGAGCCTCATAACACAAACCGGCACAACCATGATTACCCAACTCATTACGAGACTACCCTCTCACTAGTAACTACCATCAACACGAAACATGTCTCATATCAACACGCAGCATGACTATAACACCATGTTACTCAACCACGCGATTGTATTCCAACACATGACATCATAACTATCTCTTTGTGACCGTGTTTTAAAACATACTATCAACTTTCACTTTGACATACAAGTTACTTCCACTAACAAGTGCAAACAATTATACTTCCATACAATAAATGTGACCAAAGTCATAGAAAACGTTATAAACAAACAACATAATTTCAAAATCGGCCTTTTTATTTTACGACATTACTCTTCCCCTTTAAAAAGGAACTTCGTCCCCGAAGTTCACCACCAAATTACTACATATGTTACTTACTACTTACATCTTTGACATATATCCAAGCCATATTATTCATTATTGACATTACTCATATTACTCGTACAACCAGTAAACCATAAAGACATATGAAACCATATTCGAATAACTAACCAGCGTCAAGAAGGCATGTATATATCATTTGTATTTGTATATGGAAGGACACACTTCCGGCGAAATATAACTTGTAGACATTACGGATGTAAGATTAAAGCAATAAGAAACAATTACAACTTCACTATTCGTTACAAATACGCACCTAAAATCCAAGCACGACTTCCAACATATAAAATTAACGGTTCAAACATGTTACTAATCATCAATAACCATGTTAAACACCAAGCATGTAATTATATAACCATTAAACAATTTTAATTTTACGAAAAGTTCCTGTAACAGTGCTACTCGATCGAGTATGTAGTGGTACTCGATCGAGTGTCCGCTACTCGATCGAGTGTCTTGGCTACTCGATCGAGTAGCCCTGAGATCAGAATGCTATATATCCGACACACCTGCAGCTACTCAACCGAGTGTGAGGTACTCTGTCGAGTAACCACAGGTCAAGTCTTAAAGAACACTGTCAAACACCATATATATATATATATATATATATATATATATATATATATATATATATATATATATATATATATATATATATATATATATATATATATATATATATAACGTCACACGTCGGGATGACTTCCCGACTCCCAAAATCCATCCTGCAACAAGGTCAAACTAGCAAATCCGGCCTTATGGCCATCCGTAAAAACCAGAATAAAAGTTCTAACTAACAACGACTACCATCATCCAACACCATCAATCATAAACAAAAGAAGGAAAGAGGAGTATCACTCCTGCTGCTGCTGCTGCTCATCCATCATCTCATCTTCACCACCATCTCCTCCCGAGGTGCCCGCTCCTGACGACCCAATACCCGCATCAACCCCTGCTCCAGCTCCAGGACTCACATACCATGGGGTCAAGCCACCATAAGCAAAGGACTGAGGTGTCCCCCAGGCTGACTGATCCACCCCGTAAGAGTGGAAAACCCCACTATAGTCCCCGACTCCACTCCACCACACTGGATGCGGTCCCTCGGTCCCAATCCCCTGAGTGTACGCCATCTCATGCATATTCCGGAGTGTCAAAGTAGATGACACTCTCTCTGCCAAGTAGCTCGAACATGTCTCCGGGGTGTCGAGGTAGGGTAACACGGAAAAGGGTGTTGCTACGGTGGTGCTGCCGGTCGTGGTCTAGTCTCAGCGGTCCTCTCCCTCACTCGACGGGGTCCTCTCCCCAACCTGGGCCTCTCCTCCACTGCCGTCGCGTTCTCCCCCTTCTTCGGCTCGGGCATCACCTGGAGGATCGTGTCATCAATGAGGTACGTCCGCAACTGTCGAGGTCCATCATCATCCTCCTCCTCCATATCGGAGTCCACAGCTACTACCACCTGGTCTAACGGCTCTGTCGGTGGGAGGTGCTCAGGAGCTGGAATCTTCATCCAGCTCATGCCCCACACCCTCCAAGCTAGGCTGCCATCAGCTAAACTTCTCAACCATTTCAGGTCGAGGTAGTAGTCTCGGTCCATAATAAGCACCGGTGTAGCCAGAGGAACATACTCAGAAGAAGCCTCAAAGGAGGCTAGCTTTTCAGCTAGCTGAGTGGCAATAGCACCACAACTCAAGTACCGGGTAGTGGAAGTAACCATCAAGGCAAGGCTAGCATAGACCATGGCAGGAGCATTAAAGACCACCCTCTCGGTCCGCTCCGGGTTGAGGTAAGACATCATAAGCAACATCTCATGATTGTTCAGTTTACTCATATTCGGTCTATCATAAAGGAGGTTCGAAATAGAACGAAGAAAGATCCTCAAGGTAACATGTTGAACATCATTAATCAACATGTTGCTTGAGGTGGGATCTGGCTTTCCGGTAAGACAAGGCATTAGGCGGCAGACACCGCACTCAGAAGGAATCTCACTGATGGAATCCTTGGGAGGCTTGGCCAACCCAAGGTGAGAAGCAAAAAGGTTCATGGTCAACAAGAAACTTGTGTCCATCAAACGAAACTCAACAGTTTGTGCAGCTGACTCGTAATTAAACGAGCTCATAAACTCCAAGGTAAGAAAAGGGTAAGAATGCTTCCTCAGCTGATACAACCCCATGAATCCCAAAGTCTCAAAGATGTGACGGACATCCGTCTCAATTCCCAAGTCAGTAAGAAGTGTGGTATCCACACAACGGGTAGGCCTCATTTGGCGTTTCTGCAACGCCACAAATCGCTCTCTCTGTTTAAAGTCTACAAACACCACGGAAGGGTACTCCGGTACCGCGGGTACTACGGGTCCACTACCTTCCCCAAGCTCGGGTTGTGAAGCCCTCCCCCTCTTACTCTGACGGGTCCCTATGTTTAGTCTCGGCATTTGTTTCAGCATACGATTTAAACAGACTTGCATAGGCATGTAAAGCACATAATTCACACAATTGAACTTTGAATACTCAGCTAGGTACACACTTTCACCAACAAATTCCAATTTGATACATAAATTCAGTTTATAGTAACTCAGACGATCTCTATTATTGTGAAAAGTTTAGCATGATAAACACAATCTACTCAACCAATTCAGATATCATGGCATGGCTCAAATGCTACCCCATGTAATTACTTGATATCATGTGATATATTCATATATGTTCATAGAAAGGCAACTTAAAACATATCATCATCAACCTTCAACATTAGAAGCAAGTAACTCAACTAGACTAGTCATACGGTCTCTACAACTGTAACAAATTGACATATTCATCAACAATTAACATCACCATTATCATATTAAAAACTTAACTCTTGCATATGCATTCATATCTAACACAAAATCTCAATTATAGAAAACGAAATTCAATTTGGGGCACTTTTAAGACGAAATTTTAAGGTGAAATCACCAAAATCCATCCTTCAACATGATATATACAGCATATAGTGCTCAATTTCATCATCTAACATGTAGAAAACAACCAAAAATCAATTTTGATTTTGTAAACCCTAGAAAATTTGTCCCAATTTGGCAATTTCTACATTATTTTTGGAGCAATTAATCATTAAGACCATCCGCAATGGTGAAATTTTCACCAATTTTCACTCTATGCTTTTCACCCGCCACCTCAGCTTTCCACTCACCACCAAAATTTATCAAAAAACATCAAAAAAACACTACATTAACAAATACTCAACTTTTCTTATCTTTCATACTTTATTATACCCCATATATCCATATCACCCTTTCACTCTACCCACTTATTTTATTTGCCAATGTTATACGATGTGCTTTTAGTGTATGTGTACTGGTACTCGTCGTTTTGAAATGAGAAAAGCAAAAAACAAAGCAATGGGACCACATGCACTGACAACCAGGCCCCATATTTGCTCTTCACAAATTTTCCGACAGGCGAAAATTTTCACACCCTCTCTTTCCTCTTTTATTGTTTTTTATTCAAAAAGCAATTTTCAGCATTTGTGTGAGAATGGACGAAGACCCGTTGTGGTGCTCTAATAATCATGAAAGGGAAGCATATGAATCACATTACAACAATTAAAAGCAATGATTCACCCATATGAATCGAAATTTCAGTTAATTCTACCATTCTAACAAGTTCAAAGTGATAAAACATGTAAATAAGGAAGAAGTTCATACCTTGATTAGATAGGAAAGTGAAAGAACGAAATTAAACAAAGCAAACAACCCAACTAATCACCACCAACACAAGAAGAGGAGAGTTTTGAGAGAGATTTAGGGCTTAGGGTTCGAATAGAAGAAGAAAGAATGAGAGGAATAAGAAGAAATAAGGGTTTTAAGAAATCCGTAAGAGGCTCTGTACTGTAGCCAACTCGATCGAGTGCCTAGGGTACTCGGTCGAGTGCCCTCTACTCGATCGAGTAGGTGCTATTTCGTCGAGTATCTGCAGAAAATTTCCACATCCCGACGTCATAGCTTCCTAACTAGATCGAGTGAGGTCTACTCGGTCTAGTAAGCACTCGCACTCGGTCAAGTAAGGTTGAGTACTCGGTCAGAAATACGAAATAAATTGAAGATTCCTGCAAAAAAAAACCATATCGCGTGTCGATTCCAAGCTATGTTCGAAATTCGTCACTAGTTATCATACTCACTCATGTATTACCATTACTACTCAAGCATATCATACCGTCTCATCAGACAAGATCCATGTCATATTACGCTACAACAAATTTACCCAACTCGGTTTACCTGCTACCGAGTCATTCATATGCACTTTGTTATCAGCTTATTCTCATGTTAATGCAAAACATATATTTAACGATAATTATTCTCATGTCATCCAAGTACATTCTACATAAACAAATTAAAGCTTAGCATGTTCCAGTTCCAATATAAACAAATTATTCCACACAATTAAACACCACGCAAGCGGAAAGTTTCCATCATCAAGCATTGTATATACGCATCACTAATTACCAATTCTCGTACTATATCTCAACACTCCCTTAACTATCATCATTATACCTACGGTAGAATTTATAAACTCATATAGGTTTGCTATTACTAATAACTTAAAGTAAACACCAACACATCCACCTTTCATATTACAGCATACACTCCCGCACTTTCACGCATTTCTATTAAATAAAACTCTTTTTACGTTTCTCATAATCATCGTATAAGCTCACTAATTCTACCAAAACTTCACCACACACAATCCAAACGCAACTATCATGCCCATATCTACTTTAGCAAAGACTCGACCACAAATAGTTCCGACGCAATCAACATACACATTACATACATACACACGGACTCCACATTCCCATTCCCTGTGACTCGTTTAAGTACAATGAGGCCAAGATTTTGAAATGAGGGCGCCTTCCCACCCAAAACCTAGCATAAGCTGGGGCTCTCATCATACATACACCAGGTTCATTTTATCAGACTCACTACGTTCATTATGTTCATTGGTTACAAGTTTCAAAATCGTCGCTTTGATAGCACTTTGTAACACCCCCATATTCAGAGGAGCCTTAACTAGGCCTTCCTTAGCATATAAGGGCGTTACCATCTCGGTTGCCCGAAGTAAGTAATCATCAAAAGTCAATAAAAGAACATTTATAGTTATATTACAAACGTTACAGCCAACTTAACAAAATAAAGATACAACTTATGAACTACACACTATCTCTATCAAAACTCGTGAGGACTCATCCCGCCAGGACTCCAGCTATCCACGACATCAACACCTGCTAAGACTGACTGCTCACCATAAGGGATCACGGCAGACACACAAAACAACAAGACCACCACACAAGGACAGTACTGAGATAAGACATGACAAAACCGACAACAACTATCAACACAACACAGCACACATGGTCACACACACAATCGCACCCACTCCGATCAATCTCCGTCACCGACTGTCCATTGGACCAGCCCTACCAGTGGGGGACAGCAGCCGTACCCACCAAATCCCCGCTCATCATACCGAGCGATAACCCTGTCCCATTAATGTGCACATCCCCTCCCGTGGCGGGTTCCACGGAGGGCGAAACTAGGGCGTGAAGCCACTCCCGCAAGTGACTCCACTCAGCCGAGGACGCACCTAGAGAACCAAAGACAAACAATCACAGACAGCTGCAACACAACAGCTACCAACAAACTGTATACACCAACCAGCTACCGCATATACGCTGCCACACAAACACAACTACAATACAACAACCACGACACGACAACCGACACACTAGACTATCCACAGAAACTGAGTAGGCGAACCTACCTTTAAGCAACTACAACCACTCCACGCCAACATACGAAATATCCATCAATCAAACAACACCTATATCCACAACACAAACATCTATCACTACCAAGCGAACCCTAACTGCAAAGACAAGGATACGGATGATGACGACGACATACCTACAAGAAGAAACCTGGCAAAAGACCGCTACCCGACTCAAGCTATGCTCTCCTAAGGCACAAGAACCTTCAAAGGCTTCCATGGAGGTTATATGGTGAAGGGAAGGGAAAGAGGCGACCTAAGGATCTAAAGAAATGAGGCGGAAATGATTTGCGGATTTAACAAAATGCAATTATAAACCCTCGCTGAAAACCCATTACTCGATCGAGTGGCCCACATACTCGATCGAGTGTCCCCTACTCGATCTAGTATCTAAGCTACTCGATCGAGTAGTCTCTACTCTATCGAGTGCCACAAATAACTCACACCCAAGGTAACTTTGGCACGCACTTCTAAGGACTATTACCGCTCCCAAGGTCAGTCAACGTTGGTCAAAGGGTCTCTAAAAGGGCGGGTATTACAACGGGCCCCTCACGAACCTCCGCGGCTCTCTCAGCCCCAACAGCCTCCTCGGAGGGCCCCTCCTCCTCAGAAGCGTCCTCTACTGTCACGTCAGGCACACTGGCGGGAGTACTAACCGGCCATATCCCAAACAGGTCCTCTAAAGTCGCAGCAAGGGACCCAGTAGGTCTCAAACACTCACCTACAAAACAAAGGACGTCAACCGAAATTTCAGCATTATGACGGCGTAAAATGGACAAACTTAAAAAAAAACCTGCAAAGCAGAACAAGGGCAATCCCGCCCAGACCCAACCAAACAAAAACAATTTACAAAAAATGCACAAAAAACGACTCGCCCTTCTTTTCAAGCAAAAGACGAGTCAAAACAACCACAACACAAAAACGGCACCCCAAGACCCGTACAAGGTCCGCCAACAAACCAAAATACGTTCCCGATGCGACGGGGCATTTTTCTACGACTCAAAAAAGGCAATTCCTACGCCAATTCGAGCGCAAACCAGTTAAAATTTCAAAATAGGACCACAACAAGGCAACATGATTTTATCACGCCGCAAAGCGACCTAAACTACCAATAAGATCCATTTCAAGGCAAACTGACTCAATTCAAGCCCTAAACAGGCGCTTATTCTGTCGGACATAAGACCGTCGCAAAAGGCAAAAATTCCAATTTTGCCCACAAAACCCAACAAAGGTCCACAATGGCAAATACGGTCTTTCCCGACTACAATGCAACCTAGTGGGACCCATTACCCAAGCAAATAAACTTGGCATTGTGAAATGAGACGGTTTCTTCGCCTCACTCACGTTTTTTGAGCATAGGGGACGCAAACGGGGACCAAAATGCAAATTAAAAGCACCCCTATACTCCTAAACAGGTTTCTAACCTTAGTGCAATCATCAATTTCACTCGAAATGGGCTCAATCAAAAACGCCCAAATTGATTTTCAAGGGTGAACATTTTCCCCTAATTCAGTCTATCAAAAGACCAACAAATTCAAATGGATTCAAGAGAAAATACATACCTTGAGATGACTTGTTGATAATGGCACGAATGGGAGCAAGCTAAAAGACCAACAATGGCGGTTTTGTGCGGTTTTGTCGAGAGGTTGAAGAAGATGAAATGAGATTGGTATGAAAACCAATCTCGCGTCTTTCACAGGAAAATAGGGAAGACCCCTTACCTCGCCAAATTGTTCGCGCCTCAATGGGGTGCTCCCTGCTCTATTGTAGCGGAATTTTGGGCTTTGGCCCAATTTCCCATCAAACCTCAAAATTTCAATGACGACATTAGGAACCGTCATTTTGCAAGTACAAAAATGATAGTGAAAATTCAAAATTCACTATTTCTTCAAATTTCAAATGACGGCAATTAAAACCGTCATTTTCAAAAATAATAGTGAAAATTCAAATTCACTATTTCTTCAAATTTCGAACAACGACAATTAAAACCGTCATAATCAAAATAATAGTTGGAAATCAAATTTCACTATTTTCACCACATCTGTCAACGGCGGCTAGGGGTGAACAAAAAGTGGTCCGGACCGGCAAACCGGTCCAGTCCAGTCCAGACCGGATACATACCGGTCCGGTCTCCGGGTCCCAAAAAATATGGTGACCGGTCTCCGGTCCGGTCCACATTAAAAAATAAAAATAAATTTGCCTTATAAATTAGTACCGGTCCGGTCCAAACCCGGAAAAAACCGGACCTAAAGGGTTCCGGTCCGATCCGGTCCGGGTTTTCTTCTAACCGGTCTGGTCCGCGGTCTTGGGATATGTGGTTATCCGGTCCGCGGGTTCATCCGGTCCGGTCCGGTTTTGTACCGGTGAACACCCCTAACGGCGGCAGCATAAACCGTCCCTTCAAAAGCAATAGTGAAGATTCAAAATTCACTATTTCCTTCACATGTCAATGGCGGCAACATAAACCGTCACTCCAAACGTAATAGCGAAAATTCAAAATTCGTTATTTCCTTCAAAATTCAAACAAACGGCGATTAAAACCGCCACTTCAAATTCAAAAACGAGTAGTGAAGATTCAAAATTCACTATTCCTTCAAATGTCAACAGGGGGCTTCCTCGCGGAACCCGCTTATTTCAAAAACAATAATAGTGAAATTCAAAATTCACTATTTCCACGGCGGCATCAAGAGTTCGCTATTTCCAAAACAAGCTCATCCAACGCGGCTATTCTCACGGTCGATCAACCGACCGCACCATGGTTGATGAGCCTTATAACGCATCGCCGCTGGCAAGCCCTCCTCATATATGCCCCATGGCTGGTGAGCCTTACAACGCATCGCGGCTGGCAAGCCCTCCTCATATACGCCCCATGGCTGGCGAGCCTTACAACGCATCGCGGCTGGCGAGCCCTCCTCATATACGCCCCATGGCTGGCGAGCCTTATAACACATCACGGCTGGAGAGCCCTCCTCATATACGCCCCATGGCTGGCGAGCCTTACAATGCATCGTGGCTCGCGAGCCCTCCTCATATACGCCCCATGGCTGGCGAGCCTTACTACGCGCCGTGGCTGGCGAGCCCTCCTCATTTAAGCACCACAGCTAGCGAGGCTTTGTCCGCAAACACGCAAGGACATATCCGAAGATGCCTCAAGTATGACTCCTTCTTATGGCTGGTGAGCCTTTGCACGTAGTCTAACGAACTTTAAAAGACCCGCATGGATAGTCGGCAGACTCTAAACTATTCCCGATGACAGGTCCTTGGCTCGTACCCTCGAGTCGCCTTGGCGTCGCCCTTCCCGACGGCAGGTCCTTGGCCCGAATCCTTTCGAGCCGCCTCGACGTCGCTTGGGTCTCCAGGTTGTAATCTTCGATTGACCTGGGGGCTCTACTTTGACTTTCGCCCTGTCCAAGCCTCAGTCAAAGTGGGGGCTTTGTAGATACCCAGTATCTGCTGAGACTCCAACAAACACCCAATGATTATCGGACTACAACATGCTTTGGAATCGCGGCGTTTGATCGTTAATTCGTGTACAACTTTACGTCGGAAAACTTAAAACGATTTCGAAAATAAAACATTTCAAAACTTTTCAAAAGTACCTGGAGTGTTTAATGCATAACGACGGGGTTGCAATGACACTAACTAGAGTCAAAACCGATACCGGACCAAAAACCGACTGAAAAATTCAAATCCCGACTCCAACTGTAATACTCCGTATTTATAAGTCTTGGGGTACTCTATCGAGTAGGCCTTACTCTGTCGAGTAAGGGTAAGTTGCGTTTTAGAAAAGTTTCTGACCTGTTGGGTACTCGATCGAGTAGCTGGGGTACTCGATCGAGTAGGGGGGTACTCGATCGAGTGTCCTTGGGTACTCGATCGAGTAGCCGGCCATGGGTGATAATTCAACGGGTTTTGTTAATAACACGGATTATTATATAAATCTTTCCGTCACTTTCATAATACACCTTTACAAACCTTATAACATTAAAAGGGAGATTCAAGTTACGTTCTTCGCATTCATCCGTGTTGTTGACAAATCCCGGAGCTTGAGAGGTCGGATTTCATCGTTCTTTACACCTTTGTGATCCTTGCGTCGAGGGTAAGATCTGCATACCAATTTTATAGTATTTCGTCAAGTTCCGTTAAACCCTAATTTTGGGATTGGGGGTTTTTATGATTTGTTAAGGTTAGATTGTGATTATGTAATTATGTGATAGGAGAAGGATTTGTAAAGGAGAGGTTTTGAGACAGCTGCTAGATCGTCGATGATTGTGTTGCTTTCCGGTAGGATTTCTACTCGTATTAGTCCCATAATGGGATATTGGTGATGTGCTGTAGTTAGTTGTTTGATATGATGATTGTGTTGTGTTTGTGGTTGTGATTGCTGTTGATGGTTCTCGAGATGCGTTCTCGGCTGAGTGGGGTCACTTGCGGGAGTGACTTCACGCCCTAGTTTCGCCCTTCGTGGAACCCGCCACGGAAGGGGATGTGCACATTAATGGGACAGGGTTATCGCTCGTATGATGAGCGGGGCTTAGGTGGGAACGGCTGCGGTCCCCCCCAGCGTGGCGGGTCCAGTGGACAGTCAGTATTGAGATGATGGGAGTTGGTGGTGTGTGTGTGTGTGTGTGACAGTTCAGCTGTCTATTTATCTTATTGTTGATATATTGAATTGTGTGATTAGTACTGACCCCGTTTAAATGTTTTAAAAACTGTGGTGATCCATTCGGGGGTGGTGAGCAGTTATTGAGCAGGTATGAGCTGATGCGTATGGGGTAACTGGGAGGAGTCACCACAATGCAGTTTAGAAGTCTTCCGCTGTGTTTGATAGTTTTATAGTCTTTTGATAGTAGATAGTTTTGGAGAACTTGTATCTCTTTATCGTTTTTGTTTTTGGCATGTAATCACTTTAAACGTTAATTATTATTTAAATATGTTTCTTTATTGTCTTATGATAATCATTGCCTCGGGTAACCGAGATGGTAGCATTTCCATGCCTTAAGTGGTCCTGGTAAGGCACTTGGAGTATGGGGGTGTTACAAATGGTATCAGAGCGACGATCCTGAAACCTGTAACCAATGAATCCAATGAATATAGGGAGTCAATTAAAATGAATCCGGGGTAAAGGTTGTAGGAGCTAATGCAAAGACTTGGGAGACGTCCTAAAGTCGCGAACTCGCCCTATAATTTTGAACCGGTCACATGGGATATGAGTCGGGATCGCTATGTGTTTACCTTGTGCTTTGTGTACCTATGGAGTGATGTGTGGCATGAATCAGTGGATGTATGTATGTGGAGAATAGGGAATGTGTAGAAAAGATGGTGATAATGTGATTTCGTATGTTGTTGATTGAAAGCATGTTGCATGATAGTTGATTTATAATGTTGGTTGGAATTGTTAGAAAAGTGTATGAGAATGATGAGTAATGTGTTGGAAATAGATGAAATGATTGGAAAAGATGGAGTAGCAATTGCATAGGAATATGAATTTTGTGATTATGAATATGTTTAGGTGACGAAGTGTAATTGTAATGTTGTTGTATTAGTAACATGGGAATAGGATTTGTAATGTATGAGAATGTTTTGTGTTACGAAAAGTTATAAAATTTAAAGCATGCGGTTAGTACATGACTAATGAGTTAAATAATATATGTGCATGATGGATGTTGTTGCTTGATTTTTGAAGATGGTAACATGAGATTAGCAATACTGGTTTTATGAGTACTGAATCGTTTTGTCTACCTTGTTGTTGTTTAAGTCGTTTGGGAAGTAAAGATCAATAGTTGTGTTTTTCGATGATAAAGAGGTTGTCTTTAAACTGTTATAACTTGAGATGCGTAAATGATTTTAATGTGATTCCAATTGGAGGTGATAGCTTGTTCTTTTACGATTCTAACGATAGGTCGCACGCCCAAAGCGACCAAGAAATGAGTGAGTTATGGCTGTTTTACGAAAACTGGACAGTGCTGAGAAATGCGTAGGTACTCGATCGAGTAGCCTTGGTACTCGATCGAGTAGGGGGGTACTCGATCGAGTACGTCAGTTACTCGATCGAGTGTCCCTGGTAATTTGTTTTACGTGCTTCTGATCTTCACCTACTCGATCGAGTAAGTTACTCGATCGAGTGTCCTGTACTCGATCTAGTGACCCCTGTTTTGGGTCATATGCTTATCTTTTGAATTCGTTGCATATTATGTTTAATTCAAAGTTATTATTTTGCTTCTTTATGCATTGGTTTACATGTATGTTGGTCTTGACGCGTAAGTTACCCAATCTTGTGGTGTAGTGAGTGGCTTTTGTGGTGAGTATGAGTTCGGTGGGAGGACATGAGTTATACGTGGTTGTAATAGATAGTGGAAAAAGAAAAGGAAGATTGTTATGGCTTAATTAAGACATAGAGCATGTTTTCTGAGATGAAATGAGATGAGTGATATAAGTGTGTGTTGAGTAACGTAAAAGTATGTGAATGTGGGCAATGGATGATGTGAGTCTAAGGAACGTGAGAATGAAAGGATTGAGAGTAAGGATATGGATAGTGACAACTTGAGATGTGTAAAGAATTATGGAGGGAGGTCGTTAAGAGCCGTGTGGGTTAAGAATATACATAATGAAAGTTCGTTTTAAAGGGGTTGAGAAGAGTGGTATATAGTGAACTTTGTGGAGACACGTCACGGGGTGGAGATTTGGCTTTTTAAGAGATGAAACTATTGTGGGTTTTCCTTGGGCAATTAGCGGTATGAAAGGAATTTTGATTTCTAGAGATGTAAGAAGGGAGATGCAATTGTTGAACAGTAAACGTTGATTCTATGGATGGATTAGTGGCAAGGGTGATTGATGACATAATAAGAGAATATTTGTGGTAAGAGAGAATGAGATGATATCGATATGAAATAATTAGATGTGAGTTTGGAGCAGTGAGAACGTAACCGGAACACTAAAGAGTTAGGTAGAAGTGATAAGGAGTTGAATGGTTAATTGATTTTATAGATGTAAAGGAAAAGAATGCGGGGAATAAAACTGAGAAAATGTTGACCGGAGTTATGTGATATAGAGGTAAGGAGTCGTCGAGATGTGTGCTACCAATCATGAGAATGTTAGTTAATGGTTATAGAGGAGTTTTGGGACAACATGATTAGTAATGAGTTTCGAGGAATTAAGGAAAGTAAGAAGTTGGTAGAATATTTGCACGATACGAGATTTTTGGCGGAGAGTTAGATGATGATACAATTAAGGATAGTATTGGGAAGAATGTTGAGGTAATTTTGTTGATGGATTCGATGCTTGTTATTTGGGATGTCAACCAAAGATAGGAAATAAATCGTGATGTTTAGAGATGAGTGTAAGAGGTTTGATGTTCGGACAGTGGTAGTGTTATCGTTTGTGACTAGTGGTTAAGGGTGATGGTATATTAGAAAGGTAGCAATTCTAAAGAGGTTGATTTTGTAAAGACCAGATGGATATTTATGGTTGTGAGAGGGTATAAGATGTGGTTAGATGGGGCGGATGCTAATAGTTGAATAGTAATGGTATGGTTATACTGGGCAGGAAGTGATGGTTGTGCGGATGGGGGAAAAGGTTATGAGGGGCATATGAGTTAAGCTCGGGCGGCAGGTAACCTATGTTGAGTGGTAACTTACGTGATCGGGATTGATTGGTTGGATGTGATTATGGGTCTATGTCATATATAAATGTTTGTGTGAGGTTGTGACCTCACAAGAAATGGTATGGTGTGATAATTATAAGTTGTTATCTCGAATTTTTACGTAATACATGTTGGATACGAGTACGTAATGGAAGGATGTTTAAAAAGGTAATAATTTGATTGTTTTAGCATGACTAGTTATGCCTGTCTCGTATTCATGGTACATGTCAATCGTGATATGGTAAGGAGATGATATTCACGAGGTTATTATCTGTTTAATTCATAAAATATGTGGTGTTATGATTTAGTAAAGTGGATTTGAGTAAGTTTTTTTATTGTCGAGAAATTATTTCGAGACAAAGTATTTATGGGAGTTGTATGCAGTCGTGATGACTATCGATGTGGTTGTGGTGCCTCGGGTGGGGATCCGGGCACGATATTTAGTGTTGTGATGCGGGTATTTTCGCACCGCGGTGTGGCTGTTGGTGGCGGTGTTGTGATGCCGTCACCGGTTGTGGTGGAGTAGGCAGGATGATTATGATTCGAGTTTCGAAAGTACATAGCAGTTATACATAGATTGTTGTTTTGTTTGATGTTGTTCCCTGCGAGTTTCAGTTTGTGCAGATAGACAGTTGTCTTGTTTATTGATGTTTTCTTTACCTGGTTAAGTTGGGAATGAGGGTAGAGTATGATATACATAGAGTTGTATATGTTTTTGTTGTTGTCATAGACTCATAGTATAGTGACATTCTGTTAATGGGACACGGTTGTGAGAGGTTGTTACAATAATTATGATCTTGTTCTAGTTAAGGTTTCAGTAGACATGGTAATGGCAAGTGAGTCGTAGAACATGTGTGGTAATGACCCGAAAGATGCAGGTGGTTCATAATCTTTTGTTGAGACAGTGAGTGTAGGGTATTGGGAATTAGTGTCATGTTAAGTTGTGTATGAGTTTTGCGGTAATGGAAGAAAGAACTTGAGGATCTAGTGTGCGTGTACGTAACGAGTGTGGATCGTGAGTTATGCTTCTAGGAGATAAGTGCCTTACATAGAGAGGTATGTTGTTTTGCACAAATAATGGAGAGTTAGTATGGTGATTTTGCTACGAGTTTTATGGTATAGGTTAGGTGGTATGCCAAATGAGTTGAGTTATGAGAAATGTTTAAGTAAGAGAGCCTTGGATATATGCATGGTGAGTGTTTGGTTTATAGACGGTTATCTTTGACAAGTGGTGGTAAAGAGGGTAATGAAAAGATATATCTAGGATTTAGTATTAGTGAGTTACGAGGACGTAACATTTATCTTAAGAGGAGTAGGATGCGATAAAAGAGATTTTGATGGTTGTTCACATGGTAGTATATTTGGAAGTAGAGTGTTGGTGTAGCATAAGATATGGATTTGTATATGTTGTGGTTGATGGTGTTAAAAGGTCATGGCCGTGCTTGTAGTAGTTTGATGTTAGGAATGCGAGAATACTTCGATAGTGTTGACAGTTGGATGATGAGATTACGAGTGTGAGTAAACTTCGAGGACGAAGTTCCTTTTAAGGGTGGTAGAATGTAACATTCCGTTTGATGTCTATGAGTGTCTTGATTTTGGATTTGATAGTGGATGATATTATGGAGCTAGCAGCGTTAGAGGATGGTAGTTAGTTATGTATGAAGTTGGTGTCGTGAGAGATATATATATGTGGAGTTGATACGATATCGTGAGCCATGTTGTGGAGGTAGGAATAGTTAGTGGAGTTGGTGTTACGAGTTCATGTTTGGGTTGGAGTTTTGTTTTGAGTTCTTAGTTACGTTGTTGTGTCTTGATCGAGTTAGCATGTTTGTTTTTATGTATGGGTTGAACTTCGGGGACGAAGTTCTTTTTAAGGAGGGAAGACTGTAATACTCCGTATTTATAAGTCTTGGGGTACTCTATCGAGTAGGCCTTACTCTGTCGAGTAAGGGTAAGTTGCGTTTTAGAAAAGTTTCTGACCTGTTGGGTACTCGATCGAGTAGCCGGTTTGCGGGGTGATAATTCGACGGGTTTTGTTAATAACACGGATTATTATATAAATCTTTCCGTCACTTTCATAATACACCTTTACAAACCTTATAACATTAAAAGGGAGATTCAAGTTACGTTCTTCGCATTCATCCGTGTTGTTGACAAATCCCGGAGCTTGAGAGGTCGGATTTCATCGTTCTTTACACCTTTGTGATCCTTGCGTCGAGGGTAAGATCTGCATACCAATTTTATAGTATTTCGTCAAGTTCCGTTAAATCCTAATTTTGGGATTGGGGGTTTTTATGATTTGTTAAGGTTAGATTGTGATTATGTAATTATGTGATAGGAGAAGGATTTGTAAAGGAGAGGTTTTTGAGACAATTTGCTAGATCGTCGATGATTGTGTTGCTTTCCGGGTAGGATTTCTACTCGTATTAGTCCCATAATGGGATATTGGTGATGTCTTTGTAGTTAGTTGTTTGATATGATGATTGTGTTGTGTTTGTGGTTGTGATTCTTTGTTGATGGTTCTCGAGATGCGTTCTCGAGTGGGGTCACTTGCGGGAGTGACTTCACGCCTAGTTTCGCCCTTCGTGGAACCCGCCACGGAAGGGGATGTGCACATTAATGGGACGGGGTTATCGCTCGTATGATGAGCGGGGCTTAGGTGGGAACGGCTGCGGTCCCCCATGGGCAAGGTGGTCCAAAGTGGACATCAAGTATTGAGATGATGGGAGTTGGTGGTGTGTGTGTGTGTGTGTGTGATTCAGTCACATCTGTTTATCTTATTGTTGATATATTGAATTGTGTGATTAGTACCGACCCCGTTTAAATGTTTTAAAAATCGTGGTGATCCATTCGGGGTGGTGAGCGATTATTGAGCGGTATGAGTGATGCGTATGGGGGGTAGCGGGAGGAGTCACCACGATGCGGTTTAGAAGTCTTCCGCTGTGTTTGATAGTTTTATAGTCTTTTGATAGTAGATAGTTTTGGAGAACTTGTATCTCTTTATCAGTTTTGGTTTTTGGCATGTAATCACTTTAAACGTTAGTTATTATTTAAATATGTTTCTTTATTGTCTTATGATAATCATTGCCTCGGGTAACCGAGATGGTAGCATTTCCATGCCTTAAGTGGTCCTGGTAAGGCACTTGGAGTATGGGGTGTTACACCAACAATGAGTCAAACCGAGTCAAACACAAAAAACAAACCATTCAAATGCTTTCATGTTAAGATTTCCCGGATTCATGCATGGTCAAGTACCAAACATGTGCATACAAATCCTAGGATAGAACAAATCATGATTGCATTTGTGTGAAAGCGACAAGACACCTCGAAGACGTGCGACGTGGCTCGCGCCTCTTTGAGCAGCCCATGTGGTCACGTCGCTCAAAACTCACACAACCACTCATTCTCCTATAAATACCCCTCAAATGCCACCATTTGAGAACTCACGCGAGTGTCCGCCCCTCTTTATCCCTTAAAATTCTCGTCTCGACTTCCTAAGTCACAATCCGACACGTATTTATGACTTACCGATCGTAAATACAAGCCTTACACATTGTTTGGTACCGTCATCGTGCATTAAATCATTTGACCGACCATTTCGACCACTATACCATCACTAAACTTAATAAAACACTCTTTTTACTTACTAAAACGGTTTTAAACTGAGTCTTTTCCGACCAAACGAGTTGATACACTTACGTCGATTTCTCGCCATAAACCAAGCATGTAAGTATGAGGGTGTAAAAATCCTTCTTTTATCATGTCTTTACTTTTTTTCATGACTATAACATGGTCAAAAACATGGGAAGAATGAGCCAAAACCGGACTTTTTGGTTGAGGCAGAAGCTACTTACGTAGCACCCAGGCTCGTGCCTAAAGCAGCCTTCCCAGCCTCAAGTCCAATCCGTGTTTGCTCTCTTCTTTTCCTCTAATTTTCATTTTTATATTTGTAATTGGTTTTTACCATTTCATGTATTTTCGAACCCTTTTTATTTCCCTTTTACAAATTTTAACCATAAAACATTTTTCACCCTTGGTTCTTAATACCATGACGGTTTAATCCGTGTTTCGGTGATAATATTTTGTTAATTATATTTAAAAGGTATTTTAAAACCTTTTATTTTATTTCTTTACATTTTGGAAGGTATTTTAAAGCCTTTCATCATTTATTTACATTTACAAAATAAATGCATTAGTCACCAACACAAAGTCATCCTTGGTTTTACATACCATGTCGGATTTTAATCCGAGTACGATGATGAGTATCGACTAATTATATTCAAATGAATTTAAAACAATTAGTTCATAATTATTTTCAAAACTATTCATGTCAAGCTTTCAAAGTCGAACCCGACATCGAGTATCGTCAAAACGATGACGATTATTCAAGTCTTATTCCTCAAATTAACACAAATACGACCTAAACGGTTCTTTCAAACCAAAACGGGTCCAAATACCCATTTTCAATACATTTTATATACGTTTTTTTTAATGGTCAGAATGCGTCTTATACCGTTGACTGACCAGTGCCTAAACAGGCCATTTCTTTTCCTATTTTCAAACCAGGGGAGACCCCTTTACATCGCCAATAGGCTCGCGCCTCATTTGGCTGCCTGGTGTAGGGTCGTTCCCTTTCCAACATTAGTCTAGGACGATTCCGACTCCGGCTAACTCGGATATAGGACGGATCAGACGACTAATTTGCTCATTTAAATACCGTATTTGCAAAATGCCTTACTAAGACAAACAGATCACGTTATGCACCATAAACCTAATTTGGTAAATGGATGTTTAATTTCCGTCTTGCATGCAAATCAACCATAAATCCAACTCGACATCTAATACTTGATACTTGGATTAAATCAACCGACTTAGAAAGCTCTCACATGTTAGGTTTAAATTATTGGATGCGCATTCATGCATTTAAACCGTTTTATCAACTTTTGCATTCAACCAACCAAGATCGATCAGAGAGAGAGGCGCTACGCATGGCGAGATTAGGTGTCTGATTAAAGGGCTTCCCAATACGTACCTTCACCTCTTACTCAGAAACTTTGGATAGTGGACGACCTTATCCAGGGCGTACGAGAGTCATTTTAGAGATAGGATGCTAAAGAGGGACGATTCCTTATCTTTAGTACCTATGTCAAACACTGTTTTGTGCTTCGTTTGACCGAGGTATAAAGAGGATTCAAACGGGTTCCAAGCATCCCACAAATGCTTGGTGGCGACTCCGAACATCTCTAATAGTTTCGAGACCCTTGCCGAGACGAAACCGACCGATCTAAAACGATCCGGTCGAAAGCATTTTTATGCCGCCGAGCATGGCTTTCAAAAGACCGATATACGTCCAACAGATCGGCTTGGTGTGTAGGTGGCCCGTGACTACGGATCGGTAGGTGGCCCAAATCCACAGACCGGCCCGTGACCCATGTCCGCAGAACTTGATGAGCAATTTGATCACTCACACTCTATTTGTTCCACGTGTCATTTAGTAATTGGTCCCCTCCTCTTTCCTTTGTCTTTGTGCCAAACCAAAGGATAACAAATGACCGGAACGGAGGGAGTATATTTTAATGCTAAAAGAGATAGCTCGGGCGGAGCCGGGCACTCACTTAAAATAACATGCCAACTAGAGAACACTATAATACGGTGAAGTATAAATTTAGAGAACACTATAATACGGTGATTTTCCTTAAAATAACATGCCTCACTTATGGTATTAATTAGTACAAAGATGTTAATTATTTAACATACACGAATAAAATATAATATAATATAAGTATTTTGGAAACTATTAAAAGGTAAATAAATCAATCTATATTTTCAAAAAATATAATATTCCATAATTCATTAGATTTGTAATTTAATTAGTAAATAATAATGATTGCTCTTAAATCAATCAATACCATATATTAAATCCAGAAACCAAGGGACTTCAACGTAATTAAAGAAAGTTATACAAATTAATTATACTATATAGTTTTAAATCAATAGCACCATGTGATGGACCCGATTAAGGGATCTCAATGCAAATATTATATAGTTTGAGTTAAAATTAAATTATATAGAAGCTTGGTAATTTCCTATACTTTTGTAAGAAACTAAAACATGGTCAATTTCCTTAAAATAAAATAATTAACTAAGATGGTCAATTTCCTTAAAATAAAATAATTAATTAAGATGATTAATTTCAAGGAGACTAAAAGAAAGAAGATGCTTGGTAATTTTCCTAAATATTTATAGAAGACTAGAAGATGATCATTTTCCTTAAAATAAAATAATTAATTAGTATAAACATGCACACTTGTGGTATTAATTATTATCATCATAAAATTATGAAAAAATTACAAATAACCACCACGTATTTGCGTCTTTTTACAAATTACCACCACATATTTGTATTTTTACAAATAACACTCAAACTTCAACGTATATTTCCCAATCACCACCGTATTTTTACCCCGAGCGTCCATTTTTCTTATTTCTCGACTTATTAAGCGACGATTTACGCGAAATTCCAAGATTACCCTCGTTGCTTACACCAACATATTGATACAATACATTTTCATTTTACTCTAACCCTAAACCCTCAAATTTCTAATCTCATCCCCAATTCAATCAATAATTTAGTGTATTCATCATCTCTTTCACTAAATCAACAAATCCGTCAGTGATAAAGATTAATTTCAATCGATTAAATCAACCACCGAAAACAAAACGCCTCGGCTAGCTCTGCAATAACGCGTGAATTCTGCATAGAAGCGAAGCAAATAGCCGGAAATAAACGATGAACTACAAAATTACGAAGACAATCTGGAAATTGAGGGTTGCAATATTGCATGGGTGATAAACGAACATGTTTGCTCCTAAACTGTAACACCCCGTAATTGTAGAGCATGGTCAAAGGTTTGGTCAACATCATTTTATTAAAATGTGATTTATGGAAATGGATATTTTATATTTTAATTATTTATTAATTATTGAGACGTGTAATTATGAGACGGGAAATAATAATTAAACAATACATAATAATATATGATGGAGGATGTATACATATGACGCATACTAGTATAAGTATATATAGTGACGATATTATACGATAAATAAGGTAACAAGTATTTTATACGGTATTGGAGTATAAGATAATAATAATAATAATATTACCTAATAAGATAAGGAAAGTTCCTCCACATACCTATTAGTATAAATATGACCCTCTAGCTATTATTTTGTCACTTGTATTCTCATAAATCACAATTAAAAGTAAGAGAGAGAAATAAGAAGAAAAGTGAGCTTTACATCTATCTTACAACCGTCTTAAGGTAACCGTCTCATAAATTCATAAATTCTTTCTTATAATTGAATTGATAAAATAATATGTTGACTCGACTCAAGACCTGACCTTGACCATTGACCCGACCTAGTCTGACCTGTTGACTTAGTTTGACCGTTGACCCGTATCATAAAACTTAGGGCATAATTTATAATAGTGTATTTGTTATTTTTGGGCCGAAATAGGAGACCTAACACCCTACCCTTTGGACTGATTCAACCTGATTGACTCATGGGTAGGACTGGGGTGTCGTGTGGGGGTTGTGTTGGTGGTGTATTCGGCGTAGATAGGGGTGGCAATCGGTGGTGGCGAGGTGTTTTGCGGGTACAGGTCGCAGGGTTGTTATATGATTAAACCGAGACTCTGATACCTTTTGTGACCCGTGTACCCGACTCGTTTGACCCAGGGGGTTATGGGTGGTTGTCAGGGTGGTCGAAGGTAGATGTAGGGCGGCTGTTAGATTAGAAGCGTGGTGGTTGTTGGTGGTTTTAGGCCGTGTTTGGTATTGTTGTCAGGCTGCTACTGTTAATACTGCGTGGTGGTTGTCGTGTTGGTGTTGGGACACGCGTGGTTGAGCGTTGTGGCTATGGGTGGTAGGTGCGGCGGCTGTGAGAGGTTGTGGTGCTGCTGCTACTGTTTCGTGGTGGTGATTGGCTGGTGAAGAAGAAATGCGGATTTTCGGTATTGTTGTTAGGTGTCGTGGTTGTGTCGAGGGAGGAGGTAGGATGTAGGTGATGTTGAGGGTGGTGGTCGTGCAGGTGGTGACGGGTTATAGGTGAGGTGAGAGGTGGTGATGGGCACGGTTTAGGTGAGGCTTGGTGGTGGGTTCGAGTGGAGTTTGAAGGAGGAAGGTGTTAGCTTGGTGTGGGCTTGATGGCTGAGCATGGTGGTTTGGTGTTGGGTGGTCAGACGTGGCAGAGGTGGTGGCTGCCACGACCTGACTTGGTTGTGGGTATTGAGTCGTGGAAAAAAAAATGGGTTGAAGGCTTGGGTTGTGTGGGATTGTTTTGGAGTCGGGTTTAATTTATTTGTTCATTAAGTCGGGAATTTAATCAAGTTTAGTTAAGATGAGTAGGGATAATTGGTTAGTGAGTTATTAACCCGGATTTAATTAATTAATTACTTTATATATTAAATTATTATTAGAATGTAATTATTGTTTATTATTATTGTTTATTTATTTAGATATCGACCTTGTGAGACGGTAATATTATTACTACTTGATTCGCATGCTTCATTATTCGGATTCTTGTTGGGCTTCTCAGTTGTAAATTTGCTATTAAGGTAGGATAGCTATTCAATCACTTTAATGTTTACTTGAGTGGTATTATCTGATTTTATTGGTTGAATTATTTGGAATTGTGATGGATGATATATGATTGTTGGTTGGTTGCGTTGAGATAAATTGTTTAATAACAACCTCAGATCGTGACTGAGATGATTTGATTATTGACTACCTCAACTCGTGTCTGAGATGAATATATTGATTATTGGATTCCTCAGCTTCGTGACTGAGATGGTAAGAAATTGTGTTGCTCAATTGTTTGCGTTTTCATATCATGAGCACTTGCATTGGATACCTCAGAACTGGTTCTGCAGAACTTGTTTCTGGGATGATGAGACTACCTCAACTTCGGTTGGGATGATGAGACTACCCCGCCAAGGATTGCCGGGATGAACGGGAGCGTCGGAGGATTGATCATGAGCATGCATTGCATTTGCATTTAATATTGTTCTTGTATCCATTTATTGTGGTTGTTTGGTTATTCCTACTCAACCTCGTGGTTGACAGTGTATTCGTGAACACCTGTGGTGAATCTTAATGGGGAGCAGATTTGACAGGTACTAAAGATTAGCTGACTTGGGAGCTTATGGGAATGTGTGAGGACTTGGCCAGCCTACCTAGAAGTCTAGACCACAAAGATTATTAGTCACTTATTTATTTCTGCTGCGACTTTTATCTTATTTTATATTAAGTTTAGTTGGTTAATTTGTAGTAAATACATAATCGCTAAATTTTATCTAAAGTACTTTGGTTTGTTGTACTTTGTTATTCACTACCTCGGGAAACCGGGATGGTAACAGTCCTATTTATTTGGGAATGTCTTGCTAAAGGCTCCTGAATAAATGGGGTATTACATTGTGGTATCAAAGCAAAAGGATCCTCAGGCCTAAACCAATGAACAATAATGAATGTAGGATGTGTCTAATAAAATGAACTCCGGATAGAAACTGTTAGGAGCCCCTCTTAGTACGGTTAGGAAAGCGCACCTAATTCGTACCTTGGCCTTTTCAGTTTTGAACCGGTTACCTTGAGAGATATTACAGTGTGGGGTATTTTAAAATCAAAATTGTTTATTGTGCCTTGGAAGTTTTTGTTACCATATTTGAATGTTGTTGATGATTGCGGTTATGAGGGGCATAACCTTGTTTTTCGGAGGAAGGATGTGATATGATTTCTTTTAAGTGTTAGTATAAGTATGTGGGTATGAGAAAAGTATTTTGACATGTGTGTGGGAGACGTAAGTATGATTAATCATGTAAAGTATTAATTATTGTGTGGAATTGTGAAGAATGTGATTTTGGTTGATTTCGCGAAATTTTACCCTTGCTTGTTTTGGCTGCCATTTACCGCCTGTTTAAAATCCTTATATGAAATTTTTATGTGTGATATCCTTGTGAGTTAGCTTTCATATGCCACTGGTCTCGTGCTTAAATAGTATACGATTTAGGAGAAATAAATATTTTAGTGGACAGTGGTTAGAATATTCCTGTACAGTGATGTTTTTGTTCCATGATTTTGTAAAAATTGTCATTTAAAAACTACTGATTGATTAGGTATGATTCCAACTCGACTGTTTAAAAGATTCTTATATGTTTTTAAATTGATAATCTACGTTGTAAGAAAATATTTTGACATTTTATAGTGATTTTTACAAGTTGACCTAAGTTTCTGACAAGTTGCTGTAAAATTTCTGTTTCGACCAAATAATTTGTAAAATGCATTATAAATTGATCTTATGAGTTTTTGACTTGATTCTTTCTCTCATGAATTGTTAACTCTCTTTATTTTCTAAAAGGTATAAGCAATCAAGAAGTAATTATGTTATTATTTATTAATGATTTTTAGAAGATGTAACATGTTTCTTAGCCTTGAAAAAATAAATTTTGTTTCTTATCTTTTACACATTGATATTTTGATGTTGTAAATTATGTGAAGTAGGATGACATGTCTAGTGATATGCGAAATGTGTTCCCTAAGTCTATATATATGTTCACATTAATTGCATCCATGTTTAAGTTAGATATTATTATTGAGAAAAGATTAACTAATTAATTATGCGTATTTTGTTATAGATTATTATTTATTCTGGCAATATATTCATCGGTATTTAAGTTTAAATAAAGTTAGTTTGAGTATACTATATGTTGTGGTTTTGCTATTTAGAAGTAAATCAAAGATTTTGTTATTCATTTAGCCATTAATTGATGTCGTGTTGGAAATAATAGTTTTCTTATGTTACAATGTGTGTTTTATGTTGTGTGACGTTACAACAATGGTTTGGTTGTTCCTATTGTTTGTTATTCCGAACTTCGAGGACGAAGTTTATTTTTAGGGGGAAGGAATGTAATACTACAAAAGTTTTGAGTTATTATTGTGATAATTTGTAATAAGATTGGTGTGATTGATAATCGTAAACTAGATAATTGTGTTATCATAAGTTGGATTGTGCTCGGTTATGTGGATGCTTATAAGTGTTGTGGTAGTAGTTATGGGCGAACTTCGGGACGAGGTTCTTTTTAAGGAGGGAAGACTGTAATACCCCGTAATTGTAGAGCATGGTCAAAGGTTTGGTCAACATCATTTTATTAAAATGTGATTTATGGAAATGGATATTTTATATTTTAATTATTTATTAATTATTGAGACGTGTAATTATGAGACGGGAAATATTAATTAAACAATACATAATAATATATGGCGGAGGATGTATACATATGACGCATACTAGTATAAGTATATATAGTGACAGTATTATACGATAAATAAGGTAACAAGTATTTTATACGGTATTGGAGTATAAGATAATAATAATAATATTACCTAATAAGATAAGGAAAGTTCCTCCACATACCTATTAGTATAAATAGGACCCTCTAGCTATTCTTTTGTCACTTGTATTCACATAAATCATAATTAAAAGTAAGAGAGAGAAATACGAAGAAAAGTGAGCTTTACATCTATTTTACAACCGTCTTAAGGTAACCGTCTCATAAATTCATAAATTCTTTCTTATAATTGAATTGATAAAATAATATGTTGACTCGACTCAAGACCCGACCTTGAACGTTGACCCGACCTAGTCTGACCCGTTGACTTAGTTTGACCGTTGACCCGTATCATAAAATTTAGGGCATAATTTATAATAGTGTATTTGTTATTTTTGGGCCGAAATAGGAGACCCAACACCCTACCCTTTGGACTGATTCAACCTGATTGACTCATGGGTAGGACTGGGGTGTCGTGTGGGGGTTGTGTTGGTGGTGTATTCGGCGTAGATAGGGGTGACAATCGGTGGTGGCGAGGTGTTTTGCGGGTACAGGTCGCAGGATTATTATATGATTAAACCGAGACTCTGATACCTTTTGTGACCCGTGTACCCGACTCGTTTGACCCAGGGGTTATGGGCGGTTGTCATGGTGGTCGAGGGTAGATGTAGTGCGGCTGTTAGATTAGAAGCGTGGTGGTTGTTGGTGGTTTCAGGCCGTGTTTGGTATTGTTGTCAGGCTGCTACTGTTAATACTGCGTGGTGGTTGTCGTGTTGGTGTTGGGACACGCGTGGCTGAGCGTGGTGGTTATGGGTGGTAGGTGCGGCGGCTGTGAGAGGTTGTGGTGCTGCTGCTACTGTTTCGTGGTGGTGATTGGCTGGTGAAGAAGAAATGCGGGTTTTCGGTATTGTTGTTAGGTGTCGTGGTTGTGTCGAGGGAGGAGGTAGGATGTAGGTGATGTTGAGGGTGGTGGTCGTGCAGGTGGTGACGGGTTATAGGTGAGGTGAGAGGTGGTGATGGGCACGGTTTAGGTGAGGCTTGGTGGTGGGTTCGAGTGGAGTTTGAAGGAGGAAGGTGTTAGCTTGGTGTGGGCTTGATGGCTGAGCATGGTGGTTTGGTGTTGGGTGGTCAGGCATGGCAGAGGTGGTGGCTGCCACGACCTGACTTGGTTGTGGGTATTGAGTCGTGGAAAAAAAATGGGTTGAAGGCTTGGGTTGTGTGGGATTGTTTTGGAGTCGGGTTTAATTTATTTGTTCATTAAGTCGGGAATTTAATCAAGTTTAGTTAAGATGAGTCGGGATAATTGGTTAGTGAGTTATTAACCCGGATTTAATTAATTAATTACTTTATATATTAAATTATTATTAGAATGTAATTATTGTTTATTATTATTGTTTATTTATTTAGATATCGACCTTGTGAGACGGTAATATTATTACTACTTGATTCGCATGCTTCATTATTCGGATTCTTGTTGGGCTTCTTAGTTGTAAATTTGCTATTAAGGTAGGATAGCTATTCAATCACTTTAATGTTTACTTGAGTGGTATTATCTGATTTTATTGGTTGAATTATTTGGAATTGTGATGGATGATATATGATTGTTGGTTGGTTGCGTTGAGATAAATTGTTTAATGACTACCTCAGATCGTGACTGAGATGATTTGATTATTGACTACCTCAACTCGTGTCTGAGATGAATATATTGATTATTGGATTCCTCAGCTTCGTGTCTGAGATGGTAAGAAATTGTGTTGCTCAATTGTTTGCGTTTTCATATCATGAGCACTTGCATTGGATACCTCAGAACTGGTTCTGCAGAACTTGTTTTTGGGATGATGAGACTACCTCAACTTCGGTTGGGATGATGAGACTACCCCGCCAAGGATTGCCGGGATGAACGGGAGCGTCGGAGGATTGATCATGAGCATGCATTGCATTTGCATTTAATATTGTTCTTGTATCCATTTATTGTGGTTGTTTGGTTATTCCTACTCAACCTCGTGGTTGACAGTGTATTCGTGAACACCTGTGGTGAATCTTAATGGGGAGCAGATTTGACAGGTACTAAAGATTAGCTGACTTGGGAGCTTATGGGAATGTGTGAGGACTTGGCCAGCCTACCTAGAAGTCTAGACCACAAAGATTATTAGTCACTTATTTATTTCTGCTGCGACTTGTATCTTATTTTATATTAAGTTTAGTTGGTTAATTTGTAGTAAATACATAATCGCTAAATTTTATCTAAAGTACTTTGGTTTGTTGTACTTTGTTATTCACTACCTCGGGAAACCGGGATGGTAACAGTCCTATTTATTTGGGAATGTCTTGCTAAAGGCTCCTGAATAAATGGGGTATTACATTGTGGTATCAAAGCAAAAGGATCCTCAGGCCTAAACCAATGAACAATAATGAATGTAGGATGTGTCTAATAAAATGAACTCCGGATAGAAACTGTTAGGAGCCCCTCTTAGTACGGTTAGGAAAGCGCACCTAATTCGTACCTTGGCCTTTTCAGTTTTGAACCGGTTACCTTGAGAGATATTACAGTGTGGGTTATTTTAAAATCAAAATTGTTTATTGTGCCTTGGAAGTTTTTGTTACCATATTTGAATGTTGTTGATGATTGCGGTTATGAGGGGCATAACCTTGTTTTTCGGAGGAAGGATGTGATATGATTTCTTTTAAGCGTTAGTATAAGTATGTGGGTATGAGAAAAGTATTTTGACATGTGTGTGGGAGACGTAAGTATGATTAATCATGTAAAGTATTAATTATTGTGTGGAATTGTGAAGAATGTGATTTTGGTTGATTTCGCGAAATTTTACCCTTGCTTGTTTTGGCTGCCATTTACCGCCTGTTTAAAATCCTTATATGAAATTTTTATGTGTGATATCCTTGTGAGTTAGCTTTCATATGCCACTGGTCTCGTGCTTAAATAGTATACGATTTAGGAGAAATAAATATTTTAGTGGACAGTGGTTAGAATATTCCTGTACAGTGATGTTTTTGTTCCATGATTTTGTAAAAATTGTCATTTAAAAACTACTGATTGATTAGGTATGATTCCAACTCGACTGTTTAAAAGATTCTTATATGTTATTAAATTGATAATCTACGTTGTAAGAAAATATTTTGACATTTTATAGTGATTTTTACAAGTTGACCTAAGTTTCTTACAAGTTGCTGTAAAATTTCTGTTTCGACCAAATAATTTGTAAAATGCATTATAAATTGATCTTATGAGTTTTTGACTTGATTCTTTCTCTCATGAATTGTTAACTCTCTGTATTTTCTAAAAGGTATAAGCAATCAAGAAGTAATTATGTTATTATTTATTAATGATTTTTAGAAGATGTAACATGTTTCTTAGCCTTGAAAAAATAAATTTTGTTTCTTATCTTTTACACATTGATATTTTGATGTTGTAAATTATGTGAAGTAGGATGACATGTCTAGTGATATGCGAAATGTGTTCCCTAAGTCTATATATATGTTCACATTAATTGCATCCATGTTTAAGTTAGATATCATTATTGAGAAAAGATTAACTAATTAATTATGCGTATTTTGTTATAGATTATTATTTATTCTGGCAATATATTCATCGGTATTTAAGTTTAAATAAAGTTAGTTTGAGTATACTATATGTTGTGGTTTTGCTATTTAGAAGTAAATCAAAGATTTTGTTATTCATTTAGCCATTAATTGATGTCGTGTTGGAAATAATAGTTTTCTTATGTTACAATGTGTGTTTTATGTTGTGTGACGTTACAACAATGGTTTGGTTGTTCCTATTGTTTGTTATTCCGAACTTCGAGGACGAAGTTTATTTTTAGGGGGAAGGAATGTAATACTACAAAAGTACTAGATAATTGTGTTATCATAAGTTGGATTGTGCTCGGTTATGTGGATGCTTATAAGTGTTGTGGTAGTAGTTATGGGCGAACTTCGGGACGAAGTTCTTTTTAAGGAGGGAAGACTGTAATACCCCGTAATTGTAGAGCATGGTCAAAGGTTTGGTCAACATCATTTTATTAAAATGTGATTTATGGAAATGGATATTTTATATTTTAATTATTTATTAATTATTGAGACGTGTAATTATGAGACGGGAAATATTAATTAAACAATACATAATAATAATATTACCTAATAAGATAAGGAAAGTTCCTCCACATACCTATTAGTATAAATAGGACCCTCTAGCTATTCTTTTGTCACTTGTATTCACATAAATCATAATTAAAAGTAAGAGAGAGAAATACGAAGAAAAGTGAGCTTTACATCTATTTTACAACCGTCTTAAGGTAACCGTCTCATAAATTCATAAATTCTTTCTTATAAATGAATTGATAAAATAATATGTTGACTCGACTCAAGACCCGACCTTGACCATTGACCCGACCTAGTCTGACCCGTTGACTTAGTTTAACCGTTGACCCGTATCATAAAATTTAGGGCATAATTTATAATAGTGTATTTGTTATTTTTGGGCCGAAATAGGAGACCCAACACACTACCCTTTGGAATGATTCAACCTGATTGACTCGTGGGTAGGACTGGGGTGTCGTGAGGGGGTTGTGTTGGTGGTGTATTCGGTGGAGATAGAGGTGGCACTCGGTGGTGGCGAGGTGTTTTGCGGGTACAGGTCGCAGGGTTGTTATATGATTAAACCGAGACTCTGATACCTTTTGTGACCCGTGTACCCGACTCGTTTGACCCAGGGGGTTATGGGTGGTTGTCAGGGTGGTCGAGGGTAGATGTAAGGCGGCTGTTAGATTAGAAGCGTGGTGGTTGTTGGTGGTTTCAGGCCATGTTTGGTATTGTTGTCAGGCTGCTGCTGTTATTGCTGCGTGGTGGTTGTCGTGTTGGTGTTAGGACACACGTGGCTGAGCGTGGTGGCTATGGGTGGTAGGTGTGGCAGCTGTGAGAGGTTGTGGTGGTGCTGCTACTGTTTCGTGGTGGTGATTGGCTGGTGAAGAAGAAATGAAGGTTTTCGGTATTGTTGTTAGGTGTCGTGGTTGTGTCGAGGGAGGAGGCAGGATGTAGGTGGTGTTGAGGGTGGTGGTCGTACAGGTGGTGACGGGTTATAGGTGAGGTGAGAGGTGGTGATGGGCACGGTTTAGGTGAGGCTTGGTGGTGGGTTCGAGTGGAGTTTGAAGGAGGAAGGTGTTAGCTTGGTGTGGGCTTGATGGCTGAGCATGGTGGTTTGGTGTTGGGTGGTCAGGCATGGCAGAGGTGGTGGTTGCCACGGCCTGACTTGGTTGTGGGTATTGAGTCGTGGAAAA